>NC_143583.1:115052748-116350922 GCF_048544385.1 Mastigoproctus giganteus | reverse complement strand
TTCGGTGTTGGGCTCACTGTTGTTTTGTATCTTTTTCAATGATATTGATGAAGGTATATCATGCTTAGTGTCGAAACCTGCAGATGATACAAAGGTTGTAGGGTTGTTAATTACAGTAATGGCAGTGTGCTACTGCAACAGGATCTAGAAAATTTGGGCAGATGGGCTGAGAAGTGGCAACTGAAGTTTAATATTGACAAATGCAAAGTAACTTTCCTTGTGATTTTTCAAAGTAACTTTCCTTATAAGTGCTGCATATGAGTAGAAGTAACCCCAGAGGAATGTACGATCTTTGTGGTACTACACTTATGGTGGAAAAAAATGAAAGAGACCTGGGAGTAATTGTGTAGTCAGATGTGAAGTTTTCTGATTAATGCAGACAGGCTGCCAGACCAGGTCATTGGGTTTTGTCAATGATATACAGGAATTTTGCTAGCAGGGAAAAGGAAGTGATTATCCCTTTGTATAAGGCAATGGTCAGGCCACACCTTGAGTACTGCTTACAGGTCCAGAGGCCTCATTTTAGGAAGAATGTATAGTTGCTAGAAGTACAGAGAAGGACAACAAGATTAGTGAGAGGAACAAACGGGTATGCTTACGAAGAAAGCTTAAGTTCTGCAAGTTGCAATATCTGGATACTAGGTACCTGTGAGGCGATCTGATTGAGATGTATAGGACCTTGAATGGGTTGAGCAGGCTCAATTCTGATGGGATTCTTCCTCTTGCTCAGATTACAAACCTGAGCAAGGGTGGTGAGGGGGAATGAAGGGGTCCTCTTGCTAAGAGAGGCTTAATATCTGTAAATTGCAGCGGCTGGAGACTAAGCACCTTGTGAGGTGATTTGATTGAGGTGTATAAGGCCTTGAATGGGTTGAGCACTCTGAATTCTGATGGTATTCTTCCGCTTGCTTAAATTAAGAACCTAAGGGGGCATATATTCAAATTGATGAAAGACAGCTGTAGAATATATTTGCGGAAATTTACCTTTAACCAGCGATGGTTAATTGTTGGAACAACTTCATCTGCCATTGTGGAAGTTGATAGCTTAAATAAATTCAAGGAGGAACTGGACAAACTTTTAGAGCGAATGGTTGTGTGAATTTTTTTTTTCTTTTTTTTTTTGGCTGATTCTACATAAGCTCATGTGCTTGGTTTCTTGAATCACATGCCTCTATTACTATTATGATGTTTGCTGAGTTCGTGTCAGTGAAAAAGTAAAATGCAAAAGACCTGATGTAATTGTGCAGTCAGATATGAAGTTCTCTGAGCAAAGCCGACGGGCTGCTGGGACTGCTCTTGGGGTATTTTCAATGATATACAGAAACTTTGATACCAGGGATAAGGAAGTGATGAGCTCATTGCATAAGACAGTGGTCTAGCCACATCTTGAGTACTGCATACAGGTCTCAAGGCCTCATTTTAGGAAGGTTGTAGAGCTGCTGGAATGAGTTCAGAGAAGGGCAACGAGATTTGTGAGCAGAACAAAGAAGTACTCTTACCAAGAAATGCTTCATTTATTCAAATTGCAGTGTCTGGTGACTAGACACTTGGAAGGTGATTTGATTGAGGTATTTAAGGCTTTGAATGTGAGCAAGCTCTATGCTGATATGATTCTTCCTCTTGCTCACACCACATGCATTAGGTGGGCACAAATTCAAATCGAGGAAGGACAGTTGCAGAACAGATATACAGAAATTTGCATTTAGCCAGCAGGTAGTTGATTGCTGGAACATCTGTTGTTGTGGAAGTTGATAGCTTAAATAAATTCAAGGAAGTACCTAACAAACTATTGGAGGAAATGAATAGGTGAAATGGGAAGTCATGGGTGTTTTTGTTTTGTTTTTTTTTGGCTGATACTGTAAAGCTTGCTTTCTTGCATTGTTTGCCCCTACTAATGCTAATGGTATACATAGTTTTGCTGATGTTAGCACATTGCATTCCACCTTCCAGTTTGAAAAGCCTTTTCCTGCACAAAAAACGTCAACATTTCAAATATCTGCTACCAGTCCCTTAAATGTTGATCTCCACTTAGTTATCCAGTGGGGCAAAGATAACTTAGTTAATTTCATTCCTTCAAAAACTCTGTTGACATTCATATTTGTAGAAAAGATCATATATCTCTATTGGAGATTACCCTGATTTTCTAATCTCTATTGGCATAAGCACGTCACAAATATTGCTTCCTCTGCATCTAAAAAAGTGGGTTTTGTCTTTTGCTCTTATCATTACTTTTCTTTTAAACAGTTACTCACTCTGTACAAATTTCGAATCTACCCTGTCATGGAATATTATTCCTGCATCGTGGGCAGTGCTCCCAAAAAACCTCTCTGAGGATTCTAGATTCCATTCAAAAGAGAGCAGTTAATTAATGACTCTTCTCTAACAAAGTCTCTTCACTCTCTGGCTCATAGATGTTCTGTTCTGCTGCTTGCCTTTTCTGTTGATATTTCCATCAACACTTTTTTTTTTAATTGGCTTCTATAATTCTTCCTTTCTCTTCCAAACCAGTCCAAACACATGCCGCAAGCAATCAGCATCCTTTTAGTATCCAACTTCAAGCTCACAGAACCAACTTTTCTTCTTCCTAATTTATTCCTTTAACTTCCATTTTCTGGAAGAACTTCCATTCATATGTATTTCCTGAAAATTGCAGTCCACAGAAATTCAAGTATAATATCAATTAGAATCTTCTTTCATATCATCAACCTTCAACATAGCATGATACTAAATTCTAATACCTTTTGTGCTTATTAAAAAAAAAAAAAAAAAAACTTTCTCAGACTTCTAGACTTCATTCAAAAGTGGGCAGTTAGGTTAATGACTGACCCATCGTTTACAAAGTTTGTTCACTGTCTGTCGCACAATGTCGCATTGTGCGACATTGTGCTAATGCGTGTGGTGTGAGCAAGAGGAAGAATCACATCAGCATAGAGCTTACTCACATTACCACAATGAAAAAAAAATGCAAAAAAAAAAAAAAAAAATTAAAAAGTATGTATTTTAACTATTAATGTAATCAAGCAAAAGCAAGCAAGTTAGAAGTAATCATTATTACTACACAACTTATCTTAGTGTTAGGTTGTTTTAGATATGATTCTTTCCTCTTATTTAATGTCTTTTTCATTTAACAAAATTTTCTTTAGTTTTTTTTTAATTTTAATAATTAAAAAAATTGGGAACTGCATACAATTCATATGCAATCAAATTGTTGGACTCCACCCTCATAATATTCTTATTTTTATTATTATTTTTTTTCCCCCTGCAGATGTTAATGAATGTGGTCAACTACCAGATGTGTGCCTAGGGAATTCCAACTGTGTCAATATTCCTGGCAGTTTTGAATGTCGCTGTCCTGATGGATACAGGCTCTCTCCAAGTCATAGGGACTGTTTAGGTGAGTACACTGTTACAGCTCTTGATGTTGGTGCACTCTGGTCATAGTTGTTGATATGCTATTAAATACAAAAAAAAAAAAAGGTAAAGAGAAATTATAGGCCTAAATCATCTGGAACTAATCCTTTCACTATGAAGACTATTCAGTTTCTCACTCTCTATTTTGATGTTTTACTCACTCACTCAAATGATTATTAGTAGTGCAAAATGATGCAAGAAATCAAGTTTATAAATCATCAGCCAAAAAAAAAGGAAGGTTTCCCCAAGAATCAACCATACATTGGATGAAGGCAAACTTCCACACGTCTATCCTGCAATCATCCTTCCTCAACTCAAATTTATGTCCCCTCATGTGTGTAGTCTCAGTAAGGGGAAGACATTTAGCTTGATAACACTATGGACTGTCATCACACTGAATAAAATTGAGAAAGATCATCATACTTAAGGTGTCATTGCTTTGTAGCTGGTCACTGTGTACAGTTCATAGTATCATATCCCTCCTGCTGGCACTTTACAGAAATATATTTTCGCATTATATTTATAATTATTTTACATTGCTTTACATCATATTTATAATTAAACATAACATAGCAAAAATGTGCATGTTTTATTTTTTCACTGTAGGCAAAAAAGTTGTAAATTAAAACAATGTCTTAACTGATGTGTGCAAATAATATTTCTTTGCATAATACTTTGTATTCAGACTTCTTTACCTTTTATTTCAGATATTGATGAGTGTCTTGAAAGGAGAGGTATTTGTCAGAATGGTAGATGTCATAATCTTCAAGGAAGTTTTCAGTGCTCATGTAGTCTTGGTTATTATCTGTCACCAGCTGGAGACCAATGCATTGGTATGCAACTGGTTAAATTGTTCACTTTTTTTTTTTTTTCTCTTTTCCATTAAAAATAGCATTTCAAGAAATATTTTCCAAATGATAATGATTTAATTTTTCATTATCTTCTTTAGTTATAAAATTGCCAGTCCATTTTAGAAAAAAGATTAACTTTAGTAATAGAGCTGGCACAAGGTAGAGAGTAGCTTTTTTTAAAGGACTGTGTCCTCCCCCACCCCACATTCACTTCTCCTGATCTTGCCCAGTTAATTAGTAACTTCTAAATGAATAAATCTCACAACTATTAACTTGATGCATTTTGAAAATTTTGCAAAAAAAAAAAAAAAAAATTAACCAACTTCTCAACATTTCATAGGGGCTCATAATTTGGGTATTGTTAGTTTTCATTTAATTAATTAAGTAACTCTAATTAATTAATATATAATTTACATATTCAATAATCCCATAGTCATATGGAAATTATATTGGATAAAATATAAGTATCATCCAAAAAGAAATAATAATAAAACTACCCACCGTATCCCTCCATCCCAAATAATTTTCTTCCTTAGTTTTATTCAAACTATCCACTCTAACAACATCAGATGGAAATTTCCCCCAACACTCAATCTATCTCTGGCTGAAAACAAATTTTCATACATCTCTCTCTCTTACAATCATCCTTTTTTGATTTAAATTTATGTCCCCTTATGCATATCATCTAAGTAAGAGTTAGGATACCATCCACATTTAATTTACTTGATCCATTTAAGCCCTTGAATACTTCAATCAGATCTCTTTGTAGGTGCCTAATTTCCAGATGCTTTCTTTCCCTGACTGTCTTGATACTATCCTTTGTATCTATTCCAACAGATACACATCGTAAAATAATAGGCTTGTCTACACTTCTCAGAAAACTTCATGTCAAATTGTACAATTACCCATAAGTCTTTTTCTTTCTCCATTACCGTAACATACCAATTACCACCCAATTGGTATGTTTTTCTGAGATTACTGTTTCCATATTCAATATTTTGCATTTCTCAATGTTAAACCACAGTTTTCATTTCTCAGCCCAACTGGCTAGTTTTTTTTTAGGTCTTGTTGCAGAATCATACCCTTATTTCATTAACCACTCCAACCTTCATATATTATAAGAAAACTTTTACATTAATTTTGATTGTCTTCATCAGTATCATTATCAAATATTGAAAACAATAAAGGGCCAAGGCACTGAACCCTTAGGGATTCCACTAATAACATTAGTCCAAGAAGAGCAGTGCCGTGTTAATAAACACTCTCTCTGCCTTTTGTAATTAAACCATCTGTTTATTCACAGCAATAACTTTCCCATAATGCCACACTGCTAAAATTTGTATAACAGTCTTTCATGTGGAACAGTATAAAAAGCTCTGCTGAAATATGTGTATGATCTTAGAATTATTTTTATGCATCCAGTTCCTTTGTTACTACATTATAGTAGTCAGATTGGTAAAACATGATTGTCCTTTAAAGAATCCATGCTGCAGTTGCTGTATAACTGTATTCTTCTTAAGATGGTTCTGCATTACAATTTTGATCACTGGTTCTATTATTTTCCATGGAACAGCAAACTCACATGTCTATAATTATTCACATCTCCCTTTGGTCCCCCTTTATGAACAGGGAAGACGTTTGCACATCTCCAATCCTCAGAGATCTTCCCTGCATCCAAGGATGCTTTTATAATTATGACTAAAGGTTTGCTTATGTCTTTTGCTGCTTCTTTTAGTATAACTGGAAAGATTCCATCATCCCGTGGCTTATTTACATTTATCGTCAATAGTTTTCACTTTCATTTTCCTCTCACTTATCACAAGATCATTTAGCTACCAGTTGTAAGTTGCTATACTTCTGGGATGCCCATCCATAAACACTTCTTCATGTATCAATGTAAATGCAAAATATTGATTCATTTTGCTATCAACCAGAACAGGATCATCAATAGTTGTGCTGTGCCTAGTGTGGTTCATTCCTTTCCTTCTAGTGTGATATATATGCAAAGAACGCTGCTACTTTTCTTCTCATTCCTAGACAAAGACTTCTTGTAATGTGCCTTAGCCTGTCTCACCCCACTTTCAACTTTGTTTGTATTTACTGTGTGTTTCTTTGTCCCCTGATAATTTATAATCATATCATGTAA
Organism: Mastigoproctus giganteus; assembly: GCF_048544385.1. Lineage (NCBI taxonomy): Eukaryota > Metazoa > Arthropoda > Arachnida > Uropygi > Thelyphonidae > Mastigoproctus > Mastigoproctus giganteus. The sequence continues at coordinate 116,344,514 of NC_143583.1, read as the reverse complement.
TTTTTTTTCTCTCTGACTGGTCTCATTAGTTCATCTGTCAACCATTTAGGTCTAAACCTTGAACAGTATCTCTTAGTTGGTATAAAAAGCTTGGTAGCTTCTAAAGTTATGTTCCTGAATGCTTCGCATTTAGAAATTGCATTTCGTAACATTAACAGTTGGTCCCACTTAATAGAATTTAATCTGGCAGTGGTAACACCTCCCACTTGTAACAAAAACAGTAGTGGAGCACCTGACATATGCCCATTTTATTTTCAATTTTGGAAAACATTTCATAGAATTTTTTTCAATTCTGCTCAAACATTGCCAATATTTAAATATTTTCTTAATGGATTGAAATACTTATTGTATGTATCTGTTTAAGTTTTAGAAAAATGTTAAAATTTTTAAAACAAGCTGTGTTTTTCACACCCTTTATTTTCAAAAAAAACAAAAAAAGGTATTAATTTTGATAAAAATTACAAACAAAAGTATTAGATAAAAAATAGAAGCATCAGTCTCTTAGGCTCTTCCATTTTTCAATTTAAAAGACTGTTAAGTGTGTAACATTCCTCCCTTTGCAGTGCATGTATTTCTGTTTATGTAAAAAAATATATTATTAAAAAATAAAAAATATATATTATGCATATTCAATACTATTAATTACTTACATTTTTTAGCTCATTTAAAAATTTATTTCAAATCTGTTGCCCTTCAAAACATGTAAAATTTGAAACTAATTATGTTGCTTTGTAGAGCTCACAAAGAGCTCACAAGCAGTATCATCATTTCAAGGGACACCAGTACTCGTGAACTCTGAAAAAGGGTCGTATTTCAAACATTAAATAAAATGTTGCTATCACAGCAAAAAATCAGAGGATATCTCGATATGCCCCAGTGAATACATTAAGTGAAATGAATAATGCTATGCTATGGCCCCCTCCCTCTATGGAATAAATAAGCAAACACAACAAACAAAATACAAATTTAGAGGTAGACTCCTACAATCAGTGAATCCAAAATGACATGCAAATATGCAACTCAAAATTAAGAAATCATAATAAAAGAGATTGAACTTAAATAAATAACTCAAGTGATTAAATTACTATCACTAATATAAATCAAATGATAGAATCAGTTAAAATGTAATGTAAAATCTGAGTGTCAGAAAAGGTGTTCAAATTAAACTGTAATGTTTACAATATGTTATTGCTAATAAAGGGAAAATAAAAATCTTTCTCTTAGATCACCTTCATCTTGAACAGTTTAGAATGTGTTTGGAGCTCATTTTTTATAATTTTTTTCTCAAATTCTACCCAAATTGCTACACTAGTCAAGATGAAGATGGTCTAAGAGAAAATGGTTTTTCCCCCCTCTTCGGCAGCAATAATAACCTGCCTAAATTTTTACTAATTTGTTATTCACAATTTTCATTTAATTACCTGCTTAGTTTTCACTCTTTCCTATCGTTGTTATTATTACAGCATTTGTAGAATTTTATGTAGAAGTTTTATTTAAAATTCTCTATAGAATTTTATTTATATCCCCCCCCCAATGAGGACCGAAGACAGAGTTTTAGTAGAACCCTAAAACGCTGCAATTTTTAAGGGTAGATTGATGTCATAATGCTTCAATAAATACATTTCATTTTAAAATACATTCACGTGATATGACATAGTACTTATGTGCCGTTTAATCTACACATATTGCCCCCTTTCCACACAGTGGACACTGATATTTCAGTATGTCACACAATTGCTGTTCCAGTTTATCCATTTCCTAGAAGTGGCATTATTAGTTTAGTTGGTTTCCTAGACTAGGTGGTAGTTAACTCTCATCAACCGGTGCAGTACCACCACTTTGCTTATTGGAGGCTTAAAGTGGTGGAACCCATGTTTAGTCTCCAGAGCTAAGTTCCAGTCAACCCTTCCCCATATCTTCCATCATGCAGTATGACCAAAGACTTTTGAAGTTATGATGAACATCATGGCGAGATTCATTCTTCCTTACATTTCGAAGGTACAGCTCTAAAATGGTGTTTGCAGGCCAGCCGCTAGTTAGTACACCGGGCCGAACCTATTGGTAACTCTTTAGGAGGCTTCCGGATCAGATAGTGTATAATCTTGTTACCTCTACTCTTCCAGATAGTGACTGGAGAGAGTCCCAGTAGTGTGTATGCGAGTGGCATTGTCGAGGCCACATTATATCAATGATCTAAGTATATTCTTACCATTTGTACGCCATATCCAAAAATTTTAATTACTTCATACAGCATGTCCCACCCCCACTTTTTTCTTACTATTGAATACACCACGAATTATCAAAATAATAGAGTAAACTTATCTGCGAAAAGATCTAAACCTCCCAAACACTTCCTAGTTCATTTCAAAAATATACATGGTCTTAATTCTAATCTCAACGATGTCCATTTCCATTTGCAGTCTGCCAAAATGTTCACAACTCCAGCTGGCTTCTGTTTTCTAGTCACACTGACCCAGCTGGTCGAGACGCTGACGCTTTAGCAATTTCTAATGACCTTGCACAGAATGTTCACTTACCTACAAGAATACCGGACAAACCCACCCATACAGTCAACACTCTTGATCTTTTTCTCACAAACAACCCTTCTCAGTAAACGGTCATAGTAAGTGGTCCTTTAGGTACCTCAGATCACAACTTGGTGATTGTCTCTTCTCCAATGGAGCCTTTGTCTCATGGCTATTCCCAACCTCGTGTTATTTGGCATTACCAGAATGCAAAATGGGATGACCTGCAAGATTTATATTCCTCTTTTCCATGGTCGGACTACTGTTTCAAAACTTTTGATGTCAACGTTTGCTCAGATCGTGTGTGAAATTATTCTTGTAGGAATGGAATCCTTTATTCAACACTCCACTCTAAAATCTCATCCTTTATCTAAACCTTGGTTTTCCAATAAATGTGCTAAGGCTGTTCAAGAGAAGAATGTTGCATATCGTAATTGGCTTGTTTCTAATTCTTCAGTTTCATTTCCTGCCTACACCAAAGCGCGCAACGATTATAAAGCAGTTATTAATCAGTCCAAACTAGAGTTTGACAGGCTAAGAGTAGAAAACTTGCTTCTTCCCCTAATGGTAGCCGAGCATTCTGGTCTCTTGCCAAAGCTGTTGGCCGCAACTTTTGTCCATCTCTGCTCCCACCTCTGTCCAAACCAGATGGTTCTGTTGTCACTTCAGCCAAGGATAAAGCTGACCTGCTAGCATCCCATATTTCTTCCAACTCATGTATTAATGATCTTGGTAAAACACCTCCCACCATTCCCAACACGCTCCATTCAATGTCTCCTTTGGGCTTCCATCAAAGGGATGTCAGAAGGATTTTGACGAATCTCGATGGTAAGAAAGCTCCAGGTCCTGATGGTATTTCTCCACTTGTTCTCCAAACCTGTGCTCCTGAACTTACTTCGTTCTTTGGCACATTTTTTCGCTTTCTTATTCCAAAGGTGTTTTTCCTTCTGCTTGGAAATTTGCTCATATCCAGCCAGTTCCTAAAAAGGGTGACAAATCTGTTCCATCCAATTATCGTCCCATTGCAATTACTTCTACTCTTTGTAAAATAATGTAGAAATCAATTAACTGCCAACTCTTAAACTACCCAGAAACCTTCCACCTGATCGATGATTGCCAGTATGGATTCCATCAGTGTCGATCCACTGGTGATATTCTGGCCTATGTTCCCCATTTATGGACAAATTCAATGGAAAAATTCGGTGAAACACAAGTAGTTGCTCTTGACATCTCAAAGGCTTTCGATCATGTTTGGCATAAAGATCTTCTAAACTAGCTTCCATCTTATGGTTTGCCAACTGTTTTTTGTAATTGGTTATCCAGTTTTCTTTCTGATTGCTCACTGAGGGTGATGGTAGATGGCTCTCTGTCTTCTAACTTCTCCACTAATTCTGGTGTCCCCCAAGGTTGAGTTCTTTCCCCCACTCTTTTCCTCTTTTATATTAATGACCTTCTTCCATTGACTGGAATTCCTATCCATAGTTTTGCCCATGATAGCACATTGCATTCCACTTTCCAATTTGAGAAACCTTGCCCTGCTCAATCAGCTTCAACTCCTCGAATATCCGCTACAAATTCCTTAAATGCTGATATCGAGGTAATTCTCCAGTGGGGCAAAGACAACTTAGTTGATTTCAATTCTTCTAAAACCCAGTGTTGTCTTATATCTGGCAAAAATAATTCTTCTACTCCTATGCTTATCTTTGGTGACACTCTGATTTCTAGGCAAAATGATATATCTCTTTTGGGGATTACCCTGACTTCTAATGTCTCTTGGCACAAGCACATTACAAATATTGCTTCCTCTGCATCTAAAAAACTTGGTTTTCTCTTTCGCTCTTGGCGTTACTTTTCTTCCACACAGCTGTTCACTCTGTACAAATCGCAAATCTGCCCTACCCTGGAATATTGTTCTCACTTCTCGGGCAGTGCCCCCAAAACCTCTCTCAGACTTCTAGATTCCATTCAGAAAAGGGCAGTTAGGTTAATTAATGACTCCTCTAACAGAGCCTCTACACCCTCTGTCTCATAGATGTACTGTTTTTTCTGCATGCCTTTTTTGCAGATACTTCCATGGGCACTGTTCTTCTCAATTGGCTTCTCTAATTCCCACTCTCTGTTTCAAAACAGTCCGAACACGTGCTGCCACCAGCCAACATCCATTTACTGTCCACCTTCAAACTCGCAGAACCAACTTTTCATCTTCCTCGTTTATTCATTCAACTGCTGTTTTCTGGAACAACTTTCCTTCATACATATTTCCTGAAAATTACAGTCTACAGGAGTTCAAATCTAATGTCAACAAATATCTTCTTTCGTCTTCTCAACCTCCAACCCAAGCATGGTACTAAGTACTATAGCTTCTAACTAATACCTCTCGTGTTTGGGGTTTTCATGAAAAAACACTGGCTATGAGAACAAAGAATGGAGATAAAGAATAGAATTTTTCATGTATGTGAATACAAAGAAGAAGGAAATGAATCAGATGATACCCATTGGTCTTATCTGTTTGGTAATTGATTCTCAGATAATTCTTATCTGATTCAAATTGTTCTGGGAAAATTTAGATAAAGCAGATGATGTTGCTGATGAATTGAAGAGGTACTTCACATCAATATTTACTGACAAAAGACCCTTCTTGGTGAAGAGAAGCTGTGTGAGTGAAGCTGCCACATGTAAAATTAAGGTTTTTGAAATTACAGGTGATAGTATAATTAGAAAAAATTTTGAGCCTAAAGGCAAGTAAAGCTTCTGGATTTGATGTAATTTTGGGGTAGGTCACTGAAAACTACTTTCGACTTAGCATTAGCATTAGTAGAGGCATATGATGCAAGAAAGCAAGCTTATTCAGCATCAGCCAAAAAAAAAAAAAAAAAAAAACCCTCTCCCATTTCACCCCTCCGTTCGTTCGAAATACCTGTCCAGTTGAGCTTTAAATTTGTTTAGGCTATCAACTTCAACAACAAGTGATGGAAGTCGGTTCCACCAACCAACCACCCGCTGGCCAAAGGCAAATTTCCGCACATCTATCCGACATCCGTCCTTCCTCAATTTGAATTTATGCCCTCTGAGGTGATTATTCTGAGAAAGATGAAGAATCCCATTGGCATTGAGCATGCTCAAACCAAAGCTTTATACACCTCTATCAGATCACCTCGCCGGTGCCTAGTCTCCAGACTCTGTAATTTGCAAAACTTAAGCCTTTCTTCGTAAGAGCAACCCTTTGTTCCATTTACTAATCTTGTTGCCCTTCTCTGTACCTGTTCCAGCAGCTCTACATCCTTCTTGAAATGAGGCCTCCAGACCTGTATACAGTACTCAAGATGTGGCCTAACCATTGCCTTATACAAGGGAATAATCACCTCCTTATCCCTGCTAGAAAAATTCCTGTATATCATTGACAAGACACCATGAGCTACTCTTGCAGCTCGTCTGCACTGCTCAGAGAACTTCATATCTGCCTGCACAATTACCCCCAGGTCCTTTTCATTCTCCACCACTGTCAGTGTAGTACCGCAGAGTTGATACATTGCTCTGGGGTTACTGTTACCCATATGTAGTACTTTACATTTGTCAATGTTAAACTTCATTTGCCACCTCTCAGCCCATCTGTTCAACCTTTCCAGATCCTGTTGCAGCAGCATAGCGTCAGTAGTGTCCTTAACAATCCTGCCAACCTTTGTATCATCTGCAAACTTAGACATTAAACTTGATATCCCATCATCAATATCATTCATAAACACCGAAAACAACAATGGACCCAACACTGAACCTTGAGGAACTCCACTAATAACATTAGTCCACGTTGAACAGTGTCCATTGATTACCACTCTCTGTCTTCTGCCACTCAACCATCCCCTTATCCATAGCAGCAATTTGCCTCCAATGCCACACTGCTCCAATTTGTGCAGCAGTCTTCCATGTGCAACAGTATCAAAAGCCTTTCTAAGATCCAAATATATAATATCAAAGTTATTCCCTGCATCCAGTTCTTTTGTGACTACATCATAGTATCCAATCAAATTGGTCAGGCAAGACCTGCCCTTAACAAAACCATGCTGCATCTGAGCTGTAACTGAATTCTTGTCTACATGATACTGCAGTGCTTCTTTAACCAGTGCCTCCATTAATTTACCTGGAACAGAAGTTAAACTAACAGGTCTATAATTACTTGTGTCAGCCTTTGATCCTCCTTTGTGAATTGGGGTTACATTTGCACATCTCCAGTCTATGGGTACCTGCCCTGAGTCCAAAGAAGCTCTCATAATTATGGCTAGGAGTTTGCATACTTCCTTTGCTGCCTCCTTTAATATAACTGGATAGATCCCATCCACCCCAGGTGCCTTTTTTATGTTTATCCTCAACAATCTCTCCTCCACTTTCCTCTCAGTTATTACAAAATCATCCAGCTCACTGCCAATGTTTACTTTACCTACATCATTCTCCTTCCTGAATAACTCCTCATGCGTGAATGTAGATTCAAAATACTCGTTTAGATTGTTAGCCACCTGAGCAGGATCCTCAACTGTTGAACCATCAATATCCAGTGGACCAATCTGATTCATCCCTTTCCTTCTCGAGTTCAAGTATGTAAAGAACTCCTTTCTGTTTTTCTTTGCATCCTTTGCCAAGGATTTTTCGTAGTCCGCCTTTGCCTGCCTAATCTCCTTTGTGACTTGGTTACAGACCAACTTATATCTATCGTAGGCTTCCATGTCACCCATTAATTTGTATGTATCCCATGCATTTTTCTTCTCTGCCACATGTCTCATTAGTCCATCTGACAACCATTTAGGCCTAAACCTTGAACAATATTTCTTAGTTGGTATGTAAAGCCTGGTAGCCACCAAGATTAGTTCCTTGAATGCTTCCCATTTTGAGTTTGCTGTTGGTAACATCATCAGTTGGTCCCACTGTATAGAATTTAAATACTGTCTCAGACCATCATAGTCGCCTTTACGAAAACAAAAACCCTTCCCTTTACCTCTGATGGTAGTTACCTCCTTGAGTAAATCCCACTTCAACACACTGTGATCACTGCCACCTAGTGGTTCATTTATCTGCAGGTTCTTAATGCATGAAGAATCACTACTGATAATCAGATCAAGAGTATTGCTCCCTCTTGTTGCCTCACGAACATGCTGATGTAGAAAACAATCATCCAATAAATCCACAAAAGCCTTGCTAGTGTGCGAGTGACCAACCCACAAATTCCAGTCAGTATCTGGGAAATTAAAATCCCCCATTATAAGACTCTCTGATTTACTGGCCCACTCTATTTCCCTGTACAATATATTATTATACTCATCAGAGTCATTAGGCCTATAGCACACTCCTACTCTCAATTTTGATTTCCCTATGCTTATGTCACACCAAACTGACTCGACACTGCCCTGTCCATCGATGTCAACTGGCTTCACTTCCTTTGACTTTATGTGTTTCTTAATTAATAGCATAACCCCTCCTCCCCTCCTGTCCTGTCTATCCTTTCTATATACATTGTATTCCCCAAATTCCAGTTCCGCATTACTTATATCTGTGTGACACCACGTCTCTGATATCCCAACAATATCTGCCTTTGATGTTTTGAGCAATAACTCAAATTCATCAAATTTATTTACCAAACTCCTAGCATTGGTGTACACGCAGGTATACATGCACCTGTTTCTATTCTTAGCTACCCTAACACAACCCATGTGTTTACTTGTAACGCAATGACTACCAGCAGTCTCTGAAATATCCTGCATCTTGTTTTTCAGACTTCTGCTCATTTGAATAGAAGCAGTGCAAGAATCACTTCCACCTCTGCCAGTGGCTACTGTTAATCTATTAGTCCTTGTATCCCCCCCAACTAGCAGTTTTCCGACCCACCTAACACTGCCTCAACAGCATTAGCAAAAATTCTTGCACCCTTTCTATTTAAGTGTATCCCATCCCTGTAGAAGCAATCTCTCCGGTTAACAAGTACAGTCCAGGCTGAAAAAAATTCTACCCCTTGAGCCTTGCACAATCCCTCCAGGGCCGAATTGATCGACAAGGCTCTCATCATATACTCCCTCCTATCGTGTCTGGGCATAATTGCAGACACTTTCAAGTTCAACCCTAATTCACGGCTTTTTTTCAACAGTGACCTGTACTTGCTAAGTAATTCCGCCGGTCTCCTACTCTTAATATCATTAGTGCCAACGTGTACAACTATATCACCTTTTGTGCCCTTAAAAGATGATATCCGCTCTACAACGTCATCAACCTTTGCCCCTGGCAGACATACCCTGGTCCTATTCCACCTATCCTTTTTACAAAGCATGTTCCCCGTTTCCCTGACAATAGAGTCACCAACAACTACTAGTTCCTGTGGGACCAGCGCATTCTGCCTAGGGGGCTGCCTCTGTGTTGCCTGATGACCAAGTGCAAGCTCTGGCGTTGATGTGGGCAGCTGAGAGCTTGATGGGCCCCTCAATTTATTTCCTTCGAGGGCATCCACCCTGTCCTTCAAGGTCTCATAAAGGCCCATAACAACGCTGAGTTGTCGCCTGATTTCCTTGCACTCCTTACATCGTGCACACACAAAGACATCCCCCTTGGCAGTATCATGTCCCGTACCCGACTGATCCGCAAACATCAAGCAAACAGTGCATTTTAATAGACTGTGATTCAGAGGGCAACTGCCCCCCTCAGTTCTCCCCTGAACCACAGCACTCCCATTAGCTTGAGCCTTTTGCTTTGCTGCTCTGGTCAGAGTCATGATTCCAATTTAATTCAATAAAATTTAAAACAAAAATTAAATCCTTAAGTTATATCCCAAAACAGTTATGTTATATATATATATATTTTTTTTTTCGGTATCTAGTGTTCCCTTTATACAACTTCCGTATCACGTGTACCACTATAGTTATGTATTAATTATTTGTTACGATTATGTCGTTATATATATATAGAGTTAAAAATACAATTTAATTAACAATAAAGTTTATCAAGATTAATAGATTTACTGATTAATTGACAATATTATATTATGCAGTACACTACACTAAGCTTATGCTATCGTGTAAAAATGGCGGGAATTCACGAACGGTATTTCTACGGACTCGTAAGTATTGATTAGCTTCGAAATCTCGCTATCTCAATTTAGAATAAACTAAGGATCCTGACTAGGTCTATAATCTACTTATAGAAGATAATTTGATATAACAATTTAATTAATCCACTAATAAATTAATAGAGTTAATAAATCGACTAAATTTGGTTAAAAGACCTCTCGTTCAATTTGTGACACGTGGATTTGATACCGTTACCGATACTAAGTAATATCTACGAAATCTCTGTCTAAGTTAAACTTTAAACTAAGTATCGTAACTAGGAATATAAAGCTACTCTAGAAAATAAGTTAATATGACAATTTAAACTAATAAAGCAGAAAATAAATCAGGAAAAACTTCTCTGTTTGAAGAGCTTTAAGGAGCAATGTCTGCACAGGCTGACTTGGGAGAGATTCATTCAGATTGAGCAAGTGCCAGCATATCACCAATGCATAAGTGGTTCTGAGTACGAAGTATGACTTCAATTCTTCTAAGTATGAAGTATGACTTCAGTGGTAGGGAAAATCTTGAAGGCAATGATTAAGTATGCAATCCAGAAACATTTAGATAGAAATTATTATGAAGGATACATGACATGGTTTTGTTAAGGGAAAATCATATTTAACTAACCTGGTTAGCTATTTACTCATCATGTAGGAAACAATTTAAACAAAGTTTATTTCAATTTTAGTTAGGTATTTGACTCAGTTGCTGTATAAGCTGGATTCTAAGATGAATCACACAGTTGCTGCTGGTCGGCAGAAGGCAGAGGGTTGTCATTAATGGATATTCTTGAGATTTGTGTAATATCAGAAGTGAGACCCATCCAAGGAATGGCTCTTGAACCACTGTTGTTTATGATTTTCATAAATAACATTGATGAAAGGATAGATGGCATGATGTTGTAATTTACAGATGATGTAAAGTGTGAGAGAGTGGTTAATAACATCCTGAAGGAGTGGCAAGCAGCACTATTTCAGGTTGATTTGAATAGGGTTTAAGGATGGTCAGAAAAGTGGCAGCCATATTTTTGTACACTTATTTTTTATTCATTTGTTATACATTTTTATACATTTATTTTTTATACACTTTATATATTTTTTTATACACTTGGTAGATTGAACTCAAATCAGTAGAAAAGAAAGGGTTGTGGGAATCATGATACAGGTGGATATGAAGTTCTCTGAGCCGTGTTTGTTTGTTTGTTATTTGGTTTTTAGGAGCATTAGCAACTAAGGCCATATTGCTCCTCTGAGCAGTGTAAACTAGCAGCCAGGAAAACTCATAGTGCCTATCAATGATTTTTCAAACAATAGCCTGTAGAGAAAGAAGCTTATAATCCCACTGTATAAGGCAATTTTAAGTCTGCACTTGGAATACAGCGTCTAAGTATGGAGACTATATCTAAAAAAGGATATCGGGCTTCTTGAAAGTGTCAAGATATGGTTGCCCATACCTTGACAACCCTCATTAGCATTAGCACCAGCATATGATGCAAGAAAGCAAGCTTATCCAGCATCAGCCAAAAAAAAAGAATCCTTCCCATTTCATCCATCCATTTGCTCCAATGTTTGTCTAGTTCTGCCTTGAATTTATTTAAGTTGTCAACTTCTACAATGACAGATGGAAGTTTGTTCCAGCAATCAACCACCCACTGGCTAAAGGCAAACTTCTGTACATCTATTCTACAACTGTCTTTTCTCAATTTTAATTTATGTCCCCTCAGGTGATTAATCTGGGCAAGAGGAAGAATTTCGTCAGCATTGAGCATGCTCAAACCATTCAAGGCTTTATACACTTCAATCAGATCATCTCGTAGATGCCTAGTCACCAGACACTGTAATTTGCAAATCTTAAGCCTTTCTTCATAAGAGCAACCCTTTGTTCCATTCACTAATCTTGTCATCCTTCTCTGTACTCGTTCCAACAGCTCTACATCTTTCCTAAAATGAGGCCTCCAGATACAGTACTCAAGGTGTGGTCTGACCAGTGCCGTATACAAGGGGATAATCACCTCCTTTTCCCTGCTAGAAAAATTCCTGTATATCATCGACAAGACACCATGACCTAGTCTTGCAGACCATCTCCACCACTCAGAAAACTTCAAATCAGACTGCACAATTACCCCCAGGTCCTTTTCATTCTCTATCATCCTGAGTGTAGTACCACACAGTTGATACATTACTCTGGGGTTATTGCTACCCATATGTAGTATTTTACATTTTTGTCAATGTTAAACTTCATTTGCCACCTCTCAGCCCATCTGCTCAACTTTTCTAGATCCTGTTGCAGCAGCATACTGTCATTAGTGTCATTAACAACCCTGCCAGCCTTCGTATCGTTTGCATACTTGAACATTAAGCCTGATATACCATCATCATCAGTATCATTAATAAATGCAGAAAACAACAATGGACCCAACGCTGAACTCTGAGGGACTCCACTAATAAAATTAGTCCATGAAGAGTAGTGTCCATTGATTACCATTGGACACTACTGTTCCATTGATGGTTGAGTGGGAGAAGACTCTCTGTCTTCTCCCACTCAACCATCCCTTTATCCATAGCAGCAATTTGCCTCCAATGCCACACTGCTCCAATTTGTACAAAAGCAAGGATATCTGTTAAGAAACAATGATGAATTGGTATACTCTAAGCAGAATTAAAAAAATCTAAAACTTTTTTTTCCAAATACAAAAAATAAATTCGATCACCTGCCAGATGCCCACTCTGCGCATTTCAAGAAACATGGGCACCACCAGTGGTGAATCATAGACAGTCATAGTTAGTTAGCCTGTTATTTTATGAATCAATTCTGTATCATATTTTATTTATTTATATTTATTAATAATATTAAATTAATTTTATTAATCTGCAAAGATACTGATGAATGTAGCCGTAGCCCTGGTATATGCTCTAATGGTACGTGTGAGAATACTGCAGGATCATACAGCTGCATCTGTCACCAAGGCTTTCATCTATTATCAAGTGGAGATTGTTCTGGTAAGTATTTTTATTTATACAATAAATATAGATATTATTTTTTACCATATTATGGATACTGTAGTGGTAGCAACAATGCAACAAAGCTTAATTTTTTTTATTAAAAATTAATCTTAAAATTGTCAAATTAGATTGGCTGTGACATCATATTTAAAATTTATTGGGTGGATAGTCCAATATAGCATGTATCCTGATGGAGGCCATGAAACACAAAAAAATATTAAACTACATATACAAATATATTATATATTATATTTTATATTCTTATATACATTCATTCATACTGCACACACACACACACACACACACACACACACACACACACACACACACACACACACACACACACACACACACACACACACACACACACATGCAGTATATTTTAGGTTTTTTTTATAGGCATTCCTGTATCTTTCCTTATTATTAATGGGATTGTTGTCTAATGCTAATGCAAAAACAGCTTATTTTATTGCTAGGTCCCAGGTACCGCCTTTCATGTATTCATATGTTATCACAGGTTGGGAACACTGCAATATAGATGTCGAAGCAGAAGTCAAGAAAGAGTTAATGTGACCAATTATAAATTGATCTTTATGTAATATGTGTTGCTCAGTGGTAAACTTTATTGGATATTTATCATATGTGTTTTAAAGATGTTTTCTAGTGTTCTTTTATCACCAATGCTGAATATCTCCAGAACCAGAATCATAACATACAGTCTGTAACTTATTCCCTTCATTAAATTAATTTTGTAGTGAAGAACCATTCTTATCCTATTAAACCTCCACAAAGTATGCCTTTTCACTGTCACATTGAATTGACTCTTGTTAAATTGTTAAATATTCAATCTTGCTTCTTCTCTAGCATCATTAATTAAACTTTTTAGGTACATTTGCATATATATATATATATATATATATATATATATATGCATGGGCAGATACGATGTTAATCATTATATCTGCCCATTGAGCTGCATCTGACAGGGGGACTCCCAGTGGATAGATTTTCATGAAATTTTGTATTAGGTCCTGTTAAAAATATTTGTCGAGCCAAACCAAATTGAACAATTTGGTTTGGAATCCAGCAAATTATTATTTCTGTTTTTTCATATAATTTATATGGAAAAAAGGAATTAATTGATTAAATGTAGTTTTAATGCAGTATTGTTTGCCTTAGACAGTCTGTGCATGTTTTGTGTGTATTGTTATGCAAAACTTGTAAATGTGATGCTACTTATAAAGAGATACTTATATGCAGTGAGAAAAGAAACTTAAAAAAACAGAGTAATGTGGAGGAGAGTAATAAATATTATACAGTTGAGTTAAACTAAATGGCTAAGTTTAAAGAATGTAAACTGTAGGGTTTTATTAAGTGTTCTATAAAGTTAATATCTTAACAATTAATTGATAAGGAGATAATTATATTTACTTTCATTTCATAATTTCATAATAATTATTACAGTTATTTCTAATGTTAGGATTGTAGCGGAAAAAAAAAAAAAAAAAAATCACCTTATTTAAATTATCATACTTGTGCAAATTTTGAGTTCAGGGGGATTGTATCACAAACGTTTGCTAAATATTAAGCATCCAATGACAAATCTTGAAGTATTTCTCCCTGATTTAATCATAAAAATGTTGGGTGGGCATGACAACAAAATAAAATGAATTGAAACTGTACATCAAAGTGATTAAATTTAAGTATGCTGAAGCTCTGATGGAATTCCTTTTCCCTTTCATAAGCTATAAGGTTTCATAAGCCCTATCAACTTTGGAAACTCCAATATCCAATTCCAATTCAATGGAAACTCCAGATCCTGTTTGCAACAGGATCTGGAAAGGTTGAGCAGATGGGCTGAGAGGTTTAACATTCACAAATGTAAAGTACTACATATGGGAAACAGTAACCCCAGAGCAATGTATCAACTCTGCGGTACTACACTGACAGAGGTAGAAAATGAAAAGGACCTGGGTGTAATTGTGCAGGCAGATATGAAGTTCTCTGAGCAGTGCAGACGAGCTGCAAGAGTAGCTCATGGTGTCTTGTCAATGATATACAGGAATTTTTCTAGCAGGGATAGGGAGGTGATTATTCCCTTGTATAAGGCAATGGTCAGGCCACACCTTGAGTACTGTATACAGGTCTGGAGGCCTCATTTCAAGAAAGATGTTGAGTTGCTGGAACGAGTACAGAGAAGGGCAACAAGATTAGTGAATGGAACAAAAGGTTGCTCTTACGAAGAAAGACTGAAGTTTTGCAAATTACAGAGTCTGGAGACTAGGCACCGGCGAGGTGATCTGATAGAGGTGTATAAGGCCTTGAACGGTTTGAGCATGCTCAATGCCGATGGGATTCTTCCTCTTGCTCAGAATAATCACCTGAGAGGGCATAAATTCAAATTGAGGAAGGACAGATGTTGGATAGATGTGAGGAAATTTGCCTTTAGCCAGCGGGTAGTTGGTTGGTGGAACGGACTTCCATCATTTGTTGTTGAAGCTGATAGCCTAAATAAATTTAAGGCTCAGGTGGACAGGTATTTTGAACGAATGGAGGGGTGAAATGGGAGTGGTGGGTTTTTTTTTTTTTTTTTTGTTTTTTTTAGGCTGATGCTGAATAAGCTTGCTTTCTTGCATTGCATGCCTCTGCTAATGTTAATGCTAATGCTAACTCTCATAAAAAATGTTAGCTTTTGTGATAATTTTGAGTTTTTTTTGCTTAATTATCATTCTGAATTGTAAAAAGTTATAGCTTGATATTCATAGTCTGTTATTGGCAGGAATTTCATTTAAAATTATAAATAAGAATTCCACCCTGTAGAACTTTACTTGGTGCATTAATGAGCGTAATATATATATATATAAGCATGTAAGAATAGATAAGTCTAATAAAGTTTGCATAGATGGAGGTGAAAATTACACAACATGCCAAGGACTAGAAGGATAAAGATAGTAGAAAAAAAGAAGTAATGTAGATTTGAAAAAGGCGAAAGAATGTTAATATCCCAAAAGTTACGATGAATTTTAGAAAATTATGGGCTGAATTGCAAAACCAATTTGGAGGTGAAGGAACTGTAAAGTAAAAATATTAATACTAAATAATTAAACAAAATAAAGTAAAATAAAATGAAATAAAATAAAAGGTGGAAGAGCTGTCATCAGATATGGGTGGGCAAATTTAATTATAAGTTGAATACAAGGATGGCAAAAATGCAAAATCTGATGTCAGCAGAAGTAAATATTGATACATGGCCAGGTAATTCATCAGGAAACTATAGCTGACCATGTATCAGAAACTACGTTCATATACTTGTCCTTAACAGTAGAAGAAATGTGAAATAAAAGCAAAAAGAAAAAAATTAGCACATTCATTTACAGTATGGACAAGGTAGTCCCAACACAGTGTCAATTTTTTTTATTTATTTATTTTTTCTAGCCTTATAGTATATTTTTTACCCTTATCCTTATTTTTACCTTGCTGATTTTCATATCTTTGACACTGTTGGCTAAAGGAAAACTTCCGCACATCTGTTCTGCAATGATCCTGGTGCCTCCGTAGCCAGGTGGGAAGGAGCAACAGTGCGTAGCACATGCTTCTTGATTAGACCGGGGTTCAAGCCCGTCACCACCAAATACGGAGGATGCGGAAAGGTCAGGGAATGACCACCGTATATCCCGGAGCAATATGGCCTTAGTTGCTAATACTCCTAAAAAAAAAATAATAATAAAAAAAACAAACAAACAAACAGCAACCATCCTTCCTCAATTTGAATTTGTGCCCACCTCATATGTATAGTCTGAGAAAGAGGAAGAATCCCATCAGCATAGAGCTTACTCAAATTCAAAGCCTTAAATACCTCAATCAGATTACCTTGCAACTGCCTAGTTACCAGATACTGCAATTTACAGAAATGAAGCCTTTCTTAGTAAGTGTAGCCATTTGTTCCCCTCACCAATCTCGTTGCCCTTCTCTGCACTCATTCCAGCAGCTCTACATCCTTCCTAAAATGAGGCCTCCATACCTGTACTCACGGTGTAGTCTAACCATCACCTTATACAAAGGGATAATCACCTCCTTATCCCTGCTAGAAAAATTCTTGTATATCATTGACAAGTCCCCGTGGACTGTTCTGGCTGCCTGCTTTCACTAATCAGAAAACATCATATCTGGCTGCACAATAATCCCCAGGTCTTTTTCATTTTCCATTACTCTGAGTGTAGTACTGCACAGTTGGTACGTTACTCTGTGGTTACTGCTTCCCATATGCAGTACTTTGCATTTGTGAATGTTAAAGTTCAGGTGCCACCTCTCAGCCGATCCGCCCAACTTTTCTAGATCCTGTTGCAGTAGCGTACTAATTATTATTATTATTATTACTAGCTATATAGTGCAAGGAAGCCGGAGGCTTATGCTGCACCAGCTAAAAAAAATTTCCAAGTTACCCAGAGTGAGTGAGTGAGAGAGAGAGAGAAGCAGAAGGGAATCACCAAGAAGAGAAGAATGATGACATCCAGCCCAGGACCCTGGTTGTGCCAAGCTCACACTCACCAGATGTGAGCCCCTGGGGTGTCTGTTAACTTTACAAGAGAGGTGGAATGTTGTTTCCACACTGAAAATGACATTTTCCAGAAAGTTCTCATCTTCAGCTATACTAATGAGAATGTAAACAGAAAATTCCTCTTCTTTTGGTTTGTCATGAGGCTTAATTTCCTGGATGATTGCCACTCTGTAAGCATAAATTTTCAACCTCCTCTAAACCACCCTGTGCAATGTTGCTCATGGGATTTGCAGCTGCACACTTTTCCAGTGGATAGATATTATAGGATTTGGGTAAACACTTCCTGAATTTCCAAAACTTTATCTGTTGATAAATAGGTCCATCTGCTCCTTTCTAGTGCAGCTAAAAGAAACAGCTTCAAGAAACCAGCATACTGCTGGTTTCTTGAAGCTGTTTCACCATCACCTCATTGATTATTCCACAGGTGGATTTTTTGGAATTCCCATTGGAAACATCTCTTTACAGTCACTGGAGATTTTCTATCCCATAAGCACAATACCCATATTGCTTTCTACTGCACTCTTGCAATTTTAATGCTGTGCTCCTCCAGTGTTAGGCGCCTCCGTAGCCAGGTGGGCAGGAGCAGAAGTGCGTAGCACACGCTTCTTGATCAGACCAGGGTTCGAGCCTGTGACCACCAAATACGGAGGATGCGGAAAGGTCAGGAAATGACCACCGCATATCCCCGGAGCAATATGGCCTTAGTTGCTAATGCTCCTAAAAACTAAATAACAACAACAACTTCCAGTGTTTTCTGGGATCAAGGCTGCCAATCACATGAGGAAAACTCATTGAGTTGCTTTGATAACTGCAGTAAACCATTTTAGAATACCTATTACAATAAAATTTTAATTGGGCTTCATAATCAGGTGTATGATTTATAGGCACCCTGTAATATTATTATTATAATAGTATTAGTGGCAAAAGATGAGTCCAGCCACTCTATTCCCTCTCTACTCTTGTATGGTCAGGTATCCTTAAAGAAATATTCAAAAGTGTCAGATTTTTGAAAATTCCAAATTTTAGAATGCCAGTTTTTGAGGCTCTTTTATATTGATATAAATTATGCATTGTTACAGCATGATTTGTCATACGTATATTTATATACATGCATACATACACAGTGAGTCAAGATTATATATAAAAACTTTGATATGCTGTAGTTTGTTTGTTGAGTAAATATGAACCAAACTGATTTTCAGAGATGTTAGATACATAGAAATGGGTTGCATTACGGACATTACATCATATGATAAAAATGTCAACAACCAGACCGCTTACATACATGAACCATCATTTCTCAACAACTTGACATATGATTATACACACATTAGATATTATTTTTGCCTCTTTCCTCTTGTATCATTCTTTGTCTTCTAGGTATTTCCATGCAAAACTCTCTTGGAGAGTGAGGTGTAGTAAGTGTAGGTGTAGTGAGGTAACCATTGTGAGAGGAGTATTTAAAAGCATCCCCCCTCCACCTCCCCTGTGGCTATCCCTCATTAGGGAAATTTACTATCCAGATAGGTATGGACATCAGAATGAAAATGTACAGGTAGTAGTAGTGGCACGTGATGCAAGAAAGCAAGTGTATGAGCTTATGCAGCATCAGCCAAAAAAAAAAAAAAAAAAAATCACACCATTCCCTCCAAATGCCTGTCCAGTTCCTCCTTAAATTTATTTAACCTATCAACTTCCACAACGACAGATGGAAGTTTCTTCCAGCAATTAACCACCCGCTGGCTAAAGGCAAATTTCCGCACATCTATTCTACATCTGTCCTTTCTTAATTTGAACTTATGTCCCCGTAGGTTCGTAATCTGAACAAGTGGAAGGATCCCATCAGAATTCAGCGTGCTCAACCCATTCAAGGCCTTATAGACCTCAATCAGATCACCGCGCAGGTGCCTAGTCTCCAGCCACTGCAATTTGCAGAACTTAAGCCTCTCTTGGTAAGAGGATCCCTTCATTCCCCTCACCAATCGTGTTGCTCTTCTCTGTACACGCTCAAGCAAATCTACATCCTTCCTAAAATGAGGCCTCCAGACCTGTACGCAGTACTCAAGGCATGGCCTGACCATTGCCTTATACAGAGGGACAATCACCTCCTTTTCCCTGCTAGCAAAATTCCTATATATCATTGACAAAACCCCATGACCTGCCCTAGCAGCCTGTCTGCATTGCTCAGAAAACTTCATATCTGACTGCACAATTACTCCCAGGTCTTTTTCATTTTCTACCACCTTAAGTGTAGTACCACACAGTTGGTACGTTTCTCTGGGGTTACTTCTACCCATATGCAGTACTTTGCATTTGTCAAGGTTAAACTTCAGTTGCCACTTCTTAGCCCATCTGCCCAAATTATCTAGATCCTGTTGCAGTAGCACACTGCCATTACTGTCATTAACAACCCTGCCAACCTTTGTGTCATCTGCAAACTTCGACATTAAGCCTGATATACCTTCATCAATATCATTGATAAATACACAAAACAACAGCGGACCCAACACCGAACCCTGCGGGACTCCACTAATAACATTAGTCCACGAAGAGCAGCACCCATTGATTACCACCCTCTGTCTTCTCCCACTTAACCATCCTTTTATCCATTGTAGCAACTTACCCTTAATACCATTCTGCTCCAATTTGTACAGTAGTCTTCCATGCGCAACAGTGTCAAAAGCTTTCCTGAAATCCAAGTATATGATATCAAAATTATTTTTTGCATCCAGTTCCTTTGTGACCACATCATAATAACCAATCAAATTTGTCAGACAAGACTTTCCCTTAACAAACCCATGCTGTGTCTGAATTATTGCACTGGTTAAAGATGCAATGCATCTTTAACCAGTGACTCCATTATTTTACCCGGAACAGAAGTTAAACTAACTGGTCTGTAATTACTCGTGTCACCCTTCGATCCACCTTTGTGAATTGGGGATACATTTGCACATCTCCAGTCCGTAGGAACCTCCCCTGAGTCCAAGGATGCTCTCATAATTATGGCTAAGGGTTTGCTTAGTTGCTTTGCCGCCTCCTTTAAAATAACTGGATAGATCCCATCCACCCCAGGTGCCTTTCTTATGTTTAACTTCAACAATTTCTCCTCCACTTTGCTCTCAGTTATTACAAAATCATTAAGCACACTGCTACAATTTGATAACCTTCTTCCATTTTCAAACTGTAATAATTCCTCACGTGTGAATGTAGATGCAAAATACTCATTCAGTTTGTTTGCTATCTGAGCAGGATCATCAACAGTCGAACCATCGATGTCAAGTGGACCAATCATATTCATCCCCTTCCTTTTCATATGTTTCCAGATATGGTACACCATATCTGGAAACATATTTCTTATAGCAGGAACTGTTTGTTATTTGGTTTTTAGGAGCATTAGCAACTAAGGCCATATTGCTCCAGGGATATGCGATGGTCATTCCCTGACCTTTCCGTATTTGGTGGTCACTGGCTCGAACCCCAGTCTAATCAAGAAGCATGTGCTACACACTGCTGCTCCTGCCCACCTGGCAATGGAGGCATCTAGCAGGAACTGCATCATTCATTAACAATTTAAGATAACTCTGCTCAGTAAGGCAGGGTTAATTTAAATTATTAAGGTCCATTATCATTGGTCCCTAGTAGGTTAACTCTTATCCCTGGTAGGGTAATTTTTGATTGAAGTCAGTGTTGTTACTGCCCAGTAAACACACTTGTGTTGCAAATGATCATTTAATTTTAAAGTGAATTTGTCTGACCATATGATTACATCCTTATAATCACCAACTTCACAGTTCTTCTGACAATATTACTCACAAAAAATTGTTTGTCAGTCAGAATTGTCTTCCTGAATTGCATGTAATAGTTGAGCTTAACTTTATGTCCTTTAAGATTCTCATAGTACTCTATTGACTCAAATCCCATTATGTCATTTTGATTTATTTTGTGGCTATTCATATGCACTTCTAATGGTTTGGTTGTTTTTGGCATTTCTTGATGCTCTTTATCTCCTGCAGCTTTCCCTATTAATATTGTGATCTGTTCCATGTTCTTCAAACTTGTTTTCGAGGCAGATTATTGTTAGATGCATTCTTAGTTGCATTGTTAGTTGCTTCTTTGTCCCATATTGATATTTCAATACACACTGAACTTCTTGCACCTCCTTTCTTTGAATGTTGATTATTCTTCACACTCAGTGGTCACCATTTAATCTGCAGCATAATGAAAACTTATTATAAACCTAATTGTTTATTTTAGCTTTATAGCACAAATGAATTTTTATTCAAATTAGACATTCTGTACAAAACATATTGGACAGGTATTTCGAACGAACGGAGGGGTGAAGTGGAAGGTGTTTTTTTTTTTTTTTTGGCTGATGCTGCATAAGCTTGCTTTCTTGCATCATATGCCTCTACTAATGCTAATGCTAATGCTAATATCTGTTTAGAGTGTTTATACATAATTCTGACTTGTCTATATATAAGAACATTATTGTAAACTTTCCTATAAAGTAGTAAAATTTGCAAATATGTTTATCTTTCAGATATTGATGAATGTCGAACTCAGTATGGTATATGTCTTAATGGACGTTGCAGGAACACAATTGGTAGCTTCGTTTGTCAGTGCCAGGAAGGTTACACACTTAGTCCTGATGGTCGAAGTTGTATAGGTAAATCACAGTTTCCTCAAGGAAGAGGAGAGTTTTAAACTTATTTAAAGTTCTGTTTGAAGTATACACTAACTATCTGATTAGATGCATTCCTGAAAAATATTGCCTACAATGAAAAACATGTTAAGGAAGTTGCATCCAGGCATGACTTTTATAATGGTATTATTTTAGATATGCTTATATTTGAGTGACCGTGTTGGCAAGCCTACATTTTGAAATAACATTAAAAATGATTTATCAGAAGAAAATGTGTGTTGAAACATTTAATCAGGCCAACCCTTTTTTAAACACCTTAAATATAATAGAACTAAAACTGAATAATAATATTCAGGGCAAAGATACACAAAAAAATTTAAAAGAATCTACTTGTTCTTTCTATCACCATTCAGAGAATAAAGCTTTAATAAACATGGAATAGAGTAGTGTACAAGTAATGGCATTTAATTGCAAATGAACTGAGAATTTGGAAAATAATTAGATACATGTTGAAAAAATGCCATGAATGATGCATCAGTGCATTTGTTTCTGCAGTTCTCCCCATGGCACAGGAAGGACTGTATGCTGTGAATGAATAACATGAGGGTTTCTGCAAAGTTTTTGGAGGAAATTTTCTCAGTGCCTGTTCTAGCTAATAGAAGAAACCTTTTTTTAGTTTAGATGGAATTCATTTTAACAAAAGGAGGTCCAGTGTTCTTTCTAAATGCCATGGAAAAAGATAAAGGTATCAGAGAAACTGCTAATGGGGTGAGGAGGGAACAATTGGAAAAATTCTGATTATTAACAAGGACCATAATTTTGGTCCATGCTAAAACCCAGATCTTTCTGAATCTTGCATCTTCACTGAGAGTAATTCTGTGCATCTTCAAATTATCCCATTCATGGAAGAAAGTAATGAAATGAGCACATAGATCACTAGCACATTGAGACAACAGGGAAAAACTTGCTGAAGTAACAGTGACAATGAGCAGATTTTTTGATGTAACTCAAATTATTGAAATTTTTTTACGAGTTGCTGTAATTCTACTGCATGGCTAAAAGATTAGAAACCCCCCCCTTGCATTTACACTTTATATTTACAGTTATATTACAGTTATTTACAGTTGCATGAAAATATCTTAAATATATTCAAATTCAGAGAAGTCACATGTCAAATTTGATGGTATTTAGGGCTTAAAGGCTGTCACGCCATCAAGGTGTTAAACACCATCTACTTTCATTCTTAATCATGAGTGTAGTCAACAACAACAAAAACTCAACAAATGGCTAAAACAATTTAAAAAAATGACTTATTGTGGGTACAAGCAACTGGAAGACTACAATTCTAGCTAGAATTATATAAATTATGCAAGGCTACAGCATCCAGACTTCATTAACAAAGCATTAAATGAAGGTTTGATATTCACATTGAGAACAAGCAATTGTGGCAATAAGAGAATGCTACAAGAGATCTACTGTCTCCAATCAGCAACAATTTCAAGGTATTTTTGACCTAGTCTCAGTTCATATCTGATATGAATATGAATTGATCTCAGTGTGAAAATATGAACTGATATCAGTTCATATTTTCACAGTGCAAGAAACCTTGAAAACTGGGATGGATTAATAATTGCGCTAATCATAAATCACTCATTTCAGTCAAAAATCAAAAAAACTAAAAAAAAAAAAAACAACAAAACCCAAATAGTGTTTGAATCGATTGATTAGCCTGTAGATAAACACAAATAAGGAGCCTGAATCCTCTGTAGAGGAATGTAATGGCTCTGTATCCTGATTTATGTTCTTTTTAACAGACATCCAAACTAGTCTCTAGAGCTAAGTTCTGGTCAACCTTTTCCGATCTCTTCCATCATGCAGTATGATTGATGACTTTTGAGGTTATGATGAACACCGTGGCGAGATCCAATATTCCTTACATTTCAAGGGTACAGCTCTAAAACGCTGTTCGCAGGCCGGCTGCTAGTTAGTACACCGGACCGAACCTATTGGTAACTCTCTAGGAGGCTTCCGGATCTTGCTTCCTCTACTCTGCCAGGTAGTGACTGGAGGGAGTCGAGTTGTGTGTATGCTGGAAGCATTGTCGAGGCCATGTTACGTCAAGGATCTGGGTATAATCTTACTATGTGTACGCCATATCCAAAAATTTCATTACTTCATACAGCATGTCCCACCCACTTTTTCTTACTATGGAATACACCATGAATTGTCAAACTAATAGAGCAAGCTTATCTGCGAAAAGATCTAAACCTCCCAAGCACTTCCTAATTCATTTCACATATATACATGGTCTCAATTCTAATCTCAACGATGTCCATTTCCACTTGCAGTCTGCCAAACCCCATGTACTTTTTCTGACAGAATCTCAGTTATCGGTTGATTCAACTACTGTTCATCTCAAATGCCCAGATTATTCGCTGTATAATTCCTTTTGCCTCAAAGGTGGTACTTGTGATATGTCCATTCTGATATTCCCCGTCAGAGACTTCACAATTTGGAATCTCCTCTCTTTGATCTTCTCTGGCTTAAAATCTCTCTACCTCATTGTGTGAAATTCACCTGTTGTCTCTACCATTCTCCCAACTCCACTAATCACTTGGAGCTCTTTGACTCTTTCCAACTTGACTTTCTCCAGTCCAACTTTCCTAAAAGTGAGGTAATATTCCTTGGTGATTTTAATGTTCACGACTCCAGCTGGCTTCCATTTTCTAGTCACACCCAGCTGGTTGAGATGCTGAGACTTTTGCAATTACTAATGACCTTGCACAGATTGTTCATTTACCTACAAGAAAACTGGACAATCCTAATTATACAGCCAACACGCTTGATCTTTTTCTCAAAAACAACTCTTCTAAGTACATGGTCGAAGTGAGAGGTCCTTTAGGCACTTCAGATCACAACTTGGTGACTATCTCTTCTCCAATGGAGCCTTTATCTCATGGCTATTCCCAACCTTGTGTTGGGAATAGCCATGAGATAAAGGCATTACAAGAATGCAAAATGGGATGACCTGCGAGATTTCTTTTCTTCTTTTCCTTGGTCGGATTACTGTTTCAAAACTTCTGATGTCAACATTTGCTCAGATTGTGTCAGTGAAATTATTCTTGCAGGAATGGAATCCTTTATCCCACACTCCACTTTAAAATCTCATTCTTTATCTAAACCTTGGTTTTCCAATAAATGTGCTAAAGCTGTTCAAGAGAAGAATGTTGCATATCGTAATTGGCTTGTTTCTAATTCTTCAGTTTCATTTTCTGCCTACACCAAAGCTCGCAACAATTTTAAAGCCCTTATTAATCAGTCCAAACTAGAGTTTGAACAGGCTAAGAGTAGAATACTTGCTTCTTACCCTAATGGTAGCCGAGCATTCTGGTCTCTTGCCAAAGCTATTGGCCACAACTTTTGCCCATCTCTGTTCCCAACTCTGTCAAAACCAGATGCTTCTGTTGTCACTTCAGCTAAGGATAAAACTGACCTGCTAGCATCCCATTTTTCTTCCAACTCATGTATTAATGATTTTGGGAAAAAACCTCCCATCATTCCCAACACACTCCATTCAATGCCTCCTGTGATCTTCCGTCAAAAGGATGTCAGAAGGATTTTGACGAATCTTGATGCTAAGAAAGCTCCAGGTCCCGATGGTATTTCTCCACTTGTTCTCAAAACCTGTGCTCCTGAACTTACTCCTATTCTTTGCCGTCTTTTTAACTTTCTTATTCCAAAGGTGTTTTTCCTTCTGCTTGGAAATTTGCTCGGATCCAGCCAGTTCCTAAAAAGGGTGACAAATCCCTCTCATCCAATTATTGTCCCATTGCAATAACTTCTACTCTTTCTAAAGTAATGGAGAAATCAATTAACTGCCAACTCTTAAACTACCTAGGAAACCTACCGTCTGATCAACTATCGCCAGTATGGATTCCGTCAGTGTGGATCCACTGATGATATTCTGGCTTATGTTACCCATTTATGGACTAATTCAATGGAAAGGTTCGGTGAAACCCAAGTAGTTGCTCTTGACATCTCAAAGGCTTTTGATCGTTTTTTTCATAAGGGTCTTCTAAACAAGCTTCCATCTTATGGTTTGCCAACTATTTTTAGTAATTGGTTATCCAGTTTTCTTTCTGATTGCTCACTGAGGGTGATGGTAGATGGCTCTCTGTCTTCTAACTTCTCCACTAATTCTGGTGTCCCCCAAGGTTCAGTTCTTTTCCCCACTATTTTGCTCTTGTATATTAATGACCTTCTTCCATTGACTGGAAATCCTATCCATAGTTTTGCCGATGATAGCACATTGCATTCTACTTTCCATTTTGAGAAACTTTGCCCTGCTCAATCAGCTTCAGCTTCCCGAAAATCTGCTACCAATTCCTTAAATGCCAGTCTTCAGGTAATTCTCCAGTGGGGCAAAGACTACTTAGTTGATTTCAACACTTCTAAAACTCAGTCTTGTCTTATATCTCGCAAAAAGGATTCTTCTGCTCCTATGCTTATTTTTAGTGACTCTCAGATTTCTAAGCAGAACAATATATCTCTTTTGGGGATTACCCTGACTTCTAATCTCTCTTGGCAAAAGCACATTACAAATATTGCTTCCTCTGCATCTGAAAAACTTGGTTTTCTCTTTCGCTCTCGGCGTTACTTTTCTTCCAAACAGCTGCTCACTCAGTATAAATCGCAAATCTGCCCTGCCATGGAATATTGTTCCCACATCTGGGGTGGTGCCCCCAAAACCTCTCTCAGGCTTCTTGATTCCATTCAGAAGAGGGCAGTTAGATTAATTAATGATTCATCTCTAACAGAGTCTCTCCACTCGCTGTCTCATAGACGTACTGTTTCTGCTGCATGCTTCTTCTATAGATACTTCCATGTGCACTGTTCTTCTGAATTGTCTTGTATAATTCCCGCTCTCTCTTTCAAAACAGTGTGAACATATGCCGCCACCAGCCAACATCCATTTACTGTCCAACTTCAAACTCACAGAACCAACTTTTCATCTTCCTCGTTTATTCATTCAACTGCCGTTTTCTGGAACAACCTTCCTTCATATGTATTTCCTGAAAATTACAGTCTATAAAAGTTCAAGTTCAATGTCAACAAATATCTTCTTTTGTCTTCTCAGCCTCCAACCCAAGCACGGTACCAAGTACTATAGGTTCTAATACCTCTCGTGTTTGGGGTTTACATAAAAAAAAAAAAAAAAAAAAAAAACTCTTATGGAGGTATCACATATTGCTTCTATAGTTCAAGCCACAGGAGGTGTAATGTTATAATTGTGTAGGGAATAATTTTATAGCATGGATTAAGTTTGCTGATTTGCCTGAATAGACAACAAAAAGGCTACCATTACATTTATATACATCCTACAATGCTTTAATTTACCCCAGAGGAGCTTTCTCTCTTTCAAAATGATATTTTCACTAATGCTGTTTATTAGATCTGTTTGTGATTTCCAGATATGAACCCCCGCCACATTGAAATTTTCAAAAGTGCAGATCTCATGTGTGGAACAAGGAGAAGATACATTTGACAGCCTGAAAGTACAAGTTTTTTCCCCACCATCATAGTAGACTTCTGAATGGGTGGTAAACTTGCAGAAAGTAGCCCCAAGAAACAGGCTGCCGCAAACAGAAAGTTAGCGGCAGCTCCCAAGGCAGAATGCGCTGGTCCCAAAGGAACTAGTAGTTGTTGGTGACTCTATTGTCAGGGAAATGGGAAACATGCTTTGTAAAAAGGATAGGTGGAACAGGACCAGGGTATGTCTACCAGGGGCAAAAGTTGATGAAGTTGTAGAGCGGATATCATCTTTTAAGGGCAGAAAAGGTGATATAGTTGTACACGTTGGAGGAGTAGGAGACCGGCGGAATTACTTAACAAGTACAGGTCACTGTTGAAAAAAAGCCGTGAATTAGGGTTGAATTTGAAAGTGTCTGCAATTCTGCCCAGACACGATAGGAGGGAGTATATGATGAGAGCCTTGTTGATCAATTCGGCCCTGGAAAGATTGTGCAAGGCTCAAGGGGTAGAATTTTTTTCAGCCTGGTCTGTACTTGTTGACAGGAGAGACTGCTTCTACAGGGATGGGATACACTTAAATAGAAAGGATGCAAGAATGTTTGCTGATGCTATCGAGGCAGTGTTAGGTGGGTCAGAAAACTGCTAGATTGGGGGGACACAAGGACTAATAGATTAACAATAGCCACTGGCAGAGGTGAAAGTGATTCTTGCACTGCTTCTATTGGAATGAGCCACAGCCTGGAAAATAAAATGCAGAATATTTCAGAGACTGCTGGGAATCTTTGTGGTACAAGTAAACACATGGGTTGTGTTAAGGTAGCTAAGAAAAAGAACAGGTGCATGTATACTTGCGTGTACACCAATGCTAGGAGTTTAGTAAATAAATTTGATGAATTTGAGGTATTGCTCAAAACATCAAAGGCAGATATTGTGGGGATTTCAGAGACATGATGTCACACAGATATAAGGAATGCAGAACTGGAATTTGGGGAGTACAATGTCTAGACAGGATAGGAAGGGAGGAGGGGTTATGCTATTTGTTAAGAAATACATAAAATCCAAGGAAGTGAAGCCAGTCGACTTGCTGGACAGTGCAGTGTCGAGTCAGTTTGGTGTGACAAGCATTGGGAGATCAAAATTGAGAGTATTAGTTAATGACTCTGATGAGTATAATAAGAAACTGTAAAGGGAAATAGAGTGGGCCAGTAAATCAGAGAGTCTTATAATGGGGGATTTTAATTTCCCAGATATTGACCGGAATTTGGGGGCTGGTCACTCACACACTAGCAAGGTTTTTGTGGATTTATTGGATGATTGTTTTCTACATCAGCATGTTCGGGAGGCAACTAGAGGGAGTAATACTCTTGATTTGATTATCAGTAGTGATTCTTCATGCATTAAGAATCTGCAGTTAAATGAAGTGGGATTTACTCAAAGAGGTAACTACCATTAGGGGTAAAGGGAAGGGTTATTGCTTTCGTAAAGGTGACTATGATGGACTGAGACAGTATTTAAATTCTATACATTGGGACCAACTGATGATGTTACCAACAGCAAATTCAAAATGGGAAGCATTCAAAGAACTTATCTTGGAAGCTACTAGGCTTTACATACCAACTAAGAAATATTGTTCAAAGTTTAGGCCTAAGTGGATGTCAGATGAACTAATGAGACATATGGCAGAGAAGAAAAATGCATGGGATACATACAAATTAACACATGACACAGAAGCATATGATAGATACAAGTTGATCTGTAACCAAGTTACAAAGGAGGTTAGGCAGGCAAAGGCAGATTACGAGAAATCTTTGGCAAGGGATGCAAAGAAAAACAGTAAAGAGTTCTTTACTTATGTAAACTCTAGAAGGAAGAGAATGAATCAGATTGGTCCACTTGATATCGATGGTTCAGCTGTTGATGATCCTGCTCAGGTAGCTAACAAACTAAATGAATATTTTGCATTGACATTCACACATGAGGAGTTATTCGGCGAGGGGAATGCCAGAGGTGTATTCAACTCTGGCAATAAGCTAGATAATCTTGTAATAACTGAGAGTAAAGTGGAGGAGAAATTGTTGAAGATAAACACAAGAAAGACACCTGGGGCGGATGGGATCTATCCAGTTATATTAAAGAAGGCAGCAGAGGAAGTAAGCAAACCCTTAGCTATAATTATGAGAGCTTCCTTGGACTCAGGGGAAGTACCCATGGACGGGAGATGTGCAAATGTGACCCCAATTCACAAAGGAGGATCAAAGGGCGACACAAGTAATTATAGACCTGTTATTTAACTTCTGTTCCCGGAAAATTAATGGAGGCCCTGGTTAAAGAAGCACTGCAGGATCATCTAGACAAGACTTCAGTTATAGCTCAGACACAGCATGGTTTTGTTAAGGGGAAGTCTTGCCTGACCAACTGGATGCAGGGAATAACTTTGATATTATATACTTGGATCTTAGAAAGGCTTTTGATACTGTTGCACATGGAAGACTGCTGCACAAATTGGAGCAGTGTGGCATTGGAGGCAAATTGCTGCTATGTATAAAGGGGTGGTTGAAGGGGAGAAGACAGAGAGTGGTAATCAATGGACACTGCTCATCGTGGACTAATGTTATTAGTGGAGTCCCTCAGGGTTCAGTATTGGGTCCATTATTGTTTTCTGTATTATAAATGATATTGATGATGGTATATCAAGCTTAATGTCCAAGTCTGCAGACGATACGAAAGTTGGCAGGGTTGTCAAGGACACTACTGACACTATGCTACTGCAACAGGATCTGGAAAGGTTGAACAGATGAGCTGAGAGGTGGCAAATGAAGTTTAACATTGACAAATGTAAAGTACTACATATGGGAAACAGCAACCCCAGGGCAATGTATCAACTCTGTAGTACTAGACTGGCAGTGGTAGAGAATGAAAGGGACCTGGGGGTTGGTTGTGCAGGCAGATATGAAGTTTTCTGAGCAGTGCAGATGGGTTGCAAGAGTAGCTCATGGTCGATGATATATAGGAATTGGGGCTTGTCGATGATATATAGAAATTTTTCTAGCAGGGAGAAGGAGGTGATTATTCCCTTGTATAAGGCAATGGTCAGGCCACACCTAGAGTACTGTATACAGGCCTGGAGGCCTCATTTCAAGAAGGATATAGAGATGCTGGAACGAGTACAGAAAAAGGGCAACAAGATTAGTGAATGGAACAAAGGGGTGCTCTTATGAAGAAAGGCTTAAGTTTTGCAACTTACAGTGTCTGGAGACTAGGCACCAGCGATGTGATATGATAGAGGTGTATAAAGCCTTGAATGGTTTGAGCATGCTCAATGCTGATGGGATTCTTCCTCTTGCTCAGAATAATCACCTGAGAGGGCATAAATTCAAATTGAGGAAAGACAGATGTAGGATAGACGTAAGGAAATTTGCCTTTAGCCAGCGGGTGGTTGGTTGGTGGAACAGACTTCCATCCCTTGTCGTGGAAGTTGATAGCCTAAATAAGTTTAAGGCTCAGCTGGACAGGTATTTCGAATGAACAGAGGGGCGAAGTGGAAGTGGTTATTTTTTAATTATTTATTTATTTATTTATTTTTTGGCTGATGATGCATAAGCTTGCTTTCTTTCATCAAATGCCTCTACTAATGTTAATGCTAATGCTAAAGTATGATGAGTATAATATAGCCTACGATTATGTTTTTTACCTATGCTAAGTTCAACCCATATCTGTTCAAACAATGCAAGAAAACATGAAATCTGGGATTCATAAATTATCACCGTATTCGTCACTCATTTCAGCCAATAATCAAAACAAAATACCTCCATCTTGTTTTTTAACCTAGCTCAGTCAGATCTCCACATGGAACACAGATACTTGCATTGCAGCTAATCAGATTATATTCTTATTTTTATTATAAAAATTATTTTACTAATTTTGATTTACAGTCATTCTTCAGTTATACTCCACTTTTTCAGTTTTTCATTCAACAAAGAAATGAGACGAAGTGCAATTTTCAGGAAAATACAAACAGTGGGCACAGTGAGCCAAATTATAGGTGTAGGTGATGTGAAAAGGCATTGTCCTTGTTCATACATCCACCATGATGATTATTATGGTTCCATGTTGAATTATGATTCACTGTTGAAAAAAATTCGCGAGTTATGGTTAAAATTTGAAAGTATCTTCAATTCTGCCCAGACATGATAGAAGGGAGTATATTATAAGAACCTTGTCAATCAATTCGACCCTGGAGAGATTGGGCGCAAGGCTCATGGGGTATAATTTTTCTCAGTGTGGTCTGTGCTTGTAAACAGGAGAGATTGTTTCTACAGGGATGGGATATACTTAAATAGAAAGCGTGCAAGAATATTAGCTGTGCTATTGAGGAAGATAGGTTAGGTTAGATTGAAAACTGAGATGATTCACAGACTAATAGATTAATTGTAGCCACAGGCAGAGGTGAAAGTGATTCTTGCACTGCTTCTATTGGGATGAGCAGCAGCTTGGAAAGCAAGGTGCTGGGGATTTCAAGGGCTGCTTGGAGTCATCATGGAACAAGTAAACACATGGGTTGTATTAGGGTAACTAGGAGTAAGAATAGGTGTATGTATACTTGCTTGAACACCAATGCTAGGAGTATAGTAAATAAATTTGATGAATTTGAAGTGCGAGACATGGCCACATGGATATAAGCAGTGCAGAATTGGAATTTTGGGCATACAATTTATATAGACAGGACAGGATGGGAGGAGGAGTTATGCTGTTAGTTAAGAAACAAATAAAATCTAAGGAAGTGCATCCAATTGACATTGATGGACAATGGAATGTTGAGTCAGTGTGGTGTGACATAATAACTAGGAAAGGGAAAATAAGAGTAGGTGTGTATTATAGGCCTAATGAATCTGATGAATATAATGAGCAATTGTACAGAGAAATATAGTGAGCCAGTAAATCAGAATGTCTTAAATTGGTGGATTTTAACTTTCCAGATATTGACTGGAACTTGTGAATTGATCACTCGCACACTAGCAAGATGTTTGTGGATTTATTGGATGACTGTTTTCTGCAGCAACATGTTCGAGAGGCAACTAGAGGGAGTAATACTCTTGGTTTGATTATCAACAGTGACTATTCATGCATTTAAAATCTGCAGATAAAGGAACCATTAGGTGGCAGTGATCACAGTCTGCTGATATGGGATTTACTTAAAGATATACCATTAGGGGTAAGCGGAAGGCTTTTTGCTTTCATAAAGGTGACTACAGTGGTCTCAGAGAGATTTTAAATTCTATACAGTGGGATCAACTGAAGACGTTACCAATGGTGAATTCTAAATGGGAAGCCTTCAGGGACTTAATCTTGGAGGGTACTAGGTTTTTTCCAGAAGTATTGGGAGGCTTTATGGCTATGAAGAGCAATAAAGATTATCTCTCTCTCTCTCTCTCTCTCTCTCTCTCTTTTCATACCAACTAAGAAATACTGTTCAAGGTTTAGGCCTAAATGGATATCAGATGAATTAATGTGGCTCATGGCAGAGAAGAAAAATGCATGGGATGGATAAAAATGATCAGGCGACACAAGAAGCCTGTGGCAGATATAAGCTTATCTTTAATCAAGTTACAAAGGAGATTAGGCAGGCGAAAGCAGATTACAAGAAATCTTTGGCAAAGGATGGAAAAAAAAAACAACAAAGACTTCTTTACTTATATAAACTCTAAAAGAAGAAGAATGAATCATATTGGTCCACTTGATATTATTATTATTATTATTAGCCATATGGTGCAAGGAAGCCTGAGGCTTATGCTGCACCAGGCAAAAAAAAAAAAAAAAATTCCCTATTACCCTGAGAGAGAGAGAGAGTAGAAAGGAATCACCAAGAAAGAGAAGAATGATGATATCCAGCTCAGGACCCTGGGTGTGCCAAGCCCATACTCACCAGATGTGAGCCCCTGGGGTACATATCAATGGTTTTACTGTGGATGATCATTCTCAGATAGCTGCCAAACTAAATGAGTATTTTGTATCTATAATTACACATGAAGAGTTATTCAAGGAGGAGGGGGCCAGATGTTTATCAAACTCTGACATGAAGCTAAGTGATTTTGTAATATCTGAAAGCAAAGTGGAGGAGAAATTGTTGAAATTAAACCCACCTGGGGTGAATGGGATCGATCCAGTTATATTAAAAGAGGCAGCAAAGGAAGTAAGCAAACCCTTAGCCATATTGTGAAAGAAAAGAATGGAGTCACTGGTTAAGGAAGCAATGCAGGATCATCTAGACAAGACTGCAGTTATAGTTCAGACAGCATGGGATTTTTAAGGGAAAGTCTTGTCTGACAAATTTGATTAGATACTATGATGTGGTCACAAAGGAATTGGATGCAAAGAATAATTTTGATATCATGTACTTGGATTTTTGGAAAGCGTTTGATACTGTGGCACATGGAAGACTATTGTACAAATTGGAGAAGTATGGTATTAAGGGCAAGTTGCTACAATGGATTAAAGGATGGTTGAGTGGGAGAAGACAGAGTGGCTATCTATGGACACTGCTCTTCATGGACTAATGTTATTAGTGGAGTTCCCAATGGTTTTGTGTTGGGCCCATTGTTGTTTTGTGTATTTATCAATGATATTGATGAAGGTATATCAGGGTTAACGTCTAAGTTTGCAGATGATATGAAAGTTGGCAGGATTGTTAATGACAGTAATGATAGTACACTACTGCAACAGGATCTGGAAAATGTTGAGCAGATGGGATTGAGAGGTGGCAACTGAAGTTTAACATTGACAAATGTAAATATTGCATATGGGTTGCAGTAACAGAGTAATGTATCAACTGGGTGGTACTACACTTAGAGTAGCGGAGAATGAAAGGACCTGGGGGTAATTGTGCAGTCAGATATGAAGTTTTCTTAGCAGTGCAAAAGGTTGCAAGAGTAGCTCATGGTGTCTTGTCAATGATATACAGGAATTTTACTAGTAGGGATAAGGGGGTGATTGTCCCCTTCTATAAGGCAATGGTCAGGCCACAACTTGAGTACTGTATATAGGTCTGGAGGCCTCATTTTAGGAAGGATGTGGAGCTGCTGGAATGAGTACAGAGAAGGGCTATGAGGGCGGTGAGTAGAACAAAGGGTTGATGTTACCAAGAAAGGCTTAAGTTCTGCAAATTGCAGCTTCTGGAGACTAGGCACCTGCGAGGTGATCTAATTGAGGTGTATAAGGCCTTGAATGGATTGAGCAAGCTCAATGCTAATAGGATTCTTCCTCTTGCTCAGATTACTCACCTGAAGGACATAAATTCAAATTGAAGAAAGACAATTGTAGAATAGTTGTGGGGAAATTTGCCTTTAGCCAGTGGGTGGTTGAAAGTTGGAACAAATTTTCATCTGTTGTAGTGGAGGTCCGAAACTTAAATAAGTTCAAGGCAAAACTAGACAAACATTTGGAGTGAATGGATGGGTGAAATAGAAAGGGTTTTTTTTTTTGTTTTTTTGTTTTTTTGCTGATAATATATAAACTTGCTTTCTTGCATTATATGCCCTGCTAATGCTAATTTAAAAAAAATTTAATAATACTTGACATTATTAAAAGAAATTAATTTCTTCCTTAAAGAATTATCTAGTATATTTTATTTTTTTCTCCAGACGTTGATGAATGTGATGAATTTGAAGATATCTGTAATCAGGGAACCTGTCGTAATTCAGAAGGGTCTTTCCAGTGCAGTTGTCCTGATGGCTATGATCTAACACGTGATAAGCAAGATTGTGAAGGTTGGTATTGTATAAAAAAATGATTACAGGAATGAAAAAATTAGCTTTTGCCACTTTCTTCTGTCCATTTCAAATTATTTTAATATGCACTGTAATATGTAAATATTATTTTTAAGTTTTCTACATTTAAACATAAATAATTTTGTCAGTTATTTATTTACTAATCTTTCAATAGAAGAAAAATATGCCTAAGTAAGAAAGTGTTGTTTTTTATAAGAAAGTTGTATGGTGTGATATTGAGAGTGCTGTAAAAATTTTGCCATGGTTCCTGTGGTTTACATTCATGGCCACAAATATAGCGATTGGTGTTATTGTATCTCTGATTGGACATGAAAGATGCATAGTCAATTATGAACTGTGGTGAGAAACCAAAAATTTGGCTGCCCTTAATTCAAGTCAAAGCTCCAGTAAAGCTATTTTCAAAGAGAAACAGGCTCTCTGTGATCTAGGAGTCTTTGTTCTATAGTTTTTTAATTTTTTTTTTATTTAATTCAGATAAAGTGCTAAACATAGCAATACAAAATCTATATTGGGTAATATAAAATATACAAATACAAAGATAAAGATACAAGGCAAAGACAGATTATGTTCAACGTTAATGCTCAATATGCAGTCAGCATCTGTCCAAGCAGAGTGCAGGGATGACGGCAGGATGCTGTAGGCTGACTGGAACAAGCACAGATGATCCTTAATTACAGAAGCCACGTAAGACGATGTTGAAGTGAAGGTCTAAAATTGCAAGATAATGTAGGTATCTTAAAAAACTTTTGTTCTGTAGGCCTTATCAATGCAAATTGTCTCAGGGTTGATGTTTAAGTCATTGAGAAGTCCAATCTTGTTTACTGGGAACATATGACTGAGCGAGCTGATTTGATTGAGGGCAGGTTGGAACACAGATGTTTGCCGATTACTTATTTTTCTGTTATGCTTGGAGGGATGATGAGGCTATCGATGCTGGGAGTGTCTAGTTTACCAGAAATGAGCTTAGAGAGGATAATTATGTTGTGAATGGTGATGATTTGCTTCCAAGGGGTTATTCCATGCAGCGGTATACCCCTAGAGATAGTAAGGGGATGTCCTGAAGTCCTATTGAGTTGCTTGCCCACCCTCATAAATATATGAATATAATTAACAAGTAAGGATTAATACAATTAAATTGATTTAAAATTAACAAAATAAGTGTGATACGGTCCAAAAACACACATTGAAATATATTTTTGTTTCTTACCATGCCTACTTTCAGAGTAATAACTGTGAGACGTTCCATGAAAGAATCACTGTTGAAACTTAGAATGACATGAGAGTGAACCATGATATTAAATTTATTTATGTGCAAAATGGGGAAATAAATCTTGTATTTGTGGCTAACTTTAATTCCCTGTCAGCAGCTTCAGAAATACAGATTGTTTTTGCTTCAAATTATCAGGACTATGGTATGGTCTGTACCATATTATACCTGTGATATATATGAAAAAAAATTAATAATAATTTCTGGGGTTTCTATTTGTCAGATTTTCATGAAATTTAGGATGGCTGAAAGTGCTAAATATAAAATTTCACAAAAATCTGTCTACTTGAGTTATTTGATGTCGATAGAGGAACATGGCAAAGACAACAGGCACTTTACACATATGGAAACATGCCTAAAAACGATTCTAAAGTGGCAAGAGAGGTTAAAGGATTGATTAAGTTTAAGAAAAAAGCATGGTCATTAGCAGAACTACTGATGGGGTAAGACAAGAAAAAGCTGAGTACAAGAAATTACTAACAAAGAGCAATAAGAATGGGGATGAAATGTTCCGCTTATATGTGAATGAACAAATAAAAAAAGGGGGGGTGGAATCATTCAATCATACATTGAAAATTATGTTCTCTTAGCATTATTGCATGTATGAATTGTTGTAAAATCTGTTTCAAACTAATGGTAGACGCAGTTTCAATAAATATCCTGAAAAAAATATCTTTAGAAAATCAGTGGAGGGTATTGTGCCTGTTGGCCATTGTTGTTTGTTTTTGACTTACAAAAGCCACAGTTGAAGTTCAGTGCAATTTTAGTATTAATATAAGTATTAATTCTGGAAAATGATGCAAGAAAGCAAGCTTATACAGCATCAGCCAAAAAAACATTTCACCTATCCATCACCTTGAATTTATTCAAACTATCTACTTCCACAAAATGGATGATAGCTTGTTTCAGCAATCAACCTCCGTTGGCTGAAGGAAAACTTATGCACATCTATTTTTGCAACCATCTTTCCTCAATTTGAATTTATGCTTCCTCATGTACATAGTCTGCGCAAGAGGAAGAATCCTATCAGCAAAGCATTAAACACCTCAATTAGATCACCTCACAGGTACCTAGTCTTCAGACACTGCAATTTGCAGAACTGAAATCTATCTTAGAAAGTGCCTCTTTGTTCTCCTCGCCAATCTCATTTCCCTTCTTTGTACCCATTCCAACAGCTCTACATCCTTCCAAAAATGAGGCCTATAGACCTGAATGCAGTAGTCAAGATGTGACATGTCCATTGGGATACAATGGGATAATTACCTTCTTATCCTTGTTAGCAAAATTGCTGTATATTATTAACAAAATTCCATAAGGGGAATGGTAGACTGTCTGCAGTATTCAGTAAACTTTATATCAGATGGCACAGTTACTTCTACGTCCTTTTAATTTTTCTCTATCTTGAGTATGGTACTACAAAATTGATACATTACTCAGGGATTACTGCTACCCACATGCAGTACTCCACCCATGTCAATTTTAAACTTCAATTGCCATTTCTCAGCCCATCTGCCTAATTTTTCTAGATCTTGCTGCACAAAGAGCAGTGCCCATTAATAGTCACTCTGTATTCTCCCAGTGAACCATCCCTTTATCCATAGCAGGTACTTTCCCTTAATTCCACATTACTCCAATTTGTACAGCAGTATTTTATGTAGATAGAAAAGCTTTCCTTTCCTTTGCATCCAGTTCCTTCATCACTGTATCACAGTATCCAATCAAAATTTTGTCAGACAAGATCTGCCCTTAACAAACCAATGCTATGACTGATGTATAACTGCACTCCTGTCTAGATGGTCCTGCATTACTCTTTTAACCAGTGAATCTATTCTTTTCAGTGGAATACAAGTTAAGCTAACATGTCTGTGATTACTCATGTTACCCTTTGATACTCCCCCTTTAGAAGTTGGGGATTTTATGTGCTAAAGGTTTGCTTACCTACTTTGCTGCTTCCCTTAATATAATTGGATAGATTCACCCTAGGTGACTTTTTTATGTATAACTTCAACAATTTCTCTTCCACTTTCCTCACAATTAACACAAAATCATTCAGCTCCTTCTTAGAGCCTGATAAAATCATAAAAGTAGAATCATCAAAAGTTAAACAATTGACATCAAGTGGACCAGCATAATTCAAACTTTTCCTTCTACTGTAAATGTAACTAAGGATATATTTGATGCTTTTCTTGGCATTCTTAGCCATTGACTTATTGTAGTCTGCTTTGGCTTGCCTACCTTATTTTGTGACTTGATTCCAGACTAGTTAATATCTATCACAGGCTTCTGTATCACCTAATCTACCATATTCTTCTGTATCTGCCATAAATGACAGCAAAGTGAAAGACAAATTGTTGAACTTAATATAAGAAAGGCACCTGGGGGTCAATGAGAACTATCCACTTATATTAAGGAAAACAGCAAAGGAAGTAAGCAAATTCTTAGCCATAATTATGAGAGCATCCTTGGATTCAGAGGAAATCTGCACAGACTGGAAATGTGTAACTGTATCCTCAATTCACAGAGGGAGATCTTAAGATAACAGGAGTAATTGTAGACCTTCTTAACTTTGGTTCTGAGGAGTCATTGATTAAATGAGTAATTCAGGCTCATCTAGACCAAGCTTCAATTATACTTCAGCCAAAGCATTAGTAAAGGCACATGATGCAAGAAAGCAAGCTTATATAGTATCAGCCAAAAAGAAGAATTCCTTCTCATTTCACCCATCCACTCACTCCAAATATTTGTCTAGTTCTGCCTGGAATCTATTTAAGCTATCAACTTCACCAACGACAGATGGAAGTTTGTTCCAGCAATCAACCATCCACTGGCTGAAGGAAAATTTCCACACATCTATTCTAAAACTGTCTTTCCTCAATTTGAATTTATACCCTCTCAGGCAATTATTCTGAGCAAGGGGAAGTATCCCATCAGCATTGAACATGCTCAAACCATTCAAGGCTTTATACACCTCAATGAGATCACCTCGCAGGTGCCTAGTCTACAGACACTGTAATTTGCAAAATTTAAGCCTTTCTTTGTAAGAGCATCCCTTTGTTCCATTCACTAATTTGTTGCTCTTCTCTGCACTCATTCCAGCAGCTCTACATACTTCTTAAAATGAGGCCTCCAGATCATTATACAGTACTCAAGGTGTCGCCTCACCATTGCCTTAGACAAGGGGATAATCACCTTATCCCTACTAGAAAAATTCCTGTATATCATTGACAAGACACCATGAGCTACTCTTGCAGACCATCTGCACTGCTTAAAAAACTTGATATCTGCCTGCACAATTACTCCCAGGTCTTTTTCATTCTCTGCCACTGTCAGTATAGTACCACACAATTGATACGTTACTCTGGAGTTACTGCTTCCCATATGCAGTACTTTACATTTGCCAATGTTAAACTTTAGTTGCCACCTCTCAGCCCATCTGCCCAACTTTTCTAGATGTTGTAGCAGCGTACTGTCATTAGTGTCATTAACAACCCTCCTGACCTTCATATCGTCTGCAAACTTGGACATTAAGCCTAATATACGATCATCAATATCATTAATGAATACAGAAAACAACAATGGACCCAACACTGAACCCTGAGGGACTCCACTAATAACATTAGTCCATGAAGAGCAGTGTCCATTGATTCCACTCTCTGTCTTCTCACACTGAACCATCCATTTATCCCTAGCAATTTACCTCCAATGCCACACCGCTCCAGTTTGTGCAGCAGTCTTCCATGTGCAACAGTATCAAAAGCCTTTCTAAGATCCAAATATATGAAATCAAAATTGTTCTTTGCATCGAGTTCCTTTGTGACTACATCATATTATCCAATGAAATTGGTCAAACAAGACTCTCCCTTAACAAACCCATGCTGTGTCCGAGATATAACTGAAGTCTTGTCTAGGTGATCCTGCAGTTCTTCTTTAACCAGTGCCTCCATTAATTTCCCTGGAACAGAAGGTAAACTAACAGGTCTGTAATTACTTGTGTTAGTTACATTTTGATCCTTCTTTGTGAATTGGAATCACATTTTCACAACTCCAGCCCATGGGTACCTTCCCTGAACCCAAGGAAGCTCTCATAATTATGACTAAGGGTTTGCTTACTTCCTTTACTGCCTCCTTTAATATAACTGGACAGATCCCATCCACCCCAGGTGCCTTTCTTATGTTTATCTTCAACAATTTCTCCTCCACTTTGCTCTCAGTTATTACAAAATCATCTAGCTCACTGCCAGAGTTTAAAACACCTCTGGCATTCCCCTCCCTGAATAACTCCTCATGTATGATTGTAGATGCAAAATACTCATTTAGTTTGGCAGCTACCTGACCAGGATCATCAACAGTTGAACCATCGATATCAAGTGGACCAATCTGATTCATCCCCTTCCTGCTAGAGTTTAAATAAGTAAAGAACTCTTTGCTGTTTTTCTTTGCATCCTTTGCCAAAGATTTCTTGTAATCTGCCTTTGCTTGCTTAACTTCCTTTGTGACTTGGTTACAGACCAGCTCTCATCTATTATAGGCTTCCATGTCACCTGTTAATTTATATGTATCCCATGCATTTTTCTTCTCCTCCACATGTCTCATTAGTTCATCTGACATCCATTTAGGCATAAACCTTGAATAATATTTTTTAATTCACACGAAAAGCCTAGTAGTTTCCAAGATTAATTCTTTGAATGTTTCCCATTTTAAGTTTGCTGTTGGTAACATCATCAGTTGGCCCCACTGTATAGAATATAAATACTGTCTCAGATCACTGTAGTCACCTTTATGAAAGCAAAAACACTTCCCTTTACCCCTGTTGGTAGTTACCTCTTTGAGTAAATCCCACTTGCACACTGTGATCACTGCCACCTAGTGCTTCCTTTATCTGCAGATTGTTAATGCATGAAGAATCACTACTCATAATCTGATCAAGAGTACTCCCTCTAGTTGTCCCCTGAACATGCTGCTGTAGAAAACAATCATCCAATAAATCCACAAAAGCCTTGCTAGTGTATGTGTGAGCAATCCACAAATTCCAGTCAATATTTGGGAAATTAAAATCCCCCATTACCAGACACTCTGATTTACTGGCCCAATCTAATTCTCTGTACAGTTGTTTATTATACTCAACAGAGTCGTTAGGCCTATAACACACTCCTCCTCTCAATTTTGCTTTCCCAGTGCTTATGTCACACCAAACTGACTCGACACTGCACTGTCCAGCCATGTTGATTGGCTATACTTCCTGGATTTTATGTGTTTCTTAACTAATATCATAACCCCTCCTCCCTTCCTATCCTGTTTATCCTTCCTGTACACATTATACTCCCTAAATTCCATTTCTACATTCCTTATATCTGTGTGACACCACGTCTCTGATATCCAAACAATACCTGCCTTTAATGTTTTGACCAACACCTCAAATTCATCAAATTTATTTACCAAACTCCTAGCATTGGTGTACATGCAAGTATACATGCAGCTGTTCCTATTCTTAGCTACCCTAACACAGCCCATGTATTTACTTG
This sequence comes from Mastigoproctus giganteus, assembly GCF_048544385.1. Taxonomy (NCBI): domain Eukaryota; kingdom Metazoa; phylum Arthropoda; class Arachnida; order Uropygi; family Thelyphonidae; genus Mastigoproctus; species Mastigoproctus giganteus. Next base: position 116,302,600 of record NC_143583.1, on the reverse strand, counting down.
TTGCACAATGACTCCAAGCAGTCCCTGGAATCCCCTGCACCTTATTTTCCAGGCTGCTGCTCATTCCAGTAGAAGCAGTGTAAGAATCACTTTCACCTCTGCAGTGGCTACTGTTAATCTATTATTCTGTGATTCCCCCCCCCCAAGCTAGCAGTTTTCCGATCCACCTAATACTGCTCCGATAGCATCAGCAAATATTCTTGCACCCTTTCTATTTAAGTGTATCCTATCCCTCTAGAAGCAGTCTCTCCTGTTAACAAGCACAGACCAGGCTGAGAAAATTTCTACTCCTTGAGCCTTGTACAATGTCTCCAGGGCCAAATTGATCAACAAGGCTCTCATCATAAACTCCCTCCTGTCGTGTCTGGTTTTGTTAAGGAGAAATCTTGTCTGACCAGTTTGATTCAGTACTACGATATAGTCACAAAGGAACTGAATGCCAAAAATAATTTTGATATCCATGTACTTGGATTTCAGGAAAGTTTTTGATAGTGTTGCACATAAAAAATTACTGCACAAATTGGACCAGTGTGACATTAAGGGCAAGTTGTTGCAATGGATTTAGTTGATTTGATTTTTTATGGCACAAAAACAATGCTGCTGTGAATAAAAGGATAGTTAATTGGGGAAAGACAGAGTGGTAATCGACTGACATTGCTTTTCATGGATGATGTTATTAGTGGAGTCTCCTTGGGTTCAGCATTAGACCCATTGTTGCTTTATATATTTATCAGTGATTTTGATAAAGGCATGTCATGCTTAATGTCCAAGTTTGCAAATGATACCAAGGTTGGCCGAGTGATTAGACAGGAAAGATTGTAATACAACAGGATCTATAAAAGTTATGCAGATAGGCTGAGAAATGCCGATTGAAGTTTAACATCGATAAATGCAAGGTATTGCATATGGGTTGCAGTAATCCTAGAATATCTTACCAATTTTGTGATACTATGCTCAGGGTTATGGAAAATAAAATACCTGGTAATTGTGCAGTCAGATGTGAAGTTCTCTGAGTAGTGCATACATACAGGACACTAATGGAGTTTTGTAAATGATATACAGGAATTTTTCTAGTAGGAATAAGGAGGTGATTATTCCATTGCATAAAGCAATGATTAGCCCACATCTCGAGTACTGCATGCATGTCTGATGGCCTCATTTCAGGAATGGTGTAGAGCTGCTGGAATGAGCAGAGAAAGGCAACAAGATTGTTGAGGGGTAACAAAGAGGTGTCTTACCAAAGAAGTCTCAGTCCTGCAAATTGCAGTGTCTTGAGACTAGCCACCGATGAGATGATCTGATTGAGGTGTTTAAGGCTTTGAATAGATTGAGCGAGCTAGGTGCTGATGAGATTCTTCCACACATATGGGGGAACATAAATTGAAATTGAGGAAGGACTTGTGTGGAAATTTGCCTTTACCCAGCGGGTGGTTGATTGCTAGAACAAACTTCCACACATGGAAGTTTGTGGAAGTCGATAGCTTAATTAAATTCAAAAAAGAACTAGACAGACTATTGGAGGGAATGGATAAGTAAAATGGAAAGTGTTGGTTTTCTGTTTTTTTTTTTTTTTTTGGCCGATGCTGTGTAAGCTTGTTTTCTTGTATCAATTACCACTACTAATTCTAATGCCAATACTATTGAAATTCCACTATTGGGGATCCAGCCATGTGTGGCTACCTAACTGAAGAAAAGGTTTAATAGATTCACAGAATGCATTCATGAGAGCGAGGCTTCACAGCAGCAGCAGAGTCATTTCCTGACTAAGCCTTGATTCAAAAAACTTTTTCAATTTACACACACACACACACACACACACTCTCTCTCTCTCGCTCTCTCTCTCTCTCTCTCTCTCTCTCTCTCTCTCTCTTCTGCTTTGGATGTAGGTAATTATTTAACTCCAAATTAACATGACAAAATTAAGAATTCCACATATTGTGATGAACCAAATATTCTTCTTCTGTTGATAATTCATGAAATTTAAGGCATTCAATTAAATAACAGTGGAAAATCATTATGTCTTTCCACTACATCTTGCTGCAGTCAAAGGTACTGTGAAGTTTCTTCACATACCATATCACTATTATTCTTTCACTATGACTTCTTTAAAGTTTCGTTGTGTATTACATTGGTCAACAAATTTTTAATTGCTTTTGTTTCTTTGATGAAAGTATTTTTCCTGTATTGTTTTGCATGTTCAGAGTTGAGAAATCTCATTAAAAAAAACTATTTTTTTCTCAAGTTTTGAAACTACTTGCTATGTCTTATATTCTATAAAATATGCTAGCTAAGCCTAAAACAGGATAAATAAAGAACATCCGCAGACTGTTTTAATATATATTATATTGAAAAATAATAAGAATTGATACATTTTTATTTATTTAAAAATATATATATTTAATCATATTGATCAAGAAAATACATAAAATCACTTGATTCACATTTTACACTTCTTCTCTGCGTGTCGTTTGTACTCCACATCTGGGTCATCTCTTGTCACAGTCCTGCACTAGTCAGCTAGAGTTCCATTTGTGTTGCTTCTCCATTAGTGAGATATCCTGATGGAATCTCTTGCCATGCTCATCACTTAATGCCACAGTTTTCTGGGAAAAAATCCAAATGGGATTGAAGAAAGTGTATTTTTAATGAAATGTTGCAGGCTAATTTATGGTATGATCAGAAAGGTTTTGCACAAGCGGTTTATAGCTATCTGCCCTGTTGTTTCTTATCAAGCTGTTTGTTGCTTCATATTTGAAAGCATCCCAGTCCACTTTCTCATGACCACAGAGGATCTGGTCAAAGTGTTCATCCTTGAAAAGGTCCCGTATATCTGGACCAATGTACACACTTTCCTTTATTTTGGCCTCATTAAGCCATGGAAATTTTTCCTTGAGGTATTTGAAAGCTGGTCCATCTTGATCCATAGCCTTCATAAATTTTTTCATGTCCCAATTTTATGTAGGGGATACAGTATTTTGCTTGACTCAACCATGAACTCTAATGAACATTTTTTATCCCTGGATCAAGTGATTGCCTTGAAGGCAGTCACTCGATCCAGTTCTACTGTCCATGTTACCAGGTTCTACCGTTCCATTTACAAATCCATCAACTACAAGAAGTACCAATTTGGGTGAACAAATTGGTACTTCTTGTAGTTGATGGATTCAATAAGAAATTTCATATTATTGTATGATTCTTTCATATGAACTGTCATAGCCTATTGAAATTGATGGTAGTATATTGACATTATGTAATAGCACTGCTTTTAAACTCAATATAGAAGAATCTATGAAGGATCTATGTGGTCAATATTAAGTGAGTCCATTAATCCATTGATGTCAGTGCAGGCAACAAGGTTATTTTTCATTTAAAAAAACTTGGTTAAATCCTTTTGGCAGCACCAGTATATAAACACTTTTAACTTTATCTTGAAGGAGATTCTCCTGTTGCAGTCTTGAGCCTAAAAGGTCTGCTTTATTTTTTGGTAAATCATGATCTCCAATAAGATCATTTAATTCATTTTGCATAATTTTTTGTGGCTCTGCAGAGGGGAAATTGGAAATAAAATCAGGATCTGTTGATATGGAGTGTTCAGGTGATTTATCTCAGCCATAACCTGACTCTTCTTCAGATTCTAAAACATTCAGCTGGTGATTCATGAACAGGAAGTCCTTCTCTATGGAGTACTGGTTGAATAGCAGATGGTTTATTCGAGTATCTTAAGTTCCACTTTTTCTTCTTGGAAATCCCCTGCTGAAGAGATGGTACCATACAAAATTAACAGTCCATTATATGACCTGAAGGCTCTCTCCATATCATAGGCATGGTGAAAAGCATTGAGTGGCCTTTATGATTTAACCAGCTGTGAAGATTAGAAGCACAAGTATTGCAGCAAATATGAGTCTCCCAGCTTTTGTCTTAGTCAAAAGTCTTGGAGCCAAAATAACGATTGTATGGAGTTTTTTTTTTTTTTTGGTTTTTTTTTTTTTTGTTATCAGAGTAATGGCATGTTTCTATGATGCAAATAAACAAAAATTAGTTGCACTATTTGTACGCTTATGCAGCATAATAAATTTTAAGTTTTTGCCGAGTTGAAAACACCAAGATGGCACCGTTTTGAAACTTGTTGACATACTCATCAGTGGGCAGGTACGGTACTCTGTTGTTGCAATATTTTTCTATTAAACTATGCACACCATCAAGCATCTCTATATTGTGATGTTATACTTCATAACTGGATTGTCACTATTGCAAAACAGGGTACCTGCCCACCCACCGATGAGTAATCCAACAATCTTTGAAACGGTGCCATCTGGGTGGTGGTATTTGCCAAGAATAAGTAACATTAGTCTTCTCCACTGGTGAAGAGTTACTTATTCAAAACAGTGCAATACCTCGGCAACTTGTTGTGAAGGGGGATCACAATATGAGATGCAAAAAATTATGCATTCATACTACCTGTAGTATGAATAGATACTATAGGTAGTATGAATATAGAAATGATGGAAGTGCCATACCCATGCATAAACCAATTTTTTCATACTCTTAAGATATTCGGTCAAGAAATATTTTTCAACAAGCATTATTAGTAAAATTTCATGGATAGGGAAATAAGAAGTTGCAATGGTGCTGAAAAATTGGCCATTTTTAATTGATTCAGATGGCAGTAGCATTAGCATTAGCATTAGTAGAGGCATTTGATGCAAGAAAGCAAGCTTATGCAGCATCAGCCAAAAAAAGAAAGAAAAAAAAAAAAATCCACTTCCACTTCACCCCTCTGTTCGTTCAAAATACCTGTCCAGCTGAGCCTTAAACTTATTTAGGCTATCAACCTCCACCACAAGGGATGGAAGTCTGTTCCACCAACCAACCACCTGCAGTAATCAAATAGAATCCAAGCCATCTCCAATTATGACCTTTTTAATAAAAAAAATCATCAAATTGAAAGTGGCTTCATCTCAGTGGTCACATTACATGGTGACTATAGAGTACAATGTTGAACATCATCTTTTAAACAACCTGAAAGCCTGTGTCATTCCTTAAAAAAAAAAAAAAAAAAAAACTGTCTCTACGTGTTGATAATACACCTGTTATGGCAGACCCTAAAAAATGGAGTAATAAGAAAATTAATAGAGGTGATTGAGCACTTTGTAATAATTGGCTGTCCTTTTAATCTTATTAATTTGTGTACTAGAAAGGGAACTGCATGCCTTCCTGTGAAAGTGCATGAAAAGTTGGTGAAATTTTAATACCATATAGAAGGAAATGCTAAAAGTAAAGATAAATTTAAACTATTTCAGCTGATGCATGCCACTTGAGTAAAACAGATTTCGAAACATGTGTGTACACATTGGCTGTCTCTAATTAAATGTGTAACTAGACTGGTAGAACAGTGCCAACCCTTGACAAGTCTGTTTGAAGAAGAAGTCAGAAGTGATGAGAAAAGCAATATGTGCACTTTCAGAGTTACTGAATCGAAGCATACAACAAGCATTCATTTGTGGGTGGTACTGACATGTTCAAAAACCAGTCCATAATCCAAACATTTTGAAAAAGGACAAATTTAGAACTCCAGAAAAATAGAAATCCTAGCCATGTTATCCTCACTCATGTAGAAAATCTGTTTATATTTCTCCCTTCTGGCTTGAATAAAGCAATTTGTTTGTTTCTTTTAAATGTTATGCCAACATTTGAAAATCTGAACATAGCTCTTCAATCTAATATAGCTCATTTCCATATACTGTGGTCATAGATATGTTGAAGAATATTATGTGCAAATTAATTTTATTGGTTTCAAAATCTTCCATTTCCAATTTGAAAATTGATTGCCATAGGTGAACCAGAAGGATGATTCTGACTTAATCGCAGGCATTTCTACTGCCAAGGTCATGGAGCATCGAAAACATTTGAGTATTCTGTTCTTTTGTTCAGTGAGGAAATACTTTATTGTTGCAGGTGACTATGTGGTGCACAAGTTCCCATTGAAAAATAATGTTCTTATAAATGCTGAGGTAACACAGATTTCATCAATTGGTAGTGTATCATTTTCAAATTTGAAAGTTTTCTTGTTGAGAAGCTTCCACTACTTGTGTGGTGAAAGATAAAGAAATAGATGTTACTCCATCTATTTTTTGCAGCAGCAGTTCTGACAGTTTCAGAACTGATGCTGCAAAGATTTGATGTACAGTGGTCCTTGGTTGGAGAACTGAATTGCACAAGAAAGCTTGAAATAAAGCAAATTATTCCACATCATGGTTGCTATTTCAGTGATTCCTCATAGCAATGTTGAGTGTGAGGGAATATTCAACCATGTGAGAAAAACAAAAACTGAGTTCAGAATAGAAATGTGTTTTTCTCTGAAATGTGTAAAGCTTTAGAAATTCTCCTTACAGCCAAGTCTGGACATCATTGTGAACGAACCTTTGATACAGCATTTCTGAAGAGGGGAAAGTCTGTAACAGTATCTTTCTTCCGGCAATCAAACTCAGTTGACATCTGATAGAATGTCCAAACAAAAATCCACAGACAGAAAGATCCTAGGTAAGCTAATGTTTGAAAGCAAACTCTAGTAGATAAACAATGCTGTGGTTCTATTCTAATATAAAATATGTTTTTTGCCAGTGAAATTTAATTTCTAGTGTAATGTGGACCTTATAAAACCTCCTGCTTTTTCTAAAAAAGATCCTGCTTTCCTCCTGTTTTTCAGGAGGAAAACAGTTTTCCCCTAATACCTATAAACACTGCGAACAATACAACTTGCCGTCACGGTAGCTGAACTAAAATAAACTCTGCTACAGAAAAAACACAATGCAGTTGGCCCTGATGAAACACATTATGCAATGATACAACAATTAGATAAACAATCCAAATTAGCCCTGTTAGATCTATTCAACGAGATATACCTCGAAAATACTTTTCCAGACAAATGGCACTAGCGTTCTCAAAACAGTGAAAGCATATGAGAAAGCATATGATACCACCTGATATCAAGAAAGCATATGATACCACCTGATACAGTAGTATACTTAGATGGTTACATCAACTTGGCCTTAGAGGACATCTACCCGTCTACATAGGTAATTTCCTTATGAATCGGACTTTCCAAGTACAAATAAACAACACACTTTCTAAAACCTATCAGGAAGAAGGAACATACTATCCCTCAAGAATCTGTACTAAGTTCCACACTATTTGCAGTCTGGTTCAGTACAATAATAGAACAAATACAAAACAACATCTTCACAACTGTTTATTGCAAGAAATGCCGATAATTTAGCATTAGCATTAGTAGTCGAAATACATGTATAGCTGAGCCTTAAATTTATTTAGGCTATCAACTTCCACAACAAGGGATGGAAGTCTGTTCCATCAACCAACTACCCGCTGGCTAAAAGCAAATTTCCGCACATCTATCCTATGTCTATCTTTCCTCAATTTGAATTTATGCCCTCTCAGGTGATTATTCTGAGCAAGAGGCAGAATCTCATCAGCATTGAGCATGCTCAAACCATTCAATGCTTTATACACCTCTATCAGATCACCTCACCAGTGCCTAGTCTCCAGACACTGTAATTTGCAAAACTTAAGCCTTTCTTCATAAGAGCAACCCTTTGTTACATTCACTAATCTTGTTGCCCTTCTCTGTACTCGTTCCAGCAGCTCTATCCTTCTTGAAATGAGGCCTCCAGACTTGTATACAGTACTCAAGGTGTGGCCTGACCATTGCCTTATACAAGGGAATAATCACCTCCTTATCCCTGATAGAAAAATTCCTGTATATCATAGACAAGACACCATGAGCTACTCTTGCAACCCGTCTGCACTGCTCAGAGAACTACATATCTGCCTGCACAATTACCCCAGGTCCTTTTCATTCTCTACCACTGTCAGTGAAGTACCACAGAGTTGATACTTTGCTCTGAGGTTGCTGTTTCCCATATGTAGTACTTTACATTTGTCAACGTTAAACTTCATTTGCCACCTCTCAGCCCATCTGCTCAACCTTGTCCAGATCCTGTTGCAGCAGCATAGCATCAGTAGTGTCCTTAACAACCCTGCCAACCTTTGTATCGTCTGCAAACTTGGACATTAAGCTTGATATACCATCATCAATATTATTTCTAAATACAGAAAACAATAATGGACCCAACACTGAACCCTGAGGGTCTCCACTAATAACATTAGTCCACGATGAGCAGTTTCCATTGATTACCACTCTCTGTCTTCTCCCCCTCAACCACCCCTTTATCCATAGCAGCAATTTGCCTCCAATGCCACACTGCTCCAATTTGTGCAGCAGTCTTCCATGTACAACAGTATCAAAAGCCTAACATCCAAGTATATAATATCAAAGTTATTCCCTGCATCCAGTTCTTTTGTGACTGCATCATAGTAACCAATCAAATTGGTCAGGCAAGACTTCACCTTAACAAAACTGTGCTGTGTCCGAGCTATAACTGAAGTCTTGTCTAGATTATCCTGCAGTGCTTCTTTAACAAGTGCCTCCATTAATTTTCCTGGAACAGAAGTTAAATTCACAGGTCTATAATTACTTGTGTCAGCCTTTGATCCTCCTTTGTGAATTGGGGTCACATTTGCACATCTCCAGTCTATGGGTACCTCCCCTGAGTCCAAGGAAGCTCTCATGATTATGGGTAAGGGTTTGCTTACTTCCTTTGCTGCCTCCTTTAATATAGCTAGATAGATCCCACCACCTCAGGTGCCTTTCTTGTGTTTATCTTCAACAATTTCTCCTCCACTTTACTCTGTTATTACAAGATTATCTAGTTTACTGCCAGAGTTGAATACACCTCTAGCATTCCCCTCCCTGAATAACTCCTCATGTGTGAATGTCGATGCAAAATATTCATTTAGTTTGTTAGCTACCTGAGCAGGATCATCAACAGTTGAACCATCGATATCAAGTGGACCAATCTGATTCACCCCCCTTCCTTTTAGAGTTTACATAAGTAAAGAACTCTTTGCTGTTTTTCTTTGCATCCCTTGCCAAAGATTTCTCGTAATCTGCCTTCGCCTGCCTAACCTCCTTTGTAACTTAGTTACAGATCAACTTATATCTATCATAGGCTTCTGTGTCTATTTGTATTTGTCTTCTGTGTTAATTTGTATGTATCCCATGCATTTTGCTTCTCTGCCATATGTCTCATTAGTTCATCTGACATCCATTTAGGCCTAAACCTTGAACAATATTTCTTAGTTGGTATGTAAAACCTAGTAGCTTACAAGATAAGTTCTTTGAATGCTTCCCAATTTTAATTTGCTGTTGGCAACATCATCAGTTGGTCCCACTGTATAGAATTTAAATACTGTCTCAGACCATCGTAGTCGCCTTTACGAAAGCAGTAACCCTTTCCTTTACCCCTGATAGTAGATACCGCTTTGAGTAAATCCCACTTCAGCACACTGTGATCACATGCCACCTAGATTCTTAAGAATCTAGGTGGCAGTGATCAGATTCTTCAAGCATTAAGAATCTGCAGATTCTTAATGCTTGAAGAATCACTACTGATAATCAAATCAAGAGTATTACTCCCTCTAGTTGCCTCTCGAACATGCTGATGTAGAAAACAATCATCCAATAAATCCACAAAAACCTTGCTAGTGTGTGAGTGACCAACCCACAAATTCCAGTCAATATCTGGGAAATTAAAAGCCCCCATTATAAGACTCTCTGATTTACTGGCCCACTCTATTTCCCTGTACAGTTTCTTATTATACTCATCAGAGTCATTAGGCCTATAGGATACTCCTACTCTCAATTTTGATCTCCCAATGCTTATGTCACACCAAACTGACTCGACACTGCACTGTCCAGCGATGTCGACTGGCTTCACGTCCTTGGATTTTATGTATTTCTTAACTAATATCATAACCCCTCCTCCCTTCCTATCCTGTCTATCCTTTCTGTAGACGTTGTACTCCCCAAATTCAAGTTCTGCATTCCTTATATCTGTGTGACACCACGTCTCTGATATCCCAACAATATCCGCCTTTGATGCTTTGAGCAATACCTCAAATTCATCAAATTTATTTACCAAACTCCTTGCATTGGTGTACTCGCAAGTATACATGCACCTGTTCTTTTTTTTAGCTACCCTAACACAACCCATGTGTTTACTTGTACCTCAGTGACTCCCAGCAGTCTCTGAAATATCCTGCATCTTGTTTTCCAGGCTTCTGCTCATTCCAATAGAAGCAGTGCAAGAATTACTTTCACCTCTGCCAGTGGCTACTGTTAATCTCTTAGTCCTTGTATCCCCCCAAGCTAGCAGTTTTCCGACCCACCTAACACTGCCTCGATAGCATCAGCAAATATTCTTGCACCCTTTCTATTTAAGTGTATCCCATCCCTGTAGAAGCAGTCCCTTCTGTAATAAGTACAGACCAGGCTAAAAAAAATTCTACCCCTTGAGCCTTGCACAATCTTTCCAGGGCCGAATTGATCGACAAGGCTCTCATCATATACTCCCTCCTATCGTGTCTGGGCAGAATTGCAGACACTTTCAAATTCAACCCTAAGTCACGCCTTTTTTTCAACAGTGGCCTGTATTTGTTAAGTAATTCTTCTTGTCTCTTACTCTTAATATCATTAATGCCAACGTGTACAACTATATCACTACCCCTTAAAAAATGATATCCGCTCTACATCATCATCATCATCAACCTTTGCCCCTGGAAGACATACCCTAGCCGTGTTCCACCTATCCTTTTTACAAAGCATGTTCCCCATTTCCCTGATGCCGACCGGGCTAGCCGGGTGGGTAAAGTGCCTGCCTGGCAACCCAAAGGTCGCAGGTTCGAATCCCGCCTCGGGCTTGGATCAAAGTACTGCAAAAACCTTGGGAGGTGCACTATGGCCACAGAAGTCGATGCGCCAACAACTACCAAAAAAAAAAAAAAAAAAAAACCATTTCCCTGACAATAGAGTCACCAACCACTACTAGTTCCTGTGGGATTTCAGCATTTCTTTTCAAGCACAGCATATGAGGACAATAGAACGACAATTACAAGTAGCTATAAACAAAGTCATAAAATGAACAGAAAGAAATGGATACAGAATTTCAGTACAAAACACCACATGTATACATTTCTGCAGAAAAAGGAATCTCCACCCAGATCCAGAACTCAGGTTGAAAAAACAGATGATTCCAGTTAAAAATAGTGTCCATTTCTTAGTACAGTCTATTTCGGTTATTTGGAATACATCGGGTCTAGTGCATTTTTGTCCGATTAAGTGGCTGCCCCAATTATCCGAAGTTTCACGTAAATAGTTAAAAATACAATGGCTTTACAATTGGCTCACTGTAAAATCAAATCACGTTACGATGGACTCACCATACTAAAGTATAATTCACTATACGATGTGTAGTAAGTGCTGGTCATTGTGATCATGTTTGTGAATTGAATTTTAATTCTATTAAACAGCGATTCTAATTATCGAAAATAGGAGAAATATTATCCACAGCCTATAAAAGTAAAGATATATTAAGCACAAATTTGGCACGTCCGTAGCCAGGTGGGCAGGAGCAGTAGTGTGTAGCACACGCTTCTTGATTAGACCGGGGTTCGAGCCTGGGACCACCAAACACGGAGGATGCGGAAGGTTAGGGAATGACCACTGCATATTCCCAGCCCGGATAAAGGGTGAGGGTTGGTGTCAGGAAGGGCATCCGGCCGCAAAAATTTCATGCCAAAACAAGAAAAAAAAGTTGACCCCATATGTAATGGGAAAAAGCGAGGGAAAAAAAAAAAAAAACCCCAAATTTACCCTTTCTTACCTTACTAATTAAAAAATTAAATGATATGTGAAAATCGGAAGAATATACATGATAATCGGAATAATTAATACGTACTGTAATATGTACATACTAACTAGCTGACATTCCTGTTCACTGACATTTGTAGGTGGGGGTTAAAATTTAAAACAGTAAAAAGATAAGAAATCAATAACAAAGAACACTGCACAAATTGCAAGTAACATGATACGCGCAAGTGAGAATGGAGTAATTAGTTACGAAGCTTTAAAAATAAGAATGAAGGGAAGATTCTGAAAATTAATTTTTTTATGACTGAATATTTCATGGAAGTGTAAACACATTTCACCATAATAACCCGCTAAATTCCAGCTGTCAGTATTATCGCAAATTCAATAAGATTGAGTTTACTATCCATTTATGATAGATTGCACTAACAGAAAAGCCTAATAAACAGGTGATTGCTAATTGTTTTATGGTTTTATGTTTGTTGTTTTATGGTTTTATGTTTGTTGTTTTATGGTTGTGACCTCCAGAAATCAGACCGAACCACGTGGTACAGTTGGAGACAATCATAGGGTAATCTCCAGTGTTGCGGTCTCCTGCCTCGATTAAACGACGTGTTGTCCCAATTAAGTGAAGTAAATGCTGGCTATTTTCTCGATTGGGTTCTGTTTTTTAAGATTTGACCCAAATAAATGGCTGCCCCGATTAACCGGTGCCCCAAAAAACTGGAATCCACTGTACTTGTTTTTGACAAAAAAATTTTTAATTTTTTTGGAGCATATCAGTCACATAAGAGTCCACTGTCTGAAGAAAATGAATATCTTAAAAGTCCTATCTGTCATATCCTGGGGAGCAGATAGAACAATACTACTCCATTTATATCACCTACTCATTCGGTCTAAATTAGAGTATGGTGTCCAAGTCTACAACTCGGCAAGACCTAGTGCCATGAGATGGCTTGACCCACTACATCACTGTGCACTTTGAATAGCTCTTGGAGCTTTCCATACCTTGCCTGTGCAGAGCCTCTACGCTGAGGCCCAAGAACCTCCTTTACAAATTAGAAGACATAATCAATTACTTTTTTATGGAGCTAAAATAAAATCCCTACCAGGTCACCCCCTACAGAAAACTCTTTTTACATCAGAATGGGAACAACATTATCAACAACAACAACAAAAAAGAATTGATAAACCTGCAAGCATGAGATTAAAAAACCTTCTCCTCAGTAGTAGAGAACTTAATCTAGATCTTATTACTCCACTGACAAAGCAGTCTAATGCCACCATGGATAATCAAAAAGCCTACATATGACTTCTCCTTCTGGTTCTGGAGCAAAGAAGCTCTCCCTCATATATACTATCAACATCTGCATGCTACTTACAAGTAACAATTTTTAGATCATTGCATCCTATATACAGATGGCTCAAAAACTGACTCTCAAGTGGGAGCAACAGTTTATTCTTCAGATATCACATTAGTCCAAAGACTCTCAAAAGATTGAACCATTATACTGCAGAACTATAGGCCATTATGTTAGTCTTAAATCAAATTGAACTTACAGGCTCTCAGAACAGCATCATTTTCACGGACTCCCTTAGTTCTGTGATAGCTATACAAAATATCGGTTCTAATAAACATCCGCTCCAACAAAAAATCCAATGCCGATTATCAAAGCTCATTGAACAAGGTCATAACATTAGACTCTGCTGGACCCCCAAGTCATGTCGGAATACATGGCAATGAACAAGCAGACATAGCTGCTAAAGAGCCAACAGCAACATATCTGCACCCGAATACATTCCTTTCTCAGATTACAAACAAGTTATTCATCACAGCAAGACACATCACTGGCAGCAGCAATGGCAAGTTCTAACCAATAACAAATTGCACCAAATTAAAAGTTTACTCCAACCATGGAAATCCAGAATACAACAAAACAGACATGATGAAGTGATACTTGCAAGGTTAAGAATAGGACACACTTATTTCAGCCACTGTCATCTCTTGTGAGGAGAGGATCCCCCTCTATATCCTACCTGCCACATACAACACACAGTAGAGCATGTACTAATTACTTGTCCAGCTTTTGCAGCCGAATGTCGAAACTGCTTTAAAGAGTTAATAACCAAGCATCACTCCCTCACTCTCAAAACCATATTGGAAGACAGGAAAAATATAGCAGATGTTGTTCAGTTCCTCAAGGAAATAAACTTCTGTAATCAAATATGAAATCAAATATCTCTGCAGTAAGTTATAGACACCCTGTGACCCTTCCTTAGAAATCATTCCCAACAAAATATAAACACGAATAGAATTGCCGTATAAAACCCTCCAGGCACATTTTATCCACAGTAGCACTTGTGTCAAGAACACTCAAATCAAATCAAATCAAACCCTGATACCTAGCTTTTTGAAAGTGAAAATTTGGTAAATCTTCCTGATTAGAGAATCACACTTTCTTCTTTAATGATCAGAATACTAAAATAGTTAGTAAATTTCATTTAATAGTGCTAGATTGGTGTGCATTTTGCTCATTAGTGGAAGTTGGGAGTGCCCAGGAATTGGCAGTTCATCCCATGAGATCTGTTGAATTTGACACTACTCTTTTATATGCTCCTCAACAAACAGAAGAAAAAACAAAATAAAATAAAAATATGGATTTAAAAATTTTTTTATTAATGTAACCAAATTTTTAAATTTCCTTTCAGATATTGATGAATGCCGAACAGTATCCTTATTGTGTTATGGAGGATCGTGTATAAATACAGAGGGTAGTTTTAGATGTACCTGTCCACGTGGATTTATGATATCATCAGATGAAAAAGAATGTCTAGGTACACATACCCATATATATATATATAGTAGTTGCATATTGCTCTAAACTAATCAGATTAGGTATGTTTTTGATAATGATTTTTATTTGATGATTTTAAAATATTTAAATAGAACATATCTCATTTTGAAACATTACAGTTCTGTGCATATTTAAAAATATTCACATTGTTATTGAAAATTAGGTAATAAAAGAAATTCCAGGAATTAATAAGTATTTACAATTTTGTTTAATAGTTTACATAATGCAAAGGTGATGGTAATATTTTTTACAAAGTATATAGAGTAATTTTTTTGATAAATTCTACTGAGATATCACATTTTAATTGTATTCAATACTAATTAAAAATGTCCATTGAAATTCTGTATGCACAACTTTATGCATTCAAGCTGTTGCCCTTCAAATACTTTCAAATTGGCTCCAATGAATTAACTGTAGAGGATCAGGTGTTTAGTTAGAAAAAATTTGTTTCCTTAATTTGTTTATATTATCGTGTAAATTTAAATTTGGTTTTTTTGGGAAATTAATTTTTTTTTGAAATACAGTACACTGGACTCCCGCTAGTCCGAACTAATTGGGACCGAGCCCTGTTCGGATTAGCAGAATTTCGGATTAGCCGAATAACGTACCCCAGATTTTAAAATAAATAAGGAGTGAGTGACGTTGATAGCTTGAAGTAATGCTTCAGGAAATCACAAGCTACCTTTGATGATGATCATTAAATCAGCGAAGCCGAGAGCGCTTTTAAAAATATGAACATTAACAATCTTCCAGTTCATTACAAAAGTCAAAAAAAAGCTTGGATGAACGGACAGCTTTTCATTGAGTGGTTTCATAATCAATTTGTCTCAGCAGTGAAACGTTTCAGCAATGAAAATGATTTGCCACCTCGCGCCATTCTCCTCATAGACAATGCGCCATCCCACCCAGACGTTTCTGAGTTTACATCAGGGGATATAAAGGCAGCTTTCTTACCGCCTAATGTAACACCGTTATTACAGCCCATGGACCAGGGGGTGTTACAATCTATCAAGCTTGCATACAGAAAGAAATATCTTAGGTCCTTGATAGAAGATAACACCAATTCACTTTCTTTACATGAGAAAATGAAACAAGTGAACTTAAAAGATGTTGTATATTGGGTTGCTGAGCTGTGGGAGAGTGTAACCGGTGGCAAAACATAGCATCTTCTAATCGATTTTCATCGTTACGTCAAAAGAAATTAACAGAGTTTGTTACTTCTGAAAAATGGCTTTTGTTCTTGTTTTGGTGTATAAGTATTGATCTGTAGTTTTAATAGGCCATGTCAAACACTGATTTATTAATTTTGTATTAGTACAGTACTACAATAAAATACAATTTTTTTGTGGAATTCTAAATGTCTTTGTACCATTAATACCATTTAAATTTAACGTATTTAACATACATTTTGCGAACTAAAAAATTTCCTCTCCGCTGACCGAAACGTGTTCGGATTAGGCGGACGTTCGGATTACCGGGATTCGGATTAGCGGGAGTGCACTGTGTTTTGAAAACTTAATCCATAATTTTATAGTGAGCATACTTTTTCAGTAATAAATAAAATTTTGATAACAGTTTAACTGCAATAAGATTTTGTTGCTTTTAACTCATTAAATATTTTGTTACTTTAAACTCTAATTATTTTGCTAATAATCTGTAATATTTTTGTTAGTTTAAATTCCATAATATTTTTGTTAGTTTAAATTCCATAATATTTTCTAAGTTCAATTCTTACCTAAATAATTATTATTATTACAAGATTCACTTTTAATACTTTGTCCAAGGATATCATGACCCAAGCAGCAGTAGTCACAAGTGTTTCCAGTGTGTCATGAGTTTGTTGCTTGTATAGCCTATGGCATGTATTCTGAGGTCAGTCTACTAAACAAAACAAGCTGAACTGATGATTCTTTTCTTTGCACCCAATGCAATGAGTTTACCAATCTTAAATTAAAACTTAATGCATTATTAGCATATGCATCATTTACAGATTTACAATAATATGCATCATTACAATAATATGCATCATTTACAGATTGGTTTCATTGATGATAATTCAAATAGGTAAAATTTTCTAACCTATTCTAACTGTGAATGTTTTGTTTTTTTTAACTTCCAAAATAGAAATGATTTTAAAAAATTTTAAATGTTCAGTTACTTACCAAGCTATTGCTCACAGTGATGTAGTTTAATTACCCATCTGTTGATAGGTAATTAAACTGTGCCTGCTTCACTGGTTTCTATCGTCCTGAGTTACTCCTATTACTGGTTTCTAAATAAATACTTTTGTATCAAAAAAAAAAGTGAAAATTGTTGACTCTGATGTCAAGTCATGCTAATATAGGATTGAAAAACAGACATGTATTACATATTCTTAAAATTGACTACTTCGATATGAATGATAGCAGTAGTAATGTAAAATTATTGAAGAAAGCACGCTTATATAGCATCAGCCAAAAAAAAAAAAAAAAAAAAAAAATCATTCACCCATCTAAAAAAATTTGTCTAGTATTTATTTAGCCCATCCACTTCCACAACAACAACAGATGGAAGCCTGCTCCAACAATCAACCATCCATCCTTCCTCTACTTGAATTTATTACCCCCTATAGTCTCAGCAAGTGGAAGAATATCATTAACATTCAGCTTACACAATTCATTGAAGGCTTTAAACACCTCAATCAGACCTCCCTGCACGATGCCTGGTCTTGAAATGCTGCAGTTTGTAGATCTGAAGCCTTTCTAGGTGAGAGCACGCTTTTGTTACCTTCACCAGTATGGTTGCCCATCTCAGCACCCATTCCAGCAGAGCTACATCCTTCCTAAAGTGAGGCCTCCAGACCTGTATAGAAAACTCAATATGTGGTGTAACCATGGCCTTATACAAAGGGATAATCAACTCTTTAACCCTGCTAGCAAAGATTCTATATATCATTGACAAAACCCCAGTAGTGCAGATATGCTGTCTTGGCAGCATATCTGCACTACTCAGAGAATTCCATGTCTGACTGCACAATTAACCAAAGTATTTTTCCATCTCTACTACCTTTTTCTGAGATCTTGTTGCAGTAGCTCTTGTTGCATTACCCTGATGACTGTCATTAATCACTTTGCCAATGTGTGTATCATTTGCAAACTTAGACATTAAGCCTGATATGCCTTCATCACTATCATTGATAAATATTAAAATAACAATGGACTCAGCACTGAACCCTGGGGAATTCCACTAATATCATTAGTCCACAAAGAGCAGTGCCCATTGATAACCACTCTCTGTCTTTTTCCACTTAACCATCCATTCATCCGTAGTAGTAACTTGCCTTTAATGCCACATTGCTCCAATTTGTACAGTAGTCTTTTATGTACAACAGTATCGAAAGCCTTTTCTGAAATCCAAGTATATGATGACAAAATAATTTTTTGCATCCAGTTCCTTGGTCACTGCATCATAATAACCTATCAGATTGGTTAGACAAGACTGCAAATCCATGCTGTGATTGAGTATAATTGTATGCCTGTTCAAATGGTGCTGCAGTACTTCTTTAACCAGTGATTCCATTAATTTCCCTGGAACAGAAGTTACGCTAACAGGTCTGCAATTACTTATGTCGCCTTTTGATCCCGTTTTTGGATTGGGGATTATTTGCACTTCTCCAGTCCATAGGGACCACTCTTGAATACAAAAATACTCTCATAATTATGGTTAAGGGTTTGCTTTCCTCCTTTGCTTCTTCCCTTAACATAATTGGATAGATTCCATCTACCCCAAGTGTTAACTAAGCTATTTTTTATGTCCATCCTTGACAATTTCTCCTCTAATTTCCTTTCAGTTATCACAAAGTCTTTAGCTCCTTGTTAGAGTTTGATAAACTTCTATTCTGGCATCTGCTTCCCTAAAGAATTCCTCATGTGTGAATGTAGATGCAAAATACCTGTTCAATTTGTACCCTACCTGAGCAAGGTCATCAACAGTTAATCCTTAGACATCAAGTGGCCCAATGTAATTCAGCGCCTTCCTTCTACTGTTAGTATAAGCATAGAAGCCTTTGCTATTTTTCTTTGCATTGTTTGCCAGAGACTTCTCATAATCTGCCTTAGCTTGCCTAACCTCTTTGTGACTTGATTACAGACTAATTTATATCTACCATAGGCTCCATATCACCTGATAATTTATGTGCATCCCATGCACTTTTCATCTCTGCCATGTGTCTCAATAGTTCATCTGACATCCATTTAGGTCTAAGCCTTAAATAAATAGTACAGCTACTCCCCAGCTTACGTAATACTCGACTTACAGAAATTCGACTTTATGTAAGTTTTTGCCAGCCGGTGCAAACTTAAAAAAATCGTGGAAACGTATTTTGCATCCCATTGGAATAAATGGAAGTATTGTGAAAATATTGTAATATGATTTCAATAACAGATTGTTCTTTCTTTTTTTTTTTTTTTTTTTGGTAATTCATTCCAAGACATCTGAAATTGAAATCATCACTATATAACTAAGCTATTTATCTCTCTAAAAGGTCATTTTTATATTGGAAATTGCACTTTTTTTTATATTGGAAATTACACTTTCATCATTATCATATATTCCATTATAAGAATAAATTTTGAACGCCTTCATGATATTTTTCTAAAACATATTTCTGGAGGTCACTACAATAAAACAATGAAAACAATTTGCACTTTCCGGTTTATTGGGCTTTTCTGTTAACGCAATTTATTATAAATGGGTAGTAAACTCGATCTTATTGCATTTGCGATAATGCCAATAACTGGAATAGCGTGGGTTTTTATGTTACATATTATGGTTAAATGAGTTCCCCTTCACTGAAATCTTCAATCATATAAAAAACATAAATAAATTTTCAGAATCTTCTCTTCATTCCTATTTGCTTATTACAATGGTGAAGGGAAATGGACCAACGAAAAGTGCAAGTTCTGGTAGTGCTAGGAAACGAAATAAAATTGATTTAGAAATTAAGGTGATTATTTAAAAATTATGAAGCAGGACAAAGTTTGTCATATATTGCACGGAATTAGGTCTCGCTGCTTCAACATTGAATATTATTTTAAGGGACAGTGCACATATAAAAGATCATGTTAAATGATCAATGCATTTAAGATCAGCAATGATCACAAAACAGCATTCAGGTGCTATATCAAAGATGGAAAAGCTATTAATAATATGGATGGAAAATCAGATTCAGAACAAGTGCCCTTGAGTCCAATGGCCATTCAAGCAAAAGCAAGAAGTATTTATGAAGACATTAAGGATAAGTACGGCAAACCCCAAGCCAAGTTCGTGGCAAGCAATGGATGGTTTAATAGGTTCAAGCATTGTGCTGGTTTCCAAAACATTAAAGTATACGGTGAAGTCACCAGTGCCAATTCTGCACTTGCAAAAAAATTTCGTAATGTGTTGGAAAAAACCCCTTCTAAATCTCCACCCTCAATTCCGCAACAGTGTGCTTATCAGCTGGAGAGTTAATTCTGGCAATGATGCTCGAAAGTTAAAACTTGCTGACGTTATGCCTGTCTCCTCTCTCTTTTTTGTAATTTTATAATTTTGAAATTTTTGTAATTTTTCTTTTAATACCAACAATTCTTTGTTGGTATTAAAAGCCTAGTAGCTTCTTTGATTACTTCCCTGAATACTTTCCATTTAAAATTTGCTGTTAGTAACATCATCTGTTAGTCTCACTGCACAATTTAAAAACTGCCTGAGACCCCTGTAGTCACCCTTACGAAAGCAAAAGCCTTTCCTTTCCCATGATAGTAATGTCTTTAAATTCCACATTAGTATACTGTGATTGCTACCACCCAGTGGTTCTTTTACGTGCAGATTCTTAATGCATGAAGAATCACTGCTGATAACCAGATAAAGAGTATTTATTCTTCTTGTTGCCTCTCTAACATTCTACTGTAGAAAACAGTCATCCAAGAAAAAATCTTGCTAGTTTGTGAGTGACCAACCCACAAATTCCAGTGATCATCTTGAAAGTTAAAATCCCCCATTATGAGACATTCTGTTTTGCTGGCCCACTCTACTTCCCTGTATCGGTATGCTCATCACAGTTATTTGGTATACTCATCACAGTCATTAGGCTTATAACACTCCTACTCTCAATTTTATTTTTCCAGTGTTTATATCACAAAACACTGACTCAACATTACACTCGTCACCCAAATCAGCTGGGTGCACTGCCTTATATTTAATATTTTTCTTAACTAAGAGTATAACTCGTCCACCTCTCTTGCCCTGTCTGTCCTTCAAGTGATAATGAATACTCCTCATATTCATAATTATTATCACTTGAGTGATACCACATCTCTGCTGTTTCTACAATGTCTGCATTTGATGACATAATCAGTACTTCAAATTCATCAAATTTATTTACAATGATCCTAGCATTAGTGTAAATGCAAGTATAGATGCACATGTTCTTATTCTTAGTTACCCTAACACAGCCCATATATTCATTTGTTCCATGATGACCCACAGCAGGGCCTGAAATTCTGGACACCTTGCTTTCCAGGCTGCTGCATGGTAGCAATAGCAGCAAGGCAAGAATCACTTTCACGTCTGCCTGGAACAGTTTAACTATTAGTCTGTGTGTAGCCGCCCAAGCTAACAGTTTCCAACCCATTTATCACTGCCTCGATAGCATCAGGAAATATTCTTGCAATCCTTCTATTGAAGTGTATCTCATCCCTGTAATAACAGGCTCTCCTATTAACAAATACAGATCACACTGAGAAAAATTCTACACCATGAGCCTTGCACATTCTCTCCAGGGCCGAATCATTTGATAAGGTTCTCAACATATACTCCTTCCTATTTTGTCTACGCAGAATTGCAAATACTTTCAAATTCAGTCATAACTCGCGACTTTTTTTCCAAAATTGCCATTTACTTGTTGAGTGAGTCCTCAGATCTCTTACTCTTAATATCATTAGTGCCAGTGTGTACAACAATATCATGTTTTTTGCCAATTCAAAGATGATATCTGCTCTACAATGTCATCTACTTTTGGTCCTGATGAACATTTCCTGGTCCTATTCCACCTGTCTTTCTTGCACAACATATTTGCCATTTCCCTGACAATAGAGTCACCGACAATAACTAGCTCCTGTGGGACCAGTGCATTCTTTCTATAACACACTACCATTGTGTTGTCTGATTCACAAGAGTGAGCTCTAATGTTGAGTTGGGCAGCTGAGAGCTTGATGCCCCCTCCATTTTAATTCCTTTGAGGGCATCTACCCTACTCTTCAAACTCTCATAAACCCATCAGAATGCTGAATTGGTGCCTAAGTTTTTCATACTCTGCACACACACACAAAGACATCCTCCTTGGCTGGATCGTATCCTGTTCCAGATTTCTCTGCAAACATTTTACAATTGCACATTTTTTAGGTTGTGACAGGTTGGAGAATTATTATTATTATTATTATTATTATTATTATTATTAGCTATATGGTGCAAGGAAGCCTGAGGCTTATGCTGCACCAGCCAAAAAAAAAATCCCAAATTACCCTATTACCCTGAGAGAGAGAGAGAGAGAGAGAGAGAGAGAGAGAGAGAGAGAGAGAGAGAGAGAGAGAGAGAGAGAGAGAGAGAAAAGTAGAAGGGAATCACCAAGAAAGAGAAGAATGATGATATCCAGCTCAGGACCCTGGGTGTGCCAAGCCCATACTCACCAGATGTGAGCCCCCGGGGTTAAGTTTGACCCCTTTCGATCTCTCCGAAGCCACAGCACTCCTGCTGCATTGTGCCCATTGCTTTGCTGCTCTAGTGCGGGCATGATTTCCATTTAAATACAATTTAATTGATTAACAATGAAAATTAATAAGATTAATAAATTGTAATTGATTAATTTACAATACTATACTAAGGTGCATTTAGCTGCATTTAGATTCATAAATACAGTAATATGTATTACGTTATTTAGTTTTACATTATGCCTTATGCTATGAAGTTCAAGATATACATTACACTATACTATAATGATTGCAGTGTTAAATTAGTTATATCCTTGCTAAAATGTAAAAATTCCTTAGCTAAGCCAAAAAAAAAGGTATATGCCCAACAAGTGATTATAACCTTCGAACTACTTATTTATCACAATTAAAACCATACTATTCCTCTGGACTACTCGTTATATGCTACGATATTCATGCCAAAAAAACTAATATAGTAGGATTACGAAAGCCATAATTTACAGTCTCTAGCTAAATTTAAAAATAAGCTAACAAACTTGACTAAGACTATTTAAACTATTTGTAAAACAATTTGTCAATTAATCAAAAAAGATGGTAAAAATTTCCAAAAAATTTTCCGTTTCCACGAGCACAAAATTCTGTGATACATATATATATATATATATATATATTTATTTATTTTATTTTTTGTTTAAATGGACACCTCAAATACAAAAAGTATTAGAATCTGCAGTACTTAGAACCATGTAAGGGCTGAAAGCTGGAAAGACAGAAGGTGCTTCTTGATATTAGACTTAAATTTTTGCAGATTGTAATTAATTGGGAAAAAGATGTAAAGGAAGGTTGTTCCAAAGAATGAGAAGGAATAAATGAAGAAGAGGAAAAGTTAGTTTTATGTGATGAAATTCTGTTTTGTTCCATCACATATTTAATTGTTTTCATTCATTTATCTTTTGGCATTTTAATTCACAAATCCAGCAACTTGAAAGCATGGGATTACAATAGCAAGTCGTATATATATTCTCATTATTGATAAAATAAACAAAACGATTTAAAAAGTAAATATGGCATGAAACAATAAGTTATTGTTATTATTCTCTTGTCTTTTGCATAATATGAAAATACTCTTACAAAATCAGATTAATTATATACTATGAAACTAAACATGATTTCTTTAACTCTTATTATAGATATGAGGCAAAATTTCTGCTTTACAGAGTTTGAAAATGGTGTCTGTCTAAAACCACGTTTTACAAACATGACTAGACGAGAATGCTGCTGTATGAAAGGTTCTGTAGCATGGGGAACTGATCCATGTGAACTCTGTCCAGATCCTAGTCAAGGTAAGTATAAAATATTGCAATACCATAGCTGCCAACTCCCCATATTAACAATAGAGAATCCATCTTTTTTACTCAATTGAACCCTTCTCCATCACACCCTTATAATATAGTTGGTGACAAGAAATCCACCTTTTCTTTTTGCAAAAAATAGTAAGACATTAAAATTTGGAATTGATAGAAAATTTGAAATTGATTAGAATTTTTTTTAAATTTTGTTAATTTCTACTTATTTTCTTTAACAAATTGGCTTTCAGGTGTTCTGGTCTACAGTGTTAATTGTCTGATGCCACCAGGGGTTCCCCCATCTCCGTGTTCTAGTCTACATTGCAAAATAGACACATGACATAATAGCATTATTCTCTATAATATACAATAATTTCACAGTAATTGTGCAGTTCTAAACAATTAACAATGTGTCTGTTGGATGTCACTTTTAACTTCAGTAAGATAGCAAGGATATACAATAAAAAATTACAGAAGGCATATATGCAAGGTTTTCTACACATTATAAAATCTGAAAAAGTTACATGTTTGCCTCATGTCCTGTATGTGGATATGATTTTTCAATTTCAATTGGTGCAAAATTTGTTGAAATCAGACATTTCCAAACAAATTGATCAAGTACCAATGGGGTAACAAAAATAAAAAGCTGATCAGAAAAATGAAGACCATACTCAAGAAAGACAACATCTACAACAATTGACCGTTGACACTGCATTTATGGAACATGCCTACAAGAAGCACCGCAACCTATATACAGCCTACATTGACTTCTGCAAAGCCTTTGACTCTGTGTCCCATAGTTAGCTGATAGAGACACTAAAGATTTACAAAATCAACCATATCAAAATCAACCAAGAAGCAACCATATCAAAATAGAGGACCACCATGAAGGTGGTCCTCCATTTTGGTCCTCCAATAAATTTGATGAGATTGAAGTGCTAGTCAAGACATCAAAGGCAGATATTGTTGGGATATCAGAGACATGGTGTCACACAGACATAAGCAGTTCAGAACTGGAATTTGGGAAGTACAATGTGTACAGAGAGGATAGACAGGACAGGAAAGGAGGAGAGGTTATGCTGTTAGTTAAGAAACACATAAAATCTAAGGAAGTGCATCCAGTTGATGTTGGAGGACAATGCAATGTTGAGTCTGTTTGGTGTGACATAAGCACTGAGAAAGGAAGAATGAGTGTAGGTGTGTGTTATAGGTATAATGAATCTGATGATTATAATGAGCAGTTGTGCAGAGAAATAGAGTGGGCCAGTAAATAAGAGAGTCTTATAATGGGGGATTTTAATTTCCCAGATATTGACTGGAATTTGTGGGTTGGTCACTCACACACTAGCAAGGCTTTTGTGGATTTATTGGATGATTGTTTTCTACACCAGCATGTTCAGGAGGCAACTAGAGGGGTAATACTTTTGATCTGATTATCAGTAGTGATTTTTCATGCATCAAGAATCTGCAGATAAAGGAACCATTAGGTGGCAGTGATCACAGTGTGCTGAAGTGGGATTTACTCAAAGAGATAACTACCATCAAGGGTAAAGGGAAGGGTTTTTTCTTTCATAAAGGTAACTACGGTGGTCTGAGACGGTATTTAAATTCTATATGGTGGAACCAACTGATGATGTTACCAACAGCAAATTCAAAATGGGAAGCATTCAAAGAATTAATCTTGGAAGCTACTAGGCTTTTCATACCAACAAAGAAATATTGTTCGAGATTTAGGCCTAAATGGATGTCAGATGAACTAAGTAGACATGTGACAGAAAAGAAAAATGCATGGGATAGATATAAATTAACATGCGACACAGAAGCCTATGTGCTTCCGTAGCCAGGTGGGAAGGAGCAGCAGTGCGTAGCACACGCTTCTTGATTAGACCAGGGTTCGAGCCCGTCACCACCAAATACGGATGATGTGGAAAGGTCAGGGAATGACCACTGCATATCCTGGAGCAATATGGCCTTAGTTACTAATGCTCCTAAAAACCAAACAAACAACAAGCCTATGATAGATATAAGTTCGTCTGTAACCAAGTTACAAAGTAGGTTAGGCAGGCGAAGGCAGATTAGGAGAAATCTTTGGCAAAGGATGCAAAGAAAAACAGCAAGGAATTCTTTACTTATGTAAACTCTAGAAGGAATGGGATGAATCCAGTTGGTCCACTTGATATCAGTGGTTCAACTGTTGATGATCCTGCTCAGGTAGCTAACAAACTAAATGAATATTTTGCATCGACATTCA
Source organism: Mastigoproctus giganteus (assembly GCF_048544385.1). Taxonomy (NCBI): domain Eukaryota; kingdom Metazoa; phylum Arthropoda; class Arachnida; order Uropygi; family Thelyphonidae; genus Mastigoproctus; species Mastigoproctus giganteus. The sequence continues at coordinate 116,276,642 of NC_143583.1, read as the reverse complement.
CACATGAGGAGTTATTCGGGGAGGGGAATGCCAATGGTGTATTCAACTCTGGCAGTAAGCTAGATAATCTTGTAATAACTGAGAGTAAAGTGGAGGAGAAATTGTGGAAGATAAACACAAGAAAGGCACCTTGGGGGTGGATGGAATCTATCAAGCTATATTAAAGGAGGCGGCAAAGGAAGTAAGCAAACCCTTAGCCATAATTATGAGAGCTTCCCTGGCCTCAGAGGAGGTACCCATGGACTGGAGATGTGTAAATGTGACCCCAATCCACAAAGGAGGATCAAAGGGAGACAGAGGTAATTACAGACCTGTTAGTTTAACTTCTGTTCCAGGGAAATTAATGGAGGCACTGGTTAAAGAGGCATTGCAGGATCATCTAGACAAGACTTCAGTTATAGATCGGACAGAGCATGGTTTTGTTAAGGGGAAGTCTTGTCTGACCAATTTGATTGGATACTGTGATGTAATCACAAAGGAACTGGATGCAGAGAATAACTTTGATATCATATATTTAGATCTTAGAAAAGCCTTTGATACTGTTGCACATGGAAGACTGCTACACAAATTGGAGCAATGTGGCATTGGAGGCAAATTGCTGCTATGGATAATGGGATGGTCGAGTGGGAGAATACAGAGAGTGGTAATCAATGGACACTCCTCTTCGTGGACTAATGTTATTAGTGGAGACCCTCAGGGTTCAGCATTGGGTCCATTGTTGTTTTCTGTATTTATAAATGATATTGATGATGGTATATCAGGCATAATGTCCAAGTTTGCAGATGATACGAAGGTTGGCAGGGTTGTTAATGACACTAATGACAATACACTGCTGCAACAGGATCTAGAAAAGTTGAGCAGATGGGCTGAGAGGTGGCAAATGAAGTTTAACATTGACAAATGTAAAGTACTACATATGGGAAGCAGTAATCCCAGAGTAACGTATCAACTCTGTGGTACCACACCAACAGTAGTAGAGAATGAAAAGGACCTAGGGGTAATTGTGCAGGCAGATATGAAGTTTTCTGAGCAGTGCAGACGGTCTGCAAAAGTAGCTCATGGTGTCTTGTCAATGATATACAGGAATTTTTCTAGCAGGGATAAGGAGGTGATTATCCCCTTGTAGAAGACAATGGTCAGGCCACACCCTGAGTACTGTATACAGGTCTGGAGGCCTCATTTTAAGAAGGATGTAGAGCTGTTGGAATGACTACAGTGAAGGGCAACAAGATTAGTGAATGAAACAAAGGGTTGCTCTTATGAAGTGTTGCAAATTACAGTGTCTGGAGACTAGGCACCTGCGAGGTGATCTGATTGAGGTGTATAAAGCTTTGAATGGTTTGAGCATGCTCAATTCTGATACAATTCTTCCTCTTGCTCAGAATAATTGCCTGAGAGTTCATAAATTCAAATTGAAGAAAGACGGTTGTAAGATATGTGGAAGTTTGCCTTTAGCCAGAGAGTGGTTGATTGCTGGAACAAACTTCTATCTGTCGTTGTAGAAGTTGATAGCTTAAATAGATTCAAGGCAGAACTTGACAAACATTTGGAGTGAGTGAATGGGTGAAATGAGAATTTTTTTTTTTTTTGGCTGATGCTATATAAGCTTGCTTTTTTGCATCTTTGCTAATGCTAAGGTTAAGAACATTATGACCAGACCTATCCCCATCAGAAGAGAAATGTTTTCCAGGGAGATGCCTTGAGCTCACTATGGGTCTGCCTAATACTCAACACACTGTCCACCATGCTCAAAGGGCGCCTCCATAGCCAGGTGGGCAGGAGCAGGAGTGTGTAGCACCTGCTTCTTGATTAGACCGGGGTTTGAGCCCGTGACCACCAAATACAGAGGATGCGGAAAAAGTCAGGGAATGACCACCGCATATCCCCGGAGCAAAATGGCCTTAGTTGCTAATTCTCCTAAAAAAAAATTTTAAAAAATAACAGAAAAAAAAACAAAACCATGCTCAATAACAGCAATTATAGATATATTCTAAAAGAAGCGAGGTGAACCTGCACCCCCTCTTTCAATTGATGTACATGGATGACATCAAAATTTCTGCTGCAACCAAGAATCAACTCCAACAGCTACTCCGAATCACCGAAGAGTTCAATACTGACATCATGGTTGAAATTTGGCCTAGACAAATGTAAGACCCATGGATTGCATCAAGGACATCCAGTCTGCCAAAACAACCAGCTGAAGAAAGGTGAAGGGACTGAAGGTCATGACAGAGGGAACCTGCATCATCCTCAGATATTTGTAGGTACAAAATTATGCAAGTTCCCCATTTAGAACAAGAAGATCAAGGCCTGCCTGACTAAGAAAAACCATCAGAGACTGTAAAGCCTGCTAAAATCAAAGCTGAATAGCAGCAGCATGGTCAGAGCCATAAACACTTATGCAGTCCCAGTACTAATGTACTGCTTCAGGATCATAGATTGGACCAACACTGATTTGGAGGAGATTATGAAATCAATCAGGATAATAGTAGTAGTAGTAGTAGCAGTAGCAGTGGCATGTGATGCAAGAAAGCAAGTGTATGAGCTTATGCAGCATCAGCCAAAAAAAAAAAAATCACACCATTCCCTCAAAATGCCTGTCCAGTTCCTCCTTAAATTTATTCAACCTATCAACTTCCACAACGACAGATGGAAGTTTGTTCCAGCAATTAACCACCCGCTGGCTAAAGGCAAATTTCTGCACATCTATTCTACATCTGTCTTTTCTTAATTTGAATTTATGCCCCCTTAGGTTCATAATCTGAACAAGTGGAAGGATCCCATCAGAATTCAGTGTGCTCAACCCATTCAAGGCCTTATATACCTCAATCAGATCACCACGCAGATGCCTAGTCTCCAGCCACTGCAATTTGCAGAACTTAAGCCTCTCTTGGTAAGAGGATCCCTTCATTCCCCTCACCAATCTTGTTGCCCTTCTCTGTACGCGCTCAAGTAAATCTACATCCTTCCTAAAATGAGGCCTCCAGACCTGTACGCAGTACTCAAGGCGTGACCTGACCATTGCCTTATATAGAGGGATAATCACCTCCTTTTCCCTGCTAGCAAAATTCCTATATATCATTGACAAAACCCCATGACCTGCCCTGGCAGCCTGTCTGCATTGCTCAGAAAACTTTATATCTGACTGCACAATTAGTCCCAGGTCTTTTTCATTTTCTACCACCTTAAGTGTAGTACCACACAGTTGGTACGTTTCTCTGGGGTTACTTCTACCCATATGCAGTACTTTGCATTTGTCAAGGTTAAACTTTAGTTGCCACTTCTTAGCCCATCTGCCCAAATTATCTAGATCCTGTTGCAGTAGCACACTGCCATTACTGTCATTAACAACCCTGCCAACCTTAGTATCATCTGCGAACTTCAACATTAAGCCTGATGTACCTTTATCAATATCATTGATAAATATACAAAACAACAGTGGACCTAACACCGAACCCTGTGGGACTCCACTAATAACATTAGTCCAAGAAGAGCAGCACCCATTGATTACCACCCTCTGTCTTCTCCCACTTAACCATCCTTTTATCCATTGTAGCAACTTACCCTTAATACCATTCTGCTCCAATTAATGATGATGACCAAGAGCCACAAACAACACCTGAAATCAGCCATCAAGAGACTAACCATAGCCTGGAAAGAAGAAGGGAGGGTATTGACTGACCTCATTGAACAAGAGAAGAATGTGATTAAGAACCTGTAGAATAATTACTTCCAGGAAAACAGCACCAATCTACCAAGCCATAAAAAAGATAGACAAACAGCACTCAACCTTAACAAGGAGACCACGCTCACACAGACAGAAAGATGGGTGAAGAAGAAGGCATTCTATGGCAGACACTACAGTGACCTCCATCAAGGCACCTCGATGAGATGGCTTCCAGTGCATATTCACGAACAGGCAGCTCTACCCAAGACCAAAGGTTTCGTGCTTGCCATCCAAGAAAGACCAGGTAGTTAACACCAAGTACTACTGGAAATACATTGCCAAGGATCCCAGAGTGATAGATGATACATGTTGATGATGCCACCTGGCCCCAGAAACAATCAAGCTTATTACTGTAGGATGAGGGTGTAGAGTAATCACCCAGATGGAGTACACTCACAGACACAACCAGGTCATCAGAATAATATTTCACAGTCTAGTGCAAAAATTACAAATTTATCAAAGAAAGTGCATCCTATTACAATTACAAACTTTGGGCTATACTAGAGACCCCTACTCACAAACTATACTGGGACCATACCATAATAACAGACAAAACAAACCTGCACAACAGACCAGACATAACCCTCATTGACAAGAAGGAAAGGGCTATCTACCTAATTGGCATAGTGGTTCCGAACACCTGCAACCTCCAGAAAACCTACAAGGAACAGATAGGAGGTACACAGACCTAAGACAGGAAGTCAAACAAATGTGGCATATCAATCAAATAATCCCAATCACTGCGTCAACCACCGGCATGGTGCCAAAGAACCTCCATAAGAATCTAGTAGCATTAGGTACTAGTTTATGCACAATGGACAAGTGTAACGGGCATACTTTACCCTTATTATTATTTTTTTAAAACCTTTTCTCCTTTATTGAGATTTTTTCAATCTCATGACAGGTACGGTATGGGGTGGTTGCATCAAGTTACTATTATTATTGTTATTATTTTTGGTTGAGGAACTCCCTCATTATCCTATTTGTGTTCAGAATAATAGCTTTCTGGAGGAATTTAATTACACTTCAATTAAACTCAAATTACAGTATTCTGTTCACAGTTTAAGTCACAATTATTTGTCCTTATATGTATGGCTTAAGGTAAATATTTCTGTATTTTATTATTTTTGAATTATTTTTCAGTACACCGGGTATTTTAAAACTGAACAAAACAAATGCAGGCGCATATTCCACAGCCAAAAAAAAAAAAGAAAAAGCATTCCTAAAATTGCATATCACTAAAGGCTTTATTTTACAAATATTGAACATTAATCACAAATTACCAAATTGTGTAAAAGCAAAACATTTTTACGTTAAAATTTATGTCATAAAAATATGACTGTGTAAAACGGGCTTTAAGCAGTACACATGAATAGGGCTGAGAAGTGGCAACTGAAGTTTAACATTAACAAATGCAAAGTACTGCATATGTGTAGCAGTAACCCAAGAGAAACCACACAGTTGGTACATTTCTCTTGGGTTACTGCTATCCATATGCAGTACTTTGCATTTGTTAAGGTTAAACTTCAGTTGCCACTTCTCAGCCCTATTCATGTGTACTGTTTAAAGCCCGTTTTACAGTCATATTTTTATGACATAAATTTTAGCATAAAAATGTTTTGCTTTTACACAAGTTGGTAATTTTTGATTAATGTTTGATATTTGTGAAATAAAGCCTTTAGCGATATGCAATTTTAGGAATGCTTTTTCTTTTTTTATTTTAGCTGTGGAATATGCGCCTGCATTTGTTTTGTGCAGTTTTAAAATACCCGGTGTATTGAAAAATAATTCAAAAATAATAAAATACAGAAATATTTACCTTAAGCCATACATTTAAGGACAAATAATTGTGACTTAAACTGTGAACAGAATACTTTTGTAATTTGAGTTTAATTGAAGTGTAATTAAATTCCTCCAGAAAGCCATTATTCTGAACACAAATAGGATAATGAGGGAGTTCCTCAACCAAAAATAATAACAATAATAATAGTAACTTGATGCAACCAACCACCTCATAACCGTACCTGTCATGAGATTGAAAAAATCTCAATAAAGGAGAAAAAGTTTTAAAAAAAATAATAATAACTGTAAAGTATGCCCATTACACTTGTCCATTGTGCATAATTTTGTGAGCACATAGTTTGGCAATTGTACCATAATAATGGACAAAACAATCCTGCATGACACACCAGACATAACCCTTATCAACAATCAGGAAAAGGCTACCTACCTGATTGACATAGCAGTGCCAATGCCAGCAACCTCCAGGAAACCTACAGGGAAAACATAGGAGGTACACATACCTAGGACAGGAAGTCAAAGAAATGTGGCATAACTGAACAAAATGACCATTCCAATCACCATGTCAATCACTAGTATGGTGCCAAAGAGCCTGCCAGAGAATATGTACGTGGAACTCCAGAAAGCTGCACTCCTGAACTCCTATAGGATAGTAAGAGTTCCTCGACCAAGTAATGACAATAATAATTGTAACCAGACAACCAACTACCCCATGCACTTGGTACCAGTATCAGTCACTGGGTGGAAAAAATCCCATAAAGGAGAAAATGATGATAATTATAATAGTAGTAATAATAATTGTTATTATTATTATGAGGGCTGTTCAATAAAGAACAATCGTAATTTTTCATGAACAACCATACTGCTTTGCTATTTCTAGCTGAGACATAATTTAAGACCAAACCAAGCTGTATTATATAGTAATTGTGCAGTTGATTCATGCTCATGGTATGACCTTGGTGGTTGATCAAGTTTATGCCTGCCAGAGAATACGTACGTGGAACTCCAGAAAGCTGCACTCCTGAACTCCTATAGGATAGTAAGAGTACAAGAAACAGTATGTTGCTCTCAGATTTTGTTTGTTTCTTTCTTTCTCAAGAAAACATCAACTGAAGCATGTGAAATGTTAAAAAAACTTATGGTGAATCTTTGCTTCCATATAGCACAGTTTGCAGGTGGTTTAGAATGTTTAAGATGTACCTGATTCAGTCACAAATGGCAGCCCTGGAGCTCCAACCACTGCTGTCACCACAAAAACTGTGAAAACTGCTTCTGTAATTATGAGAAATGATCATTGTATAACAGTGAAATGATCATCGTATAACAGTAAGGCAACTGGCAGAGATGTTGAGAGTAACAGTAGGAACCATGCGTAATATTCTCTATGAGCATTTTAATATGAGACATGTTTGTGCATGCTAGGTTCCAAGATGACTCACACCTGAAAACAGCAGGTTTGCAGAGGTTTGTCAGAAGCTCCAATGGGTGGTTACTGAAGATGGTGAGGTTCTGCACAAGGTGATAATGGCAGATGAGACATGGCTTCATCATTTTGACCCAGAGAGTAAGCAACAAAGCTCAGTTTAGAAGTTTACATCATCACAAACACTAAAAAAAGCAAAAGTTGTGGTTTCTGCAAGAAAGGTTATGGTCATTTCTGTTTTTGATATTCAAGGAATGGTTTACCAGTTTGTTGTGCCATTTGATATGACTGTTACAGAACCCTACTACAGAACTGTTCTGCACACTTCACAGGATCACATTCATTGCAAACAACCACATTTGCACATAGATGGGTTGCTGCATCATGACAATGTGAGACCTCACATTGCTCATTTATCACAAGTGACCACAAATGCACACAGGTGGTGGATGCTGCATCATGACAATGTGAGACTTCACATTGCTCGTATTGTCATAGAGTACTTAACCAGCATTGTGAAATCTGTTCCTCATCTACCCTACAGTCCTGACTTTGCACCCTGTGATTTTTTTTGATTTTTTTATTTCCAAAGTTATAGAAGGAGCTGTGAGAAAAACATTTCTAGTCATCAGAAGAAGATGTAAAGACAGTGAGGGTAGTTTGAATAAATTTAAAGGCAGAATTAGAGAAACTGTTCAAGGGGATAGACAGTTGATGAAGTTTTGTTTTTTTTTATTTTGGCTGATGCCCTATAAGCTTGCTTTCTTGCATCATTTACTAGTGCTAATACTAATATTTCTTAATATCTTTCGTTTTTTTAACTTTATGCTTCAAACTCATTCCTATTTTATTTTTCAACTTTCCATTACCTGACTTCCTGTAGGCCAAGAAGTCAGGTAAAGTTCATCCAGCATAATAACTACTCTAACCTCCCATTTTCACATCTACTTTAATTTAAAAACTGATATTACAATTTCAGCAGAGTCTCCTGCAATACTCAGTTTGATTGTAATTAAATAAACTATTTGTGAAAATATGCACATGTTAAGAGATGCTGGATGAACCATGTGTTCTTCTTGTTGTGATTCCAATGCATTTTGTATCATAGCTGCTCTGGCAGGAAATCGTGCAAACATTGTTTTTTTCATGTATGGAGCTGCTGTTGCTACATTTATTAATAATGTAATAATTATATTATTATTACATTCATTATATTATGTAATGATACCATATACAATATTTTCTCCTCTGTTTCCTTAATGAGATGAATAAAAATAATTTTCTATGAGTCTCCATTCACTTCCTGTCATTTTTAGATGCACATAATGCAGTTTACAATGTGAGTTTCAGATTTTCCATCTAAGGTGTTATTTTATAATGTCACACATAAATGAAAATTATGTATACCTATGACTGTAGGAAACTTTGCTGTTACAAACAGAAGCAGAATTTTCTGATGTTCAATCCAACTTCCATGCCTTGTTTGTTGTATATAGCTACTATACATATATCACAGAGTTTGATTATCAGTAAATTATACAGTCATATTGTAGCATGGCTTTGATTGAATTGGGAAATGTTTTTGAAAGCTATTGCAAACATTACTTTAGTCATATTTAATTTACAATCGCAACTATAGTGTTTTTTATTTCTTATTGTATTTGTTTTGAACATAGAATAAATGTTTGAGAAAATTTCTAGTAAGCATTCCATATGAATGTACCAGATTTACATGGTTCTACTGTAGTTACACCAGTACAATGTAACTACAGTAGAAACTTGTAAATTAATCACGAAAAGTATAAAGAGATGTTTATGTTTAAGCAGTGATGATGAATTCCAAAACTTATTTACAACTGGTTGATATAATTCCAATCGTTGTGTAATATACATATATTATCCTTATAGGAAGCTTTAGAATTCTTTGCCCAGATGGTTTTGGCTATACAAAACATAATGGCTTAATGGAAGGTAAGTTTGTTACATAATTTGAGTCTGTATTGATTAATTGATTTGCTAGATTTATTATGTAATTTATTGTTATAATTATTATAGAAAAAACTTATGGATTATTTAGCCTGAGGTGTATTGTGCTTACAGTCATGACTTCAGTGATCAAGATCAATTAAGTTTATGGATCGGGTGTATTGGTTTTGTCTCAACTTTTTTCTGAAAAAGTTGTCTGGTACCTGAGCCATGATTTTTTTGTTAGTATTCGGCTCTCCGGAGTGAGTTTCTTCATGACATTTTGAAAACGTAATGGGCTAGTATGCATTGCATAATACATATAACATTAATTTTGATAGGCTAGTATGCGTTATCGCTACATAACTGGTGAATTTGAATAACAGCTTTGAACATAACTGCTTATAAATATTAATTGGTTTTTATTTTGACTTGATTATCCAGTATTATAGGGAGAATGCAAACTGCAAAGTCAAAGAATTTTCAGCTCCTGGGAATGATGAGTTTTTTGGAAAATATTGCCATCTTTTTGACTTAATTAACATATTAAATAGTCTTTAATAAATAGTTTAATATTCTTATTCACATCATTAGCTTATTTTTAAATTCATCTAGAGATTTTGTAAGTCATTACATCAGTGATCTGGTGCGAATATCGTAACTTATACTGTAGTGCATTGTAGGGGAAGTCTAGTGTTTTTATTGTGGTAAATAGATATCTCGATAGCTCAAATCATATAGGTTTGCATTAGTTAGATAATTTTACTATCTATTATAATAAACTTATAACTTTACAAACATTATAAGTTTGTAAAGTGATATAGCATAATATCAGATAGCTGCCAAACTAAATGAGTATTTTGCATCTACATTCACACATGAACAGTTATTCAAGGAGGAGATGGCCAGATGTTTATCAAACTGTAACAGGGAGTTAAATGATGTTATAATATTTGAGAGAAAAGTGGAGAAGAAATTATTGAAGTTAAAATAGGCTGGAGATGTGCAAATGTATCTCCAATTTTAGTTTGACTTCTGTTCCAGGAAAAATATTGGAGTCACTGGTTAAAGAAGCATTGCAAAATCATCTAGACAAGACTGTAGTAATAAATCAGACACAGCATAAGGTTGTTAAGGGGAAGTCTTGTCTGACCAATTTGATTGAATATTATGATGTGGTCACAAATGAACTGGATGCAAAAATTAATTTTGATATCATATACTTCGATTTCAGGAAAGCTTTTGACACTGTTGCACATGGAAGACTACTGTACAAATCGGAGAAGTATGGCATTAAGGGCAAGTGGCTACAATGGATAAAAGGATGGTTGAGTGGAAGAAGACAGAGAGTGGTTATCAATGGACACTGCTCTTTGTGGACTAATGTTATTAGGGGAGTGGTGTCCCCCCCAGGGTTCATTGTTGGGTTCATTGTTGTTTTGCATATTTATCAACGATATTGATAAAGGTATATCAAGCTTAATGTCAAGTTTGCAGATGATACAAATGTTAGCAGGGTTGTTAATAACAGTATGCTGCTGCAACAGGATCTGGAAAAGTTAAGCAGATGGGCTGAGAAGTGGCAACTGAAATTTAACATTGACAAATGCAAAGTACTGCATATGGGTAGCAGTAACCCCGGAGAAATGTACCAACTGGGTAGTGTTACACTCAGGTAGTGGAGAATGAAAGCGACTTGGGGGTAATTGTGTAGTCAGGTATGAAATTTTCTGAGCAGTGCTGACATGCTGTCAGAGCAGGTCATGGGGAGTTGCCAATGATATAGAGGAATTTTTCTAGCTGGGATAAGGAGGTGATTGTCCCCTTGAATGAGGCAATGGTCAGGTCAGGCCACGCCTCGAGTACTGCATACAGGTCTGGAGGCCTCATTTTAGGAAGGATGTAGAGTTGCTAGAATGAGTACAGAGAAGGGCAACAAGACTGGTGAGGGGAACAAAGGGGTGTTCTTACGAAGAAAGGCTTAAGTTCTGCAAATTGCATCTTCTGGAGACTAGGCACCTGCGAGGTGATCTGATTGTGGTGTATAAGGTCTTGAATGGATTGAGCAGGCTCAATGCTGATGGGATTCTTCCTCTTGCTCAGATTACAAACCTGAGGGGGCATAAACTGAAATTGAGGAATGACAGTTGTTGAATAGATTTTCGGAAATTTGCCTTTAGTCAGCGGGTAGTTTATTGCTGGAACGAACTTCTGTCTATCATTGTGGAAGTTGATAGTTTAAATAAATTCAAAGAAGAAGTGGAAAAATTTTTGGAGCAAATGGTTGGGTGAAATGGGAATTTTTTTTTTTTTTTTTCTTTTGGCTGATGTGTATAAGCTTGCTTTCTTGCATCATATGTCTCTACTAATGCTAATAATAATACATATAATATAAACTTGATTCTGAGCAGTAATACATATAATATAAACTTGATAGGCTAATATGCATTGTGTAATACATATAACATAAACTTGATAGGCTAATATGCATTGTGTAATACATATAACCTAAACTTGATAGGCTAGTATGCATTGTGTAATACATATAACGCCGACCGGGCTAGCCGAGTGGGTAAAGTATACCTGCCCGGCAACCCAAAGGTCGCGGGTTCGATTCCTGCCTCGGGCTTGGATCAAAGTACTGCAAAAACCTTGGGAGGTGCAATATGGCCACAGAAGCCGATGCGCCAACAACTACCAAATCGAAAAAAAATACATATAACATGAACTTGATAGGCTAGTATGCATTGCGTAATACATATAACATTAATTTTGATAGGCTAGTATGCATTATTGCTGGTGAATTTGAATAGTGTTATTCCTGCATTTAGGTATATTTGTTTAGTGTAGTATTCTCAATCATATTATATTTATATTACAATACAATACAATTATATTGTATTGTATTGTAATATTAAATAATTTTGATTATATTAAATACAATATAATCGATTATATTGTATTTAAATGAAAATCGTACAATATGAAAATATTGTATTTTCATGAAAATCATGAAAATAATGCTTTGCTGGCACTAGACCAGCAAACCTTAGTTCGAGAAAAAATTAAATATTACAAGAAACTAAAATTAACTTATGTGTTATTATTACAACAACATACTACAATTTTTCTGTGTTGTTAGAAGTCAACTTGTGCTTTTTGCCAGAGAGAGAGAGAGAGAATTAGTTTATAAGCAGAGAACGAGCTTTCATCATTAACAGATACTATCAGACATATTTTTAGCAAGATTCCATTAATGGCAGTGCATATATGAAGGAAGAATTGCACTCTTATCATTATCATCCAAATATTTTCTGATTGACGCTGTCTTCTTATTGTTAGAAATGACCTACTCCATATTTTCTTGCATTTAGTTCCATATTCACCTCTTACTGCCTTACTTACTGATTGTCTTATTTGTTCTTATTTCAACTGTTGTGGACTGTATTCAGAGTAACTAAAGAATCGTGGAAGGAATTACCCCATATCACAAGAATTTTGATGCCATTGGCTAATTAGGAATAATAAGTATGCATAATAACTAGGTTTTGGCATTCCATTAAATTTGAGTTTATATTTCAAGCATCTGTAATGCAAACAGAATCACTCGCTTCAAAGTGAAAAATATTTCCTTCACCTTATTGAATATCCAATGATAGAAGAACGCACTTCAGTTAAATACCCCACTTGATAGAACTGGCAAGGGTGGTATAGCAATCCTGGATGAAGTGCTTTTATGTCAGAATTAAGATGTGAATATGAAATTATTCACATCTTATCTCCTCTGCTTCTCAGTTTAGAGAATGTGCAAAACACCTTATGACAGTCCAGTTTGGATGCTGTAATTTTGTTGCCTTCACGATTTCCACCTTTATGCCATAAAAGTTCAAAAGAATCATTCTCAAATTGAGTAACTGTAGAAAGTGCTTTGCTTTGCTTTCTCCTTCCAGCATTTTTTCATGGTTTCTAGTGTACAAAAATATACAGACTAGGTTTTATATACTTCTTTGATACAGCTTCCAGCTGTAACACTTATTTCAGCCCTCTTGCCAGGGAGTTTCTTCTGCTGCCAGCCATATGAAATTGTCAGCATACCCTATCGAACAGATTTTTACAAACAATGGATCCATCTGGAATTGATTAACATTCCATTTCTCCATAATGAAACAAAATGATGGATGGGACAGTTTTTTCCTTGCTATGTCACTACAAATTATAATTTTAGAAAAATGTGAGAAAGCACAAGAAGGGGTAGCTTAATCTGAAATGGAGGAGCTAAAGGATATGCAGTAGCTTTAAAAAATCATTAATAATAAATGTAGTTTATCTGAGTCAATAGAGACTGAAACATTAACTATTATTATACTCTTCACAGTTTTATGCAGGAATGCTTAGATGTTCATTCAACTGGAATTTTTCAATAACACAGTTGTGACATTAGAGCCATGTAAAGACTTAACAATATTGTGAAGTCACTGTCATATCTGAGCAAAAAGGCTGTGGCCTTTTTACTCAGGTATGATTCAACAATCAAAAAAGCATAAAATATTTCACCAAACAGTTTAGTGCTTTACACAAGCAGCTGTTTCTTTCTGTTTTGAGAAGGAATCAGTAGCTATCATTTTAAATGCAACTTGGCCCTCTGATGGATGAAGTTTGAGGAGAATCATTTGTTCTCTTTATAATCAATATTTGAAAATATACTTTTAAAATCAGAAATATTCAAATTATGCTTTTAAATCAGAATTATTTAAAAATTCTCTCTAAAGTAATAATATATAATAAATAATTAATAGATGCATATAAAAAAAAGCAAACTTAATTCTAGAATAATTTTTAATTAGAATATGTTCTAAAATCAACTTTGAATTAATTGATGCAATATTTTGTTTTCAGACATTAATGAGTGTATGATGGATCCAAGCCTTTGTGAAAATGGAATTTGTGTTAATACAGATGGTTCTTACCGATGCAAATGTGATGAAGGGTTTAAGTTGGATACCTCTAGTAATAGGTGTTTAGGTAAGTTTTGTAAGGATGTATTAAAGATATAATTCTTAAAAAAATGCTGAACAATTACTTGAAGTTTGAATTTATTTATCAATATAATTGTATTTCTAGATGTTGATGAATGCATAACCATCAATATTTGTGGTAATGGCACATGCACTAACACTGTAGGAGGCTTTGAATGTTCTTGTCGTCAAGGGTTTTATCCAGGATCTAGGCAGATTTGTGAAGGTAAGATTATTAAACTAGATTTTTTTAACATGAACTGGAGATTAATTCTATGTTTTGCAAAGTTCTACAAAAGAGGAAAAGTAATGAATTTATCACCACAGTTTTCTGTTCTGAAGAATTAGTGTAAAAACTAATAAATTAGATTAAATCAAGAATAAACTTATCATGTAAAGATAAAACAAAAAAGTTTGTGTGCTGGATAGAGTTAAAGCAACTCAGTGTTGATTATTATCTTATAATCACCACATTCATAAGAGGCCAATAGGATACCTTGCTAGAAAATAGAAAAGACGAAAAAAGAGAAATGTTTTTTGCTGGATGACAGACATAGACATACAAATCATCAAGTAACTTATCTCACGCCTAGAAGCTCTCATTTTCAATCCCACTCGAAATTTTGGTGGATTGTTTTCACTGATACCCTACTACAGAAAACCTTAACAATATAAAAGAGCTATGAGCTTGATACACCAAAAGACATGCTTGGAAGGCACCTTGAATCCAGTTCTAGATGTTCCAGTTCTTAAATCCAGTTCGAAAATATCCTCAGGTATGTCCTGCTCAAACTTTGTGAACAACAAAATAAATATTGGGAAAAATTAGACTCATTTCAGCATCAAAAAGAATCATATAACTTAGCCACTCCCAATAAATTAATTACATGGGTCACTTCACATAATTAATATATTTTGATCAAATAACATACTTTATAATAGGAACAAACATCATAAAGATTTTTACATACCTATTAAGAAATACTGTTCAAGGTTTAGGCCTAAATGGACTAATGAGACTTCTGGCACAGAAGAAAAATGCATGGGATGCATATAAATTAACAGGTGACACGAAAGCCTATGATAGATATAAGCGGGTCTGTAACCAAGTCACAAAAAATAGTTTAGGCAGGCCAAGGCAGATTATGAGAAATCTTTGACAAAGGATGCTAAGAAAAACAGCAAGGACTTCTTTACTTATATAAACTCTAGAAGGAAGGGGATGAATCAGATTGGTCCTCTTCATATCGATGGTTCGACTGTTGATGATCCTGCTCAGATAGCTGACAAACTGAATGAGTATTTTGCATCTACATTCACACATGAGGAATTCTGTGGTAAGTGGCAGACAGAAGCTTATTAAACTCTAACAGGGAGCTTAATAATTTTGTAATAACTGAGAGCAAAGTGGAGGAGAAATTGTTGAAGATAAACATAAGAAAAGACCTAGGGTGGATGGAATCTATCCAGTTATATTTAAAGAGGTGGAAAAGGAAGTAAGCAAACCCTTAGCCATAACTATGAGAGCATCCTTGGACTCAAGAGAAGTCCCCACGGACTGGAGATATCCAACATATCACCCTTTGATCCCCCTTTGGGGAATCAAAGGGTGACACAAGTAATTACAGACCTGTTAGTTTAACTTCTGTTCCAAGGAAAATAATGCAGTCACTGGTTAAAGAAGTATTGCAGGATCATCTAGACAAGACTGCTGTAATAATTCAGACACAGCATGGGTTTGTTAAGGGAAAGTCTTGTCTCACAAATTTGATTGGATTCTATAATGTGGTTACAAAGAAACTGGATGCGTCTAATAATAACACTAATTACAACCATAATAACGCAGTTGTTGTTATTTGGAGCATTAGCAACTAAGGCCATATAGCTCCGGGGATATGCGGTGGTCATTCCCTGACCTTTCTGCATCCTCCGTATTTGGTGGATCATGGGCTCGAACCCCAGGCTAATCAAGAAGCGTGTGCTACGCACTGCTGCTCCTTCCCACCTGGCTACAGAGGCGCCTGAAACTGGATGCAAAAAATAATTTTGATATATACTTGGATTTCAGGAAAGCTTTTGATGCTGTTGCACATGTAAGACTACTGTATAATTTGGAGCAGTATGGTATTAAGCGCAAGTTGCTACAATGGATAAAAGGGTGGCTGAGTGGTAATCAGTAGATGCTGCTCTTCGTGGACTAATGTTATTAGTGGAGTCCCCCAGTGTTCAGTGTTGGGCCCTGTTGTTTTCTTTATTGATCAATGATATTGATGAACATATATCAGGCTTAATATCCAAGTTTGCTGATGATACTTAGGTTGGCTTACTAATGACAGTAATGACATTAGTAAGCCAACTTCTCAGCCCATCTGCTAATTAGGCAGATGGGCTGAGAAGTGGCAACTGAAGTTCAACATTGACATTGCATATGGGTAGTAGTAACCTAAGAGAAACATACCAACTGTATGGTACTACACTCAGGAAGGTGGAGAATGAAAAAGACCTGGGGCTAATTGGGCAGTCAGATATGAAGTTCCCTGAGCATGCAGATGAGCTGCCAGAGCAGGTCATGGAGTTTTGTCAGTGATATATAGGAATTTTTGTAGCAGAGACAAGGAGGTGATTATTCCTTTGTATAAGGCAATGGTCAGGCCACACCTTGAGTACTGCGTACAGGTGCAGACGCCTTATTTTAGGAAGAATGTAGAGTTGCTAGAATGAGTACAGAGAAGGACAACAAGATTAGTGAGAAGAACAAAGGAGTATGCTTACAAAGAAAGGCTTAAGTCCTGCAAGTTGCAGCAGCTGGATACTAGGTACCTGTGAGGTGATCTGATTGAGATCTATAGGGCCTTGAATGGGGTTGAGCAGGCTCAATTCTGATGGGATTCTTCCTCTTGCTCAGATTACAAACCTGAATGGGCATAAATTCAAATTGAGAAAAGACAGTTGTAGAATAGATGTGTGGAAATTTGCCTGTAGCCAGTGGATAGTTGATTGCTGGAACAAATCTGTTGTGAAACATGATAGCTTAAATAAATTCAAGGAAGAACAGGTCAAACCTTTAGAGGGAATGGATGGGTGAAATGATTTCTTTTTCTTTCTTTTTTTTTTTTTTTTGGCTGATGGTTCGTAAGCTTGCTTTCTTGTATCACATGCCTGTACTACTACATATAAGTCAAAAATTATTAGAAACTCTCCTCAATTTATGTAATCATATATTTTAAAAAAAATCAATTCCCCATATACTTGCCACCATGCAGTAGAATTGGTAGAAGGCAGGGAAGCAATCTTATATAGCATCAGTCATTAAAAAAAAAAAAAAAAAAAACCTACTTTGTTTGCTTTTCTATTTATACTGTTCTCAGACTTGCTTGTCCATCATTACTATTGTCCAGCTGTTGATGTCATTACATTTGCATATATTCTAAGTGCTTGTTAGCATATTATATTTATATTATGCTATTCCAAACCTGCAATGATATTAGCTTTTCATTTTCTAACAGTGTTTCAGAGAAAGTATACTTTAAACTCAAGTCCTTAAAAATTCTTTGAAGAATCAGATATGCTCATAGAAATAAATGATAGAATTAGACCTGCCAAAACTCCATAAAATTTGACTTGCCAAACATCAAACAGTTTTAATGAAATTTTAAGTCTATCTTTAAGAGACTGTAATTTATTCATGCAGAATATTAGAAGTATTAAAAATAAAAATCTGAATTAATACAGGTTCTATTGTTAAATCAGTATGATTTAACTTCCTTACTGTTACAGAATGTGACTTTCAAAGTACAGGATTTACAATCATTTACAGATAATTTTGATTTCCATGTTATTTTGGCCTTTAGAGTGGAGAGGAAAGATGAGAGAGTTTCCCTATTCATAGAAAAAAAAAAAAAAAATGGAAAATTATCAAGACTTATTCTCAGTGCACTGAATTTTTTGAAACTGTTACTGCTTCAAGTTAGTTTCTGTTATATTTCTATTATTACAGTGGTAGCATATCATCTTCCGATGATTAATCATGTGTTTCAAAATTTTAGTCTTTGATTTTTATTTGTTGTTAACTATCAGGACCAGATATTATGTATAAGTGATTTTAATCTGTCATTTAATGCCGCCATAAATGTTACAAGCACCAACAACCTTCCCCATTGGGAAAGCTGTCCATTTGAATCATTCATTTTCCAATTGTTAACATCAGAAAGGTGCAATATATCAGATAATTGACTAACCCCAGGGGTTCACATCTGATGAGTATGGGCTTGGCACACCCAGGCCCTCGAGCTGGATATCATCATTCTTGTCTTTCTTGGTGATTCCTTTCTACTTCTCTCTCTCTCTCTCTCTCTCTCTCTCAGAGTAACTCGGGAATTTTTTTTGGCTGGTGCAGCACAAGTGTGATTTCATACACTTCTCATACAGTTCCTTGTGATTTCATACACTTTTCACGTAGCAGATATAAGAAGAATAAAAAAGGTTTTATCCTACCTTGGAAGAGCCTTTTGGATTTTAGATTGTGTTCTTCAAGGAAACATAACACCATTTTAAGCAATCCTTGGTTGTAAAATATTCCATCATATGTGAGCTAATTTTCAATTTCCATCTTGTGGTGGTGCAAGCCATTCATTAGCAGTAAAACAGGATTTTAATAATCATATAATAGCAATTATTAGAGAATATTCATTTGTGAATATTTAACTTTGGAACTTCTTTTATTATTTTACTTAAAACATATGGCCCCGGGTGCCAAGTAAATCTTGAGGCCAAGCGACCTTCCCCGCGACTTCTACTGCAATTACATTAGAGAGGCAAATTTTTCGTTTGAGTTCAGACGTTTTTCTATATATAATAAGAAGTTTCTTTCTCAAAGCATAGGGAAGAAGTTTCCAGAAAGAAAAGTAACCTTTCTTTTTTTTTCTATTTACTAACCCTCTATTTACTCACTTGGTCACTTGGTGGCACTACTCCTGTCTCCCCGTGGCGGGGCTGAACCTAGGTGAAAAGACCTCACCCAGGACTAAAAGGAGTTTAAAAATGGGCCAAACTAACAAGTTAAGAATGGAGAAAGTTAGCTCCAATATAAGTGATGACACACAGCTGAACATGTCTCAGGCTAAAAGAATGAAAATCAGAGCTCTTCAGCCTAATGTTCCTTTCTACTTGGTGATACATTCCACAACACAACTCTTAACAACCTTAACAACATTGGGAAACTATCACCATTCTTAGTTCAGAAGGCTCTAGAGTCCATGATTGGCTCACCAAAAATGATACAAACGACTATGATCAGGTGCTCTCTTAGTAGAAACCTCACTGAGTCATCAGTCTGAGAAATTGCTTAAAACAAAGACCTTTGCAGGGCTATCAGTTGAAATAACCCCTCATAACTCCCTGAATACATCAAAGGGTGTTATTACAGAATGGGACCTTTTAATTGGTGTCAGAGGAAGAGCTGCTAGAAGAATAAAAGATCAACAATTAGGAGGATAATGATAAAGAAAGATGGCATTCCAACGTGATCTGTTATTCTTACCTTTAACAATCCTTCTCTTCCCCATTCAGTTAAAGTAGGATATTTAAACTGCAAAATCCATCCATATATACCAAATCCAATAAGGTGTTAAAACTGTCAGCAATATGGACACTCTCAGGCGACATGTTGGAGTGATCCCATCTGTCCACTCTGTGGATCAAAAGAACACGATCAAGGAAACTGCACCTCCACTTCACCACTCTGTCCAAACTGTCACGGAAATCACCCTGCTTTCTTAAAGACGTGAAATGTGGTATTGGGAAAACAAATACAGAAATACAAGATAGAAAATTACCGTATTTCCCCACATATAAGACGCAACCTTTTTCGAAAAATTTGGAGTCTAAAAACTGGGTGCGTCTTATACAGTGGTTGTAGATTTTTTTACTTGCATTTCCCGACCTTCCCCGCGGAGGGGAAGGTCGGGAAATGCAAGTGCTTGTTGTCTTTGTCTTTGTTGCAAGTGTTTTTCGTGCTTGTTGTCTTTGCGCTCATTGTTTCACACTTGTTTCCGGTATATTAGGTTACATTTTGTCACGTTCTGCCCAGAAATGGCTCGGAAAAGATTTTCGTAAGTGCTGAATTCAAGTTAAAAGGGATCCAGTTTGCAAAAGTGAATGGAAATCATGCTGCTGAATGTAAGTTTGGTCCTCGTCCAACTGAGAAAACAATCCAAGACTGGCTACAGGAAGAAGATACCCTACTGAAAACGCCACGGCAGAAGAAGGCCATGAGAGGCAAGTCAGCAAAATGGCCTGATTTAGAGAGGGATTGAAGATATGGATTGAAGAGCAAAGGGCATTTGGAATTCCTGTGTCCACCATGATGGTTCAGCATGAGGCAAGAAGAATTGCTGATGAAAAAGAAGTTACTGATTTCAAAGGAGGACACAATTGGTGCTTCAGGTTCATGAAACGGAATGGACAAAGCATGCGTACACACACCAGACTTGCCCAAAAGATGCCTGAAAGCTATGAGCACAAGGTTCTTGAATTTCATCGTTTTGTCATTCAATGTCAGAAGACACATCAGTTTGAGTTGGGACAGATTGCAAATATGGACAAAGTCCCCCTTCAATTTGATGTTCCAAGTAATAGAACTGTTGATAAGAAGGGGTGAAAACTGTAACTGTGAAGAAAAGTGGACATGAAAAGAGCCATTATACAGTTGTTCTAGCTTGTTGTGCCGACGGAACCAAGCTGCCTCCTATGCTGATTTTCAAATGCAAAACAATGCCAAAAGAAGACATTCCTCGAGTAGTGATTGTCCACGTTCAAGACAAGGGTTGGATGGATCAGGATGGGATGAATATCTGGTTTGAGAAAGTTTGGAGCAGGAGACCAGGTTGGCTCTTATGCAAACCTGCCCTATTGGTGCTTGATCAGTTCAGGGCACATATAACAAAAAATACAAAGAAGATTGCTGCAGAGCAAAAAACAGAACTTGCTGTCATACCCGGAGGCTTGACATCCCAGCTCCAACCACTTGACGTCAGCATTAACAAACCCTTCAAAGCTGCCATGAGAGACGAATGGAACCAATGGATGAAGTCTTCTGGGGACAATTTGACACCAACAGGAAGAGTGAAGAAACCAACTATAGGAGAAGTTTGTACCTGGGTGAAAAGATCCTAGGATAATATCAAGATTGAGATCGTTGTCAAGTCATTTAAGAAGTGTGGCATTTCAAATGCCATAGATGGAACTGAGGACAAGGCAATATATGAAGACAGTGATTTGTCATCAGACACAGATGAGGACAAGCTAATGGATGGGAGTTTTGACAGTAATGAGGAGTTGTATGAATTTTATAATGAATAAAACTTGAGTTCAATAACTTTATGTAATACATTTTTTTTTTCAAATTTCGGGCCCCAAAATTAAGGTGCGTCTTATACATGGGGAAATATGGTAAGTGTCTTATCCCAAGGCAAGAAAACAGATACTTGCTACCAAACCTTTACACTCCTATGCTTCAGCAGTGAAACTAAAGCAAGCTATAACCACTCAAACGGAGGTGACAGTACCTCCAAATCAAACTATAGACTTGAAAACAACTTCACATGAAACATCTAGTGATATAAAGCAGGATATATCTGTGCCTGAAAAGCAGAAATCAGAATTGACATTTTCAAAAACAAAGAAGACACCATCTAGTAAACATTTTAAGCAAAAACATACAAATGTAGACGAAATGGATACTGATGAACAGGCAGAAAATGTACTAGAACTTCACCCTGCAGAAGATATTGATGCACCCCATCCTAATTATCTGGAGAAAGACAGATCTAAATATGATAAAAAAAAAAAAAAAACGCAAAAGCGCTGTCAGATTCAACAAGGTGCCTCCATAGCCAGGTGGGCAGGAGCAGTAGTGCGTAGCACATGCTTCTTGATTAGACCGGGGTTCGAGCCCATGATCACCAAATACGGAGGATGCGGAAGGTCAGGGAATGATCACCGCATATCCCCAGCCCAGATAAAGGGTGAGGATTGGCATCAGGAAGGGCATCCGGCCGTAAAAATTGCATGCCGAAACAATAATATGGGTTGACCCCATATATAATGGGAAAAAGCGAGGACAAAAAAAAAAAAAAAAAAAAAAAGCAGTCAGATTCAACAAGTAGTTTTGAAACCTAAGTAATGCAGCATAATATTATACAATGGAATTGTCATGGTTTACATGGAAAATAGGATGAAATAAAAGATATTATTCATCAGTATAAACCCAGTCTGCATTTACTTTCAGGAAACTCATCTAACCCTACAATCTTCACCAAATTTCAAAACTGTACACTTTTCCAGAGAGACAGAATTGATAATACAACTGCCAAAGGAGGTGTGACAATTTTGGTGAATTCAAATATGCTAGCTAGGCAAATAACATTAAAAACCAATTTAGAAGCAGTAGCAGTGAGAATAGCCATTGGAATTTTTATCACAATCACATCCCTTTATCTTCCACCAAATCTTCCTCTCTCCAGATTGGAATTAAACAATCTTACTATACAGCTTCGACCTTCCTATGCCTCACAGGAGATATGAATGCCCATCATCATTTGTGGGGATCTTCTCACATGGATGGTAGAGGTAACTTAATCGAAACTTTCTTAGAAGATCAACACCTGAATTTACTGAACACTGGATCTCACACTCATATCAGCTTGGCTACATGCATCACTTCTGCAATAGACTTGATAATCTGTTCTCCATCAATTTATCCCAGTATAGAATGGTATGTATTAAAGGGTCCTTACAACAGTGATCATTTTCTAATAGCATGTTCCATACAGACACAATTGACTCTTATAGATGAAACAAGAATGTTATGGAATTTAAAAAAGCTAATTGGAATAAATATATGCAATTAATCAAGCTGGATAATCAATTAATAGAAACCTTGCCAGTGGCAGATCCAGAAAAAAATGACAGGGGGGGCACCAATTTGTGCACTAGAATGGCAATCACATTAACATCAGTGTTGCTAACTGTAGTCAATTGAAAATAGCTGAGCCACAATGCAAAAATAGATAAAATCCTGTGTTAACAATGAAAAAAAAAACAAAAAAAAAAAAAACACCTTTTTGTAGCTAAAAAGAATTTAAACATTTGTGGTATATTTTTCGAAAAACGACAGGAGCGCACGTACCCCAGTGCCCCTGCCAATAGATGATGCTGTCATATATATCAATAAACAACTGTTAGAAGCTTCAAAAGCAACAATTCCTCAAATGAGTAAGGCAAAATAGGCACGGTACAACTCTTGGTGGAATGTAGAATGTGTGATGGCAAAAACAAAACAAAATCGTGCATGGAATGAATTTCGGAAATATCCAACTACAGTCAATTTGATTGCATATAAAAAAGCCAAAGCTGAAGCAAGGAGAATTCAGAGAAAGGCAAAAAAAAATTCCTGGATCGTGTTTGCTTCCACATTTACTAGAAAATTGAGTCCCAGTTTGGTGTGGAAAAAAATTCGGATTTTGAGTGTAAGATATCCAAGCATACAATCTCTAATCTTCCATTGGAAAGGGCAGGATGTCTCTACAATAGACAAGATATCAGAAATTCTTTCGCTTCTACATCAGCAGTTACAAGCTACAGCACTGATTTTCAAAAATATAAAGAACATGCTGAATGGAGTAAGTTGAATTTCTCTACCAAGACATCTCATTCCTATAATCTACAATTCCTAAAAGCGGAATTACTTACAACCATTGAAAATTGCCTAATAGCACACCAGATCCTGATGGTGTTTATTATATCATGATACAACACCTAAACTCTGATTGTCTAGATATCCTGCTAACTCTATATAATAGAATTTTTCTCAACAACCTGTATCCATCTATAGTTGAAGTTCCTGGTAACTAGGCTAGTGCTCGGGTGTGTGGCAAAAGTTCTCCGCGACTGCAGACTAGTCAGGTTGCTAGCTCGATTGCTACTGTTTTCTTGTGTTGTAATATTAATTCTTGATATATTTAACTACGCCAAAACTATAACTGCGTTATAGTTTTGGCGTAGTTAACTAATCTTCAGTTAATAATATTGTTGCGTCTCAGTTAATAATACTCAGTTGCTTTGAACCGACTATTATAGTTAATGGAAGGCAGAATTCATAGTAAGAAGCTTGGTAAAGGAGGGGGGAAGGAAGAGAAGATTGGAGCTTTCCCCCCACTTCCTTCCAGAATTCCCACGTTGTACAATACTGATTCTGTAAAGAAATCTTCTGAGAAATCGTCTAAAGTTAAAAATATTAAAGCAAGTAGTGTTTTAAGTAGTGGAGGTAGTGGTGCAATGAGTACTGCTAGTGTGAATACTAAAGCTGGGACGTCTGGTAAGGCGACTCTGTAGCCAGGTGGGAAGGAGCAGCAGTGCATAGCACATGCTTCTTGATTAGACCAGGGTTCGAGCCCGTCACCACCAAATATGGAGGATGCGGAAAGGTCAGGGAATGACAACCGCATATCCCGGATCAATATGGCCTTAGTTGCTAATGCTCCTAAAAACCAACACACGTCTGGTAATGCTGATTCTCATATCCAGGTAGGTGGTGTGGAAAATGTAGTTAAAGTTGGCTGCATGGTTGAACAGGGGGTGCAGTTAGAAGAAGATGTTGCCGTAACAGATTTCACAAATGATTTGTCAAATGGTAAGATAACTGATTTTCCGGATATTCAGCCTGATAATATGGTTTCTGATGTAGATAGTTTTTATTCGGAATCGGGGAGAAGAAGTACAGGCACAAATGTTCGTGAGAGTGAAATAATTGTTGCTAACATACAGGATCAAAGGCAGAGGTACCCTGACGTGTCTACTATTTTTGAGCTTGTAACAAAGTTGAAGAAATAAGTTATTGACTACATGACTAGTGAAAATAATAAAGTAACTAAAGCTGCAACTAATTTCTTACTTGACGTATGGATAGACATGGAGACTATATCAACAGCATTAGTCATTGACAATGAACGTCTTAAAACAAGGGTAGAGAAGATGGAGGTGCATGCAGTTTATTAGATGACATTGTAAGAGGACAGCCTTTTCTATCTAATGTTGCAGAACAAAAGGGGACTTATGCGGACAAGGTTAGGGCTGGATTCAGCCAGCCTCAATTAGGTGAACAGGTAATATTAAATGATATCTGTATTACAGATAATACCAGGAAGCTGAGCAAAGTGGCAAGATTAAATAATAAGGTTATTTTCGGGGCTGAGGAGTCCTCAGAACAGTATAAGTCAAGTCAGGAAGTCAAAGAGGTTATTGTTAACACATTAAAGGAAAAGTTTCAAGAAATAAAAATTAGAAATCTAAGAGCTATACAAAATAAAGGTCTTAGTTGGAACAGATAATGATAAGGATTTGGATAAACTCAGTAAAGCAGAGGTATTTTTCAAAAGGGTATTAATATGGATAAAGTAAAGTTACAGAACCCTACCATCTTAGTGTATGATGTACCCAAGGAATTAACTCAGGAGGATATTATTAGGGATTTATATAAGAAAAACCTTCAAGATTATGGATATGAACAGGCAGATATGAAGTTCTCTGAGCAGTGCAGACGGGCTGCAAGAGTAGCTCATGGAGTATTGTCAATGATATACAGGAATTTTTCCAGCAGGGATAAGGAGGTGATTATTCCATTGTATAAGGCAATGGTCAGGCCACACCTAGAGTACTGTATACAGGTCTGGAGGCCTCATTTCAAGAAGGATGTAGAACTGCTGGAACAAGTACAGAGAAGGGCAACAAGATTAGTGAATGGAACAAAGGGGTGCTCTTACGAAGAAAGGCTTAAGTTTTGCAAATTACAGTGTCTGGAGACTAGGCACCAGCGAGGTGATCTGATAGAGGTGTATAAAGCCTTGAATGGTTTAAGCATGCTCAATGCTGATGGAATTCTTCCTCTAGCTCAGAAAAATCACCTGAGAGGGCATAAATTCAAATTGAGGAAAGACAGATGTAGGATAGACGTGCGGAAATTTGCCTTTAGCCAGCGGGTGGTTGGTTGGTGGAACAGACTCCCATCACTTGTGGTGGAGGTTGATAGCCTAAATAAGTTTAAGGCTCAGCTGGACAGGTATTTTGAACGAACAGAGGGGTGAAGTGGAAGTGGTTTTTTTTTTTTTTTTTGGCTGATGCTGCATAAGCTTGCTTTCTTGTATCAAATGCCTCTACTAATGCTAATGCTAATGAGAAGCAAGAGGTCAGAGAGGGCATTGTTTTTAGATTTAGTAACAGTTCCAAGGCAAGGTTTAATAATTGGGTGATTGGGGTAGCTCCTCATATGTTGCAAAATTTGATGTGTAATGACAGGTTGTATTTTGGATATACGTCACACAAATTCAAGCATTTTACAGTTGTGATTAAATGTTTTAAGTGTTTCGGGTATGGCCACTCTATACAACACTGCACACACAAGACTGTGTCGTATGGTCATTGTGCTCAGGGTGGCCATCTTTTTGTTGATTGCCCAAATAAAAATAAAGATCCATGTTGTGTGAACTACAAGCACAGAGGTAGAGCTTATGATCACTCATTAAGGAGTAGTAGTTGTCCTGAGTATAAAAAGGCTCTAGAGTTCGCCAGTACGCGTACCTATGATGGATAACTGTAGTGCTTTTAATGTGAATGGTAGTTTTCAACATAAAGATGAAGGTAGTGTGCTTAAGTTGGTTCAACTCAACGCCCAAAGATGTCGTGCAGTTACTGATGAAATTAGAATGGTGGCTGTCCAAGAAAGTGTTGACATTTTGTGTATGCAGGAGCCATATGTTGGTCCTTTGCACATGGACATAAAATTGTTGGTTTTCCTGCTGATGCCAGCGTTATAAGTGTAGTTGATGTGAAACCTAAAACAGCAATTGTGGTCTTTAATAAGTTATTGCAGGTAACTGTCCTCTCTGGGCTGTGTAGTCAGAACTCAACATGTGTGAACATTAGTACTCCTAGGTTGTCTTTTAATTTAATATCTCTTTATTGTCCTCCAAGTCACGAAATTTTTAATTGTTATTATATGGAAACTGTTTTCAGTGAAATTGGTTGTAGTAATTTAATTATTGCATTGGATTCCAATGCAAAGTCTAACTTATGGTTTAGCGGCATGACTGATCAGAGAGGTCGCTTAATGGAGGACTTTATTTTAATGAATAATTTGTGTGTAGTCAATATATCAGGTCAGCCTTATACTTTTAATAATGTTCATGGCAGGTCGAACATTGATTTGACTTTAGTTACTCAGGGGTTATCCAGACGAATCTGTCATTGGCTTGTGAAAACGGACTATACGAATAGTGATTATAGAGCTTTGGTTTTTCATATTAATTTGGCTGATTTAAATACTACTTTAGATTTTGATAATTTTGAATTAACTAGATTTACTTATAAGAAGATTAACTGGTCTAGTTTTGCACGGTTAGATTTTTCAGGAGACAATATGGTTAATTTGAATTTTTTAAATGCTTGTGAGTATGCTACTTTCGTTCAGTCTTCATTGCTTAGAGCCCTCAGTTATGCCTCAAGAAGACGAGTTAAGAGGTGAGTTGTTAATTGGTGGAATGCGGAATTATGCAGGTTAAGGAAAGAAGTATTTTTATGTAGGAAGGCATATCAGAGGTATAGGCGGTGGGGGCTGAATGAGACTCAGTTTTATCATGCATGTTATAGGAATAAAAAGAAAATTTATTATAGGGCTATTTATGAGAGTAAATTAAAGGCTTGGAGAAATCTAGTTACTAGGGTGAGCAATACAGATCCTTGGGGATTAATTTATAAACTAAGTATGAATAAAGTAAGACCTGGAGAGATAGTGAATACCGTAATCGTCAATGGTGTGGAAACAACTGATTGGATTACAACAGTATGGGCAATAACATTGGAGTTGTTTCCTCATGAGGAAGAAGGGGGGGGGGAGACAACAGAGCAAGAAGGTATCAAGGACTCTAATGTAACATACCTTGGGTCTGTTGATATTAGCTTATTTACTTTAGAGGAATTGAGAGCCGTTTCTAAAAAAATTAACATTTCCAAAGCTCCGGGGATCGATTTAGTAGAGAATATCGCTGTTCTTAAAGTGATTGAGCTTTATTCTAACATCTTGTTAAACTTATATAATAAATGCTACTTCAAGGTACCATTCCTGGGATCTGGAAAGTTGGTTTGATCAAGCTGTTAGTTAAGCCGGGTAAAAAACCAAATGACCCAAGAGGGTATGGACCAATTTCGTTATTGGCCAATCTTGGCAAAATTTTTGAAAGATTGTTATTTTTAAGATTGAACCAAGTCATGGATAAAAATGGTTTGACCCTACCTTATCAGTATGGTTTCAAGAGAGGGCATTCTACGGAGGATGCCATTAATGATCTCATGAATTTCACCAACCAGGCAGAGGATAAGTATGTGTTAGCCATCTTTATAGATTTTACTGGAGCTTTTGACATGGTGTGGCATGAGAGTATTCTGTCTGCATTAAGGGGTATGCAATGTCCAGACTTATTGTATAGGACGATACAGAGTTATTTGTATTGTAGGAAAATTATACTGAAAGCTAAGCATCTACAGTTTAATAGGAATCTTTCGAGAGGGTGTCCTCAGGGGTCTGTATTGGGCCCACTTTTTTGGAACTTAGTACATAATTTATGGCTAGAACAATCAGTTGAAAATCTGCATAAGATTGCTTATGCAGATGATTTGGTTTTATGTGTTACTGGTAAATCCAGGGCTGTGCTTGAAATAAGAGTGGCCCAGGTATTAGAAAGTCTAGTGTCATGGGCTGATCTGCATAAACTATTGATATCTACAACTAAAACTGTTATGATGCTTCTTAAGGGGAAACTAAATTATGCACGACTGCCAAAAGCCTTAATTAAGGGGAGGCAGATTCCCCTAGTATCTGAGGTGAAATATCTAGGTATGAGAATTGATGATAGATTATCGTTTTTCCCACATTTAAATTACTTACACAAAAAAGTTAAAAAAATTTAGTGCAGCAATAATTCGTTTAACTAGGTCAGATTAGGGGTTGAAAAGGAAAGTTTTAAATTTATACTACAAGGCAGTCTTCTTACCCATATCAGCGTGGTACTTCAGAGTTACTAACGTTAAATTTAAACAGAAATTGTTATCGATTCAGCGCTCAATGCTATTTCAATGCTCAATGTTATTTCTAATTTGTGCAGAGCAGTCTCAACGAATGCTATGCAGGTTTTGGCCAGGCATTTGCCTCTAGACTTGTACATTGTGTATCGGGCCCTTTGTTATTACTTAAAACAAGGCATAGTGGTTTCTTTCATGAATATTACATCTGATGTCACTATAGAGATAGCTAAAGCTAAGAAAAATGTTCTAACACAGTTGATTGGTATGTGGCAACAGAGATGGGATCTTAGTGTAACTGGGGAGGTGACTAGATTGTTTATTCCAACAATTAAATTTACTTATGATAGTAACAACAAATGGTTTTTTATACTATGGTAACATCGTTTATTTTAACTAGCCATGGGTCATTGAATTTTAAACTACATTACTTTGGTCTAGTCAGCTCTCCTTTATGCACTTGCACTCAACCTGAAACTTGGAGTCATTTATTATATGATTGTAGTTTGTATGTTCAACCTAGAGAAAGGCTAAAAGTGAAGATTGGTAATTTAGTTAGAGGCTGTGAAAGTGATCTTATTGCTAATCAGGATAAATTTCAAGCACTGCAAGAGTTCTGTGTAACTGTGTTTCAACGGAGAAGACATTGGAATAATCTAATGGTTACTAATTAAGATTTGGTTATATACATTTTGATTATGTATTTTTTTTTTTAGTTTGTTTATATTATGTGTGTGTGTGTATATATATATGTATTTTATTTTATTTTATTTTATTTTATTTTTTGCTGGCTCTCAGGTGTGGGCAGCCTGGAAGCGGGATTGCTGGCACCCACCAGTATAGCACTTCTTCCGGTGGGTGCGGGATTTTTGTGCATGAGGCACTTAAAATAGAAGACCAGGCCCAGCACCAAGTGAATATGGGCAGCCATTAGGGTCTCTTTGCCACCGGGGAGCGGCTGTGCAGGTGACAGCTGCTCCCTGGTGGCGAAGAGACCTTCCATACAAGTCTATTTTGCAGAGATTCTGCACAAAGTCAACTTTATCAGGTGGAGATAGACGGAAGTCTAGGTGCCACCTTAGACATAATAATAATAATAATAATAATAAATGTATCCATCTATATGGCGTTATGCAATTGTCCTGGTATTTCCCAAAACCCAGAAAAGATCCTTCCTATGTATATAACTATTGCCCTATCTCATTGACCAGCTGCTTAGGAAAATCCTCGAATGAATGGTGCATAATAGACTTACATGGTTACTGGAAAGAGAGAATGTTTTATCACCTCACCAATTTGGATTCAGGAAAAATAGATCGATGCTTGATCTACATGTCAAAGTTGAAAGAAATATTAGAAACTCATTTATAAGAAAGCAGCATTTGGTGATGGTAAATCTAGATCTTGAAAAACTTTTGACACAACATGGAGATTCGGAATCCTACAAGGTCTATTTCCGTTAGGATACAGAGGACAACTTCCCCAATTTACAGAGAAATTCCTTACTGCCAGAACATTTCAGATTCAGTATAAAGGCTGTCTATCTACAATACACATACAACAGGAAGGAGTCCCCCAAGGCTCGGTATTAAGTGCAACCCTGTTTGCCTTTAGGGTGAACAATATCACAAAGGTTATACATCTTCACTAGAAATCTATATGCACGCAGATGATCTTTCCATTTCATTTCAATCACAAAGCATGAACACAATTGAATGACAGCTCCAATTATCCATAAATAAAATATAAGCATGGACAAAACAATAACGGATACAGAATATCTGAAGAAAAAAAAATCAGCTGTTATACATTTCTGTAAAATCTGTGGTCTTCACCCTTAACCGATTTTATATTTAAATAATTTCTCTTTGCCTGTTGTTCAAAATTTCTCCTTTTTAGGCTTAACATTAGATAGGAAATTAAATTTTCATGAACACTTATTGAGACTTTGAACTAGCTGCCTCTCAAAACTTAACATCTTGCTGAATGTATCTTCAATGGCCTGGGGAGCTGACAGGTACACATTACTACAATTACATAAAACTTTGATTAGATCTCGATTCGATTATGGATCTCCTGTATATACTTCAGCAAGATGGAGCATGTTACAGTGCCTAGACACCATTCACCATAGTGCTCTCCGCATGGCACTAGGAGCCTTTAGAACTTCACCAATTTACAGCTTATATGCAGATGCATTAGAACCTCTGCTGCATCTTTGACGAGATTACTTACTCTGCATGTGTGCGGCAAAAATATACAATCAGCCATCACATCCAAACTGGTCCATTATTCATGATCCACTATGGACAATTAATTATGATTGCAAATCAAATGAAAATGAACCAGTAGGACTGCATCTCAATCACTTAGTTTGAGTTTGGGAAATACATTTCCATTACATTTTTACAGTAGATACAAATTCAGAACCTCCCTTGGCTGCCGACTATACCTTTGTCCATATCATATCTTACAAACTGGAAGAAAAAGGACATATCTCCAATCGTTCTCTAGAAGCTCCACACACTGCACAGTTTTGAAAACAGAAGAAAACACCAGATTTACACAGATGGATCAAAATCGAACAACTCAGTAGGTGCCACAGTAGTTTTTCCTCAGTACACTATATCTCTCTCTCCTTGCCTCTTGTTGGCAGTATTTTCACAGCAGAACTCTATGCTATTGAACTAGCATTGGATGGTATCATTAAGCACCAGATTCTTCCTCCTCTAATATATACTGATTCCCTTAGTGTAATAGTGCTACTATTGCACTAATAGCAAATATGCCTCAAACCACTTGATTAAACATCTCAAAAAACAACTTGAGATTTCCAAAAAGCAAGAAAACAAGTTTCTATCTGTTTGATCCCCAGCCATGTTGGAATCCCAGGAAATAAACATGCAGACCAAGCTGCAAAAAATCCAGATCTTTATACACATAACCATCAATCCGTACCTTATACAGATTATAGAGACATCTTTCATGCAAAATATATTTCCATTTGGACACAACTTTGGAGAGAACAGCTGTGCAATAAACACCACACGATAAAATAAATCGGTCAACTACTGAGTGCTGGGCACTCAGGATGAAGCGTCCGTAGTCACGAATGGTCGTTAGTGTAGTATCTCAAATAGAGAGCTTTATGGTAACTGAAAAAAAGTTTCTAGTACCCTGGCTTGGCCTAAAACTCAGGAACTAATGAAAACATTGTCTTTTTGAGTCTTTCCAGTTGTTGTGAATGACAAGGGTGGGAGAAGCGATCCGACTTCTTCCTGGAGAAGCGGTTAAAGTCTTGGGGAAGAAGCAACTGGCAGGTGAACTAGCATTGGATGGTATCATTGAGCACCAGATTCTTCCTGCCCTAATATATACTGATTCCCTTAGTGCAATAGTGCTACTATTGCACTAATAGCAAATACTCCTCAAACCACTTGATTAAACATCTCAAGTTTAATCAAGAAAAAAACAACTCAAAAAACAACTTGAAAATTTGGAGATTTTCAAAAAGCAAGAAAACAAGTTTCTATCTGTTGGATCTCCAGCCATGTTGGAATCCCAGGAAATAAACATGCAGACCAAGCTGAAAAAAATCCAGATCTTTATACATATAACCATCAATTCATACCTTATACAGATTATAGAGACATCTTTCATGCAAAATATATTTCCATTTGGACACAACTTTGGAGAGAACAGCTGTGCAATAAACTCCACAGAATAAAATAAATCGGTCAACTACTGAGTGCTGGGCACTCAGGATGAAGGGTCTGTAGTCATGAATGGTCGTTAGTGTAGTATCTCAAATAGAGAGCTTTATGGTAACTGAAAAAAGTTTCTAGTACCCTGGCTTGGCCTAAAACTGAGGAACTAATGAAAACATTGTGTATTTGAGTCTTTCCAGTTGTTGTGAATGACAAGGGTGGGAGAAGCGATCCAACTTCTTCCTGGAGAAGCGGTTAAAGTCTTGGGGAAGAAGCAACTGGCAGGTGAACTAGCATTAGATGGTATCATTGAACACCAGATTCTTCCTGCCCTAATATATACTGATTCCCTTAGTGCAATAGTGCTACTATTGTACTAATAGCAAATACTCCTCAAACCACTTGATTAAACATCTCAAATTTAATCAAGAAAAAAACAACTCAAAAAACAACTTGAAAATTTGGAGATTTTCAAAAAGCAAGAAAACAAGTTTCTATCTGTTGGATCTCCAGCCATGTTGGAATCCCAGGAAATAAACATGCAGACCAAGCTGCAAAAAATCCAGATCTTTATACATATAACCGTCAATTCATACCTTATACAGATTATAGAGACATCTTTCATGCAAAATATATTTCCATTTGGACACAACTTTGGAGAGAACAGCTGTGCAATAAACTCCACAGAATAAAATAAATCAGTCAACTACTGAGTGCTGGGCACAGGATGAAGGGTCTGTAGTCATGAATGGTTGTTAGTGTAGTATCTCAAATAGAGAGCTTTATGGTAACTGAAAAAAGTTTCTAGTACCCTGGCTTGGCCTAAAACTGAGGAACTAATGAAAACATTGTGTATTTGAGTCATTTCCAGTTGTGAATGACAAAGGTTGGAGAAGCAATCCGACTTCTTCCTGACGAAGCAGTTAAAGTCTTGGGGGAGAAGCGACTGGCAGGTGAGGGCCATGCAAGACTCTGTGCAGGTGCCTCCCACCTCCACCGCCTCAACACTGGCTCTCTGAATACCTCCTTGCTGGCACAACTCCAGCTTGGAAAATTGTTAAAAAATACTTCTCGTCACAAAATTTATAAATGACCTTTATAGAATTATTAACTAACTATCTAGCATCCTTTTTGTCATCAAAAGGAGAGTTACTTAGTTTAAAATTATATTTTAAACCTGCTCGTTGATCTCATTCCAACAGTTTATAATAAGCTATAGGTTGTCAAAAAAATATTTGTCCCCATTACCCCCATTTCTCAGACAAATTTTTGTCAACAACAATCAATATAGCATGTCATGTTGGGTCCACATGACGTACAAACTCATGCAAAATTTCAGGTCAATAGGTTGAGTGGTTCCAGAGATACAATGCTGAGACAGACAACTGAGTGACATTATAAGGGTCCTTCATTAGACTGCAGACTTTAAAAAGATATATATGTTTATGGCAATCTAGTTCACATATGAGTAGACAGGAAGAAGTTATATTGACAAGACTGCATATTGGGCATACCTTCCTCATACACAAATATCTGCTTCTAGATTCTGTCTGCCAGATATACAACTCACAGTAAGTCACATTCTGATTGATTGCCCATCCTATTCAGCCATCCGTACCATCTCCTTCCAATCATTAGCAAACTTACAAGCTCCTCTGACTCTCATCCATATACTTAGTGACAAGGCAAACCTAAGTGAACTCTTTATGTATATTAAACATCTTAGAATAATATGTATACTTTGATATTATATATCCATAATTCAGTAAAATGAATATAGTGACTCTGACAGACACATCTTGGCCATAGTTGCTCTTGTATCATGAAACCTACATAACAACAACAACTTAAAAACATATACATTTAGGCTACTACCCTTTATAACTCTGTATTTTCTGGTTTCCATTATTTATTTTTTAAAGGTTTTTTTTTTTTTTTTTTCTGATGTGAAAACATCTTTGGCTGCGCCTACTATTCGGATGTAGTAAAACCAATTTGTCATGATTTTGCGATGTGGAAATAATGTCATTCCATACATGACATACCGAATCAAAGTTATTGTGTTAGCATCATTAGCTGATTTATGTACAGTGAAAACGACATCTCTGACGTCATATTCGGAAATGACGAAGCAAATCAAAGTTAGTGAGTTAGGGTCATTAGCCGATATATGTACAGTGGAAACGATGTGATGTCATTTTTGGAAATTACATACCAAATCATGGTTAGTGAGCTAGCATCATTAGCCAATTTCATTGGCACTCAGAGTCAAGAGCATTGTAGGTTTACCGAACTGTCTCTAATCGCAGCGAATATATTGTGCTTATGTTGAGACCAGTAGGAGGTCGAGTTAGGAATTGTCCTTAGGATGGCCAAATTGTATTCGATACAGCTGTTAATGTAATGTATTGTTAATGTACTTGGCCCAGAATGCCATATTGCCTGTATGCATGTCTCAGGCACCTTATTTGCACAAACAGTAAGCTAGGAAAAATAAGCCTCTTTATCACCAAATCCAACTTCAGTAAATGCGATGGAATTTCTGGGTAGACAAAGCCATTTGACAATTAGATAGTGCTGGAATGGTGTTTTTCTTAAGTGATCCTTCACAGCTATTACACGCAAGTATCCTGTCGACATCAAAATTAGGAAATGCAGTGAGTATCAATGGTGTATCTTTAGCAGCTGGTTTCTTTGTGTTGTTTTCGAACCATAGACGATCACAAATATAGCATACGGAACAAAAATCATTTTTCATAAATCTCCTTTCAAACTCTCAATGCGCATTCTTATGTGAATAGTAGTTAACAATTAGTGTAAGGAAAAGAAGCTTGCTCATTTAAACTCATCTGCTCCACAATTGGAGAAATACCCCGTTGTACATAATTAATACTCACTTCAGGTATATCATTGTTAAATGGAGCATTGCTGGTTGAAAGCACTGTTAATCCAATGCTTGATTTTCTGTTTGTCTTTTACACAATCTCAATAGTCTGTCATTCTCACGCACTCGTTGCTACCTCCGTCTTTATTTTCTTAGGTTGGCTTGCTCAATACTCTCGACAACACTCTGCACTTGACTTCAGCATTGTTCAACACTCGGCTATAGCAGTGTGGCATTCAGTCCCTTGCACTAATCAGAAAATTATTAATGTGAAAACATCTATAGCAGAATGTAACGAATCTATAGTCTAACAATGGAATGGAATGAAAATGCAGATTGCTACAATACAAATATTTCTATCGTTGCAATCATGATTGTAACATCATACTATTCAACAAATGGGTAATTACACTATTGACTTTGATTTCGCTAACCTCTTCCAAACGTTGATTCGGTAAAATAGGTTGCTGGGTACACACGCGATTTTTTTTTCATTGCTCATTGTTCCTAACAATGCATGATGTGTTTAACATGTGTCAGGTGTGAAGTGATTGAAACATTGTTTTAATGAGCAGTAAATGCATCATTAACTGGTAAAAATGTGTGCTATCTGATAGTTATTTCTGTTTTTCCAAGTATTTACTATGTCTATGTTTATTATGTGAAACTAGAAAAAACATTTTATGTACACAAAAAGAATTTAAAAAAGATTGTTTTTCACATACATTTCAGAGAAATAACTTAAAGTGCCAAGTTTACAGTATAAGCTTCACAAAAGTAATAAAAGCTCTGAAAATTCACATTGGGCATTGTTTCTTGTCTTGTTTGTAGATCTGCAGAACTTCTAATCTGTTTCTTGAAGAACTGGATTGGATCAAGTTGTGGATTCCACACCACACAAAGGAATACTACCCTTCTGTGTTACCAGGCAATACTAGGTGGTAAATGGCTCTCATTAACTGGTGTAATACCACCACCTTGCTTACTGGAAGCTTGAAGTGGTAAAACCCATGTTAAGCATGTTAAGTCTCCAGAGCAAAGCTATGATAGTCCCCATATCTTCCGTCATGCAGTATGACTGATATCCTTGAGGTTATGAGATGGGCGCCAAGTGGTCAGGAGTGAGAGCGCAATAGCGCAAACACACACACACACACACTGAGCGGACCATAGTTCAATTCAATGACTGCTAAATACAATTAACAATTGCATTCATGATTTAATATAAACTCCTTTGACTTGGTGGTCATGTTGGAGTATAAACAAGAACATTTTGAGGTTATAGTTCTAAAATGGTATTTGAGGCAAGCCAAACTGAACTATTGGTAACTCTCTAGGAGGCATCTGGATCAGCTAATGTATAATCTCGCTCCCTGTATTCTGCCAGATAGTGACTGGAGGGAATGTGAGTAGCAGGTATGCAGAGGCCTTGTTGAGACCATGTTATGTCAAGGAGCCAGATATATTCTTGCTGTGTATGTGCCATATCCAAAAAATATATTTTTAATAATCAAATTGATAGAACAAACTTATCTGTGAAAACCTCCCAAACACTTCTTCATTCATTTCACAAATATACACAGTCTCATCTCAGTGACATTCATTTCCACTTACACTCCAGTCTGCTAAGCCTTATTTACTTTTCCTGACAGAATCTCAGTTATTGGTTGCCTCAACCACTGCTTATCCTAGTTGTTCTAAAATTTATTATATTATTCCTTTTGCCTAAAATGGTGGTACTTATGCGTATGTCTGCTCTGATATTCCCTTTTAGAGACATAGTACTGAATATTTAGTATTTTGGTATTTCCTCTTTTCATCCTCTGGTTTAAAATCTCTCTACTCCCTTCTGCCAAATTCTCCTGTTGCCTCTATCAATCCCAACTTAAATAATCACTTGGAACCCATTGATTCCTTTCATTGAAACTCAGTTTTCTCCAGTCCAAATTGCATAACATTGAGGTAATTTTATTAGGCAATTTTAATATTCACAATTCCGTAGCCAGGTGGGCAGGAGCAGCAGTGCGTAGCACATGCTTCTTGATTAGACCGGGGTTCGAGCCCTTGACACCAAATACGGAGGATGCGGAAGGTCAGGGAATGACCACCGCATATCCCTAGTCCACATAAAGGGTGAGGGTTGGTGTCAGGAAGGGCATCCAGCCGTAAAAATTGCATGCCAAAACAATAAAAAAAA
The DNA here is from genome assembly GCF_048544385.1 of Mastigoproctus giganteus. Taxonomy (NCBI): domain Eukaryota; kingdom Metazoa; phylum Arthropoda; class Arachnida; order Uropygi; family Thelyphonidae; genus Mastigoproctus; species Mastigoproctus giganteus. Next base: position 116,238,795 of record NC_143583.1, on the reverse strand, counting down.
AATGCTGACCCCCATATATAATGGGGAAAAAAAAAAGCGAGGACAAAAAAAAATATATATATATATATTCACAATTCCAGCTGGCTTCAGTTTTCTAGTCACAGTAACTCACCTGGTCAAAATGCTAAGGCTTTTGAAATTACTAATGATTTCACACAGATTGTTCATTTACCTGCCAGAATACGAGATAACTCTAACCACACACCTAACACTCTCAGTCTTTTTTACACAAACTTTTCAAAGTACACCAAGTCGAGGTGAGTAGTTGTCTGGACACCTCAGAATACAATCGATGATGGTCTATTCTCTAATGGAGCCTTTCTCTTTTTGCCATTCTCACATTCATGTTGTATGGCATTACAAAAAATGCAAAATGAGTTGATCTGCGAGATATTTCTTTTCTCCTTTGGATTACACTGGTTGGCAAAAGAAAACTTTTGTTTGCTCCCTATTAAAATTCATGGTGATTCTTGTAGATTTGACATTGCTGAATTCAAATATGGCAACTATATTGTTGTAACACCCACCACTTTTAAGGGAGAAGGGATTAAAGTCAAAATCTAAGTTCTAATAAAAATGATTTCATATATTTTTTAGAAAATGCTACATACAGTACTAAATATTGTACTGACCTTATTCTATTTACAAAAATGTTTATCTGATTATAAAACACTTATTTTGTCATTTTTTTCCCTTTTTTAATTGTCCGGTGGTGTCTCACATATGAGATTCCAATAGTAGCCTGCCAACGTTCGAACTCCATTTGAGAAATGTCTTAATGAAACCTTTCCCAATGTTAATTGGAGACCACTCCTAAGTTTTCAGGAAAACTGTCTAAATGGAAATGTAGGAAATGAAGCTTTAATGACATGTTGCATCCCAATTCTCTGTATGCTGATATTAGTTCATTTGCAATTTCACTGTAATTTTGTGATTTCTCATTGCCTGAAAAGTTCTGGCAACATTTTGGAATGCCTTATTTGAAAATGTCTGCCGGAACTTTTCATTAGCATTTAATTTTTTAATGAATTCCTCATCTTGTCATCTTGGAATAGCAGTTTGATTTGAGGTCCCACAAAAATTCCCTCTTTTGTCTTGGCCTCAGTGATTTGAAGAAACTTTTGCCTCAAACAGGAAAATCCTCTTTTTTGTCATTGCTTTCACAAATATTTTTATCAAACCTAGCTTGATGTGCAGTGGAAGTAAATAGATTTTTGACTTATCCACTTATCCACTAAAGGAGGATGTGCTACATTTTTCTTACGATCTGGCCATTTTTTTTTACCCTGTAGTGGCAATCCTTCACTCAGTTGTCCCACTCACATAAAAAGCAGCAGTATTTAGCATATTCATCTTGCAACCCAGTCAGAAAAGGTCGGAACCGATATTCCATTTCTATTCTTGATAGCATATTTTTTTTATTATTATTTTTTTTTTTGAAAAAGAACCTGTAGGTTCTCATATGTTTTCTTCATGTGAACTGCTAATGGATATTTATTTCCATTATGAAGTAAAACTGCTTTCAAACTGACCTTGGATGAATCATTGAAAAGCCTCGACTGCTCAGGTTCGTGCTCCAGATGTAACTCTTTGATTAATTCCTGAAAATCATTACAATAAACAAGGGCACCATTCATGGAGTAATAGGTTGTTACGTTAGATCGGCTCTTCCTATAACAAGACACCTCGACACCCTTTTTAAGAAGATTCCACTGCTGAAGCCGTGATCCTAGTAATTGAGCCTTGGTTTTGGAGAGATCCAAATCTCTGACCAAATCGTTCAATTCTGCCTGAGTGATTAGTGATCAAGAGTTGAAAAGTCTGGATCTGTAATCATTCTGGGTTCTGAATCTTCTGGAGACTCCTTTTCTGATCTGGAATCAGAGTCAAGTCAATAAGTTTCTGATAGCTTTGGCACTGGCATTGTATCATTATGAGGAACCAGTCTTAGGGCAGAAGGTATGTTGGGATACTACTTTATGCTTGGATTTGCCAGAAAAACCAGAAATATTGGTCGTGCAAAAGTAACAATCATTTATGTGATCTCGATGTTCCTGCTATATTGGAACAGCAAAAGACATCGATTTATGACTACCTCTAAGCCAGCCTGTTAACGTCCTTAAACATGAGCTACAGGAAATCTTTGGAGCCCATATTTTATCTTGATCTCTGACCTTACATCCAAAATAGAGTTCATAGGCTTGTCTCACAAGTTGTGACAGTGACTTCTGCTGCGATTTTAATACCACTTCTCCACAAATATAGCAAAAACTATCAGGCTTATTTTGGCAAGAATGCGACATATTTCATGTATGGTTGAGGTACATGCACATAAGAACACAATTAAGAAATTGTAGATTTTTATTTCTAATTTAAACACAGTTCAAGATTTAGACTAATGTACACATCACTTGTTCAAACACTAATTCACTAAAATACTTGTTCACTTTGTTTACCACTCATGCTCAGTAGCGTAGCTACCCTTTTTCGGGCCCGGAGGCAAAGAACATGTTCAGGCCCCTACTTAATTAATGAAAATTGAAAAAAGAGGAGACAGCCAAAGACGCCGGGCCTCTAAAGGGCACGGGCCCAGAGGCAATTGCTTTGCCTGCCTACATGGTAGCTATGCCACTGCTCATGCTCTAAAACACACTTTTTGATATACAAAAATGCTTGCTTGGTGTGGAACTCACTCATATATATATACTGGTAGAGAAGTTTCTAGAAGGCTCACAATGTTTCTAGAGAACTCCATCAGATTTTCTAGAATCTTCCAGAAAAATCAAAACTTTTCTTCTGGATGTAGCAATGTTCTGGAATATTCTCATATGTTGTAGAAAGCTCCCGAATGCTCTAAAAATCTCTAGAATGTTCTAGAAAAAAAATAATAAATAGATAGATAAAATTTATGGAAAAGATGATTAAATTAACTACAGGGTCTTGGTTTTTGATCATTAACCTGATATTTTAAAACTAATGGTGATGAGAACTTTTTAAGCACATATTGAGTTTTTGAACATATTTCCTACGAGAATCTGTTGAAATTATTTCAGGGAGGAAATTGATACTGACCATTGTTACTGTCAGATATCAGTGCCTGCTAGGATCCTTTCAGTGAAATTATTCTTATATGGAATGAAATCCTTTATCCAAACCTTGGTTTTCCAGTATGCCAAATGTGCCACGACTGTTCAAGTAACATTGTTGCATATCACAGTTGGCTAGTATACAAATCTCCAGGTTAATTTTCTGCCAAACTAAAGCTCACAATAATTGTAAAGCAGTTATTAATCAGTGCAAAGTAGATTTTGAACAGGTGAAGAGTGGAAAACTTGCTTCCTGTTCAAATGGTAGTCAAGCATTCTTGCCAATGCTGTTGGCGACAACCTTTTTCAATCTATATTCCCACTTCTGTTAAAACCTGATGGTTTTTTTTCCCCACCTCAGCCGTCCTGCTAGCATCCTACTTTTCTTCAAACTGTTGTATTGATGACCTTGGTAAACCCGAATGATGATGAGCTTGACTCTTTCCAAAATAATAATGGAGAAATCCATTACTGCCGACTCCTTAATTATCTTGAAACTTTCCATCTGATCAATGATCACCAATATGGATTCCATCAGTGTCAATCCACAGGTGATATACACTGAGTGATCACTGAATTATGACCACCTACCTATTACTTCATAGATCCTCCTTTTGCCCTCAGTACAGCAGCTATCTGACGTGGCATTGATTCAACAAGATGTCGGAAGCATTCAGAATGAAATCCTTTATCCAAAATCCTTTATCCAACTAAGCTGTGTGTAATGCAGTCAGAAATGCAGGTATGGAGGTGATTGGTGTATCCAGACGTCTGATATGCCTTTCCAAGTGTCCCACAAGTGTCTATGGGAGTGATATTGGATGAGTTTGGAGGCCAATCGATATGCTGGAAGTCAGAACTGTGTTCCTCAAACCATTCGTACACAACAAGTGTCCAATGGCTTGGTGAATTGTCATCTTGGAAGACACCATCGGCATTTGGGAAAAAGTGTAATATAGCACGGTGTACAAAGTCAGCAAGCAGTTGACGATAACAGAGACCAGTGATACGTTGTTCCACATGCATCAGGGGTCCAAGTTCCTGCCAGTGAACCAGCACACCTCCTTCCAGTCTTCTAACAACCAACTTGCATGCTTTTTGCACCAGGCTATTCTTTTACGCCGATGAACCTTGATTAGAAGAGGATGCCGTAGGGCTTGTCTGCTGGTATAGCCCATACGTGCGAGTGTGTGATGCATGGTCATGCCAGATATTATTCCTGGTTGGCCCATGTTGTATTGGGTAGTCAACTCTTCAACAGTGCTGTGCCTACTCGCCTGTATGAGTCGTCGGACCCAGCACTCACCTCTAACATCAACCTTTTGCTAACCTTTGCAGTTTTGCCATTGGTCATTGTTTGACCATTTTGATGCCAGTCCTGGTACACTTTAACTATAGCGGCTCTGGAACTCCCCACCAGTTTAGCCGTTTGGGAAATCAAGGCACTAGCTCATCGAGCACCCACAATCTGTCCTTTATCAAAGTCTGATAAATCCTTCCTTTTACCCATCATGCTCGAATTTTACTATCTACTGAGCCACTGACAGCTTATCTGTGCTACGTAGGTCGACTAACTCCGCACTCTCGTACCTCATGTGGTATGAGCGTGCGGAGTTACAACGTGGCACATTCAGTTTTCATAGGGGTGATCATAATTCTGTGATTACTCAGTGTATATTGCCTTATGTTACCTACTACATATGGATAAATTCAATGGAAAAGTTTGAGGAAACAAGCATTTGCTCCTGACATTTCTAGTGCTTTTGGCCATATTTAGCATAATAGTCTTCTAAATAAGCTTCCATCTTATAGATTGTCAGCTGTTTTTTGCAATTGGGTATCCCATTTTATCTCTTATCGCTTGCTGTGGATGGTGGTAGATAGCTCTCTGCCTTCTAACTTCTACACTAATACTGGTATTCTCCGAGGTTCAGTTCTTTCTCCCTCTCTTTTCCTTTTAATATTAATGACCTTCTTCCACTGACTGAAATCCATAGTTTTGCTGATGATAGCACACTGCATTCCAGTGTGCTAGCATTACTTAAATGCCAATCTCGGTAATCCTCCACTGGGACAAAGGTAACTTTGTTAATTTAAATCCTTCTCTGAAGGACATTTGAAAAGTTCATGGCCTAAATATGAAGGGTTTATTTGAGAAATCTAGTAACACGTTTTCAACATGTTACTAGATTTAGTAACATGTTGAAAAGCCATAGTCTCCATAGTTCCCTTTGGAGTCAATACTTTTTTGCCACTAATGCTGTAGTTTAGTGCTTCTATTCCAGCTGGAAAGGAAAGTTTCCTCTTGGGCCTCCAGAAATGCATTCACTTCAGCAATGATGTCACTGCCAATGGAAAAATAGATGCCAGCAATTTTTTTTCAAATTAGAAAATAAGTGAAAGTTCACTGGTATTAGATCTTGTAAATGTGGGGAATGGTCCAAGATTCAAAGCCATACTCATGCAGTGCAATCGTGGCAGTGATAGACTCATTGTCCTAGTGGAACAAAAGCCCTTTGCTGAGATTTCTTCAGTGTTTGTCCTCGATGTTTTCACGCAAATGCCTCACAAGGGTTATGTAATATGCCCCTGTGACTGTCTGGCCTTTCTGAAGGTACTCCACTGTTGTTGTTATTTGGTTTTTAGGAGCATTAGCAACTAAGGCCATATTGCTCCATGGGGATATGCAGTGGTCATTCCCTGACCTTTCCGCATTCTCCGTATTTGGTGGTCATGGGCTTGAACCCCGATCTGATCAAGAAGCGTGTGCTATGCACTGTTGCTCCTGCCCACTTGGCTACGGAGGCACCAATACTCCACTGTCAACACTTCATCAGCTTCCCAAAAAAAAAAAAAAAAACAAAACAATATCATCACCTTACCAACAGAAGACATCAACTTGCTTTCTCTGGCTGAAAGTGACTGACCAACATCTCATCCATGATTATAAACCTTGCAAGGAAAGTTTCTGGATGTGCTTGAAAATGATACAAATGTTCACTTGACTTTGACAACTTTTTTTTTTATCTCCTGTCAACCCATCATGCTGGCACCTTTTTCGTAGCAAGAACCTCTGTTATTATGTGGTACACATATTCAGATGATCTGCCCACAATGCTGACAATGTACTGAACTGTCTCATCAATCAGTCTTCATCAGATCATGCATACTGTCAGCAATTACTCTGGTGATGGATGTTGCAGATCTTCCAAGCTCTCCCTTTTTCATTTAAATTCTGCTGCCACTTCTTTATCATGGAATAGGATATGCATCTTCTCCCAACGTTGTAAGCTTATCCTTATGAATCGCCTTTGGCATTAGTCCCTTTTTTTCCCAAATATTGGATGACTACATGGTGTCTAATTTTGTCCATCTTCCTCATTGAAGATGTCGGTCTTCATCATTGAAGGTCTTTAATTACTTTTTTTAATACAGGTCTTGAAGTCAACCTTGTTGACTTCAAGCCTGTAATTAAAAAAAAGACATTATTGAAACTGCATAAAACTTGGTGAGCTAATATTTGAAGTGCTATTCATTAAGTTCAGAAATTTTTAACATTAATTCAATGGCTTTTCAAATCTGCCCTGCCATGGAATATTGTTCCCACATTTGTGGTGGTACCCACAAAACTTATCTTAGGCTTCCCAACTCCAGTCAAATGAAGGCAATCATATTCATTAATCTCCTTCACATGTATTTCCTCAAAATTATAATCTATAGAAATTCAGGTCTAATGTTAACAAGTATCTTCTCCTGTCTTCTCAACCTTCAGGCTACACACACAGTATATGTACTATAGGTAATCATTAAAACCTGAGTCTGAACTTTCTAAAATTAATGCTGATCAGAAAATTAACCTCTTAAAGCATATCAAAATGGCTTTATTGAAACTGCATAAAATGCCTTAACATTCACCTTGATCTGTCTGTGCCATAATGATAAGCAGACAAATGTTGTTACTCAACTATTATAAAGTATTAATATTAAATACACTTGATTATGGTGCTCTGGTGTAAAGCTCAGTACAGAAGTGTGCCTTTAGATGGCTAGATTCAGTCTCACACAGGATTCTTTATATAATAGGAGGTGCATGTTGAGGGCCTGGATATGAAATGATAAGAGTGATTCAAATAATTTTAGTCATAAGCATTCTTATAGGTGTCTCTACATAATTGTTTTGAAATTTCTATATAAATCTCACACTTCCAACTGATTAAAAGGAATAATGCAACTTCTTAAGAACAAAAATTATCTTCTGGCCTTTGTTCTGAACTCACTAATTCTTTACCCATTCACTCAGTGGCACTGCACCTGTCTTCCATTGGTAGAGCTAGTAGTCTGGGAGGAAAAGCAATCCTTCATGGGCTAAAAGGATCAAAATTATCTCCTCTGAACCTGCTGAACTTAACAACCTGTACTGACCAACTGACAATAGAAGCCCAATGTCATATACTATGAAGTGTCAAAAAGCAGATATGATAAAATAAAAGCTGTCTTGTGTTATATGCTTTCAAAACTAGTCTCTACATATTCTGTCACTGTTTGAAATGCAAAAACACCTAGAAAGCTTATCTTCTCCCTTAGAACTATAAAATCACAGGATCATATATGTGAAATGTATATTTGTTAAATTAGACAGTACTCTTGTTATAACCTCTGATACTCCCCCCCCCCCCCCCAAAAAAAAAACAAGACATTGTTTTAAATGCCAAAAATTTGATCATTCCCCAGAATGTTAGCAGAAGGTTAATATCTAGTTTGCAAGAATGTATACATAAAGACCTACAGTAGCTCAACCAAAATGTCCAAACTGCAGTGGACTTGCCTACTCTAGAGATTGTCTTCTCTGGAAAAAATGAAAAAAGATTTTTACAGGTCAGAGCTGAGAATAATATCACATACTGGGAGCCAAAAAATCAATCCATGTTCAACCTAACATCAGCCTTGCATTTGCTCAAGTAATAGAATTCAGAAATGAACTCTATGACTATCCCTCTATAAACAACCATTACTACCCCCACTCCATTGACAATTTCACCTATTAATTCACCTTATCCCCAGGGGGCTCACATCTGGTGAGTATGGGCTTGGCACACCCAGGGTCCTGAGCTGGATATCATCATTCCTCTCTTTCTTGGTGATTTCCTTCTACTCTTTCTCTCTCTCAGGGTAACTCGGAAATTTATTTTAGCTGGTGCAGCATAAGCCTCAGGCTTCCTTGAATTATATGGCTAGTAATAATAATAATAATATCCAATGCTTTCATAAAGTGCTAAATGAAGAATATCAGGTTCTTGAAATATTCATAGAGGAAAAGACAAACACAAGAAAATTACACTTCCCAAAAAAAAATCAAAATTTCATCTCCATAAAATATCATTCAATGCTTCTTTCAATAGAATTGCACAGGAGATTGAATAACAATCTTGATGACATATGAGACTTTCATTCCCATGATTATCTGATTTCCTTTCACTTAAAAGAAACTATCTCAGTTCTACAAAATAGAACACAAAGTAACATACCCAGAGGTATGCAAAGAAAATAACCATATCTACAAGCTCAAATAGAGAAACTTCCAAACTCCCAAATAACCCACAAAAGTAAAACTATAGGAACTGACAATTCCATCAAAAAAATCCCTCTTATTTAAAAAAAGCAAAAGAATCCATTACAGGCACTAGAACAGGCAATAAATAAGCCTATATCTATTCCACCGGTGCCCACCTCTTAACTAAGCAAAAAAAAAAAAAAAAATAAAGAAAAACATGATACAGTACAACCAAACCCAAGCTCAAATGGTTATAGATGAAAAGCTCAAACAAGACGAATCAGTTCTTGAACTTTTTACAGATGAAGAAATAGATATTAGAAAACCTGTCTTCCCAAAAAAAATAGAAAAAATGAAAGCTGATAAACATACGAACACAGCCCTTTGAAAACTCAAAGAAGCTAACAAAAACAAATGGAACAGAGGCTTTCACATTGATGATATATGTAATCCCTTCACAGCATATGTGCCAATATGTCTCTATCTCCAAGAGATATACCTTAAATCGAAAAATGTAGTTTTTATCCAAAACTTTATCCATACACAGGAAAGATAGAATAAGTATACCACTTATGATTAAAGAGACCTGTGCGCTCTGGATTCATTATTATTATTAAATTACAGTTGCTCAGAGCGAAACGGATACAAAAATATAGATTGTGACAAGTTTAATAATAGGAAATATACATATATTAGATTAGATACATACAAATAAAAGCTTTCGGTTGTTTAGTCAACCTTCTTCAGTTAAACTGAAAGTTAGAATGGAGGATGAGGGCATGTACTGCCAATCTTGTACTGCCAATCTTGTACGTGAAGTGCGTGATTAATTGTTGGATGTTGAAGCCTGTGGCTGTGATGTATGTGGATGTGGCCAGCGTTTGTCAATGGACAGGATTGCTGTTTCAGTGATAGGGTGGACTTGACAACCACTGTTCCTGTTCACTGAGGTATTGGAGCATTTGATGTTTAATGACTCCAGCAAGGCGCGTCGCCGATAATGGTGGGACTTATCCACAATCACGACATCACGGTGTGGGTCAATGTCGTGGTGGGTGGCCCAAACGTGTTCGGCAATAGCTGAGTGCTCCACATCCGCTAAGCGGATTGCTCTTTTGTGTTCGGAAAGGCGTTTTTCGAGCCGTCTCCCAGTTTCCCCGATGTAGCAGCTAGTGCAGTCACGGCAAGAGATGTGGTAGACCAATCCGCTTTGTAGTAGGGTGTGGACAGGTGTTTTTACCTTAGAGAAAAGGTATTTATGAGTAAAGAATGGTGCATAATAGTTTTGTAATGAATGGTAAACAGGTAATAGTAGCGATGAATCTTTTAAAGAGGGAAGAAATTTGTAAGAAAAATAAAACATTGGTTGATTTTTTAATGAAAACTAAATTAATAAAAGTGTCGTTCAGTTCATTTTTATGTTCTTCATTGTGTTTTTTTCTCATTATTAAAAGCAGATTTTTGGAGTTCATGAGTATTTTTACTATACTGTTGATTTAGGTTTGGTTACAAAAAAAAGGAAAAGGTTTCTTTATTTTTCGTTATATTTCATAACCTGACCTTAAATGGTAGGTTAGGAAATAATAGAAATGGTTTCCTTATATTTAGTGACCTAACCTTAAACGTTAGGTTAGGAAATAATATAAGAAAAGAAAGAAAGATTCTATATACTACTGGCAATATCCTATTTTAATTTAGCTTATATATATAGTGAATAGCTGTTGAGGTGTTGATTGATGTTATGATACTTGTGTATCTGCACGAATATCTTTAAAAATAAAAGTACAGTAATAAAAAATAATATTTGTTAATAAACAATTTATGTGCTAGTCCACATGGTTTTAAAGAATAAAGGTTAGGTTATCCCCTCCATTTCAGGAGGAGTTCAAGCTCCCATGAGATTCAAGTGGAGGTAACGTGACCTTTTTTCACCATTAGGGCACATTGAAGAAGAAAATAAAAATACAGTCATAAAAAAATTTATTTTTGAATGCGACTAAAATGATACTAATCAGCACATCGTTTGCCACGCCTACCTGTCAATCAATATATTGTTTTCGACTGTCAATCAGTATATCATTCCCGACTTTGCGAAAACGATATATTAGTAGTAGTAGTAGTGGCATGTGATGCAAGAAAGCATGTGTATGAGTTTATGCAGCATCAGCCAAAAAAAAAAAAAAAAAAAATCACACCATTCCTTAAAAAAAAAAAATCACACCATTCCTTCCAAATGCCTGTCCAGTTCCTCCTTAAATTTATTCAACCTATCAACTTCCACAATGACAGATGGAAGTTTGTTCCAGCAATTAACCACCCGCTGGCTAAAGGCAAATTTCCGCTCATCTATTCTACATCTGTCTTTTCTTAATTTGAATTCATGTCCCCTTAGGTTCGTAATCTGAACAAGTGGAAGGATCCCATCAGAATTCAGCGTGCTGAACCCATTCAAGGCCTTATACACCTCAATCAGATCACTGCGCAGGTGCCTAGTCTCCAGCCACTGCAATTTGCAAAACTTAAGCCTCTCTTGGTAAGAGGATCCCTTCATTCCCCTCACCAATCTTGTTGCCCTTCTCTGTACACGCTCAAGTAAATCTACATCCTTCCTAAAATGAGGCCTCCAGACCTGTACGCAGTACTCAAGGCGTGGCCTGACCTTATACAGAGGGATAATCACCTCCTTTTCCCTTCTAGCAAAATTCCTATATATCATTGACAAAACCCCATGACCTGCCCTGGCAGCCTGTCTGCATTGCTCAGAAAACTTCATATCTGCCTGCACAATTACTCCCAGGTCTTTTTCATTTTCTACCACCTTAAGTGTAGTACCACACAGTTGGTACGTTTCTCTGGGGTTACTTCTATCCATATGCAGTACTTTGCATTTGTGAAGGTTAAACTTCAGTTGCCACTTCTTAGCCCATCTGCCCAAATTATCTAGATCCTGTTGCAGTAGCACACTGCCATTACTGTCATTAACAACCCTGCCAACCTTTGTATCATCTGCAAACTTCAACATTAAGGCTGATATACCTTCATCAGTATCATTGATAAATATACAAAACAACAGTGGACCCAACACCGAACCCTGTGGAACTCCACTAATAACATTAGTCCAAGAAGAGCAGCACCCATTGATTACCACCCTCTGTCTTCTCGCACTTAACCATCCTTTTATCCATTTTAGCAACTTACCCTTAATACCATTCTGCTCCAATTTGTACAATAGTCTTCCATGCGCAACAGTGTCAAAAGCTTTCCTGAAATCCAAATATATGATATCAAAATTATTTTTTGCATCCAGTTCCTTTGTAACCACATCATAATATCCTATCAAATTTGTCAGACAAGACTTTCCCTTAACAAACCCGTGCTGTGTCTGAATTATTGCTGCAGTCTTGTCTAGATGATCCTGCAATGCATCTTTAACCAGTGACTCCATTATTTTACCCAGAACAGAAGTTAAACTAACTGGTCTGTAATTACTCATGTCATCCTTCAATCCCCCTTTGTGAATTGGGGATACATTTGCACATCTCCAGTCCGTGGGAACCTCCCCTGAGTCCAAGGATGCTCTCATAATTATGGCCATGGGGTTTGCTTAGTTGCTTTGCCGCCTCCTTTAATATAACTGGATAGATCCCATCCACCCCAGGTGCTTTTCTTATGTTTAACTTCAACAATTTCTCCTCCACTTTGCTCTCAGTTATTACAAAATCATTAAGTATCCTGCTACAATTTGATAACCTTCTGCCATTTCCAAACCTTAATAACTCCTCGTGTGTGAATGTAGATGCAAAATACTCATTCAGTTTGTTTGCTATCTGGGCAGGATCATCAACAGTCAATCCATCGATATCAAGTGGACCAATCAGATTCATCCCCTTCCTTTTAGAGTTTATATAAGTAAAGAAACCCTTGCTGTTTTTCTTAGCATCTTTTGCCAAGGATTTCTCGTAATCTGCCTTCGCCTGCCTAACCTCCTTTGTGACCTGATTGAAGGTAGGCATGGCAAACGATGTGCTGATTGGTGAATGAACATCCGATAACACTTACTGTCTGTTTACCGAGCGAGCAGCACTAGAGTCCGGTGTCAGGAAACTAATTTTCCACGTAAGTTATCCAATGTTTCTCGTGTTGGCTTTCTTTACCTTTGCCAAGTTAATTACAGTCGGACCTCTGTTTAACAAACTTCTTTGTAGCGATATTTTTTTAATTCCCCTTGATAATTGCATTTAAAATAGTTTCCGTAGAACAAGTGGATTATGAGAGACAACTTAGTACATTGTTCTCACGCCTAGCCTTTAGGTAATTAGAAAGTGCGAATTAAGGGTGAAAGGGATTACTGTTCCACAACATTAGTGGTATACATAGAACCTACGCAGCCACATTTCGAGAAGGCTTGCTAGTTAATATGCTTTCCATATCCAGTCAGAGGATTAAGAAGATTCCCGCCACAGATATTAGCCTCTGGTCAACCTGTGTTGTGGTTACTTCTCTGTTTTTCAGAGAAGTGAGTGATCCACGCCTTCCAGTAAATTTCTCCTCTCTGTGTTTACATGGTCACAGTAGCTGAATATATGAGTGATTCTGATATTTTGCACAGTATTCAAAGAACTAGTGACAGTAGTGACGTCGAGAAGGGAGTGGGGGAATGAGCAACTAAGATATTAAGTAAACTTTCCGAAGATGAAGATGAAATATTGTCAGATTTGGAAACTGCTTTGAGGTTTTCATTGTGAAGAAAAGGTTCCAAAATATAATGGCATGCAAGCAATAATAATAATAATAATAAAAAAAAAAATTATATCACCAATCTCCAAAAAACCATCATGAATTAAGGATGATTGCTAAAGAACTTGATGTGGAAACTATAAAGATTGGTCGTGTGTTTGGGCCACGATGTGCAGCTTGTAGCTTGCAGACGGCAGTTGAGGGCTGGAGCAGTTATCCCATTTTGTGCAAGCATTTTGAATCAGAAGTTAAATATTCTGGATTATTAAACCGACTTTTCAATCTGGAATTTCTTAATGATTTAGCACTAATGACCAACATCCTGCAGGAGCTCTCTTACTTTCAGAAGATTTACAAAGTCGCAGTATCACTATAGTAAAAACAGATTTACTATAGTGATTATTCTAACTATCAGTTAATTATTCTAACTATCAATGCTATCGCTAATTTAAAAAATTCTGAAGGAAATTGTGAAGCTAAAATTGAGAGCATGTGGAAGTTGAAAGAATTTGAAGGAATCAAAATCAAAAGTAAGAGCATATTTAACTTATCCTTATTAAGGATAAGTTATTGATGCAACGGAGTAATTTTAAATTAAATAAAGAAAATAATGATACTATTGACGATGAGGAATTGAAAGAAATTTTAAACATATGCTACCCGGAATCATGGAATATGAAAGAATTTTCATCTCCGCGGCAAAATGGTGAAAAACGAATAAGAAATTTAAATTTTCTGATAAAATATGAAATAAAAATTAATGATTTTAGAGATTTTGTTGAAGACAGTTTATCTTTAAAATCGAGTGAAATTCCCTCTTCAATTAAGAAAGCCAGAAATATCTCTGAAACCATTGCGATTAGCAGTGCTAAAGCTGAGCGAGCTTTCAGCATAATGAATAATATTGTAAAAAACACATTGCAAATTATGATGACCATACATCTAAATGGAAAACCATTGCTTCAATTTGATCTGGATTGTAACGTCAAATCGTTCCTCTGTAATCATCGCTCAGCTATTGAGAAAGCAGATTGACAACAAATATTAATAAAGAAGTAAATTCTATATGGCAATTTTTCTTGAATATTTGTATAATGATTTTTTTCGTGTAATCTGTGATTTTTGTGTACTTTTTCTAGAAGAGTTTGTTTTTTATGTAATATTTGTTTTTATATTGTAGAGTGTTTTGTGATAGTTTTTGTTATTTGTGATATGGGAAATATTTCATGTTATTTTTAGTCACAATATTAAAATTTTATCATGAAAAACAATGTATCCATTATATTTCCCTAGTTGTTAAAAAAAAAGAGAAAGATCAATAAAAAAGTGGCACGCGTGACGAGCACATGTGGTAGATGGTTTTATGTGAATCCTTCATGTTTCTTTTAGGTATTTTGATTTGGATATTGATTACAAAATAAAAGAACTTTTGTATTGTAAATATTTTATTGAACATTCGCAAATTTTCATAATTTCTGGAAGAAAAGGTACAATGGATTTATGATAACTAAAGTAAGAGAATGATACTTGCGATTGCAATGTATCTAAATGTCTCTAGAAAATAGTGTCGATTGAAATACCAATCTTGTAGTTGAAATGACATATACAGCTGCTAGGGGCACCTAACAATGGAATGTAATAAAAATGCGAGATGAAAAAATAAATTGTTGACAAATATTCGTATTGTTGCAGTCATATGACAAATACTTGTATTGTTGCAATCATACTTACTGCAGGGCTGACCAGGCTAGCCGGGTGGGTAAAGTGCCTGCCTGGCAACCCAAAGGTCGTGGGTTCGAATCCCGCCTCGGGCTTGGATCAGAGTAAATGCAAAAACTTTGGGAGGTGCATTATGGCCACAGAAGCCGATGCACCAACAACTAACAAAAAAAATAATTATAAATGCAGTATGATTGTAGCAATCATACTTATTTCAGGAAGTATGATTATGACATCATACTATTCAAAAATTCTAAAAAGTTAGAACTCGAGATACTATCGTATCCAGATATCATCATAAAGGGGGGAGGAATTATGACCAGGCTGACTCGAGATATTATACTGGTCATGAAAAATGCATCAAGTGCTTTAATCACACTACTAGTGACTGGATTGCAGGAATTTTTATTTTAGCCGGTGAGTTATAAGCCGACTAGGCTAGCTGGGTGGGTAAAGTGCCTGCCTGGCAACCCAAAGGTCACGGGTTCGAATCCCGCCTCGGGCTTGGATCAAAGTACTGCAAAAACCTTGGGAGGTGCATTATGGCCACAGAAGCCGATGCGCCAACAACTACCAAAAAAAAAAAAAAAAAAAGTGAGTTATAAATTACTGGAATAAGTTACCTACATCTGTGGTAGAGGCTGACAGTTTGGGTAAATTCAAAGGTCAGCTGGATAATTACATACAGGAGGGGGGAAATTCATAGGTTTTCTATTTCCTTTTCTTTTATTAATTATTTATTTTTAAAATTTTCATCTTAATATTATTATTATTTTTTTTTTCCTGGCTGATGCAGCATAAACGATAGGCTTCCCTGCACCATGTGGCCATTGTTAATACTAATACTAAATAATTTTATTAAAGATGATAAATTTTTTAATAAATAATTCAATAAATGTTTTTAAGGTATTCTGAATTTGCCATAAGACAACATTTGAGGCATCAAGATGGTTTTGAGTGCTTGAAATGCACTCAGAGAAGTGTATATAATGCTTCTAGCAAAATCTGTTTCTTTTATATGTTCCAAGAAAATCTATATTACCTTCAGGTTCTGTTGTATATATATACACAACATTTCCTCGAAAGTTGTGCTATTGTGACATCTGGGGGGATAGCAGGAATTCCTAATTTGGTATCAATTTTGGAACCATCTGTGCATACAGAAATATAATTTGGGTAAAGGATGTAGCTGTTGGAAATTCTCTTTGGGAGTAGATATTTATCCCATGTTTGAAGCTGGAGATTACATTTGGATGGACCCACTTTCCAAAGTGGTGGGGGAAATTTTGGTGGAATTGCAACACTATCAAATTTGAGGTCTGTATTTATAAGGATATCTTTAAGATTTACGCATAGAGGTTAACTGACATGCAGTGAGCTTAGATGTTCTCCCATTGTGGTGTAAAAATTATTGACCATGTTGAGTGGTTTAGCATGGATTTTATTTTGCATAGTAATATTAATTGTTTTCTTCTAATTGATAGTGGTGGTTCATGAACTTCAGCATAAAGGCTAGATATCAACAATGTCCTTATCCCCCCCCCCCTCTAAAGCAGGGGTGGCCAACTTAATTTGTGATGGGATCTACATTTTTCCTTAAAAATGTGCCGCGATCTACCATCTCAAAAATTTCATTGCACAAGGTTAATAAAGTTAATCAAAACATATTGAAAAATGTTGTTTATAAATTTTAAAATTAAATACAATTCAAAATTCTTATTTTAAATTCACAGGTATTTAAAATTTTAATTTATGTGAAGTTTGTGTCTTCATGTCATCACCAAAGCTTTCAAAATCGGTAATGTACTGTGATAAGGCCAACCATAAAGAATCTTCTGTATGCAAGTCCGTAAGAGCAAATACGAAAGGGTTGATTCAAATACGAAATTGTTTCAAATACGAAAGGGTTGATTCACATAGATATGTGGAACCAAAACAGGAATTTAAAAGTTCTCTGCATTTTTTTACATTTCGGTACTTTTTTCGGCAAACATATTTCCAAAGTCTTTTTCTGATTATCAGGCTTTTAGGAAGATATCGTTTCGCAATGTAATGATTTCATTTTCAAGGAATATTTTCTCCATGTGAAAAATTGCAGCGATTTTTTCTGCAATTTGTTTCATAACTAAGTCAACATTAAATGGATAAGAAATATATTGAACAATGTCTTCAATTGTTTTAAAATCACTGAATCTGGTTTCAAAATCTTCCACAACATTCTCAATTTCAGAAACATATTTCTCACTATTAAATTCAAAAACAGGATATTTTTGCAAATGATCTTGCATATTTGCAAAATGGTCGAACTTTTTTTCTTTGAGATCCTTAGCCATTGCCAAAAATTGATATTTATATGCAGAAATACTACTTATCATGTCACCCACATTTTTTATTTTTTCCTTGTAATTCCAAATTCAGATCATTTAATTTACTGGTAAAATCTGCCAAAAAAGCCAGATCACACAACCACTCCGTATCTCGTAGCTGTTGATAATCATCTCCCCTTTGATCAACAAATTTTTTAATTTAATTCAGCAAATTTTGAAATCTCTGTATAAACTTACTCCGACTCAGCCACCTCACATCTGTGTGTGTAATATCAGATCTCGTTCTTTTTCATCGAGTTGCATTTTAAAAAGTCTCCTTTGAAGAGATTGTCCTCTGATGGAATTCATGATTTCGAAAGTGATGTCCATAACACTTTTAGTATTTAATCTTTTGCTGGCTAACACTTGTTGGTGGATGCAGTGGTAACTGAAAAAATCTGGGAATTCATCATCCTTTTGGCACAATGTGATGAATCGGTTAAGATGCCCCGTCATTGCTTTAGCTCCATCTGTTGTTACTGATACGAGCTTAAATGGTGATTTAATTCTTTTAATAAAATGTTTCTTTTAACGAAACCTTACCCAGCAGTTCTTCTCTAGTGGCAGAATCATCAAAAATCATATGAATAAAAATGAGCAATTGAGCTGTATCACTGACATCTGTAGATTCATCCAGTTGTAAAAAAAAAGGGCACCCAATTAGCAATATGACGACGCATTGTTCACTCACATTTTTACTCTTATTTTCAATGCGTCACATCATCACATCACAGTATTTCGAGATAATTGAAGGGCACTTTTCATTTCATTTCATTTTTGTTCTTAAAATTTTCAAAAAGAGAATCTGTTATTTCTAAAAATGCGTCTTTGATGAATTGACCATCAGAAAATGATTTGCTTTTTTTTTTGCAAGATGATGACTCACTTTAAATGATACTACAGTTACTGCTTTAGATTGTAAATTAAGTGTCATGAAGAAATTTTGTTGCGTGAATAATCTGGATTTAATTTCTTCTAATTTATTTTTTCTAAGGTCACTATTCGGCAGAAAATACGATTGGTATTTACCATGGAGTGCATTGAAGTGCCTTTCTAAATTTCCTTTTTTGGGTATAGCCACGAAAGCATTGCAAATCAAACAGCAACATTTTTCTTTCACCATTACAAAAAAGTATTCTAGTTCCTACTCTTGATGAAAATGATACGTTTTACTCTTTTTTGTAGTATTCATTTTAAATGAAAAGGTATTAAATAAACATATAAGTACTGTCCAGTTATTAAATCAGCAAGAGCAATGTTACCGATTAAAACAATTTAAGTTGCATGTACCCGAAAAATATTCTGTCTGAACAGCTAACGTAGGATAATTGATGAAGAGGATTCCCGAATGAGGAAGTTGTTTCCAAAATAACCAGACAAACTCACCACCGTTTATTGCTCTGTTTGGTTATATCCTTATAAGAATCAGTTTTGAATGCCTTTGTGATATTTCTCTAAAACTATTTCTGGAGGTCACGACCATAAAACAATAAAAACAATTTGTACTTTCGGTTTATTGGGCTTTTCTGTTAGTGCAATCTAATTATAAATGGGTAATAAACTCGATCTAATTGCATTTGAAATAGTACCGACAGCTGGAATTCTGTGGGATTTTACGTTATTAAGGTGAAATGTGTTTCTCCTTCAATGAAATCTTCAATCATTCAAAAAAACAAAACTAAATTTTCAAAATCTGCTCTTCATTCCTATTTTTGAAGCTTCATAAAAAAAATAAAATAAAAAATTAAAAATTAAAAAAATAATAACACGCAGGTAGCGAAACCTGCTGTGCAATATAAAATTTTGGTAGTATACCTGACTGCACAAATTGTGGGATGACTGTATATTTAAAATTCGTCGTGATCGACCGAAATTAAAGCCGCAATCGATTCATTGGCAAACCCTCCTCTAGAGAAATGCTGATAGCACTATGATGTAATTGCATACTGAAGTGCCATAATCATGCTTCAATCTTATCAGTGCTCTGTACAAATAAAGCAGGTATAACAGTTAGAAGTAAGCTAACCCTTAGCCATAATTATGGGAGTATCCTGAGAGTCAGGGGAGGTCCCCATGAACTGGAGATGCGCAAATGTATCCCCAATTCACAAAGTGGTTTTCGAATTAATGAGGCTCATGGTAGAGAAGAAAAATGCATGCTATGCATATAAATTAATGCATATAAATTATCAGATGACACAGAAGCCTATGGCAGATATACGTTAGTCTGTAATCAAGTCACAAAGGAGGTTAGGCAGACAAAGGCAGATTACGAGAAATCTCTGGCAATGGATGTAAAGAAAGAAAGCAGAGATTTCTTTACTTACGTAAATTCTGGAAAGAAGAGGATGAGTCAGATTGGCCCACTTAACAGAGATGGTTCGAATATTGATAATCCTGCTCAAGTAGCTGATAAACTGAATGAGTATTTTGCATCTACATTCACACATGAGGAGTTATTCAAGGAGTTGAATTCCAGAAGTTTATCAAACTCTAACAAGGAGCTAAGTGATTTTATAATGACTGTGAGCAAAGTGGAGGAGAAATTGTTGAAGTTAAATATAAAAAAGGCAACTCAGGCAGATGGAATGAATCAAGTTATCTTGTAGGAGGCAGCAAAGGAAGTAAGCAAACGCTTAGCTATAATTATGGGGGCATCCTTAGAGTCAGCGAACTGGTGATGTGAAAATATATCCCCAATTCACAAAGGGAGGTGCCAAAGGGTGACACATAATTATAGACCTGCTAGTTTAACTTATGTTCCGAGAAAAATAATGGTGTCACTGGTTAAAGAGGTGATACAGGATATCCTAGACAAGAGTGCAGTAATAGTTCAGACACAGCATGGGTTTGTTAATGGGAAGTTTTGTCTGACCAATTTGATTGGATACTATGATGTGGTCACAAAGGAACTGGATGCAAAAAATAATTTTGATATCATGTACTTGGATTTCAGGAAAGCTTTTGATACTGTTGCACATGGAAGACTGCTGTAGAAATGGGAGCGGTATGGCATTAAAGGCAGTTGCCACAATGGATAAAGGGATGGTTGAGTTAGAGACATCAGAGAGTGGCAATAAATGGACACTGCTCTACGTGGACTAATGTTATTAGTGGAGCCCCCCCCCCCACCCAGGATTCGATTCTGGGCCCATTGCTGTTTTGTGTATTTATCAATGACATTGATGAAGGTATATCAGGCTTAAATGTGCCAATTTGCAGATACAAAAGTTGGCAGGGTTGTTACTGGCAGTAAAGACATTATGCTACTGCATCAGAATCTAGAAAAGTTAGGCAGATTGGCTGAGAAGTGGCAATTGAAGTTTAACATTGACATATGCAAAGTACACTGCATATGGATAGCAGTAACCCAAGAGAAACATACCAACTGTGTGGTACTACTCAGGGAGGTGGAGAATGAAAAAGACCTGAGGGTAATTGTGAAACAGATATTAAGTTCTCTGAGCAGTGCATACAAGTTGCCAGAGAGCAGGTCATGGAGTTTGGTGAGAGAAATAAAAGGGAAGCACTTATGAAGAAAGGCTTAAGTTCTGCAAGTTGCAGAATCTAGAGACTAGGCACCTGTGAGGTGATCTGATTGAGGTGTATAAGGCCTTGAATGGTTTGAGCAGGCTCAATGCTGATGGGATACTTCCGCTTGCTCAGATTAAGAACCTGATGAGAGCATAGATTCAAATCGAGGAAAGAGTCTGCTGACGAGGCTAGTGGGAGCCAGATGTGTTCAAAGCTGCTAAGTGGATTTTCTTATTTATTGATTTGAAATTGTTTTTCTAAAACATTGTTTTAAATTTAGTAGTATAGCATTATTTTGTGATTTTCTGATTAATCTGGTGTATTTATTCTTTACTTGGCCTTATAATTGAATAAAAGTATCAGTAAGGGAATCAAATCCACTTGTTACAAGTTGCAGCTCTTCTGAATGAGACGTTTTTTAGCCGTATTTAGCCGCTTTATTGACCAATTGTTACATGAAATTATTTTCTATAAGTAGCTTATAGACCTAGTCAGGATCGTTAGTTTATTCTGAATTGAGACAGCGAGATTTGGAAGTTAATTAATACTTAAGTGTCCATAGATTTACCGTTCGTAACTTGCCGCCATTGTTATACGATACGTTATATCCCGAACTAGATAGCGTTAGTATAGTATAGTATAGCGCCTCCGTAGCCAGGTGGGAAGGAGCAGCAGTGCATAGCACACGCTTCTTGATTAGACCGGGGTTCGAGCCCGTCACCACCAAATACGGAGGATGCGGAAAGGTCAGGGAATGACCACCGCATATCCCGGAGCAATATGGCCTTAGTTGCTGATGCTCCTAAAAACCAAATGACAAACAAACAACATAGTATAGTATAGTATATAATATAATATTGTCAATTAATCAGTAAAATCTATTAATTTTGTTAAACTCGTTGACAATTAAATTGTACTTTTAACTAAATACATATAATGACTTAGATTAAAAACGTAACATAATTAATTAATACATAACTTGATACCGAAGTTATATAAACAGAACTAGTAGATAATACTTGATACTGAAAAAAATATATATATAGCATTATAACTGTGTTGGGATACACGTTTAAGGTTATAATTTTGTACTGAAATTGAAATTTTATTAAAATTAAATCGAAATCATGACTCAGACCAGAGCAGCAAAGCAAAAGGCTCAAGCTAATGGGAGGAGTGCTGTGGCTCAGAGGAGAACTTAGGGGGGGGGGGGGCAGTTGCCCTCTGAATCACAGCCGTTTAAAATGCACTGCTTGCATAATGTTTGTGGAGCAATCGGGTATGGGACATGATATTGCCATGGGGGATGTCTTTGTGTGTGTGTGTGTGTGTGTGTGCGCGCGCGCGCGATGCAAGGAGTGTAACGAAATCAGGCAACAACTCAGCGTTGTTATGGGCCTATATGAGAGCTTGAAGGACAGGGTGGATGCCCTTGAAGGATCTAAATTGAGGGGCCCATCAAGCTCTCAGCTGCCCACATCAACGCCAGAGCTTGAACTTCGTTATCACGCAACGCATCGGCGACCCCCAAGGCAGAACGCGCTGGTCCCAAAGGAACTAGTAGTTGTTGGTGACTCAGTTGTCAGGGAAACGGGGAACATGATTTGTAAAAAGGATAGGTGGAACAGGACCAGGGTATGTCTGCCAGGGGCAAAGGTTGATTACGTTATAGAGCGGATATCATCTTTTAAGGGCACAAAAGGTGATAGAGTTGTACACGTTGGCACTAATGATATTAAGAGTAGGAGACCGGCAGAATTACTTAACAAGTACAGGTCACTGTTGAAAAAAAGCCATGAATTAGGGTTGAATTTGAAAGTGTCTGCAATTCTGCCCAGACGTGATAGGAGGGAGTATATGATGTGAGCCTTGTCGATCAATTCGGCCCTTGGAAAGATTGTTCAAGGCTCAAGGGGTAAAATTTTTTTCATCCTAGTCTGTAATTGCCGACCGGGCTAGCCAGGTGGGTAAAGTGCCTGCCTGGCAACCCAAAGGTCGCGGGTTCGATTCCCGTCTCGGGCTTGGATCAAAGTACTGCAAAAACCTTGGGAGGTGCATTATGGCCACAGAAGCCTATGCGCCAACAACTACCAAAAAAAAAAAAAAAAAGTCTGTAATTGTTAACAGGAGAGACTGCTTCTACAGGGATGGGATACTGCAAAAAGGCTGCAAGAATATTTGCTGATGCTATCGAGGCAGTGTTAGGTGGGTCAGCAAACTGCTAGCTTGGGGGATACAAGGACTAATAGAGTAACAGTTTGGTTTGGTTTGGTTTTATTGGCGCATTAGCATCTAAGGCTATAATGCGCAGAGTAACAGTAGCCACTGGCAGAGGTGAATGTGATTCTTGCACTGCTTCTATTGGAATGAGCAGAAGCCTGGAAAACAAGATGCAGGATATTTCAGAGACTGCTGGGAATCATTGGGGTTCAAGTAAACACAAGGGTTGTGTTAGGGTAGCTAAGAATAGGAACAGGTGCATGTATACTTGCGTGTACACCAATGCAAGGAGTTTAGTAAATAAATTTGATGAATTTGAGGTATTGCTCAAAGCATCAAAGGCGGATATTGTTGAGATATCAGAGACGTGGTCTCACACAAATATAAGGAATGCAGAACTGGAATGGGGAGTACAACGACTACAGAAAGGATAGAGAGGATAGGAAGGGAGGAGGGATTATGCTATTAGTTAAGAAACATATAAAATCCAAGGAAGTGAACCCAGTTGACATTGCTGGACAGTGCGGTGTCGAGTCAGTTTGGTGTGACATAAGCATTGGGAGATCAAAATTAAGAGTAGGAGTGTGCTATAGGCCTAATGACTCTGATGAGTATAATAAGAAACTGTACAGGGAAATAGAGTGGGCCAGTAAATCAGAGAGTCTTATAATGGGGGATTTTAATTTCCCAGATATAGAGTGGAATTTGTGGGTTGGTTACTCACACACTAGCAAGGCTTTTGTGGATTTATTGGATGATTGTTTTCTACATCAGCATGTTCAGGAGGCAACTAGAGGGAATAATACTCTTGATTTGATTATCAGTAGTGATTCTTCATGCATTAAGAATCTGCAGATAAAGGAACCACTAGGTGGCAGTGATCACAGTGTGCTGAAGTGGGATTTACTCAAAGAGGTAACTACCATTAGAGGTAAAGGGAAGGGTTATTGCTTTAGTAAAGGCAACTATAATGATCTGAGACAGTATTTAAATTTTATACAGTGGGACCAACTGATGATGTTACCAACAGCAAATTAGAATGGGAAGCATTCAAAGAACTTATCTTGGAAGCTACTAAGCTTTATATACCAACTAAGAAATATTGTTCAAGGTTTAGGCCTTGAACAATATTTCACACCAAACTGACTTGAACAATGTCACACCAAACTGACTTGACACTACACTGCACTGTCCAGCGATGTCGACTGGCTTCACTTCCTTGGATTTTATGTGTTTCTTAACTACTAGCATTACCCCTTCTCCCTTCCTATCCTGTCTATCCTTTCTGTACTCCCCATATTCCAGTTCTGCATTACTTATATCTGTGTGAGACCACGTCTCTGATATACCAACAATATCCGCCTTTGATGCTTTGAGCAATACCTCAAATTCATCAAATTTATTTACCAAACTCCTTGCATTGGTGTACACGCAAGTATACATGCACCTGTTCTTTTTCTTAGCTAAACTAACACAACGCATGTGTTTACTTGTACCTCAGTAACTCTTAGCAGTCTCTGTAATATCCTGCATCTTATTTTCCAAGCTTCTGCTCATTCCAATAGAAGCAGTGCAAGAATCACTTTCACCTCTGCTAGTGGCTACTGTTAATCTATTAGTCCTTGTATCTCTCCAAGCTAGCAGTTTTCTGACCCACCTAACACTGCCTCGATAGCATCAGCAGACATTCTTGCACCCTTTCTATTTAAGTGTATCCCATCCCTGTAGAAGCAGTCTCTCCTGTTAACAAGTACAGACCAGGCTGAAAAAAATTCTACCCCTTGAGCCTTGCACAGTCTTTCCAGGATCGAATTGATCGACAGGGTTCTCATCATATACTCCCTCCTATCATGTCTGGGCAGAATTGCAGACACTTTCAAATTCAACCTTAATTCCCAGCTTTTTTTCAACAGTGACCTGTACTTGTTAAATAATTCCACCAGTCTCCTACTCTTAATATCATTAGTGCCAATGTATACAACTCTATCACCTTTTGTGTCCTTAAAAGATGATATCCGCTCTACAATGTCATCAACCTTTGCCTCTGGCAGACATACCCTGGTCCTGTTCCACCTATCCTTTTTACAAAGCATGTTTCCCGTTTCCCTGACAATAGAGTCACCAACAACTACTAATTCGTTTGGGAACAGTGCATTCTTCCTTGGGGGTTGCTGCTGTGTTGCGTGATGCCAAAGTACAAGCTCTGGCGTTGATGTGGGCAGCTGAGAGCTTGATGAGCCCTCACTTTTAATCCTTTGAGGGCATCCACCCTCTCCTTCAAGCTCTCATATAGGCCCATAACAACGCTGAGTTGTCGCCTGATTTCCTTACACTCCTTGCCCCGCGCACATACAAAGACATCCCCCATGGCAGTATCATGTCCCGTACCTGACTGCAAATTGGATACTATGACTGCATCATAGTATCCAATTGGACCGGATACTTGGATGCAGGGAATAACTTTGATATTAAATACTTGGATCTTAGAAAGGCTTTTGATACTGTTGCACATGGAAGACTGCTGCACAAATTGGAGCAGTGTGGCATTGGAGGCAAATTGCTGCTATATATAAAGTGGTGGTTGAGGGAGAGAAGACAGAGAATGGTAGTCAATGGACACTGCTCATCGTGGACTAATGTTATTAGTGGAGTCCCTCAGGGTTCAGTGTTGGGTCCATTGTTGTTTTCTGTATTTATAAATGATATTGATGATGGTATATCAGGCTTAATGTCCAAGTTTGCAGACGATACAAAGGTTGGCAGGGTTGTTAAGGACACTACTGATGCTATGCTGCTGCAACAGGATCTGGAAAGGTTGAGCAGATGGGCTGAGAGGTGGCAAATGAAGTTTAACATTGACAAATGTAGAGTACTATATATGGGAAACAGCAACCCCAGAATAACGTATCAACTCTGTGGTACTACACTGAAAGTGGTAGAGAATGAAAAGGACCTGGGTGTAATTATGCAGGCAGATATGAAGGTCTCTGAGCAGTGCAGACGGGCTGCAAGAGTAGCTCATGGTGTCTTATCAATGATATACAGGAATTTTTGTAGCAGGGATAAGGAAGTGATTATTCCCTTGTATAAGGCAATGGTCAGGCCACACCTTAAGTATTGTATACAGGTCTGGAGTCCTCATTTCAAGAAGGATGTAGAGCTGCTGGAACGAGTACAGAGAAGGACAACAAAATTAGTGAATGGAACACTATTCAGTTGTTCTTACAAAAAAGAATTTTTTTGTAAGAACAACTGGGGTTGTTCTTACAAAAAAATTCTTCCAGGGTTGTTCTTACAAAAAAAGGCTTAAGTTTTGCAAATTACAGTGTGTGGAGCCTAGGCACCGGTGAGGTGATCTGATAGAGGTGTATAAAGCCTTGAATGGTTTGAGCATGCTCAATGCTGATGGGATTCTGTCTCTTGCTCAGAATAATCACCTGAGAATAATCAAATTCAAATTGAGGAAAGACAAATTTAGGATGGATGTGTGGAAATTTGCCTTGAGCCAGCAGGTATTTGGTTGGTTGGTGGAACACTTCCATCGCTTGTTGTGGAAGTTGATGCCTAAATAAATTTAAGGCTCAGCTGGACAGGTATTTCGAACGAACGGAAGGGTGAAATGGAAGTTTTCTTCTTTTTTTTTTTTTTTGGCTGATGCTGCATAAGCTTGCTTTCTTGCATCATATGCTTCTACTAATGCTAATGCTAATGTCATTCTTTTGCTTTGGTCTTTTATAGTGAATAAGATTATTTGTAATAGTTTTCTACAAAAAGATTATTTGTAGTAGTAGTTCTACAAAAAGCATTCCAAGTCCTATTTCTTTCTTTCTTTTCCAGTTGCTATTCTGTATTCCACCATATTTTTGGATGCAGTGACAGTTTTGCAGATGTTTGGGGAATTGCATGTTCTGCTGCATATAATAATTTTCTAGTCATATATTTTGCAGAAATGAAGCCTTTCTTGGTCTTGCCAAGAAAGGCTTCATTTCTGCAAAGTGTAGCATCTGGGACTAAGCACCTGCTTTGAAACCTGATTGAGATGTTTAAGGCTTTGCATGGATTGAGTAAGCTCACTGCTGTTGGAATCATTCCTCTTGCTCAGACTATGCACATGAGAGGCATTAATTCACATCTAAATGTGCAATAGTCTGCCTTCAGCCAGCATCTAGTGTTCGAACAGACTTTCTTTTGGTGTTGTAGAAGTGGGCAGTTTGAATAAATTCAAGGAAGAAGTAGGCAAACTATTAGAGGAGATGGACAGATGGTATGAGGATCATTGGTGTATTCCTTATTTTTTGTATGATGCTGAATAAGCTTGATTTCTTGCATTGTCTGCCGCTACTAATACTAACATGAGATATCTTATTTTCTCCCTGTTCAATAAAATGCCTATCCATAAATGTGTTTATAAGATAAAATATAAGGAGTGGTTATTTAACAAAATTAGATTGCCTTGGTGATGAAGCTAATACACAATATGCATGACATTTTATGTAGTTGAGGTGGAGGTCATGTGATATAACAGCTTATTTAAAATAATGAGAAAAAAAGCAAGGAAAATTTCCAAGATGAAACTACAGTTTTGAAACCCCTCCCCCATCCTCGTGAGTGACTAGAGCTGGCCTGCCCTATTTTCTTTTAACAACCATAAAAAAAATTATTTTCTAGTCTTCTGAATTTTTGGGTGCCTGCTTGGTAGCATTGCAGTTTCATTATTGCCACTGCAGTCAGGACTGTATCCAGTCATCACAATGCTTGGATGTAAACAGGAAATATCACTGCTTATTACATGAAAGAGGCATAGTGAACCTACTATTTTGCCACCACTGTGAGTGGAGGACCTTATGCCTGGATATAATGTCTTTTGAGGCCATGCTTAGCTGGCTCTGACTTCATATTCTTTAAAACTATTTGATTAGTGTCTCTTTTACATCACTGTCCCAATAAAAAATTAAAATAATGTGGTGCTAAGTTTTTCTCACCCATTTTCTTAGCATGGCTGAGAAGAAGAAGGGAAACCATTCTTTAAAAGAATGCAATCAAGTAACTCAATACTTAAAGATGGCAGTGTGTATTAAGCGCCAAAGCACTAAGGAAGCATTGTATATTATTTCTATGACAGTGTGTATTCTTTGGTTACTTTGCCATTTGTTCGATGAAAAAACCAAGTCACAGTCAAGGGTTGCATTAAATAGGCATGCAACCTCGCCTGTGACTGACTAACTTAGCCACATTCTGAAAAAAAAAAAAAAAAAAAAAAAAGTCGATGAAAGTTCCTCCACTAAAGACGGAATTTAAACCTAGATTGTTTGCATACTCAGAAGGCTTGTAACTTCCCCTATCCTCGTGCTGACCCAAGCAGTGCTGACTTTTTATTTTTCTAATTCTTTACATCATGCCAATATGGAAATAATAATTTCTTTTAATGGAACAGTGAAATTGAATGGAAACCTGTACTTTGAAAGTTCTGCAAGTAGAAACTGATTACAAGTCAACTTGTTTGGAATTTTTAATTTTGTTATGAAACAGAAAAAGCCTTTTAAACAAAATAGGATCTAGTGAAGAACATGTCTGATAGCTGTGAATTTTTATCTGGTATTTTTTAATGTAAAATGTATTTTCATTTTTGGGTTGCTATATTTAATATTTTCTTACCTTAAACATGATAATTGTATGAGCTTTTCCTGTTCATTCCTTTAAAAATTCTCATCACTTTACTGCATTTATTAAAATACCATGAATTTAATTATTATATGATTACACCAGGTGTAACTAAATTCTAAATTGCCATAAATATACATTATTATTTCAGCATGATAATATAAATATTGAGTAGTCTGGGAATAGGTTTTTCAAATGCATGCCAATTATGTGCTATCACTTGTTGTGATAAGTTATGCTGTGCTATATATGTGGGTGGATGCTACTTTATAACTGTTGTCCATGCTAACTATTAATTCTTCTTTAATACCTTGTTTATTTATTTTTATTGCTATTGAAATTTATTTAATTTAGATTTCTGTATAATATTCTTTCTCCTCTAGACATTGATGAATGCTTAGAAGTTGGAAGCCTGTGTGCATTTCGTTGCCAAAATATTCCTGGTTCTTTCAAATGTGTCTGTCCCTTTGGATATACTCTTGCATCAGACAGCAAACACTGTGAAGGTACTTTACATTAAGACCATATATTTTGTTATATCTTATATCATTTTTATCATTTTATAATTTTTTATCATTTATTTATCTTTTATATTTATATTTCACTTTTATTTATTAAACTTGGCTCTTAGTATCTAATCACATAAAGAAAAGTCTTCCAAAGCTAGATTTTTGATTCACAAAGATTACATGTAAAGTGACCAGATTTTCTGGAGTTCAAAGTAGGACATCTCATTTAATTTCCTTTCCTTATGTGTTATAAATGGGTTTATATTATTTATGCTTTTCAGTTTGTCCTGTTTTTGACATGCATATAATCTTTAGTCTTTCTATAGTTTTCATTCTTCATCAAGAAACATGATCTGTTGACTTCACATTTCTTTCTATTTCAGAGATTATGTGGGAAAATGAAGCATGGTATGCAATAAAGAATATTATTTTTGGAAAGTTATATTATAAATTGGAGTTATGACACCACCAGAGAAGAATTTTGAGAGAAATATGATTGTAAATATACTCCCAAATGAGTTTACCTTTTAAATATGTGTATGACAATTTTAAGAAAACTAGGAATGTTGCATATAAAAGCAAAAGGCCATAATGATGTAGTGTTCAATGTCAAGTGGCACCAGGATCTCCCCCAACTCTGCATAGTAACTCTGTGATTCATACATTTCACTGTAAAGGCCAGAACGTATGTGTATTAAATGTAGGGTTTATGCAGTGTAGTGTTCATTGTATCGTTCTTCTGGCTGTTTAGCCGCAGGGTCCCTGCTGGGACCCCATAGTGCTCTTCACCCATCCCTTAATGGAGCAAGCAAGTGAATCCCATAATGGGTCCAGCATCAACAGTAGTAATATGAGGTCAACAGCAGAGTGAAGGTGCACTCCCTGAAGAAAAATAGGAGGCCTTATCTGGGAAGAGTTGGAGTCAATTTCTGTGCGGCAGTAAGTTTGATTTCCTGATTGTAAAGGCAGCTAGGGCAAAGGTGGAGAATTGCTTAAAATGATCCTCATCAATGATGTAAACATGTTCGTCACCATGAGGAAGAGAATGAAAATGTGTTAGCATAATGCTTCTAGGTGAATGATACTGGTGACAGTCATATAAGACCTGCTCCCAGGCTTCTGGGAAGCCAGAGATGCAGAGATAGTTATTAAGGAGACTGAAGGTAGTCAACTTTGCATTGAGGGATCCGTGTCCTGTTATAATTTAAGAGTAGCGTTATACATTTCACTGTAGAGGCCTGGAGAGTAGCATGGAGGCGATCTTTGATATGTAATAGGTATGTTATATATGGATCTTTTCGTAACTGCATCCTTGGTAGTAATGATCTAATCAGATTACCATCTGATTGGACCATTACTACCAAGGGTGCAATCAGATTACCATCTTTGGATAAGGTGGTGAGTGGAAATATCTTTATTCTTTTGCTTAAGAGTATTAGTCAAATCCAAATTGTAGTCCAGTGCAGCTGTGGGAAGGGATTTCCTGTGACTATAATGAAGATCCCTGGAGATAACCTCAAGGTGGACAAGGAGGGCACCCACCGGAACCTGAAGTGCTGGCGTGCTGATGGTGCAGCACATCCTCCTCACCAGTGATGGTGAGGAGGATGTGCCTTTATATAGATTCCAATTTGCATTGATTATGGGCAATGACCGCCCACCTGAACCAAACTCCAGCACTGTAGCACACTGCTGGAAGGAAAGCAGCTCTGTAGGTGAGTGATAGGGCATGACGTTTATGCTCCCCAGTCACATTTTGAGATTTTCTCTGGAAATCATGGCTGTATATTTTTCAGTTTTGTCTGCAAGATGAACTAGGTAAGGATAGAAAGTAAGTTTTGCATCTATGATGATTCCTAAGTATTTAATTTTGGTGAAAAGTTTAATTAGAGTGTTTCTGAGCTTGATGGTTGGTGCTCTTTGGGCACTGAGAATTTCTTTAATAAGTATGGCTTATGTTTTCTCTGGTGAGATGCAAAGCTGGTGGAGCCTTGACTAAGCTTGTATTTGGTTGGGGCTGCATTAGTACATTCTTCAAGAAGAGATTGGGTGTCAGCATCTATCAGCAGGATTAGATAATTGGCAAAAGCAATTAGCCATGCATTTTGGATGTCAGGTTGAGGAGTTCATCCAACACTAACCAGAACAGGAGACTAAATATTGACCTCTAGGGACAGTCTTTTTTCAGACCTGATAAGACTATTCTTTGTGCACAGTGCTAACTTCAACAGTTCTGTTACTAAGGTAGTAGTCCTGGAGACAACAGTAGAGGTTGAAAGGGACTTCAGCAAGCCTAAGATGCCACATGACACTTGGCCACCAAAAGGCATCAAACCACCCAATGAAGACTGCTAAGAGATACAGGTAACCCTCGTTTTGTGCTGGTCCGATTTGTGCCGATTCACAATAGTGCTGATCACTAACCACAACACCATTTTTATTTATTTATTTTTGCAATTTTTTTATAAATTGAAAGTTTCAAATCATCAGACAAAATTTATCGGCATCATACTGTGTTATGTATCATGCACTGTTCACGTGATTTAGGACAATCTGAGCCAATCAGCAATTAGTGCATTTGTATCAGAGATGAGAAAGATTCCCATCCTCAAAGTAACCACTCATAGATGCTGGTAGTAAAGTTCCATGCAGTGAAGCATTCAGTTGGTTGTTGTTTACGCTATTTACACTTGTTGGAAATTTATTACGCTAACATTTTTTTTATTAATTGTGCTATTAATAAATTAAATAATAATAATAATAGTGATAGTCGTATGCAGTTTTTTCCAGTCGTGTTATAAAGTTTTTAATTTAATAGAATAAAGACACACCATGTCTGGTAAAAGTAGTTAATTGAATCCTAGTGCAATATTCGGAGGATAGAATCTAATGAAAGCCACCCTAATGTGCGTAGGGCTATGAATATGCCTCCATCGACTATTACTACTTCTATGAAGAATGCTAATAAAATAAAACAATCGATGCAAAGTGGTAGGTAAAATTTTTGGTGCCGGAACCTAACCCTGTGATTTCCGATTGACTCCATTATATAAAGCAGTGATTCCCAACTTGTGCTCCATGGAGCCCTAAGGACTCCTCGTACACTTCCCAGGGGCTCCGCGGCTGCTCCAAGAAAATAAAATAGCTAGAAATTGAATGAAATTAAAGAATTAGAAACATAAATTAGAAAACTAGAAATCCCATTCTGAATAAAAATTTGCCAAGTTGAATTTTGCGCATTCTCTAGCAGATGGCGTTCAGTCATTTTGCTGCCATTAGCTTCAAAATTATTGTAGTATGAGACAGACAGACGACGTTTCAGAATCAAAGTCTACCAGAGTTTTGGTTACATTTGCAAGATGAATTCAAAATCTTGTCTGAGAAAGCAAAGTTAGTATTGCTGCCTTTCTCAACTACGTATCTCTGTGAAGCGGGATTTTCTGCCTATATGCGTACCAAAACAAAATACAGAAGTCGCTTAAATGCAGAACCAGACATTCGCCTGCAATTATCATCAACTGAACCTGAAATAAGAACACTGTGCAAAAAAAATACAACCACAGGTGACTCATTAAATATTTATACGTTATTTTATGTTATGTCTTAATTTAGGCTTACTGTAAAATATAATTTTATTGCATGGACATTGTACAATTATATAAATATCTCTTTACTTTACACTCCCTTATTATCTCTCTCCTCTTCCCCCCCCCCCCCATAACACTACTTTTAAATACCATTAGCTTGAAAACATAGGGTAAGCCTAAGGGGCTCCTCCATAGAAATTGATTCTAAAAAGGGCTCCACAGGTCAAAAGATTGGGAATCGCTGATATAAAGGGTTCCACTTGTGCATTTGTGCTGATTCCATTTGCACTTGTCACCCCAGGAACCTAACCCCGATATAAATCGAGGGCTACCTGTACTTGCTTTGAGTAGTTGCAGTAGCTGCAGTTGGGCAAGCAGTGCATCTTCTGTTCAAAAGCCCTGCTTAAAGTCGTGTTGGTTGTTGGCTTGGAGGTTAGCAGTAGTATAATGGTGGATAATTTAGGTGTATAGGCAGAGATGGAACTAGGGTGTGGCGAGCGGGGCACCAGCCCCAGGTGCAGCATTTTACGGGCACATCTGACCAGTTATATATTTTAAATTCTTAATTTTTGATTTAATTTCAGTCTGACCTGTGTTTAACGAACTTCTATATATCCAAATTTTTGAATTCCTTTTGGTAATTACATTTAAAAGTTTCTGTAGAATGAAGAAAATTTCCATATAACGAACGGATGACGAGAGACTGAACTTTGTATGCCTTGTTTCCACCTTTAGGCAATTTAAGCAATTAGAAAGCACAAATTAAGAGATTACCGTTCCACAATGTAAGTGGAACGTAAGACGTATGCAGCCACCTGCCCCACATACCAAGAAGTCATGCAAATCAATTGCTTTCTATGGCCAGTCAAGACATGGATAATAGCTTCTGGTCAACTTTTCTTCTTTGTTCAAAATAAAAATTTTATTAAAAGAA
Organism: Mastigoproctus giganteus; assembly: GCF_048544385.1. NCBI lineage: Eukaryota > Metazoa > Arthropoda > Arachnida > Uropygi > Thelyphonidae > Mastigoproctus > Mastigoproctus giganteus. The sequence goes on along the minus strand of NC_143583.1, from coordinate 116,204,891 downwards.
ATACTACATTATCCTTCTACATGCTACTTATAATTCCAGAAATTTTTGTGAGTGAAAAAAATTATAAATTCAGGATTTATAATCACTTACAGAAAAAAAAATATCAGGGAGAAATGATATTTTAAATACAATTGCAAACTTCTATAAAGAATGGCCCATTTTAGCATTAGTAGCATTAGTAGAGGCATATGATGCAAGAAAGCAAGCTTATTCAGCATCAGCCAAAAAAAAAAAAAAACACACCACTCCCATTTCACCCCTCCGTTCGTTCGAAATACCTGTCCAGTTGAGCCTTAAATTTGTTTAGGCTATCAACTTCAACAACAAATGATGGAAGTCGGTTCCACCAACCAACCACCCGCTGGCCAAAGGAAAATTTCCACACATCTATCCGATATCCGTCCTTCCTCAATTTGAATTTATACCCTCTGAGGTGATTATTCTGAGCAAGAGGAAGAATCCCATTGGCATTGAGCATGCTCAAACCATTCAAAGCCTTATACACCTCTATCAGATCACCTCGCTGGTGCCTAGTCTCCAGACTCTGTAATTTGCAAAACTTAAGCCTTTCTTCGTAAGAGCAACCCTTTGTTCCATTCACTAATCTTGTTGCCCTTCTCTGTACCCGTTCCAGCAGCTCTACATCCTTCTTGAAATGAGGCTTCCAGACCTGTATACAGTACTCAAGATGTGGCCTAACCATTGCCTTATACAAGGGAATAATCACCTCCTTATCCCTGCTAGAAAAATTCCTGTATATCATTGACAAGACACCATGAGCTACTCTTGCAGCTCTTCTGCACTGCCCAGAGAACTTCATATCTGCCTGCACAATTACCCCCAGGTCCTTTTCATTCTCCACCACTGTCAGTGTAGTACCGTAGAGTTGATACATTGCTCTGGGGTTACTGTTTCCCATATGTAGTACTTTACATTTGTCAATGTTAAACTTCATTTGCCACCTCTCAGCCCATCTGTTCAACCTTTCCAGATCCTGTTGCAGCAGCATAGCGTCAGTAGTGTCCTTAACAACCCTGCCAACCTTTGTATCATCTGCAAACTTGGACATTAAACTTGATATACCATCATCAATATCATTCATAAACACCGAAAACAACAACGGACCCAACCCTGAACCCTGAGGAACTCCACTAATAACATTAGTCCACGTTGAGCAGTGTCCATTGATTACCACTCTCTGTCTTCTGCCACTCAACCATCCCCTTATACATAGCAGCAATTTGCCTCCAATGCCACACTGCTCCGATTTGTGCAGCAGTCTTCCATGTGCAACAGTATCAAAAGCCTTTCTAAGATCCAAATATATAATATCAAAGTTATTCCCTGCATCCAGTTCTTTTGTGACTACATCATAGTATCCAATCAAATTGGTCAGGCAAGACCTGCCCTTAACAAAACCATGCTGCGTCTGAGCTATAACTGAATTCTTGTCTAGATGATCCTGCAGTGCTTCTTTAACCAGTGTCTCCATTAATTTTCCTGGAACAGAAGTTAAACTAACAGGTCTATAATTACTTGTGTCAGCCTTTGATCCTCCTTTGTGAATTGGGGTTACATTTGCACATCTCCAGTCTGTGGGTGCCTCCCCTGAGTCCAAAGAAGCTCTCATAATTATGGCTAGGGGTTTGCTTACTTCCTTTGCTGCCTCCTTTAATATAACTGGATAGATCCCATCCACCCCAGATGCCTTTTTTATGTTTATCCTCAACAATCTGTCCTCCACTTCCTCTCAGTTATTACAAAATCATATAGCCCACTGCCAATGTCTACTTTATCTACGTCATTCTCCTTCCTGAATAACTCCTCATGCGTGAATGTAGATGCAAAATACTCGTTTAGATTGTTAGCCACCTGAGCAGGATCCTCAACTGTTGAACCATCAATATCCAGTGGACCAATCTGATTCATCCCTTTCCTTCTTGAGTTTAAATAGGTAAAGAACTCTTTTCTGTTTTTCTTTGCATCCTTTGCCTGCCTAATATCCTTTGTGACTTGGTTACAGACCAACTTATATCTATCATAGGCTTCCATGTCACCCATTAATTTGTATGTATTCCATGCATTTTTCGTCTCTGCCACATGTCTCATTGGTTCATCTGACAACCATTTAGGCCTAAACCCTGAACAATATTTCTTAGTTGGTATGTAAAGCCTGGTAGCTTCCAAGATTAGTTCCTTGAATGCTTCCCATTTTGAGTTTGCTGTTGGTAACATCATCAGTTGGTCCCACTGTATAGAATTTAAATACTGTCTTAGACCATCATAGTCTCCTTTACGAAAACAAAAACCCTTCCCTTTACCTCTGATGGTAGTTACCTCCTTGAGTAAATCCCACTTCAACACACTGTGATCACTGCCACCTAGTGGTTCATTTATCTGCAGATTCTTAATGCATGAAGAATCACTACTGATAATCAGATCAAGAGTATTGCTCCCTCTTGTTGCCTCACGAACATGCTGATGTAGAAAACAATCATCCAATAAATCCACAAAAGCCTGGCTAGTGTGTGAGTGACCAACCCACAAATTCCAGTCAATATCTGGGAAATTAAAATCCCCCATTATAAGACACTCTGATTTACTGGCCCACTCCATTTCCCTGTTCAATATCTTATTATACTCATCAGAGTCATTAGGCCTATAGCACACTCCTACTCTCAATTTTGATTTCCCTATGCTTACGTCACACCAAACTGACTCGACACTGCCCTGTCCATCGATGTCGACTGGCTTCACAAACTTTTTAGTTTGTCCTCAAAAAAATTTTTCAAATATCTGTTGATATTCCAACAGATATTTGAAAAATCAGGATATAAAATCTGTAACCACTTTGAAACTTCTCCAATTCGTACATAAGTATTGTCTAATAGAATCTTATCCAAATATAGAAATAGCACTATGAATTTTTCTTACCCCACCTGTAATAGTGTAGCATCTTGTGAAAGGTCCTTCAAAGTGAGAAAAATTCAATTAAAATAATACACCTTCATTGCATATTTTTAGTTTATGTTACAATGCTAAAAGTACTATATTTCGCAATATTTTCTTTCTATCATTTTATACTAGATATATAAATATAAACTATCTGGTTTTCTAATTTCTTTGTAGTTACATGTACTTTCTTTGTAGTTTATTTCGAATTAAATTCTCTGTAGATATAAATGAATATTTGTAAGTTTCTTTTTCTTTGATATTTTTGTTTAGTTATATTCATTGTATTATTTAAATTATTTTATTAATAAATATATGCAAATCGTAGATCATTGCAATAGTAATTTTTATAAATTCATAAAGATTGCAGAGGCATAGCAAGGGGGAAAATTTCCCCTGGGTAGCAAGCTTCAGGGGCACAAACTGAAGGAATTATCCATCACAATCAAGGATACCAGTAAGACATGTTGCCCCCGAGTAGCGACATCCCTAGTTACGCTACTGAAAGATTGACTACCTGCATACAATGGGGCGTACTTATAACACTTTGGCCCCAGGCATAGGACTGCCTAGTTCCAGCTCTGTGTATAGGAGGTGTTCAAAGGTCTTTAGGATAATAAGAGTCTGGCTGTTTTAGGGACTTGTCTGGTTTCTTGAGGATAGGTCATATTGTAACTTGTTTCCAGAGATTGGGAAAGGAAGATTATTCCACGAATTTGTTGTATGGTGTTAGCAGGTGATCCAGGAAGATGCTGTGAAATTTTTTGATGACTTCCACTTCTAGAAGCTTTATTGTTTTTTGTTCTTTCTAGGACAAGGGTGAGCTCCTCCACCAAGAATTGTACCTCAAAAATGCTGCTGTTATAGCTGTGTTTTCATTGAGTAGTTACTGTTGAAGTTTGGTGGGAGGTGGAAGATCAGCATCAGGGAATAGGGTAGAGAGAATGTTTGCAATACATCCATCCCATGAGTAGGTGAGAGATCCATTAGGGGTAAGTATAGAATTTATAACTTCACCTCTTGGTAACTATCTTGTAGACAATTCCCCAGGGGTTCAAATTTCCAGTAGTGCCAAGAGGTTCTTTTTTTAATTTTGCACAAGACCATGTAGCCCTTGCTCGCTGAAACCTTTTTCTGGCAATTTGGACTTGTCTTCGAAGGGTATTCAATTTATTACACCACCATGGTACAGAGTTGTAATAAGGCTTTTTCCTGGCTATAGCAACAAGCACAAGCATTGGGAATGGCAGCGCTTCCCTCATTTACTCCTGAAGAACGTGCAGGAGTAAATGAGGGAAGGGTAGAGAGATAGGAAGGTGGACCAGCAACATGTGCAGTGAAGGAGTAAACAGGTCTGCTCATTTGATGGCATATTTGGCTATGTTATAAGCAATAGGAGGGGCTGGATCCACCAGATGAACCAGGGAGAAGGAGATCACCTCATGGTCTGAGGTGATCCAGGCCTTGTTGACCCACCAGAGGTGATTTCCAATCTGTAGAATGGGTGGCCATAGTGATGTCAATGACTGTTTCATGTTGAGTATTTGAGAAGGTTGGTCAGGTTTGTTCAGGATATTGAAAGAAGAGTCGACTATATAGTCTGTCAGAATTGCATCATTGATAGTTGCTGGGCATGTGCCAGCATCATGAACCAAAGCGGAGAGCAGCAATTTGCATCCATTAATGTGAGGGAATTGGTTGACTGTTTGAAGGTATTGGATCACCAGCAGAATGTTACCCCTAGGCCAAGAATAGATGGATATCAGAAAGAAGGAATCTAGTTTGCAGGTGACTTGGGCACAAGCTGCTTGGGAGGGAGGGGTGCAAAGGGAGTTAATTTTTGACACTATACTGTTGCATTTATTTTTCTTGCTCATTATTCTAGATCTGTGCATCTAGTTTGGCATTTAGTTTGAGAACCCTCTCCACTCTTATCCATATCTGAATAATATTCTGATTTCTGACAACTACTGCTGCTTTTGGAGTTTCATCAGTAGATGCCATGATCTCAACATAAGTTACCCTTGGATTTTTCCCAAGAATGTGTAGAGGTAAGAACCATCAATTTCTTAAAGCATGCAGATATCAATGTTTTCCTCACCAGTCTTCTTTTTAAGTTGATTGACCACCATATGAGCTCTCTGAGCATTAAGCTGTATGAATGTGATTTCCTGAAAGTTGCTAAGGTTAGGATGTGCAGCCATAATCAGTTTTTTGTATTGTATATTTAGGAATGAACCCTTTGTGCATATCCTGACTCAAATTTTGCTCAAAGACTTCCTCAACAAGTTCATCCTTAGTAGTTTCTTTAGTAATATGAATATATATAACTGGGCCCCTGACCTTTGCTGTTTCAGCCAGCAGGCTAAGCTCATTTATCTCTGGGTTTTGGAGTAATAATTGAGCATTAGCTTTTGTTGCTGTTTCAACAATGATCCCAACATTCCTAATGTAATTTAGGAATTTTCCGAATGTAATTTACTTTAAGTTTTCTCATGTCAGTCTTAATATGCCTGGTCATTGTCAAGATATGGAATGACTCCTTGGCTGGTCTCAGAACAACTATGTTTGGTTTTGATGGAGTTTTGGTCTCTGGAAGCTGTCAAGTTTTTATTCCTCAGTGCTTGGGCATGTGAACAAGGGTGCTGTTGCATTTATTTTTCTTGCTCATTGTTGTAGATCTGTGCATCCAGTTTAGCATTTAGTTTGAGAACTCTCTCCATTTGCATCCATATCTGAATAATTTGAGTTTTAACTGCTGCAGGAACCCAATTTGATTGCAAGCAAGAACTTCCTCTAGACGAAGCCTCTGAGCTGCTATTTTGTCTATGGGGTTTATGTTTTGATGCTTATCCTTATCAAGGGATCTCCCTCTGTAGGTAGATCATACTCCATTTGCTATGCTTCCTTTTCTGAATATTGAGGACTCTGTACCTGACTGAGAAGCAACTCTTCTGTATTTTTTCTTTGAGGCCAGGGAGGCATGCCTGGCATTACAGTTGTCATCAAAGTCTCCTTGGAGCAAATTGAGACTGTCTGCTCTTGAGGTAGTTGCAATTGGTTCATGGAACATGTAAGTATAGGCAATGAGGGCCTCAGTAATTGATTTTGAACAGATAAGGCATAGTTCCATTCAAAGGGATAACACTCCTTGCAAATCCATCACACGTCTCAACCCTCTCAAAAAGTTGGAAGTTAGTGTGCAACTTTGCAAAAAAAAAAAAAAAAAAAAAAAAAAAAAGGTGTATAGGTGTTTAGAGGAAATGGGAGGGAGGAGATTGACTTATCAAACACTACCTTAAAATGACCAAATCATTCCCAGAGTCTAAGCAAGCCCAGATAAACATTGAGATGATGTGATGCAATGTGAAACGGCTCAAACATGACTATTGGTAAAGGAAAGATGATTTTGGGAGTCTGTTATAAGTGACTACAAGGAGTATGATAAAAATCCTAGGCATTTTAGATGGTCAATCAAGTTTTGAGTGGTTTATAACAGATAACATTAACTTACCCCCTATTGACTGGAAATAAAATCACGGGTAGTCAGTATATCAAGTGGGATCTGTTTTTGAACTAGCTGGATGATTCTCATTTATACCAACAAATTAGATGTAGTACTACATTTTATCATAATTTTATCAAAATATGATAGTGCAGAAGCTGATATTAGATAGTAACCATAAAAAAGATGGTGTCCCAAGAAATTTCAGTGGTTAAAGGAAATGGTGTTGGTTTCAGTTTCAAGAAGGGATGGTTTCAGATTAAGATATATCTTAGGCTCTATTAACAGACAACAACCTATGTGATTCTTCTAGCTCCAAGAGGAGCTAGAAAAAAACCTGGAAGACAGAGATGGAGATGGGCAGACGAAATTCACGAGTTCGTGGGTAGTAAATGGATGGCCATTGCACAAAACTGAAGGAACTGGAAAGTTGCTGGAGAGGCCTTCATCCTGCAGTGGATTGAAAATGGCTGATGATGATGATTGTGGTTACAAATACATTATGTGAAATGTTTAAGGAAATTATTCGGGATGCCACAAATATAATTGTTCTTTTTTTTTTCTTTTTTTTTTTGTTCTAATAGGGAAGTCCAGTGGCAGTTCCCCTGCCAGGACTTACAGAGTAGGTGTACTGACTTTGCAGCAAGCCTTCATGGTGGTTAAGAGTATAATCCTCTGATTGGAATATAATTTTCTTTTATTCTTAAAAAAAAAATGACTCTATAGTACCATATGCCTGTGCCGTAACTAATAACTGGAAGGAAGATTCCTTATAAATAAGATCAAGTATCATCCTTTTTAAACCCTAGTCACTGCAGCTGGTCCTAGCAGTCATTCCAGCATAATTCCTGACTTTTTGACCAAAGTGCACAAATGGGGTAGAAAGTTAATTTTTTGTCAAATATTAAACGTAGACATTTCATTTCTGTTACAAGGGCTATGTACTCATCTGGTAATGCATTGATATCTGGTTTTGATTGAGACTTGTCTATCGCTGAGATAGTCTTGTATAAACTGGTATAGATTTTGTGGTATTCCAGCACATCACAATCTGTGAAGTATGTTGAGCCACTACAATGCATTGAAGGCTCCTGAAAAATTAATGGATATAGCCAGTACATATTTTTCCTCTGCTATATATGCTGTTTTGACTAGATAGCCCATGACATCTTCTGTGAAGGATCCCTGTTTTAATCCAAACTGTGTGTCTGATTGTAAATTGGCATTGACGTAGTAAACCTGTAACCTGAATAGTATCAGCCTCTCCCATTACCTTGCCCAAAAGTGGCAAGGCAATGAGTCTGTATGATTTTGGATCTGTTGGTGGTTTTTCTGGATCCTTCAGTATTAAACTTATTTTAGTCTGTTTCAAAGAGGTATGGAAGATACTCTTTTGTAAACAGTTATTGTACAGTTGCAATAGGTGGTACAGATAGTTTTTGGCCAGTTCTTTTGCCATGTCTATTTCAACAAGATCATTACCTGGACAGTTATTATTTTTGGTTTTATCTAGTGCCTATGGATAGTTTCTCCTGAGTGAAAGGAGTCTCGGTATCCAGATTTTGGTTGCTGTTGTTTTCAGTGCATGTAGTGAGCTGGTCTTGTGTAAAGAGGTTGTCATTTACTGAAAACAGTGCATCAAGAATATTACTGATTGTTTCCTCCCAGGTGTTGGAAGTCTGGCCAGCTCCAGTGTTTGCGGTGCTTACCACGTCAGCTCTTGGCAAGTTGTTGGTAACGGTATGGTAAACCTCAACCCATGGATCATGGATTGGCATTCCCAGTGGTAACAAGTGCTTGTAAAAATTTCTTCTTTTTCAGTCTTATAAGGCTTGTATACTGATTCCTTAAATTCCAGCAAGTTTCCTTCTGCAGTTTACCTCTTTTGGTGCCAACTTGTTCTGGATTTCTGGAAATGTTTTTTAGCCTGGTTAACTCTTTGTTGGAGAAGATCCAGCTCAGAGCACCACCACTACATATTAGCATTAGCATTAGTAGAGGCATATGATGCAAGAAAGCAAGCTTATGCAGCATCAGCCAAAAAAAAAAAAAAAAACGCTCCAATTTCACCCCTCCATTCTTTCCAAATACCTGTCCAGCTCAGCCTTAAATTTATTTAGGCTATCAGCTTCCACAACAAAGGATGGAAGTCTATTCCACCAACCAACTACCTGCTGGCTAAAGACAAACTTCCGCACATCTATCCTACATCTGTCTTTCCTAAATTTGAATTTATGTCTTCTCGGATGATTATTCTGAGCAAGAGGAAGAATCCCATCAGCATTGAGCATGCTCAAACCATTCAAGGCTCTATACACCTCAATCAGATCACCTTGCAGGTGCCTAGACTCCAGACACTGTAATTTGCAAAATTAAGCCTTTCTTCATAAGAGTAACCCTTTGTTCCAATCACTAATCTTGTTGCCCTTCTCTGTACACATTCCAACAGCTCTACATCCTTCTTAAAATGAGGCCTCCAGACCTGTATACAGTATTCAAGGTGTGGCCTGACCATTGCCTTATACAAGAGGATAATCACCTCCTTATCCCTGCTAGAAAAATTCCTGTATATCATTGAAAGACACCATGAGCTACTCTTGCAGACCGTCTGCACTGCTCAGAAAACTTCATATCTGCCTGCACAATTACCCCCAGGTCATTTTCGTTCTCTACCACTATCAGTGTAGTACTACAGAGTTGATGCCGACCGGGCTACCCGGGTGGGCAAAGTGCCTTCCTGGCAACCCAAAGGTCGCGGGTTCGAATCCCGCCTCATGCTTGGATCAAAGTACTGCAAAAACCTTGGGAGGTGCATTATGACCACAGAAGCCGATGCGCCAATAACTACCAAAAAAAAAAAAAAAAACTACAGAGTTGATACATCACTCTTGGGTTACTGCTTCCCATATGTAGTACTTTACATTTGTTAATGTTAAACTTCATTTGCCACCTCTCAGCGCATCTGCTCAACTTTTCTAGATCCTGTTGCAGCACCAGCAGCATGCTGTCATTAGTGTAGTAGTAGTAGTAGTGACATGTGATGCAAGAAAGCAAATGTATGAGCTTATGCAGCATCAGCCAACAAAAAAAAAAAAAAAAAAAAAATCACACCATTCCCTCCAAATGCCTGTCCAGTTCCTCCTTAAATTTATTCAACCTATCAACTTCCACAACGACAGATGGAAGTTTGTTCCAGCAATTAACCACCCGCTGGCTAAAGGCAAATTTCCACACATCTATTCTACATCTGTCTTTTCTTAATTTGAATTTATGCCCCCTTAGGTTCATAATCTGAACAAGTGGAAGGATCCCATCAGAATTCAGTGTGCTCAACCCATTCAAGGCCTTATATACCTCAATCAGATCACCGCGCAGATGCCTAGTCTCCAGCCACTGCAATTTGCAGAACTTAAGCCTCTCTTGGTAAGAGGATCCCTTCATTCCCCTCACCAATCTTGTTGCCCTTCTCTGTACGCACTCAAGTAAATCTACATCCTTCCTAAAATGAGGCCTCCAGACCTGTACGCAGTACTCAAGGCGTGGCCTGACCATTGCCTTATACAGAGGGACAATCACCTCCTTCTCCCTCCTAGCAAAATTGTGGTTATTTTTATTTATTTATTTATTTTTTTTTTTGGCTGATGCTGCATAAGCTTGCTTTCTTGCATCAAATGCCTCTACTAATGCTAATGCTAATTAGTCAATAAAGTGGCTAAATATAGCTAAAAAACTTCCCATTCGCTGGCTCTGCAAAATTTGTAAAACACGTGGATTGGATACCCTTAACTATTTTCAGACGATCTACAACTGAGCATGCAAGCTGGGCATTTAACTATAAGAACCTCAAAAGCCTGGTCATTATTCGGATTATGGAGAATATCCATAATCTATTTTCTGCTTAAACTGGTTTACTGTCTTACTGTAGACAGGGCACTTTGGATCATTTACAGATTTATAGTTGGCACATTTTGCTTCCTGTGTTTTTCTACACTCTTTGTAGTTATGACCCCTGACAACACATTGACTACAGGTGGTCATGTGTATGACCACCTGTTTTGGTGTCTCTTTTTGGTCTCTTTTGGTGCATGTGTATGAAGTATGCCTGAACCTCAGAACCTCAGACATCTGTAACCCTTAAGTATAGAGAAAGGTTCCCTGTACCTGTGGCTGTGTCATCCTATATAGATTCTTTCTTTATTTGTGATTATCTGTCATATTCTTGGAGGTAACTGTGCAATCCTGTATTTATTTTATCTGGATTTGGTAGAGTACTTCAAGTGAAACTCTAAGACTAGATCTTCCTTGGTTATATCTTCTTTTGTCTTGGACTTATCTGTATCAAATATCAAAATTTTTGGCCCTTTTGTCTAGGGCTTTTCAGTTTTCAGGCCTAGATTTAAAACAACTGGGTTGTTTGTTATTTTTCTGACAGCTTCTATAACAATTCCTGTCATTCTGGTTTTTCTCATATCTTTTATTTTGGTGGTCAAATTCAGGCTCTAAATCTGTAGTGATAGCCTTCTTTATTGCTTCACAAAAGTTTAGTGCACTTGATTCAGTTGGCCTGAATATGACAATATTATCCTCTTCTTTATTGGAAAGTCTTTTTTTGGGATTTAACAGCTTTCTGGTCATAGTGGGGTGGCTCCCTTTACCACCTGTGCAAATATCATTTGTTGTTTTCTCTGCTTTTAGAATAATTCTTTTTCCTTTGCTTTTAAGCTAGATTTAAGTAGTCATTTTAAATGTGTATGACGGTTACTGTTTATAACAGTCGAGGTAACTCTTAGTTAAGAAAGCACATAAAATATAAGGCAGTGTATGCAATTGACATGGGCAGCCATGTCAAAAGTTGAATCAGCCTAGTGTAACATAAGCACTGGGAAAGCAAAAATGAGAATAGGAATGTGTTATAGGACTAATGATGAGTACAACGAACAGCTGTACAGAAAAACAGAGAGGGGTTTTTGCTTTTGTAAATGTGACTGCAGTGGTCACAGACAATTTTTAAATTCTATATTGTGGGACCAACTGATGATGCTACCATCAGCAAATCTTAATGGAGTGTTCAAGGAATTAACTACAGAAGCTACTAGGCTTTTCATACCAATTAAGAAATACTCTTCAAGGTATATAAACCTAAATGAATATCAGATGAACTGATGAAACTCATTGAAGAGAAGAAAAATTCATGGGATGCATATAAATTATTGGACAACAGAGAAGCCTGTGGTAGATATAAACTAGTCTGTAATCTTGTCACAAAGGAGGTCAGGCAAGCAAAGGCAGATTATGAGAAATCTTTGGCAAAGGATGCAAAGAAAAACAGCAAAGGCTCCTTTGCATATGTAAACATTAGAAGGGAGGAGATGAATCATATTGGTCCACTTCATATAGATGGTTTGACTGTTGATGATCCTACTCAGGGTACTGACAAACTGAATGAGTATTTTGCATCTACGTTCACAAATGAAGAATTCTTTAGGGAAGGGTATGCCAGAAGTTTATCAAACTCTAACAGACAGCTAAATTATTTTGTAATAACTGAGAGGAAAATGAAAGAGAAATTGATGAAGGTAAACATAAGAAAGGCACCTGGGGTGCATCGGATCTATCCATTTATATTAATGTGGAGGAAGCAAAAGAAGTAAGCAAACCCTTAGCCATAATTATGAGAGCATCCTTGGATTCAGGGAAGGTCTCCATGGAATGGCGATGTGCAAATGTGTACCCAATTCATAAACGAGGTATCAAAGGGTGAAAAGAGTAATTATAGACCTGTTAGTTTAACTTCTATTCCAGAGAAAATAATGGAGTCACTGGTAAAAGAAGTAATGCAGGGTCATCTAGACAAGACTGCAATTATAGTTCAGACACAGCGTGGGTTGGTAAGGGGAAGTCTTGTCTGACAAATTTCATTGGATACTATGATGTGGTCACAAAGAACTGGATGCAAAAAATGATTTTGATATCATATATAAGCCGGCCGGGTTAGCCAGGTAGGTAAAGTGCCTGCCTGGCAACCCAAAGGTCGCGGGTTCGTATCCCGCCTCGGGCTTGGATCAAAGTACTGCAAAAACCTTGGGAGGTGCATTATGGCCACAGAAGCCGATGCGCCAACAACTACCAAAAAAAAAAAAAAAAAAATATCATATATATACTTGGATTTCAGGAAAGCGCTTGATTCTGTTGCATATGGAAGACTACTGTACGAATTGAACCAGTATGGTATTAAGGACAAGTTGTTACAATGGATAAAAGGATGGTTGAGTGGGAGAAGACAGAGAGTGGTAATCAATGGACTTTGTTCTATGTTAGTGGCGTCCCCTAGGGTTCAGTTTTAGGCCCATTGTTGTTTTTTTTTATATTTATCACTGATATTGATCAATTCATATTAGGCTTTTGCAAATGATACAAATGTTGGCAGGGTGGTTAATAACAGTATGTTACTGCAACAGGATCTAATTGCAAAGTTAGGCAGATGGGCTAAGAAATGGCAATCGAAATTTAAGTAAATTTAAAAGTATGCATATGGGTAGCAGGAACCCCAGAGTAACGTGCCAATTGTGTGGTACTAATGGGAGTAATTGTGGAGTCAGATATGAATTTCTCTGAGCAGTACAGACAGGCCACCAGGATAGTTCGTGGGATTTTGCTAATGATATATAGGAATTTTTCTAGCATGAATGAGGAGGTGATTATCCCATTGTATAAGGCAATGGTTAAGCCATATCTTGAATACTGCATAAAAGTATGGAGCCCTCATTTTACGAAGGATGTTGAGCTGCTGCAATGAGTACAGAGAAAAGCGACGAGATTGGTATTGCAAACAAAGGGATGCTATTACCAAGAAAGGCTTCAGTTCTGCAAATTGCATTATCTGGAGACTTGGCACATGCAAGATGATCTGATTGAAGTGTTTAAGGCTTTGAATGGTTTGAGCAAGCTCAATGCTGATGGGATACTTTCTCTTGCTCAGACGACATGAGGGAGCACAAATTCAAATTGGAGAAGGATGGTTGCAGAAGAGATGTGTGGAAGTTTGCCTTTAGCCAGCAGGTGGTTAATTACTGGAACAAATTTCCATCTATTATTGTTAGCATTAGCATTAGTTGAGGCATAGGATGCAAGAAAGCAAGCTTATACAGCATCAGCCAAAAAAAAAAAACAAAAATAACCCCTTCCCATTTCACCCATCTGATCACTTCAAATGTTTGTCTAGTTCAGCCTTAAATTTATTTAAGCTGTCAACTTCCTCAACAACAGATGGAAGTCTGTTCCAACAATCAACTGCCCGCTGGCTAAAGGCAAACTTTCACACATCTATTCAACAACTGTCTTTCCTCAATTTGAATCTATGCCCCCTCAGATTCTTAATCTGAGCAAGCGGAAGTATCCCATCAGCATTGAGCCTGTCAAACCATTCAAGGCCTTATACACCTAGATCAGATCACTTCGCAGGTGCCTAGTCTCCAGATGCTGCAACTTGCAGAACTTAAGCCTTTCTTCATAAGTGCACCAAATACGGAGGATGCGGAAAGGTCAGGGAATGACCACCGCATATTCCCGGAGCAATATGGCCTTCGTTGCTAATGCTCCTAAAAACCAAATAACAAACAAACAAATAAACATAGGTGCACCCTGTTGTTTCTCTCACCAATCTTGTTGCCCTTACTCTGTACTCGTTCTTGCAACTCTACATCCTTCCTAAAATGAGGCTTCCAGACCTGTAAACAGTACTCAAGGTGTGACCTGACCATTGCCTTATACAAAGGGATAATCACCTCCTTGTCTCTGCTAGCAAAATTCCTATATATAATTTTCAAAACTCTATGACCTGCTCTGGCAGCCCATCTACACTGCTCAAAGAACTTCATATCTGATTGCACAATTACCCCCAGGTCTTTTTCATTCTCCTCTCTGAGTGTACCACACACTTGGTACATTTCTCTTGGGTTACTGCCACCCATATGGAGTACTTTGCATTTGTCAATGTTAAACTTTAATTGCCACTTCTCAGCCCATCTGCCTAACTTTTCTAGATCCTGTTGCAGTAGCATACTGTCTTTACTATCATTAACAACCCTGCCAACCTTTGTATCATCTGCAAACTTGTACATTAAACCTGATATACCTTCATCGATATCATTGATAAATGCACAAAACAACAAAGGGCCCAGCACCGATACCTGGAGGACTCCGCTCATAAAATTAGTCCACATAGAGCAGTGGTCATTTATTACCACTCTCTGCCATCTCCCACTCAACCACAAGTGCTAAACAGGCAGTTGGCAGTGGAAGTTGATTACTTAAATAAATTCAAGGAAGAACTAGGCAAAGTATTGGAGAGAATGAATAGGTGAAATGGGAGATGTCCTTTTTTTGGTTGATACTGTGTAAGCTTGCATCCTTGCATCATTTCATTTTCCACTGTTAATGCTATATTTCAAAACAACCAATCCTTCCTTGTTTCTCCAAGAACAGCAAGTATCAGTATCGTACATCTTTATTAACTGAAATCAATGCCAGACCACCCTACGTGGGTATCTGTTTTTGATCCATGTTGGGAAAAACCTCTATACTAGCCACAAGATTGCCAACTCCCTGTTTAGCATTTGTGGCTGAATCACTAAGGCAATCACTTCCACTCTAGTATGCTCAAGTGTCATTGTGTAGCTTCTCTGTTAAGAACAGTGGAGAGGCCACCAGTCCAAATTCTGACTACAAACAACTCTATGCTATCCACTGAGCAGAATACTCTGACTTTTCCTGTCTTCATTGGTGGCTCAAAGGCATAGTCATATATCGAGTCTCTTGCCATATTCCCAGATAACACTGTATCCGAGCAAATTCCTGATGAATGCAGCATATACGCATTAGAGTTGTATGCTATAGAATTAGCCTTGGCCACATTAAAACCCACAATTACCAAAGGTGTATAGTGTATACAGACTCTGTAAGTATACTACAGACTTTATCAGTGATCAGATATAATTCTCACCCATTACAGATTTTGGTCTAGCAGATGTTACATTCTCTTTCTGAATGTTCATTTGACATCCATTTCTACTGGATCCCAAGCTCCAGTGGAATCAAGGGCAATGGACTGGCTGAGACTGCAGCCAGATCACCATAACTCCATAAAAAATATAACCTGTTAGTTCCCTATGCAGACTATAGACAAGAAATATGCAATGGATTATTTTCCCAGTAGCAACAGTCTTGGAATGGGAGGTCAAAAACAAGCTGTATCAGATAAAGCCTGTAATCAAACACTGGCAGTCTTGTCTGTGCAAAAAATCTTAAAGAGTTGTTCTTGCTCACCTCTGCATAGGACACAAGTCATCTTACACATTCGTTCCTGCTTAGTAGAGGATTTCGTTATGTGTCAAAACTGTGACACCTTTTTAACTATACGACCTATTTTATCCGAATGTCTAAATTATGATACAGTGTTTATATTTTACTGCTTTTATTCATCTGACTGAACCTTATACACTCAGTCAGATTTCGTCCAACAATGATCAAGTACAAAGGACAATGTATAAATTGGAGCAATGTGGCATTAAGAGCAAGTTACTGTTATAGATGAAGGGATGGTTGAGTGAGAGAAGACAGAGGTGGTCATTAATGGACACCACTCTTCATAGACTAATATGTTGGGTGCCTCTGTAGCCAGGTGGGCAGGAGCAGCAGTGCGTAGCACACGCTTCTTGATTAGACCGGGGTTCAGGCCTGTGCCCACCAAATACGGAGGATGCAGAAATGTCAGGGAATGGCCACCGCATATCCCCGGAGCAATATGGCCTTAGTTGCTAATGTTCCTAAAACCAAATAACAAACAATAGACTAATGTTCTTAGTGGAGACCCCCAGCGTAAAGTGCTGAGACCATTGTTGTTTTCTGTATTTATTAATGCCATTGATGAAGGTATATCAGGCTTAATGTCTAAGTTTGCAGATGATACATAGGTTGGCAGGGTGGATAATGACAGTAATCAAGGTAATCTACTGCAACAAGACCTAGAAAAATTAGGTAGATAGGCTGAAAAATAGCAGTTTAAGTTTAAAATTGACAAATGTAAGGTACAGCATATGAGTATCAATAATCCCAGGTTAATATACCAACTGTGTTGTACTACTCTCAGGCTGGGAAATAGCATTTTCCACTACTCTCAGGGTATTGGAAAATTAAAATGACCTGATGGTAACTGTTCATTCAGGTGTGAAGTTCTCTGAGCTGGATAACAGGACAGCTCATGAGATTTTGTCAATGATATGCAGGAACTTTGATAACAGGGATAAGGAGTGATTATCCCATTCTACAAGACAGTGGTTAGGCCATATCTTGAGCACTGCATACAGGTCTGGGTGCCCTGTTTTAGGAAAGATGTTGATCTGCTGGTACGTGTGCAGAGAAGGGCAACTAGATTAGGGAATGGAACAGAAGGATGGCCTTACCAGAGAAGCTTCAGTTCTGCAAATTGCAGCATCTAGAGACTAAGTCACCTGTAAGGTGATGATCTGATTGAGGTATAAGGCTTTGATTGGATTGAGCAAGCTGAATGCTGACAGCATCCTTCTTCTTGCACAGACTATACACATGAAGAGGCATAAATTCAAATTGAAGGATAGTTACAGGATAAGTGTTGTGAATGAAAGAACTAGACAACTGTCTAGTTACTGGAGCGAACGGACAGGTGATGCAGAAGTTTATTTATTATTTTTTTTTTTTTCTGGCTGGTGCTTTATAAATTTGCTTTCTATTTGCCATTACTAATACTGATACCAATACTATACTAATGTAGCTGTTAGTTAGAAACACTTATGTCTATATGAAATACAATAAAAAAAAATTTTAAAAAATCCATTTATTCTCTGCACAGCTGAGTCCAGAAGACTTTATAAATTTATCATGACTGTGTACATAATGAATTTTTAATAGCAATCAGTTTTCCAGTACCACAATCACAACAAGCTCTGCATTTTTGTGGTAGCTGACAGGCTGAAACCCGCAACCTTCCTGTTTTTGGCCACCCAGATTAATCATTGGACCATGGTCAGCCCAGTCATGTGTAAATAGACAGTGTATTCTAGGGCACACAAATGAGCCATAAAGTAGAAAGTGTATGGCTAAAGAAGGTGCAAGTGTAACCTTGATAACATTGATTTCATTTTATTTTTAGTGTGTTATTTCTTCTTTTCAGGAATGAGTTACAATCATGATAAATCCATTCATCCTGCCGACCAGGCTCTGGGATGAACATGAAGAATATTATCAATGTATTTATACTTAACTTGGCATGAAGCAGTTTAAATTTTTTAATTTAAAGTTTTATATGGAATGTGCTAATTGTTTTGGAGAATTATTGTAATTATAGTTCATTATTAGAATTGATTTTCACAACAATTTGTTACACATGTTAATCATATTTGTGATTAACATCTTTTTACAATGTAATTCATCAAGAGAAAATTTGTAAATCTACATTTTTCATTGGAAGAGTTCAATATTCTTTGTTCTCATAATATTTAAGTAAAACATTGTTTTCTTTTAGATTTGGATGAATGTCAAACTCCAGCAAATGATTGTCGCTTTGAGTGTAAAAATCTGGTAGGCTCTTACATGTGTATCTGCCCTGAAGGATATCAGCAGATTGGAGTAGTTGATGATTGTGTAGGCAAGTATCAGTGCACATACAAATTTGTGTCAATAGAATTAATGTATACTAATTTTTATAATTTAAAAATTTAAAGAATACTGAAATTCACACAGATATAATTCTAATAGATATTTTAAGGTTTCACTTTAATTTTACTGCTGATAGTAACTTCAGTGTTTACAGAGCTACAAAAACATAAAATTAAATGAATTACCAGACCCAAAAGTGAGTTTGAAAAATTATCAGATATTTTTCTTTATCACTGAATTATTGGGATACCTTTGCAAATAATTATACTCTAAATCAATTATATCTGCTTGCTTAGAACTAAACAAATGAAGTGATAATTTTGCCCAAATGTGGAGAGAAATAGTGCTATTCTTAATTTCAAATTAATTCTCTTTTGCTGAACACATTACAGTATTGTATACTTTATTATCAAATAAATTTTCATAATAATAATAATAAATTAATAAAATTCACTGAAGTATTTGAGACAAGGTTCTGAAATCATTTTCTTACAAACTTAATGCTGCACTGAAATGTCATTTTTATAGTGTCTCAGCATTTGTAACATACGTTAATATTGCCTCATTGCTGTTGAGGGCATACTAAATCAACGAGCCTGTCACACTGATTCATTGACACTGTTCTTGAAGCTCAATTTAGGCTCATCTCCGAGTCTAAACTAAGCTTCAATGACTGGTCTCCAGTGAGATGAGGCCAGTGTGAGTGACTTATGTGGTGATTACTTTTCATTGTGCATTACATTTTGTTTATTTTAACTGTTATATTTATGATGATTAGCCTTTAATTTAAAGAGTGTAATTTGTTCTCTATCCTCTCTGCCCTTCTTTTAAATTGATACTCACAGATCTCTGAGTATTAAAGCTGTGAGATTTAAATGCTTAAGTATAGCAGGTCTTAAAGTAAGGGGCTAGTTCTATCCTGTAAGTGAGAATTCACATAAGTTGAGGTTTCCCCTATAGAATACTATTGTACTAAGGTAAAACTAGGTGAACCCCTATAAACCCCTATAGAATTTATAATTACAGAAAATTTATATACACATGTATATAAATTTAATGCACATAAAACTTATACAAAGTACTATCAGGATGAGTCCAGCCTCATAAAGGGTGTACTGTTATGAGAGGTTGTGTTTATGCTAAAGGCTGCATTCGCATACAGAACTTGAAGTGGCAGGGTTTATTGTGCCAAGGAACTCAAGATGTACAATTGGTCTTTAGTTATATTGGTTGGTAGAGGGCAATAAGTGCTGCTGCATCCACTTCATTGTCTGGTGTGAGAACATAGCCAAAGACACACATTATTGTCTTTATTAATCCATAGGTTTGGAATTCTTACTCATTTGAATAAAAAGCTGATACTGCACATTCACTTTGACATCAGCTTTCCTCTTTCCATTCCTTCCCTTCCCTTCTCATGCATACTTATTTCCAACATAAAATAGACAAGCTGAACATAAGCCATGAACACATAAATATGAATCAGTCACATATACTTTGGATTCACATACTTTGAGACCCTACTATATTATGAGATTTTACATGTATATTATTGAAACAATTACTTTTGTTATGGAATAATTAGAGATAACAACAAGCAAATGCAATTTATAGGATGGCCAAGCGAAACATCAATTTAAATATTGATGTCTTTATCTGCCATCTCAGACAACTCAGAATGAATTTTCTATTGGGGCAAACAGAGAAAAAAATTTTACCAGGAAATTTTACTATTGCCTTTTTCTCCCTTCCCCTCATACACCACTCAACAAATTAACAATTTCAATAATTGCAAAGCAAAACTTATATTTAAAGTCATATGAAAATAAAGTAGCAGTATAAACAAAATAAATTAATATACTTATAAGAATATTCATCTACATTTTTCTATAGAATACATATTCAATAGAGAATATAGAGTGAAAATACCATTTCATGCAAAGAAAATAAAAGAATAGAAAATATCTGGTTGTGTGACACCTAAAATATGCATGGTAGCACAAATAAGCTGGAGTCAGTTCTATTAAATAGTAACAACAAGATCCATCATGGGTAACTTGGTCTGTAAAATAAAATAAACAATAATTTTACACAATCTGTAAAACGAATGCCAAATTTTATGAGTAATAGTGGCTGATTCTGTCTTATTTATGACTGCAACAAATAAAACATGTGGCATTTTTTTTTTTTTTTTTTTCAACAAAAAAAAATTAAATAAATCAAAATATTACATACAGTTTTTTGAAGCAACTTTTCATTAATTAACTTTATTAATGTTATTAATATATCCTTCTTGATACTAATGGATATTTGTTTTTTTTTCCCTGACTAATTTGAAAGCCATCACCTAGTACTAATTCAGTGTGATTCACTGTGATTTTTTCCCAATAATTATTGTCTTATAGTCTTCACATGATGAAAAAAGCTGGAATTTTTTGAAAAAAAAAGCTAGAATCTCCAGTCAATTCTAGTATCAATTTAACTACCCCTGTGTCTGTGCATTACTATAAGTATGTGTTAATACATAGTTTTCACCTAATATATTGGTCTGAGCCTTGAGGCTTATCACAGATATTGTTTCACGTATGAGAGATAGGCTTGCTAGATGAGACTAAACCACTGATGGAACTGATATTCAGGTTCAACTTGTGGGTCAAGTGGGGAAACCCTAGAGACCACCACATGAAAACTCAGACATATTTGACATTTTCCTATAAATTATGATTAATTGCTAATTCTTTCATTATAGGGCACCCAATAAGTCCCTTAAGTCAGCCTACATCCCAAGGATATTCTAGGGATTATGGAACATATCGCAGGGTAAC
Source organism: Mastigoproctus giganteus (assembly GCF_048544385.1). Classification (NCBI taxonomy): domain Eukaryota; kingdom Metazoa; phylum Arthropoda; class Arachnida; order Uropygi; family Thelyphonidae; genus Mastigoproctus; species Mastigoproctus giganteus. Next base: position 116,183,918 of record NC_143583.1, on the reverse strand, counting down.
ACCTACTGGAACAATTTGAACTTATGATACTTATGCACCTGAAAGTCAACCATATTCTGAATATTGTTATAGAGACTACCCTCCTTAAACTAACACCATCCTCAGTAGCATCACAATCGGCACCACCCCATAGGGCAGTTCCTCAGACACCACAGTCAGTTACACCTGATTATAATCATCAAGCACCAAATTATGAAGAACTAGATACTACCATTTCTCCATCCTGAGTTGAATGTTATGAAGGTATTCACAATATAATTAAAACAATGCATTAAAACCTTGGTTTTAATGCATTGTTTTAAATGCATTATAATGCATCTACCTTGGTAGTATAAATGATGTGTGTGCATTACCCATGCATAATTAAACTCCTTCATGCTCTTAGGCAGTTAGCCAATAAATATATTTTAGATGTCCTATATTTTTACAAGTGTGTTTACATATTTGATTTTTTTTAAAAATAGTTAAGTTTTAATTTTAATGCTTGTTTATTATAAATAGAGTTTAGTGCACCACTATTACTGGTTATTTCTGTATTTTATTTGTATTTGTGATTAAAAGGTTAGGTTAGTTTAAATATGTAATTGTTTTGTTTTTTTAAGAGAATTTGTTTGTGCAATAAGATTAGGTTACTTTGAATTTTTTGAGCAATGTGACTGTGTTGTGTAGCTGATTTACATAAGTTGGCATGATTCACTAGTCAACTTTAACTGGGTTATGGAGCATAAATACAGTATTTATGCTCCATACTGAAATTGAACACAACAAATCAATAAATAATGAATAATAATAAAAATTATTAAATACTTGCTTGTAAAGCAAAGAATTTTAAAGTAAGTTTATTGCATTTCATGACAACATTCATAAGTTAAAAATTTTAACTTGAAAGAAAAGTCTAGAAACTCAGTTCCAGGGTGCCTGGCCAAAGCTTTATCTCTATTAAAAGACTTCTGGTTTTTTATTTCTAACAGTTGGTAGATATCTATAATAAGGGAAGGCTTAACATGCAATAAAAAATAAAGGGTATAGAGATAAAAATCAGGCGCCTCCATAGCCAGGTGGGAGGGAGCAGCAGTGCATAGCACATGCTTCTTGATCAGACTGAGGTTCGAGTCCATGACCACCGAATACGGAGGATGCGGAAAGGTCAGGGAATGATCCCGCATATCCCTGGAGCAATATGGCCTTAGTTGCTAATGCTCCTAAAAACCAAAAAAACAACAAAAAAACAAGACAAAAATCATAAAAAATAAAAAAAGAAAGCAATGGAGATAGGCAACAAAGAATGGAGGGAAATATTTGAGTTGAATTTGGTTGGGTGATCACAAAATCAAGGGATTTAAATCTTATGGAGGCTGAATGTTAATTGATTAATGTTAATTAAATGGTTATAAAAGTTTAGTGGACACTGTGAACTAGGATAAAGAAAAGAGGCAGGTTTAAAAGTGTGAGGAAACAATCTAAAAAATTATATATAATTATTGTACAGAGCATGTCTATTGATTCTGTAATAATTTATACATTTTATTTTGAAATAAAATTTAAACATCTTTCTTATTTTTTGCTTTTTTTATTGAAACATCTAGAACTGAATCTTTGAACAGTTTGGCACAACTTCTGCCTAAGGAAAAGTTTTGGTTGCCATACTGAATATTTAGTATGGCAACCAAATTCAGTGAAATTTCAGTGAAATCAGGAATATTCAGTGAAATATAGCTACAAAGGTGGTTCAATAAAGAATCGTCCTGTCTACTCGCTGTAGAGGTGGTAGCCTGTTGATTCTTGGCACAGGTTTTAGTCATTCTCTATATAGCTATCACACAAATTTACACATTTTTCCCATCAATTAATGAGGCTATGGATACCATTTTTGTAGAAGTAATGAGGTTGGTCTTTGAACCCTGACTCTGTTACAGAAACAAGTGTCTCATCATCAGGGAAGTGGGTCCCCCAAAGAAATGATTCGAGGGAAGGAAACAAGAAGTCCGATGGTGCAAGATCAGGTGAGTAGGCTGGATGGGGCAGTATTTCATATTTACAAGTGGCCGCTTGTGTTGTTATAATTTCAGAAGTGTGAACTGGGGCATGTCTTGAAGCATTCTCACACAAAGGTGTGAGAATGCTTCAAGACATGCCTTCAAGACGGCTTGGCATGGACAGCATGCCAAGCCTACATGTTTTGATTTGCTCCCGTAATTTTGTGAGTAAGTTGGCATAATAGGCTGTAATTGTTCTACCTTTTCGGCAGGTAATCAGTCATTATTACGCCTTTCTCATCCCAAAACACTGTCAACAAAACCTTTCCTGCTGATGCTTGGACCCTTGCCTGTTTCTAGGAGGGGAACCATGATGTCGCCATTCCATGGACTGCTTTTTACTTTCAGGGTCAAAATGGTATATCCAACTTTCATCCTGAGTGATTAGACAAGAGAAAAAGTCTTCCTTATTTTTTTTGGTACAGCTAACAACTCTTGTGATTTCTGTTGTCGATCAGCCTTCTGGAAACCAGTCAATAATCGGGGAATCCATCTTGCACTCAATTTCCATAAAATGAGTTGGCCATGAAGGACTGTTTCAACAGAGCCTACACTAATCTTCACCTCCTGGGACAATTCATACAAACATATCTGGCGATCTTCAATGATTAATGACTCCACTTTTCTGATCGTGCTGTCATCAGTGGCTGAATGGGGACGACCTGGAATGGGCTCAGATTCTACCGATATCCGACCACACCTAAACTGTCTATGCCAGTGCTTCACAATACCATAGGATTGGGCTTCATCCTTATATACAGCAGTCATCTCCTTGTGGATTTATTTAGGAGATTTCCCCTTCAAGAACAGATACTGGATTACAGCTCTGGCTTCAACTTTGTCCATGATGCTACTTTGTCACATGTTCAGCTCTGTAAGAGAATAACAAATTAAGACACAGGGCTGAAATTTTACACCTTTAGTACAGAAATATGTATGATGCTACACACAAAATATCATGACTCTGTTATGTGGAAGTAGGTGAGCACAATTCTTTATTGAACCACCCTCATATGTTAATTATTGTTTCTAAGTGAGAAAGTTTGACCCTGCCCCTAAATGAACATTGGCATAATATAAGGAACAAGTCTCTAAATTGCATACACACATATCTGGCGATCTTCAATGATTAATGACTCCACTTTTCTGATCGTGCTCTCAATTTCCATAAAATTTCCATAGAACTCCTAACCACATTTGCACTGAATTCGGTGCATATGTAGTGAGTTAATTGCAGTTTTTTTGGAGTCATCATCATTTAAAATTATTGCTATTCTCAGTAATAATGAGATAGTTGTAACCTTGAGGCTGCATGCATCTGTAGTGAGCAGTTCACTGTAGTTTGTGGGGTGGGGTTTTCCATGTGGTAAGAATAAAAAAAATTCAGAATTTTGATAAAAATGTGAATTTAAAATTTGTAATTGAACATTTTGAACTGTTAGTATAAAATGCAAGTTTTTGCATTTTATACTAACAGTTCTAACTCAATATAAAAAAAAAAAATGCACACACACACACACACATTGCATTTCTACTTCCGAAAACGTTTTAACGCCTAAATGCTTTAAAATGTGTTCAGAATTAGGATGTGTCATACTACTAAATTACTTTAATATAATCTAATAATATAACAGTTTAGTAATAGAATAGTTAATTTTATCTGTGGTTACAGCATTTAAATAAGTTTCTTGCTTGATTAATTATTTCTACTTTTATAGATATAAATGAATGTACAACTGTCCTCAATATTTGCCGCAATGGACGTTGTATAAATACCAGAGGTAGTTATCGTTGTGAATGTTATGATGGATTTGAATTGTCATCTTCTGAGAAAGAATGCATAGGTAATTATGTCTCATAAGTTGCAGATGAACTATTTAAAGAAAAACAATTATAATTATGAAAATTTTAAAAACTTTAATGATGCATGATATTTATAATTTTGATTTTAAGTATGGTAAAGCAGTAAAAAAAGCTTCTTTTTTTTTTCTTTTTAAATCTGTCTGGGTCAGTGCTCTTTAGTACAATGAGCACCAAGTAATTTATAGAATGCCAGTCTTGTCCAATTGTTTTCTAGAATATCAAATAAGCAATGTCGCATATTTTCAAAGATAAGGAATAATCATTTTTTTTTTTTTTTACTATGAATAGAAAAAAATCTAAGTTGTTTTTGACACCATGCAAGTGAGAAATAATTAGAATGACATATATAACTGTCCAACAAGTTAAAAATAAACAATAATTAACAATAAAACAATGTCAGAGGGAACAAAATATGTTTTGGATTTCTAAAACCATTTATTTTCCTTGATGTATGAGAATGGGTACTTAGCCCCTACATCCTAGATGCATTGCCTTTCAATCTACAACTCGGTTCTTTCCACACGAGTTTTCCCTGCTCAATGGAATGAATACTCTGTGAGTCCACTGCCTAAGGTTCAAGTGCCAACACGCCCAAAAGATTTCAGACCAATCTCAACTTCTTCCACCCTCCTCAAACTCCTTGAAAAGATACTCCTTTTAGCATTGAACAAATAGCTGATGCCACAGAAACCGAAACAGTTCCACTTTGCAGTCGCAAATAGATCCACCATAACAAACCTCATGGCGGCACAAACATCAATTCTTCAGGCCTTCGAAACTAAATCTAGATTAGCTATTGTGTATGCCGATATTGAAGCTGCTTTTGACAGCTTAGACATCACAGCCCTTCCCAGCCTTTTGCAATTCTTCTTCAGGATAAAGGTAGATCTACTAGCTTTCTGCACCGCTTTATTAAGGAATAGAAGTGTCCACCTCATAATGAAGAGGACCCACTTTACAAGGAATATCAATGCAGGAGTCCCACAAGGTGGCATCCTGTCTGGCCTCCTTTTCTCAGCCATTCTAATTCCATTCATGAGTCCCCGTGATGATTCTCTAATATACACTGATGATATAAAGTTCCTTACCTTAATCCCACCGTCTCCAAACCCAAAGACAATTACGTCTTCAATCACTGAGAACTTGACCGCTCTTTCAACTTACTTGAAGATGTTTGAGTTAAACCTTAACCCTTCAAAATCTGCAATAATGATTTACTCATTGAAACAGCAACCAACAGTAATTCACCCATCAGTTTCTGGCACTCTTATCCCAGTGGTTACCTGCTATAAGGAACTCGGTGTCAATTTTGAACCAAAGCTGAGATTTGATACGCACAGAATACCTCCGGAAGTGATATAACACCCTACGCTGGAGAGTGAAGCAACATTTACTTCATTCCATCAATGCTGCAACCACTACCAGATACCTTCAAACCACTGTTTATCCAGTTATTTTATACTCTGCTGAAATTTGGGCATCTGCATCACCCTCACTTCAAAATCCAGTGTTTGCATGTGAATACTGAACCCTTAAATGGGCCACAAATAAGCATCACCGACCCCCCCCCCCCTCAATTGAGAACAACTGACATGGCTGAGCAGCTAAATGTACCCAGGCTCCCTAAGTTAATAGACAGCAGGTGTTTAACTACTACAGTAAAAATGTATACAGGAGTGATAAATGCCCCAAACATCTGGGATTTCTGTCAGTGGCACAATCCTCTGCCATCCTTGAGGTCAGAGCCCACATCATCATCAGCCATTTTCAATCCATTGCAGGATGAAGGCCTCTCCTTCTGTTTTGAGCACTGGCCATCCATTTACTACCCAGAAACCCATGAATTTCATCTATCCATCTCCACCTTTGTCTTCCAGGTTTTCTTCTAGCTCCTCTTGGGTACCATTCTGTTATTTTCTTAGTCCATCTGTCACCATGTCTTCGAGCCATGTGTCCTGCCCAAGACCATTTTAGTTCTTTAGTTTTGATAAGAATGTCCTTTACTTGAGTTTGCTGCTTAATCCATGTGTTTTTCTTCTTATCTAACAGTCTGATTCCCAATATAATTCATTCCATTCTTCGCTGTGTAGTTCTCAGCTTCTCTTCCATTCTTTTGGCGAGTGCCCAAGTTTCACTTCCATAAGTCATGGTGGGGAGTATACATTGGTTCATTATTTTACATTTCAGACAAACTGGGATATTGCTCTTCAGTATGTGACTGTATTTCAGTATTTCCTGAATGCTATCCATCCAAAATTTATTCTTCTCTTGACTTCCAGCCATTTATCATTATTACAGCTAATAACTTGTCCCATAAGTTCATAATTACAGCTAATAACAGAGCCCACACTAACCCTCAAATACAACCTACTGAAACTGTGTAATCGTTTCGTACCTGCCCAGGCACTCCACAAAATTCAAGCACTGCTCCACCTTGGAATTAGCCTGCAGAAAATGGTTACCGACTACAAATACCATCGCATTCTCCACGATGGATCGAATCTGTTAAACTGGGATAAATTCTTCAGCTTGATGTAAAAAACACTACGATGTAGTCACAAAGGAACTGGATACAAAGAATAATTTTGATATCATATATATGGATCTTAGAAAGGCTTTTGACACTGTTGCACATGGAAGACTGCTGCACAAATTGGAGTAGTGTGGCATTGGAGGCAAATTCCTGTAGGGATAAAGGGATGGTTGAGTGGGAGAAGACAGAGTGTGGTAATCAATGAACACTGCTCTTCGTGGACTAATGTTATTAGTGGAGTCCCTCAGGGTTCAGTGTTGGGTCCGTTGTTGTTTTCTGTATTCATTTAATGATATTGATGGTGTATCAGGATTGATGTTAAAGTTTGCAGACGATACGAAGGTCAGCAGGGTTGTTAATGACACTAATGACAGTATGTTGCTGCAACAGGATCTAGAAAAGTTGAGCAGTTAGGCTGAGAGGTGGAAACTGAAGTTTAACATTGACAAATGTAAAGTACTGCATATGGGAAGCAATAACCCCAGAGTAACGTATCAACTGTACTAACATTAGCATTAGTTGAGGCATATGATGCAGGAAAGCAAGCTTATAGAGTGTCAGCCAAAAAAAAAAAAAAAAACTTCCCATTTCACCCATCCAGTCACTCCAAATGTTTCTCTAGTTCAGCCTTAAATTTATTTAAGCTATCAACTTCCACAACAGATGGAAGTCTGTTCCAGCAATCAGCTACCCGCTGGCTAAATGAAAACTTCCGCACATCTATTCTACAATTTTCTTTCCTCAGTTTGAATCTATGTCCCCTCAGGTTCTTAATCTGAGCAAGCGGAAGTATCACATCAGCATTGAGCCTGTTCAAACCATTCAAGGCCTTATACACCTCACAGGTGCCTAATCTCCAGATGCTGCAACATGCAGAGCTTAAGCCTTTCTTCATAAGTACACCCCTTTGTTTCTCTCACCAGTCTTGTTGCCCTTCTCTGTACTCGTTCTAGCAACTCTGCATCCTTCCTAAAATGAGGCTTCCAGACCTGTAAACAGTACTCAAGGTGTGACCTGGCCATTGCCTTATACAAAGGGATAATCACCTCCTTTTCTCTGCTAGCAAAATTCCTATATATCATTTTCAAAACTCTATGACCTGCTCTGGAAGCCCATCTGCACTGCGCAAAGAACTTCATATCTGATTGCGCAATAACCCCCAGGTCTTTTTCATTCTCCATCTCCCTGAGTGTACCACACAGTTGGTACGTTTCTCTTGGATTATTGCTACCCATATGGAGTACTTTGCATTTGTCAATGTTAAACTTTAATTGCCACTTCTCAGCCCATCTGCCTAACTTTTCTAGATCCTGTTGCAGTAGCATACTGCCTTTACTGTCATTAACAACCTTTGTATCATCTGCAAACTTGGACATTAATTAAGCCTGATATACCTTCATTGATATAATTAATAAATATACAAAACAATAATGGGCCCATTTATTACCACTCTCTACCTTCTCCCACTCAACCATCCCTTTATCCATAGTGACAACTTACCCTTAATGCCTCCCCGCTCCAATTTGTACAGAAGTCTTTTAGGTGCAACAGTATCAAAAGCTTTCCTGAAATTGAAGTATTTAATATCAAAATAATTTCTTGCATCCAGTTCCCTTGTGACCACATCGTAGTATCCAATACACTGTTTCCAGTAGTACACATTTTCTGAGTATTATTAAAGATTTTACTATTTCTGAGGGTGAGGTTATGGTCTCCTTTGATGTGGTTTCTCTGTTCATTTCTGTTCCTGTACAACAGGCTATTGCCTGTGCGAGACGTCTTTTGAGCAGGGAATACCACATTTTGAGACAGAACCTCGCTCTCTAAAGGTGATATTTGTACTGCTCTCAATCAATCTGGGGGGGGGGTGAGATGATCATGTTCAATGACTCTGTTTTGCCAAATATAGGGCACAGTTATGGGTGCCCCTATTAGATCTATCGTGGCCAATATCACCATGGAGAAACTTGATATTCCGATTTTCTTGAACTTACCTATTCCTATCTATCACTCTCTGGTGTCATTATCAGTGGTGAGTTATAGTGGGCTCGCGAGAGCCCATTGTTGAGACGATCTTTTTTTTTTTTTTTTTTAATTTGCGAGCCCATTGTTGAGATTTATTTTACAAATGAAATCCTGAATGCAATTATTGAGTATCCAGAACCGAAACTACGGTGGGGCAAGCGGGGCCCCATTCCCAGCATTTTAATGGCGCAATCGATTGGTTATGTATTTTAAAATTGCTTCATTTTTGATTTAATTACAGTCGGATCTCTGTTTAATGAACTTCTTTATAGCGAATTTTTTTGATTCCCCTTGGTAATTACATTTAAAATAGTTTCTGTTGAACAAAGAAAATTTCCATGTAACGAACAGATTAGGAGAGACAATTGTGTATGCATTGTTCTCACCTCTGGCCTTTAAGCAATTTAGGTAATTAGAAAGTGCGAATTAAGGGTGAAAGGGATTACCGTTTCACAATGTTAGTGGTGTTCATAAAATCTCTGCAGTCATATACCAAGAAGTCACGCTAGTCAATATACTTTCCATAGCCAGTCAGAGGATTAAGAAGATCCTCGACATGGATTATAACATCTGGTCAACCTGTGTTGTGGTTCCCCTTTACTCCTACAAACGGGCATATGTTTTTTGGAGAAGTGAGTGATCCACTCCTTCCAGTAAATTTCTCCTGTCTGTGTTTACATGGTCACAGTAGCAGAATATCTGTGTGATTTAGACATTTTGCACAGTATTCAAAGAACTAGTGAGAGAGTAACGTAGAGGAGGGGGGGGGGAATTGAGGCAACTGAGATATTATATAAACTTTACTAAGATGAAATTTTGGCAGATTTTGAAACTTTGTCCAGCCTTTCACTGTGTAGAAAACGTTCTAAAATATAATGGCATACAGGCAATAATTAAAAAAAAAAAAACTGTATCAACAATCTCAAAAAAACTAGCGAATTAAGGATGATTGCTAAAGAACTTGATGTGGAAACTATAACGATCAGTCATGTGTTCGGGCCATGATGGGCAACTTTTAGCTTGCGGACAGCAATTGTGGGTTGGAGGAATTATCCCGCTTTGTGCAAACATTTTGAATCAGAAGTTAAATATTCCGGATTATTAAATCAACTTTTAAATTTGGAATTTCTTAAGCATTTAGCACTAATAGTCCTGCAAGAGCTCTCTTACCTTTCAGAAGTAAGAATCACAATGGTAAAAGCATACAAATTAATTATTCGAACTATCAATACTATTGATAATTTGAAAAATTCTGAAGGAAATTATGAAGCTAAAATTGAGAGCATGTTGAGGTGGAAAGAATTTGAACGAATCAAAATTGAAAGTAAAAAAATTACCTCGTGACAAGTTATTAAATGCGTTGTTTTATCCTTAAAGGATAACTTATTAATGAAACAGGGTGATTTTAAATTAAATAAAGAAAATAACAATAGCATTGAAGAAAATTTTAAACATATGCTACCCGAAATCGTGAATTTGAAAAAACTTTTGTCTCGGTGGCAAGACAGTGAAAACCGAATAAGAGATTTAAGTTTTCTGATAAAATATGAAATAAAAATTAATGATTTTAGAGATTTTGTCGAAGACAGTTTATCTTTAAAATCGAGTGAAATTACCTTTTCAATTAAGAAAGCCAGAAATATCTTTGAAACCATTGCCATTAGCAGTGCTGAAGCTGAGCAAGCTTTCAGCGTAATGAATACTATTGAGTGAATAAATGAATGAATAATGTTAACAATTAAACACGTTGCAGATTATGATGACCATACATCTAAATAGAAAACCTTTGCTTCAGTTTGATCCTTATCATTACGTCAAATCATTCCTCTGTAATCATCGCTCGACTATTGAGCAAATCAGAAGATCGACAACAAATATTAATGAAGAAGTAAATTGGCAATTTTTAGAATAAATTTTTCTTGAATATTTGTGAAATAATTTTTTTTCATGTAATCTATGATTTTTTGTGTACTTTTTCTAGAAAGTTTGTTTTTTATGTAATATTTGTTTTTATATTGTGGAATGCTTTGCGATAGTTTTTATCTTATTTGTGATATGGGAAATATTTCATGTTATTTTTTATTCACAATATTAAAATTTTATCATGAAAAAAATGTATCCATTATATTTCCCTAGTTGTTAAAAAAAAGTCAAATAAAAAAGTTCCGCATATGCCGAGCACGCGCGTTAGATGGTTTATGCGAAACATCCTTCACGTTTCTTTTAGGCATTTTGATTTGTATATATCGATTACAAAATAAAAGAGCTTTTTTATTGTAAATATTTTATTGATCATACACAGATTTTCATAATTTCTTGAAGACAAATATACAATGGATTTATGATAAATAAAGTAAGAGATGTATACTTGCGAGTGCAACATATCTAAATATCTCTGTAAAATAGCACCGATTGATGTACCGATCTTGTAGTTGAAGCGACATATGCAACTGTTAGGGGCACCTAGCAATGGAATGTAACAAAAGAAATTGTTGACAAATATTAGCATTGTTGAAATCATACTTAATGCAGTAGTAACTTCAGGAACCATGATTGTGATGTCATACTATTCAAAAATTCTAAAAAGTCAGAACTCCAGACACCGTCGTATCCAGTTATCATCATAAGGCGAGGCATGACGACCAGGTTTTTAATTTTTTTTTTTTTTTTTAGATAGACCTAGGAACATTTTACACATTCACGTATACGCATGGTTAAAGGGGTAATAAGCCACATCTGTTTCCCTCCCCCTAAATTCGCCCCTGACTCAAGATATCATACCGGTCATGAAAAATGCGTCACGCACTATAATCACAGTACTTGTAGTGCAAGCGTGGGAAGCACCTCTAGTGGAAGCCATGGATGAAGTCACTTCCGTGACCGATCAGATTTACTCATTAGAAAGTCGGAAAAACTGCGAGCCCATTGTTAAAATATTCACAGCTTACCACTGGTCGTTATGTGGACAATATCTTCGCAATTGTACCCCTGGTATTGGAATCTCGGTTGCTGAAATATCTCAATTCCCTGTCACCCGTCATTCAGTTTACGAGATTTATAATACTCTTCCTTTTTGGGATGTGTTAGTCCAACACGTGGATTTGCGTTTATTAACTTACGTTTTTAGGAAGCCAATGTGCGCAGGCCAATTTACCCATTAGGGGCCTGTGCATGCCCCTGGTCATTTGTGTAACAATGCTCACACTTTATTCTCCCATGCTTGGATGCACTCTAGTTGAACTGGTAACAGGCAATTGGAGATTTCCAGAATTAGGGCAGAGCTTTCAAATTGCAGCTATCCACCACATGTTCATGATAGATGTGAGCTTTACACAATCTAACCGTCCTCACATAACCTTGCTGCCTCTACTCTACTCTATTCACTGTCTGGCAGAGTAGAGGCAGCAAGATCATACACTAGCTGATCCAGAAGCCTCCTAGAGTTACCAATAGGTTTGGTCCAGTGTACTAACTAGCGGCCAGCCTGCAAACACCATTTTAGAGCTGTGCCCTCGAAATGTAAGGAAGTTTGGATCTCGCCATGCTGTTCATCATAACCTCAAAAGGCGTCAATCATACTGCAAGATGGAAGAGATGAGGAAAGGTTGACAGGAACTTAGCTCTGGAGACCAAACATTAGTTCCACCACTTCAAGCCTACAATAAGTGAAGGTGTGGTATTGACTGGTTGATGAGAGTCATCTACCACCTAGTTGAGGCATAGAGTCCTGTATCATGGTGTTTGCAATGGGACTCTGGTGGGTCGGCTGCTCCCATAACCTATTACAGCTAATGATCACCTGATGGTTTTGATGGAGACTTTTTTGGCGCCTCCCTTGAAGTTGGCAGTGATTTGTGCCACGGTTGCTCTCTGGTTGGCTGAAACAATGCGAGACAGATGTTGACTGCCACGTTCATCCACCACCTTTCTCCACCCACACTTCTATCCAAGATGAGATGTTATTCCAGAAATACATATTCCCAATACACTCTTGATACTGTTGAACGGGGATAGTGCAATTTCTGTACCACATCCACGAAAGAGTGACCCATGCGTTGGGCACCCACTATCATCCCTCTTTCAAAGTCAGTTAACTTATGATGTTTATCCGTACTAACGTTGAATTACCATCTACGTGAATGCGGTGTACCTGTATACCTGCCAAGCAGTGGATTTGTCCACTAGCAAGAGGGGTGGCAGTATCGCTTTGGAACCAGATCCAGATCTCCCATGAATTCTGTCCTTTCAGTGTATATTTGGTTGACTTATGTGATATGTATGGAAAAAAAATGATTGCTGGATTTCTATTTCTCCAGTTTTAATGAAATTTGAGTTGGCTTAATACACCTACTGAAAACATCTAATGTAAAATCTTATGAAACTTCATCTGCTGGAAGCCAAGTTGTTAGACGTAGATGGACATGGTGAAAACATTCTTTTAGCAGCATGGAGTGCAGGTATATCAAGAACTGGAAATTGGTGGAATAATGAACACATTAGCATGTGGAATGTAATCTGCCTTTAATTTTTTAAAGTAGTACAGATTATTCTTAGACTTTTCGTGGTACTTCCTGTACCACTTATTCAGTGACAGTAGAACCAATAAATTTGTTAATTTGATTATACATTTCTTGTTAATGTTTGGTCTTAGTTACCGATAACTATTAGTAAACATCAGGTAAAGATTAAATTTTTAACAGTTTTTAAATTATTTTACATTAGTTATTAATTTAGTTAATAAGATTAATGATTAAAATTAATAAATTAACATTATATAAATGGATAACTATGAATACTTAAACTCTTTTAATGCTGTCCTTTGATACCATCAGCCTCGCATACAAAGACAATGGTTTACAATTCATTATATCTATATGTTTTGTACTGTAATCTCAAACTAAAAATGTTTTTATTTAAAACTCCAGTTAAGGTCTTCTGGTGCCAGTTGTAGGTTAGTTTACATTGTGGGTATTTAGAATGAAAATAGGGATTTGAATGTTGTAGGATTAGATATCTGTTTGGCAGCTAATCTTTGTGAAAGAGTGTCTTAATTATGTGAGTGGATTCAAGATAATATATTAGAATGGGAATGGAGGTTTCTTTTTTTCAATATACTTATTATGGTTTTGATTTTTGTTTTTTATCTGCTCTAATACTCTGTTTTTGAAAATAAGTAGTTGGACCTCTATATAACGAAATGGATCGTTCGCTTGAAAAACTTTCTTAAACAGAAATTTTGTTATAAAGAAATATGACCTTTTGAATAAAGAAAAATACTGTAATTCAACATTCAGAAATATAGTAAAAGATGGAAAATAAATCAGAAATAAGTAGGAATGAATAAATTTTCTAACATTTTAAAGAATTTATTTATTAATATATACATATTAAGAAATGACTATGTACATGATGGTGCACAATATATTAGTACACTTTTAAGAATTATTTCATAAAATATTTGGTTATTTTTTGCTGTACACTTGATTTTACAGTCCATCGTTGATAAAAATGTTTGCACTCAAATATATTTTGCGGCACATTTTATTCACATTGAAGGCCTCGATACAAAGTTTCAAATGCTGCCAACATTTCATGTTTGGTAGGTTTAATATTGCCCTAATTTTCAACCAACTCATTGCTGATATTGTCACTAGTTCTTTGAATATTCTCCAAAACGTTGGATTCACTCGGATATTCAGCTACTATGACATCATCGACTACTAAAAATTCATCAAGAACAATTTCTCCACTGATCAAACCTCTCACTTGGAGTTCTTCTCAAGATTGCTCAATCTCTTGTAGCATTTCATCTCTCTCATTGCTATTAATTGGCATTTTAACAAACCTGCTTTTGCAAAACAATTCTTAATCATTGTTTCTGTTACATCTTGACTCGATACTTTCAGAAACTCTGATATGCACATCTGCAAATCTCTAACAGATTCTATATGTTGGTTTGTTTCTATTCTCAGCGTTATTTTTTTGTTCAGTATGCTCCTCTAGTAGTGCATTTTAAAATTCTTGATAATGCATTGGTCCATTGGCTGCAGTTTAGACGAGGAATTAGAAGGGAAGAAAACAAGATTCGCACTTGTAAGTTTTGAAATTACTGAGTTAAGATGGGCATGGCAGTTGTCGACAATCAACATGATTTTTCTGTTTTCTGTCATCATCTCTCTGTCAAAATTTAAAATCCACTATTCAGAAATTTCACTTGTCATCCAAGCTTTTTTGTTGTAGTTGTAGTCCAACTCTAACAGCTTTACTCCTTTGAAACATTGGGGTTGTTTACTTTTGCCTATTACCAAAAGCTTGTTTTCATTACCAGCCATATTTGCACAAACCAGGACTGTAATTCTCTCCTTACTATTTTACCACCTAAGCATTTATGACCTTTAAAAGTCAGTAAGATTGATTTCAAATGTTCAGCAAACATTTGAAAACTAGACCTGTTTCATCAACATTGAATATGTCTTTGGGTTCGTAGTCCTCCATAATTTTTTTCCAATTGTTTCTTTCCAATGGATACAGTCTTCTTCCATCATCAGAAATAACTTTTTCAAGTAAGCCATGGCGCTTTTAAAATTTCTCTAACCAACTGGAACTGGCTTGGGATGGTTTATGCCCCAGAAAAGATGTGTATTCCATAGCCTTTTCTTTTATTAATGGCCATGATATCAGCAAGGTTTGGTCTTTTTCAGAATGGTTTTTCAGAATGGTATATATTCTACTGGCAGAGATACCAAAATTTTAAAGCAATTTTTTTTTTTTTTTTTAACATCCCAATCTACACGAATATGCTTTAATCTTTGCCAATGGCTGTGGATACATAGATAGTAATTGACTATTGTGACTTCTTGGTAGAGTAGAGGTTTCGGATTTATCGGTTTTACAGGCAACTTGTAAAAACTCGACTTCTCGGTTGCATAGGTTTTACGGGAAGCAATCAATTCTGGAATGTTTCAACTCTTAATTCCTGCTCTTAAGAATTAATCCTTTTTGCTCTTAAAAGCTAAAGGGATTAAATCTTAATCCTTTTAGGTATTAATTCGTGCTTGCTACAGCATCAGCCCTATTTGCCTGAAGGCCAAAGGTGCGAGAAATGCATACCCAGGTCTCTCTAAATTAGTTTGTATAGTGTGCATAGTATTAGGGTCAGGAACCACCTGTGATTTCCCACATCTGTGCCACATGTACACTGTGAAGAAATACAGTACTACTGTATATGCCAGAAAAGTGTTGGGTGTTGAATTTTTTTTTTTTATGTAAACCCCAACCATGAGAGGTATTAGAACCTATAGTACTTAGTACCGTGCTTGGGTTGGAGGTTGAGAAGACGAAAGAAGATATTTGTTGACATTGGACTTGAACTTCTGTAGACTGTAATTTTTAGGAAATATGTATGAAGGAAGGTTGTTCCAGAAAACAGCAGTTGAATGAATAAATGAGGAAGATGAAAAGTTGGTTCTGTGAGTTTCGAGTTGGGCAGTAAATGAATGTCAGCTGGTGGGGGCACATGTTCGGACTGTTTTTAAAGAGAGAGCGGGAATTATAGAAGCCAATTCAGAAGAACAGTGCCCATGGAAGTATCTGTAGAAGAGGCATGCAGCAGACACAGTACGTCTATGAGACAGCGAGTGGAGAGACTTTGTTAAAGATGAATCATTGATTAACCCAACTGACCTCTTCTGAATAGAACTAGAAGCCTGAAAGAGGTTTTAGGGGCACCACCCCAGGTGTGGGAACAATATTCCAAGGCAGGGCGGATTTGCGATTTATACAGAGTGAACAGCTGTTTGGAAGAAAAGTAATGCTGAGAGCGAAAGAGAAAACCAAGTTTTTTAGACACAGAGGAAGCAATATTTGTAATGTGCTTGTGCCAAGAGAGATTAGAAGTCGTGGTAATCCCCAAAAGAGATATATCATTTTGCCTAGATATCGGAGTGTCACTAAAGATAAGCATAGGAGCAGAAGAATCCTTTTTGTGAGATATAAGACAAGACTGAGTTTTAGAAGGGTTGAAATCAACTAAGTTGTCTTTGCCCCACTGGAGAATTACCTGAAGATCGGCATTTAAGGAATTGGTAGCAGATTTTCGAGAAGTTGAAGCTGATTGAGCAGGACAAAGTTTCTCAAAATGGAAAGTAGAATGCAATGTGCTATCATCGGCAAAACTATGGATAGGATTTCCAGTCAATGGAAGAAAGTCATTAATATACAAGAGGAAAAGAGTGGGGGAAAGAACTGAACCTTGGGGGACACCAGCATTAGTGGAGAAGTTAGAAGACAGAGAGCCATCTACCATCACCCTCAGTGAGCGATCGGAGAGAAAACTGGATAACCAATTACTAAAAACAGTTGGCAGACCATAAGACGGAAGCTTGTTCAGAAGACCTTTATGCCAAACACGATCGAAAGCCTTTGAGATGTCAAGAGCAACTAATTGTGTTTCAACGAACCTTTCCATTGAATTACTCCATAAATGGGTAACATAAGCCAGAATATCACCAGTGGATCGACACTGATGGAATCCATACTGGCGATCGTTGATCTGACGGAACGTTTCTAGGTAGTTTAAGAGTTGGCGGTTAATTGATTTCTCCATTACTTTAGAAAGAGTAGAAGTAATTGCAATGGGACGATAATTGGATGGGAGGGATTTGTCACTCTTTTTAGGAACTGGCTAGACATGAGCAAATTTACAAGCAGAAGGAAAAACACCTTTGGAATAAGAAAGCGAAAAAAGGTGGCAAAGGAGTAAGTTCAGGAGCACAGATTTTAAGAAAAAGTGGAGAAATACCATCAGGATCTGGAGCTTTCTTAGCATCAAGATTCGTCAAAATCCTTCTAACATCCTTTTGACGGAAGACCACGGGAGGCATTGAATGGAACATGCTAGGAATGGTGGGAGGTGTGATCATTGATACATGAGTTGGAAGAAAAATGGGATGCTAGCAGGTCAGCTTTATCCTTGGCTGAAGTGACAACAGAACCATCTGGTTTTGATAGAGGTGGGAGGAGAGATGGACAAAAGTTGTAGCCAATAGCTTTAGCAAGAAACCAGAATGCTCGGCTACAATTAGGGCAAGAAGCAAGTTTTCTACTCGTAACCTGTTCAAACTCTAGTTTGGACTGATTAATAACTGCTTTACAATTGTTGCGAGCTTTGATGTAGGCAGAAAATGAAACGGAAGAATTGGAAACAAACCAATTACAATATACAACATTCTTCTCCTGAATGGCCTTAGCACATTTATTGGTAAATCAAGGTTTAGATAAAGGAAGAGATTTTAAAGTGGAGTGTGGGATAAAGGATTCCATTCCTACAAGAATAATTTCACTGACACGATCTGAGCAATTATTCACATTAGAAGTTTTGAAACAGTAGTCGAACCAAGGAAAAGAAGAAAAGAAATTTCGCAGGTTATCCCATTTTGCTTTCTTGTAATGCCAAACAATAGAAGGTTGGGAATAGCCATGAGATAAAGGCTCCATTGGAGAAGAGACAATCACCAAGTTGTGATCTGTGGTGCCTAAAGGACCACTCACTTCGACCGTGTACTTACAAGGGTTGTTTGTTAGAAAAAGATCAAGCGTGTTGGCTGTATGGTTAGGATTGTCTGGTATTCTTGTAGGTAAATGAACAATCTGTGCAAGGTCATTAGTAATTGCAAAACCCTCAGCATCTCGACCAGCCTGGTCGGTGTGACTAGAAAACAGAAGCCAGCTGGAGTTATGAACATTAAAAATCACCAAGGAAAATTACCTCACTGTTAGCAAAGTTGGACTGGAGAAGGTTAAGTTGCAAAGAGAGGAAGTCGAAGAGCTCCAAGCGATTAATGGAGTCGGGAGAATGGTAAAGATAACTGATGAATTTAACCCTATGAGGTAGAGAGATTTTAAGCAAGTGAAGATCAAAAAGAGAACCATATCTCTGGCAAGGAATATCGGAATGGACATATGCACAAGTACCACCTTTGAAACAAAAGGAATCATACAGCAAATAATTTGGCCAACTGAGATGAGTGGTAGTTGAATAGACTGATAACTGAGATTCTTTCAGAAAAAGTACAAGGGTTTTGGCAGACTGCAAGTGGAAATGGACATCGTTGAGATTAGAATTGAGACCATGTATATTTGTGAAATGAGCTAGGAAGTGTTTGGGTCATTTATATCTTTTTGCAGATAAGCTTACTCTGTTAGTTTGACAATTCATGGTGTATTCAATAGTAAGAAATGTGGGTGGGACATGCTGTATGAAGTAATGAAATTTTTGGATATGGCATACACATGGTAAGAATATACCCAGATTGTTGACATAGTGTTGCCTTGATAATGCCCCCACATATACACTACTTGGACTCCCTCCAGTCACTATCTGGCAGAGTAGAGGTAGCAAGGTTATACACTAGCTGACTAAAGAGTATCCAATAGGTTCGATCTGTTGTACTATCTAACAGCCAGCCTGTATACACCGTTTTAGTGCTTTACCTTCGAAATGGAAGGAAGATTGTATCTCACCATGGTGTCCATCATAACCTCAAAAGTCATCAGTCATACTACATGATGGAAGAGATGGGGAAGGGTTGACCGGAACTTATCTCTGGAGACTAAACATGGGTTCCACCACTTCAAAGGCACCTCCGTAGCCAGATGGGCAGGAGCAGCAGTGCATAGCACACGCTTCTTGATTAGACCGGGGTTCGAGCCCGTGACCACCAAATACGGAGGATGCGGAAAGGTCAGGGAATGACCACCTCATATCCCCGGAGCAATATAGCCTTAGTTGCTAATGCCCCTAAAAAAAACCAAATAACAAACAAACCACCACTTCAAGCCTCCAATAAGCAAAGTGATGGTATTTCTCCGGTTAATGAGAGTCATTGTTTTTGTTGTGGTTTTTATGAGCATTAGCAACTAAGGCCATATTGCTGCGGGATATGCAATGGTCATTCCCTGACCTTTCCGCATCCCTCGTATTTGGTGGCCACGGGCTCGAACCCCGGTCTAATCAAGAAGCGTGTGCTACGCGCTGCTGCTCCTGCCCACCTGGCTATGGAGGTGCCGATGAGAGTCATCTATCACCTAGTATTGCCTGGTAACACAGAAGGGCGGCATTCCTCCATGTGGTGTGGGCGCCATGCCTCGACCCCTGCTTATGTTGGCTCACCTAGGTGGTCACCCACAGTGTGCTTGTGCATGAGCGTTATACCCAGGATTACTAACAGTCCCACCATCGTGAAGGTGCGAGCAGAGGAGTTGGCTGTGACAGACCATCCAGACTTTGCCGAAATTAGGTCCACTTGACTTGAGTTTAGTTATGATATTGGTTCACTTCCCCCTCTCCTTCAAGCCCATGTACTCCAGGCTAATCACATGCGGATGGCATTATTAATATACTGCCAAAGGCTAATAATCAAATAGACTGCGGAACACTTTATTTTGGTGGGCTTTTGCATAGAGGCAATGCTTTTTTTTGCGATGGTATGCAACGGTACGCCGTACCGGCACCTTAATTAAAAGTGACGTGTGACATTTGGATGCAGTTCACTTTGAAATTTGTGATATTCCGTAAATTTTTTTCACATGTTTATCTACTATTCAAATAAGCTTAAAATTATTTAACTAAATTTACATTTTCCACTGTCTATTGTTAAGATATTTTCTATATAAAACTGTATAACCATTTTTATAATTCTAAATTACTCAGTCGGACCTCTGTTTAATTATTTTGAATTCCCCTTGGAAGTTACATTTAAAATGGTTTCTGTTGAACGAGAAAATTGTTATATAGCGATCGGATTAGGAGAGAATTAACTCGGTACGCCCTGTTCACATTTCTGGCCCACAAACAAACCACCACTTCAAAGTGGTGGTTTGTTTGTGGCAATTTAGGCAATTAGTGCTGTTGAGCGAATTAGAGGGCTAAAGGGATTACCATTCTACAACTTAGTGGTACCTGGTAAAAACTATCCAACCACCCATCCCACATACGGAGAAGTCGCGCTAGTCTGCAGTGAGCAGATCAAGGTGTATTCCCAATGGGATCTGGTCCACCTTCTACTGCAGTGATGTCCAAACATTTCCCGTACAGGGGCCATATTCAAAAAATTCAAAGTTAAATTTCCTTAGTGTGTTACATTTTCCATATCTTGTTGCATGTAAAAGTAAAATTGAAAATATTCGAAAATTTTATTAAGTACAATACAGTATTACATTTACTGAACATTTAATGAGATATTTTTTGATAATTAACAAAATTTAAAATGCTGTTTTAGTTCATTTTCCGTGAAATAAAACAGCATTTTAAACCTTCGTGAATAAACTGTAAGTGCCCTGTTCGAGAATTAGAAAAGTGATTTTCTTTTACCCCAACAAATAATCATCTGTTGTTTCGCGGAAGTGCGTTATCCACATTTTTCCGTAAATTTTCCCTATCTCTGTTTACGTGGTCACAGTACCTGAATATCCGAATGACACTGACATTTTGGACAGTTTCAAAAAAAAAAAAAATTCAAATTTAAGAACTAGTGACAATACCGATGACGAGAGAAGGAAAACGAGGACAATGAAGGTATTAAACCTTCTAAGCATGAATTGTTGGCATTTGGTGAAAATGAAGTTAGAAAAAAAAAATTAGAAAATCAATTAGGTTACAGTTAAATACAATTCGTGGATTTCGGGGGTACCTAATTGAAAAGATGGTTTTGGAAGAATTGAAGAATTTGATGGACGCACTGAGTATGATACCAATTTTATTGATTGAATGTGAACGAGGGTTTTCAATAATCTGATTGTCAGCCCAATCAGAGTTAATGACAAAAACAGTTTCTTCACTATTGTTTCTTAAAATTGTATGCCCACCGCTGACTTGCTTCGATCCAGCAAAATATGTCGATTCGTGGCTGCTTCGGAAACGTCATTCAGCAACCGACACACGAAGAGGAAGAAAAGAAGTCAGTATTAGGTGTCAGATAAAAACTTAATAAAAATTTGGAATATTCTACAAAAACTTTATTTTAAAATAATTTTTACTTATTATTTTTAAGGGCCATAGTCTAACGAAGGACCCTTAAAATGTCACTCAGTTGTCTGTCTATCCGTCCATCTGTCACAGCATTGTATCTCTGGAACCACTGAACCTATTGACTAGAAATTTTGCATGGATTTGCACATCAAGTGGGCCAACATAACGCCATATTGATCATTGTTGACAAAAATTTGTCTGAGAAATAGAGGGGGGTTAAAATGTGGGGGGATAAAAATGTTGTCGACAACCTATAGCTACACCGTTGGAAAGAGCTCAAAGAGTATGTTTAAATATAATTTTAAAATTAAAAATTTGAGAGAGGAAAATGTAACAGGAAAATATGAGTAATTTTCGTGTCCCCCTCTCTATTTCCATCGCTAAGGAGCTAAAAATTTAAAAATCACATTAGCTATGTGTTATTCGATGCTTACCAAGAGCAATTTATTCTGATTGAAATCTATCATTTATTTTTGTTTTAAAATTAAAAAACCAATTTTTTGCTGTACTTCGATAGCACGCTTCTTTGTACTAAGTAACTCTCCTTTTAGTGACAAAAAGGTTGCTAAATAGTTAGTTAATAATTCTATAAAGGTCATTTATAAATTTTGCGACCAGAAGTATATTTGTCCTTGAGGACAAATATACTTCTGGTCAAATATACGATGGTCCTTGAGGTTGTCACAGACATTCTCTCAGATATGCCAGACAAGCTGTTCTTGCTACCTGGGAGTCTAAAACGCTGATGGAACTGATATTCGGGTGACACTCAAGTCAAAGTGGACCCAATTTAGGCGAAGTCCGGACGGTCTATGACAGCCAAATCCTCTGCTTGCACCTTCACGATGGTGGGACTGTTAGTAATCCTGGGTATAACCTTCATGCACAAGTACATGGTGGGTGACCACCCAGGTGTGAACCAACGTAAGCAGGGGTCGAGGTGTGGCACCCACACCACATGGAGGAATGCCGCCCCTCTATGTTAATAGGCAGTACTAGGTGGTAGATGACTCTCATCAACCGGTGAAATACCACCACTTTGCTTATTGGAGGCTTGAAGTGGTGGAACCCATGTTTAGTCTCTAGAGCTAAGTTCCGGCCAACCCTTCCCTATCTCTTCCATCATGCAGTATGATTGATGATTTTTGAGGTTATGATGAATGTCGTGGTGAGATCCAATATTCCTTACATTTCGAGGGTACAGCTCTAAAACGGTGTTCGCAGGCCGGCCGCTAGTTAGTACACCGGACTGAACCTATTGGTAACTGTCTAGGAAGCTTCCGGATCAGCTAGTGTATAATCTTGCTACCTCTACTCTGCCAGATAGTGACTGGAGGGAGTCCGAGTAGTGTGTATGCGGGGAGCATTGTCGAGGCCACGTTATGTCAAGGATCTGGGTATATTCTTACCACATGTACGCCATATCCAAAAATTTCATTACTTCATACAGCATGTCCCACCCACTTTTTCTTACTATTGAATACACCATGAATTGTCAAAATAATAGAACAAGCTTATCTGCGAAAAGATCTAAACCTCCCAAGGACTTCCTAATTCATTTCACAAATATACGTGGTCTCAATTCTAATCTCAACGATGTCCATTTCCACTTGCAGTCTTCCAAACCCCATGTACTTTTTCTGACTGAATCTCAGTTATCAGTTGATTCAACTACTGCTCATCTCAGATGTCCAAATTATTTGCTGTATGATTCCTTTCGCCTCAAAGGAGGTACTTGTGCATATGTCCGTTCTGATATTCCCTGTCAGAGACTTGGCAATTTGGAATCTCCTCTCTTTGATCTTCTCTGGCTTAAAATCTCTCTACCTCATTGTGTCAAATTCATCTGTTGTCTCTACCGTTCTCCCAACTCCACTAATCACTTGGAGCTCTTTGACTTCCTCTCTTTGCAACTTGACTTTCTCCAGTCCAACTTTCCTAACAGTGAGGTAATTTTCCTTGGTGATTTTAACGTTCACAACACCAGCTGGCTTCCGTTTTCTAGTCACACCGACCCAGCAGGTCGAGATGCTGAGGCTTTTGCAATTACTAATGACCTAGCACAGATTGTTCATTTACCTACAAGAATACCGGACAATCCTAATCATACAGCCAATACGCTTGATCTTTTTCTCACAAACAACCCTTCTAAGTACAAGGTTGAAGTGAGAGGTCCTTTAGGCACTTCAGATCACAACTTGGTGATTGCCTCTTCTCCAATGGAACCTTTATCTCATGGCTATTCCCAACCTCGTATTGTTTGGCATTACAAGAATGCTAAATGGGATGACCTGCGAGACTTCTTTTCTTCTTTTCCTTGGTCTGATTACTGTTTCAAAACTTCTGATGTCAACGTTTGCTCAGATCGTGTCAGTGAAATTATTCTTGCAGGAATGGAATCCTTTATCCCACACTCCACTTTAAAATCTCGTCCTTTATCTAAACCTTGGTTTTCCAATAAATGTGCTAAGGCTGTCCAAGAGAAGAATGTTGCATATCGTAATTGGCTTGTTTCTAATTCTTCAGTTTCATTTTCTGCCTACACCAAAGCTCGCAACAATTGTAAAGCAGTTATTAATCAGTCCAAACTAGAGTTTGAACAGGCTAAGAGTAGAAAACTTGCTTCTTGCCCTAATGGTAGCCGAGCATTCTGGTCTCTTGCCAAAGCTATTGGCCGCAACTTTTGCCCATCTCTGCTCCCACCTCTGTCCAAACCAGATGGTTCTGTTGTCACTTCAGCCAAGGATAAAGCTGACCTGCTAGCATCCCATTTTTCTTTGAGCTCATGTATTAATGATCTTGGTAAAACACCTCCCACCATTCCTAACACGCTCCATTCAATGCCTCCTGTGGTCTTCCGTCAAAAGGATATCAGAAGGATTTTGATGAATCTTGATGCTAAGAAAGCTCCAGGTCCTGATGGTATTTCTCCACTTGTTCTCAAAACCTGTGCTCCTGAACTTACTCCTATTCTTTGCCGCCTTTTTTCACTTTCTTATTCCAAAGGTGTTTTTCCTTCTGCTTGGAAATTTGCTCATATCCAGCCAGTTCCTAAAAAGGGTGACAAATCCCTCCCATCCAATTATCGTCCCATTGCAATTACTTCTACTCTTTCTAAAGTAATGGAGAAATCAATTAACCGCCAACTCTTAAACTACTTAGAAACCTTCCGTCTGATCAACGATCGCCAGTATGGATTCCGTCAGTGTCGATCCACTGGTGATATTCTGGCTTATGTTACCCATTTATGGACTAATTCAATGGAAAAGTTCGGTGAAACACAAGTAGTTGCTCTTGACATCTCAAAGGCTTTTGATCGTGTTTGGCATAAAGGTCTTCTAAACAAGCTTCCATCTTATGGTTTGCCAACTGTTTTTAGTAATTGGTTATCCAGTTTTCTCTCTGATCGCTCACTGAGGGTGATGGTAGATGGCTCTCTGTCTTCTAACTTCTCCACTAATGCCGGTGTCCCCCAAGGTTCAGTTCTTTCCCCCACTCTTTTCCTCTTGTATATCAATGACCTTCTTCCATTGACTGGAAATCCTATCCATAGTTTTGCCGATGGTAGCACATTGCATTCAACTTTCCATTTTGAGAAACCTTGTCCAGCTCAATCAGCTTCAAGTTCTCGAAAATCTGCTGCCAATTCCTTAAATGCCGATCTTCAGGTAATCCTCCAGTGGGGCAAAGACAACTTAGTTGATTTCAACCCTTCTAAAACTCAGTCTTGTCTTATATCTCACAAAAAGGATTCTTCTGCTCCTATGCTTATCTTTAGTGACACTCCGATTTCTAGGCAAAATGATATATCTCTTTTGGGGATTACCCTGACTTCTAATCTCTCTCGGCACAAACACATTACAAATATTGCTTCCTCTGCATCTAAAAAACTTGGTTTTCTCTTTCGCTCTCGGCATTACTTTTCTTCCAAACAGCTGCTCACTCTGTATAAATCGCAAATCTGCCCTGCCATGGAATATTGTTTCCACATCTGGGGTGGTGCCCCCAAAACCTCTCTCAGGCTTCTTGATTACATTCAGAAGAGGGCAGTTAGGTTAATTAATGATTCATCTCTAACAGAGTCTCTCCACTCGCTGTCTCATAGACGCACTGTTTCTGCTGCATGCCTCTTCTACAGATACTTCCATGGGCACTGTTCTTCTGAATTGGCTTCTATAATTCCCGCTCTCTCTTTCAAAACAGTCCGAACACGTGCCGCCACCAGCCAACATCCATTTACTGTCCAACTTCAAACCCACAGAACCAACTTTTCATCTTCCTCGTTTATTCATTCTACTGCCGTTTTCTGGAACAACCTTCCTTCATACATATTTCCTGAAAATTACAATCTACAGAAGTTCAAGTCCAATATCAACAAATATCTTCTTTCGTCTTCTCAACCTCCAACCCAAGCACGGTACTAAGTACTATAGGTTATAATACCTCTCGTGTTTGGGGTTCTCATAAAAAAAAAAAAAAAAAAAAAATATTTAACTATTTTCAAAACTGCAGTTATCCCAGCAATGAGATACTCAAAGAGCCAGTGTTGAGGTGGTGGTGGTGGAGAGGTGCCTGTGCAGTGTCTTGCACGGCCCTCACCTGCCAGTCACTTCTCCAATAGTCGCTTCTCCCACCCTTGGCATTCACAACAACTGGAAAGATTCAAATAGACAACGTTTTCATTATTTCCTAAGTTTTAGGCCAAGCCTGGGTACTATAAACTTTTTTCAATTACCATAAAGCTCTCTATTTGAGATACATGTACTACACTAATGACCATTCGTGTCATCCCGAGTGCTCGGCACTCAGTAGTTGACCGATTTATTTACTTATTTTATTCACATTTTACTTATTTTTTTATATATACTTGAATAATTAATTTATACTTAATAAACTGTTAATATACTAAATTTGTTGTTCTTATTCCAAAAACATTACTACGAAAGTAACCTCTCATGTTTGGGGTTTAGATAAAAAAAAAAAAAAACAATATCAGGAAAAAAAAATTTTTAGAGTACTTTTCATATCCTTTTAATTTTCAATTTTTCCTGATAGCAAAGAATGAGTACTGGCACCTATTTTTTTACAAAAAAAGCACTGCATACAGGTAATGACATCTACCTAAAAGTAGGAATGTGGTGATATAATATGCCATCTGTATGTGATTTAGCCTGGAGTACATGGGTTTGAAGGAGGGGGGAAGTGAACCGATATCATAACTAAACCCGCTTCTTTATATAAATTTTTTTTTGATAATTATATTTTGAAATATTATTAAAATAAATGACCATGGATTTGTGGTTGAAAAAAGGAACTTTAAAATGAGAAGCAAGTAGTTCTAGTAGTGCAACTGTGGTCGATGAAAACGAACACAGTATTGTCACACTTCAAAGTGAGGATGAACAATTGTAGCCTTTTGTTCCCCAAAAATCCAAAGTGAAAAAACAGAACCAACTAATAAAAGACCAAAATGAAAGTATGATGATAGTTATTTGAATTTCGTCTTTACATGTGTTGGAAATAAAGATACTCCTAATGCACAGTGCATCGTATGTAATAAAATATCATTAGCAAATAGTTCTTCGACTCCCGCTAAACTTGTGATTCGTATATGTTCTGTAAATATATTGTGAGATGAAAAGTGTTCCGTGACTAAAAAAGTTTAGTCCTAAAATTTTAATTTTATCATTCACGCAACATGGCTTCCCCTCAATTTTTTTTTTTACTTTATCTACTGAATGTATCATGAATAGCCAAACTATTAGAATAAATTTTGGTATTGATATTAGTAGTGGCAAATGATGCAAGAAAGCAAGCTTATATAGCATCAGCAAAAAAAAAAGGGAAAAAAAATTTCACATCATCTGTCATCCCCTCCAAAAAATAACTAGTTTGCCTAGTTCTTTCTTGAACTTATTCAAACTAACCACTTCCCCAACAACAGCTAGAAGTTTGTTCCAACAATCAACTACCCATTGACTGAAGGCAGATTTCTACATATCTGTTTGGCAACCATCCTTCTTCAGTTTGAATTATGCCTTCCCCTCATGTGTGTAGTTTGAGCAAGAGGAAGAATGCTATCAGCATTGAGCTAGCTCAATTCATTCAAAGCCTTGAACTCCTTGGTCAGATCACCTTTCAAGTACCTTGTCTCTAGAACTGCAGTTTGCAGAACTGAAGCCTTTCGTGGTAAGACCACCCTTTTGTTCCTTCACCAATCTCTTTGCCCTTTTCTGCACCCATTCCAAAGAAGGGATAACTTGTCTGTGAAACAATCTAAACTTCCTCATTCATTTCACAAATATATGCAGTCTCAGTTCCAATCTCCATCTCATCCATTTCCATCTAGATAGTCCACAGATTGAAATCTACCAAAAAAAACCAAAAGATCAAACTGAAAACAGTTTGTTAGTTTGGTCCTTTGGTGTTTTTGTGACTGTGCAACTACAGGATTACAATCACAGAAGTGGTGGATTTGATCAAGATGACTTGTGCAGTAAGCCATTCAAATATTATATTAATAATAACCCTTCCTGTTGGCTGCCATGCTTGCAAAAAAAGTGAGAAAGTACTCATAATGGCACATGTTTTTAGCCTTTGGGCCATTAATTCCTCAAAAATATTAGACCAAGAAAGAAACGAGCAGTGGCCTTACTGCTCATTTCATTCTGTCTCTCAAACCTATCACTTTCACTTCATGCAGAGATGGTACATGAGTGGAATGTGGATTTACTTCTGCCTAAATTGTTTAATTTCATGTTTTCATGCCACTCAACAGAACAAAGTGTTTCCTCTGATGCGTACTATTCTCTATCCTCCTCCAATTTGGCCAGAAATCATAGCGCAAATTCAAGCCATAGTTATTTGATCAAAGTGCTTTATTCAGAACTAAATTACTCCTGTACAGAAACATTCTGCATGTCGAAATAGAGCTTTTGCATACCATGGATATGGGCAAGAGGCTTCGATGAATGAGGAGTATATGTGCAGTAGCAGTACCATTTGAGTTCCTTTACAGCAGCAAAGGCTTCAACAACAGATTCAAACTGATCAAGGTCTTTGTTTATGCACTCTATAATAATAATATGAAAGATAATGAAATTTCCCTGAAATCAGACTAAGTTTGCAGATGATACTAATGTGGGAACAATGAATAGTAACGGTAATCAGGATATGCTACTGCAAAATCTGGAAAAAATAAACAGATGGGCTGAGAATTGGCAGTTGAAGTTTAACATTGACAAATGCATAGGTAGCAGTAATCCCATATTAATATACTAACTGTGTGCTCACTGATCTTGATCAATATTAATTCGAATATGCTATGCGATCAAGGTCAATGCAACAGGAGCATATAATGTTAAATTATGCAATTAATTTTTGCTCTGGATCACTTAAGTCATATTTATAAATAACAGAAAATTTTATAATATTGTGAAGTAAATTTTCTGGGGGAGAACACTGGTGTGTACCACCAAATGTTGTAGAGAAAAGAACTGGGGGTAATTGTACAGTTTGACATGAATTTCTCTGAGCAGTGTAGACAGGCTGCTAGGACAGCTTATCATGTCAATGATATACAGGAATTTTACCAGCATGGATAAGGAGGTATATAAAGGAATGGTTGGACCACATCTTGAGTATTAGATACAGGTCTCTGGAAGCCTCATTTTAGGAATAATGCTGATCTGTTGGAATGGGTGCAGAGAAGTGAGGGAACAAAGGTTTTCTTACCAAAAAAGACTTCAGTTCTGAAAATTGCAAGGAAATCTGATTTGAGGTGTTTAAAGCTCTTTATACATTGAGTAAGCTAAATGTTGATGGCATCTTTACTCTAGCTTAGACAAAGGAGGCACAATGTTTGTTTGTTTGTATGTAGGCTTTATGGCGCAAGGGCAGCAAAGGCCATAATGCACCTAAGGAGGCACAAATTTAAATTGGGAAAGGGTGGTTGCAAGATCTGTGGAAATTTGCTTTCAGCCAGAGAATAATCAATTGATGGAGCAAACTTCCATATGACGTTGTAAAAATGGGTAGTTTTTTTTTCTTTTTTTCTGATGTTGCAGAAATTTGCTATCGTGAATCATTTGCCAATGATAAGTTAGTTTGTCATAGGGAGAGTTACTTGGTTTATCCTTTCCATTAACATCAGCAATTTGAATCAAAATCCGACAGCACAATACCTTAAATTTATACCCATAAGATACTGACATCTCATGACCTTAGATGCTCCAGCTTAAATCCTAGACAATCCATTCTAATTTAGTTTGCAATTTTTAATATTCATTTAGATGTTTTTATAGGACTTACTTAGGAAAATAATACATCTAAAATTTTCTTCCAAAAAATTTTTTTTCTAGATATTCGTGTTGGATTTTGCTTCAGCCAAACATCTGCTGGTACATCTCATGACCTTAGATGCTCCAGCTTAAATCCTAGACAATCCATTCTAATTTAGTTTGCAATTTTTAATATTCATTTAGATGTTTTTATAGGACTTACTTAGGAAAATAATACATCTAAAATTTTCTTCCAAAAAATTTTTTTTCTAGATATTCGTGTTGGATTTTGCTTCAGCCAAACATCTGCTGGTACTTGTACTACCCACACTGCAGACATGATGGAAATAACCAAAGCTGACTGTTGCTGTGGTATTGGAATATCCTGGGGTCCTGGGTGTGAAATATGTCCACAACGAGGAACGAGTGAGTTTTTCATTTTAAAAATTATTTTTTTTGTTTTGTCTCCTTCTTTTGTTCAGCTTTGCTTGTGGTAACTAAGTTTTGTTCAACCTTGTGATAACCAAGATTAAATCAAAATAATAAAACCCACATAGGATAAACAAATCATAAACCAGTTAAAACATATACACATATACTTGGCTTAATGACAGCTTTGGGTTTCTTAAAAGTGAGTCATTTACTGCAATGTTATTATGCAGATGGAAATTTTCCTTATACTACCATGTGTTATAGTGATATAGATGCCTTCTTGAAAAAAAACACGAGTAGTGAATTTTAATTATAACAATTGCTGGAGTATAATAGAGTAATACTGAATCCCCATTAGATTTATAATCGTGAAAGAAAGGAAAACTGTAGAATAAAAAAAAGAAAAACAAATTCTTTTTTTTTTTTTTTTTGTTTTCATTAATCTTAGCCAGTCACAAATAATGAAGATTCTTCTGCTGTTGTAGGTGGAGATGGTTGTGGTTGTTTAAAATATGAGGCTGTTGATGCCTGCAATATTGTTCCCTTCTTTGTATGATAGCTGGTAACATTTGTATGTTTTTTTTGTTATTTCCATACTACTTGTGCTGCTTTTGTGTATGTATTCATTTTTCTCAGCAAAAATGGCCACACAGCTTCTAAATGGGTAAAAGAGTCTGACACGTTAGCATTAATACAGGCATATGAAGCAAGAAAACAAGCTTATATAGCATCAGCCAAAAAAAAAAAAAAAAAAACTTCCCATTTCACCCATCCATTTTGTTCCAGTTCTTTGAATTTATTTAAGCTATCGACTTCCACAATGACAGATGGAAGTTTGTTCCAGTTACTTCCTTGGTTGCTCTTAATCAGTATACAATGTTAGCATTTTTACAACCGTGTCTTTACATTTTTTGCTTTTTTGAAGCTCAGGAAGTTCTTGGATAATCTTAGCCATATGATGCAAGTAAAGTAGCCACGTCAGCAATCTCAACATCATCATCAATTTTAGCCTGTAATATCTGCTATTTCTTTGTATATCAAACACTAGTGCTCTTAATCCAAGGTAATATTGGATTTTTTTTTTTTTATTAAATGAAAACCCAAAATACAAGATGTATTAGAACCTAAGAACCTATAGTACTTAGTACCATGCATGGGTTGAAGGTTAAGAAGATGAAAAAAGATATTTGTTGATATTAGACTTGAATTTCTGTATAATGTAATTTTCAGGAAATATGTATGACAGAAGTTTAATGAATAAATGAGGAAGAAGAAAAGTTGGTTTTGTGAGTTTGAAGTTGAATAGTAAAAGGATATTCAGTAATTCCCTCTCACTACTTTGAAAGAGTGAGAGGGAATTATAGAAGCCAATTCAAACCAGTGACCATAGAAATATCTATAGAAAAGCATGCAGCAGAAACAGAACGTCTATGAGACAGAGAGTAGAAAGATGAGTCATTTGTTAAGATGAATCATTTTAGAGATGAGGTATTAATTAACCTAACTGCCCTCGTTTGAATGGAATATAGAAGCCTTAAAGAGTCTTTGGAGAGACCACACCACATATGGGAACAATATTCCATGGTAGATTTGCAATTTGTACAACAGCTGTTGGAAGTAAAGTAATGCCTAGAGTGAAAGAAAAAAACCCAGTTTTTTAGATGCAGAGGTAGCAATATTTGTAATGTGCTTATGCCAAGAGAGATTAGAAGTCAGGGTAATCCCCAATAGAGATATATGACCTTGCCTAGAAATCAGAGTGTCATAGAAGATGAGCATAGGAGCAGAAGAATCCTTTTTTGTGAGATATAAGACAGGACTGAGTTTTAACTGGATTTAAATCAACTAAGTTATCTTTGCCTCACTGGAGCCCCTCGACGTGGGCACCTGTACATGGTGAGGGGACCTCCCAGTGACGCTGCTGGACTTCAAGACTAGCATCACTGGGATCCAACGCCCACAGCCCAGGTTCCAGGCTTACATCAATGGAATCCGGCGTGTTTGCCGTGCACTGCGACCCGTGGAAATTCGGAAAGGGGGATCCTGGTGGTTGAGGGGCCCAGCTTCAATACACCGCTTTGGCCCCTGCTTCGACAAGACGGGAGGTCCTGGAAGGTCCGGCTAGGATCAATCGGCTAGTAGGCTCGCCTGCGAGGGTCATCCACGTCAATGCCACACCCCTACCCTCATGGTCCGAGAGACAGGATTCAGGCTGGCGGCAGTGCGGGTATGGTGACTAGGTAGCCCTGGCGTTCCACTCCCGAGCGCATTTATTGCATGCCGGGTAGTGGGCGTCCCTTTGAGCCCCATGGTGCGTGGGGAGCCCGGACATTGAACCACATGAATCCTGATAAATTAATTTCTTCTGGGGCCCCAACCCGGTCCCTAACTGAAAATTTTACTGTAGACCAAGAGAACGTCACTTCTGCAAAAAGACAGAAAAAAGAGGTTATATCAGGTCCTACACCTCGGTTCCTGATAATTCACTCAACTAGTGATCCTATAGGAAAAATGTCACCCTTCTTTATCCAGAAGGGTTTGGAAGGGTTGGCAGGCTCTCCTAAGTCTGTCAAACGGCTTCGTTCGGGTGACATACTTATAGAAACCAGAAGTGATATACACTCAGAACAGCTCCTCCGTGCTACATCTATCGGGGGAATGCCTGTCACCATAACCCCCCCACAAGACACTGAACTCATCCTGTGGTGTCATCGCGGAATGGGATCTGATGGATGTAACTGAAGAGGAAATCTGTTCAGAGTTAAAACCACAGGGAGTGACAGCTGCCAAACGTATATCCATGCGTAGGGATGGAAAATTAGTTCCCACTAGAAACATCATCTTAACATTCAATTCACCAACTTTTCCTCATGAAATCAAAGCTGGCTATATATAAGGGTACAAAAGGTGATATAGTTGTACACGTTGGCACTAATGATATTAAGAGTAGGAAACCGGCGGAATTACTTAACAAGTACAGGTCACTGATGAAAAAAATATACAAGAGGGAAAGAGTGGGAGAATGAACTGATCTTTGGGGAACACCAGCATTAATTGAGAAGTTAGAAGACAGGGAGATCTCCCATCACCTGCAGTGAGCGGTCAAAGAGAAAACTGGATACCAGTTACAAAGAACAGATGGAACAGATTACAGTTTCACCAAACTTTTCCATTGAATTTGTCCATAGATGGATAACATAAGCCAGTGGATCGACATTGATGGAATCCATACTGATGATAGTTGATCAGAAGGAAATTTTCTAGATAGTTTAAAGTTGGCAGTGAATTGAGTTCTCCATTACTTTAGAAAGAGTAGAAGTAATTCCAATGGGATGATAATTGGATGGAAAGGCTTTGTCATCCTTTCTAGGAACTGGCTGGATATGAGCAAATTTCCAAGCAGAAGGTAAAAACACCTTTGGAATAAGAAAGTAAAAAAAAAGCAACACAGAACAGAAGTAAGTTCAGGAGCACAGTTTATGAGAACTAGTGGGGAAATACCATCAGGACTTGGAGCTTTCTTACATCAAAATTTGTCAAAATTCTTCTGACATTCTTTTGACAGAAGACTGCAGGAGGCATTGAATGGAGCATACTGGGAATGGTGGGAGGTGTTTTACCAAGATCATCATCATCATCAATACACAAGTTGGAAGAAAAATAGGATGCAAGCAGATTAGCTTTATCATTGGGTGAAGTGACAGTTGAACCATCTGATTTTGTCAGAGGTGGGAACAGAGATGGGCAAAAGTTGTGGCTAATAGGTTAGCATTAGCATTAGCATTAGTAGAGGCATTTGATGCAAGAAAGCAAGCTTATGCAGCATCAGCCAAAAAAAAAAAAAAAAAAAAAACCCACTTCCACTTCACCCCTCTGTTCGTTCAAAATACCTGTCCAGCTGAGCCTTAAACTTATTTAGGCTATCAACCTCCACCACAAGGGATGGCAGTCTGTTCCACCAACCAACCACCCGCTGGCTAAAGGCAAATTTCCGCACGTCTATCCTACATCTGTCTTTCCTCAATTTGAATTTATGCCCTCTCAGGTGATTTTTCTGAGCTAGAGGAAGAATCCCATCAGCATTGAGCATGCTCAAACCATTCAAGGCTTTATACACCTCTATCAGATCACCTCGCTGGTGCCTAGTCTCCAGACATTGTAATTTGCAAAACTTAAGCCTTTCTTCGTAAGAGCACCCCTTTGTTCCATTCACTAATCTTGTTGCCCTTCTCTGTACTCGTTCCAGCAGCTCTACATCCTTCTTGAAATGAGGCCTCCAGACCTGTATACAGTACTCTAGGTGTGGCCTGACCATTGCCTTATACAATGGAATAATCACCTCCTTATCCCTGCTGGAAAAATTCCTGTATATCATTGACAATACTCCATGAGCTACTCTTGCAGCCCGTCTGCACTGCTCAGAGAACTTCATATCTGCCTGCACAATCACCCCCAAGTCCCTTTCATTCTCTACCACTGTCAGTGTAGTACCACAGAGTTGATACGTTGCTCTGGGGTTGCTGTTTCCCATGTGTAGTACTTTACATTTGTCAATGTTAAACTTCATTTGCCACCTCTCAGCCCATCTGCTCAACCTTTCCAGATCGTGTTGCAGCAGCATAGTGTCAGTAGTGTCCTTGACAACCCTGCCAACCTTTGTATCATCTGCAAACTTGGACATTAAGCTTGATATACCATCATCAATATCATTTATAAATACAGAAAACAATAATGGACCCAACACTGAGCCCTGAGAGACTCCACTAATAACATTAGTCCACGATGAGCAGTGTCCATTGATTACCACTCTCTGTCTTCTCCCCCTCAACCACCCCTTTATCCATAGCAGCAATTTGCCTCCAATGTCACACTGCTCCAATTTGTGTAGCAGTCTTCCATGTGCAACAGTATCAAAAGCCTTTCTAAGATCCAAGTATATAATATCAAAGTTATTCCCTGCATTCAGTTCTTTTGTGACTGCATCATAGTATCCAATCAAGTTGGTCAGGCAAGACTTCCCCTTAACAAAACCATGCTATGTCTGAGCTATAACTGAAGTCTTGTCTAAATGATCCTGCAGTGCTTCTTTAACCAGTGCCTCCACTTTAGCATTAGCATTAGCTAATCCACGTTAGCATTAGCATTAGTAGCCTCCACGCATTAGTTAGCCTCCACGTTAGCATTAGCATTAGTAGAGGCATATGATGCAATAACGCAAGCTTATATAGCATCAGCCAAAAAAAAAAAAAAAAAACCTTCCCATTTTACTGATCCATTCATTCCAAATGTTTGTCTACTTCTGCCGTAAATTTATTTTAAGCTATCAACTTCCACGACAACAGATGGAAGTTTGTTCCAACAATCAACTACCTTCTGACTAAAGGCAAATTTCCACACATCTATTTTACAACTGTCCCCTCAGGTTTGTAATCTGAGCAAGAGGACGAATCCCATCAGCATTGAGCCTGCTCAATCCATTCAAGGCCTTATACACATCAATCAGATTGCCTCGCAGGTGCCTAGTCTCCAGAAGCTGCAATTTGCAGAACTTAAGCCTTTCTTCATAAGAGCACCCCCTTTGTTCCCAATTTTTGTTTAAATTGGGTTCCTTATTAAAAAAAACTGGTTAATTAGTTACTACTGTCAAATGAAAGTAGGCTTGCTTTTCTCTCCAGTTTTGTATTGTATTATTAGTTTTATAGTTTATATTATTGAGACACTTACTTCTCTTTTTCAATAGATGCCTTAAAAGCAAGATTTTCCCCAAGATGACTGGCTCATGTCTTTTTTTTTTTTTTTTTTTTTTTTTGTTCCTGCTCAAAAAGTCTCTGACATGGGCTCTAAGTCAAAAAGGCCAAATGGTCTGAGTGAGTCTTCTAAAGTGATCTCCAGAGGAATCACTCTCCTTTTCAGTTAAAAATTCATTCAAATTTGTTTTCTAAACTGTTAAACTTAAAAGTTATAATGTTTATCAAATTTCAGTCATGCATGTCAGGAAAGAAAAAAACCTTTCCTTTTTATTTTTCTTATTCGCTATCCACTAATACCACTTTGTCACTCAGCATTACTTTTGTCTTCAGTTGGCAATGACAACAACCTGATTTCAAAATCAATCCCCAGCTAAAAGAAGTGTAAAATGGATGTCACAACTTTTAGAGACCAATAGAGCCATGATGCTTTAATTTTGATACCAATGACAAAGAGATGAGATTTTTTGATGAAAAAGGATAAAAAAAGGACTTTTTTTTTTTTTTTGCAAAGACATTCCATTCTTTTTTAAATATACTTTATTCGTTGAGAACTCATCCTCTGAGCAAGCTTTGACAATTCCTTGGACAGAAAATTATTCAGCTGATTGCAGATTCTTCCAAAATAGTTTAAAGACTTCATTTGGTAGATTTGATGATAGAGACATTTAATCCAAGTTAGAACAGTTGTTAAAACAAATAACCTTTACCAAACTCCCTGTTACAGTTACTCTTCATGCTCTTCAATTCAATTACTCTGAATAGTTCCAAAGGAATTATAGCAGAACTGGATTTATTAACTCTCGTAGGAAGAAATAGTTTAATAGCTTAAAGACCTGGAAGTTATACAAGCAAAACATTTTATGACATAAAAGTTGGTAACCTTATTCTTGCATGGAACATTATACATACTTTGAGCACCCTCATTTTACCTCAAAGAGTCAAATCAGGATATTTGCCACTTTGAATGTGCCCACATATGTCAATCCCTATCAGGTGTTACTAATGTCAATAATATGGCATTCGCAGGCCATGTTTTTAACATTTGTAACATATAATAGTGTTTGGTATTCACATTTTTTACACCTATTGAGATAACATAATCTGTCCTCACTGCAGATACAAAGAACATAGTCAGTCAGTACTGCTATCTCCCCTTTCTATCCAAATTTCAAAGGGCATCATCATCTGGCCTTCTCTAAGATATGTGAATTATGGAAACTTGCTAAAAACTTTCAGAAATACAAAGTAAATATCCTGAAGCAAGAAAACAAATTTTGCCAAAAGTCATAGAACAGTTGCTAGTCAGACAGATGTCTTTGTTTCCCTGAACATTTCTATTGCCACATGAACCCATTCAATACTCTCTTCCACCAAGACAGTCATATTCTTAAACACAGTTGATGAGAAATCCAAACACCCAATGACTGTAACACCTGACAACCAGCAGACCTCCCAGGAACCAGTTAAAACTAAGTACACTGTAATTAGTGTGTGTTGTTTTTCTTGCATTAGTGTGCAAGAAACAATCACATTCCACCAGTAAAGATAACAGATCAAAATGATACAATACTGATCCTCCATGCAGAAGATGATATGGGATGATAGCCATGTCTTCCCAAATAAGAACAAATGAAAACCAAACCAATGTAATAAAGTAAATCCTTTAAAAAACAGCGAGATCAAACAACCACACAACAGCAGACTGTGATAATTAATTTCAGAAGCTTGCACAACAGTAGACACATGAGCTAGATTTGCCCCTTTGTAGGAGTATGCCTACACAAAAGTTATCTAATCCCCTAGGTATCTCCCAAATTTTGGAGCTATACTATTTATAGATGCCATTAATGTCTTCCAGAGGAGTTGTTATTCTGGTTAGATGTAACATCCCTTCGAGGTCTATACCTCTTCAAACTACCTCAGAAGTAGTTTGAAGAGGTATAGACCAGATTTCCTGTCCACATACTTGATCCACTGTTGATCCTGTCCACTTTTGATCATGCAATAGCTCAAAATGAGACCTCCACTTTGTATTTGGGAAAATGGCCACCATCCATTATGGGAATTCCCTTTTATGGATACCAAGGTTAGCTAATTAGTTATTATTCTATGATTACCAACCTATGCTGCTAAACACAGAATTTCATACATATATTTGTTTATCAGTTTGAGGACAAGCTCAAAGAGAACATCACAGGTGGAGATATAATCATCATGGGTGACCTTAATGCAAAAGTCGGAAGTGGAGAGACAAGGACTAAAATACATTATGGGTCTGCATGGTTGGGGATCTAGGAATGATGACAGTGGTGACAGGCTGTGGAATAGCAGAACAATGAGATGACGACGATTTGTTTATCAACAGGTGCTACATTTTCTCACTGCTAAGTGATCACTGTTATTTGGGTCACTGCTAAGTGACTCACAAACAACAGTGATTACTTTCCTATTATCTGTAAAATCCAAATGCAGTTAACTTTTCGCTCTTCATGTTGCATTACCTGGAATTTTTCTAGAACAGACTGAAATAACTAAATAGAAATTACATGCAAATCAGATGATTTCAGTTCAACCCCATTGAAGATATTAATGTGCCCATCATTATCCAAATGTTAGTTAGTAGCTGCAACTGTAGCAATACCAGAATTACAAAAGGGAAGATTCTTGACAGATACAAAGTGAGTCCACAACCTCCTCAAGGAATAGAGATAGCTCCCTTGACAAATTGAGATAAATTAATGCTTGGAATTGGTTGCATAAATGTCTTACTACAATTAACTTAATCATTTACAAGCAACTGAAAGCCGAAGTCCAATTAGTTATTAGAAAAAAATTGCTTTTGTCATTACCACAGACACAGATCCATGCTAATATGGAGACATATACATGTTTTAAATGACAAATATCAATGGAATCCCTCACCAGTCCTTCACTGGACAAGTATGTGATCTGTTCTCCATTGCTGAAATAGCGCATACCCTATCCAATTCTTTCTCTGAAATATCAGCATCTTCTTACTCTTATTTTCAGAATATTAAGGCTCATGCTAAAGAGCACAAGTTAAATTTTACTACCATCTAGCAGATAAATTTCATTACTTCTCTAGCAGAGCTTCATTGCTCGATATCATATGTGACATAATGCTGTAACATCTAAGCCTTCAGTTCCCTTCAATTTCCCTGAAGATCCAGTTGTGGAAAACCAGATCTTTAGAAAAAATGACTATATACTCTCTTGTTGTCATTCCATGTGTTAACCTTTCTAAAGCCAGGAAAAGATCCCTCTTTGCAAAATAAATGTAGGCTAGTCTTGCTTGCCAGATGTTTAGGCAGGGCTAGAAAAAATGGTTCAGAGGCTCGCATCGATCTTAGCATAAAATATTGTGAGTGATTATCAGTGCAGTTTCAGAAAAGAACAGATCCACTTTAGATGTCTACATCAAAGCTGTTAACATGTGAAATGCATTTGCATTTGCAAAGAGGCATCTGGTATCTCTGGATATTGAGAAAATCTTTGATACTACACGGAGATAAAGAAAAAGCACCGTAAATTAGCAATTGTTTGAAAACATTAATGAGTTGATGGTGTAGTTAGAACATCAGAGTTATAGTGAACATCTTCATTTATTGCATCTGGTCACTATTAAGAATTATGTACTGAGAAAACACTTTCAGTTCTAGCAAATTAGATTAAGACTATTTTAGAATGAATATGTAAAATATAAATCCATAACATCATTGTGTGTAAGTAGAATGTAAAGGGAATGATATAACTTTTAACACTTTGTATCTGTATACTTATAAAATATTAGTAAATAAAAAGAGTATTAAAGTTGTTGCCTGACACCTACTTTATATGAAGATTACACTGTATAAGGTTATGCATTTGAGGAACAGAAATCCTGGAGAAATATATAAATCAGGGGAGAGGAGCTAAATATGGTTCAAGACAAAAAGTACTGACATGTTATGGTTCAATCTAAGATGAAATTTTCCATGCAATGTAAGTAGGTAACTAGGAAGGCACATGGTACTCTAACTATGATTTATAGAGAATTTGCTAGTAGGAAAAAGGAATTTGAATTAAATTATAATTTAATTATAATTTTTTTACATATTAAGTAAAACACCACTCCTCCAAAAATAGGAAAGAGTGGTGTTTTACTTAATGTTTATTTAAGATTGCTATAATTCATTCAAAATTCTCTGCATGGGTAAAAATTCCTTTTATTATGAAACCACACCTTTTGATTCCTCTCTGGGGAATCAGTGAAGTATCAGTGCTAATTATATTAATTAGCTAAGGTTAAATTTCATTAAAATACAGTTTCCATTAAAATTAACAAATGAAACTGTATCACCATAGAAAAATGGGTAGCCCTTTACAACATAGTAGCAGCTTGTGCATGCTCTTTGTTCAGTTGTAATGATATTTTATTTTGTTAATTTTTAATTTTAATTTTAATAGTAATTATATTTTAATTTCATGTAAGCTTAATTTATTTTAATCAATCTTGCTGAAGAAGATCCCTAAAGAGCACTTCATATATGTGCTTTTCTATTACAAATCATTTCTACACATGCACTCACACAGAAGTATATTTTATTTTTAACATATCTTAGGTTTTAAAATTATAAATTCTTCATTTAATTTTAATACATTTCTTCTCTTTCCCCTCTTCCAATAGGAGAGTACAACAATCTGTGTCCCCATGGCAGTGGCTTTACCATAAACGGAAAAGGTGAGTGAACCTTTATGAAGTGCCTATAACAAATATTTAAATTCTGTATAGGCCTTCCAAACATAATTACATAATTCAAATATACATAATATAACACATAATTTAAATATAATTGCAAAGAGTAACCTGTACATAAACAACAATATATGTTTTTCAATTAGAAAAATTAATGATTGACCATTTGCTAAATTGTTTAATTGAGAAATGTGGAACATGTTATGTCTTAACTTCCTCCATTGTTAGGATACCAGCAGCACCATAATTCAGAATGCTACAGTTGAGTCTTGCCTGCATGAACTGATAACCTTATTCTTTAAAAAAAAATAGTAGGTGCATGCCACTGCTGTTGAAATATTATGAAGTTTGCAATATGTGTGTATTTTCAATATGTATATATCCTTGAGATATACATTACACAGTGTGCGTGTGTGTGTGTGCACGTGTCCCATTTCAATGATGTTTGGAAAAATAATGAAAAAATCCTGGATTACTTAACTCATTTAGTCCCATGTATATGTATACTCAGATCATGATATAACTACTTGCCTTGTCTGATTATACTCATTTTGAAAGCTACACATCAGGGTTTAGATGGATTGGAGTGCACTGGAATGTGATTCTGGTTCATGCTTTGGTAATGCACATGCTTAATTATTAAAAATAAGATATTTTATCAATGACTATTATCAACAAATAAGTTTTCTCCTGTCAGAGGCAGTTAATCTATTAATCAGCTAATTTCAAAGTAGAATCGAATAGTTGCCTTGTGGAAATGGAAATAGTGTGAGTATACTGTTTTCTTTTAATTTTATTTTATTTTCTCTCTCTCGCTCTCTCTCTTTGTTAATTAGTATTAGTAGAGGCATATGATGCAAGAAACAAGCTTATACAGCATCAGCCAAAAAAAAAAAAAAAAACGTCCCATTTCACCCATCCATTTGTTCCAAATGTTTGTCTAGTTCTGCCTTGAATTTATTTAAGCTATCAACTTCCACAACAGCAGATAGAAGTTTGTTCCAGCAATCAACTACCTGCTGGCTGAAGGTGAATTTCTGCACATCTATTTGACAACTGTCTTTCCTCAATTTCAGTTTATGCCCCTCAGGTTTGTAATCTGAGCAAGAGGAAGAATCCCATCAGCATTGAACCTGCCCAATCCATTCAAGGCCTTATATTAACCTCAATCAGATCGCCTTGCACAGGTGCCTAGTCTCAGATGCTGCAATTTGCAGAAATCAAGCCTTTCTTCATAAGAGCACCCCTTTTTTCCCCTCACCAGTCTTGTTGTGATTTTCTGTACTGGTTCTAATAACTCTACATCCTTCCTAAAATGAGGCTTCCAGACCTGTACACAGTACTCAAGGTGTGGCCTGACTATTGCCTTATACAAGGGGATAATCACCTCCTTATCCCTGCTAGCAAAATTCCTGTATATCATTCACAAGACCCCATGACCTACTCTTGCAGCTTGTCTTCTCTGCTCAGAAAACTCCATGTCTTGACTGCACAATTACCCCAGGTCTCTTTCATTTTCCACTACCCTGAGTGTGACATCAACCAGTTGGTACATTTCACTGGGGTTACTGCTTCCCATATGCTGACTTTGCATTTGTCAATGTTAAACTTCAGTTGCTATTTCTCAGCCCATCTCCCCAACTTTTCCAGATCCTGTTGCAGCAGCAAACTGTCATTAACAACCCTCACAAACTTTGTGTCATCTGAAAACTTTGACATTAAGCTTTATGTACCTTCATCAGTAACATTGATAAATATACAAAACAACAATGGGCCCAACACCGAACCTGGGGAACACCACTAATAACATTAGTCCACGAAGAGCAGCACCCATTGATTACCACCCTCTGTCTTCTCCCACTTAACCATCCTTTTATCCATTGTAGCAACTTACCCTTAATACCATTCTGCTGCAATTTGTGCAATAACCACTTGCTAGCTAAAGGCAAATTTCCACACATCTGTTCTACCTCTGTCTTTTCTTAATTTGAATTTATGTCCCCTTAGGTTTGTAATCTGAACAAGTGGAAGGATCCCATCAGAATTCAGCGTGCTCAACCCATTCAAGGCCTTATACATCTCAATCAGATCACCTCACAGGTGCCTAGTCTCCAGCCACTGCAATTTGCAGAACTTAAGCATGTCCATGTCTCTGCTGAATACAAAGCAATTGACTAAATGTTTATTTTTCATAAGTCTTTTTCTTAGGTCTAGTGACATATTTCTTTGGCTTAGTAAAAAGATTTTACCTCTAAATGCTTGTTTTGCCATCACAATTCTTGAACCGATTTCACTGTGGCAAGATGAATCTTGTGTCCTAGATATTTTAATTTTGTTACCTGTTCTATTTTTCCCTATCAGTTTCAATGTGAAATTGTTTTGGCTTTTTACTTATCATCATAATCTTTGTTTTATTAGTGTTAATCTTCATTCTATATTTCTTCACTTTCTTAGTTAACTGTTTTAGCATATTGGATAACATTCTTGGGCTACCTGCAAGTATTACCTGATCATCTGCAAACTTGATTATGCTAAGTGTTCTTCCGCCTATCTTTATACCTAACTT
Organism: Mastigoproctus giganteus; assembly: GCF_048544385.1. Lineage (NCBI taxonomy): Eukaryota > Metazoa > Arthropoda > Arachnida > Uropygi > Thelyphonidae > Mastigoproctus > Mastigoproctus giganteus. The sequence goes on along the minus strand of NC_143583.1, from coordinate 116,140,651 downwards.
TTTACCATCAAATGCTTCTTTCACTATTAATTATGCAAATATATTAAATAATGTCTTGACGATAAATAAGCTCGATGATAAATATATATTAAATAAACCTGGGGAAAGCAGGCATCCTTGCCTCACTCCTCTCCCTATTTTTGCTGTTTCTGTAAATTCTCCATTTAACCTGATGATGGCCTTTTGTCTTTTATACAAATCAAATATTAGCCTAATTAATCTTTGCGGACATTCAATGTTTTCTAGTAGAGGAAAAGCTCATTCCAAATTACCATGTCAAATGCTTTTGCATAGTCAATAAAGCACACATACAGATTCCTGCCATTGTTTTTATCATTCTTTCACCTAAGAATCTTAAAGTTCCTATTGCTTGTTTTGTAGATAAGTTCTTTCTGAACCCACATTGTGTATCCTCCAAAAAGTGTTTGATGTAGGATTCTATTCGTATTTTTATGATTTTTAAGAGAATTTTTGATGCTTGTGATATGAGGCTGATGGTTCTGTAGTCTTTGCATTTGGTTGGTGCAGATTGTTTTTTGTATTGGTACTATGACGGTTGTACAATGTTCTTCTGGCCATTTTCAATCCAAGTATATGATGTAAAAATTATTTTTTTGCATCCAGTTTCTTGGTCACTGCATAGTAACCTATTAGATTGGTTAGACAAGGCAGCCCTTTAACAAATCCAGCCATGCATGCCTGTCCAGAACCATCTGGACAAGCATGAAGCCTGTCCAGATGGTTCTTCATTACTTCTTTAACCAGTGATTCCTTGAAACAGACTTTAAGCTAACAGGCCTGTAATTACTCACATCGCCTTTTGATCCCCCCTTATGAATTGAGCATGCATGCACACATCTCCAGTCCATGGAACCTCTCATGAATGATGCCCAAGGATGCTCTCATAATTATGGCTGATTGTTTGCTTACATCTTATGCTGCCTCCCTTAATATAATTGGGTAGATTTCATCATTCACCTTGGATGCCTTTTTTATGTCCATCTTCAACGATTTATCCTTCACTTTCCTTTCAATTATCAGAAAGTCATTTAGCTCATCGTTAGAGATTGATAAACTTCTGCTATTCCCTTTTCCTTAAGAATTCCTCATGTGTGAATGTAGATGCAAAATGCCTATTCAATTTTTGAAGGTCTAAACTGCTTAATAAATATGGACCGATTATTTCTTTTGGTCCTGTAGCTTGACTTTAGAGTTAAATTTAGGGGTCTAAAAAAGTTTAATGAGCAACTCACAATTAATCCGAAACTTTTGTCTTATGTTGTAATGTTTATTCTTCATGCATGCATATAAGTTATTTTTTGTTATTTTGGTTTTTTTTTTTTTTTAGGAGCAACTAAGGCCATATTGCTCTGGGGGTATGCGCAGAGGTGGATTTAATGGCAGGCACACCGGGCGCGTGCCCTGGGTCCCGACTTCTGAAGGGCCCACGCAAAACACCAACAAATTAGTTGAACTAATATGTTCAACTATTAGTTCAAAACTTTGTGATTATTATTATGCTATTATTAATTATATTAAATATATATTATACTCAAATTTTATTGGAAATAAAACATTAATAGTACATAATATTTTTTATTTATTTAAAAAAATGGTTAACATGTATTTTTATTTTCCCCCTCTCTCTCTTTTTTTTAACGGGCCCAATATTTTCTTCTGTGTCTGGGGCCTCAACCGATCTTAATTCACTACTGGGTATGCGGTGGTCATTCTCCATATTTGGTGGTGATGGGCTCAAACCCCGGTCTAATCAAGAAGCGTGTGCTACGCACTGCTGCTCCTTCCCACCTGGCTATGGAGGATGCGTATAAATGACCAATCGTCGCACAATAGGAATAGTCTACGGATTGTGTGGTAGTTCAACACAACTACCACAAACTACTTATTGCGGAAACCTTAGAGATGAAACTACATGAAACTTCAATCAATATCCGTAGACCATTCCTATTGTCCGACGATTGGTCATTATACACATGCGTGAAGAACAAACACTACAACGTAAGACAAAAGTTTCGGATTAATTGTGAGTTGCTCTATTCCTGTGAACATGATGCCATGAAAAGTTCTAGTCCGACTTAAGGAATGTAGAGAATAATCCCCCCCCATATCCATTAAACTTTTTTAGACCCCCTAAATTTAACTCTAAAATCAAGCTACAGGACCAAAAGAAATAATCGGTCCATATTTATTAAGCAGTTTAGACCTTCAAAAATCTAATTTTATGTCAATCCATGTATTGGTTTCCTTGCTGCCAGAGGTATGGAGTTTGAAGACAGAAGTCTTGAGCGCTCATTGTTGAGACCGTATGGTCTGAACACTATGGTTCTGACAGTGGGGAAGATGTCCCACATGTTTTGCAAAATTGATATCGCCTTCCCCAAGAATTATTAGCGAGTTGGACTAGGAGAGTTGGTTGGAAAAGAAGCTTCCTATATCTAAAATAAAGGTTATCCCTGTTGATTCATAATATAATAGAGTATAGGAATTATCGAGCACTTAATAGCTCTCTATTATCAAATCTATAAAATTTTATGTTTTGCATTTTTAGAAAAGTTTGTCATGCCATCCTAAATTTCACTAAAAGTGAACCATTATAAATCTGGACATTATCATTTCTTTGTCTAGCCATTCACATGTAATTACTTAAATCTCATTTGATTGATTTTAATGAAATTTTATATCTGGATCTTTTAGAATTAATTGTTGGCCTTCCCATATTTCCTTTTTTTCATTCATGCACAGGCTATTCATTTACTATTTATTATAGCTGAAGCACTCAATATTTTTTGTTGCATTCATTCATTCCTCCAATCAGCACACGCTGTGTACTGATTGGAGGAATGAATTGGCAATATGACAGATGCACATAAACAAAATGCTGTCAGTTCTTGCATAAAGGCAGCGCCTCCATAGCCAGGTGGGAAGGAGCAGCAGCAGTGAGTAGCACACGCTTCTTGATTAGACCGGGGTTCGAGCCCGTCACCACCAAATATGGAGGATGCAGAAAGATCAGGGAATGACCACCGCATATCCCAGAGCAATATGGCCTTAGTTGCTAATGCTCCTAAAAAAAAAACCAAACCAAACCTTGCATAAAAGTTGTAATTTTTTCTTATTTTTTTGTTAAAAATTATGAATTATTACTATTTGCTAGCATGTCTGAAATGTAATACACTGCATACATTAATGAACTTGTTATATTTCTGTTAATATAAGGTTTCATAAATTAAAACAGTATGCATATCAATAAACACCTAGTGTATAAATTTCAAACCTAATGTTAAATAGACATCGTTTAGAGTTATTTTCAATTTTGTATTTATTTAACATATAGACTTATCCAAATTTGAGATGCATGGCTTCATCTCAAATGTACTTTTTCTTATTTAGATGTTGATGAATGTATTATCATGCCTCACCTATGTAAGAATGGACGATGCATCAATACATTAGGATTATACCGCTGTGTTTGCAACAGAGGCTACAAGCCAGACCACTCTGGAACCAGATGCCTTGGTGAGGATGTATTATTAATATTTACATTAACTGTTCAGTCATTTGATTCTCTTAAATCTTTTTTCTAAAATTTGTAATTTTATTAAAATTTTAATAAAATTTCATTTGTAATTTTATTAAAATTACAAAAAATTAAACAAATAAAAAATATTCATACATAACAAGATTTAATATTTAATTATAAATCTTTAGACATTAATATTTACAATTGGGAAAATACGTTTACAATATGGCTGCCCAAAAGTTCTTTGTTTTCACACCTTCTAAACACTAGTGATGTGTCTACACATTATTCTATATTCCTCTGCATTTAACATGCTTAACCTTAGGTATATAAAACTAAATGTTCTCTCTCTCACACACACACACACACACACACACACACACACACACACACACACACACACACACACACACACACACAAAACAATTAATTACAGTATTACCGTCTAAAAATGAATCCACACCCATTTAATATGTTTTAAATGCATAATTTCGGCACTAGCTTTCACTCAGATTAGTGACACTGTATTATTTATTTATCTAATGTCATAATACAATAAATTCTCTGATATTTGGTATTCAAGTAACCAAAATTTTGGAGGACATGTTCTCAGTTTTCTCAGTAACAAATTTAGTGATACCCTTATTTCTTTATCCTTCTGTTCTGCTATTATTGTGCATATCTTATTGTTTATATTATCTGTATGTACAAAGGATGTGGATGCAAATATATAATAGCTAATAGAAGAATATAAATTCATATCTTTCCTTGAAGTAAATACTTTAAATAGGAGGACTTTTAGCATTACCATTAGTAGAGGCATATAATGCAAGAAAGTAAGTTTATGTAGCATCAACCAAAAAAAAAAAAACCTCTCTAATTTCACCCATCAGCTCACTCCAAATGCTTGTCTAGTTCTGCTTTGAACTTATTTCAGTTTTCGACCTCCATTACGACAGATAGAAGTTTGTTCCAACTATCAACCACCCGCTGGCTAAAGGCAAATTTCTGCACATCTATTCTACAATTGTCTTTCCTCAATTTGAATTTATGTCCTCTCAGGTGAGTAATCTGAGCAAGAGGAAGAATCCCATCAGCATTGAGCTTGCTCAAACCACTCAAGGATTTATACACCTCAATTTGATCGCTTTACAGGTGCCTAGTCTCCAGATGCTGCAATTTGTGGAATTTAAGCCTTTCTTGATAAAAGCAAGATTTTGTGCACCTTATCAAGTCTCGTTGCCCTTCTCAGTACTCATTCCAGTAGCACCATATCTTTTCTAAAATTATGCCTCCAGACCTGTGTGGCCTGACCATTGCTTTATACAAAGGGATAATCACCTTCTTATCCCTGCTAGCAAAATCCCTGTATGTCATTGATGATAAGACTCCATAAGCTATTCTGGCAGCTTGCCTCATTGCTCAGAAAACTTCATGTCTGACTGCACAATTATCCCCAGATTGTTTTCATTCTCTACTAACCTGAGTGTAGTATCACACAGTCGGTATGTTACTCTGGGGTTACTGCTACCCATATGCAGTACTTTACATTTGTCAATGTTAAACTTCAGTTGCCATCTCTCAGCCCGGATGTTCAACTTTTCTAGATCTTGTTGCAGTAGTATACTATCGTTAACAACCCTGCCAACCTTCGTATCGTTTGCAAACTTAGACATTAACCCTGATATACCTTCATCAATATCACTGATAAACACTTGTAGAAGAATAAGAGAAATTTACCTCAATATGATATGTACAACACTTCCATATGATACTCACCAGAGATTAAAATGAATAAAAGATTAACACAAATTGATTACAGTAAAAAATCAATTGAACACAATTCAAGAATTAATTAAAATTTAAAAAACAATTTTAAAAAAATTAATTAAAAAATCAATTAAAGTTAAATGTTAATTTTGAAAAACAATTTTCCTTCCTGAAGCAGACAATACTTGTTGACCAAATCAAATCCAGTCAAATTTGTCAGACAAGACTTCCCCTTAACAAATCCATGCTGTGTCTGAACTATAACTGCAGTCTTGTCTAGATGATCCTGCAGTGCTTCTTTAACCAGTGAATCCATTATTTTCCCTGGAACAAAAGTTAAACTAACAGGTCAAGTGTCACCCTTTGATCCCCCTTTGTGAACTGGGGTCACATTTGCACATATCCAGTCCATGGGTACCTCCCCTGAGTGCAAGGAAGCTCTCATAATTATGGTTAAGGGTTTGCTTACTTCCTTTGCTGCCTCCTTTAATATAACTGGATAGATCCCATCCACCCCCAGGTGCCTTCCTTATGTTTATCTTCAACAGTTTCTGCTCTGCTTTGTTCTCAGTTATTACAAAATCATTTAGCTCCCTGTTAGAGTTTGATAAGCTTCTGGCCTCCACTTCCCTATAGACTTCCTCATGTGTGAATGTAGATGCAAAATACCCATTCAGTTTGTGGCCCCAAGTGCCAAGCATTTTCAAGTGATCAAATGATTTAAAGTGATACTATAGTGCGCTTCTCCATTATATTTAGTTTATTACATTTATAGCGATCTTTATTTTCTGTACTTAATAAGTAGGTTTTGCTAAAAGGACCTAACAAACTATTAGAAAGGAAAGTCGGCTTTCTTTTATTCTCAAACTAACTACCAAACCTACTAATTTATAGCAGTTGCTTGGTCACTTGATGGCACCACTCTTGCCTCCTCATGGCAGGACCAGAAACCTGGGAGTTTGAAGTTACACTCCCAGTGCTAAAAAGACCAAATCATGAGTAGTAAAGCCACTACTCCCCAAGGGACTTCAGAGAAGATCCCACTAAATTGAACTGCTGAAGATCCCACTAAATTGAACTGCTGAAGATCCTGAAAATAATGCCAAAGGGCAAAGGACAGACAGTTCAAAACCAGCACCAACACCCTTATTCCTAATCATTCACTCCACTGGAGAAGAGACATTAGGAAGGAAAAATCCCCATTTTTTATCCAAAAAGGACTAGCCAAAATGGAACACCAAAATTGATCACGCAACTCCCATCTGGGAATTTGTTAGTTGAAGCGTCCAGTACCAGACATTCAGAAAAGTTACTGAATGTATTTAACATTGTGGAGATATACCAGTAGTAGTCACTCCCTTAAACTCTTCACGGGGAGTAATTTCCGAGTGAGATCTCTTACACGTTACGGAAGAGGAAATCACCAATGAACTCCAAATTCAGGAGTGACAAATGTAAGATGAATTTAAATTTAGAGAGATAGAAATACAATACCTACCAAAACCTTAATTCTGACATTTAACACACCAAATCCCACCTACTGTAAAAACAGGATATTTGAACTGCCAAGTAAAGGCATATATCCCCAATCCCCTGCGCTGTTTCCAATGTTAAAAATATGGACACTCACAGACTGCATGTAGAAATAAACTGACATGTGTTAAATGTGGATGCAAAGAACATCACATTGATGACAGCCCAGTTCCAACCCCAAAGTGTCCAGATTGTGAAGGAGAACATCCTGCTTACTCCAGAACATGTGAAAGATGGAAAAAAAGAAAAAGAAATACAAAACAGACCACAGTATTACATACCAAGAAGCAAGAAAAATGGTCCAGCCAACTATAGCCAGTAGATCAATATACACATAAGTAGTGACTAAATTTAAATCAGTGGAATATCAAACTGAAATCTCACTTCTTCCAAATAAATCTTTTTCTCCACAAGTCAAACACTTACTCCAAGCAAAACAACAAGATAAACATGAGAAAACGGTAATCACACTGATCTCAATCCCCTCAGACTCTTTCAACAGAGTAAGAGTAATGAAAGATGACATAATCATGAACCTACCTCGGAATTTATGGGATTTGAGAAAATGGGAAAGTTAGATGATGAAGTGTTGGAAATCCATGTTGAAGAAAGGAGAAGATATGGATACTGGAAAACTGGTATTTCCCAAAAGAGATAAAGTAAGGACAGAAAAACAAAAGACAACCACCCAACTAAAATAGCTTGAGGGGCTGAGCAAATATAAATAATGGATAAAATTGTTCAGTGAAACTGTCGAGGATTATTGATTAATTTTGATGACGTCCAGTATCTGATCACCCAGTACGCACCAATCTGTATCTGTCTCCAGGAAACGTACCTTAAACAACAAGATACCCTGAATATCAGGAAGTATTCAATGTACAGAAGAGACCGAATAACTCAAGATATAACACATGGAGGAGTTGCTATATTAGTAAAGACAGAATACCAACACAACAGGTGCATATGAATAGCCGAATAGAGGCAATAGCAGTTCGTACAATTGCAGAGTCCCTATTAACCATATGTTCATTATAGGAGAAGATGTCTCTTATGAAGACTTTGATACAACAACTATCCCCCAATCTGTCTGATAGGAGATAAGAATGGACATAACCCTTGTAGAGATGCTCAGATTACAACAGAATAGGACGCATCATTGAACACTAGATAATCACAACTTCCTACTTCTTAACAGGGGTAACCACACTTCCACTTTCCAACTTGGACAACCACAGCTATAGATCTTACCATATGTACTCCTACACTTTAACAACATTTAATTGGGAAGTATTCGAGGATCCTCTTGGTAGTTATCATTATCCAGTAATTTCCACACTAGTAAGTGAATATCCATATCATATCAGCAGGACTCCCCATTGGAAGATAGAAAAAGCTAATTGGGAAGCATTTAGGAGGAAAGCAGTTTTCATCATTCTTGAGCAGGAAACAGTAGATGTTACCCTAGCACGTCACAGAAAGAATACAAAATTCAGGCAAGCTAGCAGCCCCAAAGACTTCATCATGTTTCCCAAACCGTCCAAAAACATGGTGGAACAGTGATTGCACTGAAACAAGAAAGCAGCAAAATAGGGCATGAACTGATTTTGAAAATACCCCACCACGGACAATCTAATTCAGTACAAAAGAATGCGAGCTATAGCGCGATTCAATGGGAAGCAGATTCAAAGAGCAACATTAGCATTAGCATTAGTAGAGGCATATTTTGCAAGAAAGTAAGCTTATGCAGCATCAGCCAAAAAAAAAAAAAAAACTTCCACTTCACCCCTCTGTTCACTCGAAATATCTGTCCAGCTGAGCCTTAAATTTATTTAGGCTATCAACTTCCACAACAAGGGATGGAAGTCTGTTCCACCAACCAACTACCCGCTGGTTAAAGGCAAATTTCCGCACATCTTTCTATATCTGTCTTTCTTCAATCTGAATTTATGCCCTCTCAGGTGATTATTCTGAGCAAGAGGAAGAATCCTATCGGCATTGAGCATGCTCAAATCATTCAAGACTTTATACACCTCTATCAGATCACCTCGCCAGTGCCTAGTCTCCAGACACTGTAATTTGCAAAACTTAAGCCTTTCTTCGTAAGAGCAACCCTTTGTTCCATTCACTAACCTTGTTGCCCTTCTCTGTACTCGTTCCAGCAGCTCTACATATTTCTTGAAATGAGGCCTCCAGACCTGTACACAGTACCCAAGGTGTGGCCTGACCATTCCCTTATACAAGGGAATAATCACCTCCTTATCCCTGCTAGAAAAATTCCTGTATATCATTGATAAGACACCATGAGCTACTCTTGCAGCAGGTCTGCATTGCTCAGAGAACTTGATATCTCCCTGCGCAATTACCCCCAGGTCCTTTTCATTCTCTACCACTGTCAGTGTAGTACCACAGAGTTGAGACGTTGCTCTGGGGTTGCTGTTTCCCATATGTAGTACTTTACATTTGTCAGTGTTAAACTTCATTTGCCACCTCTCAGCCCATCTGCTCAACCTTTCCAGTCCTGTTGCAGCAGCATAGCATCAGTAGTGTCCTTAACAACATTGGCAACTTTTATATTGTCTGCAAACTTGGACATTAAGCTTGATATACCATCATCAATATTATTTATAAATACAGAAAACAACAATGGACCCAACACTGAACCCTGAGGGATTCCACTAATAACATTAGTCCACGATGAGCAGTATCCATTGATTACCACTCTCTGTCTTCCCCCCCTCAACCACTCCTTTATCCACAGCAGCAATTTGCCTCCAGTGCCACACTACTCCAATTTGTGCAGCAGTCTTCCATGTGCAACAGTATCAAAAGCCTTTCTAAGATCTAAGTATATAATATCAAAGTTATTCCCTGCATCCAGTTCTTTTGTGACTGCATCATAGTATCCAATCAAATTTGTCAGGCAAGACTTCCCCTTAACAAAACCATGCTGTGTCCGAAATATAACTGAAGTCTTGTCTACATTATCCTGCAGTGCTTCTTTAACCAGTGACTCCATTAATTTTCCTGGAACAGAAGTTAAACTCACAGGTCCATAATTACTAGGGGTACTTCCCCTGAGTCCAAGGAAGCTCTCATAATTATGGCTAAAGGTTTGCTTACTTCCTTTGCTGCCTCCTTTAATATAACTGGATAGATCCCATGCACCCTTCTTGTGTTTATCTTCAACAATTTCTCCTCCACTTTACTCTCAGTTATTACAAGATTATCTAGCTTACTGCAAGAGTTGAATACACCTCTGGCATTCCCCTTGCTGAATAACTCCTCATGTGTGAATGTTGATGCAGAATATTCAATTAGTTTGTTAGCTGACTGAGCAGGATCATCAATAGTTGAACCATCGATATCAAGTGGATCAATCTGATTCATCCCCTTCCTTCTAGAGTTTACATAAGTAAAGAACTCTTTGCTGTTTTTATTTGCATCCCTTGCCAAAGATTTCTCGTAATCTGCCTTTGCCTGCCTAACTTCCTTTGTAACTTGGTTGCAGATCAACTTATATCTATCATAGGCTTCTGTGTCACATGTTAATTTATATGTATCCCAAGCATTTTTCTTCTCTGCCATATGTCTCATTAGTTCATCTGACATCCATTTAGGCCTAAACCTTGAACAATATTTCTTAGTTGGTATGTAAAGCCTAGTAGCTTCCAAGATAAGTTCTTTGAATGCTTCCCATTTTGAATTTGCTGTTGGTAACATCATCAGTTGGTCCCACTGTATAGAATTTAAATACTGTCTCAGACCATCATAGTCGCCTTTACGAAAGCAGTAACCCTTCCCTTTACCCCTGATGATAGTTACCTCTTTGATTAAATCCCACTTCGGCACACTGTGATCACTGCCACCTAGTGGATCCTCTATCTGCAGATTCTTAATGCATGACGAATCACTACTAATAATCAAATCAAGAGTATTACTCCCTCTAGTTGCCTCCAGAACATGCTGATGTAGAAAACAATCATCCAATAAATCCATAAAAGCCTTGCTAGTGTGTGAGTGACCAACCCACAAATTCCATTCAATGTCTGGGAAATTAAAATCCCCCATTATAAGACACTCTGATTTACTGGCCCACTCTATTTCCCTGTACAGTTTCTTATTATACTCATCAGAGTCATTAGGCCTATAGCACACTCCTACTCTCAATTTTGATCTCCCAATGCTTACGTCACACCAAACTGACTCGACACTGCACCGTCCAGCGATGTCGACTGGCTTCACTTCCTTGGATTTTATATGTTTCTTAACTAATAGCATAACCCCTCCTCCCTTCCTATCCTGTCTATCCTTTCTGTAGTCGTTGTACTCCCCAAATTCCAGTTCTGCATTCCTTATATCTGTGTGGCACCACGTCTCTGATATCCCAACAATATACGCCTTTGATGCTTTGAGCAATACCTCAAATTCATCAAATTTATTTACAAAACTCCTAGCATTGGTGTACACGCAAGTATACATGCACCTGTTCTTTTTCTTAGCTACCCTAACACAACCCATGTGTTTACTTGTACTGCAATGACTCCCAGCAGTCTCTGAAATATCCTGCATCTTGTTTTCCAGGCTTCTGCTCATTCCAATAGAAGCAGTGTAAGAATCACTTTCACCTCTGCCCGTGGCCACTGTTAATCTATTAGTCCCTGTATCCCCCCCAAGATGGCAGTTTTCCGACCCACCTAACACTGCCTCGATAGCATCAGCAAATATTCTTGCACCCTTTCTATTTAAGTGTATCCCATCCCTGTAGAAGCAGTCCCTTCTGTTAACAAGTACAGACCAGTCTGAAAAAAATTCTACCCATTGAGCCTTGCACAATCTTTCCAGGGCCGAATTGATCAACAAGGCTCTCATCATATACTCCCTCCTATCATGTCTGGGCAGAATTGCAGACACTTTCAAATTCAACCCTAATTCACGGCTTTTTTTCAACAGTAACCTGCTTGTTAAGTAATTCTGCCAGTCTCCTACTCTTAATATCATTAGTGCAAACGTGTACAACTGTATCACCTTTTGTGCCCTTAAAAGATGATATCCGCTCTACAACATCATCAACTTTTGCCCCTGGCAGACATACCCTGGTCCTGTTCCACCTATCCTTTTTATAAAGCATGTTCCCCGTTTCTCTGACAATAGAGTCACCAACAACTACTAGTTCCTGTGGGACCAGCGCATTCTACCTTTGGGGTTGCTGCTGTGTCGCGTGATGTCCAAGTGCAAGCTCTGGCATTGGTTTGATCCTAACATGGATCAAATTCACATTTACAATAAACAAAACAACAAATGCACATATAGTCTGGAATAGAATAAGAAAAATGACAGGTAAATATAGACATAAGCCATCACCAGTACTGTTCTGCGATGGAATTAGTTTGACTGAACCTACTGTTATTGCAAATACATTAGGTGAGACCTTTGCAAAAGTACCAGCAAAAGCTTCATACCATCCAGAATTTCTGATCCAAAAAGAAAAAGAAGAAAAGCATAAGATTAAATTTAAATCAAAAGGGTAATGATCCCTACAATCAACCATTCACAATAAATGAACTGCACGAAGTTTTGTCCACAGCCAGGCCAAGTGCAGTGGGCCCAGGCAACATACATTATGACATGATCAAGCACCTTGAGAAGAGTTAATTTGAAAATTTATTGAAACTGTATAACAGAATATTCCAAGAAAATGTATTTCCAAACACATGGTGCCATGCAATAGTGCTAGCTTTCCCTAAACCTGACAAAGACCTAACAAATCCATGCAACTATTGACTAATAGCGTTTACCAGTTGTTTAGGGAAATTGCTAGAAAAAAATGATAAATATGAGATTGATATGGTATTTAGAGAAAAATAACATCTACACAAACACGCAGCGTGTTTTCAGACATTACAGGTCTACACTAAACCTCCTAGTTAGGAAAGAAGCCAACACCAGAAATGCATTTATCAGATCACAACATATGGTTACAATATTTTTTGACATTGAAAAAAGCTTACGATACCACTTGGAGATATGGGATCCTAAGAGATATGCACCACGGTGGACTCAGAGGCAATCTTTCTATGTTTATGCAGAACTTCCTTATGAACAGAACTTTCCAATTTAAAATACAAACTTCTTTCTCCAAAATCTACCAACACGAAGAAGGCATCCCAAAGTGTTCAGTCTTGAGTGCTACTTTGTTTGCCATAAAGATTAATTTAATCACAAATCAACTCCCTCCTTCAGTTTCACATGCACTTTATGTTGATGACTTTAGTATCTCTAGTCAGTCACAGAACATGTGAACTATCGAGAGGCAGTTACCATGTGCAATCAACGATATAAGTAAGTGTGCACTAGATAATGGTTTCAGACTGTCAACACAAAAGGCAATATGTGTACATTTTTGCCACAAAAGAAATCTCCATACTGACCCTGAATTAAAACTAGAAGGTCAGATTATACCAACGCAGCTGAAAGCAAAATTTCTTGGACTAATCTTAGAGAAGCAACTCACATTCATGGAGAACATCTGGGAGCTACGTAAAAGCTGTACAAAATGCCTGAGCATACTTAAATTCCTTTCATCAACAGCATGGGGAGCAGACAGATGTTCCTTACTAAACCTATACAAAGCACTAATTAGATCAAGGTTGGACTATGGAGCCCCAGTGTACAATTCAGCATGAAAAACAACTCTGAAATGGCTGGACCCAGTTCATCATAATGCACTGTGTATAGCTGTTGGCACCTATTGTACCTCTACCATATATAGTCTCTATGCTGAAGCCAACAAACCACCTTTAACCCTTAGGTGAAAACAACTGGCATTGGATTATACATTTAAAATAAAATCTATGCATGGACACCCTACTTGGGAGACCCTCTTTGATCACTTTGCAGAAATATCTACCAGGATCGGCAACAAGCAAATCGACCCCTGGGAATCAGACTTCTTTCAGAAATGGAATAAAATACCTGCAACTTCTTTCAGAAACAGAATAAAAAAGCAATAGCTGCAACAATCTTCCAACAGTTACATGCAGAGCACAGAATTCAATTTCCTGATTACGTTCCAATATACACAGATGGTTCGAAAACAGACACATTAGTGGCAGTGGCAGATGTATTCCCAGATATTACTTTAACGCAACAGCTACTGAAAGAGTGCAGTGCCTACACAGCAGAATTATACGCAATAAAAATAGCCTTAACTCATGTACAAGATAAATGTTGCATGAGAAGTGTAATATTTACAGATTCCTTGAGTTCCTTACATGCCATGCAAAATATAGGTACACCCAAACAACCCATCCTTTGGCACATATGACAAATACTAACTGACTGCACCAGAAATGAATAGGACACACTTTTCTACTGGATCCCAGGATATACAGGGATTGCTGGAAATGGAGCAGCAGACAGGTTAGCAAAAGAAACAATACTACAGGTTGGAGAAGATATATCAGTGCTGTAGTCTGATTACAAGCCTGTGATACAGCGTACTTGCCAGTTGGCACCTCCATAGCCAGTTGGGCAGGAACAGCAGTGCGTAGCACATGCTTCTTGATTAGACTGGGGTTTGAGCCCGTGACCACCAAATACAGAGGATGCAGAAAGGTCATGGAATGACCACCGCATATCCCTGAAGCAATATGGCCTTAGTTGCTAATGCTCCTAAAAACCAAATAACAACTTGCCAGTTGCAATGGCAAGAAACTTGGAATCAGCAAACTGCAAACAAATTGTACCAAATAAAGCCAATTATTGGAAACTGGATTTCTAGCACATGAAGTCGAGAAAGGAAGAAACAGCACTGACCAGACTAAGAATTGGGAATACTCATATTATGCATTCTTTCTTGTTGCGATGCCAGACTTGTGACACTATTCAATCAGTTCACCACATATTAATAGACTGTCCTATATTCGCAAATGAAAGCAAACAAGCCTTCAAAGATATTTATAGGACACATCACACCATTATTCTAACAGACCTCTTGAATAATAGAGATGACTTCACAGATGTTTTCAGCTTCCTTAAAGCTATTAATTTATACCACCTTCTCTAAGGAAGTAAACATAAGTAACAAACTAACCCAATGAAATACGAATCAAGTTAAAAGGTCAATTTAAATCCAAAGTAACCACCTCTGAAACACATCACACTTTATGAACTGGCACATTATGACCCATAGTCCATGTGCCACTAAACTTCAACACAAACAAACAAACTCATTCAGTTTGTCAGCTACCTCAGCAGGTTCATCAACAATCAAATTGTCGATAGCAAGTGGATCAATCTGATTCATCCCTATCCTTCTAGAGTTTACATAAATAGTCTTTATTGTTTTTCTTTGCATCCTTTGCCAAAGATTTCTCGTAATCTGCCTTCGCTTGCCTAAATTCCTTTGTGACTTGATTACAGACTATCTTATATTTACCATAGTCTTCTGTGTCACCTGATAATTTATATTATTTAGAAAGTTTTTAAAATGTATGCATTTTCTCCCTATGAATACTGAAATTGAAAAGTAAAGGAGTTAAATATAATAGGGTTTTGCTTTATTGAATTGGTTTAACAATTACTCCCTTTAATTCTCTTGCTCCATAAATGTAACCACAGCTGTGGCAAGACTATTAAGTGGATGCAAACAGGTAAATACTTCCCTTTCCCACTACATGAAATGGTTCCAGGACTGCTGTAGTTCACTTTTGATTTCACTGATTTTAAGTTAATTTCACCGAGGAAGGAAAATCTAAAGTCTGAAAGCTTTTGGTAATTTATCTACTTTTATTTTATTTTAACTTGTTTTATTTAACTTGTCTCTGGTTTATTAAAGAAACTCTTACCCTAATCCTGTTTTTTATCCATTTTTCTCAGTGAAACTGTATTGTATTTAATATTTTGGAGGGCTCTGATGACTTTTACAAGTTCCAGCTGTGAATTACAAGTTCCAAAAAACCATAAGTGTTTTGATATTTTATTTGTTTGCTTAATTGTCATATTATATTGTACTTTATAAGTAGCTTTATAGTTCTAGTTACATTTGTTATTTTTATTTTAAATTTAGATAGAGTTTTGTAGGTTACTACTTAATATACGTAAAACCATTGTTTCGTTCAAATCTTGCAACCATTGTTTTCGTACAGAGTGAGTGGTAGGGAATTCAAATTTTTAATTGTAGTAAATAGGTAGCTCTGACTTAAAACTAGATAGTGTAATATGTATTTAGAAATCTATTAGATAATAGAAGTATTGATAATTAATTAATTAAATGTATTAATCTTATTAATTTTCATTGTTAATTTCAATATCATGCCCCAGACTAGAACATCAAAGCAATGGGCAAAAAGTATCAGGAGTGCTCTGACTTGCGGGAAGAACCAAGGATGCTGTAAGATGTAAAATCTTACAAATATATTATTTTATAGAAAAGTGAGATTAATTTAAAGTAAAACTTATAATATAGCAATATGGGGGAGCGAAACCTTACAAGTCAAGAATATTACTAAGATCACTCGTAAGGGATTAAATTAGACAACGTCTATACAAGGGGAGCGGTAACTGAAAGGCTATTAGCAACCTAGGTATGCTTCGACTCCCAGCTCACACAGACAAACCAAAACAATAGAAACGAGTAGGAACTGCTGTTAGTAATAGGTGTTAACTCTGGAAAATAATGGCGCGGAGGACCATGGTACTGTCAGGACATTTCTTTGATCGGTGACACCTGGAGAAGAGAAAGGGTAGTAAATACGGAACAAATGCTGGGAATTAGATTTAAGACTGGTGTCTGGCTGTCAGCGATGGCACGTTTGGTAGATCTTGGGAAATAAATCTGCTAAAGTATAACTATAGGCAGCGAACTTCAAAGGTATAGCCAGCCTGAGAAATTTTACAAATTTCTTAAAATAAGAAATTATATCAAGCAATAAACAGAAAGCTTGGGAAAAGATAACATGGGCGAATTAGGACAGAGTGGAAGTTGATAAAATGAGAAAGATTGGTTAAGACTCAGAATAAGGGCGGACCTGACACAAAGGGGCAGTACGTAGTTGAGATGAAAAAAGCGAGTGAACAGGGAGAGACAGAGCCAGATCTCTGAGTTGAGTTATGTGGGTGTTTATGGAAATGAGTTAGGAGGGGGACAAAGTTGAGATTCTTGTCGGTGCTTGGGAAAATGAGATAGTACAGAGAACGGACAGTTGAGATCTTGTGGGTGTTTATGAAAATGGGTTAGTGGGATTCTAAGTTGAGTTTTTTGTTGGTGCTAGGGAAAATGAAATAGTCAGCGGACACAGCAGTCGAGAGTTTCGTCGATATAAGTAAAAATGAGTTAGTAACATGGACAGTTGAGGGTTCTGTTGTGGTAGGAAATGTGTGTCAGTTAACAGTTGAGTGTTTGGTCGTGGTGGGAAAAGAGAAGGGTAGCGCCCTGGGAAGATTTCTTCTTGAAAGAGTTCTTAATAGGTGGAGCGGAAAAACGAGAGTAGCACCCTATGAGTTTTTCCTTGTGATAGGTTTTAATTTTTTTTTTTTTTTTTTTTTGGTTTTTAGGAGCATTAGCAACTAAGGCCATATTGCTCCGGGATATGCGGTGGTCAGTCCCTGACCTTTCCGCATCCTCCGTATTTGGTGGTAACGGGCTCGAACCCCGGTCTAATCAAGAAGCGTGTGCTACGCACTGCTGCTCCTTCCCACCTGGCTACGGAGGCGCCGATAGGTTTTAATAAGGTGGAGAGAAAGGGAGTGAAATCCGCAGAATTAGTAGCTCGAGAGAAGGAGCGAAAATGCGGAATTAGTAGCTCAATGAGAAGGAAGGAAGCAGCGAATGGATGGTAGCCCGAATAAGGTGGAGAAAGAATGCCAGTCCCATGCAGCCAAGAGTTCCTAAAAATTATCTGTAGCAAATTCAGGTGTAGCAGATGAAGGAGATCCTCAGAGAGCCAAAAATGGAAGGTTGAAACCTCCCCGGAAGGGAAAGAAAAAAGATAGAAGTAGGTGAGAATATAGTAAGTACTGTAAGTTAACAAGGACTGTTAGTGAAACAGTATAGTGATGAAAAAAAAAAAAAAAAGGTAGCACTAGAAGTAAAATGATAGATAAATTATCTCTGAAGTAAATTATATATACTAACAGAGTTATTAAGTTAAAAAAGGTTATTGTAAAATGCAAGGGAAACGAAGGATGAGTAATAGATTAAATTGTTGTTCAAATGATTATAATGTGTTAGAAGGGTAGTAAGGTTTATATGAGAAGTTTTGATTATGTTTTAAAGATAGATAATTGAATATAGTGTTTGTATTGATGAAGAATTGTTGGTTCATCTGAAAGACTAATAACAAATAGAGACTTTAGGAAAGTTAAGATTGGTCTTCAGTGTATTGTAACAGAATGGTGAGAACACAGAGTATAATGATGAAAGTAGCATATTGATTTAATATAAGAAACACAATTGTATCCAGGGGTAAGTGAAATAGGTATGGTGAATGTGTATAAGTGTTAGGAGTTAGTTAGGGCAAGAAGAATGAATCAAGTGTTTTCATATAATGGTCAACTCAGATTAGCTAGTGAAGGGAAACAGGAATAAGATTAATATATGCAAGGTATCCTTGATTTAACTTTGTATGCATATTACATGTTTTTTTATTCATTTATATATTATGTTGTGTATATATACGTAAATAAACTTTGTTGTTTATTAATTTGCGAGTTTGTTATTCCTGAACACTCAGCCTTTCCGAAGGGAATTATACATAATTGAGAAGTTCCCTTGAATCTGGAATTCTCCTATGAAGCAAAGTCAGATGTGTACGTGGGAGTGTAAAGAATAGAGGTCTATATAGTTATAAGGGAACAGAACAAATAAGAAATATTTAATAAAGCATTATTATTATACATATTCAAAATAAAATTTAAAGAAGAGTAAAGACATATGTATATTTATTAAGGACTTTTATTTCCCCCCCATAATGCGATTCTCCAACACATCACAGCCTAAAAAATTTTCAACTTGTGAAATGTTTGTGGAACTAACTGGAACAGGATATCATCTAGCCAAGGAGGATGACTTTGTATGCTATGTGCAAATAGTGTCAAGAAATTAGGCACTAACTCAGCATTCTAATGGGCATTTATGAGAGTTTGAAGTATCGGGTAGATGCCCTTGAAGGTATTAAAATGGTGGAACCATCAAGCTCTCAGCCCAACTCATTGCCAGAGCTCATACTTGTGCATCAGGCAACACAGCGGCAATCGCAAAGGCAGAATGCACTAGCCCACAAGAGTTGGTTATTGTTGGTGACTCTGTTGTCAGGGAGATGGGTAATATATTGTGTAAAAAGGATAGGTGGAATAGGACCAGGGTATGTATTTAATCACAAGTAAATACTTTCTCTTCCCACTACAGAAAAAGGTTCCAGTACTGTTGTCTTCATTTTGCTACTGACCCTACTATGTGAAAATTACCAGTTGACACTATTCATTTTTGTTCCCCCACTGAGCACATCCATATAATAATATTCTGTAAATTCCCTTAAAAGTAAAATGTCTGTCACAGTATCACCAATGTCAATTTTAATATTCCTCAAGTATTTTTGCTTTCAATATGTGCCATAAATTGTGCTAGAATTGGAGAAGTATGATCATAAAAATAAAATAACAGGCATTCTTTCCCACAAATTTTATGTAACGTTATATATTTTTTTAAATAATAAGGATACTTTGTGTGTGTGCGTAAAAATAATTTTTGTGTGCAAATTATAAAAATTAATATGTATTCTTGCTTCTTTCATCTTAGATATAAATGAATGTGAGCAGATTCCATCTCCATGTAAGTTCTGCCAGAATACAGAAGGGAGCTTTTTATGTTCCTGTCCCAAAGGCTATATTCTGAATCCAGATGGTATTACCTGTAAAGGTGAATTAAAATAGTAATTTTAATTATTTTTTGCTTAACAAAATTATATTCATTTTAGTTTTTTTTTAAGTATTGTAGAAATATATTGCACAAGGCAATATATTTCTTATGGGTTTTGTATTTTTGGTAATTAACTAAATAATATCGGTGTAGATACACCATAGTTTACCCATAAATTTGAACTATATATGTAGTGTAAAAGGCATCGTTTTAATTGTATCTCATATTGTGGGTGCCTTCACAACAAGTTAGCTGGTATTGCACTATTTCAAATAAATAATGCTTCTCTAGTAGAGAAGACTACTGTTATTTATTTTCAGCAGATACCACCTCCCAGACAATCGTTTCGAAGCTAGTGGGCTTCATCATCATCAGTGGGTGGGCAGGTACCCTGGTAATGCAACAAGCCGTCACAGTTGCAAAGTTATTTCCACAATATGAGAGATGCCAAATGGTGTAGGTAATAATAATGTATTAGAAGAGGAAATGCACAAGGCATAATTTCTTATGGATTTTGGTAATTAACTATATAATATTGGTGTAGATACACCATAGTTTAGCCATAAATTTGAACTATGTATGTGGTGTAAAAGGCATCATTTTAATTGTATCTCATATTGTGGGTGTTACCTGTAAAGGATGAGATACAATTAAAACGATGCCTTTTACACTACATATGTAGTTAAAATTTATGGGTAAAACTATGGTGTATCTACACTGATAGTATATAGACAGTTTATTAATATGTGTGTGTATTTCATAATATTAATTATAACAATGATACTACAATAATTGGCCAAAGACATTACTGCAATTGAGTGTGCATGAAGTATTGCAGAAATCTATAATATACAATTAATTAAAATGTATTCATTAATATATGTGTGTATTTCATAAAAAAGGCCTCTTTAGCCAAGTAGTCAGGAGCAGGAGTGCAAAGCACATGCTCTTTGAGTAGACCAGGGTTCAAACTCTCCTGACTGCTAAATACAGTTGATCTGCCAACAAGTTAATTACCACTGGACCACATGGCAGATTATGGTGTATTTCTCTGAACATGACTTGTTGAGGAGGCCTCCATCCTGCAGTGGATTGACAATGGCTGCAGATTTATTTTTTATTTATTTAATAATATTAATTTTAATAATGGTACTACATTATCATAATTCTGTGTGCTTGCCTTGGGAATATTATAAATATTTTTCCTAGGCATGCTTCTCCTGATATAAATAATATTACAACTTTTATAATATGTGCATTACTGTAATTATGAATATTCCATATAAGTGATGGTTACTTTTATATTTGTGATGGTTAACCAGAATTATAAAAAAAAAACAAGACTTGACTTGTTTTTTTTTTATAATTCCGGTTATGGTTTATGATATCCTATTATGGCAAAAGATCATTTCCAGTACCTCTGCAAATGAGGCCTGTCTGTGCAAATGCACAAGTTTGCACAGAATCCTAGTTGAATGGTGAGATGCCAAAATGCCATTCATAATATTCCTTGGTAATGTTGTGCATGCATATTTACTGCTGTCATTGTATATTATCCTGATGAACATTCAGCTTCATAAAATTTTCCATTTCAAGCTCTATAATGATGCTTGTAATTGCTACTAGGAACTACAAAAGTATCAAAAGAAAATATTAAGACTGATAGCTTTGAGTACATTTTTTGTAAAGCCAAAGATAATGAATCTTCCTCCATGGTAACAGATTTTGTAGCAGAAGTCTTTCCCCCCCCCCTCTCTCTCTCTCTCTCTCAATTTTTGGGTACTATATTTTTGTGTTAGTTCTTATGTAAATTAATTTATCATAAAATTAATTGAATTCTCCATTTATTTCAAAACTTATTTTGGGTGTATGCCCATATTGCAGTAAAGGATATAATCGGTACATATGTAGAGTATTAATATTCATCATAAAATCATCAGTTATTACCAGTCGTATTTTAAATACGTTAATAATTTGTTTTAATTTTCAATGTCTTTTTATTATATTCTGTGGCAAAAATGTTTTTTGCAAGATTGCATCCTGAGTTACATAATGGAAACCATTGGAAAAGCAGCTTTCACTTAATAAAAGACTTTTTAAGAATATATCCCTCTCATTAATGGAGAGAGTGATTCTTATAGTTTGATAAAGTTGGTAACTTACCTTTTCCATTGTAAATGTATATGATGATAGAGGTGTTTATCAAAATGATTATTGATAAACACCTTTCACCATTAACTTTCACCGTTAATTAATGATTAATGGTGAAAGTTATATTAACTTAAAAGAATAAGACATAACTACATGTTTTTAAAGAAACAGCAATTGGTTTATTGACTGTGTAATAATGAGAAGCCCTAAAGCCCAGAATTTCTAAAAATTTACAGAATTGTTTAAATGAGGTATAAGTGAGATATTCATTTAATTTCATTTTAATTGTTAATTCCAAATTCATGCCTTTCATTTAATGATTAACAATATAATCTTAATATTATTTTATGTGGCTAATGTTTAAAGCATGACATGCTGCTTAAATTTGTGAAATTTTACTGTCCTTCCTCTTAATACATTGTGAAACTTTACTTCACAAATTATTTATTTATGCGAGATCTGATTGAGGTGTTTAAAGCCTTGCATGGATGAGTAAGCTCAATGCTAATGGAATCTCCTACCTCTTGCTCAGACTACACACATGAGGGGGCATAAATTCAAATTGAGGAAGTATGGATGCAGATTTGGAACAAACTCCCATCTGGTGTTGTAGAGGTGGACACATGCTCTTTGTTGAATAAATTTAAGGGAGAATTAGATAAACTGTTACATGGGATGGACAGGAGAAGTATTGGCATTTTATTTATTTGTTTTTTTTTTTTTTTTGCTGATGTTGTATATGCTTGCTTTCTTGCATCATTAGCCCCTGCTACTAATAACAATAAAAATAAAAATAACAATAATAAGGAGGGTTAAAAAAAGCATATATTGAAACATTTATTATAATCCCAGAGACAATGAATTTGAAAGGTAGAAAACTGCAGTCATATTTTTACATGATACAGTCTACAATTTCAATGTTCAATTACAGCAACAATTCTCAACAGTACAACATGGGCATTGCCTTTGACAAAGGTGTAACTTTCCAGTTGAGAAAAGACCATAAAATATTCATATATGAAAGAAATGGACCAATGTTGCATTATTACTGTGGAATATAGCTTACAAGGAGGATAAAAAAAAAAAAAAAGGAGAAGATCAGTATTGGCTACATTTGATAAAGGGAAAGGATGCAGGATTAAGGATTATCAGTACAGCATGTAAAGAGAAATAAATTAACTGATTAGCAGGAAGTTAAACTAGAGACGTTGAAGGGGTGTTCAAGAAGAGATTAGCAGATTTGGCAGTTCAGTTTTTTTTTAATGGGTGAAGTTGTAAATTTTTGATTTGTTGATTGTTCTGTTTTTCCTAATCCATTTGCTGCAAGACATATAGCTAGCAAAATCTAGATGCAATATGTCTTGCAGCAAGACATATAACATATAAGATCTAGAAGCTGGTTAGTAATTAACCAGTAGTTAATAAATAATATGTGGAAATTGGAGGTTGATGTTAGGGAAAGGAACCAGAGATTCAGATAAACAGAGCAGGTCATCTGTCAGTCCCAAGGATGCCAATTTGGCATCGAGAGACCTGTGACCAGTGAGTAAATAAGTTGTGAAGAGTCCCTGGGCATACCACTTATGAGAGGTATTCAGTAAATTGTCTACCTAAGGAACTTCCCATAGTTATATTTCAATGATTCATCATTTATGATGTTCCTGTGTGTCTCAACTTGAATCATACCAATTTTGATCCCTCCAGGTTTTTAGGTTGTACTGCTGCTATTACAGAAAGAAGGAAGACACCTGTATGTATCAAATTATGAATTTGCTGAAATTGGAGCACTGTTCATCCTTCTCATCAAAGAAGGAAATGGGCCAAAGGCCATTTATGAAAGGATGGTGGCTGTGTATGGCAACAATGCACCTTCAGAGTACCAGGTGAAATTCTGGTAAAACAATTCAAGTGGAGTCCATTAAAGATGATCCATGTCTAGGAAGGCCTGTGACAGCTACCACTACAGAAATGTGCCAAGTTGTGGAAATCCTTGTGCTAAATGACAGATTTTTAAAGGTGTCCCAAATCTTTAGGGAATATCACATATCGGAGGGAACAGTTATAACCATCCTTCATGAACATTTGGGGATGAGTAAGGTCAGGGCAAGGTGTTTGTTTGTTTGTTTGTTTGTTATTTGGTTTTTAGGAGCATTAGCAACTAAGGCCATATTGCTCCGGGATATGCGGTGGTCATTCCCTGACCTTTCCGTATCCTCCGTATTTGGTGGTGACGGGCTCAAACCCCGGTCTAATCAAGAAGCGTGTGCTATGCACCGCTGCTCCTTCCCACCTCGCTGCGGAGGCACCTGTGCAAGGTGTGTCCCCAGATTTCTGACCTCTGTGGCAATTCAGAACAATTAGTGTTGAGAGGAGAATTTAAAGCTTTTATTATTATTATTATTGCTCTTATATTATTTCTCCCTGATTGGGGGTTCCACCTCGTGACGGGTATTGCTACCAAGTACATGGGGTGGTTGTTGTTATGTCTGATGTTACTGTTGGTTGAAGAAGTAGAACTAGGGAGGCAACTAGAGGGAGCAATACTCTTGATTTGATTATCAGTAGCGATTCTTCATGCATTAAGAATCTGCAGATACAGGAACCACTAGGAGGCAGGGATCAAAGTGTGTTGAAGTGGGATTTACTCAAGGAGGTAACTACCATCAGGGGTAAAGGGAAGGGTTATTGCTTTCGTAAAGGCGACTACGATGGACTGAGACAGTATTTAAATTCTATACAGTGGGACAAACTGATGATGTTACCAACAGCAAACTCAAAATGGAAAGCATTCAAAGAACTTATCTTGGAAGCTACTAGGCTTTACATACCAACTAAGGAATATTGTTCAAGGTTCAGGCCTAAATGGATGTCAGACGAACTAATGAGACATATGGCAGAGAAGAAAAATGCATGGGATACATATAAATTAACATGTGACACAGAAGCCTATGATAGATATAAGTTGATCTGTAACCAAGTTACAAAGGAAGTTAGGCAGGCGAAGGCAGATTATGAGAAATCTTTGGCAAGGGATGCAAAGAAAAACAGCAAGGAGTTCTTTACTTATGTAAACTCTAGAAGGAAGGGGATGAATCAGATTGGTCCACTTGATATCGATGGTTCAACTGTTCATGATCCTGCTCAGGTAGCTAACAAACTAAATCAATATTTTGCATCTACATTCACACATGAGGAGTTATTTGGGAAGGGGAATGCCATAAATGAAGTAAACACTGGCAGTGAGCTAGATGATCTTGTAATAATTGAGAGTAAAGTGGAGGAGAAATTGTTGAAGATAAATACAAGAAAGGCACCTGGGGTGGATGGGATCTATCCAGTTATATTAAAGGAGGCAGTGAAGGAAGTAAGCATACCCCTAGCCATAATTATGAGAGCTTCCTTGGACTCAGGGGAGGTACTCACAGACTGGAGATGTGCAAATGTAACCCAATTCACAAAGGAGGATCAAAGGCTGACACAAGTAATTATAGACCTGTGAGTTTAACTTCTGTTCCAGAAAAATTAATGGAAGTACTGGTTAAAGAAGCATTGCAGGATTATCTTGACAAGAATTCAGTTATAGCTCAGACACAGCATGGTTTTGTTAAGGGAAGGTCTTGCCTGACCAATTCGATTGGATACTATGATGTAGTCACAAAAGAATTGGATGCAGGGAATAACTTTGATATTATATATTTGGATCTTAGAAAGGCTTTTTATACTGTTGCACATGGAAGACTGCTGCACAAATTGGAGCAGTCTTCCATGTGCAACAGTATTGGGCATTGGTGGCAAATTGTTGCTATGGATAAAGGGATGGTTGAGTGGCAGAAGACAGAGAGTGGTAATTAATGGACACTGCTCATCGTGGACTTATGTTATTAGTGGAGTCCCTCGGGGTTCAGTGTTGGGTCCATTGTTGTTTTCTGTATTTATAAATAATATTGATGATGGTATATCAAGCTTAATGTCCACGTTTGCAGACAATACAAAGCTTGGCAGGGTTGTTAAGGACGCTACTGATGCTATGCTGCTGCAACAGTATCTGGAAAGGTTGAGCAGATGGGCTGAGAGGTGGCAAATGAAGTTTAACATTGACAAACGTAAAGTACTACATATGGGAAACAGCAACTCCAGAGTAACGTATCAACTCTGTGGTACTACGCTGACAGTGGTAGAGAATTAAAAGGACCTGGGGGTAATTGTGCAGGCAGATATGAAGTTCTCTGAGCAGTGCAGACAGGCTGCAAGAGTAACTCATGGTGTCTTATCAATGATATATAGGAATTTTTCTAGCAGGGATAGGGAGGTGATTATTCCCTTGTATAAGGCAATGGTCAGGCCGCACCTTGAGTACTGTATACAGGTCTGGAGGCCTCATTTCAAGAAGGATGTAGAGCTGCTGGAACGAGTACAGAGAAGGGCAACAAGGTTAGTGAATGGAACGAAGGGTTGCTCATACGAAGAAAGGCTTAAGTTTTGCAAATTACAGTGTCTAGAGACTAGGCACTGGCGAGGTGATCTGATAGAGGTGTACAAAGCCTTGAATGGTTTGAGCATACTCAATGCTGATGGGATACTGCCTCTTGCTCAGAATAATCACCTGAGAGGGTATAAATTCAAATTGAGGAAAGACAGATGTAGGATAGATGTTCAGAAATTTGCCTTTAGCCAGCGGGTAGTTGGTTGGTGGAACAGACTTCCATCCCTTGTTGTGGAAGTTGATAGCCTAAATAAATTTAAGGCTCAGCTGGACAGGTATTTCGAACGAACGGAGGTGTGAAGTGGAAGGGGTTTTTTTTTTTTTGGCTGATGCTGCATAAGCTTGCTTTCTTGCATCATGTGCCTCTACTAATGATAATTGCGGAACTCTCTGACTATCCTACAGGTGTTCAGGATTGCGACTTTCTGTAGTTTCTCATAGGTGTTTGCTGGTAGACCTATTGCTATGCTGTTATGTAGGGTCTTTGGCACCTTACCTGTGGTTGACGTGATGATCGGGATGGTCGTTACTCATTGCATATGCCACATCTCTTTGATCTCCTGTCTTAGGTTCGTGTACTTCCTGATTTTTTTCCCCAAGAAGGTTGTTATTTGTTATTTGTTTTTTTTTAGGAGCATTAGCAACTAAGGCCATATTGCTCCGGGGATATGCATTGGTCATTTCCTGACCTTTCCGCATC
This sequence comes from Mastigoproctus giganteus, assembly GCF_048544385.1. Classification (NCBI taxonomy): domain Eukaryota; kingdom Metazoa; phylum Arthropoda; class Arachnida; order Uropygi; family Thelyphonidae; genus Mastigoproctus; species Mastigoproctus giganteus. Next base: position 116,113,554 of record NC_143583.1, on the reverse strand, counting down.
CTTCGTATTTGGTGGTCACGAGCTTGAACCTCAGTCTAATGACGAAGCGTGTGCTACGCACTGCTGCTCCTGACTACCTGGCTATGGAGGCGTCCCCCCAAGAAGGAAAAGGCTACCTATCTCAGATAGGTAGCCTTTTCCTTCTTATCCACAAGGGTTATGTCCGGTCTGTTGTGTGGGATTGTCTTATCTATTATTATGGTGTGGTCCAGTACAGCTTGTAGGTTGGGGTCTCTAGTACTGCCTGGGGTTCGTACTTGTAGTACGGTACACTTTCTTTGATCAACTGGTATTTCCTTGCTAGCTTCTGATGTATTATCCTGGCTACCTAGTCGTGTCTATGAGTGTACTCAGTGTTGGATCGTTTCTGAGTCCAGGTGGAATCGTCGACATGTGTTATCAGATACTCTGGGCTCCTTGGTGATGTATTTTCTATAGAGTCTGGTGTTGGTTACCTGGTTGAGGATGGCGAGCATGAACCTTCAGGGAAGAGTGTCCCACTCATAAGCCATGCATTGGAAGCAATTCTATCTGTGTGATCTTGATGGAGATCATTGAAGTGTCTGTCATGGAGTGTCTTCTCTGCCCATCTTTCTAGCTTTGTTTGTGCCTCCTGGTTGGGAGGAGTGCTGCTGTGTGTTTCTGGAAGTAATCCTTCATGTTAGCCATCACTGTTTTCTGTTGCTTGATGAGGTCTATCAGGCCCCTTCCTCCTTTCTGAGCAATTGTCGGTCTCTACATGGCTGAATTCGGGTGGTGTTGACAGCTCTTGGTCATCACATGATATCCTCCAGCTCGGTGTTAGTCCAATCTATTTGGGGTTATAGATTGGACTAACAAACGTATATGTTAGCACTGGGACTGCATAGGCGTTTATGACTTTAACTGTGTTCCCTCTGTTCAACTTTGCTTTCAGCAGGCTTCTGAATCTGATGGTATTTTCAGTTAGACAGGCCTCCTCAATTTCCTTGTACTGTAACTGCTGAGCCTGCATATCCCCAAGTATTTGTAGGCCTTTCCCTCTGCCATGGCTTCGATCTCTTTACCAGTCTGCAGCTAGTAGTTTCAGTTGACTAATTTTCCCTGGTGCAATCCGTGGGTCTTGCATTAGTCTCACATCATTTATCTTGCATTTATCATTGCTGAATTCTTCGGTGATCTGGAGTAGTTGCTAAAGTTGCTTCTTCGTTCCCACGTAGAGCTTGATGGTATCCATGTACATCATGTGGGTGAGGATGTACAGGTTCTTTCTTTCTTCTTTGAGGTTATATCTGTACTTTCTGCTGTTGAGCATGGTGGATAGTGCTAGACAGAACCACAGTGGCTCAGGGCATCTCCCAGAATGATTCCTCTCCTGATGGGGGATTGACTTGGTTGTGATGACCTTGACCTTAATGGTGGTACTGCATTTCACCATCGTCTCTCCTAGGAAGTTTGTCACTATCGGATTGACTTCGTAGATGTTCAGCGCCTCTGTTAACCACTATGAGGCATGGAGTCGAAGGCCTTACAGTAATTGATGTAGGCTGTGTACATGTTACAGTGCTTCTTGTAGGCTTGCTCTATAACTGTGGCATCAATGATTAATTGCTCCTTGCATCCTTTCTGCTGTTCAGCTGTTATGTTCTGGCTCTCCAAGTGGTCTGATATCTTCATGGTTATACATTGTTTGGAGGCAGGTGATTGGTCTATATTTTGCCGGGTTTCTTGTATCTTCATTGGATAAAGTCAAGTTCCAAAGAAAGGAAGTCAAAGAGTTCCACGTGATTGATGGAGTTGGGAGAATGATAGAGGCAACAGATAAATTTGACAGTAAGGTTTAAGAGATATTTTAAGCCACAGGAAGATCAAAAAGAGGAGATTCCAAATTGCAAAGTCTCTGACAGGAAATAGCAGAGGGGAGATTATGCACAAGCACCACCTTTAAAATTAGCATTAGCAGGGCATATAATTCAAGAAAACAAATTTATATAGCAACAGCCAAAAAAAAAAAAAAAAAAAACCACCCTTCCAATTTCACCCATCCATTCAATCCAAATGTTTGCCTAGTTCTGCCTTGAACTTATTTAAATTGCTGACCTCCACTATGAAAGAAGTAAGTTTGTTCCTACTATCAACCAACCACTGGCTAAAGGCAAATTTCCATACATCCATTCTACAAATGTCTTTCGGTCAATTTGAATTTGTGCCCCCTCAGGTGAGTAAGCCGAGCAATCTCATTAGATTTGAGTTTGCTCAACTCAGTCCATTCAAGGTCTTATACACCTCTTATACACCTTGCAGGTGCCTAGTTTCCAGAAGCTGCAATTTGCAGAACTTAAGCCTTTTTGGTAATACCAATTTTTTGTTCCTCTCACCAATCTCATTGCCCTTCACTGTACTTGTTCCAGGAGCGCTACATCCTTCCCAAAATGAGGCCTCCAGACCTGTATACAGTACTCAAGGTTTGGCCTGATCATTGCCTTATACAAGGGGACAATCATCCCTTTAGACCTGCTAGCAAAATTCGTGTATATCATTGACAAAACACCATGAACTGCTCTTGGCTACTCTTGCAGCCTTTTTTGCACTGTTCAGAAAACTTCATATCTGACTGCACAATTAACCCCAGTTCCTTTTCATTCTCCACTACCCAGAGTGTAGTGCCATCTAGTTGATACGGTACTCTGGGGTTACCACTACCCATATGCTGTACTTTACATTTTTCAATGTTCAACTTCAGTTGCCACCTTTCAGCCCATCTGCTCAACTTTTCCAGATCCTGTTGCAGTAACGTATTATCATTACTGTCATTAACAGCCCTGCAAACCTTCATAATGTCTGCAAACTTAGACATTAACCCTGATTCACTTTCATCAATATCATTGATAAATACACAAAACAACAATGGGCCCAACACCGAACCCTGAGGGACTCCACTAATAACATTAATCCATGAAGAGCAGTGTCCATTGATAACCACTCTTGGTCTTCTCCCACTCAACCATCCTTTTATCCATTGTAGCAACTTGCCCTAAATGCCATACTGCTCCAATTTGTACAGTAGTCTTCCAAGTTCCACGGTATCTAGAGCTTTCCTAAAAGCTATTTATATGATATCAAAATTATTCCTTGCATCCAATTCGTTTGTCACCACATCTGTTCCAATTTCCAAATAACCAGGAAGGCAATACTGTATTTTTAAAGTCTGTTTTAACTATCTTTGGTCACCATGAACATTGTTACATATCTAGTTATGTGGGGTTGGGGAGAGAGGAGACCCAGATTTTAATATCTCAGTAACACTAACATTTATGGAAATTTCTTATCAATTTTTCTTTCCTAGTCAGTAATACCATCTGGTTTATAACACTAAAATACACTAGTCATAGCCACAGTAATTATTTTTTAATGTTGATTTGAAAACTCATGAAAATTTCAGAATGTGCTGAAGAAAATAAAAAAAATACTATTCTATAAATGCTGACTCACTGTATCAAGTATGAAGGGACCTACTCAGGACATCATGGAATACTCAATAAGTGACTTTTTTTTTTCTTTTAAATAAAATTAAGAAACTTTTTGATCACACCTCGCACATCCTGTGTGCATCTCAGTTGAGTTCATAAATGCCATCAATTCATTAAAAATAAATAATGTATCATTTCATATATTTACATGTTATATATTTTCATTTTAAATTTCTTTGTAGATCTTGATGAGTGCTCTACAAACCAACATGACTGTGATCATTCGTGTATAAATACTCCAGGAAGTTTTCTTTGCACATGCAATAAAGGGTTTAAACAAATTGCAACTCAATGTATAGGTGAGTACTAGTGTGTAATAGTAAGCAATTTTCCATTTTTATATGTGGGGGTAGCAGCTAGAGCTTTTGCGCCTCAGTTTCTTAAAACGTTTCTACGTTTCAACAAACATCTGAATCATTAGATTTTATTTTTAAGTTAATTTTTTAAAAATTAACTTTAAGTATTTAAACTTGAGAAGGACATTACATGGAATTACTAATAAGCTTATTAAAGACACTTTCCCACCTGAAGTATTTAATTAGTTTAGTGGAATGAGAGAACAGTTATTGCAATAAACCCCAAACAGTCCCAACAACCAAATAAATTGATTATGTTTCAGATTTCAATGTTGAAATCTGTCTTTAGGCCTTGATTTTTTGGGTTTGTAATATCAGGTGATATTGCAGATAATTTATATAATATTTCTGTAATATATAAATTATCAGGTGATGCAGAGGCCTATAGTAGATATAAAATAGTTTGCAATCAAGTCACAAACAAGATTAGGCAAACTAAAGCAGATTGTGAGAAGCCTTTGATAAAGGATGCCCAGAAAAACAGTGAAGACTTCTTTGGTCACCATGAACATTGTTTGTTTACTTATGTAAAAAAGCAGAAAAAGGACCAGTCACATTGGCCCACTTGATATCAATGGTAAAACTTTGATGATCTGGCTCAGGATGGTGACAAACTGAATAGGTACAGTTAACTCATTTATAATGAGCACAGTTATAACAAGAGTTTAGCTATTGCGAAAAAACAGAGAGAGAAGTTGATTGGAAATGATGTATTTTATGAGCAACATTTCACGGTTAAAGCGATCATGGTAGTTAAGAGTTTCACAGGTATAATGAGCAAATCTTTATGCCATTACAACAAGCAGTGGCTGAACTGCTGTATGAGGGACTAAGATCGGTTATTGCTTTGCCTGTTTATGATATTTCCCTCTTATTGCTTTCCACATCCCTGCCAATAGCAATTTATGTATAAACCTTTTAACGATTCTCAGAATTGTTTTAGTGTGTTACGCTGCCACATAGGCCTCATTCCAGTAGCATAGTTGAAGGCGCCTCCGTAGCCAGGTGGGAAGGAGCAGCAGTGCATAGCACATGCTTCTTGATTAGACCCGGGTTCGAGCCCGTCACCACCAAATACGGAGGATGCGGGAAGGCCAGGGAATGACCACCGCATATTTCTGCAGCAATATGGCCTTGGTTGCTAATGCTTCAAAAAAACCAAACAACATCGAAGTCGAAGCATAGTTGAAATCCCTGACACCACATGTGACAAGGAGTGCTGAAAGTGTATGGGGATTCTAAAGGTTACCCGTAAAGGGGGGGTTAGAATAATTTCTCTATGCACTACCTTGTTTTAATAGGGCATGTCTCATGCTGCAGGTGCACTTCCACATTTAGCTTTTTGTTTTCTTTGCCCAATCTCTTAATCCTCTTTTCTACTGTGATTGTCATATAATTGCATTTGGTCAAGGTTATTGCAGCTTGCATCTTTAATCACTGACTCCAATATTTTCCCTGGCACAGAAGTCAACCTTATAGGCCTATAATTATGCACTTCAACCTTTGAATTATTCCCCCCCCAACTTTTGTGATTAAGAGAAACATTTGCACATCGTCATACTATGGGGACCACTGAACTCATGGATGCTCTCATACTCGTTACCTCTCATTTTATTTTAATATATTTGGATAGATCCCATAACCCACAGGTGTCTTACTTACTTTTAGTTTCAATTCCTCTTCCAAAGAATAAAAGATATTACTGTATCATCATTTAACTCCCAGTTAGAATTTTAGTTATATTTCTGATAGCCTCATCCATATTTAGCTTTTGTGTGACTCTAGATGAAAAAAAAATTATCAAGTTTGTCTGTAACCACTCCAGGATCATCAACACTTATGCCATTCATATCTGGTTGACCAGTATCATTCATAACTTTAATCCTACTCTTAATATAAGCAAAAAATTGTTTCTGCTTTTCTCTGTATTCTTGGCAAAAGATTTCTTATAGCATGCCAATCTCCCTGCACTTAGTAACTTGATTGCTGACTAGGTTATACTTATGAAAGCTTCTGTATCCTCTCATAATTTATAATTATACTATGTGTCTCTTTTTCTGCTATCAGTTCATATGATATTCATTCATTATAGACAGAACAATAATCCACTATTAAAAATAGGCTAAACTATTAAAAATATTCTCATATGTAAAAGGATAGGTCAAATATGGCCAGGATATGTCTACCAGGAGCAAAAATTATTGATGTTGTAGAACAGTTATCTTTTAAAGGCACAAAAAGCGATATTTTTTTACATGTTTTCATTAATGATATTTACCATAGGCAATCAAAGAATTCACTTTGCAGGTATGAGGTAATGTTGAGAAAAACTGCAAGTTATGGCTAAATATGTAATTGTCTAGAATTTTGCCCAGGCATCATACAGTTCAGCCCTAGAGAGAGAGATTCTGCAAGGTTTGTTTGTTTGTTTGTTTGTTTGAGAGCATTAGCAACTAAGGCCATATTGCTCCGGGATATGCGGTGGTCATTCCCTGACCTTTCCGCATCGTCCGTATTTGGTGGTGACGGGCTCGAACCCCGGTCTAATCAAGAAGCATGTGCTATGCACTGCGGCTTCTTCCCACCTGGCTACGGAGGCGCCTGATTCTGCAAGGCTAATAGGATAAAATTTTTCTCAGAATGGCCTGTACTTGATAAAGGGAGGTGATGTTTTACAGGGATGATATATATAGAGAAGAGGGATAAGAATATTTGCTGATGTTATTAAAGCACTGTTAGATGCAATGGAAAACTGCTAGTTTGGGGGATACAGAAACTAATAGATGATGGGTGCTGTAAGAATAAGTGAAATTGACTGTTGCAGTTCTTCTGTTGGGACATGCAGCAGCCTGGAAAGCAAGGCTGCGGCAAGTGTGAGGGATTACAAAGTCTGCTGGGCTTATAATCCCCCTGGGGACTACTTATGGGACAAGCAAATTTATGGGCTAGGTTAGTAAGACCATAAAGAGAAACAGAATATACTTGCTTATATTATAGTTACAGGTGCCATCTAAATAAATTTGACAAATTTTAAATATTGTTTAAGTCTTCAAATGCAAACATTATGGAAATATCAGAAACACGGTGCCACTTAGAGATAGGGTATACAGAATTTGAATACAGTCAGTACATGAACAGAAAGGATGACTTATGCTCTCAATTAAGAACACTGATTCTAAAGCAGTACCACTTAATTGACATGGGTTAGTAGTGTAATGCCGAATCAATTTAGTGTGACACATGCACATGGAAAACAGAAATGAGAGTAGCAGTATGGCCAAATGACTTTTGAGCTTATTGAACAACTTTACAGAGTGGGCCAGTAAATCAGAATGTTTTATCATGGTATTTTAACTTTCCAGATACTGATTGGAACATAATGGTTGGCCACCGACACAGTACCAAACATTTCTGGATTATTGGATGACCGTTTTCTATATCAGCATATTTGTGAGGCAACAAAGTGATAGTCGTGACCTGATTATCAGTAGTGACCCTTCATGTTAAGAATCTTTACTTAAAGAGACCACTAGGAGGCAGTAATCATGTATTTAATTAAAGATGAGTGCTGGGTAAAGGGAAGGGATTTTTCTTTCATAAAAGTGACTGTTATGGTCCCAGACAATTTTTAAATTCATTCCTGTTGGAGAAACTAATGATGTTACCAACTGCAAATTCAAAATGGGAAGTGTTGAGAAGTAATTATAGAAGCTGCTGAGATTTTTTACCAGTAATGAGATATTGTTCAATATTTAAACCTAAGTGGATATCAAATGAATTGCTGAAGCTAATGGCAGAAAAGAAACATGCATGGAATGAGTATAACTTATCCGGGAATACAGAAGCTTGCTGTAAATATAAACGAGCCTGCAGTGGACTGACCATGGGAATTATTCAGGCTAAGGCAGATAATGAGAATTTTGCCTAAGATTGCAAAGAAAAGCAATAAAGAATTCTTTGCTGTGTTAACACTAGATGGAAAGTGATGAACCACTTTGGTCCATTGAATGTGAATGGCATAACTAGGAAGATCATGTAAGGGTTGCTAACAAACTGAATAAATATTTTGCATCTGCATTCACACAAGACGTTTTTAGGGATGGGTACGTTACAAGTATAAAAAGTTATAACTGAGGGCTAAATGATTTTGTGATATCTGAGAAGAATGTGGAAGAGAAATTGTTGAAGCTAAAAGTAAATAAGGCAGATAGTGCTGACAGAATCTAGTGGTAAACAAGACAAGAAAACTTTTAGCTGAAATTATGAGACCATTCTTGGAATAAAGGTAAGTCATTTGAGAATAGAGATGTGCAAATATCTCTTATCTTCACAAAGGGAAGAAAGGAACCAAAGGGCAAAGTGAGTACAAGTAATTGCAGGCCTGTAAAGTTGACCTCTCTGACAGGGAAAATAATAAAATCACTGGTTAAAGAAGTGATGTCGGATCATAAATTGATCCCACATCACTTCTTGACATAAATACAGTTATATAGCATCACAACATGGGTTTGTTGAAAGAACACCTTGTCTGACTAATTTGATTACTTTCAATGAAGTAATCACAAAGGTACTGGATGCATAAAATATTTTTATCACGTATTTATTAGCATTAGTTGAGGCATATGATGCAAGAAAGCAAGATTATACAGCAGCAACCAAAAAAAAAAAAAAAAAAACCCTTCCCATTTCATCCATCCGGTCACTCCAAATGTGTGTCTAGTTCAGCCTTAAATTTATTTAAGCTATCAACTTCCACAACTACAGATGGAAGTCTGTTCCAGCAATCAACTACCTGCTGGCTAAAGGCAAACTACTGCACATCTATTCTACAGTTATCTTTCCTCAATTTCAGTCTATGACCAAAAATTTTATCAGGTTCTTAATTTCAGCAAGTGAAAGTATCCCATCAACATTCAGCCGGCTCAAACCATTCAAGGCCATACACCTCAATCTGACCACCTCGCAGGTGCCTAGTCTCCAGGTGCAACTTGCAAAAATTAAGCCTTCTTCTTTAGTGCACCCCTTTGTTCCCCTCACCAATCTTGTTGCTCTTCTTTGTACTCATTCTAGCAACTCTACATCCTTTCTAAATTAGGCCTCCAGACCTATACATAGTACTCAAGGTGTAGCCTGACCATTGCCTTATACAAAGGTATAATTACCTCCTTGTCTCTGCTAGAAAAATTCCTAAATATCATTGACAAAACTCCATGACCTGCTCTGGCAGCCCATATACACTGCTCAGAGAAGTTCATATCTGACTGCACAATTACTCCCAGGTCTTTTTCATTCTCTACCTCCCTGAGTGTAGTACCACACAGTTCGTACGTATCTCTTGGTTTACTTTTACATATATGCAGTATCCAGTTTATCTTTGCCTTTGTCAATAATAAACTTCAGTTGCCACTTCTCAGCCGATTTGCCTAACTTTTCTAGATCCTGTTGCAGTAGTATACTGTCTTTACTGTGATTAACAACCCTGCCAACCTTTGTATCATCTGCAAAGTTGAACATTAAACCTGATATACCTTCATCGATATCATTGATAAATACAAAAAACAACAATGGGCCTAACACCAAACCCTGAGGGACTCCACTAATAACATTAGTCCACGTAGAGCAGTGTCCATTTATTATCACTCTCTGCCATCTCCCACTCAACCATCCCTTTATCCATTGCAGCAACGTGCCCTTAATGTCATACTGCTCCAATTTGTACAGCAATCTTCCATTTGCAACAGTATCAAAATTATTTTTCATCCAGTTCCTTTGGGACCACATCATAGTATCCAATAAAATTGTTCAGACAAGACTTCCCCTTAACAAACTAATCCTGTGTCTGAACTATTACTGCAGTCTTGTCTAGATGACCCTGTACCACCTCTTTAACCAGTGACTCCATTATTTTCGCCAGAACCGAAGTTAAACTAACAGGTCTATAATTATTTGTGTACCGTTTGCATCCACCTTTGGGAATTGGGGATACATTTGCACATCTCCAGTCCATGGGGACCTCCCCTGAGTCCAAGGATGCTCTCATAATTATGGCTAAGGGTTTGTTTACTTACTTTGCTGCCTCCTTCACTATGACTGGAGAGATAGATTCCATCTGACCCAGGTGCTTTTTTTATGTTTAACTTCAACAATTTCTCCTCCACTTTGGTCTCAGTTATTACAAAATCACTTAGCATTAGCATTAGCAAATTATTATTATTATTATTATTATTAATAGCCATATGGTGCAAGGAAGCCCGAGGCTTATACTGCACCAGCAAAAAAATTCCCGAGTTACCCTGAAAGAGAGAAAGAGAGAAGTAGAAAGGAATCACCAAGAAAGAGAAGAATGATGATATCCAGCTCAGGAACCTGGGTGTGCCAAGCCCATACTCACCAGGTGTGAGCCCCTGAGGTAAAAGGCACATGATGCAAGAAAGCAAGCTTATATAGCATCAGCCAAAAAAAAAACCCTTATTTCACCCATCCACACACTCCAAATGTTTGTCAAGTTCTGCCTTGAATCTATTTAAGCTATCAACGAAGATGGAACTTTGTTCCAGCAATCAACCACCCGCTGGCTAAAGGCAAACTTCCGCACATCTATCCTACACCATCTTTCCCCAATTTGAATTTATGCCCTCTCAGGCAATTATTCTGAGCAAGAGGAAGAATTCCATCAGCATTGAGCATACTCAAACCATTCAAGTCTTTATACACCTCAATCAGATCACCTCTCAGGTGCCTAGTCTCCAGACACTGTAGTTTGCAAAACGTAAGCCTTTCTTCATAAGAGCAACACTTTGTTCCATTCACTAATCTTGTTGCCCTTCTCTGTACTTGTTCCAACAGCTCTATATCTTTCTTAAAATGCGGACTCCAGACCTGTATTATGGGGCCTTAAAATGAGGACTCCAGACGAGCTGATAATCACCTCCTTATCCCTGCCAGAAAAATTCCTGTATATCATTGACAAGACACCTTGAGCTACACTTGCAGACCGTCTGCACTGCTCAGAAAACTTCATAACTACCTGCACAATTACCCCCAGGTCCCTTTCATTGTCTACCACTGTCAGTATAGTACCACACAGTTGATACGTTACTCTGGGATTACTGCTTCCCATATGCAGCACTTTACATTTGTCAATGTTAAACTTCATTTGCCATCTCTCAGCCCATCTGCCCAATGTTTCCAGATCCTGTTGCAGCAGTGTACTGTCATTAGTGTCATTAAAAACCCGGCCAACCTTCATATCATCTGCAAACTTGGACATTAAGCCCGATATATCATCAACAATATCATTTATAAATACAGAAAACAACAATGGACCCAACATTGAACTCTGAGGGACTCCACTAATAACATTAGTCAGTGAAGAGCAGTGTCCATTGATTACAGAGAAGACAGAGATTACCACTCTCTGTCTTCTCACACTCAACCATTCCTTTATCCATAGCAGCAATTTTCCTCCAATGCCACACTGCTCCAATTTGTGCAGCAGTCTTCCATGTGCAGCAGTATCAAAGGCCTTCCTAAGATCCAAATATATGATATCAAAATTATTTTTTGCATTCAGTTCCTTTGTGACTACATCATAGTATCCAATCAAATTGATCAGACACGACTTCCCCTTAATAAACCCATGCTGCATCCAAGCTATAACTGAAGTCTTGTCTAGATGATCCTTGAATGCTTCTTAATCAGTGCCTCCATTAATTTCCCTGGAACATACGTTTGTGGATTGGGGTCATATTTGCATATCTCCAGTCCATGGGTACCTCCCCTGAGTCCATGGAAACTCTCATAATTATGGCTAAGCATTTGCTTACTTCCTTTGTCACCTCATTTAATATAACTGGATAGATTCCATCCACGCCCAGGTGCCTTTCTTATGTTTGTCTTCAATTTCTCCTCCACTTTACTCTCAGTTATTATCTAGCTTACTGCCAGAGTTTAATACACCTCTGTAATTCCCCTCCCTGAATATCTCCTCATGTATGAATGTAGATGCAAAATTTTCATTTAGTTTGTTAGCTACCTGAGCAGGATCATCAACAGTTGAACCATCATTTTCAATTGAACCAATCTGATTCATCCCCTTCCTTCTAGAGTTTACATAAGTAAAGAACTCTGCTATTTTTCTTTGCATCCTTTGCCAAAGATTCTCTTAATCTTCCTTCACCTGCCTAACTTCCTTTGTGACTTGGTTACAGACCAGCTTATATCTATCATAGGTTTCTGTGTCACTTGTTATTGTATATGTATCCCATGCATTTTTCTTCTCTGTCACATGTCTAAATAGTTTATCTGACATACATTTAGCCCTAAATCTTGAACAGAATTTCTTAGTTGGTATGAAAAGCCTAGTAGCTTCCAAGATTAATTCTTTGAATGCTTCCCATTTTGAATTTGCTGTTAGTAACATCATCAGTTGGTTCCAACTTATAGAATTGAAATATTGTCTCAGACCACTGTAGTCACCTTTACGAAAGAAAAATCCCTCCCTTTACCCTTGATGGTAGTTACCTCTTTGAATAAATCCCACTTCAGCACACTGTGATCACTGCCACCTAGTGGTTCCTTTATTTGCATATTCTTAATGTATAAAGAATCACTACTGATAATCAGATCAAGAGTATTACTCCCTCTAGTTGCCTCCTGAACATGTTGCTGTAGAAAAAAAATCATCCAATAAATCCACAAAAGCCTTGCTAGTGTGTGTGACCAACCCAAAAATTCCAGTCAATCTCTGGGAAAATAAAATCCCCCATTATATGACACTCTGCTTAATGGCCCACTCTATTTCTCTGCACAATTGCTCATTATACTCATTAGATTCATTAGGCGTATTAACACACACCTACTCTCATTTTTTCTTTCCCAGTGCTTATGTCACACCAAACAGACTCAACATTGCATTGTCCACCGTCAATTAGATGCACTTCCTTAGATTTTATGTGTTTCTTAACTAACAGCTCCTCCCTTCCTATCCTTTCTGTACACATTGTACTCCCCAAATTCCAATTCTGCACTGCTTATGTCTGTGTGATACCACGTCTCTGATATCCCAACAATATCCGCCTTTGATGTCTTGACTAGCACTTCAAGCTCATCAAATTTATTAACTATACTCCTAGCATTGGTGTACATGCAAGTATACATGCACCTGTTTCTACTCTTAGTTACCCTAACACTGATCATGTATTTACATATTCCACTATGACTCACAGCAGTCCTGGAAATCCCCATTGCCTTGCTTTCCAGGCTGCTGCTCAATTGCATTTCAACAGGAGCAGTGGAAGAATCACTTTCACTTTTAATCTGTTAGTCCTTAAAAATTAAAAAAAGTAAAGTGCAGCCATTATCAACCCACTGCAGGATGGAAGCCTCCTCAACAATTCATGCTGAGGGAAATGGACCGTAATCTGCCACGCTGGTCCAGTGCGGGTTGGCAGATCGACCGTATTCAGCAGTCAGGGGCTTGAACCCCGGTCTACTCAAAGAGTGTGTGCTACTGCACTCCCGCTCCTGACCACTTGGCTACGGAGGCCTATTAGTCCGTGTATCACCCCAAACTAGAAGTTTTCCGACCCATCTAACTCTGCCTCGATAGCATCAGCAAATATTCTTGCACCCTTTCTGTTTAAGTGTATTCCATCCATGTAGAAGCAGTCTCTCCTGTTAACAAGCACAGAGCAGGCTGAGAAAAATTCTACCCCTTGAGCCTTGCACAATCTCTCCAGGGCTGAATTGATCAACAAGCCGGTCATCATATAATCCCTCCTATTGTGTGTGGGCAGAATTGCAGACACTTTCAAATTCAACCCTAACTCGGCTTTTTTTCAGCATTGACTTGTACTTGTTAAGTAATTCAGCCAATTTCCTACTCTTAATATCATTAGTGCCAACATGTACAACAATATCACCCTTTGTGCCCTTAAAAGATGATATCTGCTTTACAATGTCATCAACATTTTCCTCTGCCAGACATACCCTGGTCCTGTTCCATATATCCGTTTTGTACAAGATGTTCCCCTTTTCCCTGACAATAGAGTCACGTACAATAACTAGTTACTTTGGGACCAGCCCATTCTGCCTTGGGGATTTCCACTGAGTTGCATGATATTCAAGGGCAAGCTCGGGCATTGATGTGGGCAGCTGAGAGCTTAATGGGCCCCTCTCGATTTAAATCCTTCTAGGGCATCCACCCTGTCCTTCAAGCTCTCATATAAGCCCATAACAATACTGAGGTGGTGCCTGATTTCCTCACACTCCTTACATCGCGCACACACAAATATATTCCCCTTGGCAATATCATGTCCCGTTCCTGATTTCTCCACAAACATCAAACAAGCAGTGCATTTCAATAGACTATGATTCAGAGGACAACCGCTTCCCCCCCTCAGTTCTCCCCTGAGCCCCAGCACTTTCATTAGCTTGAGCCTTTTGCTTTGCTGCTCTGGTCTGAATCATGATTTCTATTCAAGTTCAATAAAATTCCAATACAAAATACACTTAGCTTCCTGTTAGAGGTTGATAAACTTCTGGCGTTCCCCTCCTTGAATAACTCCTCATGTGTGAATGTAGATGCAAAATACTGATTCAGTTTATGAGCTATTTGAGCAGGATCATCAATAGTCAAACCATCTATGTTAAGTGGACCAATCTGTTTCATCCCCTTCCTTCTAGAATTTACATAAGTAAAGAACTCTTTGCATCCCTTGCCAAAGATTTCTCGTAATCTGCCTTCGCCTGCCTAACCTCGTTTGTGACTTGATTACAGACTAGCTTATATCTGCCATAGGCATCTGTGTTGCCTGATAATTTATATGCACCCCATGAATTTTTCTTCTCTGCCACATCATCATCATCGTCATCATCATCAGCCATTTTCAATCCACTGCAGGATGAAGCCCTCTCCAGCAACTTTCCAGTTCCTTCTGTTTTGAGCACTGGCCATCCATTTACTACCGAAATACTCATGAATTTCATCTATCCATCTCCGCCTTTGTCTTCTAGGTTTTCTTCTAGCTCCTCTTGGGTACCATTCTGTTATTTTCTTAGTCTATCTGTCATCATGTCTTCGAGCTATATATCCTGCCCAAGACCATTTTAGTTCTTTAGTTTTGATAAGAATGTCCTTTACTTGAGTTTGCTGCCTAATCCATGTGTTTCTCTTCTTATCTAACAGTCTGATTCCCAATATAATTCGTTCCATTCTTCGCTGTGTAATTCTCAGCTTCTCTTCCATTCTTTTGGTGAGTGCCCAAGTTTCACTTCCATAAGTCATGGTATTTGTCTGATACACTGGTTCATTTTTTTACATTTGAGACAAACTGGGATATTGCTCTTCAGTATGTGACTATTTTCCTGAATGCTATCCATCCAAAATTTATTCTTCCCTTGACTTTCAGCCATTTATCATTATTAAAGTTAATAACTTGTCCCAGATAAGTATATGATTCCACCTTTTCAATTACTGCTCCTTCAATCATTATGTCCCTTTCTGTGGCATACTTGTTCATCATTACTTTTGTTTTAGCCATATTCATCTTTAGTCCAAAATCCTTACTAACTGTGCATAAGTGATTAAGATTTTCCTGTAATTCTTTGGGATTGTGACTTATGATCACAATGTCATCTGCAAATCGTAAATGGTTTAGGTACTCTCCATTCACATTGACTCCTTTCTGCGACCAGTCCAATCTTCAGAAAGCTTCCTCAAGGGCAGCAGTAAACAGCTTTGGAGATATTGTGTCTCCTTGTCGAACTCCTTTCTCGATTTTAAATTTGCTACTGCCTTTGTCTAGTCTAATAAAGGAGGTAGCGTTCTCATATATTTTCTTCAAAATCATAATATATGGGGTATCTATGCCTTGTCTTTCCAGTGCCCGAAACATTGCCTTATGCTGTATGGAGTCAAATGCCTTTTCATAATCCACAAATGCCAGGCATAATGGTGTTTTATATTCATTTGCTTTCTCCATTAGCTGTCATATTACGTGAAGGTGATCCATAGTTGAGAATTCTGTCCTAAAGCCAGCTTGCTCTTTCGGTTGATTCTCATCAAGTATTCTTTCTAATCTGTTAGTAATGACCCTTGTGAACAACTTGTAGATGTGGGATAACAAGCTAATTGGTCTATAATTTCCCATTTCTGATTTATCTCCTTTCTTATGCAGCAAAACTATGATTGCATTATTCCACTGCTTAGGCATCACACCTTTTCTAATGCACTTTGTGAAGAGCCTTGCCAGTTTTTGTGTTATGTCTCTTCCTCCCAATTTTAATAACTCTACAGTAACTTCATCTTCCCCTGGGGCTTTCTGATTCTTCATTTTCTTCAATGCATGTTCTACCTCATCAGGAAGAATATCGGGTATGTCGTATGTGTTGCTACTTTGCAATCCATCTTCCCCACTGCTGGTATCATTCCCTCGCTCCTTGTATAATTCTCTATAGTAGTCTTCTGCTATTTGAATTATGTCTTCTCTGCTGTTTATAAGTACCCCATCGCTATTCTTCAGTTTTAGTATCATTTGTCTTTCTGTATTACTGCTCGTGGCTGCTGATTTAAATCCTTTGTTTTCCCTTAATGCTTGTTCTACTTTTCTTGTGTTAAATCTTCTTATGTCCTCTCTGAGTCTCTTTCTAATGGCTTTGCATAACTCAGTATACTCAATTTTCTCCCTGTAAGTGTTTTTCTTGCTCTTCATTTGTCATCTTCGGTTCATCATGACAAGTGTTTCTTGACTAATTTTTTCTTTTTTGGATTTCTCTTTCCCTGTAGGTTTCTTGGGCTTTATCACTTTCAGAAAGTTGTAACATTCCTCATCGATATCTTGGTCCTGAGCAGTCTGCAGAAGCTCAAACTTGTTCTTAAGTTCCAGTACATACTGCTTTTTCCTTTCCTTTCCTACATCTATATCAAGTGTACATCTTACCATTCTGTGATCACTTCCAACATTTACCTTATTCAGGACAGTAACATCATTCACAATATATCTTCTGTTAGTAAGGATGAAGTCGATTTCATTAGTTGTTAATCCATTTGGACTCTTCCAAGTCCACTTTTTGTTCACCCTTTTCTTGAAAAAAGTGTTCATTACTGACAGTCCTTGAGATTCTGCAAATTCCACAAGTCTTTCACCTCTTTTATTTCTTTCACCAATTCCAAAATTTCCTCTAGTTCCTCTTTCTGCGCTGTTTTGCCTTTTTCCAACCTTAGCATTGAAGTCCCCCATAATAATAGTGTAGTGGGTTTTCTGCTCATCTAGAAGACTCTCAATTTCGGTGTACATTTCTTCAACCTCTTCATCATCATGGCTCGATGTTGGTGCATAAATCATTATAACCTTTAGCCTGTACCTCTTAGAAATCTTGAGTATTAGTCTTGACACTCTTGGTGATGTACTTTTGAATTCCAAAATGTTGTTTTTAAAATCTTTATGGACCAGAAACCCAACTCCACCTTCACTCCTTTCACTGTTTCCATTGGTATACAGCAGATTTCCACTTTATAAACTTATAAGTGATTCATTTCTTCTTCTTGTTTCAGCCAAACCGATGATATTCCAATTCACATTTTCTAATTCCTTTTCCAGCTCCAATATCCTGTCTTCACCGATGAGTGATCATACGTTATAACAGGCCAAGTTCAGTTTCCGTGCATGGCAGCCTGGTCGTACCCAGAGATTCTTAGCACCCTCTGCTTCCATTCTGATCCTTTCACTGCCGTAAGGGGGAGAGTGAAAGCTGCTGGGGACTGAGGGCCCTTTGTATTGTTGTGCTGTCATGCTGGAGGGTTTGGTCTTTTCCTCTTCACGCTGACCAGGCGTCTTGAAGAGAACCACTCTACACGTTCGTTGCCACCTAAGTGACGTAACAGGGCTTACCATCGAGAAGGTGTGCATGAGTGGATTTTAGGGAGGCAGGCCAACCGGACTTCTCCTAAATCTTCTGTAATAGAGAGATATTGGATCCATCAGTGTTTTAGGCTGAGTGTCTGATAACACACAGGATACCTGTTCCCCTCTAAGCCCCTCTCTGCCACAAGCCTGATTAATTCATCTAGGCCTGAACCTTGAACAGTATTCCTTACTTGGTATGAAAAGCCTCATAGCCTTCAAGATTAAGTCCCTGAATGCTTCCCATTTAGAATTCACCATTCGTATCAACTTAGTTGATCACACTGTATAGAATTTAAAAACTGTCTGAGACAGCTGTAGTCACCTTTACTACAGAAAAGGTGACTACAGCAAAATCTTTAAGTAAATCCCACATCAGTACACTGTGATCACTGTCACCTAGTGGTTCCTTTATTTGCAAATTCTTAATGCATGAATAATCACTGCTACTAATCAGATCCTCCAATAAATCCACAAAACTTTTGCTTGCTTGTGAGTTACCAGTCCACAAGTTTCAGTCAATGTCTGGAAAGTTAAAATCCTCCATTGCAAGACATTCTGATTTACTGGCCCACTCTATTTCTCTGCACAACTGTTCGTTGTACTCATCGGAGTCATTAGGCCTATAATACACTACTACTCTCATTTTCCCTTTCCCAGTGTTTATGTCACACCAAACAATCTCAACATTGCACTGTTCACCCATGTCAACTGGTTGCACTTCCTTAGATTTTATGTTTCTTAACTAACAGCATAACCCCTCCTCCTTTCCTACCCTGTCTGTCCTTTCTCTCATTATACTTCCTATTCTAAATTCCAATTCTGCACTGCTTATATCTGTGGGATATCACATGTTTTTGACATGTGATAAAACCCCCAGATATAAGCAGATATCCCACAGACAGTTGGGATATCACATGTTTTTGATATCCCAACAATATCTGCCTTTGATGTTTTGATCAGCACTTCAAATTCATAAAATTTATTTATTATACTTCTATCATTAGTGTACATGCATCTGTTCTTACTCTTAGTTACCGAGTTACCGTAACACAGCCCATGTATTTACTTATTCCACGATGACTCCCAGTAGTCCTTGAAATCCCCAGTACCTTGCTTTCCAGGCTGCTGTTCATTTTAATAGAAGCAGTGCAAGAATCATGTTCACCTCTGGCTACTTTTAACTTATTAGTCTGTGAATCCCCCCCCCCCCAAGCTAGCAGTTTTTTGACCCATCCAGCACTGCCTTGAGAGCATTAGCAAATATTCTTGCACTCTTTCTATTTCAGTGTATCCCATCCCTGTAGAAACAGGCTCTCCTGTTAACAAGCACTGACCACACTGAGAAAAATTCTGCCCCATGAGCCTTGCACAATCTCTCCAAGGCTGAATTGATTGACAAGGCTCTCATCATATATCCCCTCCTGTCATGTCTGGGCAGAATTGCAGACACTCTCAAATGTAACCCTTACTCGCAACTTTTTTTCAGCATTGACCTGTAATTGTTAAGTAAATCTGCAGATCTCTTACTCTTAAGGTCATTAGTGCCAATGTGTATAACAATATCACCTTTTTTTTTTTGCCCTTAAAAGATGATATCTGCCCTACAATGTCATCAACTTTTGCCCCTGGCAGACATACCCTGGTTCTGTACCACCTATCCTTTTTGCATAATATATCCCCATTTCAGTAAAGCTTTTAATTTTGTTCTGCATTCACAAATGCTGTACAAATTGGAGTAGTGCAGAAGACATCATTGAACAGCAAGTGATGAACTGGCCTGTGAGTGAGGAATTTAATGGAATCATTGATGCCAAGAGATTCAATACCCAACCTCTCTGAAGGAAATGACAGGTAACTTTATGAATTGATTTGCCCTTAGAGTAGGTATCCTTTTTTTTTTCCTAGTGCCCCTGAGAATCAAGTTTAGTATACCCAAGGGTGGATCCACCCTTCATGTTTTCAGGATTAGGGATGACAGTTTGGAATCTACTCCTCATTAGTGGTGTTTGTATTGTCTCCACCTGATTTGATAGTCACAGCTCTTAACAGTGTGTGTGTGTGCAGGATTCAATATTTGAATCCTGCACCCAGCCAGTCCTGGCACAAAGTTTCACATCCTATGGCTAATCCAAAGTAAATGAGCTTTTTCTTGTGGAATTGTTGAGAAGCCCTTCAAAAGAATTTCTTCAACATCATGATGCAAGGTAGGGTAAATTTTCTTTCTCTTTGCAGTATCTTAGATTTGGCTGTTTCAGGCAATATATGAAAATTGTTTGTAAGGACTTAAGCAGAAAAAAAATTATCATTGCACAATTATTTTTGCTGTTTCTACCAAATTCATAACTGTGCATTTTTGATAATGTTTAAAACATTTCTGAGAATTGCACAGATGATGATTGCTGAAAACTGACTGTTTTCCTGTCTTTTTTCTTATACAATTCAACCACCTTTCAGCTGTGGTTTTGCTTTCCCCTCTTTTGTGTTTCTCCTCTCTCCTTTCATCTTGACTCTGAGTTGTTCAAACTTTCTCACAATCCTGATGTATGCATACAGTAATGTGTAAAATTTCCTCCTAATATTCTCTGGCAATCAGAATTTTTTATACAGTATATTGTAAAATGTGACACTTTCTTGAAAAATGTACATATCGGTCTTCCATGATAACAGTAATTGAACAGGCTCATTGCTGATGAGATTCTTCCTCTTGCTCGGATTATGAACTTGAGGGGGCATCAATTCAGATTGAGGAAAGACAGTTGTAGAATAGATGTGTGGAAATTTGCCTTTAGCCAGTGTGTAGTTGATTGCTGGAACAAACTTCCATCTGTCATGGAAGTTGATAGCTTATATAAATTCAAGGAGGAACTGGATAAAGCTTTAGAGGGAATGGATTTGTGAAATTGATTTAATAGAATTAAACTATTTCTTAAAGATGATACCTTTAAGAAATAGTTTAATTTCTGAATCAAAGGGAGCTGAAATTCATTCTTTATAGCTATAAATTCCCTATGAGTAGCTTTATTATAAATGGGCTTGACTGTATTACATAATAAGAGAGTAATTTAAATTAACTTAGTGCACAATTGTTCTTAAATTTTTTGCCACATCCACACTTTCAATTTTTTACCACTGTTTCAAAGAAAATGGTCTCTATTCAGGACAATGTGGTTTCTGAAGGCATAGGTCAACTTTGGATCATTTAATTAGACCAGGAACATGTTTGTGATACTTTTATGAAATCTGAGTATCTAGTGTCAGTCACCTTTGATATCAAAAAACCATATGATGCAGCTTGCAAATTTGACATATTACAAGATCTCCATGACTTCTAATACCATAGTCATGTATTATTAAAAACTTCCTCTCTGATCATGTTTTCAAGTCTATGTAGGGCACTCTCTCTCTCCATTGTTATGCTAAGAGGAAGGAATTCCACAAGAATCCATTTTTAATTTTATACTTTTTGTGTCGAAATAAACTCTACCACAGAACAACTTCCACCAACTATAAATAACATCCTCTATGTTGATGACATCACGATATATTGTCATTCATTGAAATATAACTGTAACAAGCCATTGATCACTTTTCATCCTGGACATAGGCTAATAGATTAAGATTTTCATTACTCAGATAGTATTTTCATTCCTGTGATCACGACATACGGTCGAAACGCGTTGTCAGCTTCAGGAAGGAAAATCGTTTTGAATTTTTTCGTTAGATTCTTTTAATTGCGGTAATTTGATTTTGAATTGTTTTAAATTGATTTTGAATTGTGTTAAATTGATTATTTAATTATTTATATTTTACTTTAATGTACCGGTAAGTTGTCGATTTTTTCGTTTTTTCCGTTTTAATTTCTGGAGGGTATCATACGGAAGTGTTCTACGTACTATATTGAGGTAAACTCCTCTTATTATTTTACTAATGATTTTCATTACAGAAGGCTGTTTGTGTACACTACTGTCAAAAACTGAACCTTCATCATGACCTAGAGTTGAGTCTTGGGCAAAACTTTATCACAGTGGCAGCAGAAGATAAATTCCCATGACTTATTTTTGACCGGAAACTGACTTTTCTGCAGCATATCTGTCAGAGAAGGACAAAGTGTGCTAACGAATTTAATGTTCTTCATGCCCTCTCCTCAACCCCAGAGGGTTCTGATTGATATAACTACTTCATCTCTACTGTATTCATGTCCACTCCAAACTAGATTGTGGTTCCCAAATGTATACTTCAGCTAGACAGTGCACTTTATATTATCTAATGCAGGCATCTGCATTTCTACAGGAGCATTTCATACATCTCCTCTCCATATCCCCAACATTGAAGCAAATGAGCCATTTCAGTCTCTTCAACACAAGTAATTGTTCCTTGAAGTATGCTTTTAAATTGAAATTTGAAAGGCTTTGAGTCATGATGGGAAAATCTGTACAACCCCATCTCTCACGGACACTAGTTTTTGAGCCATGATGGTATAATCTGTATAATACCCATCACACTGCAAACCAACCCTTTTGTCAGCTGGTAGTCTGACATGTTAAGTATCTATTATTAATCTAATAAAATTTAGGACAGAAAAGCCTCAAACTGTGACCTTATTTAGTGAAATTGCTTTGTTACTATATATCTGAATTTTAAGACAAACTGAAGTTTGTACATTATGCAGCATTATTATTATAACATCTCATATTGTGAAATCCTTCACAACAAGTTGCCTCCATCTTATACTTTGAATAAGTAACATTTCCCCATTAGAGAAGTCTTTCTTATTATCAGTTGGGAACCATCACTCAGAGCTGATGACAATGGTGCTGCCCACTGATAAGAGACAAATAGCTTTGAAATGGTGCTACATTGATGGTGGTGCTGCTACTCAACTGAGAATAAGTAACAGCAGGCTTCTCTAATGAGGAAATATCAAAAATACTACATTTAAATTCTGACAAGGCTGCATAAAAAAATTCAAAGGATGATAGTTGGATGCTCCATCAAGACTCCAGCACACATGTGCTTTCTGTTCACCAATTAGCATTAGCATTAGCATTAGTAGAGGCATTTGATGCAAGAAAGCAAGCTTATGCAGCATCAGCCAAAAAAAAAAAAAAAAAAAAAACCACTTCCACTTCACCCCTCTGTTCGTTCAAAATACCTGTCCAAAATTTCTGGACAAAAAACAAATCCCTGTGTGTGAACATGCATCCTACTCACCAGACCTAGCACCTTGTGACTTTTTTCCTTGGCTAAACTGAAAAGTGTACTTTTGGGAACCCATGTTCAGCCTACTGAAAACATTCAGAAAAAAATGACAAGTGTTAAAAGGGCTCACAGGAGATGATTTCCACAAATGTATCTGTGCTCAGAAGAAACATATGGAACAGTGTGTGCAAGCCCAAGGCAATTATTTTGAAGGGGATAACTTGTAAGGTATGAAATATTTCTTATATTTATTTTATTGCAACAATATCATTATTATTAGCCACATTTCATAGTTTGAGGCTTTCTGCCCTAACATTTTATTAGTCTAAGACCTATACCTTTTCGCATTTCTCATAAAGTGTAAATAAGTCACAATTGGGTTGTCATCCTCTTATACCCCCACCCACCTGCTTATCAATGAAAGGCCAAATAGATTTAGAGCTATTTGTACTCGTCTAAGCATAAGTAACAGCAGACTTCTTTTAATGGGGAAGGTTACTTATTCACAGTATAAGAGAAAGACAACTTGTAAAGGATTTCTTGATATGAGCTGTTATAATCATGATGCTTGACATACAAAATTCAGTGATCAGCACAAAAATTCAACTGTATTCATTTCTGTAAAAAACGTAAGATCCACCCTGAATTACAACTTAAAAATTTCACCATACCTCTTTCCAATAGTATCAGATTTCTTGGCCTAATCCTGAACAATAAATTAAACTTCATTCAGCACATAACATATCAGTTTCTTAAAAAATTAAATATCCTCAGAGTACTATCTTCATCAACATGGAGTGCTGACCGATACACTGGATCACCAATACGATGAATTCAGCTAAGAAAAGTGCACTAATTTGGCTAGCACTATCCATCACAGTGCCCTAAGAATTGCCTCAGGGGCATTTAGAACATCCCCTGTACACAGTCTGCACACGAACCTCCACTCCATCTTTGGAGGAAAATGTTGCTACTCAACTATGCAGCAAAAATACGAAGCTTTCCCTTTCATTCTATTTGGCCATACTTAGTTGAGCCCGAGTGGACCACCTTTTATTACAACAAACCTAACAAAAACAGGCCAATATCTTTATGATAAGTCTACTACAGTTAATAGAATGCTGGAATTTACATGTGGATAATATCTTTCAGGATACAAGCACTTATGACCCTCCATGGTCTAGTTATACAAAGTGCAAAGTGTGTTAGTTGTCTGACGGCAACAAGGATTTCCCCCATCTCCACATTGTGTACTCTGTTTGTGTAGCACAGAACTCTGTGAAGGCCAGAGATTTAAAAAGTGTGTGGGGGTGGACGGATGGGCAACGTTGTGTACCATTGTTCTTCTGACCATTTAGCTGTTGGGACCCACCATTACCGCACTTGGCCCCGGGGAGGCAGGTCAGGTACTCAGTAGATTTTTGTACTCTGGCAGGCCCTGCCACCTAGTTTCCAAAGATTTCAGTGGCAAGGGCCTATGTAAAAAAAATAAATAAATAAAATAAAAATAAAAAATAATAAATAAAAAGAAATAAAAAAGGGGGTTAACGCCAGAATATAAAAGACCAAGAGTAATGTAAGCATGGTTTAAATTTGGACATTATTAATTGATAAGTTGTGTGGGGTGTACACTGCAAGATAGACAGAGTAGGGAGGGGAGCTGAAGACAGGAACCAATCTCCTTGTCCCGGCCGGGGAGGAGAGTAAAAGAAAACCAGGCTAGAGTGCTCGGTTTGATCACCAATATGGCTTGTGGCAGAAAAGCTGCTGGTGTCTCCAGTGTCTGGGTTTTGGAGTCTTCAGTGGGATCAGGTACTGGTTGAGCTTGCCTGGAGATTCAGTTGCAGATATCAGCCCGATGGAACTTGGATGAAGGAAGTGAATTTCAGTTTAATTGAGCTTCGATGAGGTCGGCGATTGATGCTACTGGAGAGGGGAGAATCTGCCCAGAATCTGTCTCAAGTTATTGCTCTTGGTGGTTTAGGCTCCTTAGTGTGGCGCCTCCGTAGCCAGGTGAGAAGGAGCAGCAGTGCATAGCACATGCTTCTTGATTAGACCGGGGTTCAAGCCCGTCACCACCAAATACGGAGGATGTGGAAAGGTCAAGGAATGACCACCGCATATCCCGGAGCAATATGGCCTTAGTTGCTAATGCTCCTAAAAACCAAATAACAAATAACAAATAGCTCCTTAATGTTCTTCGTCTGTTGAAGACATCCTGTGCAAAAGTGGTGAAGTATTTATAATTGTGATGGTTATGAATTAGTATATGTTCTTTGTTCTTTGGCAAATTAATAATCTTTATGATCAGAATAGATCTCAAGTCTTCATAGTCAGGACAGTCATACATTATATGGTGCCTAGATTCGTCATTGCCATAGTGGCAGCGTGGATCATTTGTGATGCCCAGAGACATTAATTTTTCTTGTATTGACCCGTGGCCTGTGAGGAGGTACATTATGTACAGGCCAGGGGAAAACCAGCTTGGGGCTTTTGGGAATGTTACTTCAGGGATGAATTTCTTTGTAATTGCTCCCTTGGTGGATGTCATCCATCTATCCTGCCAGGCTTGCTGCAGATGAGCAAGAAAGTGTCTTTTCTCTGTCTTGCGATTGATTGCTGAGTTAGTGGTGAATCCAATGGTGGTAGTGGAAATTCCTTTGAACAGATGAAATGCTTTGAACTGCTGCATCTAATTATTTCAAGATCTAGAGGGAGGACTCCAACGAGGACTTGGAGAGCAGGAGTGCTCACCATGCAGCAGGCTCTGGTGATGGTAAGTAGTATTCCTCTTTGAATGGTAGCTAATTTCTTCTGATTTGTGACAATAGTTGCCTGACCCCTGCAGCATATGAGATGGCTGGAATAAAGACTGCTTTGTAAAACAGGGCTAGGGTACATCGGTTTAAACCCCAGTCCCTGCTGGTGACCCTTGCCACCAATGCTATGTAATTTCTTATCTTCTTTTGGATATACAGTAGGTGTGGGAGGAAGGACAGTTTTGAGTCCAGGATTACACCAAGGTGCTTAAGCTGGGTGCAGTGCTTGATGGTTGTGGCATTGATCTTAATCTGCGGTGGCCTGGTTGAGCTTAGGTTCCCTTTCAGGAGGATGCTTGAGGTTTTCTCAGCCGAGATTGTCAGGTTGTGCTGGGTAGCCCACTTCTGGAGGAGCCAGAGTGCTCGGTTAGCAGAAATTTCAAGCTGGGCTCCTTAGCTGGCAGGCACAGAAAGTGAGTAGAGTGTACATAGGTAAAGAACTCTTTTCTGTTTTTCTTTGCATCCTTTGCCAAGGATTTCTCATAATCTGCCTTTGTCTGCCTAATCTCCTTTGTGACTTAGTTACAGACCAGCTTATATCTATCATAGGCTTCCATGTCATCCATTAATTGATATGTATCCCATGCATTTTTCTTCTCTGCCATATGTCTCATTAGTTCATCTGACATCCATTTAGGCCTAAACCTTGAACAATATTTCTTAGTTGGTATGTAAAGCCTAGTAGCTTCCAAGATAAGTTCTTTGAATGCTTCCCATTTTGAATTTGCTGTTGGTAACATCATCAGTTGGTCCCACTGTATAGAATTTAAATACTGTCTCAGACCATTATAGTCACCTTTACGAAAGCAAAAACCCTTCCCTTTACCCCTAATGGTAGTTACCTCTTTGAGTAAATCTCACTTCAGCACACTGTGATCACTGCCACCTAGTGGTTCCTTTATCTGCAGATTCTTAATGCATGAAGAATCACTACTGATAATCAGATCACAAGTATTACTCCCTCTAGTTGCCTCCCGAACATGCTGATGTAGAAAACAATCATCCAATAAATCCACAAAAGCCTTGCTAGTGTGTGAGTGACCAACCCACAAATTCCAGTCAATATATGGGAAATTAAAATCCCCCATTATAAGACTCTCTGATTTACTGGCCCACTCTATTTCCCTGCACAGTTTCTTATTATACTCATCAAAGTCATTAGGCCTAAAGCCCACTCCTACTCTCAATTTTGATCTCCCACACCAAACTGACTCGACACTGCACTGTCCAGCAATGTCGACTGGCTTCACTTCCTTGGATTTTATGTGTTTCTTAACTAATAGCATAACCCCTCCTCCCTTCCTATTCTGTCTGTCCTTTCTGTACACATTGTACTTCCCAAATTCCAGTTCTGCATTCCTTATATCTGTGTGACACCACGTCTCTGATATCCGAACAATACCTGCCTTTGATGTTTTGACCAACACCTCAAATTCATCAAATTTATTTACCAAACTCCTAGCATTGGTGTACACGCACCTGTTCCTATTCTTAGCTACCCTAATACAACCCATGTGTTTACTTGTACCGCAATAACTCCCAGCAGTCTCTGAAATATCCTGCATCTTGTTTTCCAATCTGCTGCTCATTCCAATAAAAGCAGTGCAAGAATCACTTTCACCTCTGCCAGTGGCTACTGTTAATCTATTAGTCCTTGTATCCCCCCAAGCTAGCAGTTTTCTGACCCACCTAACGCTGCCATACTCACCACATTTCTAGGCACACAAAGCACAAGCTGAAAAACTCTCAATTAATTTTGAATCAGCATTCAGTGTGGCGTACAATCTTCCCTTCACAATGTCAAAATTGCACCATGCTTTATCCTCCTCTAAACTCAGTGCAGCAGGGCCAAATGGAATACATTACATCATGATAACAAAACTCACTGAACCGGCCCTACTTTTACTGCTCTACAACAGAATATTCAAAGAAAACACTTTCCCTGACAAATGGTGGCATGCTTATGTATTGGCATTTCCAAAAGCAGATCCTACAAATCTGCAACATTATCTACCTGTTACACTCACCAGCTGTAAGTGCAAGGTCATGGAAAAAATTGTCAATGCCGCCGGCTATCCTGGTTTCTAACTCGAAATGACCTTATAAATCCAGTGCAGTGTGGCTTTTGTGAAGGTAGTTCCACTCTCGCCCTTTTGATTAAGACAGAAATAAACATCCATGATGCCTTCGTATGAAAAGAACACCTTGCCACGGTCTTCTTTGATATCAAAAAAGCCTTTGATACTGCTTGGAGATATGGTATAATATGAAATCTATATGATCTGGGATTATGCAGATACCTACCACAGTTTATTAGAAATTTCCTACACCATCACTCATTTCAAGTTAGAGTTCACAACCAATTATCTTCAAAATTTATCCAGGAAGAAGGAGTACCACAAGGATCAATGCTAAGTGAAGCATTGATCCTTGTGGTACCACTAAGTGCTACTTTCTTTAATATAATAATGATTTCAATAACACATGGCCTACCACGAACAATATTTACTACCCTGTATGATGATGATGACTTCAGTATTGCCTGCCATTCTCCCAATATGCAAATGATAGAAAGACAGTTACAATGTGCTATTAACAAATCAGCTAAATGGTCCAAAAACAATGGATTTCGTCTCTCGCACCAAAAAACGATTGGGATACACTTCTGTAGGAAACAAAATCTACATCCACATCCAGAACTTCGACTAGAAAATCATATCATACCAGTTGTCCCCAGTGTCTGCTTTCTTGGTGTGATATTCAACAAACTCACCTTCCTTGAACATATAAAAAGCTTAACATCTTACGAGTTCTATCTGGCACAACATGGAGAGCCAACCATTACACACTAATACATCTGTAGGCGCCTCCAATAGCCAAGTGGGCAGGAGCAGCAGTGCATAGCACATGCTTCTTGATTAGACCAGGGTTCGAACCTGTGACCACCAAATACGGAGGATGCATAAAGGTCATGGAATGACCACCGCATATCCCTGGAGCAATATGTCCTTAGTTGCTAATACTCCTAAAAACCAAATAACAAACAAACAATACATCTGTACCATGCATTAATACGGTCACGTCTGGACTATGGTTCTGCAGTCTATAGCTCTTTTAGACCAAATGCCTTATGTTGGCTTGATCCTGTACACCACAATGCTCTTACACTGGGGGCATACCGCACATCACTGGTTCAGAGCCTATAAGCTGATGCGCATGAAACACCCTTGCAGCTACGCAGACAAATGCTTTTATTAAGTTAAGCAGCAAAACTCAATGGGCATCCAAATCACCCCACTTGGAATAGACTTTTCTCTCCTAAATGGGGAAACCTTTATAGAGCTTTCCCATCTATAAACCCACCAAATGGTATACATCTTTGCTCATTACAGACTGACTGGCAAATTGATCTTAGTAAGATACATCCTACTGCTTCTCATATAATTCCAATTTGGATGTATCATA
Organism: Mastigoproctus giganteus; assembly: GCF_048544385.1. Taxonomy (NCBI): domain Eukaryota; kingdom Metazoa; phylum Arthropoda; class Arachnida; order Uropygi; family Thelyphonidae; genus Mastigoproctus; species Mastigoproctus giganteus. The sequence continues at coordinate 116,084,299 of NC_143583.1, read as the reverse complement.
TATCACTATGTGAGTTTTCATTCACAGCCTGGTTTTGTTGAGACATTAAGTCTCAACAAAACATACTATAAATACATGCTACACTAAGAACCCAGCACTGCCACTACACCTGATCTATACAGATGGATCTAAAACTGAAAAGCACGTTGGTGCAGCAGCAGTATTTCCTGACATTACCATATCCAAAAAGCTCCCCATTGAATGTAGTAGCTATACTGCAGAACTCTGTGCTATCCACATAGCCTTAAACCACACCTTCAAGAACCATATTGCACAGCGTTATATATACTGACTCCGTTAGTGCTATCCAAGCTATACAACACAATACAAAGAATAACTCCTTACTTAGACAGATCTGGAATACTCTGACTAAATTAAACCAGAAGAAACAAAGCAAGTTCTCTTTTGTTGGATCTCTGGTCATGCTGGAATATCTGGAAATGAACAGGCCCGACCTAGCTGCCAAAACTGCTACCAATCCTATAGACCAAATCTTCTCTACACCTGCATCTAACTACAAGTACATTATAAAGAAATGATGCCTTGAACAATGGCAATACATCTGGCAGAGTCAAAGCAATATTAAACTACTTGGTATAAAGAAAGATCTAAAGCCATGTAGATCTGGTATAGGTGAGAACCGACATGAGGAAGTCGTATTAGCCCGATTATGGATCGGCCACACACCTGACACATCGTTATTTGCTTGCAGCCACTGACCCACCACAGGGCACAAACTGCAACACTTATCTTACAGTCTCTCATATACTCATCGATTGCCCCATTTACAACAGTGAATGACAAACTCTTTTTGCCTCATTTTCAGCAACAAACACTCTGACTATAGCTCATGTCCTAGCAGATATACTACAGGTGGACAAAATCTTTACTTTCCTTAAACAGATATAAATCTATAACTCACTCTAAATTTTAGCCAAAATCCATATTGATAAAAAAAAAAACCAAAAAAAACCAGAGCACTGAACTCTATCATAGGTAGGTGCATTATGGCCATGTTGCCCTTGCACCATAAAGCCTATAACAAACAAACAAAAAATCTTACAGCACACCTCACCAATGATACCTAAAGTTTGTATCTAAACAGCATTGTTGGATGACTGAATCACATTTCCTGATATTCCACATGGATAGTAGATAGAAGATGTGGTGAAAAACTGCAGAGAAGTGTGACCTGATGGTGATGATGACTCTGATGCCCTGGTCCAACAGAAAAAGGCAGGTGGTTGGCAATGTTTTGGTATGGGTGATGTTTTCCTGGAAATCTCTTTGGCTCTCATACCACTAGGGTGCACACTGAAATTCTAAAAACCACTTATCCATTGTGGCTGATCAGGTACACCCCTTCATGGTGACTGTCTTCCCAGGTTTGTTTCAGCAGGATAATGGATCCTGCCATGTTGCCAGTATTGTTAAAGAGTGGTACCTTAGCCACTAAATATGCCAGATATGAATCCCATAAAACACCTCTGGAATTACACATATTCGTAGATCTGTCATATGTATCCTCTAACATGGTTGTAGATCTAGGTGATTGGCAACATAGCATTACAAACTCCTTCAGCATTCAGAGGCCTTACAGAGTCCATTCCTTACTACACAGGTGCCTCCGTAGCCAGGTGGGAAGGAGCAGCAGTGCGTAGCACAGGCTTCTTGATTAGACCGGGGTTCGAGCCCGTCACCACCAAATACGGAGGATGCGGAAAGGTCAGGAAATGACCACCGCATATCCCGGAGCAATATGGCCTTAGTTGTTAATGCTCCTAAAAAAAAAAAAAAAAAACCAAACCAAACCTTACTACACAAGGAATGGACACTATAAGACCCTGAATGTTGCAAACTCCCTCACCACTGAAGGTATCTTGTCTGACAAATTACATTGCATACTATAATTTGGTCGGCGCCTCCGTGGGCAGGAGCAGCAGTGCGTAGCACATGCTTCTTGATTAGACCGGGGTTCAAGTCCGTGACCACCAAATACGGAGGATGCGGAAAGGTCAGAGAAGGACCACCACATATCCCCGGAGCAATATGGCCTTAGTTGCTAATGCTCCTAAAAAACCAAATAATAACAACAACAACAACATAATTTGGTCACAAAGGAACAAGATGCAAAAAATAATTTTGATATAATTTACTTGGATTTTAGGAAATCTTTTGATACTGTTGCACATGGTAGACTACTATACAAATTGGAGCAGTATGGCATTAAGAGCAAATTGCTGCTATGGATAAGGGGATGGTTGAGTGGGAGAAGACAGAGAGTGGTAATCAATGGACACTGCTCTTCATGAACTAATGTTATTAGTGGAGTCCCCCAGGGTTCGGTACTGAGCCCCTTGTTTTCTCTATTTATCAATGATATTGATGAGGACGGTATATCAGGGTTAATATCCAAGTTTGCAGATGATACAAAGGTTGGCAGAGTTGTTAATGACAGGACGCTACTGAAACAGGATTTAGAAAAGTTGAGCAGATGGGCTGAGAGGTGGCAACTGAAGTTTAACATTGACAAATGTAAAGTACTGCATATGGGTAGCAGTGAAGTTCTCTTTCAGTGTAGATGGACTGTCAGAGCAGGTCATGGAGTTTTGTTGATATATAGGAATTTTTATAGCAGAGACAAGGAAGTGATTATCCCTCTGTATAAGGCAATGGTCAGGCCACACCTTGAGTACTGCATACAGGTCTGGAGGCCTCATTTTAAAAAGGATATAGAGCTGCTGGAACAAGTAGGATATAGAGCTGCTGGAACTGGGGTTACATTTGCACATCTCCAGTCTATGGGTACCTCCCCTGAGTCCAAAGAAGCTCTCATAATTATGGCTAGGGGTTTGCATACTTCCTTTGCTGCCTCCTTTAATATAACTGGATAGATCCCATCCACCCCAGGTGCCTTTTTTATGTTTATCCTCAACAATCTCTCCTCCACTTTCCTCTCAGTTATTACAAAATCATCCAGCTCACTGCCAATGCAGGTAAAGTAAACATTGGCAGTGAGCTGGATGATTTTGTAATAACTGAGAGGAAAGTGGAGGAGAGATTGTTGAGGATAAACATAAAAAAGGCACCTGGGGTGGATGGGATCTATCCAGTTATATTAAAGGAGGCAGCAAAGGAAGTATGCAAACCCCTAGCCATAATTATGAGAGCTTCTTTGGACTCAGGGGAGGTACCCATAGACTGGAGATGTGCAAATGTAACCCCAATTCACAAAGGAGGATCAAAGGCTGACACAAGTAATTATAGACCTGTTAGTTTAACTTCTGTTCCAGGTAAATTAATGGAGGCACTGGTTAAAGAAGCACTGCAGGATCATCTAGACAAGAATTCAGTTATAGCTCAGACGCAGCATGGTTTTGTTAAGGGCAGGTCTTGCCTGACCAATTTGATTGGATACTATGATGTAGTCACAAAAGAACTGGATGCAGGGAATAACTTTGATATTATATATTTGGATCTTAGAAAGGCTTTTGATACTGTTGCACATGGAAGACTGCTGCACAAATTGGAACAGTGTGGCATTGGAGGCAAATTGCTGCTATGGATAAGGGGATGGTTGAGTGGCAGAAGACAGAGAGTGGTAATCAATGGACACTGCTCAACGTGGACTAATGTTATTAGTGGAGTTCCTCAAGGTTCAGTGTTGGGTCCGTTGTTGTTTTCGGTGTTTATGAATGATATTGATGATGGGATATCAAGTTTAATGTCCAAGTTTGCAGATGATACAAAGGTTGGCAGGGTCGTTAAGGACAATACTGACGCTATGCTGCTGCAACAGGATCTGGAAAGGTTGAACAGATGGGCTGAGAAGTGGCAAATGAGGTTTAACATCGACAAATGTAAAGTGCTGCATATGGGAAACAGTAACCCCAGAGCAACGTATCAACTCTGCGGTACTACACTGACAGTGGTGGAGAATGAAAAGGACCTGGGGGTAATTGTGCAGGCAGATATGAAGTTCTCTGAGCAGTGCAGACGAGCTGCAAGAGTAGCTCATGGTGTCTTGTCAATGATATACAGGAATTTTTCTAGCAGGGATAAGGAGGTGATTATTCCCTTGTATAAGGCAATGGTAAGGCCACATCTTGAGTACTATACAAAGGGTACTAGGAAAGTTTTGCAATATGACGCAACAATGAATCACAGGAAGCTGCTTGTTGCTGCATGTTGAGACATGTTCATACGTGCAGGATAGTAGCCACCGCGCCAAGTTGATTGGCTCAGTTATTCATTAGTAGTGGAGTGTAAAGTGCTTGCGATGGCATCGTGGTCACGAAATGAGATAAGGACAGTTTTGCAGTATAATTTCGTGCGTGGTTTAACCATAGACCAGTGCTTAGAAGAAATGACTCTTGCACTAGATGATGATTGTCCACATCGTACAACGATATTCAGGTGGTATAGAGAATTCCAAAGGGGAAATTTCACTCTGGAGGATTCTGAGAGGCCGGGAAGGCCACGAACGTCAGTTACGGAGGAAAACGTTACTGCTGTGAGGAAAATGCTTGACGAAAACAGGCGAGTGACCTACCAACAGATAGAGGATACTTTGGGCCTAAACGCACCAGCAATTCGTTCGATTCTGCAAGATCATTTGCACGTGAAGAAACTTTGTTCTCTCTGGGTGCCGCATCAACTGACTGAAGAGCAGATGACACGACGTGTGACTTGGTGCCTGGAGATGTTAAAAAAGTTTGATAAGGGACAATCTCGGTATGTGAACAACATCGTGACAGGTGACGAGACTTGGCTGTACTATTACGATCTGCCGACCAAGGCTCAAAACAAAGTTTGGGTCTTTGATGATGACGACACACCCGTAATTGTCAGAAAATCCCGATCTGTAAAGAAGAAAATGATAGCTGTATTTTTCAAATCGAGTGGAATTGTGGAACGTGTCGTTTTGGACACGCAGAAGACAGTCACAGCTAAGTGGTATACTGAACAATGCCTGCCTAAAGTCATTGGATCTATGAAGAACCTGCGGCCAAAGTCAAGAATGGACACCTGGTACCTCCATCACGAAAATGCTCCAGCTCACCGCGCCAAAGCCTGCACCGAATATTTGACCACAACAGGACTGAAACTTCTCGAGCACCCTCCCTACAGTCCAGACCTTGCTCCCTGTGACTTTGCACTGTTCCCGCATGTGAAAATGAAGCTAAAAGGGAGGCGGTTTTCCAGTGATGAGGACCTTCTACGGGCTTGGGACAACGAGTGTGCTTTACTCCCTAGTGAAACTTGGCAGAACTGGTTTAAAGATTGGTTTCGGAGGATGGAGAGGTGTATTGAATGTAGAGGAAATTACTTTGAAAAAATTAAATAAACAAAGCTGTATTGCAAAACTTTCCTAGTACCCTTTGTATACAGGTCTGGAGGCCTCATTTCAAGAAGGATGTAGAGCTGCTGGAACGGGTACAGAGAAGGGCAACAAGATTAGTAAATGGAACAAAGGGTTGCTCTTACGAAGAAAGGCTTAAGTTTTGCAAATTACAGAGTTTGGAGACTAGGCACCGGCGAGGTGATCTGATAGAGGTGTATAAGGCTTTGAATGGTTTGAGCATGCTCAATGCCAATGGGATCCTTCATCTTTCTCAGAATAATCACCTCAGAGGGCATAAATTCAAATTGAGGAAGGACGGATGTCGGATAGATGTGCGGAAATTTGCCTTTGGCCAGCGGGTGGTTGGTTGGTGGAACCGACTTCCATCACTTGTTGTTGAAGTTGATAGCCTAAACAAATTCAAAGCTCAACTGGACAGGTATTTCGAACGAACGGAGGGGTGAAATGGGAGTGGGTTTTTTTTTTTTTTTTTTTTTTTGGCTGATGCTGAATAAGCTTGCTTTCTTGCATCATATGCCTCTGCTAATGCTAATGCTAAATGCTAATGCTAATGCTAAGTACAGGGAGAGACGACAACAAGGTTGGTGAATGGAACAAAGGGTTGATCTTACAAAGAAAGGCTTAAGTTCTGCAAATTGCATCATCTGGAGACTAGGCACCTGTGAGGTGATCTGATTGAGGCGTATAAGGTTTTGAATTGTTTGGGCAAGCTGATGGGATTCTTCCTCTTGCTCATGATTACAAATCTGAGGGGGCATAAATTCAAATTGAGGAAAGACAATTGCAGAATTGATGTGTGGAAAGTTGCCTTTAGTCAGCAGGTGGTTGATAGCTGGAACAAACTTCCATCTATCATAGTGGAGGTCAACAACTTAAATAAGTTCAAGGCAGAACTAGACAAGCGTTTGGAGTGAATGGATGGATTCGAAATATGAAGGCGTGTTGTTTTTTTTTTTGCTGTGCTATACACCGATGAATCAAAACATTATGACCACCTACCTAATATGATGTTGATCCTCCACATGCAGCCAAAACAGCTCATATCCAGTGAGGCATGAACACTACAAGATTTCTAAACGTGTCTTGTGGTATCTGGTTCCAACATGTAACCAGCAAATGCTTTAATTCCTGTAATGTCTGTGTTTGAGACGTCACAGTTCAGAGTTGTTGTTCCAACACAAACCACATATGCTCAATGGGATTGATGTCTGGGGAATTTGGAGGACAGGGCAATACCTGGAAGTCTTCCTCATGTTGCGCGAACCAGTCTCGAACAATCCAGGCGGTGTGGCATGGTGCATTATCCTGCTGAAAGACTGCACCTCCCGAGGGGAAGACCGTTGCCATGAAAAGGTGTACCTGGTCAGCAATGACGTTTAGGTAAGTGGTAGATGACAGAGTGCCCGGCACATGGATGACTGGACCCAGGGTATCCCAGCAGAACATCACCCAAAGCATGACACTGCTGCCACTGGCTTGTTTTTGTCCAACGGTGTATCTGGACGCCATCACTTCCCCAGGTAAACGACGCACACGTACCTGGCCGTCCACATGGTGCAACAGGAAACGTGATTGATTGGACCAGATGACCTTCTTCCAGTCACTCAAGGTTCAATTTTGATGCTCATGTGCCCATTGTAGGCACTATTTCCAGTGAACCATGGTTAGCATAGGCACTCTGAGCAGCCTTCGGCTAGCAGCCCCATTTCATCTTCAGCGGTATTTGATATACTGTGTGTTGTGACACATTACTCCCATCATCGGCATTCCAATTTCTGGCGAGTTGTGCCACAGTCACCCTTCTGTTGCCACATACCATCCGGAAGAGCCTTCGTTCACCTCGAGCATCGATGAGCTGTGGTTGTCCAACACCTCGCCATTGGTTCGTGGGTTTCCCTTCTCGGCCCACTTTCAGTAGGTACTAACCACAGCTGACCTTGAGCACCCCACCAGCCATGCCATTTCGGGTATGTTCTGACCCAGTCGTCTGGCCATTACAATTTGGCCTTTGTCAAACTTGCTTAAGTCTACTGCCTTTCCCATCTGAAGAACAAGAGTACATAATACACACAAACCTATGTCATTCACATATCTGGCTCATTTGTAGTGATACTGTTCTTCACAGAGATATGAAACGGAGTTGAACTGACATTCTAGGAGCCACCCTTTACATATATACATGTCCACATGAAGAACAAGAGTAACACTGATTAATAAAGCTCAGTATCAGGTGTTTTTTTTTTACCATGTCCCACGCACACACCGTAGTTCACCTGCAGTTGCTTTGATTTGTATAACGACTCGCTGGTCATAATGTTTTGGCTCATCGGTGTATATGCTTGCTTTTTTGCATCATATCCCTCTACTAATGCTAATATCCACAACATGGCAAATATTAGCATTCGAAATGGACAGGTGTTTGGTTTTTTTTTGTCTGATGCTATATAACCTTGCTTTTTAGCATCATATGCCTCTATTAATGTTAATATCTGCAAGGTGAGGGGGGGGGGAGTATGTATTTTTATCAGCATGGCTCTCACTTATAGGTAGAAAGAATCTATTTTGTAGAGATGCTATTCATTTGAACAAAGATGGCACAAGGATTTTTGCTAGTGTCATTGAGGATATCTTAACAGTTCATAGAAACTACTAGTTTAGTGGGGGCAATATTGATCCATGTTTATCTGATGATATGGGTCAAAGTAATGCTTGCACTCACTCAAAAATTCCTATTTGTAGCTGCAGCAACTAATGGTGGCAAGGTGTTCTGAGGTAGCAACATTTCAAATGAGTGGGAAGATAAAGCTAGGGTAACAAGCCTAAATAAATTCAAGAGTTGTGCCAGGTGAATAAACTTTACTCACCTGACACATCCCTTGTCTTAACTGTGTCTACAGTAATGTTATGAGTGTTGTCAATAAAATGGCTGAATTCGAATTCCTGGTTAAGACAACTAATGCTGACATAATAGGGCTAACAGAAAGGTAGTGCCATCCAGAAATTGGGGATAAGTCCCACTATGATATGTATAACATATTTAGGAAAGATAGAAGGGGCAGTGGGGTCATGCTCCTTATCAAAAGCAGCTGAGTGCCAAAAATGCTTTTGATGAGTCAGAAGTTACAACTATCTGTGGTGCAAGTTGGTTGGAAGCAAGAGAGTGTGAGTAATCTAAGACCAAAAGATTTTGAAGAGTATGACAAGAGTCTATACATGCAGATGAAATGGGCAAGCAGGCATGAATGTCTTATTATGGGTGATTTCAGTCTGCCCCAGATTGATTGGACTAAATGGGAGGGACTCTCACCATGGGAGAAAATTTTTTTTTAAAATAAACTAGATGATTATTATTTGTACCAACATATTAGAGAAAATGTTTGGGAGGTGGGAAATATTCTTCAAGAAAATATTGCATGAGGAGAATGCAGCCAGTCTAATAGAGCAGAAAAAGATAGCATGGGAAAGTTAGTGATGAAAAGTATAAAACCATACAACAGCTACAAGTTGATCTATAAGAGTATCACAAATAAGATTAGGAAGACCAAGGCTGTGTACAAGCAAGGACTGGCAAAGAGAGCAAAGAATTTTTCATGTATGTGAATACAAAGACGAATAAAAAAAATCAGATCAGACCCTTATGCACTAAGTGTGGGAAAGTGTTAGATAACCCAGCTAATGTTGCTGATGAACTGAATAGGTACTTCGCATCTGTCTTCTGACAAAAGATCATTTATGGTGAGGAGAGGCTGAGCCATATTAAGTTAGTGATTTCGAAATTGCAGATGATTGTTCATTAGAAAAACTTTCATGCCTAAAGGCAAGTTAGGCTCCTGCAGTTGATGACATACCCAGTAATTTTGAAGGAGGCTGCCAGAGAGTGTATTGAACGATTTAGGTTAATTATGAGGGCATCTTTGGACTGGACTGGACTGGATAAGTGTCAACATATTGTCAATACATAAAGGCAGTAAGAGTGTAGTTGGTAACTATAAACTGGATTATCTGATTTCAGTGGTAGGGAAAATCTTAATGGCAATGATTAAGAGTGCAATTCAATGACATTTAGATAGAAATGGCATTCTGAAGAACACAGCATAGTTTTATTAAAGAAAATCATGTTTAACTAACCCAAGTCAGCTACAGGAACTCCCTGACTTACTTAATACTCGACACGGAAATTCAACTTTACGTAAGTTTTTGCCGGCCGGTGCAAACTTTAAAAAAATCGTGGAGATGTATTTTGCATCCCGTAGGAATAAATGGAGGTATCGTGAAAATATCGAAATGTGAACCCAAATAACACTTTTTTATGTTTTTTTGTAATTCATTCCAAATCCTTTGAAGTTGAAAATTTCGCTATATTACTAAGCTATTTATCTCTCTAAAAGATCATATTTATAATGGAAATTGCACTACACTTTCATTGTTATCATATGTTCCCATTATGAGAATCAGTTTTGAACGCCTTTGTGATATTTTTCTAAAGTACATTTCTGGAGGTCACTACCATAAAACAATAAAAACAATTTGCACTTTCCGGTTTGTTAGGCTTTTCTGTTAGTGCAATCTATTATAAATGGGTATTAAACTCAATCTTATTGCATTTGCAATAATCCCGATAACTGTAGTTGTGTGGGTTTTTACGTTACGGTATTATGGTGAAATGAGTTCCCCTTCACTGAAATCTTCAATCATATAAAAAACAAATTTTCAGAAACTTGTCTTCATTCCTATTTACTTATTACAATTATGAATGGAAAGGGACCAATGAAAAGTGCAAGTGGTGGTAGTGCCAGGAAACGAAACAAAATTGATTTAGAAATGAAGATGAAAACGATTAAGAAGTACAAAGCAGGACAAAGTTTGTCATCTATTGCAAGCAAATTAGGTCTCATTGCTTCAACAGAAGAACAGTGCACGTATAAAAGAACATGTCAAAGGATCAATGCACTTAAGATCAACAGTGATCACCAAACAGCGTTCAGGTGCTGTATCGAAGATAGAACAGCTGTTAATAATATGGATGGAAAATCAGATTGAGAAGCGAGTGCCCCTGAGTCTAATGACCATTCAAGCAAAAGCAACAAGTATTTATAAACATATTAAGGATAAGTATGGTGAACCCCAAGCCAAGTTCATGGCAAGCAATGGGTGGTTTAATAGGCTCAAGCATCGCACTGGTTTCCACAACATTAAAGTATACGGTGAAGTTGCCAGTGCCGATTCGGCAGCTGCAGAGAAATTTTGTAATGTGTTGGAAAAAATTATTGATGAAGGCGACTATTCAACACATCAAATTTTTAACATTGACGAGACTGCTGTGTATTGGAAAAAATGCTGGATCGAACATACATTGCCAAAGAGGAAAATACAGTGCCAGGTTTCAAGGCGTCAAAAGATAGGCCACGCTCTTGCTTGGGGCTAATTCAGCAGAAGATTAGAGATTAAAACCATTGCTTGTGCACCATTCTGGAAATCCTCGTGCATTTAAGGGCATCAGTTAAGCCACCTTACCCATGTATTTCCGATCGAACCAGAGAGCATGGATAACAGTATCTCTCTCTTTGAGGATTGGTTTAAATCCTGCTTCATTCCCGAGATTGAAAAATATTGTAAAGACAGTGACGTTCCTTTCAAGATTTTGCTTTTATTAGATAATGCTCCTGGACATTGTATGCATCTAGATGATTTCAGTTTGGACGTGAGAGTCATATTTCTATCGGCAAACATGACTTCACTCATCCAACCTATGGATCAGGGTGTTATTTCAAATTTAAAAGCATACTATTTATCCACATTTGCTTAGGCATTGTCTGCAGTAGACGGTGAGAAAAAGTTTATGTTTACGTTAAGAGACTTTTGAAAATCTTGCAATATTTACCACGCCATCTTAAACATTAATAAGGCCTGGGCGGAAATTACTAAAAGTTGTTTAAATGGTGCATGGAAGAAACCGCACGTAAAAGGCTTTGAAGGATTTGAAAAAGATGAATCATATGAAGAGGTTACAGATAAGATTGTAAAGGTTGCAGAGCTACTTCAGTTGGAGGTTGATGCCAGAGACGTGGAGGTTGATGCCAAAGATCTGGAGGAGTTAATAGAGGAAGAAGAGAAGGAATTATCTAATGAAGAACTTCTTGACTTGCAGGCAGCGATAGTGAAAGAAGAAAATGCTGACGAAGCTCAAGATGAACCAAATGAGGAGCCGAGATGCTTCATCACCAGAGAGATGGCAATGGCGAGGTTTGAGAAGATGGATCCTGACAGTGAATGATTCTTAAAAATTAGCAGATAGGTGAATGATATGCTTGTTTGCTACAAATAAATCTACAATGAAAAGAAAAAATCCACCGCCCAGTTATTCATTAATGTGTTCTTTCGTAAGGTTGAGCGGCCGACCCCTTCTAAATCTCTGCAGCCCTCAACCTCCGCAGTGGTGTACTTATGATCTGAAGACGTCGATTCTGGCAATGATGCTCTTGAGATGAAACTTACTGACGTTATGCCTATCTCCTCTCTTTATTTGTAATTTTATAATTTTGAAATTTTTTAAATTGCACGCTTTTGTAATTTTTCCTGCGCATGAGATAAAAGATTGAATAAATTCAATAAATAATTTTATTTACATGTTCGTTGAACATTTCTTTTTTGATTCAATCAACTCAGCGAGTGCTGCACAAGCATAGGGGAAATTCTGACTTACGTAGCCTTCGCGGAATGCAACCATTACGTAAGTTGGAGAGTTCCTGTATTTTGACATAGTTACTGCTGAGCTGGATGTAGGGAACAATTTTGATATAGTTTATTTGGATTTTAGCAAATCACATTTGACTCAGCCCCTCATGAGAGGTTATTGTATAAGCTGGAACACATTAGGATTACTGGAAAAATTCTAACATGTACTGTAGTGTGGTTGCAGGGCAGAAGGCAGAGGGTTGTGATTAATGGATATTCTTCAAATTGGTTTAACGTCGGACATGGAGTCCCCCAAGCATCAGTTCTTGGACCACCGTTGTTTCTGATTTTTTTAAATGACACTGACAAAGGGCATGATGTCAGAATTTGCAGAGATGACATAAAGATTGGGAGAGTTTTTAATGATCTGTGCCAAGCAGCACTCCTTCAGGAAGACTTTGAGACAGGCTTCAAAAATTGTCAGAAAAGTGGCAGCTAAGTTTAAATGTAGCAAAATGCAAGGTCTTACACTTTGGGGAATAGAAACCCCAAAATAAATTATGCACTTGGTGGATTGAATTTAGAAGACAAAGATCTGGAAGTTACAATATGGGCAGATATGAAGTTTTTTGAGCAGTGTAAACTGGCAGCGAGGAAAGATCATGGTGTCAAACTTTATCCTGTAGAGATGGGGGGGGGGTCATAATCTCCTGTATAAGGCAATTGTAAGACTGTATTTGGAATGCTATGTCCAAGTATGGAATCTGATCTGAAAAAATACATTTAGCTTCTTGAAAGGATCCAAAAACAGGCAACTCACATGGTGATGGCAGCAAAAGGCGATCATACAAGAAAAAAAAATGTTCTTGTTTATACTCGGGCATGACCACCAGGTCAGTGGAGTTTACAATAAATCAATCAACACATTAATTGCATTTAGCAGTCACAGGCTTGAACCACAGTCCACTCAAAGATCGTGTGCTGCTGCACTCGTACTTCTGACCACTCAGCTGCATCAAGCCTCTGGAAACTCATTCAGCAGGATTCGAACCCAGGTTGTTTTCAATCAGCAAGTGTGTTGCCACTGAAGGCACTACACTACCGAGCCCCATAATCCAAAAGACTGATTATGTGGGCTATATAGAGCTTGGCAACCAGGCAACTCGTAGTGAACCTGATTGAGGTCCACTATGACGAGACACGAACTAGGAGACACAAATTCAAATTACAGGGAAAGAGGTTTAGATTAATTGTAGGAAGTTTTCTTTTAGCCAGTGAGTTGTTGATTATTGAAACAAGTTGCCTCTGCAGATAGTTGAGGCAGACAGTTTGAAGAAATTCAGAGGTCATCTGGGTAGTTAATTTCATGAGGAGGAAAGTACATAATTTGTTCTTTCTTATCTTTTTATTTTTAATTTTTTGCCAGTGCATCAGAAGCCTGTGACTTCCTTGCACTATTTGACTAATTCTAATGTCTAATCTGGCAGCAGCAATACTAGTGGCAAGAGGAGGATACACCCACACTTACCTAGGTTGCCGTGTGTGTGTGCGCGCGCGCGCGCGCATGTATGTGCAGACACACAGGGTGTTTCAATTAAAAGGCACCAGGGTCTGCCATGCCCCGTTTAGGTTATTTGTCATCAGGGCCTAAAAGTTTGTTTCCTAAATTAAAAATAGTGCTTCATCAGCTGCTTTTTTCTCTGTGGAAAAGTTGTTACCCATCTTTAGTTTAGTCTAAAAATGTCATTGCTGCACCTCTAAATCAAACATACATCAATTTTATTTATAAAAAAAAAAAAAAAAAAAAAATTGAAACACAACACGACAGATTTGATTTTTGCTCTTTTGATATATGTACTTTTGGCAGTTTGTTTCATGTCTGTGAATGCTACACCCATTGCATTATTATTATTATTTTTTTTTTCCTTCTTCAGATAAAATAGTTTACACTCTCTTTCAGAACTATACTGATGATGTTTTTAGACAAAAACAAGGATGGGGATCGACTTTCCCATTAGAAAAAAAGCAGCTGATCAGGAAAAAATTTAATTTACAATCATAAAACTTAAAATGGTTATACTCATTCAAATTTTAGCATCAAATTCAAAAATGTCAGCTCATATATGACAAAATAAAAATGGTTGCTCCATATGACAAATTGCTTAAACATAAAAATAAGTGAGAGCAGATCAGCCCGGAATAACTCACTTGGAGGCCACCACTTAAGATCACAAATCAGTCTAGAACGAAGGTGTTAGTAGATATCAATATGAATCCAACCCAGACCTCTCCAATGTCTGTGCATGCTACACCCATTGCATTATTATTATTATTTTTTTTTCCTTCTTCAGATAAAATAGTTTACACTCTCTTTCAGAACTATACAAATGGCATGCCAACTAGGCTGCCACAGGGGACTTTGATAACCTGCTTATTAGTTGCAAAACATATTTATAGATGATTTTATTCTGACTTGATGCATTATGGCCTAAATTGCCAGTGCATTATTAAACACTAAATAGCCAACTAGCCATTGTTATAAGCAAGTTATATCAGTATTATACCGATTTTTGGAATTATGCTTTTTTTTGGAGTTGTTCTTCTTTAACTTGTATTTTCATGAGAAAACTTATTTAATTAAGAGTGTGGTCTGAAGAACTTGTCATGAATTAATGAAACGTAATGGTAATATTTCCTTCTGCATATCTTTTGTCAGACTTGGATGAATGTACAGAACAGCTTCATCGATGTGCACCTTTAGGAACCTGTATAAATACCCCAGGAAGTTTCAAGTGTCTGTGTTCTCGAGGTTATACTACTGATTCAACTGGAACAGCATGCATTGGTAAGGTGTATAATCTCATATCATTTATATTAAATTTTTTTTTACACCCACACAGAAAAGCAAATGAATGTGCAAGGATATAAAAAAAGAACTATGTTAGTTTTATTTTCTGATACCACTTGTATTACTGATCTTGGTAACCCGCCTCCTACCAAACCCAGTATGTACTTTGCTCAGTGCCTCCTGCTGTCTTCCAGCAGAAGTACTTTAGAAGAATTTTGAATAATCTTGATTCTAAGAAAGCTCCAGTTCCTGATAGCATTTCTCCACTTGTTCTCAAAGCCTGTTCTTGTTCCTGTTCTCTGTTACCTTTTTACACTATCTTATTCCACTAGCATTTTTTGTTCTACTTGGAAAATTGCTCATATCTAGCTAATTCCTGAAAAGGGTTAGAAATTCTTCCTGTCAAGTTATCGTCCCATTGAACTTACTTCTACTCTTTCCTAAGCAGTGGAGAAATCCATCAATCACCACCTGTTAAACTCTCACAATCTTCCACTTAATCAAGGATTCCCAACAGGGATTCTGTCAGCATCGATCCACTAGTCATATTGACTAAAATTGGCTCATGTTACTAATCATCGACAAATTCAGTGCAAAAGTTTGGGGAAACTCAACAGTTGCTCTTTACATTTCCAAGGCTTTTGATCATGTTTGGCATAAAGGTCTTCTAAACAAGTCTGATTTTATGAATTGATAGGTGTTTTTTTTTTTTTTTTTTTTTAATATGGTATCCAGTTTTCACTCTGACCATTCATGACTGGGTGGATTATGACATAAAATCAGACCATTCATGACTGGGTGATTTATGACATAAAATCAGACATAAAATGACTGATTTTATGAATTGATAGGTGGTTTTTTTTTTTCAAAAAATGTTATTGAGCCACCTCTGTCTTCTCCACTAATGCCGGCATTTCCCAAGGCTCAGTTCTTTCTCCCACTCTTCTTCTCTTACAGGGGTGAACAAAATAATGGAAACACCTGATATGAAAGTAGTAGGTTTTGTAATGGCTGTACAATGTATTTATGAACATGCAGTGATGATTATTTATTTTTATTTTTTATTTTTTTTTTGTTTCTTGCATGTAGTGCTGTGAAGGAAAGACAATAAAAGCTAATGTCTATTTAGAGGTGATATTAGAAGATACACAAACAAAATGACCAACTTGTCTGAATTCCAATCAGGTCAGATTGTTGGTGTACATTTAGCAGGAGCATCAGTGACTAAAACTGCTGGTTTGTTTAATGTATCCAGAGCAACTGTAATGAAAGTGATGTCTGCATTCAGCAAGTTGGAAAAACAAAGTATGACGGGATGAATTGTGTCAGAAAATTGAAGCTGATTGAAAGAGCTGCCAAATACTTAAAAGGATTGTAACCCAAAAACATAAAACTGCTGCCTCAGAAATAACTACAGAACTTGTAAGTCTCAGCAGTCCAGTTTCTAGCAAAATGTATAGCAAGAACTTGATAAAGCTGAAATTTATGGCAGAGCCACTGTTGCTAAGCCACTCATTACTGATAGTAATGCTAGAAAGAAGGTTCAGTAATGTAAAGAGCACAAAAACTGGAACTTGATGATTGAAAACAGTCATATTTTCAGACGAATTATCATTCACACTTTTTTCAACATCAGGGTGAGTTTAGGTTTGGCAAATGCCAAAGGGAGTGCATCATTCTGACTGTCTTATGCCAACCAACAAACATGGAGGAGGATCAACAATGGTTTGGCAGCAATATCTTAGTATTCTTTAGGTTGTATCATCATCCTGAATAGGTAAATTACTCCACTGATATTCTGAATGACCAGGTTCATCCCTTGGTGCTGACATTGTTTCCCACATATGATGCAATGTTTCAAGATGATAATGATGCTCCAATACACACAACTAGATGTGTCCAATCTTGGTTTGAGGAGCATGAAACTGAGGCAGACATCTCCCATGGCCTGAATAATCACCAGACTTAAATGTTATTGAGCCACTGTGGGCATATTTGAAGAGGAGAGTGAGAAGCAGATTTCACTAAAGGAGCTTGACACATTCCTCCATGAAGAATGGTCCAATATTCCTCTTAAGCTAGTTCAAGATATATGTGAATCTATTCCACATAGAATACAATTTGTTTTAAAAGCAAAGAATGCCCAAAACCATATTATTGCATACCTGTAACTCTTATTACAGGTGTTTCCATTATTTTGGAATCCCCATGTATATTAATGGCCTTCTTCCACTCAGTGATGGAAATCTTATCTGTAGTTTACTAATGGTAGCACATTACATTCCACCTTTCAGTTTGAAACCTTGCCCTGCTCAGACAGCTTTAACTTAATAATTCCATCACCAATTCCTTAAATGCTGATCTCAAGGTAACTCTCCAATGGGGTGAAGAAAAGACTTAATTAAGTTCAATCCTTTTAAAACTCAGTCTTGTATTATTTATCACAAAAAGAGTCTACTGTACCTATGCTCATCATCTTTAATAACACTCAGATTTTAAAAAAAATCACATGTCTCTATTTAGGGATTACCCCAACTTCTAATTTCTTCTCTGTACATCAAAATATTGCTTCCTCTGTATCAAAAAGGTGGGTTTATTTTTTGCACTCAGAATTACCTTTCTTTCATTATAAAGACAGTTAATCTTAATTAATTTGTTCTAGAAAAAAAAAATATAATTTTTTTCCCTCCACAGGCCTAGAAGTTATGTTTATAAAAAATTCTGTAAAAAAGTTCATCTGTTCCATCTATCATTCTTCCAACTTCACTAATTAGTTGGAACTCTTCGACTTTCTCTGTTTGAAACTTGACTTTCTCTAGTCCAACTTTTCTGTTTTGTTTGTTATTTGGTTTTTAGGAGCATTAGCAACTAAGGCCATATTGCTCCGGGGATATGTGGTGGTCATTCCCTGACCTTTCGGCATCCTCCGTATTTGGTGGTCACGGGCTCGTACCCCCGTCTAATCAAGAAGCGTGTGCTATGCACTGCTGCTCCTGCGTACCTGGCTACAGAGGCACCCCAACTTTTCTAACAGCGAGGTAATTTTCCATGGTGATTTTAATGTTCACAGCATTGAGCCTGCTCAAACCTTGAATGGTTTGAGCAGGCTCAGTGCTGATGAGATTCTTCCTCTTGCTCAGATTACAAACCTGAGAGGGCATAAACTCAAATTGAGGAAAGACAGTTGTATAAAAGATGTGTGGAAATTTGCCTTTATCCAGTGGGTAGTTGATTGCTGAAACAAACTTCCATCTGTCATTGTGGAAGTTGATAGCTTAAATAAATTCAAGGAAGAAGGGGACAAACTTTTGGAGCAAATGGATGGGTGAAATGGGAAGGGTGGTTTTTTTTTTTTTGGCTGATGCTGTATAAGCTTGCTTTCTTGCATCATATGCCTCTGCTAATGCTAACTCCAGCTGGCTTCCATTTTCTAGTATCATGGACCCAGCTGGTCGAGATGCTGAGGCTTTTGCCATTACTAATGACCTCACACCGGTTGTTCATTTACCTATCAGAATACCAGACAATCCTTACAGAATACCATACTTTTGATCTTTTTCTCATAAATGACCCTTCCAAGTATACAGTTGAGGTGAGTGGTCCTCTAAGCAACTCAGATCACAACTTGGTGATGGTCTCTATTCCAAAAGTGCCTTTCTCTGATCGTCATTTTCAGCCTCATGTTGTTTGGCATATTAGATTGCAAAATGGGATGATCTGGAAAATATATATTCTTCTTTTCCTTAGTTGGAATACTGTTTTCAAAATTTTGATGTCAATTTTTACTCAGATTGTATCCATGTAATTATTCTTGTAGGAATGAAATAATGTATTTTACACTCCACCTTATTTAAACCACCTTATTTCCAGTAATAGTGCCAAAGCTGTTCAAGATAAGAATGTTACATATTGTAATGGGTTTTCATCCAAATTTCCACATTCATTTTATATTTACACCAAAGCATGCAACAATTGTAAAGTAGTTATTAATCTGTCCAAACTAGATTTAAAACAGACTAAGAGTAGAAAACTTGCTTCTTGTCCAAATGGTAGTAGCATTCTGGGCTTGCCAAAGCTGTTGGTTGCAACTTTTGCCCATCTCTATTTCCACCTCTGTGAAAACCAGAGATCCTGCTGCCATGTCAGCCAGAGATAAAGCTGACCTACTAGCATCCTACTTTTCTTCTAACTCATATATTGATGATTTTAGTAAATCACCTTCTGCCATTCCCAGTACATTCCATTCAGTGCCTCCTGTGGTCTTCTGTCAAAAGGATGACAAAAAAAAAAAATTTTGAACAGTTTTGGTGCCAAGAAAGTACCAGGTTTCTAATGACATTTCTCCTCTTGTTCTCAAAACCTCTACTCTTGAGCTTACTCCTGTTCTGTGTCCCCTTTTTTCACTTTCTTATTCCAATGGTTCTGCTTGGAAATTTGCTCATATTCAGCCAGTTAAAAGAGTAACAAATTCCTCCCATCCAAAAGACTTACTTCTACCTTTCTAAAATAAAATCTATTAGCCACTAATTCTTAAAGTATATAGAAACCTTCCATCTGATCAATGATTGCCCATATGGATTCCATCAGTGTCTATCCACTGGTGATGTACTTGGCTTATATTACCCATCTGTGGACAAATTCAATGAAAAAGTTTGGTGAAATTCAAGCAGTTGGTTTTGACATCTCAAAAGCTTTTGATGGTGTTTGGCATAAAGGTCTTCTAAGCTTCTGTCTTAAGGTTTGCCAACTGTTTTTTTGTAAATTGAATGTCCAGTTTTCTCTCTGATCACTCACTTCAGTGATTGTAGACAGCTCTCTGTCTTCTAACTGCTCCAGTAATGCAGGTGTTCCCTAAGGTTCAGTAATGACCTTCTTTCCATTGATTAGAAATCCTATCCATAGTTTTGCTGATGTAACCTGTTTCATTCCACCTTCCAGTTTAAGAAACCTTGCCCTGTGCAAACATCTTCAACTCCTCAAATATCCACTCCCAATTGTTTAAATGCTGATCTCTATGTAATTTTCCAGTGGGGCAAAAATAACTTAGTTGATTTAAATCCTTCCAAAACTCATTCCTATATCTTTTAAAAAGAATTCTTCTGCTCCTATGCTTATCTATGGTGATACTTATATTTCTAGACAAGAACACATATCTCTATTAGGGATTACCCTGACTTCTAATCTCCCTTGGCATAAGCACATTACAAATATTGCTTCCTCCATATCTAAAAAACTGGGTTTTCTGTTTTGCTCTCAGCGTTACTTTCCTTGCAAACAGCTGTTCATTCTGTACAATTGTAAATCCACCCTGGCATGGAATATTGTTCCCACATTTGGGAAGGTGCCCTGAAAACCTTTCTCACACTTCTAGATTCCATTCAAAAGAGGGCAGTTAGGTTAACTAATGACCCATCTCTAACATAGCTCTTTCTTCCAAGCCAATCCCAACTCATGCTACAACTCAGCATCCTTTTACTGCCCAACTTCAAACTCACAGAACCAACTTTTCTTCTTCCTCATTTATTCTTTCAACTTTTGTTTTCTGGAACAACCTCTCTTCATACGTATTTTCTGAAAATTACAATATACAGAAATTCAAGTCTAATGTCAAAAAGTGTCTTTTTTTCATCTTAACTTTCAACCCATGCATGGTACTAAATACTATGGGTTCTAATATCTCTCTTTCTTGGGGTTTTTATAAAAAAATTTGTTTTGGAATACTTTAATAAAATCATTAAGAGGCATTTTTCTCAAGTTTATATTGCAAAAAAGCTGAAGGTAAGCAGTTTCATTGCTAAGTCTTCTTAAAGCAGCATGTTTCATATGACACTGGAAAAATTAAACCAATTAATTTCACAGGTGGCCTTCCTAAAGAATTGGAGCTGTATTTAATGCCAATGCTGTCTAAAACTATAGCCATGGGAGGAAATCTTTTTAAGAAACCTTTTTATTTGCAGCAAGCTTTCATAGTTATCTGAAAAAAATATAAAGAAGTTTCATGATCTATACATACAGTGGGCCCCAACATCCGATGGTAATTTGTTCCACAAAAATTGTATGTTAAAAATATTGTAAGTTGAAACCAATAATACATTGATTTCCTATAATTCAATCTAAACTCTTGGCAGGCAACCCAATAAAACATAAAATAGGTATTTTTTACATATTATACTTGAATTTTACAATAAAAATGAGTATTTTATAAAGATTATTTAATAAATAGTTATAAAACATCTTAAAATAAAAAAACCAACAATAAATTAGCATTTACCTTAGCCTTGAAGTGCAGGGCTGATGAAATCAATGGTGATGTGGTGGGATTAGATTAGACGTCAGGTGTCTTTTCAGTCTTTGGGCTTTTGCTGCTACTGGCAAAGAAACTGTCCAAAGTGGACTGTTTTTGACGACTTTTTT
The DNA here is from genome assembly GCF_048544385.1 of Mastigoproctus giganteus. Classification (NCBI taxonomy): domain Eukaryota; kingdom Metazoa; phylum Arthropoda; class Arachnida; order Uropygi; family Thelyphonidae; genus Mastigoproctus; species Mastigoproctus giganteus. Next base: position 116,062,997 of record NC_143583.1, on the reverse strand, counting down.
TGTAGCTTTCTGAAGTAAGAAATAACTTTGTCTTCCATTTTGTACATCATGAGTTCGGTGTTTTCAATTTTGGGGTGTTTTTTATCACTTTTCTTAAATGCTCCCAACAAGAAATGACCGTCTTCAGCTGACACTTTTTGGGTGTCCTCTTCTTCCTCTCCAGTGCCACTTTTCATAATTTTCTCCAACTCTTGTAGCTTCTCTGTCATTAGTTCATGCCCATGAGTGTCAATTAGGTCCTCCACATCCTCTTCGTCAACCTCCAGACCTATTGATTTACCAAGAGTAACAATATCATTTGTCAAAGCACCATCATCTTCAAATCAGTCAAAGTTATGGATGATTAAAGGCCGGATGTTTTTCGAGGCTGAATTTAAGCATCTGGTGGAATCATCATTCCAAGAACTTATGATTAGCCTCATACAGTCTAGGGCCGACCGGGCTAGCCGGGTGGGTAAAGTGCCTGCCTAGCAACCCAAAGTTCGCGGGTTCAAATCCCACCTCGGGCTTGGATCAAAGTACTGCAAAAACCTTGGGAGGCGCATTATGGCCACAGAAGCCGTTGCGCCAACAACTACCAAAAAAAAAACCACAGTCTAGGATGTTGAACTTTAACCTCCAAAAATCTTTGAGGTGACAGCATTTTCAATAGAAAATGCTGTCACCCTCAAAGCAACCTCACCCTCAAGTCATTGCAAAGCAACTTGTGAACATTTTCTTGGTATAGATTATCTTGAAGTTTACAATCACTTGCTGGTCCATTGGTTGAAGAATTGGCTGGTCCATTGTTGCGAGCTTTGGTGTAGGCAGAAAATGAATTTGAAGATTTGGAAACAAGCCAATTACAATATACAACGTTCTTCTCTTGAACAGCCTTAGCACATTTATTGGAAAACCAAGGTTTAGATAAACGACGAGATTTTAAGGTGGAGTGTGGAATAAAGGATTCCATTCCTAGAAGAATAATTTCACTGACATGATCTGAGCAAACGTTGACATCAAAAGTTTTGAAACAGTAATCCGATCAAAGAAAAGAAGAAAAGAAATCTCGCAGGTTATCACATTTTGCATTCTGTCATGCCAAACAATACAAGATTGGGAATAGCCATGAGATAAAAGCTTTATTGGAAAAGAGACAATCACCAAGTTGTGATCTGAGGTGCCTAAAGGACCACTTACTTCGACCGTGTACTTAGAAGGGTTGTTTGTGAGAAAAAGATCAAGCGTTGGCTGCCTGGTTAGGATTGTCTGGTATTTTTGTAGGTAAATGAACAATCTGTGCAAGGTCATTAGTAATTGCAAAAGCCTCAGCATCTCGACCAACTGTGTCAGTGTGACCAGAAAACGGAAGCCAACTAGGGTTGTGAACATTACAATCACCAAGGAAAATTACCTCACTGTTAGGAAAGTTGGACTCGAGAAAGTGAAGTTGCAAAGAGAGGAAGTCAAAGAGCTCCAAGTCATTAGTGGAGTTGGAGAATGCTAGAGACAACAGATGAATTTGACATAATGAGGTAGAGAGATCTTAAGCCAGAGAAGATTGGAACGAGGATATTCCAAATTACCAAGTCTCTGACAGGGAATATCGGAACGGTCATATGCACAAGTACCACCTTTGAGTCGAATGGAATCATACATCGCATAATTTGGGCAACTGAGATGAGCAGTGGTCGAATCAACCGATAACTGAGATTTTGTCAGAAAAAGTACATGGGGTTTGGCAGACTGGAAGTGCAAATGGACATTGTTGAGATTAGAATTGAGCCCATGTATATTTGTGAAATGAACTAGGAAGTTTTTGGGAGGTTTAGATCTTTTTGCAGATAATCTTGCTCCATTAGTTTGACAATTCATGGTGTATTCGATAGTAAGAAAAGGTGGGTGGGACATGCTGTATGAAGTAATGAAATTTTTGGATATGGCGTACTTGTGGTAAGAATATACCCAGATCGTTGACATAATGTGGCCTTGACAATGCTCCCCCGCATACACACTACTTGGACTCCCTCCAGTCACTACCTGGCACAGTAGAGGTAGCAAGATTATACACTAGCTGATCTGGAAGCCTCCTAAATAGTTACCAATAGGTTCGGTCCGGTGTACTAACTAGCGGCTAGCCTGTGAATACCATTTTAGAGCTGTACCCTCGAAATGTAAGGAAGATTGGATCTCGCCATTATGTTCATCATAACCTCAAAAGTCATCAGTCATATTGCAGGATGGAAGAGATAGGGAAGGGTTGACCAGAACTTAGCTCCAGAGACTAAACATGGGTTCCACCACTTCAAGCCTCCAATAAGCAAAGTGGTGGTATTTCACCAGTTGATGAGAGTCATCTACCACCTGGTTTTGCCTGGTAACACAGAGGGATGGCATTCCTCCGTGTGGTGTGGGCCCCACACCTCATCCTCTGCTTACGTTGGTTCACACCTGGGTAGTCACCCACAGTGTGCATGAGCATGGAGGTTATACCAGTATTATTAACAGTCCCACCATCATAAAGGTGCAAGCAGAGGATTTGGCTGTCACAGACTGTCTGGACTTCGCTGAAATTGGGTCCATTTGACTTGAATGTCATCCGAATGTATTACACATGAGGGAGGGTTATTGGTTTCTTTAAAAAAAAAACAAATGTGGGTATGAAGTGGAGTATTTCTTTGTATAATAATGTAAAGGGGACCAAAGCTGTTTGTATGATAAATTAATATGCAAAGTGAGTTCAAAAGTTAGAAAATTGCATCACATAATGTGATTGATACTTGAGGAATCTTTAATCTTTTCACTACTTATTTATTTATTTTTTAAAATTGAAGTTGTGTTAAGAATTTAATCTGTAATAAGTTTTTATAGCCGTTTCCATCAACTGTTATTTGATAATAATTCAGATATGGATGAATGCAGTGATGATACACGTTGCTCACATGGATGTGAAAATTTAGCTGGAGGATATAGGTGTGGCTGTCCTGATGGATTTTTACAACATTACTATTGGAATCAGTGTGTTGGTAAGTTAAAGGTTCATTTCATTTAAAATCAAATTCAAATTTTAAGCTGTTTTTAATTTACTTTATTGGACTTATGTGCAAGGAGACATAAATAGTGCTCCTTTCTTGATGTATTGGTATAATATGGATCTTTAACTTTATAGTTGAAGTATAAGTGTTATAGATGAATACAATTGATATTATGCTTGAAATAATATCAAGTGTATCTTCAGTTGTATCAATAATTTCTTGAAACAATTGAGAATGATATCATTAGTATTTTATTTTATTTTACGCCTTCTCTAAAATTTTCTCTAAAAGGGTCTTTTTTTTGCATATCTTTAGTAAATAAAGCATTATATTCACATAAATAACAGTTGATTATTTTTCTTTACCTGGCTATATTGTACTACAAATGGTATCTTCATATCATCCGCATATAATTAGTCTGTGTATATGTGCTAGCTTGGGGGGATACACGGACTAATAGATTAACAGTAGCCGCTGGCAGAGGTGAAAGTGATTCTTGCACTGCTTCTATTGAAATGCAATTGAGCAGCAATCTGGAAAGCAAGGCAACAAGGATTTCCAGGACTGCTGGGAGTCACAGTGGAAGAAGTAAATACATGGGCTGTGTTAGGGTAACTAAGAGTAGAAACAGGTGCATGTATACTTACATGTACACCAATGTTAGGAGTATAGTTAATCAATTCGATGAGCTTGAATGCCAGTCAAGACAGCAAAGGCAGATATTGTTGGGATATCAGAGACGTGGTGTGACACAGACATAAGCAGTGCAGAATTGGAATTTGGGGAGTACAATGTGGAGAGAAAGGATAGACGGGACTGGAAGGAAGGAGGGGTTATGCTGTTAGTTAAGAAACACAAAATCTAAGGAACAGTGCAATGTTGAGTCTGTTTGGTGTGACATAAGCACTGGGAAAGGAAAAATGAGAGTAGGTGTGTGTTTTAGGCCTAATGAATCTAATGAGTATAATGAGCAATTCTGCAGAGAAATAGCGTGGGCCAGTAAATCAGAGTGTCTTATAATGGGGGATTTTAATTTCTCAGAGATTGACGGGAATTTGTGGGCTGGTCACTTGCACACTAGCAAGGCTTTTGTGGATTTATTGGATGATTGTTTTCTACAGCAGCATGTTTGAGAGGCAACTAGAGGGAGTACTACTCTTGATCTGATTATCAGTAGTGATTCTTCATGCATTAAGAATCTGCAGATAAAGGAACCACTAGGTGGCAGTGATTACAGTGTGCTGAAGTGGGATTTACTCAAAGAGGTAACTACCATCAGGGGTAAAGGGAAGGGTTTTTGCTTTCATAAAGGCGACTACAATGGTCTGAGTCAGTATTTAAATTCTATACAGTGGGACCAACTGATGATGTTACCAACAGCAAATTCAAAATGGGAAGCATTCAAAGAACTTATCTTGGAAGCTACTAGGCTTTACATACCAACTAAGAAATATTGTTCAAGGTTTAGGCCTAAGTGGATGTCAGATGAACTAATGAGACATATGGCAGAAAAGAAAAATGCATGGGATACATATAAAATAACAGGTGACAGAAGCCTATGATAGATATAAACTGGTCTGTAATCAAGTCACTAAGGAGGTTAGGCAGATTACGAGAAATCTTTGGCAAAGGATGCAAAGAGTTCTTTGCTTATGTAAACTCTAGAAGGAAGGGGATGAATCAGATTGGTCCACTTGATATCGATGGTTCAACTGTTGATGATCCTGCTCAGGTAGCTAACAAACTAAATGAATATTTTGCATCTACATTCACACGTGAGCAGTTATTCAGGGAGGGGAATGCCAGAGGTGTATTCAACTCTGGCAGTAATCTAGAGAATCTTGTAATAACTGAGAGTAAAGTGGAGGTGAAATTGTTGAAGATAAACATAAGAAAGGCACCTGGGGTGGATGGAATCTATCCAGTTATATTAAAGGAGGCGGCAAAGTAAGTAAGCAAACCCTTAGGCATAATTGTGAGAGCTTCCTTGGACTTAGGGGAGGTATCCATGGACTGGAGATGTGCAAATGTGACTCCAATCCACAAAGGAGGATCAAAGGGAGACACAGGTAATTATATACCTGTAAGTTTAGCTTCTGTTCCAGGGAAATTAATGGAGGCATTGGTTTAAGAAGCACTGCATGATCATCTAGACAAGACTTCAGTTATAGCTCGGACACGGCATGGTTTTGTTAAGGGGAAGTCTTGTGTGACCAATTTGATTGGATACTATGATGTATTCCCAAAGGAACTGGATGCAAAGAATAATTTTGATATTATATATATTTGGATCTTAGAAAGGCCTTTGATACTGTTGCACATGGAAGACTGCTGCACAAATTGGAGAAGTGTGGCATTGGAGGCAATTTGCTGCAATGGATAAAGGGATGGTTGAGTGGAAGAAGACAGAGAGTATTACCACTCTCTGTAATAAACTGCTCTTCGTGGACTAATGTTATTAGTGGAATCCCTCAGGGTTCAGTGTTGTTTTTTGTATTTATAAATGATATTGATGATGGTAAAGCAGGCTTAATGTCCAAGTTTGCAGATGATACGAAGGTTGGCAGTGATGTTAATAACACTAATGACCATTGTTGCTGCTGCAACAGGATCTACAACCTTGTATAAGGCAATGGTCAGGCCACACCTTGAGTAATGTATACAGGTCTGGGGGCCTCATTTTAAGAAGGATGTAGAGCTGTTGGAACGAGTACAGAGAAGAGCAACAAAGGGTTGCTCTTATGAAGAAAGGCTTAAGTTTTGCAAATTACAGTGTCTGGAGACTAGGCACCTGTGAGGTGATCTGATTGAGGTGTATAAAGACTTGAATTGTTTGAGCATGCTCAATGCTGATGGGATTCGTCCTCTTGCCCAGAATAATCGCCTGAGAGGGCATAAATTCAAATTGAGGAAAGACAGTTGTAGGATAGATGTGCGAAAGTTTGCCTTTAGCCAGCGGGTGGTTGATTGCCGGAACAAACTTCCATCTGTAGTAGAAGTTGATAGTGTAGCTTAAGTAGATTCAAGGCAGAACTTGACAAATATTTGGAGTGAGTGGATGGGTGAAATAAGGGGTTTTTTTTTTTTTTTTTTTTGGCTGATGCTATATAAGCTTGCTTTCTTGCATCATGTGCCTTTGCTAATGCTAAAAGAACTTGTAGATATTTAATTGAAAAGTCCATGTGTGGCATTCTGTTAGTTATTTTAGGAGTAATTAAATCGTTATAAGTTCCTATACATGGACCCATTCCAGAATCTTAAAACCCCCCCAAATTCACCTGTTGTGGAATTTATAACATGTAATTTCACTAAATGAGATTTGAACTGCTGCCACATCACATAAATATTTCCTTGTTATAGTTGCTGTGATATTCGAATCATAGCAGTTATATACAAGCAAACATTTTATATGTGAATATAAAGTTTTTAAAGTGTATATTTATATAGTTTAATTAATATATTTAAAAATATTTATATAAGTATATTTAAAAACTTGTTATCCCATCATTATTGTCACTTACTTTCATTAGCTGATACATGATTTTTGTTCTACACTGAAGGTTTTTTTCACATACTACATCTTAAATGTGCAATTTCATCATGCAGAAAACTATGATAGAATACCATTTTGTCTTTTTCATTGAGAATTAAACAGTTTCAGTATCACAGATATTGTAACTATCGTAATGCAAAGAATTATTCAGTCTTTTCTACTGCTTCTAAGAATTGTATTGTTAAATGCAAATATTAACCAGTCTTCAAGTAGTTTTTCCAATAGTGTTGTACATTTTCATGAATGTTTTGTTTTGATTTAAATGATTTTTGTTTTAGTTTATAGAAGGGTTATAATGATTAAATCAGGTTTGCCCTCCCACTGATGATTTGATCTGGTTAATTCTTAGTTTTTTTTTTTCCCCTTTTGAATATAAATGTCATTGAAATGTAATTGAAATAAATGATAAATTCTCCAGAGGATGTCTATGCTGCTGGTTCCTCTTATATCCCTAATTATGTTAACTATTTTTTTGTTTTTGATTGTTTTCTTCTTTTCCTTTCCACATTAAGCTTTCAGTTTGTTGCATCCATTCAGTATTCTAGCATGACTGCATTCTTCCACCTTAATTTTGGTCTTCCTAGGCCTCCCTAGCAACTATTCATAACACCACTCCAAAGGGATTCATTTATTCCAGTCACATGAGAGACTTACATTTCTGTACAGCTGTATAGACCCTAAGCTTCCTGCATGCTGTATTGTAGAAAGAGATTTGTGCCATCCAATATTGTAGGTTTTAGCACTGGTGTGCAATGTTACCTCCAGAGAGTATATTCTTCCAAAACTTGACTTGCTCTCACTGATAGTTTTGTCATTAAAGATATAGGTGGGCAATGTTATTAGCCCTATGGATGTTGCCTACCCCAACTAAGGACCTATCACAACTCTTCTTATAAGTTTCTCATACCGTGTAATCCATCACACAATATTTCATTTGCACATAGGGAAGCATGTACAATTTAGAATACCAGATTCTCAATAAATACTAGAACAGTTTATATGTCATAAACCACTGTTTGGCATAATAATACCTAGCCCAGATAAAATTTTGGTACCAGGACTTCATATTGTTTTGTTCTTATTATGTCACTAGAAACTTACTATGGGCAGCATGAAATCCTCACTATTTTATCAGTTTTCCTTATATATGTGTTTTGTTTTTTTTTTTTTTTATATTGACACATAACTAATAATACCCAAACTTGAATATCTGATTACAGATAGATATTCAAGCTATATCTGATGCAGCTTGCATTGTTTATTAGTGATCTCATACCTCAAATTTGCGATAATGGCAAACTTTAGAAGCTAATTCCTACACATGGACTAAAATTGAAGATGTTGTTGTTGTTGTTATTTGGTTTTTAGGAGCATTAGCAACTAAGGCCATATTGCTCCGGGATATGCGGTGGTCATTCCCTGACCTTTCCGCATCCTCCGTATGTGGTGGTGACGGGCTCGAACCCCGGTCTAATCAAGAAGCATGTGCTACCCACTGCTGCTCCTTCCCACCTGGCTACGGAGGCGCCCCTAAAATTGAAGAAGACATTGTCAGAGAAGTAGATCAAATATACTAGAAAAATATGACCTTCAATAAATAAATTTGTAATTTTTAACGTTGAAGATTGGGTCATCATTATCATCATATGTTCACTTCTTTTTTTGTTGATGTGAAATGCAAGTATGTGGTTATTGTTGTTGGGTTTTTTTTTTTTTTTTAATGGTGACCCTAAACAGGAAAAGCACAAAAAAAAGAACCTATACTACTTTAGTACTGTGTATGGATTGAAGGTTGTATAAAAATACTTATTGACATTGGACTTAAATTTCTGTAGATTGTAATTTTTGTGAAATAAGCATGAAGGAAAGTTGTTCATAAATTTGAAATGAATAACATTTCCATTGGAGCAGTGCTTTTTGTTTAAAGTGTGTAGGATAATATCATGGCCCCATGCCTCCAAATATGAAAATGAATCACTTAGTGGCAATCTTAGTTTGCTATTACAGACTGAAGCTATAATCCTACTTGTACAGTTATGTTTTATAGCTCTTATAGCATGAGGCCTTCCCCCCCTAAATTTGTTGAGCTTTTAAGGTCTTTCAATTGAGTTGGGGCACTGGTCAGCTAAGCTGACAGGGAGGGAGTAGAGTTCCCTCATGAGTTTTCTACATGTGCACAACACAAAAATTGACTCACAAACACATAATACACTATAATACTTGATAAAGAGTCCAGAAAATAGTATAGGAATCTATGAAATGTGATTTAAGTGGCTGTGTGGCAGAAAAATTCTCAGAACAACAACAACAAATAACATCTACTACACTTTGTTTATTACCTGTGCTTTGTGAATTAAAAACCTATGTTAAATGTTATAACAGTAAGTATAGCTGATATTTTTGAAGAAAAAACAAAACAAAAAAACAGAGAATTCATAACAATTTTTAGGGAAATGTTAGGGATCAGATAAAATTGAGAAAAATGTGGAATCACTGATAGAAAGGAGAAAAAATTGAAATGGTGACACACCCTTGTGTTCAATGATGATTTTTTTTTACAGGTTTATTGCCAACCTAAACACCAAAGAAACAATACCTAGCAAGGTTTCATCCAGTGAAATGCAGTTCACTGTGTTTTACTTGTTTATTTGCACATTATGATCTTTTGAGGGCTAGCTGTGGAAATGCAGTTTCCACAGCCAACAGAAACTGCATTTCCACACCTTATATGTTATATGAGGTGTGGCAATAAACTTCCAGGACTGGGCTGTTATGGTCATGTTCAGCGAGATTGAAAATAAACAGAAGTGGTATGCTGTATTTCAAACTTCCTCCAACAGATTGTGGTACTCAGATGGTTCAGGAGGCTGACAGATTGCAAGTAACAATATGTTTGACTAGTAGCATCAACGTTCTATGTCATGATTTTGCAATGGAGCAACAAATGAATATCAACTGCTTTAAACTAGAAAAATTTCAACAGAAACATATGAAATGTTAAAAACTATTTATAGTGATAAAATGTTAAGTTATAAAATGTTTAGTTGTATGGTGATAAAATGTTAAATTGTGTGTTTGAATGGTATAAGCATTTGAATGGTATAATGGCATTTCAAAAACAGACCTGATGATGTTCACAATGACCCAAAAAAGTGGCTATCTATCAACCTTTTGAAATGATGACAGAGTTGCAAAGGTTTGGTTAATTGTAGATTTGTTTGAATGAATCAGACAAAAACTTTAGAATGATGTGTGATGAGTTGGATTTGGATAAGGAGACGATTCATGAAATTTCACATGAACATATAGGGAAAAGGAAAGTCTGTGCAAAATTTGTGCTGCACAGCCTCATAGATGAGCAGAAGCAACAAAGTGTCATTGTGTGAAGACTTCATCCGTACTTGTCAAGATGACCCAGAGGCAAAGCATCAGAGTATGCAATGGACTTAACATCATCACCAAGGCCAAAAAAGTTATGTTTACAGAAGTCCAGGATCAAGACAATGCCAATCATGTTTTTCATCAGACAGGGTGTTGATTCACAAGGAATTTATACCTGAATGAGAGAGAATCAGTGCTACATTCTACTTACAGGTGCTTCAAAGATTATTGAGGCATATTTCCTAGGTAAGGTCACAATTTCAAAAGAAAGGCAGCTAGATCTTGTTGCACAACGATGCCCCATCCATTCCACACTTGTTGTGAAGACATTTTTAATGAAACATGCCATTGTACAGATCAACCATCCACTCTACTCTCCTGATCTTGCACCAGTGAACTTCTTCTTTCTCAAGATAATAACTGCCCTGAAAGGAAGGAAAGGTGTTGAGGACATAAAGAAAAACATAACTGCCAAACTGAACATCATTCCTTGAATGCCTTTGCTGACTCTTTTCAGAAACTTTTAGAATGGTATAATAAGTGAAGTCAGTCAGGTGGTGATTATTCAGAATGAAAATAAAACCATTTTTGAGCTCCTTCACTTTGCATTCTTTTTATTGCACCAGTCCGGAAACTTTATTGCCACACCTTGTAAACTTATCATTAACTGAGGTATTGGCACAGGAATCCCTCACCAGCCGCATGGTATATGTTCCTGAAAAGTACTGTATTTGGTAAAACCATGATTGGCAAGACTGAGGTCTTATAGAAACTAGGGGATTAGAAGGAAAATAATTATGCCTATAAAACATATGAAAAAGTAGTAAATTTTATTTTATATTTATGAAAAAGAATAACAAAAACAAGGTTGTCAGTTAAACATTTAGAGGACACAATGAGTGATAAAAGTAATATCAGTTTACTTTAGTATTAGTATTAATAGTGGCAAATGATGCAAGACAGTAAGCTTATACAGCATTAGCCAAAAAATCATCCATTCCCTCCAACAGTTTGTCTAGTCCTTTCTTGAATTTATTCAGACTATCCATTTAACTATCCTTCCTTAATTTGAATTTATGTCCCCTCATTTGCATAGTTTTAGCAAGAAGAAGAAGAAGAATCCCATCAGCACTGAGTTTGCTCAAGCCATTCAAAGCCTTAAACATCTCAAATCCTCTGCTTACTCTGCATTACTATATAACAAACACAGTACTCTTTAAGCATTTTGAAAACAAGTCCGAAGTACATCCAGGAAAATGTAAATTTAGGTGAGAAAGAGGAAAATCTATGGAGGAGGGTAATTGTGCAGTCAGATGATCTGAGTAGTGCAGACAGACTGCCAGGATTGCTCATGGGGTTTTGTTAGTGATATACAGGAATTTTCCCAGCAGGTATAAGGAATTGTATAATTTAATTATAATTTAATTTTAATATTAAATTTAATTGTATAATATTGTAATCCCATTGTATAAGACAATGGTTAGGCCATATCTTGAGTACCGTATACAGATCTGGAGGCCTCATTTTAGGAAGGATGTGGATCTGCTGCATTGGCTGTATTAGAACATTAAAAAGATTAGTGAGAGGAACAAAAGGGATGCTCTTACCAGAAACAGCTTCTGTTCTGAAAATTACAGCATATTAGTGAAGAGATCTGTTTGGGGTATTTAAGACTTTGAATGGACTGAGTCAACTAAGGCTGATGGAATTCTCCCTCTTGCTAACACTACACACGAGGGGACATAAATTCAAATTGAGGATGGATATTGCAGAACAGATGTGTTGAAGTGCACCTTCAGCCAGCAGGTGGTTGATTGATGAAACAAACTTCCATCTGTTGTTTGTGAAAGTGGATAGTTTGAATAAATTCAAGGAAGAACTAGACAAAAAGGTTTTTTTTTCTTTCTGATGCTGTATATAAACTTGCTTTCATACACAATTTGCCACTATTAATACTAATATCAGGAGTCACCATATGGTAGATTGTATCTCATTGCTAATTATTTTCATAGACCACAAGTGATCTGAATCTAAATCAGTAATTTCTACATAAAGTAATTATTTTAGTTTTTTATTTTTATAAATTTCCTTAATTTGACATGTAACTTTTAAAAATTCAACCATACATTATACTAAAACACACCATGCTTCATGTTCTGTATAAAAGGGAATGAAATTATATCATAATGCAGTATCAGAAAGAAAAAAAAATCTTTTTTTTTTCTTTCAACATTTTGAAATTTGGAAATATGAATAAATCAATCAAACACTCGGATCAACAAATTACATTTGTCTTTAAGAATCCATGCAAAAAAGTGACATTTCTTTCTTTATAAGATACTGCTTTGTCCTTTAATCTGTTTTTGTTTTTTTTCCAGCAGGATTTAAACTGCATAGATAATTAATTCTCATGGCAGAACAAACTTGCCTTTGCAATGAGTTACCTTGGTATTGCAAGGCAATTGGTCATTTGTTTAAAAGATGAGCCTTTTTTGGGACAGCCGGTCTCTCATTAAATAACAGGTGGTCTCTAGTAAACAATAAGACAAACAGTTGAAAAGACTTTGTTTGAGTGAGATGCCATGCAGTATACAAAATCAATTTTCAAAGTTATAATATAGCTACAGCTATCTATTGAAAGTAGTGCAATACTAGTGCAGTTCATTGCAAAACCATATTTTTTCTCCTGTGAAAACTGAGACCATTGTATTATTCATAAAGTTTAAATCCTGCTGCCAGCAAAAACAGATGAAAGACAAGATAAACATATGCATGTAAATGTAAATGCTTGCATATTAATTAAGTTCAGTTGTTTGTGCTTAATAGTTATTGAAATATGCTTCTCCCAAACTGTTCATTTTATGTCAAAAATGGATCTGGACCATGATGAATTTCATTTTTACTAATATAGACCATAATGAGTTATATATTTTCTAATTCAGATAATGAAGAAAACTAACTGGGTGATCCCTGGAAATATTTGATCCTGATGATTGCATCATTTAACAAGTAGAATGTAAACAAATCCTTGCCATCTGCACTACACACTAGAAAGGCTTAGTAATGTGTTTGCTCCACAGGTCTCAAGGTTGCAGGGAAACTCTGAAACAAGAGCCCTTGCAACTTTATTTTTATTATTATTTTTGCAACCATATTCCCCTACCTAAATCTGACATTGCCCCTAGGCTCGCCTATGTGATCTTCAGGAGGAAGAAAAATAATTCTGATTTTTTTTTTGTTTAAAGAGAGTGGACTTAAACTCAAATCTGCAGTTAGCAAGCCTATGATTGGGAGGGATTCCTATATATTGGCTACCAAAAACAGTTATAATGAGGATGCAAGACCCTCTACCCACCTTGGGGTATATTGGAATATAAAAAGAAATTCATATGTAAATCACTACATTGAGTAAGAAGTGACATGATAACAAAGTGAAGTGGAAAATTCTGTATGTAATACGAAGCATGAAACTTGTAATAAAATACTATTTTTTTCTCTCCTTCAGTTTATTTTATGGATAATATTTGATAAGTTTACTACATTTATGACAATAAACGTAACACAAATTTTATCTAATTATTTTCATAATGACATACATCTCCTATGAACATACATATTACTTTATTTTTTTTCTGTGTCACATTATGAAAATAATATTTTCTTTCCTCTTCTCCTACAGATGATAATGAATGTGCAAATACCCCCTCGGCTTGTGGATCAGCAAGTTGTCTTAATACTCCTGGTAGTTATACCTGTGGCTGTCCACCAGGCTATACTTTTGATGGTGTATTATTGCTGTGCATAGGTGAGGAAAAAGTTTTTATTAAACTGAAAGATAGTTTAAAAAAACATAGGTTGTGTATAAATGTCAATAATACTTTTCCCAGTAATATGTTATTATTGCACTGGCCAACATAATTTTTATCCATAAAATATCCAAAGATATTAGTTACTACAATTTAGGGACGTAGATCTCACATTGATCTGTTATATTATCTGCAAATAATGTTTTTATGTGCTCATAGATGGTAGTAATGTTAGGAAGGATTAACATGTTTAACTTGTCTTCCTCTCACCTCTTTCTTTCTTTCAGTAACAGAAATACACTTGTAGTGTGAGTACATTCACAGTTTATATGCAGATCTATGGCATATTTGTTTCTTCTGTGTTTTGCTTAGCATTATTTTGTTAACAATACAATTGTTAAAATGTTTAAGCAGAAGCAAAGGAAGCGTCAGAATCATCCTGAAAGTTTCTGTTGTGTGCAGATGGTTTACAACAAAAACTAAGAGTAAAAAAAATTAATATAACTAAACATAGGTGAGGTTCCCTATGATATTCCCTATGCTTCGGCTGCAAATTTGGTCTCCACATAATGTGCTGTGCATTTTTCCCAGTTAGCCACATCTCAGATTTGCACCACAAATCTAAAAATGTGGCTAACTGGGAGAATTAAAAATATTCCTTTTGCCATTCCTATGGTGTGACTAGAATTGTATAACTACATTGACGATTGCTATTTCTACATGAAAAAAAAATATCAGGTATGTCCAGAAAAAACAAACATAGCATCAAATATTCTAATATATCATCTACAATAAGGCCTGTTCCACATGATTCCAGATTCCCCAAAATCAGGAACCAACAATGAATATAACAAGGATTTTTTTATTGCAGACCTTGACTGTCTACTTCGGTAGATTTGGACTACCAACAAGAAAATTATAACATGCCACACTTAATTTAAACAAAAAGAATTGAATGACTTACTTTGTGATTTTAACTTATCTAAAGGCTATCAAGACTCCTTGGTTATAAGCCACAATAGTGGAAGTTAATTGAAGCCAGAACTAAAGTTGGAAATTGCAGTATATCAAAGTGGTTTTAAAATATTTCATTTTGGAAGGCGGTATGTGTTATGTAAAGATATTAATTGTATTCTGAATGAACTGAGCATTGAATACAAACTTAATGAATGGCATGTATTTGTTGATGCTTCAAAATCATTTTATGGAATGCATTCCCATCAGCTCCTTGCTTCATGCCATTGGCCTAAAAGAATGCTGCTTGCTTTCTTGCATCATATGCCTCTACTAATGCTAATGCTAGAAGCATATGAAAGTATGTCCAAGACCTGCAATGCAATAAAGTACCATGATTTTGCTTGGAATGTCTGTGATGATCTTAAAGTAATTGGCTTACTCACAGGTCTACAGGAAGGTTTTACAAAATACTGTTTCCTATGTTTGTGGGACAATTGTGCAACAGAAAAATATTATATTATATTATATTATATTATATTATATTATATTATATTGGGAGAAGTAATATAAAACATGTTCCACTGGTGGAACCAAAAAAAGAGGTTATTCTTCCACCTTTGCATGTAAAACTTAAATTAATAAAGAATTTCATTAAGGTCCTGGATAAAGAAAGAAGTTTTTTTTTTTTTTATGTGAACCCCAAACACGAGAGGTATTAGAACCTATAGTACTTTAGTACCGTGCTTGGGTTGGAGGTTGAGAAGACGAAAGAAGATATTTGTTGACACTGGACTTGAACTTCTGTAGATTGTAATTTTCAGGAAATACATATGAAGGAAGGTTGTTCCAGAAAACGGCAGTTGAATGAATAAATGAGGAAGATGAAAAGTTGGTTCTGTGGGTTTGAAGTTGGACAGTAAACAGATGTTGGCTGGTGGCAGCACGTGTTCGGACTGTTTTGAAAGAGAGAGAGCGGGAATTATAGAAGCCAATTCAGAAGAACAGTGCCCATGGAAGTATCTGTAGAAGAGACATACAGCAGAAACAGTACGTCTATGAGAAAGCGAGTGGAGACACTCTGTTAGAGATGAATCATTAATTAACCTAACTGCCCTCTTCTGAATGTAATCAAGAAGCCTGAGAGAGGTTTTGGGGGCACCACCCCAGATGTGGAAACAATATTCCATGGCAGGGCAGATTTGCGATTTATACCGAGTGAGCAGCTGTTTGGAAGAAAAGTAATGCCGAGAGCGAAAGAGAAAACCAAGTTTTTTAGATGCAGAGGAAGCAATATTTGTAATGTGTTTGTGCCGAGAGAGATTAGAAGTCAGGGTAATCCCCAAAAGAGATATATCATTTTGCCTAGAAATCGGAGTGTCACTAAAGATAAGCATAGGAGCAGAAGAATCCTTTTTGTGAGATATAAGACAAGACTGAGTTTTAGAAGGGTTGAAATCAACTAAGCTGTCTTTGCCCCACTGGAAAATTACCTGAAGATTGGCATTTAAGGAATTGGTAGCAGATTTTCGAGAAGTTGAAGCTGATTGAGCAGGACAAGTTTTCTCAAAATGGAAAGTGGAATGCAATGTGCTATCATCGGCAAAACTATGGATAGGATTTCCAGTCAATGGAAGAAGGTCATTAATATACAAGAGGAAAAGAGTGGGGGAAAGAACTGAACCTTGGGGGACACCGGCATTAGTGGAGAAGTTAGAAGACAGAGAGCCATTACCCTCAGTGAGCGATCAGAGAGAAAACTGAATAACCAATTACTAAAAACAGTTGGCAAACCATAACATGGAAGCTTGTTTAGAAGACGTTTATGCCAAACACGATCAAATGCATTAGCATTAGCATTAGTAGAGGCATTTGATGCAAGAAAGCAAGCTTATACAGCATCAGCCAAAAAAAATAAAATCAATAAATAAAAAATAACCACTTCCACTTCATCCCTCTGTTCGTTCGAAATTTCTTTTGGTATTTCGTTCGAAATACCAAAAGAAATCTCGCAGGTTATCACATTTTGCATTCTGTCATGCCAAACAATACGAGATTGGGAATAGCCATGAGATAATGGTTCCATTGGAGAAGAGACAATCACCAAGTTGTGATCTGAAGTGCCTAAAGGACCTCTCACTTCGACCGTGTACTTAGAAGGGTTGTTTGTGAGAAAAAGATCAAGAGTATTGGCTGTATGATTAGGATTGTCCAGTATTCTTGTAGGTAAATGAACAATCTGTGCTAGGTCATTAGTAATTGCAAAAGCCTCAGCATCTCGACCTGCTGGATCGGTGTGACTAGAAAACGGAAGCCATCTGGAGTTGTGAACATTAAAATCACCAAGGAAAATTACCTCACTGTTAGGAAAGTTGGACTGGAGAAAGTCAAGTTGCAAAAAGAGGAAGTCAAAGAGCTCCAAGTGATTAGTGGAGTGGGGAGAATGGTAGAGACAACAGATGGATTTGACAAGATGAGGTAGAGAGATTTCAAGCCAGAGAAGATCAAAGAGAGGAGATTCCAAATTGCCAAGTCTCTGACAGGGAATATCAGAACGGGCATATGCACAAGTACCACCTTTCAGGCGAAAGGAATCATACAGTGAATAATTTGGGCATCTGACATGAGCAGTAGTTGAATCAACCGATAACTGAGATTCTGTCAGAAAAAGTACATGTAAAAAGCCCATCATGGGGTTTGGCAGACTGCAAGTGGAAATGGACATCATTGAGATTAGAATTGAGACCACGTATATTTGTGAAATGAATTAGGAAGTCCTTGGGAGGTTTAGATATTTTCGCAGATAAGCTTGCTCTATTAGTTTGACAATTCATGGTGTATTCGATATTAAGGAAAAGTGGGTGGGACATGCTGTATGAAGTAATGAAATTTTTGGATATGGCGTACACGTGGTAAGAATATACCCAGATCCTTGACATAACGTGGCTTCGACAATGCTCGCCGCATACACACTACTTGGACTCCCTCCAGTCACTATCTGGCAGAGTAGAGGTAGCACGATTATACACTAGCTGATCCGGAAGCCTCCTAGAGAGTTACCAATGGGTTCAGTCTGGTGTACTAACTAGCGGCCGGCCTGCGAACACCGTTTTAGAGCTTACCCTCGAAATGTAAGGTATATTGGATCTCGCCACGACGTTCATCATAACCTCAAAAGTCATCAATCATACTGCATGATGGAAGAGATAGGGAAGGGTTCACCGGAACTTAGCTCTAGATACTAAACATGGGTTCCACCACTTCAAGCCTCCAATAAGCAAAGTGGTGGTTTTTCACCAGTTGATGAGTCATCTACCACCTAGTACTGTCTGGTAACATAGAGGGGCGGCGTTCCTCCATGTGGTGTGGCCGCCACACCTCGACCCCTGCTTACGTTGGTTCACACCTGGGTGGTCACCCCCCATGTACTTGTGCATGGAGGTTATACCCAGGATTACTAACAGCCTCACCATCGTGAAGGTGCAAGCAGAGGATTTGGCTGTCACAGACCGTCCAGACTTTGCCGAAATTGGGTCCACTTGACTTGAGTGTCACCCAAATATCAGTTCCATCAGCGTTTTAGACTCCCAGGTAGCAAGTACAGCTTGTCTGGCATTTCTGAGAGAATGTCTGTGACAACCTTAAGTGGATTCTGCTGCTCAAGGGAAATATTTCACAATAAACAGATGGGCCTCAAATAAAGAAATTTCTCAATGTAATCATTTAAAGCAGTTGAGCACAGATTTCCTCGAAGAAGGAAAAAAGATAATTATGAATCTCTGGTGTCAACTGTAATGTTATAAAGTTATGGGATGCTGAATGTCTTTGAAAATTCATTTTCTTCATTCCCATCTCGTTTTTTACGTCCAGAATAAGTGATGAGTAGCCTGTACGGGAGTAACCTGTGTGAATGCAGCTTTTTGCCGCTCCTGGAACAGAGAAGTTTTTTCTGATTTATTTTCTGTTTTATTAGCTTAAATTGGCATATTAACTTATTTTCTAGAGTAGCTTTATATTCCTATTTACGATACTTGTTTAAAGTAACTTAGATAGAGATTTTGTAGCTATTACTTAGTATGGTAAGGGTATCAAATCCACGTGTTGAGCGTTCGTAAATTGCCACCATTGTAAAGCGATACAAAATATCTCGAACTAGATAGCATAAGCTTAATATAGTATAGTATAGTTCATAATATTGTCAATTAATCAGTAAAATCTATTAATCTTGTTGAACTTCATTGTAAATTAAATTGTACTTTTAACTATACATATAACGACTTAGGTTATGTAACATAAATAATTAGAAAAATAAATAATTAATACTTAACTTGATACGGAAGTTATATAAAGGGATTTCGTACTCAATACTGAAACATAAATATAGCGTTATAACTGTGTCGGGATACAAGTTTAGGGTTTTAATTTTGTACTGAAATTGAAATTAAATTGAAATCATGACTCAAACTAGAGCAGCAAAGCAAAAGGCTCAAGCTAATGGGAGTGCTGTGGCTTAGAGGAGAACTGAGGGGGGCAGTTGCCCTCTGAATCACAGCCTTTTAAAATGCACTACTTGCTTGATGTTTGTGGAGCAGTCGGGTACGGGACATGATACTGCCATGGGGGATGTCTTTGTGCGCGATGCAAGAAGTGTAAGGAAATCAGGCAAAAACTCAGCGTTGTTATGGGCCTATATGAGAGCTTGAAGGACAGGGTGTATACCCTCGAAGGATTAAAAGTGAGGGCCCATCAAGCTCTCAGCTGCCCACACCAATGCCAGAGCTTGCACTTGGTCATCGCCCAACACAGCAGCAGCCCCCAAGGCAGAATGCACTGGTCCCAAAGGAACTAGTAGTTGTTGGTGACTCTATTGTCAGGGAAACGGGAAACATGCTTTGTAAAAAGGATAGGTGGAACAGGACCAGGGTATGTCTGCCAGGTGCAAAGGTTGATGACGTTGTAGAGCGGATATCATCTTTTAAGGGCACAAAAGGTGATATAGTTGTACACGTTGGCACTAATGATATTAAGAGTAGGAGACCGGCGGAATTACTTAACAAGTACAGGTCACTGTTGAAAAAAAGCCGTGAATTAAGGTTGAATTTGAAAGTGCCTGGAATTCTGCCCAGACACGATAGGAGGGAGTATATGATGAGAGCCCTGTCGATCAATTCGGCCCTTGGAAAGATTGTTCAAGGCTCAAGGGGTAAAATTTTTTCAGCCTGGTCTGTACTTGTTAACAGGAGAGACTGCTTCTACAGGGATGGGATACACTTAAATAGAAAGGGTGCAAGAATGTTTGCTGATGCTATCGAGGCAGTGTTAGGTGGGTCGGAAAACTGCTAGCTTGTGGGCATACAAGGACTAATAGATTAACAGTAGCCACTGGCAGAGGTGAAAGTGATTCTTGCACTTCTTCTATTGGAATGAGGAGCAGTCTGGAAAATAAGATGCAGGATATTTCAGAGACTGCTGGGAATCATTGGGGTACAAGTAAACACATGGGTTGTGTTAGGGTAGCTAAGAAAAAGAAAGGTGCATGTATACTTGCATGTACACCAATGCTAGGAGTTTAGTAAATAAATTTGATGAATTTGAGGTATTGCTCAAAACATCAAAGGCAGATATTGTTGGGATTTCAGAGACGTGGTGTCACACAGATATAAGGAATGCAGAACTGGAATTTGGGGAGTACAATGTGTACAGAAAGGATAGACAGGATAGGAAGGGAGGAGGGGTTATGCTATTAGTTAAGAAATACCTAAAATCTAAGGAAGTCAAACCAGTCGACATCGCTGGACAGTGCAGTGTCGAGTCAGTTTGGTGTGACATAAGCATTGGGAGATCAAAATTGAGAGTAAGAGTGTGCTATAGGCCTAATGACTCTGATGAGTATAATAAGAAACTGTACAGGGAAATAGAGTGGGCCAGTAATTCAGAGAGTCTTATAATGGGGGATTTTAATTTCCCAGATATTGACTGGAATTTGGGGTCTGGTCACTCACACACTAGCAAGGCTTTTGTGGATTTATTGGATGATTGTTTTCTTCATCAGCATGTTCGGGAGGCAACTAGGGGGAGTAATACTCTTGATTTGATTATCAGTAGTGATTCTTCATGCATTAAGAATCTGCAGGAAAATGAACCACTAGGTGGCAGTGACCACAGTGTGCTGAAGTGGGATTTACTCAAAGAGGTAACTACCATTAGGGGTAATGGGAAGGGGTATTGCTTTCGTAAAGGTGACTATGATGGACTGAGACAGTATTGAAATTCTATACAGTGGGACCAACTGATGATGTTACCAACAACAAATTCAAAATGGTAAGCATTCAAAGAACTTATCTTGGAAGCTACTAGGCTTTACATACCAACTAAGAAATATTGTTCAAGGTTTAGGCCTAAATGGATGTCAGATGAACTAATGAGACATATGGCAGAGAAGAAAAATGCATGGGATACATAAAAATTAACACACGTGACACAGAAGCCTATGATAGATACAAGTTGATCTGTAACCAAGTTACAAAGGAGGTTAGGCAGGCGAAGGCAGATTACGAGATATCTTTGGCAAGGGATGCAAAGAAAAACAGCAAAGAGTTCTTTACTTATGTAAACTCTAGAAGGAAGGGGATGAATCAGATTGGTCCAATTGATATCGATGGGTCAACTGTTGATAATCCTGCTCAGGTAGCTAACAAACTAAATGAATATTTTGCATCGACATTCACACATGAGGCGAAGTTATTCAGCAAGGGGAATGCCAGAGGTGTATTCAACTCTGGCAGTAAGCTAGAGAATCTTGTAATCTCTGAGGGTAAAGTAGAGGAGAAATTGTTGAAGATAAACACAAGAAAGGCACCTGGGGTGGAAGGGACCTATCCAGTTATATTAAAGGAGGCAGCAAAGGAAGTAAGCAAACCCTTAGCCATAATTATGAGAGCTTCCTTGGACTCAAGGGAGGTACCCGTGGACTGGAGATGTGCAAATGTGACCGCAATTCACAAAGGAGGATCAAATGCTGACACAAGTAATTATAGACCTGTGAGTTTAACTTCCGTTCCCGGAAAATTAATGGAGGCACTGGTCATCATCTTGATCATCTTGACAAGACTTCAGTTATAGCTCGGACACAGCATGGTTTTGTTAAGGGGAAGTCTTGCCTGACCAATTTGATTGGATATTATGATGCAGTCACAAAAGAACTGGATGCAGGGTATAACTTTGATATTATATACTTGGATCTTAGAAAGGCTTTTGATAATGTTGCACATGGAAGACTGCTGCACAAATTGGAGCAGTGTGGCATTGGAGACAAATTCCTGCTATGGATAAATAGGTGTTTGAGGGGGAGAGTGGTAATCAATGGACACTGCTCATCGTGGACTAATGTTATTAGTGGAGTCCCTCAGGGCTCAGTATTGGGTACATTATTGTTTTCTGTATTTATAAATGATATTGATGATGGTATATCAAGCTTAATGTCCAAGTTTGCAGACGATGCGAAGGTTGGCAGGGTTGTCAAGGACACTACTGACACTATGCTGCTGCAACAGGATCTGGAAAGGTTGAGCAGATGGGCTGAGAGGCGGCAAATGAAGTTTAACATTGACAAATGTAAAGTACTACATATGGGAAACAACAACCCCAGAGCAACGTATCAACTCTGTGGTACTACATTGACAGTGGTAGAGAATGAAAAGGACCTGGGGGTACTCGTGCAGGCAGATATGAAGTTCTCTGAGCAGTGCAGATGGGCTGCAAGAGTAGCTCATGGTGTATTGTCAATGATATATATAGGAATTTTTCTAGCAGGGATAAGGAGGTGATTATTCCCTTGTATAAGGCAATATACATAAGGTCAGACCACACCTAGAGTACTATATGCAGGCCTGGAGGCCTCATTTCAAGAAGGATGTAGAGCTGCTGGAACGAGTACAGAGAAGGGCAACAAGAGTACTGAATGGAACAAAGGGGTGCTCTTACGAAGATAGGCTTAAGTTTTGCAAATTACAGTGTCTGGAGACTAGGCACCAGCGAGGTGATCTGATGGAGGTGTATAAAGCCTTGAATGGTTTGAGCATGCTCAATGCTGATGGTATTTTCCCTCTTGTTCAGAATAATCACCTGAGCGGGCATAAATTCAAATTGAGGAAAGACAGATGTAGGATAGATGTGCGGAAATTTGCCTTTAGCCAGCGGGTGGTTGGTTGGTGGAACAGACTTCCATCCTTTGTCGTGGAAGTTGATAGCCTAAATAAGTTTAAGGCTCAGCTGGACAGGTTTTTCGAACGAACAGAGGGGTGAAGTGGAAGTGGTTATTTTTTTATTTATTTATTTATTTTATTTTATTTTATTTTATTTTATTATTTTATTTTATTTTTGGCTGATTCTGCATAAGCTTGCTTTCTTGCATCAAATGCCTCTACTAATGCTAATGCTAATGAGCAAGAGGAATGCTTTTATTGGGACATACCCACACATACTATCTGTAGATATGGTAGAAGCAGTAAGCTATCAGCTCATGGAGGAGTAGTGATTCTTGTTATTTTTAATACTCCATCAAAGTATGTCTGCCTTCAGAGTTCTCTAGAAGTAGTGATAGTACACATTGTAATTGGCATTACACACTTAGTCTTGCTTCTATATATTTCTCTCTTCCCCAGTAAGTTCTACAAATGATTTTTAATAACTGATAGATCAACTACGATTCTGCTTAATTGGTGATATTAATGGTCATCATCCACTTGAAGATCTCCAACCATGGAGATCTTCAAGTTGATAATGAGAGAGAGAGAGAGAGAGAGAGAGAGAGAGAGAGAGAGAGAGGTTAATAAAATCTCTGCTGGATGCAGAAATGGAGCACATACTGTACCTAATCCACTTTCCAATAGGAGCCATGAACTGCCATAGATCTTAGTTTGTTTGTCTTCACCCCCCCCCCCCCACAAAAAAGCATATACATAGCAATTACTGGTGGAATCAGTACTGTACACACCATGCCAAACAAGAAAAAAATCGATCTCGAAAACACCCTACAACTATTAATCTCATGAATTTCAAAAACTTCAAACTAAACCCTAACAGATGTTTAAAAAAAACGAAAAAAAATCCCTGGATCAGTTTTGCTTTGTCCATTAAAAAGGACACAGACACAAGGCTCATATGGAAGAGCAAGTCTGTTTCCATCAAGTATTTATCCATTTTCACAGGAAAGTGTGCAATTTCTTATCAGCACAGAAATTAATAAGATCACAAAGACAGTCTATTACCACCAAGTGCTCAATTCCTGCTTTAATCAAGTTTTTAGTTAGTTAAGATTTTAGGTCCTACCATGATAGGTGTATTATCAACACAAAGTGCAAGTCAGTTTTATTTTTAAGGAATCCCATATTTTCAGCATGCTCTGAAGATTACCATTAGCATTAGTAGAGGCATATGATGTAAGAAAGCAAGTTATACAGCATCAGCCAAAAAAAAAAAAAAAAAAAAATCACCCATCCATACGCTCCAAAAGTTTGCCCAATTCTTCCTTGAATTTATTTAAGCTGTCAACTTCCACAACGACAGATGGAAGTTTGTTCCAGCAATAAACTACCCACTGGATAACGGCAAATTTCCACACATCTATCCTACAACTGTCTTTCGGCAGTTTCAGTTTATGCCCCCTCCAGTTTTAATCTGAACAAGAGGAAGAATTACCATCAGCAGTGAGCCTGCTCAATCCATTCAAGACCTTATACACCTCAATCAGATCACCCTGCAGGTGCTAAGGTGTGCCTGATCATTGCTTTAGTTAAAAAAATAAACAATTGGCTTCCAGAAATGAATTTCTGGCGCCGGCAAGAAATCTAGGACTGAAAAAGTTAGAAATTAGGTCATATCGAATACAACGAATTTCCAAAAAAAGCCATCATTGATGAGGAGAGGAGAAAATAGAGGAGAAAAGATTGGAGTGGTTTGTCCATGTGAAGAGAATGGAGGATGACAGATTGCCTAGAGGAGCCATGGAATTGATGCTATGGAGAAGGAAAAAGAGAGGAAGATCAAGAAGGACATGGATAGAGGGTGTGAGGCAGCTATGAATAGAAGACTGGTGGACAAGAGATTGGGAAGATGAAAGAAAATGGAAAAAAAGAATAAAGGAATGGCTTTTCGATATTAGGTTGAGGAGAACCATTGTAATACGGAATAAATCCTAAGAAGAAGAAGAAAAAATTATGACTCTAGGATTGGTGGGCAAAAAAAATTTGCTTTCAGCCAGAGAGTATTAGATTGTTGGAACAAACTGCCATCTGGTTTTGTGGAAATGGGTAGTTGAATAAATTTAAGAAAGAATTTAATTATACATGTTATTAGAGGGGATAGACAGAAGCAGTGGGAAGTGTTGTTTTTTTTTTTTTTTTGCTGACACTGTGTAGAACTGTTTCCTTGCATCATTTGCCATTATTAATAATAATGATAGACATTGTTAATGAAACTGGATGGGGGTAAAGCAATATGTCTGAAAAATGGGCAATTTTCAGTTGCTACAAATGGTAGTAATTAAACTGATTCCAAGCTTTAAAAAAAAAAAAAAAAAAACATATACAGTGAAACTTCCCTTTAACAGACAGCCATGGGAACGAAAATTTGTCCGTTAGAGAGAAGTGTCCGCTAACAAAAAGTCTAAGGGAGAAAAAAAAAAGAAAGAGAGAAAAATCGTTAAACGTTTAATGTAAAATTAAATTAAAATATATACAGATTTTGAACAATATTTTTGTAAATAATATATAATTACATACACAAGAGATAAAGAAAAATCATTAAACGTTTAATGTAAAATTAAATTAAATTATATACAGATTTTGGACAATATTTTTGTAAATAATATACATACAATTGTGCTATGCATATTATGACTTTATCTTAAGAAAAATACATACAGTAATCACTTATTTTCTTCTGCACCTTCTTCTGGCTGATAATTTTGTTTTCAACATTTGTTTGGAGTGAAGAAACCATCAAAAGTCCTTCAGTATCTTCTTCAGCGGCGAAAAACATTTTTAAACAATTGATTTGTATGAGCGCTTCTTCTATTTTCATCGGTGGTTCGTCGTTAATATGTTCTTCGACAGAATGACCTCCTTCCATTTCTTCATCCTCATGAGGAACTTCTTGAACAATATCGATGATAATGTCGTTGATATCTAGAGCACCATCTTCTGTAGCGAGGTTCGAGTCTATATCTTTGTAGCCAGGGTCACTTGTAGCTGAAGTATCGTACATTATTAATAGATGTTGAAGTTCTTGTTCTTCTTGATGCTCCACATTGCTGTTCACAACTTCAGTTTTTGCGTTTGAGAAGCCAGACTTTACAAAACAGTTCACGACAGTTTGTTTTCTAATTGCGTTTACTGAAGAGGAAATCCATTGAATCGCATCTAGGATGCTGATTTTCTTTGCAAGGTCACTCACACATGTTACATCGTTCATGTTTGCAATGAGATGTCTTAAAACACGTTTTCTGTAGTGAAGTTTAAAATTTTTTATTATCCCTTGATCCAAGGGCTGACACTCTGCAGATGTGTTTGGTGGCAGACAAACGATTTGAATGTTGGACAATTCAATGTGCGAGTGAGATGCAGCATTATCCATGAAAAGAATAATTTTTCTGTTTTGACGAATCATGTTTTGGTTAAAATGACTTATCCATTCACTCATGATATCTCATGTCATCCACGCTTTTTTATTAGACTTCCAGTCAACATTCAAAAGATTCAACTTTATGCCCTTGAAACAACGAGGATTTTGCAGTTTTCCTATAACAACAGATTGTTCAAAGTCTCCCAGCATATTTGTACAGAATAGTACAGTCAAGGGTTCCTTAGAAATTTTTCCGCCCTGGCACTTTTCGTTTTTTAGACTCATTGTTTTTTCAGGAAGAGCTTTAAAAAACAACCCTGTTTCATCACAGTTGTAAATATCCTTAGCTTCAAAATCACGACATAAATCTTTCAATTTAACGGTCCACTCTGTTACAATCCCAGTATCAACAGATCCACCTTCACCACTTACGGTTTTCCAAGAAATTTTATGCTGAGTCTTGAACTCGTCTAGCCATCCCACAGAAGCTTTGAACTCATTTACTCCTATAGATTTTGCAACCTCCAAAGCTTTTTCCCTAATAATAGGCCCATTAATGGGAATTTTTTTAGCACGTGCGCGACAAAACCACTCATACGTAACATTGTAAATTTGAAGTCCAACAGTTTTCGAGAATGATTTTTGAACCTGATCATTTACGTGTTGCCAAAATTGTTTGAGCAGTTCATTTTTTTTCTTTAGGATGTCGCTTACCTGCATCTTCCCGATTTTGAATTTTGCAGCGAGATTGCGAACACTATTTTTTTGCCGATCATACGCATTAATGAGTTCGACTTTATCTTTTAAATTAAATGTTTACGAGAAGACATTGTGCACTTCACATGACACTGAACAAAACTGAAACTGAAAAGACGAAAGACCAACCAAACCCCCCCCCCCCTGCACACACCGAATTCATCAGAAGTTTTACACGTGCCTTAAAATTCTTGAAAAAGGGTTTAGAACCGCGACGTAAACCTTTCCTAGAAAAAGGGCCGTGAGCTCTCCCACAGTCCGTTATGGGGAGATCAAATTAAGTGCTAATCTAAACGAAACAGTGCAGATTGCCTGTCCACGTCCGTTACAGAGAATGTCCGCTAGACAGAAGCTGAAAACCCGTTAAAACCAATAGAGGTGAGTTGGGGAATTTGAAAATGTCCGTTGTAGAGAGATGTCCGTTAAAGAGAGGTGTCCGTTAGGAGAAGTTTCACTGTATATATATAAATTGTCAAATAAAAAGCTGCTTGCTCCCAACATTAACATTGGAATGTGACTCTGCAAGGTACAACACTGGATTTCACTGGACACCTAAGCTCTTAGAAACTAGGCAGGTGCCTAGTTTCCAAGAGCTGCAATTTGGAGAACCAAAGTCATTTGTGGTTAGAGTACCACTTTGGGTTCTTCACTAATCTGGTTGCTCTTCTCTGCACCCTTTCCAAAAGATCCACATTTTTCTTAAAATGAGACTTCCAGACCAGACGTTTCTGCAGCACTCAAGATGTGGCCTAATCATTTCCTTATACAATGCAATAATCACTTCCTTGTCTGTGATGGCAAAGCTCCTGTATACCTTTGATAGAACCCCCCCCCCCCATGAGCTGTTCTAGTAGATTTCCGGCACTGCTCAGAGAGCCTTTTATCAGACTGTACAGTTACCAATGGATTTCTTTCATTCTCTATTACTTTAAGTATTGTATGACCTCATTATGTTATTCTGGGATTACTGCTGCCCATATACAGTACCATGCATTTAACCTCCCATAAATTAGGCCCATCTGCCTAATTTATTTTGGTCGCTGCAGTAGTACACCTTTATACCTGTCATTAACCACCCTACAACTTTTGAATTATATCAAACTTGATATATGCCTTCATCAATATTGTTAATAAATATTGTAAACAGTAAGGGCCCCAGCATTGAACACTGAAGGACTGCATAATGTCATTAGTCTAAGGAGAGTAGTGCTAGTTTATAACCATTCTCTGTCTTTTGCCACTCCATCATCCCTTTAACCATAAGAGTAATTTGTCTCTAATGTCACACTGTTCCAATCTGTACAGCAGTCTTTCATGTGTAACTGTGTCAAAACCTTTACTAAAATCTAATGGAAAAATAATAATGTTTGATTGAGTTCCACCTAGTTCCTTTATTACTGTATCGTAGTAGCTAATCTGATTGGTCAGACAGGATTCTCCCCCCATTTAACAAACCCATGCTGTAATTTCTCTATTATTCAATTCATGTTAAGATGATGTTGGAATACTTCTTTAACCGCTGACTGCATTATTTTCCCTGGAACAGAAGTCAAGCTTACAAGTGTCTCATTGCTCATGTTGCCGTTTGATCACCTTTCTAAATAGGAGAGACACTTCCACACCATTAATCTATAAGAACCTCCCTGAATCTAAGGATGCTCTCATAATTATGACCAAGGGTTTGCTTACCTTTTTTCCTTGCTTCTTTTAATATAACTAGATAGATCCCATCAGCCTCTGCTGTCTTATTGACTTATATCTTCAGAAATTGCTCTTCCACTTTCTTCTAGTTATAACAAAATCACTTATCTGCCAGTAAATCACTTGGTATACTTCTGGTGTTACCATCCCTTAAAATGTCTTCACACAGCATTGTAGATGCAGAATATTTATTGTTTGTCAGAAACTTGAACAGGATCACCAATAATTATGCCGTTTATATCTAGTGAGTCAAGGTTGTTAGTCCATTTCCTTCTAATGTAAATATAAGCATGAAATTCTTTGGAACTTTTCTTTGCATTCTTAGCCAATGACTTCTCATAATCTGCCTTAGTTGGCCATAACTTCCCCTTAGTGACCTGACTGCAGACTATTTATACTTACTATAGGATTCTATAGTTGACGGCCTCCGTAGCCCAGTGGGCAGGAGCGGGCGTGCAGTAGCACATGCTCTTTGAGTAGACCGGGGTTCAAGCCCCTGACTGCTGAATACGGTCGATCTGCCAACCCGCACTGGACCAGCGTAGCAGATTATGGTCCATTTCCCTCAGCATGAATTGTTGAGGAGGCTTCCATCCTGCAGTGGGTTGATAATGGCTGCACTTTACTTTTTATAGGATTCTATGTCTTCTGCTAATTTATAATAATTGCTTGTATTTTCCTTCTCTGCCATTAGTCCTATTAGTTCATCTGATATCCATTTAGGTTTAGACCTTGAACAATATCTCTTGGTAAAAAAAGCATTCTCTTGTTGCCTCTAAAGAAATCAATAATTTTTAAGTAATAATATCAGCTGTGAAAAAGTGATTTTTCACAGTGATATTGGCAAGTAATATTGACAGAATTTACCAATTTTTGTTTTTGTTTCTTCTATGACAATATCTTTTTTCTATTTTGCTATTGGGCAGCATGTTTCTGAAGAAAGCATTAGAATTAGTAGTGGGATATGATGCAAGAAAAGGTGCAAGAATATTTGCTGATACTATCAAGCCAGTTAGGTAACTCGAAAAATGTTAGCATGGGGGGGATACACAGACGAATAGATTAACAGTAGCTAGCAGCGGTGAAAGTGATTCTTGCACTGCTTCTATTAGAATGAGCAGCAGCCTGGAAAACAAGGTGCAGGGGATTTCAGAGACTACTGGGAGTCATCACAGAACAAGTAAATACATGGACTATGTTAGGGTAGCTAAGAATAAGAACAGGTATATGCACTTGCATGTACACCAATGTTAGGAGTTTAGTAAATAAATTTGATGAATTTGAGGTGTTGGTCAAAACATAAAAGGCAGATATTGTTGTGATATCAGAGATGTGATATCACACAGATATAAAGAATGCAGAATTGGAATTTGGGGAGTACTATGTGTACAAAAAGGATAGGAAGGGAGGAGGGGTTATACTATTAGTTAAGAAACACATAAAATCTAAGGAAGTGCAGCCAGTTGATATGGGTGGACAGTACAGTGTTGAGTCAGTTTGGAGTGATATAAGTACTGGGAAAGCAAAATTGAGAGTAGAGTGTGTTATGGGCCTAATGAATCTGATAAGTTTGAAGAACAACTGTATACAGAAATAAAGTAGCCCAGTAAAGCAGATTGTCTTATAATGGGGGATTTTAATTTCCAAGATATTGACTGGAACTTGTGGATTGGTCACTCACACATTAGCAAGGCTTTTGTGGATTTTATCTTTTGTTCCTTTATCTTCTGCAGATAAAGGAACCACTCAGTGGCAGTGATCACAGTATGCTAAAGTGGGATTTACCCAAAGAGGTAACTACCATCAGGGGTAAAGGAAAGGGCTTTTGCTTTCGTAAAGGCTACTATGGTGGTCTGAGACAGTATTTAAATTCTATATGGTGGGACCAACTGATGATGTTACCAACAGCAAATTCAAAATGAGAAGCATTCAAAGAATTTATGGGTGCCTCCGTAGCCAGGTGGGCAGGAGGTGGCCATAAATTCTTATGGGTCCGAACCCCAGTCTAATCAAGACTGGGGTTCGAGCCCGTGACCACCAAATATGGAGGATGTGGAAGGGTCACCGCATATCCCCGGAGCAATATGGTCTTAGTTGCTAATGCTCCTAAAAACCAAATAACAAACAAACAAACAACAAAGAATTTATCTTGGAACCTACTAGGCTTTACATACTAACTAAGAAATATTGTTCAAGGTTTAGGCCTAAATGGATGTCAGATGAACTAATGAGACATATAGCAGAGAAGAAAAATGCATGGGACACATATAAATTAATGGGTGACACAGAAGCCTATGGTAGATATAAACTGGTCTGTTATCAAGTCGCAAAGGAAGTTAAGCAGGCAAAGGCAGATTAAGAGAAATCTTTGTCAAAGGATGCAAAGAAAAACAGCAAAGAGTTCTTTGCTTATGTAAATTCTAGAAGGTAGGGGATGAATCACATAGGTCAACTTGATATCGATGGTTCAACTGTTGATGATCCTGCTCAGGTAGCTAACAAACGAATACTCATTCGTTTGTTACTCATTCGTTGCATCAACATTTACACATGAGGAGTTATTGAGAGTGGGGAATGCCAGAGGTGTATTAAACTCTGGCTATAAGCTAAATGATTTTGTAATAAGTCAGAGCAAAGAGGAGCAGAAATTGTTGTTTAATAAACATAAGATAACACACCTGGGGTGGATGGGAAGAAGCCATTTATATTAAAGGAAGCAGCAAAGGAAGTAAGAAAACCCTTAGCCATAATTATCAGAGCTTCCTTGGACTCAGGGGATGTACCCATGGACTGGAGGTTGCAAATGTGACCCCAATTCACAAAAGAGGTCAAAGAGTGACACAAGTAATTCCAGACCTATTAGTTTAACTTCTGTTCCAGGGAATTTAATGAAGGGACTGGTTAAAGAAGCACTGCAGGATCATCTAGACAAGACTTCAGTTTTAGTTCAGACACAGCATGGGTTTGTTAAGGGGAAGTCTTGTCTGACCAATTTGATTGGATACTATGATTTGGTCACAAAGGAACTGGGTGAAAAGAATAATTTTGATATCATATACTTGAATCTTAGAAAGGCTTTTGATACTGTTGCACATGGAGGACTGGTGTATAAATTGGAGCAGTGTGGCATTAAGGGTAAGTTGCTGCTATGGATAAAGGGATGATGAGTGGGAGAAGACACAATGTGATAATCAATGGATGCTGCTCTTCGTGGACTAATGTTATTAGTGGAGTCCCCCAGGGTTCGGTGTTGGACCCATTGTTATTTTTGGTATTTATCAATAATATTAATGAAGATATATCGGGGTCAATGTCTAAGTTTGCAGACAATACGAAGGGCTGAGAAGTGGCAACTGAAGTTAAACATTGACAAATGTAAAGTACTGTATATGGGAAACAGTAATCCCAGAGTAACGTATCAACTCTGTGGTACTACACTGACAGCGATAGAGAATGAAAAGGACCTGGGGGTAATTGTGCAGGGAGACATGAAGTTTTCTGAGCAGTGCAGATGGTCTAGCTCATGGTGTCTTGTCAATGATATACAGGAATTTTTCTAGCATGGATAAGGAGGTGATTATCCCCTTGTATAAGGCAATGGTCAGGCCACACCTTGAGTACTGCGTACAGGTCTGGAGGCCTCATTTCAAGAAGGATGTAGAGCTGCTGGAATGCGTACAGAGAAGGGCAACAAGATTAGTGAATGGAACAAAGCATTGCTTTTATGAAGAAAAGCTTAAATTTTGCATATTACAGTGTCTGGAGACTAGGTGCCTGTGAGGTGATCTGATTGAGATGTATAAGGACTTGAATGGTTTAAGCAAGCTCAGTGCTGACAGGATTCTTCCTCTTGCCCAGATTAATCGCCTGAGAGGACATGAATTCAAATTGAAAAAAGACAGTTGTAGAATAGATGTGCAGAAATTTGCCTTTAGCCTGCGGGTAGTTGATTGCTGGAACAAACTTTCAATTGTCATTATAGAAATCGACAACTTAGATAAATTCAAGGCAGAACTAGACAAATATTTGGAGCGAATGGATGGGTGAAATGGGAAAGTTTTTTTTTTTTTTTTTTTGGCTGATGCTGTATAAGCTTGCTTTCTTGCATCATATACCTCTAATAACACTAATTCTAAGAAAGCAAGCTTATACATCAACCAAAAAAAAAAAAAAAAACACTTCCCACTCACCTATACATTTGCTCCAAAAGTTTGTCCAATTCTTCCTTGAATTACTTACACTATCAACTTCCACAACAACAGATGGAAGTTTATTCCAGCAGTCAACCACTCGCTGGCCAAAGGCAAATATCTGCACATCTATTTTGCAACTGTCTTTCTTCAATTTGAATTTATGCCCCTCACATCAATTGCATAATTGGAAGTGGAAGAAATTGGAAGTTGAGTAAGTGGAATTGGAAGTTGAGTAAGTGGAAGAATCCCATCAGCATTGAGCTTACTCAAACCCTTCAAAGCCTTATACATCACAATCAGATCACCTCGCAGATGCCTAGTCTCTTGGCAAGAGCCCTCCTTTGTTTCCCTCACTAATCTCGTTGCCCATCATCTCTTCATCCTTCCTAAAATGAGGCCTCATGCAGTTCTCCAGATTCAGCCTAACCATGCTTATACTAAGGGATAATCGGTTCCTTATCCATGCTAGAAAGGTTTCTGTATATTATTCATAAAACCCCATGACCTGTCCTAACAGCATGCCTTCACTGCTCAGAAAATTTCATGTCTGACTTCACAATTACTTATGTAAACTTTTTTATTTTTATTTTTATTTTTATTCTTTACTTATGTAAACTCTAGAAGAAAGGGGATGAATCAGATTGGTCCACTTGATATTGATGGGTCAACTGTTGATGATCCTGCTCAGGTAGCTAACAAACTAAATGAATATTTTGCATCGACATTCACACATGAGGAGTTATTCAGCGAGGGGAATGCCAGAGGTGTATTCAACTCTAGCAGTAAGCTACAGAATCTTGAAATAACTGGGAGTAAAGTGGAGGAGAAACTGTTTCAACAGTTTCTCCTCCTTTCTTGTGTTTATCTTCAGATAAACACAAGAAAGGCACCCGAGTGGATGGGATCTATCCAGTTATATTAAAGGAGGCAGCAAAGGAAGTAAGCAAACCCTTAGCCATGATTATGAGAGCTTCCTTGGACTCAGGGGAGGTACCCATAGACTGGAAATGTGCAAATGTGACCCCAATTCACAAAGGAGGATCAAAGGCTGACACAAGTAATTATAGACCTGTGAGCTTAACTTCTGTTCCAGGAAAATTAATGGAGGCACTGGTTATAGAAGCACTTGCAGGATCATTTAGACAAGACTTCAGTTATAGCATGGTTTTGTTAAGGGGAAGTCTTGCCTGACCAATTTGATTGGATACTATGATGCAGTCACAAAAGAACTGGATGCAGGGAATAGCTTTGATATTATATACTTGGATCTTAGAAAGGCTTTTGATACTGTTGCACATGGAAGACTGCTACACAAATTGGAGCAGTGTGACATTGGAGGCAAATTGCTGCTATGGATAAAGGGGTGGTTGAGGGGGAGAAGACAGAGAGTGGTAATCAGTGGACACTGCTCATTGTGGACTAATGTTATTAGTGGAGTCCCTCAGGGCTCAGTGTTGGGTCCATTATTGTTTTCTGTATTTATAAATAATATTGATGATGGTATATCAAGCTTAATGTCCAAGTTTGCAGATGATACAAAGGTTGGCAGGGTTGTCAAGGACACTACTGACACTATGCTGCTGCAACAGGATCTGGAAAGGTTGAGCAGATGGGCTGAGAGGTGGCAAATGAAGTTTAACATTGACAAATGTAAAGTACTACACATGGGAAACAGCAACCCCAGAGCACCGTATCAACTCTGTGGTGCTACACTGACAGTGGTAGAGAGTGAAAGGGACTTGGGGGGTGGTTGTGCAGGCAGATATGAAGTTCTCTGAGCAGTGCAGACGGGCTGCAAGAGTAGCTCATGGAGTATTGTCAATGATATACAGGAATTTTTCCAGCAGGGATAAGGAGGTGATTATTTCCTTGTATAAGGCAATGGTCAGGCCACACCTAGAGTACTGTATACAGGTCTGGAGGCCTCATTTCAAGAAGGATGTAGAGCTGCTGGAACGAGTACAGAGAAGGGCAACAAGATTAGTGAATGGAACAAAGGGGTGCTCTTACGAAGAAAGGCTTAAGTTTTGCAAATTACAGTGTCTGGAGACTAGGCACCAGCGAGGTGATCTGATAGAGGTGTATAAAGCCTTGAATGGTTTGAGCATGCTCAATGCTGATGGGATTCTTCCTCTAGCTCAGAATAATCACCTGAGAGGGCATAAATTCAAATTGAGGAAAGACAGATGTAGGATAGACGTGCGGAAATTTGCCTTTAGCCAGCGGGTGGTTGGTGGTGGAACAGACTTCCATCCCTTGTAGTGGAGGTTGATAGCCTAAATAAGTTTTAAGGCTCAGCTGGACAGGTATTTTGAACGAACAGAGGGGTGAAGTGGAAGTGGGGTTTTTTTTTTTTTTTTTTTTGGCTGATGCTGCATAAGCTTGCTTTCTTGCATCAAATGCCTCTACTAATGCTAATGCTAATTACCCCATCTCTTTTTCATTTTCCGATACCCTGAGTGTAGTACCACATAGTCGATAAATTACTCTGGGGTTACTGCTACTGATATGCAGTACCTTGCATTTGTCAACGTTAAACTTCACCTGTCATTTCCCAGCCCATCAACCCAATTATCGTAGATCTTGTTGCACTAGCTGACAATACCAACCTTTATATCATCTGAATGTTATTAACATTGACAAATGTTAATGGATACACTCTGGATACAAAAAATAATTTCAAAATTATTTTTTGTATCCAGTTCCTTTAATTGGGTATTAGACTGTTTAGAAAAGACCCTTAACAAATCCATTCTGTGATTGTAGTATAATTACATGCCTCTCCAGAGTGTCTTGCATTACTTCTTTAGCCAGTGCTTCCATTATTTTCCCTGGAACAGATGTTAAGCTAACAAGTCTAATTCTCACATCACGTTTTGATCCTCCTTTATGAATTGGCAACACTTGCACTTCTCTAGTCCAAGGATGGTCTCATAATTATGGATAAGGGTTTGCTTACTTCCTTTGCTGCCTTACTTAGTATAATTGGATAGATTCCATCCTCACCAGGTTCCTTTTTTTATGTCCATCTTCAACAATTTTCCCTCCACTTTCCTTTCAATTATCACAAAGTCATTTAGCTACTCATTACAGTATGCTATTCAATTTGTACGCAACCTGAGCAGGGTCATCAACAGTTAACCCCCCCCCCTCCCCCACGATAAGTGTCCCAATAAGATGCAATCCCTTCCTTCTACTGTTAATATAAGTATAGAAGTCTTTGCTTATTTTCTTTGCATTCTTTGCCAGAGACTTCTCATAATCTGCCTTAGCTTGCCTAACCTGCTTTGCTTAACTTATTTACAGACTAATTTATATATACCTTAAGCTTCTATATCAACTGATAATTTATATGCATCCCATGCACTTTTCTTCTGTGCCACATGTCTCAATGGTTCATCCAACATCCAGTTAGGTCTAAGCCTTGAATTGTATGTCTTTGTTGGTGTGGAAAGCCTTATAGCTTCTTTGATTACTTCCCTGAATACATTCCAATTAGAATTTCTGGGTGGTAACATCATCAGTTGTCCTATTGCATAGAATTTAAAAATTGTCTAAGACCACTATGGTCATCTTTATAATTGCAGAAGCTTTTCTCTTTACCCTTGACAGTTATATTCCACATTAGTACACTGTGATAACTGCCACCCAGTGGGTCTTTTACCTGCAGACTTAATGCATGAAGAATCAATGCTAATAACCAGATCAAGAGAATTCTAAAAGTATTGTGAAATGTTAAATCATTGACTCACTTTTGAATTATAATCATTGCTCCAAAACATATCCACTAATATCCAAAATATTTGCAATATAATCAAGTTAATACTTATTATTATTGTAATGAAAAATTTTAATATAAATGTAATTAACATTAAGGGTAAAGGGAAGAGTTTTTGTTTTCGTAAAGGTGACTACAGTGGTCTCAGACAGTTTTTAAATTCTATACAGTGGGATCAACTGATGATGTTTAAAACAGCAAATTCTAAATGGGAAGCCTTCAAGGAATTAACCTTGGAAACTACTAGGCTCTTCATACAAACTAAGAAATACTGTTCAAGATTTAGATCTAAATGGATGTCAGATGAACTAATGGGGCTCGTGGCAGAGAAGAAAAATGTGTGGGATGCATATAAATTATCAAGTGACACGAAGCCTATGGCAGATATAAGCTAGTCTGTAATCAAGTCACAAAGCAGGTTAGGCAAGCGAAGGCTGATTACAAGAAATCCTTGGCAAAGGATGCAAAGTAAAACAACAAAGACTTCTTTACTTATGTAAACTCTAGAAGGAAGGGGATGAATCAGATTGGTCCACTTGATGTTGTGTGGTTCAACTGTTGATGTTCCTGCTCAGATAGCTGACAAATTGAATGAGTATTTTCTAGTTCACACATGAGAAATTCTGTAAGGAAGAGAACAGAAATTTACTAAACTCTAACAGGGAACTTAGAGGGGCTTAGAGAGGAACAGGTATTCTGTGTGTTATCAGACACTCAGTCTAAAACACTGATGGATCCAATATCTTTCTATTACAGAAGATTTAGGAGAAGTCCGGTTGGCCTGCCCCTCTAAAATCCACTCATGTACACCTTCTCGATGGTAAGCCCTGTTATGTCACTTAGGTGGCAACGAACATGTAGAGTGGTTCTCTTCAAGACACCAGGTCAGCGTGAAGAGGAAAAGACCAAACCCTCCAGCATATAACAGCACGATGAAACAAATGGCCCTCAGTCCCCAGCATCTTTCGCTCCCCCTCTTACGGCAGTGAGAAGAGGGGGAGTGAAAGTGGAAGCAGAGGGTGTTAAGAATCTCTGGGTACAACCAGGCTGCCATGCACGGAAACTGAACTTGGCCTGTTACAATGTAAGATCACTCATCAGTGAAGACAGAATATTAGAGCTGGAAAAGGAACTAGAAAATATGAATTGGGGTATCATCGGTTTGGCTGAAACAAGAAGAAGAAATGAATCACTTATAAGTTTATCAAGTGAAAATCTGCTGTACACCAATGGAAACAATGAAAGGAGCGAAGGTGGAGTTGGGTTTCTGGTCCATAAAGATATAAAAAACAACATTTTGGAATTCAAAAGTACATCACCACTTTAGCTTGTACCTCTTAGAAATCTTGAGTATTAGTGAAGACTAATACTCAAGATTTCTAAGAGGTACAAGCTAAAGGTTATAATGATTTATGCACCAACATTGAGCCATGATGATGAAGAGGTTGAAGAAATGTACACCGAAATTGAGAGTCTTCTAGATGAGCAGAAAACCCACTACACTATTATTATGGGGGACTTCAATGCTAAGGTTGGAAAAAGACAAAACAGCACAGAAAGGGGAATTATAGGAAATTTTGGAATTGGTGAAAGAAATGAAAGAGGTGAAAGACTTGTGGAATTTGCAGAATCTCAAGGATTGTCAGTAATAAACACTTTTTCAAGAAAAGGATGAACAGAAAGTGGACATGGAAGAGTCCAAATGGATTAACAACTAATGAAATTGACTTCATCCTCTCTAACAGAAGATATACCATGATTGATGTTACCGTCCTGAATAAGTAAATGTTGGAAGTGATCACAGAATGGTAAGATACACACTTGATATAGATGTAGGAAAGGAAAGGAAAAAACTGACTTGAGTAAATAATACAAAGTTCTTTGAGATAATAGAAGATGAGAAAGAGCAGTATGTGCTGGAACTTAAGAACAAGTTTGAGCTTCTCCAGACTGCTCAGGACCGAGATATCGACAAGGAATATTACAACTTTCTGAAAGTGATAAAGCCCAAGAAACCTATAGGGAAAAAAGAAATCCAAAGAAGAAAAAATTAGTCAAGAAACACTCGATATGGTGAACTGAAGGCAAAAAATGAAGAGCAAGATGAACACTGACAAGGAGAAAATTGAGTATACTGAGTTATGCAAAGCCATTAGAAAGAGGCTCAGAGAGGACATAAGAAGATTTAACACAAGAAAAGTAGAACAAGCATTAAGGGAAAACAAAGGACTAAAATTAGCAGCCATGAGCAGTAATACAGAAAGACAAATGATACTGAAACTGAAGAATAGCGATGGTATACTTATAAATAGCAGAGAAGGCATAATTCAAATAGCAGAAGACTACTATAGAGAATTCAAGGAGTGAGGGAATGATGCCAGCAGTGGGGAAGATGGATCGCAAATTAGCAACACGTACGACATACCCGATATTCTTCGTGATGAGGTAGAACAGGCATTGAAGAAAATGAAGAATCAGAAAGCCGCAGGGGAAGATGAAGTTACTGTAGAGTTATTAAAATTGGGAGGAAGAGACATAACACAAAATCTGGCAAGGCTCTTCACAAAATGCATTAGAAAAGGTGTGATGCCTAAGGAGTGGAATAATGTAATCATAGTTTTGCTGCATAAGAAAGGAAATAAATCCGAAATGGGAAATTATAGACCAATTAGCTTGTTATCCCACATCTACAAGTTGTTCACAAAGGTCATTACTAACAGGTTAGAAAGAATACTTGATGAGAATCAACCGAAAGAGCAAGCTGGCTTTAAGGACAGGATTCTCAACTATGGATCACTTACACGTAATATCACAGCTAATGGAGAAAGCAAATGAATATAAAACATCATTATGCCTGTCATTTGTGGATTATGAAAAGGCATTTGACTCCATACAGCAATGTTTCGGGCATTTGACTCCATAAGGCAATGTTTCGGGCACTGGAAAGACAAGGCATAGATACCCCATATATTATGATTTTGAAGAAAATATATGAGAACGCTACCTCCTTTATTAGACTAGACAAAGGCAGTAGCAAATTTAAAATCGAGAAAGGAGTTCGACAAGGAGACACAATATCTCCAAAGCTGTTTACTGCTGCCCTTGAGGAAGCTTTCTGAAGATTGGACTGGTCGCAGAAAGGAGTCAATGTGAATGGAGAGTACCTAAACCATTTACGATTTGCAGATGACATTGTGATCATAAGTCACAATCCCAAAGAATTACAGGAAAATCTTAATCACTTATGCACAGTTAGTAAGGATTTTGGACTAAAGATGAATATGGCTAAAACAAAAGTAATGATGAACAAGTATGCCACAGAAAGGGACATAATGATTGAAGGAGCAGTAATTGAAAAGGTGGAATCATATACTTATCTGGGACAAGTTATTAACTTTAATAATGATAAATGGCTGAAAGTCAAGGGAAGAATAAATTTTGGATGGATAGCATTCAGGAAAATAGTCACATACTGAAGAGCAATATCCCAGTTTGTCTCAAATGTAAAAAAATGAACCAGTGTATCAGACAAATACCATGACTTATGGAAGTGAAACTTAGGCACTCACCAAAAGACTAGAAGAGAAGCTGAGAACTACACAGCGAAGAATGGAACGAATTATATTGGGAATCAGACTGTTAGATAAGAAGAGAAACACATTGCAGAACTGGAATTTGGGGAGAACAATATGTACAGAAAGGATAGACAGGACAGAAAGGGAGGGGGTGTTATGCTGTTAATTAAGAAAAACATAAAATCAAAGGAAGTGCACCCAGTTAATATAGATGAACAGTGCTCTGTTGAGTCAGTTTGGTGTAAGATAAG
This sequence comes from Mastigoproctus giganteus, assembly GCF_048544385.1. NCBI lineage: Eukaryota > Metazoa > Arthropoda > Arachnida > Uropygi > Thelyphonidae > Mastigoproctus > Mastigoproctus giganteus. The sequence goes on along the minus strand of NC_143583.1, from coordinate 116,022,413 downwards.
CACTGCGAAAGGAAAAATAAGAGTAGGAGTGTGTTATAGGCCTAATGACTTGAATGAGTACAATGAACAATTGTACAGAGAAATAGTGGGCCAGTAAATCAGAATGTCTTATATTGGGGGATTTTAACTTCCCAGATATTGACTGGAACTTGTGGGTTGGTCATTCACACACTAGTCAGACTTTTGTGGATTTATTGGATGATTGTTTTCTGCAGCAGCATGTTCGAGAGGCAAACAGAGAAAGTAACACTCTTGATCTGGTTATCAGCAGTGATCATTCGTGTATTAAGAATTTGCAGATAAAGGAACCACTAGGTGGCAGTGATCACAGTGTGCTGAAGTGGGATTTACTCAAAGAGGTAACTACCATCAGGGGTAAAGGAAAGGGTTTTTGCTTCCGTAAAGGGGAGTACAGTGGTCTCAGACAGTTTTTAAATTCTGTACAGTGGGATCAACTGACGATGTTACAAACAGTAAATTCTAAGTGGGAAGCATTCAAGGAATTAATCGTGGAAGCTACTAGACTTTTCACACCGATTAAGAAATATTGTTCAAGGTTTAGGCCTAAATGGTTATCAAATGAACTAATGAGACTCGTGACAGAGAAGAAAAATGCATGGGATGCATATAAATTATCAGGCGACGCAGAAGCCTGTGACAGATATAAGCTAGTCTGTAATCAGGTCACAAAGGAGGTTCGCGAAGGCGAACCACCGGAGGCAGGCGAAGGCGGATTACGAGAAATCTTTGGCAAAAGATGCTAAGAAAAACAGCAAGCATTTCTTTACTTATATAAACTCTAAAAGGAAGGGGATGAATATGATTGGTCCACTTGACATCGAACCATCGACGATGATCCTGCTCAGATAGCAAACAAACTGAATGAGTATTTTGCATCTAAATTCACACGTGAGGAATTATTACAGTTTGAAAATGGAAGAAGGTTATCAAATTGTAGCAGTGTGCTTAATGATTTTGTTATAACTGAGAGCAAAGTGGAGGAGAAATTGTTGAAGTTAAACATAAGAAAGGCACCTGGGGTGGATGGGATCTATCCAGTTATTTTAAAGGAGGCGGCAAAGCAACTAAGCAAACCCTTAGCCATAATTATGAGAGCATCCTTGAACTCAGGGGAGGTTCCCACTGACTGGAGATGTGCAAATGTATCCCCAATTCACAAAGGTGGATCGAAGGGTGACACGAGTAATTACAGACCAGTTACTTTAACTACTGTTCCGGGTAAAATAATGGAGTCACTGGTTAAAGATGCATTGCAGGATCATCTAGACAAGACTGCAGCAATAATTCAGACACAGCATGGGTTTGTTAAGGGAAAGTCTTGTCTGACAAATTTGATTGGTTATTATGATGTGGTCACAAAGGAACTGGATGCAAAAAATAATTTTGATATCATATACTTGGATTTCAGGAAAGCTTTTGACACTGTTGCGCATGGAAGACTACTGTACAAATTGGAGCAGAATGGTATTAAGGGTAAGTTGCTACAATGGATAAAAGGATGGTTAAGTGGGAGAAGACAGAGGGTAGTAATTAATAGGTGCTGCTCTTCGTGGACTAATGTTATTAGCGGAGTCCCACAGGGTTCGGTGTTGGGTCCACTGTTGTTTTGTGTATTTATCAATGATATTGATGAAGGTATATCAGGCTTAATGTCGAAGTTTGCAGATGACACAAAGGTTGGCAGGGTTGTTAATGACAGTCATGGCAGTGTGCTACTGCAACAGGATTTAGATAATTTGGGCAGATGGGCTAAGAAGTGGCAACTGAAGTTTAACCTTGACAAATGCAAAGTACTGCATATGGGTAGAAGTAACCCCAGAGAAACGTACCAACTGTGTGGTACTACACTTAAGGTGGTAGAAAATGAAAAAGACCTGGGAGTAATTGTGCAGTCAGATATGAAGTTTTCTGAGCAATGCAGACAGGCTGCTAGGGCAGGTCATGGGGTTTTGTCAATGATATATAGGAATTTTGCTAGCAGGGAAAAGGAGGTGATTGTCCCTCTGTATAAGGCAGTGGTCAGGCCACGCCTTGAGTACTGCGTACAGGTCTGGAGGCCTCATTTTAGGAAGGATGTAGATTTGCTTGAGCGTGTACAGAGAAGAGCAACACGATTGGTGAGGGGAATGAAGGAATCCTCTTACCAAGAGAGGCTTAAGTTCTGCAAATTGCAGTGGCTGGAGACTAGGCACCTGCGCGGTGATCTGATTGAGGTCTATAAGGCCTTGAATGGGTTGAGCACGCTGAATTCTGATGGGATCCTTCCACTTGTTCAGATTACAAACATACGGGGACATAAGTTCAAATTAAGAAAGGACAGATGTAGAATAGATGTGCGGAAATTTGCCTTTAGCCAGCGGGTGGTTAATTGCTGGAACAAACTTCCATCTGTCGTTGTGGAAGTTGATAGGCTAAATAAATTTAAGGAGGAACTGGACAGGCATTTGGAGGGAATGGTGTGATTTTTTTTTTTTTTTTTTGGCTGATGCTGCATAAGCTCCTACACTTGCTTTCTTGCATCACGTGCCACTACTACTACTACTACATAGATTAGACAGCAACTCAAGTAAAGGACATTCTTATCTTATCAAAACTAAAGAACTAAAATGGTCTTGGGCAGGATACATAGCTCGAAGACATGATGACAGATGGACTAAGAAAATAACAGAATGGTACCCAAGAGGAGCTAGAAGAAAACCTGGAAGACAACGGCGGAGATAGATAGATGAAATTCATGAGTTTGTGGGTAGTAAATGGATAGCCATTACACAAAACAGAAGGACCTTTAAAGTTGCTGCAGAGCCCTTCATCCTGCAGTGGATTGAAAATGGCTGATGATGATGATGATGAACAGGGAACTAAATGATTTTGTAATAACAGAGAACAAAGTGGAGGAGAAATTGTTGAAGTTAAACATAAAAAAGGCATCTGGGGGCGGATGGAATCTATCCAGTTATATTGAAGGAGGCAGCAAAGAAAGTTAGCAAACCCTTAGCCATAATTATGAGAGCATCCTTAGATTCAGGGGAAGTCCCCATGGACTGAAGATGTGCAAATGTATCCCAAATTCACAAAGGGTGACAAAAATAATTATAGACCTGTTAGTTTAACTTCTGGTCTGGGGAAAATAATGGAATCACTGGTTAAAGAAGAGGTGCAGCATCACCTAGACAAGACTGCAGTAATCGTTCAGACACGGCATGGATTTGTTAAAGTGGAAGTCTTGTCTGGCCAATTTTATTTGATAATACAATGTGGTCACAAAGGAACAGGATGCAAAAAATAATTTTGATATCATATTTTTATAGATTTCAGGAAAACTTTTGACGCTGTTGCTGATAGAAGAGTGCTTTACAAATTGGAGCAGTATAGCATTAAGGGCAAGTTGCTTCAATAGATAAAGGGATGATTGAGTGGGAGACAGCAGAGAATGGTAATAAATGGACACTGCTCTACATGGAATAATGTTATTAGTGGAGTCCCCTAGGGTTCGGTGCTGGGCCCATTGTTGTTTTGTGAATTTATCAATGATTTTGATGAAGGTATATCAGGCTTAATGTCCAAGTTTGCAGATGATACAAAGGATGGCAGGGTTGTTAATGACAGTATGCTAATGCAACAATATCTAGAAAAGTTACGCAGATGGGCTGAGAAATGGCAACTAAAGTTTAATTTTGGCAAATGCAAATTACTGCATGTGGGTAGCAGTAACCCAAGAGAAACAAAGCAACTGTGTGGTACTATAATCGGGGAAGTGGAGTATGAAAAAGACCTGGGGGTAATTGTGCAGTCAGATATGAAGTTCTCTGAGCAGTGCAGGCGAGTTGCCAGAGCAAGTCATGGAGTTTTGTCAATGATATATATAGCAATTTTGCTAGCCGAGACAAGGAGGTGATTATCCCCTTGTATAAGGCAGTGGACGGCACCTCCATAGCCAGGTGGGCACAAGCGGCAGTGCGTAGTACACCCTTCTTGATTAGACCGGGGTTCGAGCCCGTGACCACCAAATACGGAGGATGTGGAAAGGTCAGGGAATGACCACCGCATATCCCCGGAGCAATATGGCCTTAGTTGCTAATGCTCCTAAAACAAACCAAATAACAATAAGGTCGTGGTCAGGACACACCTTGAGTACTGCATACAAGTCTGGAGGCTTCATTTTAGGAAGGATGTAGAGTTGCTAGAACAAGTACCGAGAAGGGCAACAAGATTGGTGAGAGGAAGAAAGGGGTGCTCATACCAAGGGAGGCTTAAGTTCTGCAAGTTGCAGCATCTGGAGACCAGGCACCTACAAGGTGATCTGATTGAGGTGTATAAGGCCTTGAATGGCTTAAGCAGGCTCAATGCTGATGGAATACTTCTGCTTGCTCAGATTAAGAATCTGAGAGGACTTAGATTCAAATTGAGGAAAGTCATTTGTAGAATAGATGTGTGAAACTTTGCCTTTAGCCAGCAAGTAGTTGATTGCTGGAACAGACTTCCATCTGTTGTGGAAGTTGATAGCTTAAATAAATTTAAGGCTGAACTAGGCAAACATTTGGAGTGAACGGATGGGTGAAATGGTCAGGGTTTTTTTTTTTTTTTTTTTGTTATATTAGCTTGCTTCCTTGCATTATGTGCAAGAAATGCCAATGCTGATGCTATTATTATTATTGTTGTTGCTCTTATATTATTTCTCCCTGATTGGGAGATTCCACTCCATGATGGGTACTGCTAACAAGTACACAGGGTGGTTGTAATGACTGGTGTTACTGTCGGTCAAGGAAATTTCCGACTATCCTACAGGTGTTCAGGATTGCAACTTTCTGGAGTTCCTTGTAGGTGTTCTCTGGGAGACCTATTGCTGCTAGGCTGCTATGTAGAGTCTTTGGTTACCATACTGGTGGTTTACCCGATGATTGGGATGGTTAATACTTCTTCCATATGCCACATCTCCTTGATCTCATGTCTCAGGTTTGTATACTTCCTAATTTTTTCCTCATGGGTTTTCTGGACATTGCTAGTGTTGGGTAGCACTATGTCAATCAGGTAGGTAGCCTTTTCCATCTTGTCCACAAGGGTTATGTCCGGTCTGTTGTGCAGGATGGACTTATCCTTTATTATGGTGCGGTCCCAGTACAGCTTGTGGGTTTGGGTCTCTAGTACTGCCTGGGGGTTCGTACTTGTAGTATGGTACACTTTCTTTGGTCAACTGGTATTTCCTCGCTAGCTTCTGATGTATTATCCTGGCTACCTGATCGTGTTGTTGTTGTTATTTGGTTTTTAAGAGCATTAGCAACTAAGGCCATATTGCTCCGAGGTTTTTTGCGGTGATCATTTCCTGACCTCTCCTCATCCTCCATATTTGGTGGTCACGGGCTCGAACCCTAGTCTGATCAAGAGGCGTGTGCAATGCACTGCTGCTTCTGCCCACCTGGCTACAGAGGCGCACCTGATCGTGTCTACGAGTGTACTTAGTCTGGATGATCACCTTGCACCCCACAGTGATGTGTTGGATCGTTTCTGAGGCCAGGTGGCATCGTCGACATGTGTCATCTGATATTCCGGGCTCCTTTGTGATGTATTTTCTATAATTTCTGGTGTTGATTACCTGGTCTTGGATGGCCAGCATGAATCCTTCAGTCTCTGGGAAGAGCGTCCCGCTTGTGAGTCATGCATTGGAAGCAATGCTATCGATGTGATCTTGATGGAGGTTATTGTAGTGTCTGCCATGGAGTGTCTTCTTTGCCCATCTTTCTAACTTTGTTTCTTGTACTGTCTGGGTGGGAGGGGTTTCCTCGCTTAGGTTTGGTGGGGTATACCACTTATCTATCTTCCTTATGGCCTGGTGGAGTGGTGCTGTGTTGTTCTCGAAGTAATCCTTCAGGTTAGCTATCACTGTTTTCTCTTGTTCTATCAGATCCATCAGGCCCCTTCCTCCCTCTTTCCAAGGTATCGTTATTCTCTCCATTGCTGACTTTGGGTGGTGTTGGCGAATCTTGGTCATCATTGTCCTTGTCTTTCGCATGATATCTAGCTCGGTGTTAGTCCAATCTATGACCCCGAGTGTAGTACTGGAGCTGCATAGGTGTTTATGGCTTTAACTGTGTTCCCTCTGTTCAATTTTGCTTTCAGCAGGCTTCTGAGTCTCTGATGATATTTTTCGGTCAGGCACTTCTTGATTTCCTGGTGTTCTAACTGCTCAGCCTGATTCATCACTAGGTATTTGTAAGTCTCTCCTTCTGTCATAGCTTTGATCTCTTACCAGTTAGCACCTCGTAGTTTCAGCCAACTAATTTTTCCTGGTGCAGTGTGTGGGTCTTGCATTTCTCTAGACCAAATTCCATCCTGATGTCCTTGCTGAATTCTTTGGTGATCCAGAGTAGTTGCTGGAGTTGCTTCTCGGTTGCCGCGTAGAGCTTGATGTCATCCACATGCATCAGGTGGGTGAGGGTGTACAGGTTCTTTCTTCCTTCTTTGAGGTTATATCCATACTTGCTGCCATTGAGCATGGTGGATAGTGGGTTGAGTACTAGACAGAACCATAGTGGGCTCAGAGCATCTCCCTGAAAGATTCCTCTTCTAATAGTTTTTGACCTGATTGTGATGTTCTCGACCTTAATGGTGGTACTCCATTTCGCCATTGTTGCTCCTAGGAAGTTTGTCACCACCAGATTGATCTTGTAGATCTTCAGGGTCTCTATTAGCCAGCTATGAGGTACGGAGTCAAAGGCCTTGCGGTAATCGATGTAGGCCGTGTATAGGTTGCAGTGCTTTTTGAAGGCTTGCTCCATAACTGCGGCATCTATGGTTAATTGCTCCTTGCATCCTTTCTGCTGTTCGGCCATTATGTTCCGACTCTCTAAGTGGTCTGATATCTTCTTAGTTATGCAGCTGGTCAGGATCTTGTACTTCGTTGGGAGGTATGTGATTGGCCTGTATTTCACCAGGTTTTTTGTATCTTCATCTTTAGGCTTCAGATATGTGACTCCTTCAGTGAGAAACTTTGGGATTGTCTCCGGGTGCCTTATCATTCGAGTGAACTGTTCTTCTAGGTGCTTGTGTGTGCAGGTGAGCTTCTTGTACCAGTAGTTGTGGATGTTATCAATTCCCGGGATTTGCCATTTGTGGGTGTTGCTGATTGACTGTTTTACTTCTTCTCAAATCTCCCACTCTCTGATCTCTTGTGTGTCCTTCGTTTTCTTCCATTCTACTTCTATCCAGGGTGCTCTGTTGTTATGTCTTACTTCACTGCTCCAGATATTTCCCCAGAATTCTTTGATCGTCTTCTTCTCGGGTGGTCCGTTTCCTGCTTTCTCATCTACACCCAGTTTCCTGTAGAAGGCTCTTTGGTCCTCATCGAAAATTCAGTTGTTTATTTTCCTCTGGGAGCTCTCTTTTTATCGGTGTAGTCTCTCGCTGAGTTCGAGGAGGGTATGCTTCAGTGTTTCCAAGTATTCTCCTGTTCTGTGATTTCTGGTCTCATGTTTGCTGTGGACGATGTCTCTCTTGAGGATGCTCTTCACCTTTCCAATCAATTTCTTTCTTCTATTACCCTGTTGGTACTGGATCAACTGACCTATTTTAACTCTTAATTCTTCTATCTTCTGCTGAAGTCTTCTTTCCCAAGCTGGTGGTTCCTTCTGTTTTCTATTCTTCTGCTGCTGGTCTCTCATTTCTTTTCCATTAATCCTAGTGGCTGCTATGGCAGCACAGTATCAGGCTGTGTGGATAATCTCCAGCGTTGCATTATTGTTGTCAAGGTAATGTGGCGTTATTTGCCGATTGAGGTGGTCTGTTACTCTCCACGGGATTTTATTTGGCCTCTGCTTAGGTATCACGTGGGTTCGTGGGGTCCATTCCTTCGAATTCTGTTAGGGCCTTCTTCCACTCGTCTTCTATTCTGGATAGCATGACTTCATCTCTTTCCACTTCAGCTACTCTGGGTTGTATTTCTTCTTGCTGTTCCTCCTCTGCTTCCATGGTATGCTGTTCCTCCTCTGCTTCCATGGTATGCTGTTCCTCCTCTGCTTCCATATTGACCATGTTCTATGTGCTTTGCAGCAAATCGCTGATATCCTGCTTGATTTTTTCCAAGATGGCAGGAGCTATTAGGTTCTTCGTGACGATGGTCCTTCTTTGGTCTTCTAATCGTTGTTCGGTGACCTGAATATCCGGGTATCGTTCCAACAGTCTCTAGCCTGGTTATTTCATAGTATGCTCGCATGATGTATGTATTCATTTCAATGCTCCACTTCATGCATTGGAGTTTTCTTCCTTCCTGAGTTGTCACTGGCGCAGTTGTGCTGGAAATACTTCCAATTGGTAGGGCTGGATGGTCTTGCCCTTCTCTTGTGGTAGTCTAATGGGAGGCAGTGTCACTTGCTCCACTGTCTTGCTCAGGAGACTGTCTCCAATTTTTCAAGCCGACCCGTCTGCCTAAGAGCCTGAATACGAGTGACTTTATCCTGTGCCACACTCGATGCAGTATGAATAATATTTATCTGCGACATCATCCATCTATGGAGGTGGACTTGTTTACCTTCAGCTTATGTCCAGTGATTTATTTATTTTAGTTCTTGTGAGTGACACCAGATGGTGCCACTATCTGCCTCAGTCATCACTCCGACCTTTAGGAAGGGAAATCCAATGGGGTAACTTTCGCGATGTGGTTTTTTTTTTTTTTTTTATTGTTTAATATTATTATTATATCCGTCTCCCAGCGTAATAGAGACTGCTACTACTACTACTCACCTCAAGAAATTGTTTTGTTTCCCAAAACAATTAGTGAAAACTCATAATTACAAATTTTTATGGTTAAAACATGGAAGATTTACATGAAGAATAATGAATCTTCAAGAGCCATAAGCATCTTGAGTTAAAAAACTGCAGTATATAAAATAGACTTCTTTATTGTGAATAATTGTAGTTACTTGAAATCTGGTACTAAGGTAAAGTTAAGACATCAGGCATGCTTTTTGAGGAATCACAAATTTTCACCTCACCTTTACATTTTTTAAATAATCCAAATGTTCAAGCTCTTTTAATTGATAAAAAACTGTTTTTTCTGGTAGCTCTAAATATCAGGTCATTAAGAAAAAAATGGTTTAACTTCTTACAATATATAAATGCAATGAAAGAATATATCTCATGTATAGTCACTTTTTATATTAACAGAGGTCAGATACTCTGCAATCTTAAACAATTATGGATTTGAACATACCTTGTTTGGAATAACTAGGCAACAAAGGATTGTGGGTGATACAACAGTAAGCTCATGCTTAGATCACATTATAACAAATATAAAGTTGAAGTATGCAAATTCCTACATACTATTAAATCAACTTTCAGATCACAGAACTTGCATACTAATAATAGATATGCACTCAAAACAACATCCATGTGAAGATATAAAATTAACAAATGTTGCGAAGAAAAATTATTCATCAACAGGTAAACTGAAACAGAACATGGAAAACTTGTTAATACAAGAGGAAATATCCTACACAACAAATGTAAATGACTTTTCAAATAAGATAGTACAAATAATAAACAATTCAAGGTTAAATACGGAGAAAAAAGTAAATCACTCAGATTGCAACATAAATCCTAGGAGTAACAGGATTAAGCATAAGAAACCTTGGATGACAAAAGAAATAGAAGAATTAATGGTAAATTAATGGAAGAGATAAATACTTAAGGCAGTAGAGAAATTGTCCATCAAAGATAGAACATTATCGTAATTATAAAATACTAAGAAATAAATTGATCGCTATGATTAGAAAACAAAAAAACACTTATTACAATCAACTTTTTATGGATAAGCAGATAACTCAAAAGGAAAAATGGAACATTATAAATAACCTACTAAGTACAAGGGAAAAAAATCAAGGGGAAATCAAATTAAAACATTATTAGAACAGATCTCTGGTACAAACAAACAATATGAGGCTGCAAATAGATTTGCCAAAGCTGTATTAGATCTCAGTAGATACAAAATACACTATTGCCAAGACTCCTTTGCTCAAAAAGATAGTCCTCCTCAGATAGTGAACTCTTGTGTAGTCTTAGCTCCACAGTACATGGAAATTCTTAAGATCATAGAACAGTTAAAGAACAAGAAAACTTATGAACTGGACTGTATTACAGTAACTGAAGTAAAGAGAAATAAAGAACAGTTCACTGTTCTCTTGGTGGAACTTATAGCATGAATGTTAGAATCGGGAAATTATCCTTCAAATCTACTTTCCTTTAAAATACTCCCTATATATAAAAAGGGACAACCTGATGGCTTTTGTAATTATAGACCAATACAATTCAGTCGGTTATAAATAAAATAATAGAAAATCATATATTTTCCCATATAAGCAAATATTTACATCAGTATGGACTGTTAAACAACTCTCTATTCTCATATCAGAAGGGCAAAAGCACACAGACATTATTAGAAAGTTTAGTAGATTCTTTTAACTTACATTTAAACAACAATAACTTCATAATGATTTTATTTATTGATTTGACCAAAGCATATTACTTAATTGATATCCCAATCTTGAAACAGAAATTACAGAAATATGGTATAAGGGGAAGAATCAATCAACTCTTAGCATCTTATTTAACCAAAAGAAAAATAACAGTAGAAGTAAAGAATACAAAGGGAAAATCATATAATGTAAAGAGAGGAGTACCTCAGGGCACTCATGCAGGGCCAATCATGTTAGTCACTTTTATAAATGACATATTCGAAGAAATAAAGAACTCCTTTTTAAAAATTTATGCAGATGATATAATCTTATATACAATTGGAAAGAACCTGACAAAAATGGCAAAAGATTTACAGCAGGATGTAATAAATTTACAAAATTGGTTGCATGACAATAAATTAGCACTCAGCTTTGAAAAACAAAAGTTTTGGTAATTAGACCTCCTCATCAAACCCTGGACATTCATCCCTCTATTAAATTACATGAACATAAATGCCTACATGTTCAGGATTTCCAGAATTGCAAATGTCTAACAGTGGAAGAAGTTTCAAATCACTGTTACCTTGGGTTATGGATTGACTATAGTCTAAGTTGGGCAATGCATATAACAAACTTGTACAAAAAAATGAGATTTTATGTTTACTTTTTTTATTACATCAAAAATAAGTTAAATCTAAGAACAAAAGTTATCTTATATTATGCATTAGTGGACTCCCAACTCAATTATTTAGTAAATGTATGGGCATGAGCAAATATAACTGAAATAAGGGTAATAAACAACTTACTTAACAGGATTCTGAAACTTTTAATGGGGACAAACTCTTGGAATGATCTGAATAAGAGAAGGCAATTTTTGTTGAAATATAAAATACTTTATCCAATTCAAAAACTGAAATTAAATTTATTCTTGAAGAATCTTAATGCTATTTATCAAGAGTCGAATCTTCAAAGGAATGTATCACATAACTTTAGGAATCCAAAAGCAATTGTTTTGCCTCACCCTAGGGTACTAAATAGATTTGGAGATAGGCACATAATGAACATAATAAATAACTTGTTGGCTAGTGTTGATTTCAGGCTCAGGAGAAGTTATTCTGTTTCCAAATTAAAATTCCTAATAAGAAGATTTTTGATACTCAATGATACAGTAGATTAGACCTGATATGTTGATCAATTACTTTCTCTGTTTGCAGTGTGGAATGTACTATGTGTAATGACTTCATTATCTTTTCTGTTAGTTAACAAATCTGTATGCAAAAACTGTTGTAAATGATGAATTACAACTTGTTGTCAAGAAATTCACTTTTCTTAACAAGTTCTTTTATTGTAAACAAATTCTCTTGATAAAATTGTATTGTATTATTATTATTATTATTAAAGGAAGCCTGAGGCTTTTGCTGCACCAGACAAAAAATTAAAATAAAATAAATAAATAAATTTCTGAGTTACCCTGAGAGAGAGAGAGAGAGAGAGAGAGAGAGAGAGAGAGAGAGAGAGAGAACAAGAGTCTGAAGTAGAAGGGAATCACCAAGCGCCTGAGGTTATTATCCATTAGCAATACTTAATTGTTAATGTCATTGTAGTCATTCAAACTGAGTGTTTTCTGTAATCACATTACATTTGATGGTGTGAAAGCATTGTGCATATCAATATTTATTTGCCGAACATTTGTAGCAAACAGAAAAAACTGGAGTAAAGAAAAGATAAGCCACCACAAAGATCACGTGTATTCAATCTATAAAGAATTTTATTTAATAATTCAGTAGTTCAGTTACAGAAATATTTGATCTAGAATAGTGTTTCTGAACCTTTTTTTTTAATTATCACCCCCTAAAGGGCTTTTTTGACAATTTTTCCCTACTCACCCCCCCCCCATGAAATTTTAAACAAGAAAATACTTTATACTTACTCTTTTTATTCAATTGAATCCCTGAGCCTGATGCTTCTTAGCTAAAAGTTCAATGTTCTGTATGATATTAGTAAGCTTAATCCTGTCTCCTCTTGAACATATATCAATTCTGTTTCTTTTGTTTGTTAATATTTTATTTACTGAACTAAAACCACTTTCAACCACATAAGACATTGGAAAACAAATAAGTACTTTGGCCATTTCCGACCGCATTGTTGGATAAAGAAGTTCAGTTGTTTTTGATCCCCACAACTCAGCCATTATACCTTTATCTAATATAAATTTCATTCTTCTTTACATCTTAATTCAATAAGTTCTTGAATTTCTTCACTAGCAGACCAGCATCACATCCATTTGGATCTAACATCCATGGCTTCACTTCAAAAGAAAATAAATCTGAAAATCTATTTTTCATTTCACCTTTTAAAGAACACAAATGATCTGACTAATTCTTAATACCATTCTTGGTGAGAGATTCATTGATTTCAGCTAACTCTTGCATACCATGAAATTGTTTTCTCATTAAATTGCTTTCAAATATTTCCAGTTTTTCAGTGAAGGCTTTTAATACACTTTTGCAGTGTATTATCGTAATTAATTTCCCTTGAAGTTGAAATTATACTTCATTAAGTTTTTGAAAAATCCAAGCCATATAGTATATGTTGTTTTTTATGTTTGCCGATTTGCTTTGCTAAATCTGTGTCTGTCTCATGCATTTTCTAAAAAACTAATTATCTTAAAAAGGTTTGCAAATCTTGTTAGACAGTTTCCTTTAGAAAGCCATCTGACTTCTATATGTAAAAGAAGCCTCACATACTGTTCTTCATTATCAACACAAAATTTTCTGAAAAGGCAATCATATTTGCTATGTGACTTTATTTTATTGATGGTTTTAATAAATATACTGAGAGATTGAAAAAGAACTGGACAAATAGTTTTTGCAACCAGACAATGTCGGTGTACAATGCAGTGTATTGCAAAAACTTCGGAACATACTTCCTTAAGGTGGGCTGTAAAACCTTTATGTCTTCCAACCATGAAGGTAGCACCATCAGTGGCACAGAATACCAAATTTTCCAATGGTACTTGTTTTACATCAAACCATGTTTTTACAGCAGCAAAAATAGATGGTCCAGTGCCAGTCAGTTTCTATAGATTTTAAAAACAACATCTCTTCTTGCCATTTACAATCATCAGTGACATAATGAACGTATGCCATTAGAAGGGCCTTATTGTCAGTAACTGTGGATTCATCAATCTGAATAGAAAATTCAGATTGATGAATTTTCAATTTGTCAATTAGCTGCTCTTCAGTGTTAACTGACATCTTTTCGATTCATCTTCGAATTGAATTGTTGCTCAATGGCAATGCTTTTAAAATACTGGAAAGATCTTGATGCATCACTGTTGAAATTACAGTCTCCAGTGCAGGTTTTATAACAGTCTTAGCAACTGTATAACTGGTAGTGTTCATACAGTTGCTCATACAGTCTTAGCAACTGTATGAGCACTACCAGTTATTGAAATGATTTCTCCAATTTTATAAGACACAATCATTCCATTGTTATTTGTTTGTGTGTTCTTCTTAAATAAGGAAGTAACTCATCTTACTCAAAATTCTGTTTTAAAATTTTAAAATATTCAATATGTTTACCAACTTTATCAGGATGTTTCCTTTTTAAGTGATCTAAAAGGCTTGATGGCTTCTTAGCTTCATTTGAAAAAACTATTACACATAAGACATATGGACTGTCTTGAGTCGAATGGGCTTTCAATAAGATGATAGTATCTAGATATTCATCCAGATACTGTCGACACCTTTTCTTTTCAGCACTTGACATGGTCGATGATGGGTTGAATAACTACAAAGAATCTAATAATAGAATATAAACTATTTTTATTTAACTCTCATAGCCCATGTCACTCACAAAAGCACTGTGGATCAAAAATAAACAACTTCCACAAGGAAACAATAAATCAGTACTAATTGTTGCTAGAAAGTAGAAACAATAGACCGAAACATTTCCTCATCCCATCCATGCCTCATATATTGACCAAAGAAACAAAAGAATAAATAAATAAACCATATCATCCTCGCTTCTGCCAAGGTCGCAGCTGTCGGAAAGGCACAAACATCAGGGATTTTCGAGACATTACCTCTAAAAGCACTGAGGCATTTAATGCCTGTGAAAGGCAAAGGTAGTTGAATTAAATCTCACCCACTATTTTCCCTTCATCAAAATTTCTCACTCACTCCTAATATATATCTATATGTTAAAAATTCAGTTGTCTAGGGGAAAACCCAACGAGAGAAATTAAATATTAAGGAATAAGATGTCGTTGGGTAGATTTGAACTTTGGAGGGCCACAAACCATTGTAATACCAATGATATTTTGCCCCTACAAATAGTGAATATCAATTCACTATTTGCAGTGAAAATAATCTTTTCAATGGATCAATATTGCCAGATATGATGTCACTAATAATGAATGATCAACTACTAGTTTAACTCATATTTATCAATGTTAAAATAATGCTTGTTGCAAGAAAAGTTTGCCACCTTAAAGTGAGAGATTGTTTTCCTGACTGAGAAGCTCTTATTTTCAGTATGCTTCTTCCATTCAGTGAAATCCACAATTTAGAAGGAATCCTACATAGCCTTCCCTGCAGCAGTGTTCATACAAGATTTGGTTTTTCAGCTATTCTGTGATTAAAATTAGAAACATATTTTTTATAAGGAAGTAAGTAGTAGTACACAAAATAGTTATTGTCTTGTGTGTTATCTAAGCCTGTTTAACTTTGTACAAGGTATTTGACCAACTATCAGAATTATTTTTTTTAATTAATGTTTAAAGTTTTTCCTGTTGAAGTTGACATTTTTCCTTTATTAATTACTAGTCTGGTTACTAGTTAACAGAAATGGATAGTGCTATTTATACTGGTTTGTGTCAATATACTGGCAATTGATAAAGTTTATCTTGATGCAGATATGTTAAATCAGCAATTTAATATGCTAAATGGGCATTTTTCCCTTACATCTGAATCATCTCTACATGAATAATCACAGAATGTTATTTTCACAATACATGAAATAAATGTTTTCTGTATTTCAGAAGTATTTGTGGAAATAAATGCAAACTAAAATATTTTATATATTTTTTCAAAGAAGTGGATACGTTGGGCAATGGAATTGGAGGAGGGTGTCAGGGAAGTCCTTGTGCCTTTGGATGCACTCCAACTGGTCCAAATGGATTTACCTGTGGTTGTCCTGATGGATATCAAAGAATTGGACAAGGGTGGGTAAAAAGTTTATTATCATTAGATGTCTTATAAATAAAGTACTGATTTGGTTTATTTTTTAGATGAGTGTATTACTTAAATAGTTAATATTATAAAATGAAACTATGGCAGAATGTCTTATTAAATGAAAACTAAGTATCTCCAGTATGGAATATTCTATTTCAGTTTGGTTCTTATTTGTATACAAGACTAAAAGAACTGAACATGTGCTGGTACATTTTAAAGTTACAATTCCTGATGTATAGTACTAAAATATGTACATTCTGAAGCTCAAAGTACTAAAATGTGTACATTCTAAAACTAAAAGTACCATAGTTTTTGAATTTGTACACCTTAGAAAATATTTTCTTCAATTCTAGTGTTTCTGAGTAGCGATACAAGTTTTTAAGTTGTTATGAAGCTGTTGAAATCACTCCTGAAAACCATTTCATGCCACCTTCTTCAGTGCTTACATCATAGTAGCTTGCACTTATTTTCAAAGTATTTTAAATGAGGAGACACAATTAACCCATGTGTTGGTAACAAATTTTAGGTTTATTTCAAAGTTAAATTTGATGAATCAAATTAAACTCACCAAATCATAGTTTTTAACTTTATTATAGGGATCAATGTGGTATCACTAAGACATTTAAAATAATAAAACCCTGAACCAAGTAATAAACGTGGTTTAGTGTTCAGCCTTAACTGCAGCAAATTCCTGCCTTAGTTAAGGTTGAACTTCACTAGGTACAATTCTCTTTAAAATAAAAGAAAAATAAGAAAAGACAGCGCAGTACTCACTTTGAGCACTGCGAACACAAAATACTCCAAGTGGCAAACACTCACAAGCACCAAAGAATAAGCACACTGTTGTAATAATTAAATAATTAGATAGAAACCTGGACCTCATAAGCACTACCTCTTCAAGGGAATATCAGCACTTGTGATCTCTAAAAAAAATTATATATCAGTCGGTGGCTGCTGTCCAACAAAATGGAAGTCCATATACAATCTGAAACAGATAAAAAATAACAAAGAGAACTCAAAATTTAAATTGTGTCATGCCATTTCCCTTTATAGGTTTAGTAAGAATTTATATTTCCATTATCTGTTTTATTCTTATTTAACCTATAGAGAGTGGTAGTCATGGCAGATTTTATAATTGAGTCCTGTTCTTTATTTTTTTGGTTCAGATCATATAAGATTATTTAGTTCAAAAGAGTGCCATTGTTATATAAGAGAGTACCAAAGAAAGAGTGCCATTTTTATATAAAAATGGCACTCCTTCTTTGGTGCTTGTAAGTGTGTCTCCTATCTAAGACAACCCACTTTGTCTTTTCTTTTCTTATTTTATTTTGTTTTATTTTGAATACATGTCCTTGGTATGTAGGAGCTGAATTGCACCTATCAAGTTTAACTTTTTAACTGAGGCAGGAATATCTGTATTTGCTATGTACTTTGGTGTTTTCTTTTATTGTAAGTCTTAGTGATATCACCAGTTGGTTTCTATAGTAAAGTTATTTTTGATTCATATGTAAAATGGTCCATTATATTTGTTTCCCCCCCCCCCCATTTTCTTCTTTGATATATATTTTCTTCTGTCCCATTCTTCTTTTTGTTTGAATGTTTGTGACTACAGTGTAGTTTCTTCATTATATTTCTTAATTTTCTCTGTTATCAGGTTTCATTACTCAATCATTTGATTTTATTTAAATTTAAATTTATTAAATGTTATTTAAATTAAAACTTCTTATTATGATTTAGTTCTATATTAATTTGAATTTTGTTATGTTATGTTTTTATTTAACCTGTAGAGGGTGTTGGACATGACATACGTTATAATTTTGAGTTTTCTTCATTACTTTGTGTGGTTTAGATAGTACAGGAATATCCATTGATATTTTATTGGTAGCAGTCAATCAGTGACTGAAATACAACCCTTTGTGTCATTCACAAATCACCAATGTCTCCATGAAGAGGTATGCTTATGAGTTTCAGATTCCTATCTGATTATAGTTGGAGCTCTCTTTAACGAACTTCCATATAGCAAATTTTTCTATTTAGCGAATTATTTTGATTTCCCCTTGGTCATTACATTGAAAATTTCCATATAATGAACTGATTTCAAGAGACCTGGATATGCATTGTTTGCACCTCTGCCTTTAGGCAATAAAGCTGATGCTGTAGAAAGTACGAATTAAGAGCTAAAAGGATGAAGAATTAAGAGCCAAACCATTCCACAATTTACTGGTGCCCATAAAACTTATACAACTGCCTCTACTGTACCAAAAAGTCGCACTGTTCAACTGCTATCTGTGTCCACTGCCATTGACAAAAATCAAGGCATATTCCTGAAGCAGACATTGGCTCTAGTCAACCTGTTTCTACTGTAAGCACTTTATTAGAGAATTAGGAGAGAGTGATTTTCCTTTATCCCGAAAATTCATCTGTTGTTTCACAGAAAGTCATCCACATTTTAAGTAAATTTCACTAGTCTCTGCTTACATGGTAGGTACAAGTGTCTACCTGTACCTATTCTTAGCTACCCTAAAACAGCCCATATGTTTACTTGTACCACAATGACTTCCAGCAGTCTCTGAAATACCCTGCATCTTGTTTTTCAGGCTGCTGCTTATTCCAATAGAAGCAGTGCAAGAATCACTTTCACCTCTGCCAGCGTCTACGGTTAATCTATTAGTCCTTGTATCCCTCCAAGCTAGTAGTTTTCCGACCCACCTAACACTGCCTCGATAGCATCAGCAAATATTCTTGCACCCTTTCTATTTAAGTGTATCCCATCCCTGTAGAAGCAGTATCTTCCTGTTAACAAGTACAGACCAGGCTGAAATTCTACCCCTTGAGCCTTGCACAATCTTTTCAGGGCCAAATTGATCGACAAGGCTCTCATCATATACTCCCTCCTATTGTGTCTCGGCAGAATTGCAGACACTTTCAAATTCAACCCTAATTCACACCTTTTTTTCAACAGTGGCCTATATATCAAGCTTATTGTCAAAGTTTGCAGATGATAGAAAGGTTGGCAGAGTTGTTAATGACAGTAAAGACAGTATGCTACTGCAACAGGATCTAGAAAACTTAAGCAGATGGGCTGCGAAATGGCAACTGAAGTTTAATATTGACTAATGCAAAGTACTGCATATGGGTAGCAGTAACTCAAGAGAAGTGTACCAACTGTGTGGTACTACACTCAGGGAAGTGGAGAATGAAAAAGACCTGGGTTAATTGTGCAATCAGATATGAAGTTCTCTGAGCAGTGCAGATGGGCTGCCAGAGCAGGTCATGGAGTCTTGTCAATGATATATAGGAATTTTTCTAGCAGGGTTAAGGAGATGATTATCCCCTTGTATAAGGCAATGGTCAGGCTACACCTTGAGTTCTGTATAGTGGTCTGGAGACCTCATTTTAGGAAGGATGTAGATTTGCTAGAACGAGTACAAAGAAGGGCAAGATTGGTGAGAGGAACAAAGGGGTGCTCGTACGAAGAAAGGCTTAAGTTCTGCAAATTGCAGCATTTGGAGACCAGGCAACTGCAAAGTGATCTGATTGAGGTGTATAAGGCCTTGAATGGTTTGATGGTTTGAGCAGGCTTAATGCTTGGCACCTTCATAGCCAGGTGGGCAGGAGCAGCAGTGCATAGCACACGCTTCTTGATTAGGCCGGGGTTCGAGCCCGTGACCATCAAATACGGAGGATGCGGAAAGGTCAGGGAAATGACCACCACATATCCCTGGAGCAGTATGGTCTTAGTTGCTAATGCTCCTAAAAAAAAAAAAAAAAAAACCAAAATCAGGCTCAATGCTGATGGGATTCTTCCGCTTGCTCAGATTAAGAACCTGAGGGGGCATAGATTCAAATTGAGGAAAGCCAGTTGTAAAATAGATGTGTAGAGGATTGCCTTTAGCCAGCCGGTAGTTTGCTGGAATTGACTTCCATCTGTTGTTGTGGGATTCAATAGCTTAAATAAATTTAAGGCTGAACTAGACAAATATTTGGAGTGCTTAACGCTAATGCTAATATCCTTCAACCTACAGGTACTTCCCCTGAATCTAAGGGGATGTACCTGTAGATGCTCTCACTGTTATTATGGCCAAAGGTTTATCTACCTCTTTTGCATCTTCTCTTATTAAAATTGAGTAGATTCTGTTAGCCCCAAGTTCTTTGTACGCTTTTAGCTGCAGCAATTTCTCTACAACTTTACTCTTTGTTATTATTAAATCATTTAATTACAAGTCAGTATTTGACAGACTTATGCTAACCTCATTTCTAAAAACTTATTCATGTGTGAATCCAGATGCAAAATGTTTATTCAGTTTATCAGCAATCTGTAAAGGATCATTGATAGTTATACCATTCATACACAGTGGACCATGATTCATTCCTTTTCTTCTAGTATTAATATACACAAAGAATTTCTTGCTACTTTTCTTTACACTCTTACCCAAGGACTTCTTGTAACCTGCCTTAGTCTGCTCAACATCCCTCCTTCCTCTGAGTAACTTGGTTACATACTGGTTTGTACTTATTGTAGAACTCTGTTTCCCTTGACGATTTATAATCATCCCATGCATTTTTTTCCCCTCTGCTATTAAGCAAATAAGTACATCTGACATCCATTTGGTCTAAATCTTGTACAATATCTTTTAATTGGTATAAAATGTTTAATGACCTCAAAGATTATATTTCTAATTACCTCCCATTTGGCATTTACATTTTTTTACAAACATCGATTGGTCCCAATGAACGAGTTAAAAAAAAATGTTTAAGCTGATTATAATCACCTCTGCAAAAACAAAATCCCATCATCCCTTTACAGTAGTTATTTTGCTGAATAATGTATACCAATATGCAATGATCACCATCACCTAAAAGTTCCATAACCCAAAGATTCTTAATACACTTTCTATCAATGCTTGATAACCAGATCAGAAACGTTCCTTTCACTTATTACCTCTCTAACATGTTAGTTTAGATAGCGGTCCTCCAATAAATCAAGAAGTGCTTTGTTACTGTGTAAGCAGCCAACCCATGAGTTCCAGTATATATCTGGAAAGTTCAAATCCCCATGATAAAACATTCTGATTTGTTGATCCACTCTGTATAGATGTTCACTATACTCAACACAATCATTTTGCTTTTAACAGACTCCAACTCTCATTTTTATTTGCCTAGTGTTTATGTTACACAAGACTGATGCAATATTACCCTAGAAACCTGTCTGCTAGTTGTACTGTTTTACAGTCTGTATGCTTCTTAACCAAAAGCATTCTCCCCCCCCCCAATCTTGTCTGTCCTTTCTGTATTCATTATTATCATCATTCATTATTACCATATTCAATCATGTTTCCTCAATATCAGAGTATCACCATGTTTCTATTATACTATAATGATAGCATTTGATGACAATTAATACTTCAAACTCATCAAACTTATTTATTAAACTCCTCTGCATAAGCAAATAAATGTGTGCTTGTTTGTGTTTTTAGTAACTCTTATACAGCTTACATAAATGCTGAACCTGGAGACTGTCATCAGCCCTTGTAATTCCCTCCTGTTATTCATGCTACTGCATTTTAACAATAGAAGCAATGCAGGAATTCAATTCACCTCTGCTTATGGCTGTTGTAAGTTTTATTTTTACTTTCCACTAACACAGCCCTTAGCAAATTTTTAATTTGCTGAGAGCTATGTAAATTTTAAAAAGTTAAAAAGCAAATAAAAAATTTGCTGCCTCGCTCACTACCAAAAAGACTGTGCAGCCTACATATAAAACAACCATGTCCTGAACTTCATAGTTCAAATTAATAGTTCAATTTCATACTTCATAATTCAAATTAATAGTTCAATTTCATACTTCATAGTTCAAATTAATAGTTCAATTTCATACTTCATAGTTCAAATTAAGAAATTTACATAACATATTCGTACTTCATAGTTCAAATTAAGAAATTTTAGCATTAGCATTAGTAGAGGCATATGATGCAAGAAAGCAAGCTTATGCAGCACAGTCAAAAAAAAAAAACCGCTCCCATTTCACCCCTCTGTTCGTTCCAAATACCTGTCCGGTTCAGTCTTAAATTTTTTTAGGCTATCAACTTCCACAACAAAGGATGGAAGTCTGTTCCACCAACCAACTACCCGCTGACTAAAGGCAAACTTCCACACATCTATCCTACATCTGTCTTTCCTCAATTTGAATTTATGACCTCTCAGGTGATTATTCTGAGCAAGAGGAAGAATCCCATCAGTATTGAGCATGCTCAAACAATTCAAGGCTTTATAGACCTCAATCAGTTCATCTCGCAGTTGCCTAGTATTAAGACACTGTAATTTGCAAAATTTAAGCCTTTCTTCGTAAGAGCAACCCCTTGTTCCATTCACTAATCTTGTTGCCTGTCTCTGTACTTGTTACAACAGCTCTACATCCTTCTTAAAATGAGGCCTCCAGACCTGTATACAATGCTCAAGGGGTGGCCTGACCATTGCCTTATACAAGGGGATAATCACTTCCTTATCCCTTCTAGAAAAATTCCTGTATATCATTGACAAGACACTATGAGCTACCCTTGCAGACCATCTGCACTGCTCAGAAAACTTCATATCTGCCTGCACAATTACCCCCAAGGTACTTTTCGTTCTCTACCACTGTCAGTGTAGTACCACAGAGTTGATACGTCACTCTGGGGTTACTGCTTCCCATATGTAGTACTTTACATTTGTCAATGTTAAACTTCATTTGCCACCTCTCAGCCCATCTGCTCAACTTTTCTAGATCCTGTTGCAGCAGCGTACTGTCATTAATGTCCTTAACAACCCTGCCAAACTTCGTATCGTCTGCAAACTTGGACATTAAGCTTTGCTTTACCATCATCAATATCATTTATAAATACAGAAAACAACAATGGATCCAACACTGAACCATGAGGGACTCCACTAATAACATTACTCCATGATGAGCAGTGTCCATTGATTACGACTCTCTGTCTTCTCCCACTCAACCATCCCTTTATCCATAGCAGCAATTTGCCTCCAGTGCCACACTGCTCCAATTTGTTCAGCAGTCTTCCATGTGCAACAGTATGAAAAGCTTTTCTAAGATCCAAATATATGATATCAAAGTTATTCCTTGCATCCAGATCCTTTGTGACCACATCATAGTATCCTCGTATCATCATACGAGCTGCAAGAGTAGCTCATGGTGTCTTGTCAATGATATACAGGAATTTTTCTAGCAGGGATAAGGAGGTGATTAGTCCCTTGTATTAGGCAATGGTAAGGCCACATCTTGAGTACTGTATACAGGTCTGGAGGCCTCATTTCAAGAAGGATGTAGAGCTGCTGGAACGGGTACAGAGAAGGGCAACAAGATTAGTAAATGGAACAAAGGGTTGCTCTTACGAAGAAAGGCTTAAGTTTTGCAAATTACAGAGTTTGGAGACTAGGCACCGGCGAGGTGATCTGATAGAGGTGTATAAGGCTTTGAATGGTTTGAGCATGCTCAATGCCAATGGGATTCTTCATCTTTCTCAGAATAATCACCTCAGAGGGCATAAATTCAAATTGAGGAAGGACGGATGTCGGATAGATGTGCGGAAATTTGCCTTTGGCCAGCGGGTGGTTGGTTGGTGGAACCGACTTCCATCACTTGTTGTTGAAGTTGATAGCCTAAACAAATTTAAAGCTCAACTGGACAGGTATTTCGAACGAACGGAGGGGTGAAATGGGAGTGGGTTTTTTTTTTTTTTTTTTTGGCTGATGCTGAATAAGCTTGCTTTCTTGCATCATATGCCTCTGCTAATGCTAAATGCTAATGCTAATGCTAATCCAATCAAATTGGTCAGGCAAGGCTTTCCCTTAACAGAACCATGCTATGTCCAAGCTATAACTGAAGTCTTGTCTAGATGATCCTGCAGTGCTTCTTTAACCAGTGCCTTCATTAATTTTCCTGGAACAGAAGTTAAACTAACAGATCTATAATTATTTGTGTCCCTCTTTGATCCTCCTTTGTGAATTGGAGTCAAATTTGCAATCTCCAGGTCCATGGGTACCTTCCCTGAGCCCAGAGAAGCTCTCATAATTATGGCTAAGGATTTGCAAATTTCCTTTGCTGCCTCCTTTAATATAACTGTATAGATCCCATCCACCCCGGGTGCCTTTTTTATGTTTATCTTCAACAATTTCTCCTCCACTTTCCTCTCCGTTATTACAAAATCATCTAGCTCACTGACGGAGTTTAACTCACCTCTGGCATTCCCCTTCCTGAATAACTACTCATGGGTGAATGTAGATGCAAAATACTCATTTAGTTTGTTAGCCACCTGAGTAGGATCATCAAAAGTTAAACCATCAATATCCAGTGAACCAATCTGATTCATACACCTTTCCTTCTAGAGTTTACATAGGTAAAGAACTCTTTGTTGTTTTTCTTTGCGTCCTTTTGCCAAAGATTTCTCATAATCTGCCTTTGCCTGCCTAACCTCCTTTGTGACTTGGTTACAGAACAGCTTAAAGCTATCATAGGCTACCATGTCACCCATTAATTTATATGTATCCGATGTATTTTTCTTCTCTGCCATATGCCTCATTAGTTCATCTTACATCCATTTAGGCTTAAACCTTGAACAATATTTCTTATTTGGTATGTAAAGCTTAGTAGGTTCCAAGATAAATTCTTTGAATGTTTCCCATTTTGAATTTGCTGTTGGTAACATCATCAGTTGGTCCCACCGTATAGAAATTAAATACTGACTCAGACCACCTTATTCACCCTTACAAAAGCAAAAATCCTTCCCTTTACCTTTGAGTAACATCTTTGAGTAAATCCCACTTCAGCACACTGTGATTACTGCCATCTAGTGGTTCCTTTATCTGCAGATTCTTAATGCATGAAGAATCACTACTAATCAGATCAAGAGTATTACTCCCTCTAGTTGCCTCCCGAACATGCTGATGCAGAAAACAATCATCCAATAAATCCACAAAAGTCTTGCTAGTATGAGTGACCAACCCACAAATTCCAGTCAATATCTGGGAAATTAAAATCCCTCATTATAAGACTCTCTGATTTACTGGCCCACTCTATTTCCCTGTGCAGTTTCTTATTATACTCATCAGAGTCATTAGGCCTATAACACCCTCCTACTCTCAATTTTGATCTTCTAATGCTTATGTCACACCAAACTGACTCTACACTGCACTGTCCAGCGATGTCAACTGGCTTCACTTCCTTGGATTTTATGTGTTTCTTAACTAATAGCATAACCCCTCCCTCCTTCTATCCTGTCTATTCTTCCTGTACATTGTACTCCACCAAATTCCAGTTCTGCATTCCTTATTTCTGTGTGACACCATGTCTCTGGTATCCCAACAATATCTGCCTTTGATGTTTTGAGCAATACGTCAAATTCATCAAATTTATTTACCAAACTCCTAGCATTGGTGTACATGCAAGTATACATGCACCTGTTCCTATTCTTAGCTACCCTAACACGACCCATGTGTTTACTTTTACCGCAATGATTCCCAGCAGTCTTGAAATACCCTGCATCTTGTTTTCCAGGCTGCTGCTCATTCCAATAGAAGCAGTGTAAGAATCACTTTCACCTCTGCCAGTGGCCACTGTTAATCTATTACTCCCTGTATCCCCCCCCCAAGCTGGCAGTTTTCGGACCTACCTAACACTGCCTCGATAGCATCATCAAAAATTCTTGCATCCTTTCTATTTAAGTGTATCGCATCCCTGTAGAAGCAGTCTCTCCTGTTAACAAATACATTCCAGGCTGAAAAAAATTCTACCCCTTGAGCCTTGCACAATCTTTCGGGCCGAATTGATCGACAAGGCTGTCATCATATACTTCCTCCTATCGTGTCTGGGCAGAATTGCAGACGCTTTCAAATTCAACCCTAATTCATGGCTTTTTTTTCAACAGTGATCTGTACTTGTTAAGTAATTCCACCGGTTTCCTATCTTAATATCATTAGTACAACAATATCACCTTTTGTGCCCTTAAAAGATAATATCTGCTCTACAACGTCATCAACTCTTTCCCCCTGGTAGATATACCCTGGTCCTGTTCCACCTATCCTTTTTACATAGCATGTTTCCCTTTTCCCTGACAATAGAGTCACCAACAACTACTAGTTCCTGTGGGACCAGTGCATTCTGCCTTGGGGGTTGCCGCTGTGTTGCGTGATGATCAAGTGCAATCTCTGGCGTTGATGTGGGCAGCTAAGAGCTTGATGGGCCCCTCAATTTAGATCCTTCGAGGGCATCCACCCTGTCCTTCAAGCTCTCATATAGGCCCCCTAACAATGCTGAGTTGTCGCCTCATTTCCTTACATCGCGCATGCACACACACAAAGACATTCCCCTCAGCAATATCATGTCCCATACCTGATTGCTCCACAAACATCAAGCAAGCAATGCATTTTAAAAGGCTGTGATTCAGAGGGAAATTCCCCCCTTAGTTCTCCTCTAAGCCACAGCATTCCATTTAGCTTGAGCCTTTTGCTTTGCTGCTCTAGTGTGAGTCATGATTTCGATTCAATTTCAATAAATTTCAATTTCAGTACAAAATTATAACCCTAATCTTGTATCCCAATGCAGTTGTAACACTATATATCTATATATTTTTTTTCAGTATCAATTATTATCTTTGAGTTTCTTTATATAACTTCTGTATCAAGTTATGTATTAATTAATTATGTTACGTTTGTAAAATTTAAGTCATTATATGTATTTAGTTAAAAAGTACAATTTAATTATATAACATATTTTTTTAGATATATTGTTATCCATAATTATTTGCTGACACCTACAAATATTTACCATAGGCACTGTCTTTCAACAATGTCCCCAGGTTCAAGTGGAATAGGAAATAGAATAGCAGATTCCACAATAAGTAGTTTTGGCAATCTTAACAACCTTCCGGTACATGTTATTCCTGATTCTGATCCATTTGCAGTGTCAAATGACAAGATAATATCAACTGAAGGATGCTACTCATGCAAAGTGAATGGTGGTAGGCAAAAGAGGGAAACCCAGAGTAACTTTACTAACTTCTACGGCAATACTCTTAAAACTTCTAAAAGCAGAGCATTATTTAGCAAAGGACCAAGAAGACTAGAAAAAAGAATACTGAACAGAATGGTAAATAGTATAATTTTTAATTTTGTGAATAGCTATGAAATGATTATATTTAACATACCTTTAAAGAAAGTGTGTATATATATATATATATATATATATACACACACAGATAAGCCAAAAAATTATAACCAGCGAGTCGTTATGCAAATCGAAGCAACTGCAGGTGAACCAGTGTGCAGGTCGGGACACGGTATAAAAAATACCTGATACTGAGTTCCTTTAATCAGTGTTACTCTTGTTCTTCAGATGGGAAAGGCAGTCGACTTAAGCAAGTTTGACAAATTGTAATGGCCAGACGACTGGGTCAGAGCATATCCAAAATGGCACAGCTGGTGGGATGCTCATGGTCAGCCAAGGTTAGTACCTACCGAAAGTGTTCCGAGGAGGGGAAACCCACGAACCGTGTGAGGTGTTGGATGACGACGGCTCATTGATGCTCGATCTGAGTGAAGTCTTTCCCAGATGGTACGTGGCAACAGAAGGGCGACTTTGGCGCAACTCGCCGGTAATTGGAATGCTGGTGACTGGAGTAATGTGTTACAACAAACAGTACATTGAACTCTGCTGAAAATGGAGCTGCGTAGCCGCAAGCCACTCCAAGTGCCCATGCTAACCCCCATCCAGCGGCAACAGCACCTACAATGGGCACGCAAGTATCGAAACTGAACCTTGAGTGATTGGAAGTTCATCTGGTCAAATGAATCACTTTTTCTGTTGCACCATGTGGATGGCTGTGTACGTGTGTGTCGTTTACCTGGGGAATTGATGGTGCCTGGATGCACCTAGGACGTAAACAAGCTAGTGGCGGCGGTGTCATGCTTTGAGCCATGCTCTGCTGGGATACCCTGGGTCCCCAGGCATTCTGACATCTACCACCTACCTAAACATCATTGCTGGCAAGGTACACCCTTTCATGGCAACAGTCTTTCCCTCTGGTGGTACCGCCTTTCAGCAGGATAATGCGCCATGCCACACCACCCAGATTGTTTGAGACTGGTTTGCAGAACAACAGGAAGACTTCCAGGTATTGCCCTGGCCTCTAAGTTCCTCAGACCATCAATCCCATCGAGCATCTGTGGTTTGTGTTGGAACAGCAACTCCAATCTGCGGTCTCAACCACTGACCTTACAGAAGTTAAATTATCTGCTGGTTACATGTTGGTACCAGATACCCCAAGACACATTTAGAAATCTTATAGCATCCATGCCTCGCTGAGTACAAGCTGTTTTGGCTGCACTTGGAGGGCCAACATCATATTAGGTATATGGTCATAATGTTTTGGCTCATCAGTGTATATAGTTGATATTTTTCACTCTGAACATTGAAAAAGGATCTAAATATTGTTAACTAAAGAATTTTATATTCATTATCAACTAATAAATTTCTTTCTGTGCTAAAGTTTGAATTTCAAAATGCTGTAGATCAGGCATTTGTAAATAGGAGGAAAACAGAAGCTTTTTTGGGAAAATCAAGAGATATTTTAAAGTGCACATTGCACAATAAATTAAATTTTGCTGACAAAATGCATAATTTATATTAAAATAGTCATGGGTTTGTTTACCAGTATAGTATGCTTTTAAACATTAGCTTACCTGAAATTTTTCTATCTATAGATTTCTGTTTGGATGTTCTATAAGACATCAACTGATTTTGATTGCTTCAAGAAAAATATTCTTGCAGACTTTGCCCTCTTCTGAGGGCAAAGTCTACAAGAGTATTTTTCTTGAAGCAATCAAAGAGTATTTGATTACCCGCAAGAGTATTTTCCTCTTCTGAAATTTGAAGTCAAAGTTATTGTTCATAACAATGGCTTTGCTGTCTAGATTTGGCTGTCAGGGGCATTTCCAAACCTTTGCATATGAGCTCAGGTTTTGTTTTTTTAATCTGGCTAAATATTCTCTCATATTTAACACTGCTGTGAGGAACTTAAAATGCTAGCATGACTTGGGATAATATTATATTTCAAGCTTCCTTGTACACTTCCCTAGTCAAGGAACACCATACATCAGTTCTTTCTTCTTTCATGATAACATCTGGTAGGCTCTGAAGCTGAAACTTGAAACTGAGAGAACTAATGCTGCGGAACATTATTATTATGGTGCAAGGAAGAGAGAGAGAGAGAGAGAGAGAGAGAGAGAGAGAGAGAGAGAGAGAGAGAGAGAGAGAGTGTGTGTGTGTGTGTGTGTGTGTGTGTGTGTGTGTGTGTGTGTGTGTGTGTGTGTGTGTGTGTGTGTGTGTGTGTGTGTGTGTGTGTCAAATTAGAAGGGAATCACCAAGAAGAGAAGAATGATGATATCCAGCTCAGGACCCTGGGTGTGCCAAGCCCATACTCACCAGATGTGAGCCCCTGGGGTATATACTGCTTCAACTATTTCTTTATCTTCAATAACTAAGAAGTACTGGAAACTTGTCCACAAAAAATTTCAAATTTGAAAATACGGCACTGCCAATCTTTGAAGTTTAAATTCGTGTTACTTCAGCATTTATAACAACATAATTTTTCAGTGGGAACTTGTTCACTATGTAGTCACATGCAGCAATAACATACTTCCTCATTGAACAAAAAAACAGAATCTTCACATGGTGTTTTAGACTCACCATGATGACCCTGACTGTAAAAATGACTATGACTATGTCAGAATCATCCTTCTTATTTAGTTTGCTATTTTAATCAATTTCCAAAATGGAAGTGGAAGGTTTGAAAATGTTGGTGAAATAAATTGACACATGACATTCTTCAACATATATAAGAATAGTGACCTCAGTATGCAGAGTGAGGTATGTTGGATGACTATCTAAATTCAGATTTTCAAACATTGAAAATATGAATTCTTTAGAATTCCTTTCACCAGATGCTTTGCAATTCAAAAGTTCTTTCTCTTGGAGAGTTCATGAACTGGATTTGGCAGTGGCAAGATAACTGCATCAGACCCAAAATGAGCAAAATTCATAACTAACCAATGCCAATAAACAAGCATGTTGTTTGTTAATAGGTCAATTTTTCACTCCCAGCTAGTATTGCACTTTGACCAGTAAAAGAAGATGAAATAGAAAAGAGTTGGTCATTTGGGCAATACTACAAATGTTACAAACACCATCACATTAATAACTGCAAAGAATAAGCCCCCGAAGCATAACATTTTTTGTCACCAGTGGGTGACAAAAAATGTTATGCTTCGGTTAAACTTTATTTGACCTTTAAGTTGACCACCTGGGCAGCTCACATAGTGACTAGCCAGGTGATCAACTTAAAGAAATTTGTGCTAACTAATAACTGACAAACTGTCAGGTTTTAATGAAAAGGTTTAAATACATAAAATTGTAATTCATGTAAAATTAAAATATATTGAATATGAAATCAGCATGTATTTTGCCAGGAGGCTTTGATTAAAACAAAAAAAGAAGAAGAGTGGTGTTCTCTCTCGTGTTCCTCATGATTTTAAATGTTTCCAGTCATTTCCAAGAAGGCAAAAAATGTATGGCCTTAATGAAAAAGTTCAGTACCTTAACCTAATTTTACAATAAAATGAATTTTAAAAGAGTTTTAAACTTTTGCAGTAAATTACTGTGTTTATTACAGGAACTTTCATTTAATTATGTGAAGTCGGGAGGACTGTTTTGCCTTCAGAATGAGTTTTCCTGGTATTGCACTACCTTCAAACAACATAGCCAAAAGGTTAATCTGACAGTTATTTAAAAGAGACTACCCGGTGATGAGCCACTAAGTTTTGAAACAGGCTGTTGGTAGTAGTGTCTGATCTTTTAAGTAAAGGGCAGATTAACCTTTTGGCAATGTCATTTGTTTGAAAGTAGTGCAAAACCAGGGCAACTCATTATGAAAGTAAAGTGTATTCTACTGTGAGTCATAACACTGCTGTATTAACCGACAACTTAAATCATATTGACCACAAAAGCACATGAAAGGAGAAAACAGTTCTCACAACTTCATACAAGGTTAAAAAAATTAGACTGCTTTTTCCCACATTCCAGTTTGTCCTTCCTTGGCTGATTTCTCTGTTGATGTAAATAAGTTCATTAATGGCTCTACTTACCATTCTATGCTTAGAGGGGTAAGCATAGAAAAGTAAGTAGTAAGTAGTTCATAGAAAAGTAACACCTCTTACCTCAGCTGTCTCAGATCCTAATATTGTATTATATTTTATATGCTGTATTATTATTCTTAAACCACCCTGTGATGCACTTGGTACCAGTATGCATCACAGGTTGTAAACTCTCCCATCAGGGGAGAATTATTATTATTACAGTAGAGTCCTGATTATCCGAGATAATGTGGATCGAGGGTACCTCGGATAATCAAAAACTCAGATAACACAGAAAGTTTGGTAAATTATTATTAAATAAACTGGATTTGAATACATTAACGTGATGATGTAATGTACACTCTATTTTCAGATTAGACCTATTTATTGAACATAATGACTTTTAAATTATACAATAAAACACTTTTAATTTTATTTACAACTGTTTTATTACAAAAGTTTTAAAAAAATAGTACATATATAAAAATTATAAGTCATATACAATAAAAATGTACACTTACAGTCATTAGCACTACTCCTTAATGGGTTTCTGTTTCATAGAAGCGCCTCGCTTTTTAGCTGCTATATTTTGTAGGTGCCCAAGTAACAAAACATCAGTGGGCTTGGTATCCTCCTGCCATACAATATAACGTAAAGCTGACTCAACAGCATTTAGACCTTGTGTGTGTGTGTGTGTGTGTGTGTGTGTGTGTGTGTGTGTGTGTGTGTGTGTGTGTGTGTGTGTGTGTGTGTGTGTGTGTGTGTGTGTGTGTCACTTTTTTTTTGTAGTTTCTGTGCATTCTTCTTCATCATCTTCACTTTCATATTTTTGTTCGTCAACAAGTTTTACGATCATATCATGTCATTTCCAGCTGTTTTCATCAGAATTCATCCACTCTTTAATATCCTCTGTAGTAAGAATGTCCAAAACAGGAAGGTTAATGGCTAGTTCTAAAAGGGTTACTTCACCTCTTTCATCTTCATTTGCCATCTCGTTCTCGTTGGCTTCATTTTGGGAGCATAAAATATTTTTCCAGGATTTAATAAGAGTAGATGTTTTAACATTGTTCCATGCTTCTGCCATCCAGTAAATAATATTTTTGATATTTATTTTTAGACATTTTAAGAGACTTCTCCTATAGTTGCATTTCAGTCTCCAAAACACCTTGATCTAGAGGTTGAACGAGGGATGTCACATTAGGTCGCAAAAACAGAGATCTGATGTCACCAAAATCTAGTTCACTTTCATCTGGATGGTATGGAGCATTGTCTAAAATTAATAGTGCTTTATTGGGTAGTCCCCAGCGGCCTCTGTAGCTGAGTGGTCAGGAGCGGGAATGCAGTAGCACATGCTCTTAGAGTAGAGCCGCTGATTGCTAAATACTGTTGATCTGCCAACCTGCACTGGACCAGCATGGCAGATTATGGTCCATTTCACTCAACATAAATTGTTGAGGAGGCTTCCATCCTGCAGTGGATTGATAATGGCTGCAGTTTACCTTTTTTTTTTTTTTTTTACCTTTATGTTTAAGTTTCTTTTCTTTCAAATTTTTTTGTGCTAGGGACAAATTCTTCATGAAACCATGAAGGTAAAAACAAACTTGAATCCATCCATGCTTTTTTTTTTTTTTTTTTTTGATTTGCATAGTTAACAGGCAAACATTTTACACTTTTTAAAGCTTGTCCATTCTTTGACTTTCCAATGAAAGTTGATTTAAGCTTATGCCCCCTGATGAATTTGAACATGCCAGTACCGTCATTCTTTCCATACTTCATTTTATAACCAGGCTCATTTTTCTTTTCTAGCTGCAAGTGTTTTGGATAGGATTTTATAATTCAGGCCTGTTTCATCAAATTTTGTAAATTTGATCCAAATTCAAATTTTTCTTCTTGAATAATTTTTGCTAACTTAGCAATAAATGTTGCTATTTTTTCGTATTAGCTGATAATTTTTCTCCAGTGATGTTCAGATTCCTAACTCCAAACCCTTTTTTCAACAATCCAACCAACCATACTTGCAATAAATTGTTCTTCCCCTTCATTAAAATGCTTATGAAATTCTAAGGCCTTAGCCTGTAAAATCAGTCCAAAAATTGCATTAGCATTAGCATTAGTAGAGGCATTTGATGCAAGAAAGCAAGCTTATGCAGCATCAGCCAAAAAAAAAAAAAAACCCCACTTCCACTTCACCCCTCTGTTCGTTCAAAATACCTGTCGAGCTGAGCCTTAAACTTATTTAGGCTATCAACCTTCACTACAAGGGATGGAAGTCTGTTCCACCAACCAACCACCCGCTGGCTAAAGGCAAATTTCCGCACGTCTATCCTACATCTGTCTTTCCTCAATTTGAATTTATGCCCTCTTAGGTGATTATTCTGAGCTAGAGGAAGAATCCCATCAGCATTGAACATGCTCAAACCATTCAAGGCTTTATACACCTCTATCAGATCACCTCGCTGGTGCCTAGTCTCCAGACATTGTAATTTGCAAAACTTAAGCCTATCTTCATAAGAGCACCCCTTTGTTCCATTCACTAATCTTGTTGCCCTTCTCTGTACTCGTTCCAGCAGCTCTACATCCTTCTTGAAATGAGGCCTCCAGACCTGTATACAGTACTCTAGGTGTGGCCTGACCATTGCCTTATACAAGGGAATAATCACCTCCTTATCCCTGCTGGAAAAATTCCTGTATATCATTGACAATACTCCATGAGCTACTCTTGCAGCCCGTCTGCACTGCTCAGAGAACTTCATATCTGCCTGCACAACCACCCCCAAGTCCCTTTCATTCTCTACCGCTGTCAGTGTAGTACCACAGAGTTGATACGTTGCTCTGGGGTTGCTGTTTCCCATGTGTAGTACTTCACATTTGTCAATGTTAAACTTCATTTGCTATCTCTCAGCCCATCTGCTCAACCTTTCCAGATCCTGTTGCAGCAGCATAGTGTCAGTAGTGTCCTTGACAACCCTGCCAACCTTTGTATCGTCTGCAAACTTGGGCATTAAGCTTGATATACCATCATCAATATCATTTATAAATACAGAAAACAATAATGGACCCAACACTGAGCCCTGAGGGACTCCACTAATAACATTAGTCCACGATGAGCAGTGTCCATTGATTACCACCCTCTGTCTTCTCCCCCTCAACCACCCCTTTATCCATAGCAGCAATTTGCCTCCAATGTGACACTGCTCCAATTTGTGTAGCAGTCTTCCATGTGCAACAGTATCAAAAGCCTTTCTAAGATCAAAGTATATAATATCAAAGCTATTCCCTGCATCCAGTTCTTTTGTGACTGCATCATAATATCCAATCAAATTGGTCAGGCAAGACTTCCCCTTAACAAAACCATGCTGTGTCTGAGCTATAACTGAAGTCTTGTCTAAATGATCCTGCAGTGCTTATTTAACCAGTGCCTCCATTAATTTTCCTGGAACAGAAGTTAAGCTCACAGGTCTATAATTACTTGTGTCAGCCTTTGATCCTCCTTTGTGAATTGGGGTCACATTTGCACATTTCCAGTCTATGGGTACCTCCCCTGAGTCCAAGGAAGCTCTCATAATTATGGCTAAAGGTTTGCTTACTTCCTTTGCTGCCTCCTTTAATATAACTGGATAGATCCCATGCACCCCGGGTGCCTTTCTTGTGTTTATCTTCAACAGTTTCTCCTCCACTTTACTCCCAGTTATTTCAAGATTCTGTAGCTTACTGCTAGAGTTGAATACACCTCTGGCATTCCCCTCGCTGAATAACTCCTCATGTGTGAATGTCGATGCAAAATATTCATTTAGTTTGTTAGCTACCTGAGCAGGGTCATCAACAGTTGACCCATCAATATCAAGTGGACCAATCTGATTAATCCCCTTCCTTCTAGAGTTTACATAAGTAAAGAACTCTGCTGTTTTTCTTTGCATCCGTTGCCAAGGATTTCTCGTAATCTGCCTTTGCCTGCCTAACCTCCTTTGTAACTTGGTTGCATATCAACTTGTATCTATCATAGGCTTCTCTGT
Organism: Mastigoproctus giganteus; assembly: GCF_048544385.1. Taxonomy (NCBI): domain Eukaryota; kingdom Metazoa; phylum Arthropoda; class Arachnida; order Uropygi; family Thelyphonidae; genus Mastigoproctus; species Mastigoproctus giganteus. Next base: position 115,987,520 of record NC_143583.1, on the reverse strand, counting down.
CATGTGTTAATTTGTAAGTATCCCATGCATTTTTCTTCTCTGCCATATGCCTCATTAGTTCATCTGACATCCATTTTGGCCTAAACCTTGAACAATATTTCTTAGTTGGTATGTAAAGCCTGGTAGCTTCCAAGATTAATTCTTTGAATGCTTCCCATTTTGAATTTGCTGTTGGTAACATCATCAGTTGGTCCCACTGTATAGAATTTAAATACTGTCTCAGTCCATCGTAGTCGCCTTTACGGAAGCAATAACCCTTCCCATTACCCCTAATGGTAGTTACCTCTTTGAGTAAATCCCACTTCAGCACACTGTGATCACTGCCACCTAGTGGTTCATTTATTTGCAGATTCTTAATGCATGAAGAATCACTGCTGATAATCAAATCAAGAGTATTACTCCCTCTAGTTGCCTCCCGAACATGCTGATGTAGAAAACAATCATCCAATAAATCCACAAAAGCCCTGCTAGTGTGTGAGTGACCAGCCCCCAAATTCCAGTCAATATCTGGGAAATTAAAATCTCCCATTATAAGACTCTCTGATTTACTGGCCCACTCTATTTCCCTGTACAGTTTCTTATTATACTCATCAGAGTCATTAGGCCTATAGCACACTCCTACTCTCAATTTTGATCTCCCAATGCTTATGTCACACCAAACTGACTCAACACTGCACTGTCCAGCGATGTCGACTGGCTTCACTTCCTTGGTTTTTATGTGTTTCTTAACTAATAGCATAACCCCTCCCCCCTTCCTATCCTGTCTATCCTTTCTGTAGACGTTGTACTCCCCAAATTCCAGTTCTGCATCCCTTATATCTGTGTGACACCACGTCTCTGATATCCCAACAATATCTGCCTTTGATGTTTTGAGCAATACCTCAAATTTATTTACTAAACTCCTAGCATTGGTGTACACGCAAATATACCTGCACCTGTTTCTATTCTTAGCTACCCTAACACAACCCATATGTTTACTTGTACCGCAATGGCTCCCAGCAGTCTCTGAAATATCATTCATCTTGTTTTTCAGGCTTCTGCTCATTCTAATAGAAGCAGTGCAAGAATCTCTTTCACCTCTGCCAGTGGCTACTGTCAATCTATTGGTCTTTGTCTCCCCCCAAGCTAGCAGTTTTCCGACCCACCTAACACTGCCTCGATAGCATCATCAAATATTCTTGCACCCTTTCTATTTAAGTGTATCCCATCCCTGTAGAAGCAATCTCTCCTGTTAACAAGTACAGTCCAGGCTGAAAAAAATTCAACCCCTTGAGCCTTGCACAATCTTTCCAGGGCCGAATTGATCGACAAGTCTCTCATCATATACTCCCTCCTATCGTGTCTGGGCAGAACTGCAGACACTTTCAAATTCAACCCTAATTCTCGGCTTTTGTTCAACAGTGACCTGTACTTGTTAAGTAATTCTGCCGGTCTCCTACTCTTAATATCATTAGTGCCAACGTCTACAACTATATCACCTTTTGTGCCCTGAAAAGATGATATTCGCTCTACAACGTCATCAACCTTTGCCCCTGGCAGACATACCCTGGTCCTGTTCCACCTATCCTTTTTACAAAGCATGTTCCCCATTTCCCTGACAATAGAGTCACCAACAACTACTAGTTCCTTCGGGACCAGCGCATTCTGCCTTGGGGGTTGCGTCTGTGTCACGTGATGCCCAAGTGCAAGCTCTGGCGTTGATGTGGGCAGCTGAGAGCTTGATGGGCCCCTCAATTTAGTTTCTTCGAGGGCATCCACCCTGTCCTTCAAGCTCTCATATAGGCCCACAAGAACGCCAAGTTGTTGCCGGATATCGATACACTCCTTGCATCGCGCACACACAAAGACATCCCCCATGGCAGTATCATGTCCCGTACCTGATTGCTCTGCAAACATTAAGCAAACAGTGCATTTTATAAGGCTGTGAGTCAGAGGACAACTGTCCCCCTCAGTTCTACTCTGAGCCACAGCACTTCCATTAGCTTGAGCCTTTTGCTTTGCTGCTCTGGTCTGAGTCATGATTCTATTAATTTATTAATTAATTGTAATTAATTATGTTATGTTATTAATTATGTTAAATATAATTAATTATATTACATTTGTAATCTAAGTCATTATATGTATTTATTTAAAAGTACAATTTAACTGCTAACGAAGTTCAACTAACGCTATCTAGTACGGTATATAACTATCGTATCACAAAGGCGGGAAAGTTACGAACGGTAATCTACGGACACTTAAGTATTAATTAACTTTCAAATCACGCTGTCTCAATTCAGAATAAACTAACGATCCTTACTATGTCTATAAGCTACTTTCAGAAATAATTCGATGTAAAAAAATATTCAATCAAGCGGCTAAATATGACTAAAGAACTTCTCGTTCAGCGGAGTTGCAAACACGTGGATACCCTTACCGATACTTTTATGCCATTACAAGGCCGAGTAAAGAATAAATACACCAAATTAATCAGAAAATCACAAAATAATGTTATACTACTAAATTTAAATCAAAAGTTTTAGAAAAACAATAATTTCAAATCAATAAATAAGAAAAATCCACTTAGCGGCTTTGAACACGACAGTCTCCTAGTAGCCTCGTCAGACAAAGGAAGCCATTGGGCTTCCTTTGTCTCCCCTCTGTGTGAAACACAAAAAAAAGAGCTTCAGAAATTTGTTCAAATTCTTCTTTCTTCATTATTTTTCTATTCAAATTTTCACTATCACATACAGATGCTCCTTACTATCACTGTTACATACAGCCTCCCAGCAATTAACACTGCATTCTCCCCTGGCCTTCACCACAACTGAAGAAAGAAGAAGGTATATAAAGCCTTGAATGGTTTGAGCGTGCTCAATGCTGATGGGATTCTTCCTCTTGCTCAGAATAATCACCTGAGAGGGCATAAATTCAAATTGAGGAAAGACGGATGTAGGATAGACGTGAGGAAATTTGCCTTTAGCCAGCGGGTGGTTGGTTGGTGGAACAGACTTCCATCCCTTGTCGTGGAAGTTGATAGCCTAATTAAGTTTAAGGCTCAGCTGGACAGGTATTTCGAACGAACAGAGGGGTGAAGTGGAAGTGGTTATTTTTTATTTATTTTTTTATTTAATTTTTTTTTGGCTGATGCTGCATAAGCTTGCTTTCTTGCATCAACTGCCTCTACTAATGCTAATGCTAATAACAGTAAGTTAAGGTGCCCAGAGAGTGCACCTCAACTTACTATGCAATAAAGCAAGAGTCAAACAAATGAAACGAAAGCCAGAAGAATGAATGAGAGAGCGTGTGAGAAAAAGAACACAAACCATAAATGTTACAGTTAAGTACACACTAGCCCTAGTTTCAATCATTTATATTCTTACTTATTTAGCTAAATTATTATGCATTAGAATTTAAATTTACATTATACGCCATTGCATCCCCCCTATGATATGTGAGAAAAAAAGATGAATGAGTGAAAAAAAAATATATATTATAAAATATAAGAAAAAAAAAAGTATAAAAATAGAATGCAAGTAGAGTGAGAATGCAGATTATGAATGAAGTAAATGTGTGTGTGTGTGTGTGTGTGTGTGTGTGTGTGTGTGTGTGTGTGTGTGTGTGTGTGTGTGTGTGTGTGTGTCCACCAGGAGATGGTGGGGATTACTCCCTCCTTTGCCTGGTGGGTTCCCCACTGCCAGTAACATATCCCTTCCCCAGAGTGGGATGGGCAGTTTGACCTTCCTACCGGATTCGACACTTACATGGACCTGACAACAATCATCGATGGAGACATACTTACTGCAGCTCTGCTGCCGACACGCTATTTGGTGATCTGAACTGGGTACTCCAACCCAGTTCCCTTTAAAACCCCATCCCCAGGCAGGGGCGGAGGAGGAGATGAGTCTCTGTCTCCTCTCCTCCCCTCCCTGCCTCCCCCATACTTCGTCTGGTGGAGCTCATCCTCTGACCTCTTTGGGGATACCTACTCTATCGTTCCCATCCTTCTACCTGTTTCCCCCTAGTCTTCAGTCTTCCTCCCACTCTAACTAAACCGACCGAGTACGCCCCTGTCAATGCCACCAAATTCTAATCAACATCTAAATTCAACTGCTTTCTCATAAATTTCTTTCAGCCTTTCCAAATTCTAGTGTTGACCCCACCCCTTTTTTATATATATAGGCCTTGCCAGCTACTGAAATTCTAGGAAATTAGGTGGCAGTGCCTGCCAGATTACTTAAATATTCTATTGGGTGCCTGACCTACTTTCTCATGGCAACAGTAGGCCCCAATAGGGGCCCAATGGCTAAACGATCAGAGAAACAGCAGAACATAACAATACACAACATTCCACCCCCCCATACACCTTTAAATCTCTGGCCTTCACAGAGTTCTGCATCACCCATACAAAGAATACAACACAGAGATGGGAGAAACCCCTGGTGCCGACAGCCAACTAACACACTTACAGATGCTCCTTGTTTCAATTTCCTTTTTTTCAATTTCTTCTCTCTCTTTCTCCTCCAGTCCCCAACAGTCACTTCACCAACACCTAAGTCACTAGCCACTTTTTTTTATTGTTTCTCCTTGATCCAAGTGTTTTATTGCATTCAACTTCATATCTAAAGACACAACACATTTCTGTTTTCTACTCATAGTGCTTACACTAACCCTAATAACATAGATGAAACATGACAAATCAAAAAATTTGAAAATTAGAGTAAAAAGTCATGAAATCAACAAACATAAAAGATCTGCACGGCTCAACAATCAACTGGTGTGAGTTCCCACTCTGTACTGAACTATGTCTTTGATGACAGCATATATATAACTTTTTGACAACTCACCTTGGATAATGTGGAATCTCGGTTAAATGAGTCGGTTAATCAGGACTCTACTGTATTATTATACTTATGTTATTATTTCTTCCTGATGGGGAGGGTTCCACCCTGTGATTGGTACTGGTAAGTGCACAGGATGGTTGTTATATCCAGCTATTATTATTACTGTTGGTCGAGGAATCATCTGATTATTCTACAGGTGTTCAGGATTGTGACTTTCTGGAGGTCCTTGTAGGTATTGTCTGAGAGACCTATTGCTGCTAGGCTCTTATGTAGGGTCTTTGGCACCATACCAGTGATTAACACGGTGATCGGCATGGTCTTTATCTGTTCCATATGCCATATCTCTTTGATCTCCTATCTTAAGTCTGTGTACTTCTTGATCTTTTCCTCATAGGTTTTTTGGAGGTTTCTGGTGTTGAGCACTGCTATGTTGATCAGATAGGTAGCATTTTCCTTCTTGTTGATGAGGGTTATGCCTGGTCTGTTATGTGGGATTGTCTTGTCTGTTATTATGGTGCAGTCCTGGTACAGCTTGTGGGTGAGGGTCTCTAGTACAGCCTGGGGTTCGTACTTGTAATATGGTACACTTTCTTTGATCAACTGGTATTTCTTCCTAGATTCTGATGTATTATCTAAGTGACCTGGTCATGTCTGTGAGTCATCTGGGTGATCACCCTGCATCTTGCTGTGATGTGTTGGATCATTTCCGAAGCCAGGTACCATCATCTACACGTGTCACTCAGGGTTCCTCAGCGATGTATTTTCTATAGTTTCTGATGTTGATTACCTGATCTTCAATGGTGAGCATAAACCCTTCAGTCTCGGGGAAGGGTGTCCCACTCGTGAGCCAGCACTGGAATCCATTATATCTGTGTGACCTTAATGGAAGTCATTATAGTGTCTGCCATGGAGTGGATTCTTTGTCCATCCTTCTAGCTTCGTTTGTTACTTCTGGGCTGGAGGGGTCACTTTGCTTAGTGGATATGTCTCTTGTCTATCTTCCTTATGGCCTGGTAGAGTGGTACAGTGTTTTGTTGAAGTGATCCTTCCGGTTCTCTATTGCTTTCTTTTATTGCTTGATGAGGTCTATCAAGCCCCTTCCTCCTTCTTTCTGAGCTGTGGTCAGTCTCTCTCTACGGTCGTCTTTGGGTTCACAGCTCTTGGTCATCATCATTGTCCTTGTCTTTCTCGTGATCTCATCCAGCTTGGTGTTAGTTCATTCTATGATTCCAAAGGAGTATGTAAGCACTGGGACTGCATATGGCTTTAACTGTGTTCTCTCCATTCAACTTTGCTTTGAACATGCTTCTGAATCTCTGATGGTATTTTTCAGTCAAGTAGGCCTTGATCTCCTTGTGCTCTAACTGCTAAGCCCGCATCTTTACTATCTCTTTACCAGTCTGCAGCTGATAGTTTTAGTTAATTAGTTCCCCTAATGCAATTCATGGTTTTGCATTTGTCTAGTTCAAATTCCATCCTGATGTCATTACCTGCTGAATTCTTCAATGACCCTGAATAGCTGTTGGAATTGCTTCTCAGTTCCTGCATAGAGCGTGATGTCATCTATGTACATCAGGTGGGAGAGAGAGAGAGAGAGTGTACAGGTATTTTATATTCATACTTGCTGTTGTTGAGTATGGTGAATAGCAGAAAGAACAACAGTGGGCTGAGGGCATCTAATTGAAAGATTCCTCTCTTGATGGGGATTGGTCTGCTTGTGATGTTCCTACCTTGATGATGTTCCATTTCACCATGGTTGCTTTTATGAAGTCTGTTACTGTCGGATTGGTTTGGCCACCATTATTATTATTATATGGAGTTTTTTCCACCTGTGATGGGTACTGGTACTAAGTGCATGGGATGGTTGGTTGTGTCCAATTACTATATTATTATTGTTATTATTACTGTTGATCGAGGAATGATCTTACCATCTTACCGTTGTTCAGGATCGTGGTTTTCTGGAGTTTCGTGTGTGTTCTCTGGGAGGCCTATTGCTGCTAGGTTTTTATGGAAGCTCTCTGGCACCATGTCAGTGGTATGCCACATATCTTTGACTTCCTGTTTAGGTCTGAGTACTTCCTGATCTTTTCCTCATAGCTGGTATTTTTGCACTAGCTTCTGATGTATTATCCTGGCCATCTGGTCATGTCTATGAGTGTACTCCATCCTATGAAGATGTGCTGGATTGTTTCTGAGGGAAGGTGGCATCAACAATATGTGTCATTGTTACTCCGGGGACCTTGCCGACATATTTTCTGTAGTTCCTGGTGTTGATTACCTGATCTTAGATGGCACAGCTGAGTTCATATAGCAACACCCACTCAGTTGCTCAGTAAGAGGGGGAGAATTATATTAAATTTAACAGTTACACTAAAAGAAGCAGCAAAAAGGTAAGCAGCTCTTTCTATAGCCACTGGCCATAATTATGAGGCATCCTCCAATTCACAAGTAGTCCCTATAGATTGGAGATATGTGTAAATATCTCTCCTATTCACAAAGGGGGGGGGGGAATCAAAGAACAAAGCGAATAACTACAAAAATAACAATAGCTTGACCTCTGTTCAAGCTATTGCAGGACCATATTAATAGGAATGCAGTCATACAGAAATCACAACATGGATTTATTAAGGCAAGTTTGCCCGATCTGATATACTACTATGATGCAGTAATAAGGGAACATACAAAAAATAATTTTTACATCATATACTTAGATTTCAGTAAAGCTTTTGCCACTGACTTTTGTACAAATTCGAGCATTTCGGGCAAGTTTCTGCATGGTTAAAGAGATGGTTGAATGGAGTTATTACAGTGTTATTAATGGGTACTGCTCTTCTTGGAGTATTAGCAATGGCCACATAGTGCAAGGAAGCCCATGGCTTATGCTGCACCAGCAAAAAAAAAAGAAAAAAAGAATAAAATAATAATAAGAAACTTTTTAAAAAAATAAATAATTAATAAAAGAAAAGGAAATAGACAACCTATGTGTTCCCTACTCCCGTAGGTAATTCAGCTGACCTTTGAATTTCCGCAAAGTGTCAGCCTCTACCACCCATGTAGGTAACTTATTCCTGTAATTTATAACTCGCTGGTTAAAATAAAACTTCTTGCAGTCCAGTCTAAACGTCTCCCCCCCCTAACTTGAATTTATGGCCTATAGTTCTAGAATCATTTATAACTGAAAATTTTGTCCTCATTCATTTTACTTATGCCTCTCAGAGCCTTAAACACCTCAGTGAAGTCTCCTCTAAGGTGCAAGTTTCCAAGCTTTGCAACTCACATATTCAAAGTCTCCTCATATGGACGCCCTTTTGCCGATCTCACCAGGTGAATTACCCATCTTTAGACCCATTCAAGAAGCTCAATGTCTTTCTTTAGGTGCAGTCTCCATACTTGAACACAGTATTTCAAGTGTGGTTTAACAATAGCCTTATATAATGGGATTATCACATCCTTATCTTTACTAGCAAATGTTCAATAAATCATCGATAGAACACCATGGGCCTTCCTTGCAACCTGTCTACAATGCTCGGAAAACATCATATCTGACCATGTCATAACACCCAAGTCCCTTTCTTCCACTACTAGCTTTAGTTCAACTCACCAAGTGTATGTTATTTTGGGGTTACTGTTCCCCAAGTGTAATACCTTGCACTTTGCTGGATTAGCATTAGTAGAGGCATACGATGCAAGAAAGCAAGCTTATGCAGCATCAGCCAAAAAAAAAAAAAACCTCCCATTAAAGCACAGATGCCATTTTTCTGACCATCCCTGAAGTCTATCTGGGTCACTCTGAAGAAGCTCTGCTTGGCAGCAATCATTAATTACTCTACCAATCTTTACATCATCTGCAAATTTAGATGTCATGCCCTCTGTCTCTTCATCGATGTCATTTATGAAAATCAAAAACAACAGTGGTCCTAGTACTGATCCTTGGGGAACCCAACTTCTTACATTAACCGAATCTGAGGAATAACCATTTATCACAACCCTCTGCCTTCTGCCCTGAAGCCATCCTGCTATCAATCTAAGGATTTTCCCTGTGAGTCCAACCTGTTCCATCTTATAAAGTAACTCCTCATGTGGGACTGAGTCAGTGCCGGACTAAGGCACAGGTTAGTAGGGCTCTTGCCCTGGGCACCAAAATCAGAAGAACAGTGAGGCAAGAAATATATACATCCTTAGTAAGAGGGTGCCATAAACCTTTCTGCCCAGGGCATGGAAATACCTTGGTCCAGCTCTGGACTGAGTCAAATGCTTTGCTGAAATCCAAATAAACAATGTCGACATTATTCCATAAATCCAGCTCATGAGTGACTCTGTCAAAATAGCTTACCAGATTTGTTAAACATGATTTGATTTTCCCTTTACAAAACCATGCTGAGTATCCTTCAGAATTCCATTTCTATCTAAATGATTCTGAATTTCACCCTTGATGAGTGACGTTATTAGGGGAATCTGTCAGGTTTCAGTGCTTGTCCCTTTTTCTGTTTGCAATATTGATGAAGCCACATCAAGTTTATTATCTTATGTTTGCAGATGATATATGAAGGATAGAAGGATTCACAGAAATCAAGGCATACTTTTGCAACATTACCTATAAAAAATTGGACAAATGGGCTGAGAAATGGAAATTGAGGTTTAGATTGATATATGTAAGATACTGCATAACATACCAATTAGGTTGTGCCACATTCAAGGTGTTGCAGATGTAGGGGTAATTGTTTGGTCTGACATGAAGTTTTCTGAGCAGTACTGACTAGCTTCTAGGGCAGCTCATGGGGTTTTTTCAATGATGTATACTAGAATTTTGCCAACAGAAATAATCTCATGCTATTAGGAATGGGATAAGTCCTGCATTCAGTAGTCAAAATATGTTAGGCCACATCTTGAGTACTGCATACAGGAGGGATGTGTTGAAATGGGTGCAGAGATGAGCATCAAGATTTCTCACAAATGTGTACTATTATCATGAAAGACTTCTGCAAATTGCAGCACTTAGAAACTACATTTGATTGACTGAAGTGTTTATGCTTTAAATGGATTGAGTAAACTAAATGCACCTTTACAATTTCTCAGATGACATGAGGTAACATAAATTGAAAAAGGATGGTTGCATGTGATAAATATGCAAAAAGTTGACTTCAGTTGGAGAGTAATTAATTGTAGGAACTAACTTCCATCTGTGTTGTGGAAGTGGGTAATTTAAATAAATTTATGGAGGAATTAGACAAATTATTAGAAGGATAGGCAAATGAGTTGTGTTTTTTGTTCTATTGCTTTATAAACTTGTTTCTTTGCATCATTTATCAGTTCTAAAACTCTTCTTCAATGTGCCTTCTCTTTGGAGGTTGGCTGGCATCTTTGCAGTGGACGAATGTGAGGTAGGAGCCCTAAACAAACCCTCGTTACTCTGATCACTCTCTGAGGCTTGATAACTAAGATTTCCTTCTTTTCCCGCGACTTTTTTCCATTGATCTTGCCCTGGATTATCAATTGCAACATCTTATATTTATCATTCCTTATCATATGTCCTAAATATTATTTCAGTTTCCTCTCCTTAATGGTGTTAGTTATTTCTGTCTTTTTCTTCTCACAACCTCATTATTCTTTATCTTATCAGTCTGTGACACTCTTAACATTCATCTGTAACTCCACATCTCAAAAGCATATAACTTATTCTGGGTTTCCTTTGTCAGTGTCCAGGCCTCAACTCCATAAAGGAGGACAGAAATGATCACTGCGGTGATCCGCAGTGATCACTAGATCACTGCGGCATAGAAAATTCTTCATTTTAAGGAAGTGCTTGTTCGATTCTTGAGTGTACTTCAATAGAATGGTCCCCAGGCCTTGTTCAACTTTTAACCCTTTCAATTTCTTCATTATTGATTGTAATTTTTGTTCACCCTTCTTTCTCACTGATCACCATAAGTTTTGTTTTCTTGATGTTTCACTTCAGACCAAATTTTTCACTTATTCTATTAACTCTATCCATTAATGCTTGTAAATCCTTCTCAGAGCTGGCCAGCAATATAGTGTCATCTGCATATCTGATCATATTTATTGTATTGTCATTAATCTTTATCCCTTCTGTACATCCCTCTGAAGCTTCTTTAAAAATTTCTTCAGCATACACGTTGAACAATATAGGTGATAGAATACAACTATGACCTCTTTTAATTTTTATCTCTTCATTAAAATTTTATAGCAAAAGCTTATCTTCCAGTACTCGCCTTTTAGAAAGGGATAGATGGAACAGTAGAAGTATTGGCAGTTGTTAACGTATTTTGTTTAATGACAGTTGTATAATTTTATAGCTAACGTACTGTCTGTTAACTCATTAAAATTTTATAGCAAAAGCATATCCCTCAGTACTCACCTCTCACTCTTATCTCCCAGGTGAGTACTGGGAGATAAGCTTTTGCTATAAAATTTTAATGAGTTAACAGACAGTACTTTAAGCCTTAGCTAAAAAATTAAACAACTGTTTTTATCTATTCCGATTTTTCTCCTTCTATTCATACCTTAGCTGATTGTTCCCAATACAGATTCACCATTATTCTGATGTCTTACTCGATCGAAGGCTTTCTCATAATCCAAGAAGCAAATGAATACCTCTTGGTTCACATCTTGACATCTTTCTACTAGTCTGAACTGCAAACAGGGCTTCTCTGGTACCCAGTCCTTGTCAGAAGCCAAATTGAGAATCACTAAGTATTTTCTGACATCTTTTATAAATTCATTTGTGTATCATCCTTAGAAGTAGCTTCAGTGCATGGCTCATCAAACTAATTGTTCTAAATCTCTAAATTGAGAACCACTACCGTAGCCAAGTGGTCAGGAGCGGGAGTGCAGTAGTACATGCTCTTTGAGTATTCAGTAACCTCTCACAAGGGACTGAGTTATATGTCTAGCTAAAATCCAAATAAACTATGTTGAAATTGTTCCCTACAGCTAGCTCATGAGTAACTGTGTCAAAATAGCTTACCAAGTTAGTTAAACATGAATTTAACCCTAACTTGCTTAGATGGAAATGACATTCTGTTCTTCAGAATGTCATTTCCATTTAAATGTCCCTAAATTGCACTCTTAATCATTGCCGCCAACATTTCCCCTACCACTGAAGTTAAATCAACCAGGTCCGTAGTTAGCAAATTATCAATTAGAAATACCTTATGTACTTGCAATACATTGGTACTTCTCCAAAAGGAATCTCTCTCTCAAGTCCAGTGATGCCTTCATAATTAACTTCAGTGGTTTAATAAACTCTCTGGCTACCTCCCTTAAAATTATAGAGCATATGCCATCAACTCTGGGAGCCTTGCTGTTATGCTCAAAAGTTTTCCTAATAAAATCATCTGCAGTTTCGAAATCACTAATTTCATATGGCTCAAAAATCACTTGCACAGCATCTCTTCAGCATGAAGGGTCTTTTTTCAGTAAAGTTCAATGCAAAGTACCTATACAATTCATAAGCAACATCGGCTATGCTATCTAAGACTTTCCCATACCTGGTATGCAAGAATTTAATCTGTTCCATTTTCTTTGTGTTTGCATATACAGAAAACTTCTTGTGTCCATTCATTGCTATCTTACCCAGTGCTTTCTCATCCTCAGCCTTCCCAACCTTATGTGTTATACTATTACAGATCAACTTGTTGCTGTTATAGGCTTCAGTATTTTCATCATTCTGTAACTTCCCATGCTATCTTTTTCTGCTCTGTTAGACTGGCCAGCTCTGTATTCATCCATCTTGGCATCCTCGTTCTACATTTTCTTAATGGTACATATGCGTTCATAGCCTCTGTGATTATTGCTTTAAAGGTATTCCATAATTCTAGTGTTCACTCTCCCTCTGCAATCCTAAGTAGTGCCTTAAACTGTCATAATTCCTGCTTTCTGAAATTTAAACCTATGCCTTTACCTCCAATCTTTCCTTCACCTTTCATATAATGACTGCATGATTAATACTACCTGCCAATGGTTCTGTCAGCCCTGTGATGTCATGTGGTTTGTGAGTAATGATGAGTATTGGTGAATGAGTTTCCTCGGCCAGATGTAAGGATATGTCATTAATGATTTTCTATATTCATATCGCCACAAAAATGAACTCAAGATCACCACAAGCAATCTACTTTAAGAGTAAAGGAGTGTTGGGGTGATTATGGTACTTGGATTTTTTTGATTAATTTTAATTTTAAAACAAAAGTAATCATATAAATGTATGACAGATATTGTATAGAGTCACTTCTGTTCCCACTTTGATATCTTGGTCAACAGAAAATTAATATTTGCATTCAACCCCAGTTTTCCTACTTCACCAATCTCCCTACTTCTTAAATAGACAGAATTTGTCAGTGTCCTTCAGTTCATTCTCATGATGGTAGGACTATAGAAAAAGGAGGACACAGTTGTTTTCAGGTTCAAGAGTGAAGAATGTTACGGTATTGAATGTTGAGAAATATGTGGAAATCATGCAGTGACTCTCTGGCTTTGTTCCAAATGATGAAAAATGACAGAGAGTGGCATTTCGTCACCTTGGACCTGATGTAATGTAATTTATTAATTAGTTCCTTTTGGGCACTGATACATTTGCACAATCTACAAAGCAGACTTGTGGCTTTGACATATAGGTAAAGTTAAATCAGCATATACAGGATGATTTTTTTATTCCTCATACTATTTCTTTCCTCTGTAGTCTTGTAAGCTTCAAATTTTTCATAAAAAAATATCATTACAATGTAGAGAAAAGTTCAGAGATTTTGTTTGTAACACTGCAAGGGTTGTTCTGGATGAAATATGACAAGACTCATTTCTAATTACTACCCTGAGGTGTATGACAAAGGAATGACCTCAGTATCTACTGATTTAAATTCATGATTTTTATCTCTAGAGTTAATCTCAAGGACAGTGTTCCAGAAGAATTCATGAACATTCATGTGCTGAAGAAAGTTACCAAAGGTGAAATTTTTGGAGCATGTTCTTTGAAATTTAATAGTCCAACTGAAGCACATTATTGATGAACATGTTGGTCACACTGAACATGTTTTGGCGTGAACTTCCCAACATTGCTAAATATAGTTCACATGTTAATTTCTGCTTTTAAACAATGTTGATGCATTGATGCTACATGTGAACTCCTGGCACTCGTCGCCATGATGGGATATTGTGCTGTAACTCTGTACTTCGCAATAAAGATTTATTTATTTATTATGTTCTTCAGGTGAATAAAATGGTGTGATGAATAGAAAATCATCCTGTGGAAGAATACTGCTTTCTGAATACAGGCACTCCTCTATTTACACACAACTCGCAGATATGTACAAAGCACAAAACTGTTGTTATGTTTGGTTATAAGAATCAATTTTGAATGCCTTCGTGATATTTTTCTAAAGCAGATTTCTAGAGGTCACTACCATAAAACAATAAAAACAATTAGCAGTTTCTGGTTTATTGGGCTTTTCTGTTAGCGCAATCTATTATAAACGGGTAGTAAACTCGATCTTATTGCATTTGCAATGATACCGAAAGCTGGAATTCTGTGGAATTTTACGTTATTATGGTGAAATGTGCTTCCCTTTCACTGAAATCTTCAATCATATAAAAAAAAACATAAATAAATTTTCAGAATCTTCTCTCCATTCCTATTTTTTAAAGCTTCGTAAACTTCTTACTTTGTATCTAATTTGTGCATATCATGTTATTTGCAATTTGTGCATGCTGTCCTTTGTTATTGATTGCTTAATTTCTTACTGTTTTAAATTTTATGACAAAAAAAAAATGTCAGTGAACAGAAATATCAATTAGTTACACTATTAATTAATTAATTAAGCTATGTACGTAAGAATAAATTTATTTTTATTTTGCTAACCTGTGGGAAATATTCCGATTTTCACACATCATTTAATTTTGTTAATTGGAGGAAGTAAAGTGTAAATCTGTGCTCTATATCTTTACTTTTATAGCCTGTGGATAATATTTCTCCTACTTTCGCTTCTTAGAATACAATTAAAATTCAGTTCGCAAACATGATCACAGTGACCGGTGCATACTACATATCATGAATCAACAGGGCTTACCTTTATTTTTGATATAGGAAGCTTCTTTTCCAACTCTCCTTGTCCAACTCGCTAATAATTCATGGGGAAGGCGATATCAATTTTGCAAAACATTGTCATAAAGTTAGATTTTGGAGGTCTAAACAGGCTAATAATTAAGGACCGATTTTTCTTTTTGGTCCTGTGGCTAGAATTTTGAGTTAAATTTAGGGGTCTAATAATTGGGTAAGGGGCAGGGGGGTAGGGGTTGGGGGTTATTCTCTACATTCCTTAAGTTGGACTGGAACTTTTCGGGGTATCATGTTCACAGGAAGAGAGTTACTCACAATTACTCACAATTCGATTGTAACTCTCTTCCTGTGAACATGATACCCCGAAAAGTTCCAGTCCAACTTAAGGAATGTAGAGAATAACCCCCAACCCCTACCCCCCCGCCCCTTACCCAATTATTAGACCCCTAAATTTAACTCAAAATTCTAGCCACAGGACCAAAAAGAAAAATCGGTCCTTAATTATTAGCCTGTTTAGACCTCCAAAATCTAACTTTATGACAAAGTTTTGCAAAATTGATATCGCCTTCCCCATGAATTATTAGCGAGTTGGACAAGGAGAGTTGGAAAAGAAGCTTCCTATATCAAAAATAAAGGTAAGCCCTGTTGATTCATAATATAATAGAATATAGGAATTATCGAGCACGTAATAGCTCTCTAGTATCAAATCTATTAAATACTACATATCGTATAGTGAATGGTATTTTTTTTTTAAGAGTCCATCGTAAAGTGATTTTATCATAGATTAAATAAAATTACATATTGTATTTAGATTAAATTAGTTCTAATCATTGTATGTTTTTTCAGGCTCGTTTAACTCGGTTACAAATCGTAAAATGCTGTACATGATGAAGTTAGAGTACTGTATACAGGTCTGGAGGCCTCATTTCAAGAAGGATGTAGAGCTGCTGGAACGAGTACAGAGAAGGGCAACAACATTAGTGAATGGAACAAAGGGGTGCTCTTATGAAGAAAGGCTTAAGTTTTGCAAATTACAGTGTCTGGAGACTAGGCACCAGCGAGGTGATCTGGTAGAGGTGTATAAAGCCTTGAATGGCATTGAGCATGCTCAATGCTGATGGGATTCTTCCTCTAGCTCAGAATAATCACCTGAGAGGGCATAAATTCAAATTGAGGAAAGACAGATGTAGGATAGACGTGCGGAAATTTGCCTTTAGCCAGCGGGTGGTTGGTTGGTGGAACAGACTTCCATCCCTTGTCGTGGAAGTTGATAGCCTAAATAAGTTTAAGGCTCAGCTGGACAGGTATTTCGAACGAACAGAGGGGTGAAGTGGAAGTGTTTTTTTTTTTTTTTTTGGCTGATGCTGCATAAGCTTGCTTTCTTGCATCAAATGCCTCTACTAATGATAATGCTAAGTTTGTTGGGGGTTAAATCTCATGTTTTGTACTGTACTGTACATGTATTTTGTATCTACAAGACCGAAGCTGGATTCACATACATGAAAAAAAAATTATTAAGTACATAAATCGAGGAGTGCCTGTACTCCTTGTTTTTAAATTATTTACATCACCTTGTTACCAGATAATTTATTTTCCAAATTGATTTCATTAAGCAGTGTATATTGTGAATAAGTGCACAGATTAACTGGTAATTTATTTTTATCAACAGAAACATGTTTTGGACAACCACTTTTTTCATTCTGGTTCCAAGCTACACCAGGAGAAAAACAGGAGAAAAAATAGGATATTTGCTACAAATAACAGCATTACATTGGAAACTCCCATATCTGTCATGCAACCAAGAAGTATGCTACTAAAAATTCAACCTGCTGTAACATACTTACATGAAGAATTATTTGATATCATAAAAGGCAATGAAGACAAATTATTTGAAATTATAAAAAGGTAAGCACAATTTTATATTTGTTTAAATTTCTTAAAAAGTTATAGTAAGAGATTTATAAGTATTACTTTTCAATAAAAGTAATAATAATCAGCCTATTTGCAGCATTGCCTCTTTTTACTTAATATTATTGATAAATTTTGTCACAGTGAATGTCAGAATAAATTCCATTAGCTAAACATTGAACAGTTCCTTCACTGCATAAATTGAGTAAACATTAAATTTTTAATAATTAACCTAATGTAAATAGTGTTCTATTATTTATTATATATATATATAAAAATATATATATATATTTTTCATTTTCTATTATTTTTATAAATTTGGGAGTAAGATCAAATCCTCTCAGATATACACTAATTTATTATTAGTAGTAATAGTAGTAGTGGCATATGATGCAAGAAAGAAAGTTAAGCATCAACCTAAAAAAAAAAAAACCTCCCACAACAGATGGAAATTTCTTCCAACAATCAACCACCCACCGGCTGAAAGCAAACTTCCACACATGTATGCTGCAGCCATCCTTCCTCAGTTTGAAATGTCCTGTCGTGGGTAGTCTGAGCAAGACAAAGAATGCCATCAGCATTGAGCTTGCTCAATCCATTAAAGCCTTAAATACCTCAATCAGATTACCTCACAAATGCCTAGTCTCCAGATAGTGAACTGAAGCCTTTGTTCTTTTTCCACTCATTCCAGCAGATCTACATCCTTCCTAAAATGAGCCTTTCCTTGAATAATATATGCAGTATTTGAGATGCAGCCTAACCATTGCCTTATACAAAGGGATAATAGCTTCCTTATCCCTGCTGGCAAAATTCCTGTAATCATTGACAAAAATCCCACGGGCCATCCTGGGAGCCTGTCTGCACTGCTCAAAGAACTTCATATCTGACTGCACAATTACTTGCAGCTCTTTTTCATTTTCCACTAACCTGAGTGTAGTACCACACATTTAGAACATTAATCTGGGTTACTGCTATCTACATGCAGTGCCTTGCATTTGTCATTGTTAAACTTCAACTTCCACATCAGCCTAATTTTTTAGATCTTGTAATTTTCTGTAATTGACAACACCAGTTTTTATGATCATTTTGATTTACTGTGGTTCATGAAAGCTAATTGTAGTTAACATCTAATAGAGAATGTGAGTAAATTGTCCTATTTTGGAAGTACAGTATATATAAATATATATTTATGTAGAATAAATCTCAAATGAGGTTTATTCTACAGATCATATGTATTTTTCATCAAAGTGAAAAATTGGAGAACTGAATTAGGTGTGAATTATATTAGAAGAGCAAGTGAAAAAAATAGATGCTGCAAAAGAAATTTCAAGCAATGAGTAACAGAATAAATTATGTGAATCCTAACAAAAAAGAGTTTCCCCTTTCAAAAATAAATTAATAATTAAATATAATATTTAAAAAAACAGATTCTAATAGATGCCGTGTAATTAGCTATATTTCAATTAGGGTGTGGCTGATGGAGAACTAGTCATGCAGAAACCCACCAAAATATAATGCATCATTCTTAGTACCACTTCAGGTACTCACACATTTATATTTTACTTTTCCTTTACCCTGAATTGTATATAAATACAGTGAAACCTCTCTTAACGGACACTGCTAATTGTGGAAACTCAGGTTTGGATACCTTTGGATACCGGCCAGAAGTATTAGAAATTACGTGTTAATCAATCTCTCCAAAACAGACACACTTTCTATGACAGACACACTTCAGTAGTGTCCTTTTGGTAGTTTCAACCTCCCTAGATGGGACAATGTCAAGGGTAACTGATGTACACATATGCATTTGCAATGGTCATTACAGTAATATTAATTGGACCTGTGTGTGCCATGGATTACTCATGGAGCAGATACAATATGTTGTTAATGTACTCACTAACTGGAAAAGGAATATTTGCAAACTTATTTGTAATCAAAAAATACAGTTTTTCTAAGTGTTGCACACCACTTAACAAGGTAATAAAATTGCGAAACTGAGAGAATTCTGTACAAAGAGTTGCTACAGTACTTTTTTTTTTATTTTTCTAAAATTAAAAAAAAAAAAAGAAAAGGAAAAAAAAGTACTGTAGAAACTCTGTATAATAATATTCTACCAACAGATTATATAGGATAATTTTGACCAGTAGCCCAAATAGGGCATCCACAAACCTCCTTTACAAAACTAAAACATTATTGTGTGAATAGGGTACATATTACAAATCTGAAACTACTTCCGGGTGATGGAAGATACTTTCAATTATTCACGAATGAGGAAAGTGACTCTACAGTAGATGGCAGCATAATTACAAAACTGTAATCATTGCAGAATTTATCAACCCAAGAAGGCACAGAGCATACTTTGATTTAATGAGCTTCAGTCTGCCAGTGCTAAATTTTGAACACAGTTTAAAAAGAAGCCAAGTAAATCTACAATTGTGCAACAGCAAATTCATAAAGGACAGTGTTTGCACAACCATCTTGACAGATGTTGTGGCCAAAAAAAGTCAGTGAGAGCAGAGTGGAGCTGGTTCTAGAAAATTTTTCCATACAGAATGCCAGTTGAGCTTGACGTGCCAAGGTCATCATTGTGTAACACATTATGTAACCATCTGAGGATGAAACCATAAAGTTACAGCTTGTACAGAAGCTATAAATCAACAACAAAACCAAGAGGATGGAATTTTGTGATAGCCATGGATCACTCATGGAGCAGGTGGTAAATTTCTCCATTACAGTTTTGCTGCAGTGTGCACATTTTCTGTTTGATGAATCAAAACTTGAAGATATTCTCTATCACTTGGAAGTGGTTTTAGTTTTGTAAAGGAGATTTGTGGTCATCCTGTACATTCAATATTTCTGTATATTTGATATAAATTCTATGCAAAGTATAAATTCATTACTTTCCCCTGCTACAAAATACTAAATTACTGTCATAGCTGCTTTAGCGACAGCGATATCCAGCTTTGTGACTGAGATAATGACAGTTTTCCCCTAGCTGTAACACACTGATATCATCTGTGTGGTAACACCCTTAAGGTGGTGGAGAAATGTACAATTTGAATTTTGGTCTTCATGATAATTGTATAACTGTGCAATTATCCCTAGACTGTATAATTATACAGTTATCTAGGGATAATTTTACAGTCCAACATGAATTCCCTAAGCATAGGCTGGTAGGTTTCTTTCAGTGATATACAAGAATTTCCCAAGCAGGGACAAAGAGGTGTCATAATCTTATAATGGTGATTACCGCATTATTATAAAGTAATGGTTAGGCTGCATTTTCAGCACTGCATATAGATCTGGAAGCATAATTTTTGGAAGGATGTTGATCTGTGGATGCAGATCCACATCCATATGGGTGCAGAGAAGAATAACAAAATTGGTCGATTACTTAATGCCAATTGCAGTGCCTGAAACAAGGCATTTGTGAGGAGATCTTATTGATATGTTTAAGGCTTTAAATGGATTGGTCCCGAGTGCCAAGCGTATCTAGTGATCAGGCTATTTCTCTGCGATTATAAAGCACTTTCTAAAGTGAGAATGATACAAATTTATACAGTTTAAAGCAAATTCTCTATTGTATAATAGAGAATTTGCTTTAAAATTTGAAAATTGCTGAAAGATATCTTTCAGCAATTCTCAGTTGCTGAAAGATATCAGCACAAAGGATCCTAAGAAAGGAAAAACACCTTTCTTTTATTTATTTTCTAGTTCTACTAACTACTAATCAACTTCTGCTTGGTCACTAGGTGTCACCACGCCTGCTTCCCCGTGTCAGGGCCAGAAACTTGGGAGGAAAAGCTCTCACTCCCAGGGATAAAAGGAGCAAACATGAATGATACAAATATCACAACCACAGATCCCAAAGATCTGACTCCTTTGAGTTGGAAAAATGAGGATAATGAGACTAATTTAACCAAAAAGACAAAAAAAGGAATAACATTGCTTCATGCACCCACTTTTCTAGTCCTTCATTCAACATCAGAACAGCCATTGGGAAAACTGTGGCCATTTGTCATCCAAAAATGTCTAGAAAGTGTGGCTGGAACACCAAAAAATGTCAAGTGACTGAAATCAGGCGACATTTTAGTTGAGACAGCCAATGCAAAACATGCAGAAAGACTGCTTTAGATGAGAACTTTTGGTGGGATCCCAGTAGCGGTCTCTCCCCATAATAGCCTAAATACATCAAAAGGAGTAATTTCTGAATGGGACCTTATTAGTGTCTCAGAAGGAGAAATTAAAAATGAGCTGGAAGATAAAGGTGTCATAGCTGTGAGAAGGATTAAAGTTACTAGAGATGGTATATTTACTCCAACTAGAAATCTGATACTGACCTTTAACACTCCCAAACCACCTACATCGATGAAGGCCGGATATCTAAATTGTAACATCAGACCATACATTCCGATTCCTCTCCGCTGCTTTAAATGCCAAAAGTATGGTCATTCACAAATGGCATGCCGTGGAGTTCCTATCTGTTCTAACTGTGGATCTCAAGATCACACCAATCATAACTGTCCAGCCAAGCAACCGAAGTGTCCAAATTGTAAGGGAGACCATTCCGCGTATTCTAAGAACTGTGAATTCTGGAAAAGAGAAAAGCAGATTCAACAATATAGAGTAGAACACTCCGTCACATACCAAGGAGCTAAGAGAACTGTACTCCCGACTATTTTAAACAGACCTTCCTATGCACAAGTCATAAAGAATCGGTGTACAATAGAGACCCAAACAAATTTCATGATTCCTCCAAAGAAGTCTATTTCAGACTGGGCACAAGATCTACTTATCACATCCCAGCCAAAACAAAAAGAGAAAGTCATAAACACACCACTATCTGTACCTCCCAATGCAAAACACTCAGAAACGAAAGCCTCAGAAAAACGTAATATCATAAGCCAGAAGCCAACAGAACAAATGGATACAGAAGTGACCAATCAAGCAGAGGAATCAGTACTAGAGATTTTTGTGGAAGAAGATATGCAAACCATATTTTCCAAAGGAAAAACCTAAACTCGAAAAGCTTAAAGCAACGTCTAACAGTCTGACACATTTTCCAAGACCAAATAATGGGGACTATAATCCAATGGAACTGCAGAGGTTTCCGCACTAATATACATGATATATATGATCTGATTGCACAGCATACCCCGTGTCTTTGCCTGCAAGAAACATATCTCAGACCTCAAGACTCTCCCACAGTAAAGAACTATATCACATACCGTAAAGACAGAGTAACAGGCGGCATGACCCATGGTGGTGTGGCAATTTTGGTAAATTCACACATTCCTTCCCAATTTTTTCCATTAAACACAACCCTTGAAGCGGTTGCAGTACGTATAGCCATTAAATCTCTCATAACCATTATAACAATTTACATTCCCCCAAACCAAGAATTACAACAACAAGACTTAGAAGATATACTAACTCAGTTACTTCCACCCTTCTGTATACTGGGAGACCTCAATGGACACAGCCCTGTGTGGGGTAACACAGCCATAGGCCGGAGAGGAAAACAGATTGAAAAATGGATAGAACAGAATGACTTAACCCTGTTGAACGATGGCACACACATACATACACACATCTTCCATCAGGAAACAGCATGGCTATTGACCTATCATTATGCTCTCCAACATTATTTCCAATACTTGATTGGTCTGTACACAGAGATCCTCTCAGCAGCGATCACTATCTGATGATCATTACCATGATATCAGGAACGACATGTCAGTCACGTAGAAATCCCAGATGGAAAGTAAATGAAGTGGATTGGGAAAAGTATAAATCTGTTGCAAAATTAGACGCAGATATTATCAAGCAAAAACCGTTAGATGCAGCAGTACAATATGTAACAAATAAACTAATCCAAGCTGCTGAGCAGACTATTCCAAAAACATCATCACACCTTTCAGCACATCCAAAATCATGGTGGAATGAAGAATGTTTACACACTAAAAGAGAGAGAAATAAAACCTGGAATAATTTCCGAAGATGTCCCACTACAGAGAACCTTGTATTATTCAAAAAAGGCACGAGCACGAGCCAGATATGTTAGAAGAGCCAGTAGGACAGCATCCTGGATAAAATTTGCATCCACTTTAACAAGTTCCACACCATCTCAAACTGTCTGGAATAAAATCAGAAAAATGAATGGCACCGCACAGCCTTCAGAAACAGCTAATGCACTGGCTGAAACCTTTGCCAAAACATCAGCAACCACATCATATACTCCTAGTTTTTAAATATACAAGGCAAGAATAGAAAAACACAATCTGAATTTTTCCACAAGAAATGATGAACAGTACAACCTTCCTTTAACTTTTCATGAATTAAAAACAGCTCTGCACAGACAAAGCAAAGCGCTGTAGGACCAGACCAAATTCACTACATGATGATAAAGGAACTTGACCACCAGTCCCAAATGGCATTACTTGAACTGTATAACAAAAGCTTCCTAGAAATCCCAGTTTCCAGATAGTTGACATCGTGCAATAATTCTGGCTTTCCCAAAACCGGGAAAGGATCTTTCTAATCCATGCAACTACCATCCAATTGCTTTAACAAGTTGCCTAGGCAAAGTTATGGAAAAAATCATCAACGCTCATTTAATGTGGTATTTGAACAGTAATAATCTTCTCGACCCGGGACAGCATGGTTTTAGGAAAAATCACTGAACTTATAAAATTGACCTACTTATAAAATTAGAAAACAAGTATACGGAATGCCTTCATCTGAAAGGAACATCACGTCATGATCTGCTTTGATATAGAAAAAGCTTATGATATGGCATGGCATTATGGAATTCTCCAAAACCTATACCTCCTTGGTTTACGTCGACATCTTCCTAAATATATCCAAAATTTCTTGTAACACAGGACATTCCAAGTTAGGCTGCAGACAACCCTTTCAAAGGTTTTCAACCAAGAAGAAGGAGTGCCTCGGGGGTCTGTGTTTAGCACTACCTTTTTGCTGTTAAAATAAATACAATAACCGAGCACATTCCAAGAATCGTTGATGCAGCTTTATACGTTGACGATTTCAGCATTTCCTATCACTCTCAGAATATGCGAAGTATAGAACAGCAGCTACAAGGAACAATAAACAAAATAAGCAAATGGGCTCAAACAAATGGCTTCCGGATTTCCACACAAAAAACTGTGTATATACGCTTCTGTAGAAAACGAAACCTACACCCTGATCCTGAATTGAAACTTGACAGACATATTATCCCAGTAGTACCAAGCATAAGATTCTTAGGACTTCTCTTGGATAAGAAACTAACATTCCTTGATCACATTAAACAACTCAGGCTTTCTTGCTTAAAGAAATTGAACATTCTCAGAGTTCTTTCCGCAACAACTTGCTTTCCACAAGTTGTTGTGGATGGTATCAATATACACTTCTCAAACTTTATCGATTTGTAGTTCGTTCCAAACTAGATTATGGAGCAGCTGTTTACGACTCGGCGAAACCAAGTGCATTGAGATGGTTAGACCTCATACACCACAGTGCACTCCGTATAGCACTTGGAGCTTTCCGAACTTCACCTATACAAAGCCTTTATGCAGAAGCCCATGAACCTTCATTACAGCTTAGATGACAGAACTTGTTATTACACTATGCCGTCAAGATAAAATCTATCAGTGATCATCCAAATAGAGATTTTCTGTTTTCATATAACTGAGAAAACATATACCAAGCCCATCCATGGATGAATTGACCTGCCAACATCCACCTGAAAGATTTACTACTAAGCCGAGAGCTTGATTATGACAACATATCTACTGCAATTGCACAGACCATTCCACCATGGTGCATAGTTCAACCCATATATATGTATTTTCAAACCTGGGGGAAAAACACTCTATCAAGAAAAAACTACCAGCAGTTATATGCAGCATACAAAGAACAATATCCACATCACACTTTCATATATACAGATGGGTCTAAATCAGAGACTTTTGTAGGAGCTGCAATTCATTTTGAGGATCGTACCTTCATCCAACAACTCCCAAAAGAATGCAGTATTTTTACTGCCAAATTACAAGCCATTTCAATGGCTATAAACCAAATCAAACATAAACAGATAGCAAACAGCATTATTTTCATGGACTCGCTTAGCTCTGTTACTGCCTTGCAGAACGCAAATACCAAAGGATACCCAATCCTACAACATATCCAATTTTCAGTATCAAAGCTATTACAAAGAAATTGCAATATCAGATTATGTTGGATTCCAGGCCACACAGGAATAACTGGAAGCAAAAGAACAGACAAAGCAGCAAAAAAAGCTTCCACCTCTGATTATACCTTTTACGTACTACCATATACAGATTACAAGTCCTTAATCGACCAAAGCGGTACAAAACAATGGCAACAACACTGGCTAGATCAGACTAACAACGAACTTTGTCTAATTAAAGAAACACTTCGACCGTGGCCTACTAGTTTCCGATCGAATAGACGGGAAGAAGTGACCCTTGCTCAATTGCGAATCGGGTATACATATATGACTCACTCTTACCTACTCAGAGGTGAAGACCCCCCAATGTCAAAACCGTCAAGTTCCACTAACTATACATCACTTCAAGGTGAACTTCCAAAATTTCATAGAGAACAACTAAAAGCCTTTCAAACAATAATGAATGCACAAAACAACTTAATGCTTAAAACAATTTTAAATAACCAGTCAAATATTACTGATGCTTTCTTCTTCCTTAAGTTAACTGGATACTTCAAAAACATATAAAATGAATAGTATACCATTTATAGAGAAGCTACATGACTATAAAGGAGAATCTTGGCTTTATCCTAAACCACAAAAGTGAAAAATGCTGATATACGGAACTCTCCTACCTACGCTAGGTGAGTTATAGCTTAAGCTGCTCTTGCACCAGTAGCTCTTAAACAACAACAACAAAAATTAAATGGATTGAGTAAACTAAATACTGGTGACATTCTTACTCTTTCTCAAAAAACACACACATAAGAGCATGTAAATTTAAACTGAAAAAAAAGGGTGGTTGCAGGATAAATGTGTGAAAGTTTGGTTTCAGCCAGAGTTGTAATTGATTGTTGAACAAATTTACATCTGGTGTTGTGGAAGTTTTTTTTTTTTTTTTTTAATGAAAACCCCAAACATGAGAGGTAGCAGAACATATAGTACTTTGTACCGTGCTTCGGTTGGAGGTTGAGAAGACGAAAGAAGATATTTGTTGACATTAGACTTGAACTTCTGTAGACTAATTTTCAGGAAATACATACGAAGGAAGGTTGTTCCAGAAAACGGCAGTTGAACAAGTGAACGAGGAAGATGAAAAGTTGGTTCTGTGAGTTTGAAGTTGGACATTAAATGGATGTTGGCTGATGTTGGCACGTGTTCTGACTCTTTTGAAAGAGAGAGAGCGGGAATTACAGAAACCAGTTCAGAAGAACAGTGCCCATGGAAGTATCTGTAGAAAAGGCATGCAGCAGAAACAGTACGTCTATGAGACGATTGGAGAGAGACTGTTAGAGAGGAGTCATTAATTAACCTAACTGCCCTCTTCTGAATGGAATCTAAAAGCCTGAGAGAAGATTTTTGAGGGCACCGCGCCAGATGTGTGAAGAATATATCAAAATGGTAGGGCAGATTTGCGATTTGTACAGAATGAACAGCTGTTTGGAAGAAAAGTAACACCGAGAGCAAAAGAGAAAACCAAGTTTTTTAGATGCAGAGGAAGCAATATTTGTAATGTGCAAGTGCCAAGAGAGATTAGAAGTCAGGGTAATCCCCAAAAGAGATATATCATTTTGCCTAGAAATCAGAGTGTCACCAAAGATAAGCATAGGAGCAGAAGAATCCTTTTTGCGAGATATAAGACAAGACTGAGATTTAGAAGGATTGAAATCAACTAACTTGTCTTTGCCCCACTGGAGAATTACCTGGAGATCAGCATTTAAGGAATTAGTAACAGATTTTCAAGAATTTGAAGCGATTCAACAGGACAAGGTTTCTCAAAATGGAAAGTAGAATGCAATGTGCTATCATCAGCAAAACTATGGATAGGATTTCCAGTCAATGGGAGAAGGTCATTAATATACAAGAGGAAAAGAGTGGGTGAAAGAACTGAACCTTGGGGGGTACTAGCATTGGTGGAGAAGTCAGAAGACAGACACCATCTACCATCACCCTCAGTGAGCGATCAGAGAGAAAACTGGATAACCAATAAAAAAAAACAGTTGGCAAACCATAAGATGGAAGCTTGTTTAGAAGTCCTTTATGCCAAACACTATCGAAAGCCTTTGAGATGTCAAGAGCAACTGCTTCTGTTTCACCAAACTTTTCCATTGAATTTGTCCATAAATGAGTAACAGAAGCCACAATATCACCAGTGGATCGACACTGACAGGATCCATACTGGCGATCGTTGATCAGACTGAAGGTTTCTAGGTAGTTTAAGAGTTGGCGGTTAATTGATTTCTCCATTACTTTAGAAAGAGTAGAAGTAATTGCCATAGGACGATAATTGGATGGGAGGAATTTGTCACCCTTTTTAGGAACTGGCTGGATAGGAGCAAATTTCCAAGCAGAAGGAAAAGCACCTTTGTAATAAGAAAGTGAAAAAAAGGCGGCAAAGAAGAGGAGTAAGTTCAGGAGCACAGGTTTTGAGAACAAGTGGAGAGATACCATCAGCACCTGGAGCTTTCTTAGCATCAAGATTTGTCAAAATCCTTCTAACATCCTTTTGACGGAAGACCACAGGAGGCATTGAATGGAGGGTGCTAGGAATGGTGGGAGGTGTTTTACCAAGATCATTAATACATGAACTGGAAGAAAAATGGGATGCTAGCAGGTCAGCTTTATCCTTGGCCGAAGTGACAACAGAACCATCTGGTTTTGACAAAGGTGGGAACAGAGATGGGCAAAAGTTGCGGCCAATAGCTTTGGCAAGAGACAAGAATGCTCGTTTACCATTAGGGCAAGAAGCAAGTTTTCTACTCTTAGCCTGTTCAAAATCTAGTTTGGACTGATTAATAATTGCTTTACAATTCTGCGAGCTTTGGTGTAGGCAGAAATGAAACTGAAGAATTCGAAACAAGCCAATTATGATGTGCAACGTTCTTCTCTTGAACAGTCTTAGCATATTTATTGGAAAACCAATGTTTGGATAAAGGACGAGATTTTAAAGTGGAGTGTGGAATAAAGGATTCCATTCCCACAAGAATAATTTCACTGACACGATATGAGCAAACGTTGACATCAGAAGTTTTGAAACAGTAGCCCGACCAAGGAAAAGAAGAAAAGAAATCGGAGAAGAGACAATCACCAATTTGTGATCTGAGGTGCCTAAAGGGCCACTCACTTCGACTGTGTACTAAGAAGGGTTGTTTGTGAAAAAAAGATCAAGCGTGTTTCTGTATGGTTAGGATTGTCCGATATTCTTGTAGGTAAATGAACAATCTGTGCTAGGTCATTAGTAATTGCAAAAGCCTCACATCTTGACCAGCTGGGTCGGTGTGACTAGAAAACGGAAGCCAGCTGGAGTTATGACATTAAAATCACCAAGAAATATTACCTCACTGTTTGGAAAGTTGAACTGAAGAAAGTCAAGTTGCAAAGAGAGGAAGTCAAAGAGCTCCAAGTGATTAGTGGAGAACTGTAGAGACAACAGATGAAGTTGACACAATGAGGTAGAGAGATTTTAAGCGAGAGAAGATCGAAAAGGGGAGATTCCAAATTACCAAGTCTCTGACAGGGAATATCGGTACGGACATATGCACAAGTACCACCCTTGAGGCAAAATGAATTATACAGCGAAAAATTTGGGCAACTGAAATGAGCAGTAGTTGAATCAATCAATAACTGAGATTCTGTCAGAAAAAAGTACATGGGGTTTGGCAGACTGCAAGTGGAAATGGACGTTGTTGAGATTAGAACTGAGACCACGTATATTTGTGAAATGAACTAGGAAGTGTTTGGGAGGTTTTTGATCTTTTTGCAGATAAGCTTACTCTATTAGTTTGACAATTCATAGTGTATTCAATAGTAAGAAAGAGTGGGGGGACATGATGTATGAAGTAATGAAATTTTTGGATATGGCCTACACATGGTAATAATATACCCAGATCGTTCACATAACGTGGCCTCGACAATGCCCCCCACATACATACTACTCGGACTCCCTCCAGTCACTATCTGGCAGAGTAGAGGTAGCAAGATTATACACTAGCTGATCTGGAAGCCTCCTAAAGAGTTACCAATAGGTTCGGTCCGGTGTACTAGCTAGCGGCCGGCCTGCGAACACCATTTCAGAGCTGTACCCTAGAAATGTAAGGAAGATTGGATCTGGCCATGATGTTCATCATAACCTTAAAAGTCATCAATCATACTGCATGACGGAAGTGATGGGGAAGTGTTCATTGGGACTTGGCTCTGGGGAATAAACATGGGTTTCACCACTTCAAGCCTCCAATAACCAAAGTTGTGGTATTTCACCGGTTACTTATGATGTTACCAATGGTGAATTCTAAATGGGAAGCCTTTAGGGACTTAATCTTTGAGGCTACTAAGCTTTTCATACCAACTAACAGAGGGGCCACACTCCTCCATGTGGTGTGGGTGCAACACCTCGACCCCTGCTTACGTTGGTTCACACCTGGGTGGTCACCCACAATGTGCTAGTGCATGGAGGTTATACCCAGAATTACAGTGAGATCAACTGACGATATTACCAACAGTAAATTTTAAGTGGGAAGCATTCAAGGAATTAATCGTGGATGCTACTAAAAGTTTCATACCTATTAAGAAATATTGTTCAAGGTTTAGGCCTAAATGGTTATCAAATGAACTAATGAGACTCGTGACAGAGAAGAAAAATGCATGGGATGCATATAAATTATCAAGTGACTCAGAAGCCTATGGCAGATATAAGCTAGTCTGTAATCAGGTCACAAAGGAGGTTAGGCAGGCGAAGGCGGATTACGAGAAATCTTTGGCAAAAGATGCTAAGAAAAACAGCAAGGATTTCTTTACTTATATAAACTCTAAATGGAAGGGGATGAATCTGATTGGTCCATAATAAAACAGGCCTACGTGCTCTGGATTCATAATGCGAAAATTTATTTTTATTTGTTACACAGAGCATTAATAAAACTACAATAAAACTTCTACAGAGTGGTTTGGTCTATCGCATCTCTTGCCGTGACTGCATGAGCTGCTACTTTGGAGAGACTGGACGTCGACTCGAGAAACGTCTCTCAGAACATAAAAGGGCGATCCGTTTGGCAGATGTAGAACACTCAGCTATCGCCGAGCATATCTGCACAACCCACCACGACATCGACCCACACCGCGATGTCGTGGTTGTGGACAGGTCCCACCATTACCTGAGGTGTACCTGGTTGGAATTGCTAAATATAAAATGCTCAGATACCGCTTTGAACAGGAACAGTGGTTGTCAAGTTAACCCCATCACAGAGTCAGTAATTCTATCCATAGACAAACGCTGGCCACGTGACCAACATACGTCACAGCCACAAACATCAACAAACAATTAACCACGTGCCTCATGCACCATCCTGGCAGTGCATCTCTATTCCAACTGCCATTCAAGTATTTTAATCCGATGAAGGCTGCCACCCAGCCGAAAGCTAATTTATTTATTGTAGTTTTATTAATGCTCTGTGTAACAAATAAAAATAAATTTTCGCACTGATTGGTCCACTTGATATCGACGGTTCGACTGTTGATGATCCTGCTCAGATAGCAAACAAACTGAATGAGTATTTTGCATCTACATTCACACATAAGGAGTTATTAAGGTTTGAAAATGGCAGAAGGTTACCAAATTGTAGCAGAGTGCTTAATGATTTTGTAATAACTAAGAGCAAAGTGGAGGAGAAATTGTTGAAGTTAAACATAAGAAAGGCACCTGGGGTGGATGGGATCTATCAAGTTATATTAAAGGAGGCAGCAAAGCAACTAAGCAAACCCTTAGCCATAATTATGAGAGCATCCTTGGACTCAGGGGAGGTCCCCCTGGACTGGAGATGTGCAAATGTATCCCCAATTCACAAAGGGGGATCGAAGGGTGACATGAGTAATTACAGACCAGTTAGTTTAACTTCTGTTCCGGGTAAAATAATGGAGTCACTGGTTAAAGATGCAGGATCATCTAGACAAGACTGCAGCAATAATTCAGACACAGCATGGGTTTGTTAAGGGAAAGTCTTGTCTGACAAATTTTATAGGATATTATGATGTGGATACAAAGGAACTGGATGCAAAAAATCATTTTGGTATCATATATTTGGATTTCAGGAAAGCTTTTGACACTGTTGCACATGGAAGACTATTGTACAAATTGGAGCAGAATGGTATTAAGGGAATTTGCTACAATGGATAAAAGGATGGTTGAGTGGGAGAAGACAGAGGGTAGTAATTAATAGGTGCTGCTCTTCGTGGGCTAATGTTATTAGCGGAGTCCCACAGGGTTTGGTGTTGGGTCCTCTGTTGTTTTGTATATTTATCAGTGATATTGATGAAGGTATATCAGGCTTAGTGTTGAAGTTTGCAGATGATACAGAGGTTGGCAGGGTTGTTAATGACAGTAATGGCAGTGTACTACTGCAACAGGATCTAGATAATTTGGGCAGATGGGCTAAGAAGTGGCAACTGAAGTTGAACGTTGACAAATGCAAAGTACTGCATATGGGTAGAAGTAACCCCAGAGAAATGTACCAACTGTGTGGTAGTATACTTAAGGTGGTAGAAAATGAAAAAGACCTGGGAGTAATTGTGCAGTCAGATATGAAGTTTTCTGAGCAATGCAGACAGGCTGCCAGGGCAGGTCATTGGGTTTTGTCAATGATATATAGGAATTTTGCTAGCAGGGAAAAGGAGGTGATTGTCCCTCAGTATAAGACAATGGTCAGGCCACGCCTTGAGTACTTCCTTTTAGGAAGTACTCAAGGCGTGGCCTGACTTCCAAATCTACATCCTTTTAGGAAGGATGTAGATTTGCTTGAGTGTGTACAGAGAAGGGCATTGGTGAGGGGAATGAAGGGATCCTCTTACCAAGAGAGAGACTAGGCACCTGCGCAGTGATCTGATTGAAATATATATATAGGAAATATATAGGAAAAATGGGCATTTAGGAGGTGTATAAGGCCTTGAATGGGCTGAGCACGCTGAATTCTGATGGGATCCTTCCACTTGTTCAGATTACGAACCTAAGGGGGCATAAATTCATATTAAGAAAAGTCAGCTGTAGAATAGATGTGCGGAAATTTGCCTTTAGCCAACAGGTGGTTAATTGCTGGAAAAAACTTCCATCTGTCATTGTGGAAGTTGATAGGTTAAAAAATTTAAGGAGGAACTGGACAGGCATTTGGAGGGAATGGTGTGATGTTTTTTTTTTTTTTTTTTGGCTGATTCTGTATAAGCTCATACAGTTGTTTTCTTGCATCACATGCCACTATTACTAATACTACTATTACTGAAAGTCCCACCATCATGAAGGTGCAAGCAGAGGATTTGGCTGTCACAGACCATCCAGACTTTGCCAAAATTGGGTCCACTTGACTTGAATGTTACCCGAATATCAGTTCCATTAGTGTTTTAGACTCCCAGATAGCAAGTACAGCTTGTCTGGCATATCTGAGAGAATGTCTGTGACAATCTCAAGGACCAAGTGGGTAGTTTTAATAAATTTAAGAAGGATTAGACAACTTGCTAAAGGTGGATATACAGATGAGGTTTTCCTTTTTTGGCCGATATTGTATAAGCTTGCTTCCTTGCATCAATTTGCCACTACTAATAATAATATGAATACTCAAAAGCAACCTATGTTTAGGTTGCTTAAACCTGAAAACTCCTATTAGAGACAAGACAACCCATTTTAGGGTTCAAAATGTGTCAAATTCTGAATGGTTACTGACCTATGAGCTCCAAATAGAGTGCATGCACTTTTCTTTTGTTGTTATAAAATTTTATACTCTGTGTACACTTAATATAATTTTTTTTTCTCATTTCAGGCAAAATGTGTCAGTACTTCAACTACAACGTGCAATAAAAGAGCCTAGAACTTATCTTCTTGAAATTGCAGGAAATTTAATGCCAAATGAAAACCAAATAGAGAGAGAGCTATTTCATTTAATAATTAATCTGAAAGTAATTAAATGAAAACTTCTTCATATTGAGTATCTGAGGAAAACATGAAATGGTATATTACTAAACACTGAGTTACTGGTGCATTATTATAAAAAAAAGAGTTTACCATTGGTTATTTATATAATTTCACTGTAGTAATGTGTAATGTTTATTTCAGAGACTGCTTAAAGCAGATTTGATATTCCTTTCAAGATGGAATAGGAACCTCAGAATTTTCTAAAAAAAAACTTTTTATTTTCAATAAAATGCTTAAATTTAAAAGTGGCACAGATTATAGATGGAAAAATTAATAAATCAACATTTAAATTTGTAAATAAGATATTTTTGCATCATACAAGCTACAAGAACAGACATTCAAAGACCACAAATGTCAGAGCATCAGTCAGCTGTATTTAATATGTACAGTATGTGCAATCAGTGTCTGCAGAATTGTTTTTGTTATTGTTAATAACTGATTGATCCAAAGAAATAACAATCACTTTTACCAATACGTGAATTTATTTAAATCAATGTTCATCAGTTAGTTGACTGTGAAAAAAAAAAATTCTGAGTACTTAAAAATATTTTAATTTATATTTTAATAATTAAAATAAATAAGCTTTTATTAATTTATAGGAGGAGAAATGAATTCTAGAAGTTCAACAGTTTGAGTTTCTGAAATGTGAGAGATTAATAAAAAAATTAAAGAAATTAATAAAAAAAAATACTTTTATGAAGTTTATATTATGATTTCAAATTGTTAGCATTTTGCTGCTAAAAAATTTAGTGTAATTTCAATTACACTGAACTTTAAATAACAGTTCACTATTATTTAAAAAATTATATTTCAAATAGTATATAGCTACCTCTAAAACCCTTTACCTTACTTCCAAAAGAAATGCTAAATTTGGAATCCTTCATAAGAGGCATCATTGGAATTTTTGTTTAACAAAAAACAATGATGCATAAAGAAGTGATACAGCAGTAAGCTATATCCTACATTCCAAGACTGAGTATTATATGCATAAACCCATTTCATGTTTTCTGCATACACTGCCAAAAATTTAATTTAACCTCAGTGGGCTTTTCTTTAAAGCCTAAACAGATATTTATCAGTCTTCTCAAAATGCACTTTTAATTAAAAAAAAAATTCCTAACTTTATAATGTGTGTACTCACATCACATGCATTTTGTGTTTTTGTTATTGTTGTTGTGTATTTAAATGTTGTTATGTATATAAAGGAAAACGTCTTGATGTTAAACTGCAGTTTCCCACCATTTAACAAATTGTTTGGTTTCTGAAAATTAAACATGAAATATAACATTGATAAGTTATTTTTAATATCAAATTGAAATGTTCATGCAAAATGCTATTCATAACCTTTATTACAACTGAGAGAAACTCGACTGCATATTCAGATAATTTCATAAAGACTATAAAAACAATATTTGTATAATTTATTTATTCCAAAAAATTCAACATCATCTGCATTTGTTTTTGCACAATGTTAATAAAGATCGAATTGTTCACAATAAAGATATTAAGAAACAATTCATATTATCTCTCTCTCTATACTTTTCAATTCATGGCATTCTCAAAACATCAAATGTATAAACAAATATATATATATATATATATATATTTGTCTCACTTTTAAAAGAAAAATGCCTTCTGACAACAGCACAGAAATAAATTGAAACCAATTTACACCTCCACAGCATCAAAATCCTCAGTATATATTGTTTTGTTTTTAGCTAAGAAATATTACTTTTAATAAGGCTATAACCAATTTAAAACTCTATAAAAGTAACAGCACAGCATAATGTAAACTTCATAGGTAATATGTATTATTGCATTTAGATATATATTAGCTTAGTGTATTACTGTCAAATTAAATTGAATTTAAATGGAAATCATACCAAAGACTAAAGCAGGAGAGCAATAGGATAGAGTAGTGGAAATGCTGCAGCTCCTGAGAGAACTGAAGCGGATGATTGTCCTACAAATTACAGCCTAATGAAATGTGCTATTTGTGCAATGTTTGCAGATTTCTGGAACAGGACATGATACAGCAAAGAGGTGTGTGTTTGGTACAGAGAGTGAAGAAATTAGGCACCAACTCAGCAATATGATGGGCATTTAGGAGAACTTGAAGAGTAGAGTGCATGCCTCTGAGGAATTAAAATGGGAGAGGCATCTAGCTCTCAACTGACAACTCAATGCAGAACTCACACTTGTGCATCAGGCAACACAGTGACAATCCCCAAGGCAGAATGCACTGGTCCCACAAGAGGTAGTTATTGTCAGTGACTCTGTTGGCAAGAAAATAGGAAATATATTGTGAAAGGATGGGTGGAATAAAACCAGGGTATATCTCAGGGGCAAAAGTAGGTGAAGTTGTTGAGCAGGTATGTTCTGGAACAGGACATGATACAGAAAATCATCTTTTAAGGGAACAAAAAGTGATACTGTTGTACATATTGGTACTAACAATATTAAGAATAGATCTGAGGATACAAGGCAATGTTGGGGAAAAAGTCGCAAGTTGGGATTGAATTTGAAAGTGTCTGCAGTTCTGCCCAGACACAATAGTGGGGGAAGTATATGTTAAGAGCTTTGTCAATCAATTTGGCCCTGGAGTGACTGTGCAAGGATCATAGGGTACAATTTTTCACAGCATGGTCTGTGCTTGTTAACAGAAAAGACTGTTATTAAAGAATGGGATACACTTAAATAGAAGGGGTGGAAGAATATTTGCTCATGCTATCGAGGCAGATCATGTTTGGTGGGTCAGAAAACTGATGGTCTGGAGGGAAAATGCAGACAAATAGATTAACTAAGAGCCACAGGCAGAGATGAAAGTAATTCTTGCACTACTTCTATTGGAACATGATGCAGCCTGGGAACACATTTTGAGAGCTTGAAGGACAGGGTAGATGCCCTCGAAGGACGTAAATTGGGGAACCCATCAAGCTCTCAGCTGCCCGCATCAATACCAGAGCTTGCACTTCATCAGGCAACACAGCAGCAACCTACAGGGCAGAATGCACTGGTCCCAAAGGAGCTAGCTATTGTTGGTGACTCTATTATCAAGGAGATAGGAAATATATTGTGCAAAAAGGATAGGTGGAATATGACCAGGGTATGTCTGCCAGGGGCAAAGTTGATGATGTTGTAGAGCAGATATCATCTTTTAACGACACAAAGGGTGATACTGTTGTACATGTTGGCTTTAATGACATTAAGGGTAGGAGATCTGCAGACTTACTTAACAAGTACAGGTCAATGTTGAAAAAAAGTTGCAAGTTAGGGTTAAATTTGAAAGTGTCTGCAATTCTGCCCAGACATGATAGGAGGGAGTATATAATGACAGCCTTGTCAATTAATTCAGCCCTGGAGAAATTGTGCAAGGCTCATGGGATAGAATTTTTCTCAGCATGGTCTGTGCTTGTTAACAGGAGAGATTGTTTCTACACGGATGGGATACACTTAAATAGAAAGGGTGCAAGAATATTTGCTGATGCTATCAAGGCAGTGTTAGGTGAGTCGGAAAACTGCTAGCTTGGGGGGATTCACATTCTAATAGATTAACAATAGCCACAGGCAGAGGTGAAAGTGATTCTTGCACTGCTTCTGTTGGAATGAGCAGCAGCTTGGAAAGTGAGGTACTAGGGATTTCAAGGGCTACTGGGAGTCATCATGGAACAAATAAATACATGGGTTGTGTTAGAGTGACTAATAGTAAGAATAGGTGTATATATACTTGCATGTGCACCAGTGCTAGGATTATAGTAAATAAATTTGATGAATTTGAAGTGTTGGTCAAGACATCAAAAGGGGATATTGTTGGGATATCAGACGTGGTGTCACGCAGATATAAGGGATGCAGAATTGGAATTTGGGGAGTACGTGTAGACATGATAGGAAGTCAGGAGGGGTTATGCTATTAGTTAAAAAACACATGAAATCTAAGAAGTGCATACAATTGACACTGGTGGACAATGCGATGTTGAATCAGTGTTGTTTGTTTGTTATTTGGTTTTTAGGAGCATTAGCAACTAAGGCCATATTACTCCGGGTATATGCAGTGGTCATTCCCTGACCTTTCTGCATCCTCCGTATTTTGTGGTCAAGGGCTCGAACCCCGGTCTAATCAAGAAGTGTGTGCTACTCACTGCTGCTCCTGCCCACCTGGCTACGGAGATGCCTTGAGTCAGTGAGGTGTGACATAACTACTGGGAAAGGGCAAAACTTTCTGAGAGTAGGTGTGTGTTATAGGCCTGATGAATCTGATGGGTATAATAAGCAATTGTGCAGAGAAATAGTGGGCCAGTAAATCAGAATGTCTTATAATGGGGGATTTTAACTTTCCAGATATTGACTGGAACTTGTACATTGGTCACTAGCAAGACTTTTGTGGATTTATTGGATGACTGTTTTCTACAGCAACATGTTCGAGAGGCAACCAGAGGGAGTAATACTCTTGATCTGATTATCAGCAGTGATTCTTCATGCATTAAGAATTTGTAGAAAAAGGAACCACTATGTGGCAGTGATCAGAGTGTACTCATGTGGGATTTACTTAAGGATGTAACTACCATCAGGGGTTAGGGGAAGAGTTTTTAGGTTCTATACCGTGGTATCAACTTATGATGTTACAAGCACACCCAGGGTCCTGAGCTGGATATCATCATTCTTCTCTTCTTTTCTTGGTGATTCCCTTCTACTTCTCTCTCTCTCTCTCTCTCTCAGGGTAATTCAGAATTAATTTTTTTTTGGTTGGTGCAGCATAAGCCTCAGGCTTCCTTGCACCATATGGCTAATAATAATAATAATAATAATAAATGGTGAATTCTAAATGGGAAGCCTTCAGGGACTTAATCTTTGAGGCTACTAAGCTTTTCATACCAACTAAGAAATACTGTTCAAGGTTCAGGCCTAGATGGATGTCAGATGAATTAATGAGGCACATAGCAGAGCAAAAAATGCATGGGATACATATAAATTATCCGGTGACATAAAAGCCTATGGCAAATATAAAGTAGTCTGTAATCAAGTCACAAAGGAGGTTAGGCAGGCAAAGGCAGATTACGAGAAACCTTTGGCAAAGGATGCAAATAAAAACAACAAAGAATTATTTACTTATGTAAACTCTAGAAGGAAGAGGGTGAATCAGATTGGTCCATTGGATATCGATGGTTCAACTGTTGATAATTGTGCTCAGGCAGCTAACAAACTAAATGAGTATTTTGCATGAGTTATTCAGGTAGGGAATGCCAGAGGCGAATTAAACTCTGGCAGTGAGCCATATGATTTTGTAATAACTGAGAGCAAAATGGAGGAGAAATTGTTGAAGATAAACATAAGAAAGGCACCTGTGTTGGATGGGATCTCTCCAGTTATATTAAAGGAGGCAGCAAACCCTTAGCCATAATTATCAGAGCTTCTTTGGACTCAGGGGAGGTATCCACGGAGTGGAGAAGTGCAAATGTAACCCAATTCACAAAGGAGGATCAAAGGGCAACACAAATAATTACAGACCTGTTAGTTTAATTTCTGTTCCAGGGAAATTAATGGAGGCACTGGTTAAAGCACTGCAGGATCATCTAGACAAGACTTCAGTTTTTTTTTTTTTTTTTTTTTTTTTTGATAGTTGTTGGCGCATCGGCTTCTGTGGCCATATTGCACCTCCCAAGGTTTTTGCAGTACTTTGATCCAAGCCCGAGGCGGGAATCGAACCCGCGATCTTTGGGTTGGCGGGCAGGTACGTTACCCTCTCGGCTAGCCCGGTCGGCAAGACTTCAGTTACAGCTCGGACACAGCATGGTTTTGTTAAGGGGAAGTCTTGTCTGACCAATTTGATTGGATACTATGATGTAATCAGAAAGGAACTGGATGCAGAGAATAACTTTGATATCATATATTTGGATCTTAGAAAGGGTTTTGATACTGTTGTACATGGAAGACTGCTGCACAAATTGGAGCAGTGTGGCATTGGAGGCAAATTGCTGCTATCGATAAAGGGATGGTTGAGTGGGAGAAGACAGAGAGTGGTAATCAATGGACACTGCTCTTCAGGGATTAATGTTATTAGTGCAGTCCCTCCAGGTTCAGTGTTGGGTCCTTTGTTTTCTGTATTTATAAATGATATTGATGATGATATATCAGGCTTAATGTTCAAGTTTGCAGACGATATGAAGGTTGGCAGGGTTGTTAAGGACACTAATGACAGTATGCTGCTGCAATAGGATCTAGAAAAGTTGAGCAGATGGCTTGAGAGGTGGCAACTGAAGTTTAAAATTGACAAATGTAAAGTACTGCATATGGGAAGTTGTAACCCCAGAGCAACGTATCAACTGTGTGATACTACACTGACAGTGGTAGAGAATGAAAAGAACCTGGGGGTAATTGTGCAGGCAGATATGAAGTTCTCTGAGCAGTGCAGACGGGCTGCAAGAGTAGCTCATGGTGTCTTCTCAATGATATACAGGAATTTTTCTAGCAGGGATAAGCAGGTGATTATCCCCTTGTATAAGGCAATGATCAGGCCACACCTTGAGTACTGTATACAGGTCTGGAGGCCTCATTTTAGGAAGGCTGTAGAGCTGCTGGAGCGAGTGCAGAGAAAGGCATCAAGATTAGTGAATGAAATAAAGGGCTGCTCTTACGAAGAAAGACAAGTTTTGCAAACTATAATGTCTGGAGACTAGTCACCTGCGAAGTGATCTGACTGAGGTGTATAAAGCCTTGAATAGTTCGAGCATGCTCAATGCTCAATATGCTCAATTCTTCCGCTTGCTCAATAATTGCCTGAGAGGGCATAAATTCAAATTGAAGAAAGACAGTTGCAGGATAGATGTTCGGAAGTTTGCGTTTAGCATGTTTTTTTTTTTTTTTTTTTTATGAGAACCCCAAACACGAGAGGTATTAAACCTATAGTACTTAGTACCGTGCTTGGGTTGGAGGTTGAGAAGACGAAAGAAGATATTTGTTGATATTGGACTTGAACTTCTGTAGATTGTAATTTTCAGGAAATACATATGAAGGAAGGTTGTTCCAGAAAACGGCAGTTGAATGAATAAATGAGGAAGATGAAAAGTTGGTTCTGTGGGTTTGAAGTTGGACAGTAAATGGATGTTGGCTGGTGGCGGCACGTGTTCGGACTGTTTTGAAAGAGAGAGCGGGAATTATAGAAGCCAATTCAGAAGAACAGTGCCCATGGAAGTATCTGTAGAAGAGGCATGCAGCAGAAACAGTGCGTCTATGAGACAGCGAGTGGAGAGACTCTGTTAGAGATGAATCATTAATTAACCGAACTGCCCTCTTCTGAATGGAATCAAGAAGCCTGAGAGAGGTTTTGGGGGCACCACCCCAGATGTGGGAACAATATTCCATGGCAGGGCGGATTTGCGATTTATACAGAGTGAGCAGCTGTTTGGGAGAAAAGTAATGCCGAGAGCGAAAGAGAAAACCAAGTTTTTTAGATGCAGAGGAAGCAATATTTGTAATGTGCTTGTGCCAAGAGAGATTAGAAGTCAGGGTAATCCCCAAAAGAGATATATCATTTTGCCTAGAAATCAGAGTGTCACTAAAGATAAGCATAGGAGCAGAAGAATCCTTTTTGCGAGATATAAGACAAGATTGAGTTTTAGAAGGGTTGAAATCAACTAAGTTGTCTTTGCCCCACTGGAGAATTACCTGAAGATCGGCATTTAAGGAATTGGCAGCAGATTTTCGAGAACTTAAAGCTGATTGAGCTGGACAAGGTTTCTCAAAATGGAAAGTTGAATGCAATGTGCTATCATCGGCAAAACTATGGATAGGATTTCCAGTCAATGGAAGAAGGTCATTGATATACAAGAGGAAAAGAGTGGGGGAAAGAACTGAACTTTGGGGGACACCGGCATTAGTGGAGAAGTTAGAAGACAGAGAGCCATCTGCCATCACCCTCAGTGAGCGATCAGAGAGAAAACTGGATAACCAATTACTAAAAACAGTTGGCAAACCATAAGATGGAAGCTTGTTTAGAAGACCTTTATGCCAAACACGATCAAAAGCCTTTGAGATGTCAAGAGCAACTACTTGTGTTTCACCGAACCTTTCCATTGAATTAGTCCATAAATGGGTAACATAAGCCAGAATATCACCAGTGGATCGACACTGACGGAATCCATACTGGCGATCGTTGATCAGACGGAAAGTTTCTAGGTAGTTTAAGAGTTGGCGGTTAATTGATTTCTCCATTACTTTAGAAAGAGTAGAAGTAATTGCAATGGGACGATAATTGGATGGGAGGGATTTGTCACCCTTTTTAGGAACTGGCTGGATATGAGCAAATTTCCAAGCAGAAGGAAAAACACCTTTGGAATAAGAAAGTGAAAAAAGGCGGCAAAGAATAGGAGTAAGTTCAGGAGCACAGGTTTTGAGAACAAGTGGAGAAATACCATCAGGACCTGGAGCTTTCTTAGCATCAAGATTCATCAAAATCCTTCTGATATCCTTTTGACGGAAGACCACAGGAGGCATTGAATGGAGCGTGTTAGGAATGGTGGGAGGTGTTTTACCAAGATCATTAATACATGAGCTCAAAGAAAAATGGGATGCTAGCAGGTCAGCTTTATCCTTGGCTGAAGTGACAACAGAACCATCTGGTTTGGACAGAGGTGGGAGCAGAGATGGGCAAAAGTTGCGGCCAATAGCTTTGGCAAGAGACCAGAATGCTCGGCTACCATTAGGGCAAGAAGCAAGTTTTCTACTCTTAGCCTGTTCAAACTCTAGTTTGGACTGATTAATAACTGCTTTACAATTGTTGCGAGCTTTGGTGTAGGCAGAAAATGAAACTGAAGAATTAGAAACAAGCCAATTACGATATGCAACGTTCTTCTCTTGGACAGCCTTAGCACATTTATTGGAAAACCAAGGTTTAGATAAAGGACGAGATTTTAAAGTGGAGTGTGGGATAAAGGATTCCATTCCTGCAAGAATAATTTCACTGACACGATCTGAGCAAACGTTGACATCAGAAGTTTTGAAACAGTAATCAGACCAAGGAAAAGAAGAAAAGAAGTCTCGCAGGTCATCCCATTTTGCATTCTTGTAATGCCAAACAATACGAGGTTGGGAATAGCCATGAGATAAAGGTTCCATTGGAGAAGAGGCAATCACCAAGTTGTGATCTGAAGTGCCTAAAGGACCTCTCACTTCAACCTTGTACTTAGAAGGGTTGTTTGTGAGAAAAAGATCAAGCATATTGGCTGTATGATTAGGATTGTCCGGTATTCTTGTAGGTAAATGAACAATCTGTGCTAGGTCATTAGTAATTGCAAAAGCCTCAGCATCTCGACCTGCTGGGTCGGTGTGACTAGAAAACGGAAGCCAGCTGGAGTTGTGAACGTTAAAATCACCAAGGAAAATTACCTCACTGTTAGGAAAGTTGGACTGGAGAAAGTCAAGTTGCAAAGAGAGGAAGTCAAAGAGCTCCAAGTGATTAGTGGAGTTGGGAGAACGGTAGAGACAACAGATGAATTTTACACAATGAGGTAGAGAGATTTTAAGCCAGAGAAGATCAAAGAGAGGAGATTCCAAATTCCCAAGTCTCTGACAGGGAATATCAGAACGGACATATGCACAAGTACCACCTTTGAGGCGAAAGGAATCATACAGCAAATAATTTGGACATCTGAGATGAGCAGTAGTTGAATCAACTGATAACTGAGATTCAGTCAGAAAAAGTACATGGGGTTTGGAAGACTGCAAGTGGAAATGGACATCGTTGAGATTAGAATTGAGACCACGTATATTTGTGAAATGAATTAGGAAGTCCTTGGGAGGTTTAGATCTTTTCGCAGATAAGCTTGCTCTATTATTTTGACAATTCATGGTGTATTCAATAGTAAGAAAAAGTGGGTGGGACATGCTGTATGAAGTAATGAAATTTTTGGATATGGCGTACATGTGGTAAGAATATACCCAGATCCTTGACATAACGTGGCCTCGACAATGCTCCCCGCATACACACTACTCGGACTCCCTCCAGTCACTATCTGGCAGAGTAGAGGTAGCAAGATTATACACTAGCTGATCCGGAAGCTTCCTAGAGAGTTACCAATAGGTTCAGTCCGGTGTACTAACTAGCGGCCGGCCTGCGAACACCGTTTTAGAGCTGTACCCTCGAAATGTAAGGAATATTGGATCTCGCCACGACATTCATCATAACCTCAAAAATCATCAATCATACTGCATGATGGAAGAGATAGGGAAGGGTTGGCCGGAACTTAGCTCTAGAGACTAAACATGGGTTCCACCACTTCAAGCCTCCAATAAGCAAAGTGGTGGTATTTCACCGGTTGATGAGTCATCTACCACCTAGTACTGCCTGGTAACATAGAGGGGCGGCGTTCCTCCATGTGGTGTGGGCGCCACACCTCGACCCCTGCTTACGTTGGTTCACACCTGGGTGGTCACCTACCATGTACTTGTGCATGAAGGTTATACCCAGGATTACTAACAGTCCCACCATCGTGAAGGTGCAAGCAGAGGATTTGGCTGTCATAGACCGTCTGGACTTCGCCGAAATTGGGTCCACTTTGACTTGAGTGTCACCCGAATATCAGTTCCATCAGCGTTTTAGACTCACAGGTAGCAAGAACAGCTTGTCTGGCATATCTGAGAGAATGTCTGTGACAGCCTCAAGGACAGCCTCAAGGACAATGTGGTTGATTGCTAGAACAAACTTCCATGTGTCGTAGAAGTTGATAGCTTAAATAGATTCAAGGCAGAACTAGACAAAAATTTGGAGTGAGTGGATGGGTGAAATTAGATGTGTATTTTTTTTTTTTTTTTTTTGGCTGATGCTACATAACCTTGCTTGCATCATGTGCCTTTACTAACGCTAGTGAGATATAAGTATTATGTTGGATTTAAGCATTATATTCTGTCATAGCATTTTATCCTTTTTAGGAAAGTGAAAACTGCATTAATGACAGATCTGTTGTCTAATATTTGTTTTAAAGCAGGTGTGATTTTGGCTGCATGGTTTGATAAGGTGGTTTGCCGTACTGCATTATAGAGAAGGCAGTCAACTATGATATGCTGGACTGTGATTTATGCATGGCAGTTCAGACAGAAAGGCAGATCTAAGGAAGAAAGAAAGAAGAGAAAAGTGAGTAAGGTGTGTATGTCCTATTTGTAGTCTTGCAAGTGAGACTTCTTCCTTTCAGTTCGAGCAGAAACTAGATGGCCAAAACTTGAGTTCCGGTTTAATCAAAGGAGTTTGTTGCCTTCTTGGTTTTGCCAGATGGTTTGCTAGTGATTCATACTTTGCCTCATTATCAACTGGAAAGAAACATCAACTGGTTCCACAGTAGATTTGGTTGCATGGTCAGCACTCTCATTGCCAGGTATGCCAACATGGCTAGCAACCCAACAAAATTTTACTATTTTCGTGTTGTTAGCTAGATGAGTCAGCAAGTTTTGAATATTAACAAGTAGGTAGTTGTGATACTTTCTTGGTTGCTGTAAAGCGAGAAGGGCACTGAAAGTTGTTAAAAATAACACTGTGGGTAAATTGGTGCAGTTTTATAGTTTCTAGGGCCATTTGTAAGGCATGTAGTTCAGCAGTAAAGAT
Source organism: Mastigoproctus giganteus (assembly GCF_048544385.1). Classification (NCBI taxonomy): domain Eukaryota; kingdom Metazoa; phylum Arthropoda; class Arachnida; order Uropygi; family Thelyphonidae; genus Mastigoproctus; species Mastigoproctus giganteus. The sequence goes on along the minus strand of NC_143583.1, from coordinate 115,942,955 downwards.
ACTGTATTCTAAGGGCAACTGATTAGAGATTATGGATGATAGAAGAACGATAGCAGCACCAACATGATGGTCAGTTTTGGAGCCTTCTGTGTATATCCGGGTGTAAGATTTATATTCTGCAATTAGAGATTTATGAAGCTGATTTATATTCTGTGGAGAAAGAATAGCTTTTCCCCATTCTAATGGTGGGTATTTTAGAAAGGTCTAGCTGCCAATTATGAAGTAGTGAGCAAAGACGTATGCCAGCAGGTCGATTTACTGATGAATAAACAGTGTACTAGTTCTCCCAATGTGAAGTAAATAGATGTTTCCACGCTGGATGCAGGGGTTGATTTTAACAGCATAATTAAGCAGTAAAATTTGTCTTCGTAGAAAGAGTGAAGGGTTGTGAGCTTCAACGTACAGGCTCTGCACAGGAGATGTGCGGTAGGCTCCAAGAGCAATGAGTAGGCCACTGTGATGAATAGGGTCCAAAAACCTTAAGGTGCTAGATCTAGTAGAGTTGTAAACTGGCGATCCATAGACTAACATTGGTCTTACAACTGCATGATATACATGAAGCAGTGTATGATGGTCAGCACCCCATGATGTAGCTGATAATACTCTCAATATGTTTAATTTCTTAAAACAGGTGGTTCTAAGTTATTTGATATGGTCAAGAAAGGTCAATTTTTTATCTAAAGTTAACCCTAGATATTAGATAGTAGACACAACAGGTATGTGGTGGATGAGGATGAAGATTACTTCTACAGAAATGAACTGCAACAGTTTTTTCAGGTGATATGCGAAAACCGTTATCTGCAGCCCAGGTTGTAATCCTATTAAGAGCACCTTGAAGTTGTCTCAATCATTCTCATGTTTTGTGAGTGACAAGATATACTAAAATCATCTGCATATAAAGTAGTGAATGCAGTGGTTGGAATGACCTTAGTTACTGAGTTGATTTTTAAAATGGATATTGTGGCATTTAAAACTGAGCCCTGTAGAACACCTTTTTTGGATGAAGTTACAAGAGAGTGTGGATTGAATGCGGACCTGGAAATACCACTGCTTTAAGTTCTGTTTAAACTTTGGCATATTATCCCTGAAGCCTAATGTACATAGATCATAGAGAAGTCCATATCGCCAAGCTATGTCAAAAGCTTTCTCGATATCTAAATAAACTGTAGTCAAATGTTCCTTATGAAAGCACTGTGAATGTCATTTTCCATTTGTATCAAGAGGTCTAAAGTTGATTTACCTGCATGAAATCCACACTGCAATGAATTGATAAGATTGTATTTGCTCAGCAACCAGGTAAGATGAGAGTTTACCATTATTTTGCCCATACAGCTGGTGAGAGCAATAGGCCGATAGTGATATGGATTCATTGAGTCCTTGCCAGGTTTTAATAATGCTATGACATGACTGTCACCAGGAATCAAGGAAAGCATTTTCTGTAAAATGCCTGGTTATACAGCAGGAGTAAGACATGAAGCAACTCTTCGCTCAGCTCTTTTAACATAGACTAGCAAATTCCATCAGCACTAGGTCTTGAGCTGTTAATAACAAGCTGCAGTTCAATTATGGTGAAGGGACAGTTGTATGGTTGGTGGTGGTAGTCAGTGTTAAAATTTAGGGTCTGCTTTTCAGCAAGGAACTTTAATTTCTGGAAGTCTGGTGAGTATGTGGCAGAGGTTTCAGAAAAAGATTCTCCGAGAGTGTTAGATGTCTTGAGGCAGTGAAACCTCATTTATTACATTCAGTATCAGTTAATGCAAAGGAGGATATTTGTTATACATTTTATTAATAATTTTGCAGATGGTTTGTGTTTTGGTGGACTTCGTAATCGTTGAAGCAAAGTTTTTCCATGACTCTCTTTTGTTTGTTCGCTGAATGTGCCTACTATTGTCTCTGGCTTTTTTAAACTGCACTTGATTAGCAGCAGTAGGGTTTTTGCAAAATTTATTCCAGGCTTTATTTTTCTCTTATTTTATGACTTATGGACACTCTTGGTATTATTGCTTTGGTGGCCTGCAATATTTTGTTTGTTTTATAACAGCTGTTAACTGATACATTTGAAACGATTGTTTTTTCTAGGATCGCCAGCTGACTATATTTTATCCAATTGGCTGTCTGATTATGACATGGTGATAAATTTGCTTCTATATGACAGACTATTGCAGTGGCTGGAGACTAGGCACCTGCGCGGTGATCTGATTGAGGTATATAAGGCCTTGAATGGGTTGAGCACGCTGAATTCTGATGGGATCCTTCCACTTGTTCAGATTACGAACCTAAGGGGGCATAAATTCAAATTAAGAAAGACAGATGTAGAATAGATGTGCGGAAATTTGCCTTTAGCCAGTGGGTGGTTAATTGCTGGAACAAACTTCCATCTGTCGTTGTGGAAGTTGATAGGTTGAATAAATTTAAGGAGGAACTGGACAGGCATTTGGAGGGAATGGTGTGATTTTTTTTTTTTGGCTGATGCTGCATAAGCTCATACATTTGCTTTCTTGCATCACATGCCACTACTACTACTACTATAGTGATCACTATGCAGTAGTCTGTCAGTAGAGAGAGATGGAACATACATCACACTGTCTTGCATGTTGTTCAGTATTGTTGTTGACTGTGTCGGAGGGATGTTATTGCTTATATTGCTTCATTTACGTACTTCTTTATATGCATATTTGCACATAAATTAACATATTTTATATATTATGGGTTTATATAATTGTTGGCTAAACTACAATTATATAAACCCAGCACTGGTGTTGTGGTTTAGCCAACAGTTATATGTATGTAGTATGCAAGTATGTAGACTGTTTCATAGTTTTTCCAATAGTCGTGCCTTTAATGCTCTCAGATGTGCCCGCATCTCTAATAGTTTCTAATAGCAAAATCTAATAGTTTCCCTTTATTTTTTACCATGTTGCATATGGTTTGGTCACCAACATTATAACGATTCATTAAAGATTTAACCATTTTCAAACTTTTGAATAATTTCAAGTTTTTGTTCAATTGAAAGCACAACTCTTTTGCATTTACCTATCATTTTCGTGATTTCTAAACAAAAAAAATTGACACTCGTGACATAAATAATGAAGAATTTTTTGTGATGCGACTGAACAGAACAATCCATACAATGCACTAAAACAGACATTTCTCTTTCCATTGTTTGTTTGTTTTTTTTTGAGCGGCGGATGTGAAGATATCGGGGGTTGCAGGATAATAGATACATTAATCTGCCAATCAAAACTTATAATGCCACTTCCTGACACTCATTTACGACTTTCAAAACATGTTTATATCAATTCTATTTATTACTTGAATTTTTATGGTTTCCGGTGGATATATTTTTTTTTACTTTGAAGTCTTAAAGTGTCCCAGTAAATTGAGTCTGCTGTACAGACTCGATTTACTGGGACAACTTCTGAGTCTCTAGTGATATATTGTGATAAATAAATATCACAATATATCACTAGATCAATAAAATGTGAAGTCCCACTAGAGACTTCTGAATCTCTAGTGAGTATCTAGTGATAAAGGCTCTAGTGATATTTTTTTTATTTATTTTCATCAGCACTACCTATAATCATTAAATTTTCCGTTGATTTTTTTTTTTTTTTTTTTCTTTTCTTTTAGGGCAATATTTTCCTTTACTAATCTAGATTATCACTTAATCCAGATGACCTCGATCCCCCACCCTCTAATTAATCCAGATTAGTGAGGGTTTCTTGTATATGATATCAAAATTAATTTTGGCATAGTTTGACTGACCAATCAGATTGGTCAGACAAGATTTCCCCTTAACAAACCCATACTCCTAGCGACCGGGTGTACCAAGACTAATTATACTCTGGCAGGTCCTGCCACTTACTTTCATGGGATTTCAGTGGCTAGGACCTAAAATAAAGGTTGGAGCAATCGCAGTTGATTTAGTTAAAATTGCATTTAGAAAGCGCTGCATGAGGTTTTATGCTGAAAGAACTATTTCTAGAGAGCCTAAAAGGTTAGGCTTGATGTGATTTAAATTTGGACACTCTTGGCATTATGCCCCCTGGACATGTGGGGCAGTCGCTGTACAAAAGAAAGTGTTGGGAGAGGAAGGTGAAGACTGGGGGGTGAAATAGGAAGAAGAGGGGTCGGATAGGAGGTGACCCCAACTTTCATGTCTAGATGATCCTGCATTGCTTCTTTAACCAATGACTCCATTATTTCCCCCAAAACAGAAGGGTTTGCTTACTTCCTTTGCTGCCTCCGTTAATATAACTGGATAGATCCTATCCACCCAGGTGCTTTTTTTACGTTTAACTACAATTTTTTTTACACTTTGCTCTCAGTTATTACAAAATCATTTAGCTCCCTGTCAGAGTTTGATAAGCTTCTGGCCTAAAAGAATTTCCCTGCAGAATTCCTCGTGTGAATGTAGAGGCAAAATACTCATTCAGTTTGTCAGCTACCTGAGCATTAGCATTAGTACAGGCATTTGATGCAAGAAAGCAAGCTTATGCAGCATCAGCCAAAAAAAATAAATAAATAAAAAATAACCATTTCCACTTCACCCCTCTGTTCGTTCGAAATGCCTGTCCAGCTGAGCCTTAAACTTATTTAGGCTATCAACTTCCACGACAAGGGATGGTAGTCTATTCCACCAACCAACCACCCGCTGGCTAAAGGCAAATTTCCTCACGTCTATCCTACATCTGTCTTTTCTCAATTTGAATTTATGCCCTCTCGGTGATTATTCTGAGCAAGAGGAAGAATCCCATCAGCATTGAGCATGCTCAAACGATTCAAGGCTTTATACACCTCTATCAGATCACCTCGCTGGTGCCTGTTCTCCAGACACTGTAATTTGCAAAACTTAAGCCTTTCTTCGTAAGAACACCCCTTTGTTCCATTCACTAATCTTGTTGCCCTTCTTTGTACTCGTTCCAGCATCTCTACATCCTTCTTGAAATGAGGCCTCCAGACCTGTATACAGTACTCTAGGTGTGGTCTGACCATTGCCTTATAGAAGGGAATAATCACCTCCTTATCCCTGCTAGAAACATTCCTATATATTATCGACAATACACCATGAGCTACTCTTGCAGCCCGTCTGCACTGCTCAGAAAACTTCATATCTGCCTGCACAACCACCCCCCAGGTCCCTTTCATTCTCTACCACTGTCAGTGTAGTACCACAGAGTTGATACGTTGCTCTGGGGTTGCTGTTTCCCATATGTAGTACTTTACATTTGTCAATGTTAAACTTCGTTTGCCACCTCTCAGCCCATCTGCTCAACCTTTCCAGATCCTGTTGCAGTAGCATAGTGTCAGTAGTGTCCTTGACAACCCTGCCAACCTTTGTATCGTCTGCAGACTGGACATTAACCTTGATATACCATCATCAATATCATTTATAAATACAGAAAACAATAATGGACCCAATACTGAACCCTGAGGGACTCCAATAATAACATTAGTTCACGATGAGCAGTGTCCATTGATTACCACTCTCTGTCTTCTCCCCCTCAACCACCCCTTTATCCATAGCAGCAATTTGCCTCCAATGCCACACTGCTCCAATTTGTGCAGCAATCTTCCATGTGCAACAGTATCAAAAGCCTTTCTAAGTTCCACATATATAATATCAAAGTTATTCCCTGCATCCAGTTCTTTTGTGACTGCATCATAGTATCAAATCAAATTGGTCAGGCAAGACTTCCCCTTAACAAAACCATGCTGTGTCTGAGCTATGACTGAAGTCTTGTCTAGATGATCCTGCAGTGCTTCTTTAACCAGTGCCTTCATTAATTTTCCTGGAACAGAAGTTAAACTAACAGATCTATAATCATTTGTGTCCCTCTTTGATCCTCCTTTGTGAATTGGGGTCAAATTTGCACATCTCCAGGTCCATGGGTACCTCCCCTGAGCCCAAAGAAGCTCTCATAATTATGGCTAAGGATTTGCTAATTTCCTTTGCTGCCTCCTTTAATATAACTGTATAGATCCCATCCACCCCAGGTGCCTTTTTTATGTTTATCTTCAACAATTTCTGCTCCACTTTCCTCTCCGTTATTACAAAATCATCTAGCTTACTGCCAGAGTTGAATACACCTCTGGCATTCCCCTCGCTGAATAACTCCTCATGTGTGAATGTCGATGCAAAATATTCATTCAGTTTGTTAGCTACCTGAGCAGGATCATCAACAGTTGACCCATCAATATCAAGTGGACCAATCTGATTCATCCCCTTCCTTCTAGAGTTTACATAAGTAAAGAACTCTTTGCTGTTTTTCTTTGCATCCCTTGCCAAAGATTTCTCGTAATCTGCCTTCACCTGCCTAACCTCCTTTGTAACTTGGTTACAGATCAACTTGTATCTATCATAGGCTTCTGTGTCACGTGTTAATTTGTATGTATTCCATGCATTTTTCTTCTCTGCCATATGTCTCATTAGTTCATCTGACATCCACTTAGGCCTAAACCTTGAACAATATTTCTTAGTTGGTATGTAAAGCCTAGTAGCTTCCAAGATAAGTTCTTTGAATGCTTCCCATTTTGAATTTGTTGTTGGTAACATCATCAGTTGGTCCCACTGTATAGAATTTAAATACTGTCTCAGTCCATCGTAGTCGCCTTTACGAAAGCAATAACCCTTCCCTTTACCCCTAATGGTAGTTACCTCTTTGAGTAAATCCCACTTCAGCACACTGTGATCACTGCCACCTAGTGGTTCATTTACCTGCAGATTCTTAATGCATGAAGAATCACTACTGATAATCAAATCAAGAGTATTACTCCCTCTAGTTGCCTCCCGAACATGCTGGTGTAGAAAACAATCATCCAATAAATCCACAAAAGCCTTGCTAGTGTGTGAGTGACCAGCCCCCAAATTCCAGTCAATATCTGGGAAATTAAAATCCCCCATTATAAGACTCTCTGATTTACTGGCCCACTCTATTTCCCTGTACAGTTTCTTATTATACTCATCAGAGTCATTAGGCCTATAGCACACTCCTACTCTCAATTTTGATCTCCCAATGCTTATGTCACACCAAACTGACTCGACACTGCACTGTCCAGCAATGTCGACTGGCTTCACTTCCTTGGATTTTATGTATTTCTTAACTAATAGATATAATTCATTATATCAAGGGGACCAATCTGATTTATCCCCTTTCTTCTAGAGTTTACATAACCAAAGCAGTCTTTGCACCCTTTGCCAAAGATTTCTCATATTCTGCTTTTGCTTGCCTAACCTCCTTTATGACTTGATTGCAGACTAGTTTATATCTAACATAGGCTTCTGTGTCGCCTAATAATTTATATGCATCTCGGGCATTTTTCTTCTCTGCCACGAGTCTTATATACAGATGAATGGAAATGGTGCAAACATGTGTGTGTGTGTGTGTGTGTGAGAGAGAGAGAGAGAGAGAGAGAGAGAGAGAGAGAACATGCCTAAACTAATCAACTGTGTTTACTAGCTAACTGCTGAACAGAACTCTGTTATGGTTTTCCCCGAAACAGAAGCTTACTTCCTTTGCTGCCTCCTTTAATATAACTGGATAGATCCTATCCACAAAATTTAAGAAATAGGTCATTAATACAGCAGCATTTAGAAATACATTATATAAAAAATACATATATAAAATAAAAGTCAACTCCTACAATTTTTATTTATTAAAATATAAAAATAAGAAAAATTCTACTAATATTTGAAGTAGAGAACCAATATTGTTATACTTTTAAAAATTATATATTTATTAAAATTAAATGGTATTAAATTTATGAGTCTGATACAGGTGACCCCCACTTAACGCTGATAATTCGTTCCCAGAGCACTAAGCAAGCGGTATCCTATAAGCTACAGTCTAAATCTTCACAAACTTCAAGATTTTATTCCTGGTTGTTCCACTCTTCACACACATGACATTTCACTACACTGCATTACTAAAACTTACACACATATACAGTATACTATTGTCTGCTTACAAAAAAGTAGCCACTCAGATGAAATGCCTGGATGCACTCTGGACAACTTTCTGATAGGAAAAATTGTTCACATCATACTGTATACATAAGAATACCACTAAACTAACAATAATAAGGCATCTCATTGGCTAAGAGACTGGAATGGGATAGTCAACTGTATGCTTACCCTCCTTTTGGTGATCATCACTAACCTCCTAAAGTCTGTGATTAGCAATATTACACTTCTGCCATAACATCATATTATTTTACCTGGTCCTTACTGAGAATCTCTGGGAGGCTGATACATGTGCAATAATGCTTAATGGCTACAAACTCATTTAAAAGCTCATCCACTGCCTTCCAAAAAACAACAGCTGAGCCGACTCTATAGGGCTATGTATGGCATGTAGAGTTCTGTCATCTCACAGTTCATGTATATGGATCCCTGATCTGATATTATTTTAAATAAATTCCACTGTTGAAAAAAAAAAAAATTCAGCGTGTCTACCCATATGCACGAAAGATGTTTTATTTTATGTGAAAACATCTATGGTGACACTAGAGTAATACAGTTTAAATTTTGAAGTTTGATCAAAACTGACTTATTTACGCTACTTAGAGGGTTGATGTTGATCAAAATCTTGTCAAAATCTCACCGATAACTACTAGTCCCACAAGAACTAACAATTGTTGGTGAATCTATTGTCAGGGAAATGGCAAACATGGTGTGTAAAAAGGATAGGTGGAACAGGACCAGGGTATGTCTACCAGGGGCAAAGGTTGATGACATTGTAGAGCAGATATCTTTTAAGGGCACAAAAGTGTTATACACATTGGCATTAATGATATTAAGAGTAGGAGACTGGCGGAATTACTTAACAAGTACAGATCACTGTTGAAAAAAAGCCATGAATTAGGGTTGAATTTGAAAGTGTCTGCAATTCTGCCCAGACACGATAGGAGGGAGTATATGATGAGAGCCTTGTCGATCAATTCGGCCCTGGAAAAATTGTGCAAGGCTCAAGGGGTAGAATTTTTTTTTCAGCCTGGTCTGTACTTGTTAACAGGAGAGACTGCTTCTACAGGGATGGGATACACTTCAATAGAAAGGGTGCAAGAATATTTTTGCTGATGCTATCGAGGCAGAGTTAGGTGAATCGGGAAAACTGCTAGCTTGGGGGGGATACAAAGGTCTAATAGATTAACAGTAGCCACTGGTAGAGGTGAAAGTGATTCTTGCACTGCTGCTATTGGAATGAGCAGCAGCAGCCTGGAAAACAAGATGCAGAGTATTTCAGAGCCTGCTGAGAGTCATTGCAGTACAAGTAAACACATGGGTTGTGTTAGGGTAGCTAATAATAGGAACAGGTGCATGTACACCAATGTTAGGAGTTTGGTAAATAAATTTGATCAATTTGAGGTGTTGGTCAAAACATCAACGGCAGATATTGTGGGATATCAGAGACGTGGTGTCACACAGACATAAGCAGTGCAGAACTAGAATTTGGGGAATAAAATGTGTACAGGAAGGGAGGAGGGGTTATGCTATTAGTTAAAAAACACAAAATCCCAGGAAGTGCAGCCAGTCAACATTATTGGACAGTGCAGCATTGAGAAAGTTTGGTGTGACATAAGCACTGGGAGATCAAAATTGAGAGTAGGAGTGTGTTATAGGCCTAATCACTCTGATGAGTATAATAAAAAAATGTACAGGGAAATAGAGTGGTCCAGTAAATCAGAGAGTCTTATAATAGAGGATTTTAATTTCCCGGATATTGACTGGAATTTTTGGGCTGGTCACTCACATAATAGCAAGGCTTTTGTGGATTTATTGGATGACTGTTTTCTACATCAGCATGTTCGGGAGGCAACTAGAGGGAGTAATACTCTTGATCTGATTATCAGTAGTGATTCTTCATGCATTAAGAATCTGCAGATAAAAGAACCACTAGGCGGCAGTAATCACAGTGTGCTTAAGTGGGATTTACTCAAAAGAGGTAACTACCATCAGGGGTAAAGGGAAGGGTTTTTTATCTCGTTAAGGCAACTACGGTGGGCTGAGACAGTATTTAAATTCTATACGGTTGGACCAACTGATGATGTTACCAACAGCAAATTCAAAATGGGAAGCATTCAAAGAAATAATCTTCAAAGCTACTAGGCTTTTCATACCAACTAAGAAATATTGTTCGAGATTTAGGCCTAAACGAATGTCAGATGAACTAATTAGACGTGGCAGGGAAGAAAAATGTGTGGGATACATATAAATTAACAGGTGACACAGAAGCCTATGATAGATATAAGCTGGTCTGTAACCAAGTCACAAAGGAGGTTAGGCAGTTTACAAGAAATCTTTGGCAAAGGATGCAAAGAAAAACAGCAAAGAGCTCTTTACTTATATAAACTCTAGAAAGAAGGGAATGAATCAGATTGGTCTACTAGATATTGATGATTCAACTGTTGATGATCCTGCTCAAGTGGCTAACAAACTAAATGAGTATTTTGCACCTACATTCACACATGAGGAGTTATTCAGGGAGGGGAATGCCCGAGGTGAATTAAACTCTGGCAGTGAGCTAGATGATTTTGTAATAACTGAAAGGAAAGTGGAGGAGAAATTGTTGAAGATAAACATAAAAAAGGCACTTGGGGTGGATGGTATCTATCCAGTTTTATTAAAGGAGGCAGAAGGAAGTAAGCAAACCCTTAGCGACAATTATGAGAGCTTCCTTGGACTCAGGGGAGGTACCCATGGACTTGAGATGTGCAAATGTGATCCCAATTTACAAAGGACGATCAAAGTAATTACAGACCTGTTAGTTTAACTTCTGTTCCAGGGAAATTAATGGAGGCACTGGTTAAAGAAGCACTGCAGGATCATATAGGCAAGACTCCAGTTCTAGCTCGGGCACAGCATGGTTTTGTTAATGGGAAGTCTTGTCTGACCAATTTGATTGGATACTATGATGTGGTCACAAAGGAATGGGATGCAGGGAATAACTTTGATATCATATATTTGGATCTTAGAAAGGCTTTTGATACTGTTGCACATCGAAGACTACTGCACTAATTGAACCAGTGTGGCATTGGAGGCAAAATGCTGCTATGGATAAAGGGATAGCTGAGTGGGAGAAGACAGAGATTGGTAATCAGTGGACACTGCTCTTTGTGGACTAGTGTTATTAGTGGAGTCCCTCGGGGTTCACTGTTGGGTCCATTGTTGTTTTCTGTATTTATTAATGATATTGATCATGGTATATCAAGTTTAATGTCCAAGTTTGCAGACGATCCGAAGGTTGGCAGGGTTGTTAAGAACACTAATGGCAGTACGCTGCTGCAAAAGGATCTAGAAAAGTTGGGCAGATGGGCTGAGAGGTGGCAAATTAAGTTTAAAATTGACAAATGTAAAGTACTACATATGGGAAGCAGTAACCACAGAGTAATGTATCAACTCTGTGGTACTACACTGACATTGGTAGAGAATGAAAAGGACCTGGGGGTAATTGTTCAGGCAAATATGAAGTTTTCTGAGCAGTGCAGATGGTCTGCAAGAGTAGGTCATGGTGTCTTGTCAATGATATACAGGAATTTTTCTAGCAGGGATAAGGAGGTGATTATCCCCTGGTATAAGGCAATGGTCAGGCCACAGGTCAGGTCAGGCTTCAGTACTGTATACAGGTCTGGAGGCCTCATTTTAAGGAGGATGTAGAGCTATTGGAACAAGTACAGAGAAGGGGAACAAGATTAATGAATGGAACGAAGGGTTGCTCTTACGAAGAAAGGCTTAAGTTTTGCAGATTATAGTGTTTGGAGACTAGGCACCTGCGAGGTGATCTGATTGAGGCGTATAAAGCATTGAATGGTTTAAGCAAGCTCAGTGCTGATGGGATTCTTCCTCTTGCTCAGAATAATCACCTGAGAGGGCACAAATTCAAATTGAGTTAAGTCAGTTGTAGGATAGATGTGCAGAAGTTTGCCTTTAGCCAGCGGGTAGTTGATAGGTGGAACAGACTTCCATCTTTTGTTGTGAAAGTTGATAGCCTAAATAAATTTAAGACTGAGCTGGCCAGGTATTTGGAACAAACGGAGGGGTGAAATGGGAGTGGTCTTTTTTTTTTTTTTTTGGCTAATGCTGCATAAGCTTGCTTTCTTGCATCATATGCCCCTACTAATGCTAATCTTGAGAAGCAGATTTTATTAGTCTGCATTTTATTCTTGCATAATATTACTACCCACTTTCTTGCATAATATTACTACCTGCTGCTTACTCTACTAAATCATAAATTGGCATCATTTATGAAGTGACGTCATTTGCAGATCTCAGTATAAACTTACTCTACCGAATAAATATGACTGAGTTTGCATTGTTAGCGCCATTTAGGAAGTGGCATCATTTAAAATCTAAGCCACCTAATAGGAAGTGACATCAATTGTGTCATTTTGGTAAAAAAATTTCATTAACAACCGTATCATTTCCGTTACATATATTCAAAGTGCCATTAAGTACCACTGCTAAAGGCTAGGCATAGTGTTTAATGTCACTTAAACTTGGCCGTTAAAACTCAACTTTCAATTTAACAATTCAACACAACTAAACTCAAAATCATTTCCATTACAATAAGAAAATTTCGTTACCAGTCGATTTTACTCTAGTGCTGCCATAGATGTTTGCAAATCAAAAATAGGCGAAGGTAAAGAAAGCCAAAACAAGAACTACGGGATACTTCAGTAAACTTACAGAGCAAACTTGTTTCCCATTACTACAGTTTCTCCCTGCATTCTTGGTAAACAGATGGTGTGTGTTATCAGTAGTTGCAGTAGAAGTCGATAACAATGTATTGATTAATTTTTTTTTTCATTATTAAAAGCAGATTATCGGCGTTCATGAGTGTAATGCCTTCACAGCTGAAACTTACTTACGGGTTCACCCTCCAGACTGCCTCAGGAGGCAGTCTGGAGGGTGAACCCGTTTCCCCCCTTTCCACTGTTTTAATCCAATAGGAAAATGACTTTTACTGCCACTACCGATAACACACACCATCAGTAGAAGTCATTTTTATATCGGTTAAAACAGCAGTAAGTGTCGGGATAAACAAACTAAGACTGAGGCAGTCTGGATGGTGTACTCATAAGTAAATTTCAGCCCACTCATGAACTCCGATAATCTGCTTTTAATAATGAAAAAACACTAATCAATACATCGTTATTGACTTCTACTACCACTACCAATAATATGCACCATCTGTTTACCAAGAATGCATGGAGAAACTGCAGTAGCGCGAAATGCATTTGCCCGGTAAGTTCACCAAAGTTTCCTGTGGTTCTCGTGTTGACTTTCTTTACCTCAGCCAAAAATACAAAAACTTTCCTTGTGCCACCAAATCATTTTTTATACAATGGGTTAATTGCTTTACATTTCAAAATTGTGTAAATACACATAGTGCATATAGTACAGGTATAGTAAATCTACATCAAACAGTGTTATAAAAGTTTGTGATATCAAAAAGCAAGGACAAGATATAGAAAATCCAAAATGCTTTATTTCTCTTATTCTAACAATACAAATAACATTAAAAACAGCAAAACAAATATAACTGAATTCCTGACGGAGTAGGCAGTCACTTATTTACCTAAATTGTACGAGAGGTTAAACTTTACAACTGCTTATTTACATATTACTGGAAAGATATATTTCCAAAAATATTTAAATCTTCATGTTTAATATTTCAATCTCTGCTTTATGAAAATTGTATAGTAATACTATTTTACTATGTAATGAAAAAGTAACGAATTTTGTGGAAGAGCATTTCTTCAAACACATCAAGCCAGCAGTCTAATAAGACTTCATATCTACTCTAGGCCACAAGGTATGATTAGAATTGTGCTCTACAGCCTAGAAAGTTCTGTAGGTAAAACAAGATAACTATATCATTGTTAAATAATCTATTCAGATCAATGTTCCCCATATTCCATGCTTATGAAACCTGCATTCTCAATTCATTTACTTCACTTTAGATCATGAACATCTGAAAGAAAGAAAGAACTATTTTAATAAAAAAGGATTATTTTAATGAAATAAACAAAAGTAATGAAACTTAAGAAGAAAAGATCTCTCCCCTCCTCTATCTTACATGGCCTGACCACTTTATATGGACCATGGAGATTTTGACTATATGCAATACAGTAAACCCCCGCTATTCGCGGGGGTTACATTCCTGAGAAATGCTGCAAATACCGAAAACGCGAATACTGAGTTATGGCTCCCATAGTAATAAAGGAGTTCCGTTCCAAAGTATGAAATATATAAAAAAAACTAGCCTAAAATTTTGTCTATGTATGTATTATATGTACCTTCATAATATGACTATGTACATAGACAGCACAGTGAAATGGAAGCATGTGGCATCGAAATGAAAATAAGAAACAATTTAATATTAAATGTAATATTTATTACAAATTTCAAACAAATCTTTCAAACCAGCACCTTTGCTAGCTAAAAAACTTATCCCTCCAATGCTATCACCAGTTTCACTAAAGGACTACGATTTTTAGTGTTTCTCACCAACCATGGAATAAAACGAAAGACGAAAAACCCAAATTTTTAAAACATTTAATATTTACAATAAATTTATTTACAAACAAAATACCATATTACTGATAGTAATTTTAAAATAAGACAACTGTGATATACAGGATAATAAAATACCAAATTTGAAATGCAATAAAATATACTAGGTTAAAAGCACTAAAATACTAACTGAAGCTTTCAAAGGCTTCTGCCTTCTTTCTCAACAGTGTTGATTCACAACTTCAATTCACACTGTTGAGAAAGAAGGCAGAAGCCTTTGAAAGCTTCAGTTAGTATTTTAGCGCTTTTAACCTAGTATATTTTATTGCATTTTAAATTCGGTATTTTATTATCCTGTATATCACAGTTGTCTTATTTTAAAATTACTATCAGTAATATGGTATTTTGTTTGTAAATAAATTTATTGTAAATATTAAATGTTTTAAAAATTTGGGTTTTTCGTCTTTCGTTTTATTCCATGGTTGGTGAGAAACACTAAAAATCATAGTATGAGTATACCCAACCCCAGAGGCCTATTTGAAGAACTGTTGATAAAGGAGTTTTGCCTTTTCACGAGTGATGAGTGAACTTAACGGAATTTTATTTTGAGTTTGGTCTTCTATCCACAGATTTAAAGCTTTTTTCATTTTTTTCTAATTTAACATCATAAGTTACAGAGAAAATTTTTGAAGCAATTAGCGCATTTTCATGGACACTACGGCGCATTTTTTCTTCCGATTTCTAGATTGATCGTACCGTTGACTCATTGATTTTATAATCTTTTGCCACTGAGGAGACACTTTCACCATTAGAAATTTTGTCTAATAATTCAATTTTATTCGCTAATGTCATCACCTTCTTTGATCTTTTCACATTTCCCTTGTTATTCGTAGCCATATTTTTGTACGGGTAAAAAAAGAACTTGTCCATAATAAAGTCACTTTCTTCCGTTAACACACTCGAAAAAGTCTGTTTTAAACTGCAAAATGGTAGATTTATCACTTTTGTAAGCATATCAATTTATAAATTTATTCAATTTATAAGCATATAAATTAAAAGCAAACGATGAAACCTTCCATGACAAGTGCATAACACATACTGAACAAGGATTAGCGAGAAATATCCACGCTCGCGATTTTGCACCCCTCTCCCCCCACCCACTGAACCCTGTTTTGACCGTGAAATATAATTTTAGCCATGCCCATGTTTTTTTATGGCGGAAAATGTTCACGGCGCTTTAAAATTCACATTTTTTTAGGTTTCGTTTTATATTAAATCAGCGACCACGAATAGCGGGGGTTTACTGTAATTACACAGCTGTGACATGTGCAGGAAAACACTATAAAACCATGTTGTGACCTGACCGTGCCTAAAGCAGTCACCATCAATAGATAGTGGATGGGACCTCACGGACTTGCAGAGCTATGTTATTTAGCATCTGCTAAATGTGCACCGGTGATAACTAATTTTTAAAAAAATGTCCTTCAATTCACAGGGTTTACAACCACTATCAGTGTTCCTCTCTGCATTCAGTAAGGACAACTGCTGCACTTGACAAGTGCTCAAAGTACAATGTCGTTCAAGTCTTTAATGACAAAAAAAGACATTCATTAACAGAAATAACTGCAGTCAAAAATGTATGAAAAGAGACAGAGAGAGAGAGAGAGAGAGAGAGAGAGAGAGAGAGAGAGAGAGAGAGAGAGAGAGAGATGCTCCACATTTGATTATCAAAAAAATTAAGGAAATAATCGATGATTTTTCAAATTCTAGAGGCAAATGATATTGGCCAATACTAAATATTTATTGTCATTGCATAGGATCTCTATTGCATCAGGAAGTATGGATGCATAATACAAATCTTTTTTTTTTTTTTTTTTTTTTGATGAAAACCCCAAACACAAGAGGTATTAGAACCTATAATACTCAGTACCGTGCTTGAGTTGGAGGTTGAGAAGACAAAAAAAGATATTTGTTGACATTAGACTTCAACTTCTATAGACTGTAATTTTCAGGAAATATATATGAAGGAAGGTTGTTCCAGAAAACGGCAGTTGAATAAATAAACGAGGAAGATGAAAAGTTGGTTCTGTGAGTTTGAAGTTGGACGGTAAATGGATGTTGGCTGGTGGCGGCACATGTTCGGACTGTTTTGAAAGAGAGAGTGGAAATTATAGAAGACAATTCAGAAGAACGGTGACCGTGGAAGTATCTGTAGAAAAGTTGGCCTGTAACCAAGTCACAAAGGAGATTAGGCAGGCAAAGGCAGACTATGAAAAATCTTTGGCAAAGGATGCAAAGAAAAACAGAAAAGAGTTCTTTACCTATTTAAACTCAAGAAGGAAAGGGATGAATCAGATTGGTCCACTGGATATTGATGGTTCAACAGTTGAGGATCCTGCTCAGGTGGCTAACAATCTAAACGAGTATTTTGCATCTACATTCACGCATGGGGAGTTATTCAGGGAGGAGAATGACGTAGGTAAAGTAGACATTGGCAGTGAGCTAGTTGATTTTGAAATAACTGAGAGGAAAGTGGAGGAGAGATTGTTGAGGATAAACATAAAAAAGGCACCTGGGGTGGATGGGATCTATCCAGTTATATTAAAGGAGGCAGCAAAGGAAGTAAGCAAACCCCTAGCCATAATTATGAGAGCTTCTTTGGACTCAGGGGAGGTACCCATAGACTGGAGATGTGCAAATGTAACCCCAATTCACAAAGGAGGATCAAAGGCTGACACAAGTAATTATAGACCTGTTAGTTTAACTTCTGTCCCAGGAAAATTAATGGAGGCACTGGTTAAAGAAGCACTGCAGGATCATCTAGACAAGAATTCAGTTATAGCTCAGACGCAGCATGGTTTTGTTAAGGGCAGGTCTTGCCTAACCAATTTGATTGGATACTATGGTGTAGTCACAAAAGAACTGGATGCAGGGAATAACTTTGATATTATATATTTGGATCTTAGAAAGGCTTTTGATACTGTTGCACATGGAAGACTGCTGCACAAATTGGAGCAGTGTGGCATTGGAGGCAAATTGCTGCTATGGATAAGCGGATGGTTGAGTGGCAGAAGACAGAGAGTGGTAATCAATGGACACTGCTCAACGTGGACTAATGTTATTAGTGGAATTCCTCAGGGTTCAGTGTTGGGTCCGTTGTTGTTTTCGGTGTTTATGAATGATATTGATGATGGTATATCAAGTTTAATGTCCAAGTTTGCAGATGATACAAAGGTTAGCAGGGTTGTCAAGGACACTACTGACGCTATGCTGCTGCAACAGGATCTGGAAAGGTTGAACAGATGGGCTGAGAGGTGGCAAATGAAGTTTAATATTGACAAATGTAAAGTACTACATATGGGAAACAGTAACCCCAGAGCAATGTATCAACTCTGCGGTACTACACTGACAGTGGCGGAGAATGAAAAGGACCTGGGGGTAATTGTGCAGGCAGATATGAAGTTCTCTGAGCAGTGCAGAAGAGCTGCAAGAGTAGCTCATGGTGTCTTGTCAATGATATACAGGAATTTTTCTAGCAGGGATAAGGAGGTGATTATTCCCTTGTATAAGGCAATGGTTAGGCCACATCTTGAGTACTGTATACAGGTCTGGAAGCCTCATTTCAAGAAGGATGTAGAGCTGCTGGAACGGGTACAGAGAAGGGCAACAAGATTAGTGAATGGAACAAAGGGTTGCTCTTACGAAGAAAGGCTTAAGTTTTGCAAATTACAGAGTCTGGAGACTAGGCACCGGCGAGGTGATCTGATAGAGGTGTATAAGGCTTTGAATGGTTTGAACATGCTCAATGCCAATGGGATTCTTCCTCTTGCTCAGAATAATCACCTCAGAGGGCATAAATTCAAATTGAGGAAGGACGGATGTCGGATAGATGTGCGGAAATTTGCCTTTGGCCAGCAGGTGGTTGGTTGGTGGAACAGACTTCCATCCCTTGTTGTGGAAGTTGATAGCCTAAACAAATTTAAGGCTCAACTGGACAGGTATTTCGAACGAACGGAGGGGTGAAATGGGAGTGGTGTGTTTTTTTTTTTTTTGGCTGATGCTGAATAAGCTTGCTTTCTTGCATCATATGCCTCTACTAATGCTAAAGCTAATGCTAAAAGGCATGCAGCAGAAACAGTACATCTATAAGACAGCAAGTGGAGAGATTCTGTTAGAGAGGAGTTATTAAACTAACTGCCCTCTTCTGAATAGAATCTAGAAGCCTGAGAGAGAGAGGTTTTGGAGGACACTGCCCCAGATGTGGGAACAATATTCTATGGTAGGGCTGATTTGCGATTTTACAAAGTGAACAGCTGTTTGGAAGAAAAATAACGCCGAGAGCAAAAGAGAAAACCAAGTTTTTTAGATTCAATATTTGTAATGTGCTTGTGCCAAAAGAGATTAGAAGTCAGCGTAATCCCCAAATGAGATGTATCATTTTGCTTAGAAATCCGAGTGTCACCAAAGATAAGCATAGGAGCAGAAGAATCCTTTTTGCGAGATATAAGACAGGACTGGGTTTTAGTTTGTTATTGTTATTTTGGTTGTTAGGAGCATTAGCAACTAAGGCCATATTGCTCCGGGGATATGCGGTGGTCATTCCCTGACCTTTCCGCATCCTCCATATTTGGTGGGCACGGGCTTTAACTCCGGTCTAATCAAGAAGCGTGTACTACACACTGCTGCTCCTGCCCACCTGGCTACAGAGGCGCCCCCAAATGAGTTTTAGAAGGATTGAAATCAACTAAGTTATCTTTGCCCCACTGGAGAATTACCTGGAGATTGGCATTTAAGGAATTGGTAGTGGATATTCGAGAAGTTGCAGCTGATTAAGCAGGGCAAGGTTTCTCAAAATAGAAAGTGGAATGCAATGTGCTATCGTCAGCAAAACTATGGATAGGATTTCCAGTCAATGGACCTTTCCGCATCCTCCGTATTTGGTGGTCACAGGCTCAAACCCTGGTCTAATCAAGAAGCGTGTGCTACGCACTGCTGCTCCTGCCCACCTGGCTACGGAGGCGCCAATATTTTAGTGTGACACTGGATTACAGTACTGATGTAAATGACACATTCTTATCTTCATACATGGAATTAATGATAATTTTGTACCAGTTGAAGATCTAGCTGATCTACAGCACATGCATGGAACAACTGCAGGTGAAAATCTTTTTGATAATTTTTGGCAATCTACTGAAAAGTTAAGATTAAATATTAAAAACCTGGAAGGAGTCGCAACTGGCGGCACAAAAAATATGATTGGTAAAAACATTGGGCTTGTGGGTAGAATAATCAAGAAAATGATAGATATCAGAGCTGAAACTCCTATTGGAATTCACTGCAATGTGCATCAAGAAGCTCTTTATGGGAAGGTATTGGTCCTCCAACATGTTATGATTGTGGTTATTTCAACTGTAAATTTTATAAGATCACACGGCCTTAATCACCGAACGTTTCAACAGTTTCTTTCAGAAATTGAGCTGAGTACAAAGGTGTAATTTTACATAGTACAGTGAGATGGCTTATTCATGGCAAAGTGTTATATTGTTTCTTTAAACTGCATAATGAAATTGATATTTTTGTGATGGAAAAAAGGTAAGCAATGAACAACAATCAAATATACAGTGACTGTCTGATCTTGCAGTTTGTACAGACATTTCTAGTCATTTAAATGCTCTTAATTTAAAACTACAAAGGAAAGGAAAATTGGTCTGATTTGTTTGGTGACATCAAATCTTTTCAGAATAAGTTGCTATTTAAATCACAAATTGAGCAAGACAATTTAGTTCATTTTGAATGTTGATTTAGTTCACCGAGCTAAAAGAGAAACATTTCCAAGGAGTCATTGCTTCTTGTTATTACAATTACTTTTTGACAAGTTTGAAAGTCCATTTGCTGATATAATATCCTATGAAAAATACATAACCTTGTTTGAGAATCCATCTACTTCTATGGCTGAAAACTACAATCCCAGCTTGCAAATTGAAATTATTGATTTTCAAGCTAAAACATGGCTCAAAAATAAGTATGTGGACTGTGAAAATAAACCACTTGAATTCTACAAGGCTCTCTAATCTGAAGATTTTCCTCTAATAAAATAAAATGCTATGAAAATGGCTACTTTGATCGGATCAACGTATGTTTGTGAGCAAATTTTTTCACGCATAAAATCAAATGAATATTTTAAAAGAAACAGAATAACTGATGAGCATCTTCATTCCGAATTGAGAATTGCAAATTTTCAACCAAATTTTGAACAATTATCTAAAAAAAATCCAGCCTCAATCATCTCATTAAATGTTATTGCATATTGTACTTAACAAAATTTCAGAATATTTTCAATTTTAAGTGTATTGTTATATTTATTTATTCACCTTAATATTGAAAAGCAGTGATCCTTTTCAGGTTGTAAATTTTCAAAAGTGAGCATTTAAAAGTAAAAGTAAATTATTTTTTTAAACAAAAACAGTAAGTCATATTTTTATAATTTTAATAACATCTAAAAAATATATCACTGACAGATTTATTGCACATAAAAAGGTTGGGAATTTGCATTTTTTATATATAGTGTGAAAATAAAAAATGGTAACACAAAAATAGAAACTTCCTTTTCCATGTAACAGGATATAGAAAATGTAACACAATTTTTCTTGAATTATTCAGTGTGGCCCACGAAACAACTCTAACTTTGAACATGGCCCCTGGATGGGAAAAGGTTGGAAACCACTGCCATAAATAGAACATTAAAATCTGTGGTAGCTTTTGTTTATTCAAACATCTTAATGAAATAAGTTTCTGGTTGCTCTTCTGAAGAGAAACTATATTATGTTTCTCCTCAGAAACACATCAGATTGAAAGGTCAAAGAATATGAGCTGAAGAGCTTGATTCCAATATAGTATAATCTAATTCAGAATATGCTACAATATTAAATGAGAAAATGAAAACTGTGTGGTGTAGTAGGATTAATTTGTAAATTAATTATGTACAGTAATTAGTGTACACCGATGAGCCAAAACATTATGACCACCTACCTAATATGATGTTGGTCCTCCACGTGCAGCTAAAACAGCTCGTATCCAGCGAGGCATGGACACTACAAGGTTTCTAAATGTGTCTTGTGGTATCTGGTACCAACACGTAACCAGCAGATCCTTTAACTCCTGTAAGGTCCGTGGTTGAGATGCCGCAGATCGGAGTTGCTGTTCCAACACAAACCACATATTCTCGATGAGATTGATGTCTGGGGAATTTGGAGGCTAGGGCAATACCTGTAAGTCTTCCTCGTGTTCCGCAAACCAGTCTCAAACAATCAGGGCGGTGTGGCATGGCGCAGTATCCTACTGAAAGACGGCACCGCCAGAGGGGAAAGACCATTGCCATGAAAGGTTGTACCTGGTCAGCAATGATGTTTAGGTAGGGGATAGATATCAGTGCCCGGCACATGGATGACTGGACTCAGGGTATCCCAGCAGAACATCGCTCAAAGCATGCTGCCACCAGCTTGTTTTCGTTCCATGGTGCATCCAGGTGCCATCACTTCCTCAGATAAACAAAGCACATGTACCCAGCCATTCACATGGTGCAACAGGAAACATGACTCATTGGATCAGACGACCTTCTTCCAATCACTCACAGTCCAGTTTCGAAGCTCGTTTGCCCATTGTACACCCTGTTGCTAGTGAACGGGGGTTAGCATGGGCACTCGGAGTGGCCTCTGGCTACGCAGCCCCATTTTCAGAAGGGTTCGATGTACTGGGTGTTGTGACACATTACTCCCATCACCAGCATTCCAATTACCAGCGAGTTGTGCCACGGTCGCTCTTCTGTTGCCATGTACCATCCAGGAGAGCCTTCGCTCACCTCAAGCATCGATGAGCTATGGTCATCCAACACCTTGCCGGCGATTCGTGGGTTCCCCCTCCTCGGACCACTTTCAGTAGGTACTAATCACGGCTGACCATGAGCACCCCACCAGCCGTGCCTTTTTGTATATGCTCTGACCCAGTCGTCTGGCCATTACAATTTGGCCTTTGTCAAACTCGCTTAAGTCCGCTGCCTTTCCCATCTGAAGAACACAAGTAACACTGATTAATGGAGCTAAGTATCAGGTGTTTTTTATAGCATGTCCTGACCCACGCACGCACCATAGTTCACCAGCAGTTGCTTTGACTTGCATAACAACTCGCTGGTCATAATGTTTTGGCTCATCGGTGTATACAGTAGTACATGAGGATTATTCACAAATTAATGAATAAAATCAGTTGATTTAAAATGAATTTATTTCATAACATAATTTACATTAAAAATCTTCATGCCATTTAGATAGTAAGTCTTAAAGTACTGTATAATTAGACTAAATTCAAAAATAGCAAAGGCTTAATTTTTTCAGACTCACCTTGATCGATCTGCAATTGTTATTAGGGTGAATAACAAGAGATTGGCTAATTTTTGGGTGATTAGTTTTTAAGTTAAGGGGATAGTTATGGGTAAATGATAATTACAATGGAAACAGGATTAAAATATGCGCAAGGAAATAGAAGTGCACTTACTCCGCCCTTGGTTGTCATGAAGTTGATTTAAATTAATATTCTGAATTGTGAATAAGCCAATAGTCATAACAGTGGACTTTCGTTAAAACGTCTTCAGTTAGCTAGTTAAGTGAAAGGGGGAATGTGTACTGTATTTAAGAAGAATTTTGTAATCCCATGATGCACT
This sequence comes from Mastigoproctus giganteus, assembly GCF_048544385.1. Classification (NCBI taxonomy): domain Eukaryota; kingdom Metazoa; phylum Arthropoda; class Arachnida; order Uropygi; family Thelyphonidae; genus Mastigoproctus; species Mastigoproctus giganteus. The sequence goes on along the minus strand of NC_143583.1, from coordinate 115,919,727 downwards.
TTGCCACATGCGGGAACCTCAGATTGGTGAGATTCCAAACCGGAGAAAGATTGAAGGGGAGTTTCGCATTTAAAATGTTTAAGTCGGAGTGTTGACGGAACCATTCTATAATAAGGGCTTCATATTGTAGGATTTTGTGACTATTTTTTAATTTTAATATGGAAATAGCTGAATCAACTAGGAGGGTATGGTTGTTTGAGTTAACATGTAATGTGAGTTCAGTGCTGGATTGTCCTGTTCTGAAACTATTGTAATGATAATAGGCTCTTGTATTAGAGGAATGGGTTGAACTGAATTTGGTTGTGGTACTGCCAATATAACATGCATTACAATTTATATTGGCAGTACTACAACCAAATTCGGTTCAACCCATTCCTCTAATACAAGAGCTTATTATCATTACAATAGTTTCAGAACAGGACAATCCAGCACTGAACTCACATTACATGTTCACTCAAACAACCATACCCACCCCTAGTTGATTCAGCTATTGCCATAATAAAATTAAAAAATAGTCAAAAAATCCTACAATATGAAGTCCTTATTATAGAATGGTTCCGTCACCACTCCGACTTAAACATTTTAAATGCGAAACTCCCCTTCAATCTTTCTCCGGTTTGGAATCTCACTAATCTGAGATTCCCGCATGTGGCTAAGTGCATCATGGGATTACAAAATTCTTCTGAAATACAGTACGCATTCCCTTTCACTTAACTAGCCAACTGAAGACGTTTTAACAAAAGTCCACCGTTACGACTATTGGCTTATTCACAATTTAGAATATTAATTTAAATCAACTTCATGACAACCAAGGGCGGAGTAAATGCACTTCTACTTCCTTGCGCATATTTTAATCCCGTTTCCATTGTAATTATCATTTACCTGTAACTATCCTCTTAACTTAAAAACTAATCATCCAAAAATTAGCCAATCTCTTATTATTCACCCTAATAACAATTGCAGATTGATCAAGTGAGTACTGAAAAAATTAAGCCTTTGATATTTTTGAATTTAAATCTTCATGTCTTATGACTGCCTCTCAACATTTGAGCATTGAATAACATTTAACTGTCTAATTAAGAAGTTACACTGTAGAAATCTTTGTCCACTCAGCAGTTCCTTGAGCTCAGGGAATAGATTGTAATCACAGGATTCATATCAAAACTATGAGGGTGGGGGAGTGTTTCCCACTTGTAATCAGTGAAAACAATCTGCATCAACTGTGGAAATTGCATTGTCATGGAGTACAAGCACACCAGCTTCCAATCTGTGGCCACTTCTAACAAATTTTTGGACATAATTTCTAACAAAGAAATGCTGCATAGTAATCTCCAGTTACTGATCTTCCAAGTGGCACATGATCAGTGGTAATAATGATGATAGGCCATGATGATCATTTGCTTCACCTTTGATTGTTGCTGGCAAAATTTAGAGGAGCATGGCAAAAATGGATGCTTCCACTGAGCTGACTGCAACTTCAGTTTGATGGAATTCTCATATTATGGCTCAGCTATGCAGCTTGAAATCGAACTCAATGGGCTGCACTATAATATGGAAATGTTATAGCAAAATTTGTCAGTAGTAAATAAATAAATTTAAAGTGAATGGTGCATCCTCATTTCAACATTTAACTATAGCAGCTACTATGCAGGTAAAGTAAAGTGTTCTCTACCTTATTTGCAATGTTATACTTTTTGATACAATTTTTATAATCATTTTTAATATTAAAGTTTATATTACTACTTTTTTTTATATTCCATTGTTATTCTACATGTAAGAGTTTTGTAATGTTTGGTAATGAAAGTTTTTAATTCAATTTCTACTTAAATGCACATAGTTTTTGTGGGTTATCTATAATTTTGGCTTTCATCAACATGTAATTAATGATACAAAAAAATCTAATGTGTCACAGTCTTAACTTTTATTAGTGTTTCATTCACAAATCATACAGTATTGGGTTGTACTTTTGCTAAATGCAATTTTTAAAATCATTATTTTAATCATCACTTAACTTCAGTCCAAATACAGGTACAGCTCAGCTCATTACAGCACAAAGAAAAAGGATGGAAGAATGTAATTTCCCTTCACTATAAATAAATATTGGTTCCATGGTACGAACCAGTCAGACAAAGAAATTTAAGCTCCTGGAAATGGATATTTATATCTTGGAAAATTTTGGAATCTTCTTGACTATAATTAACATATTAAATTGTGTTCAATAAATGGCTTAATAGTCTTAGTTATGTTAATTAGTTTATTTTTAAATTTAGCTATAGATTTTGTAAGTTACAGCTTCATATTCGTAGAGCTTTTGATTCAGTAATTTGGTGCAAATATTGTAGCATGTATTAGCAGTAATAGCGGTGCATAGTAGTTGAATTATAGGGTTATAATTGTGATAAATAAATAGCTTGAAGGTTCTAATCACACAGGTTGGCTTTTTTTTCTTTTTTTTTGTTTTTAGCTAAGTAATTTTACTTTTAGTAAAGCTGTAAATAATTTAACTGTACAAACATAATGGTATAGAATAACATATAACATAAACTTGATATGTGGCTGTACTACAATGGAGGGTCTAGGAACAAAATGGTTAAGCCAGAGAGTTAACTTACTGCTACTTACACCAAAACCTACAGGCTTATGGTGATCATTTTAATTCTAATCAATAGAGATGATAGACGGGTAGCTAACAAACTAAATGAATATTTTGCATCGACATTCACACATGAGGAGTTATTCAGCGAGGGGAATGCCAGAGGTGTATTCAACTCTAGCAGTAAGCTAGAGAATCTTGTAATAACTGAGAGCAAAGTGGAGGAGAAATTGTTGAAGATAAACACAAGAAAGGCACCTGGGGTGGATGGAATCTATCCAGTTATATTAAAGGAGGCAGCAAAGGAGGTAAGCAAACCCTTAGCCATAATTATGAGAGCTTCCTTGGACTCAGGGGAGGTACCCATTGACTGGAGATGTGCAAATGTGACCCCAATTCACAAAGGGGGATCAAAGGCTGACACAAGTAATTATAGACCTGTGAGTTTAACTTCTGTTCCCGGAAAATTAATGGAGGCACTGGTGAAAGAAGCACTGCAGGATCATCTAGACAAGACTTCAGTTATAGCTAGGACACAGCATGGTTTTGTTAAGGGGAAGTCTTGCCTGACCAATTTGATTGGATACTATGATGCAGTCACAAAAGAACTGGATGCAGGGAATAACTTTGATATTATATACTTGGATCTTAGAAAGGCTTTTGATACTGTTGCACATGGAAGACTGCTGCACAAATTGGAGCAGTGTGGCATTGGAGGCAAGTTGCTGCTATGGATAAAGGGGTGGTTGAGGGGGAGAAGACAGAGAGTGGTAATCAATGGACACTGCTCATCGTGGACTAATGTTATTAGTGGAGTCCCTCAGGGTTCAGTATTGGGGCCTTTATTGTTTTCTGTATTTATAAATGATATTGATGATGGTATATCAGGCTTAATGTCCAAGTTTGCAGACGATACGAAGGTTGGCAGGGTTGTCAAGGACACTACTGACACTATGCTGCTGCAACAGGATTTGGAAAGGTTGAGCAGATGGGCTTCGAGGTGGCAAATGAAGTTTAACATTGACAAATGTAAAGTACTACATATGGGAAACAGCAACCCCAGAGCAACGTATCAACTCTGTGGTACTACACTGACAGTGGTAGAGAATGAAAGGGACCTGGGGGTGGTGGTGCAGGCAGATATGAAGTTCTCTGAGCAGTGAAGACGAGCTGCAAGAGTAGCTCATGGTGTATTGTCAATGATATATAGGAATTTTTCTAGCAGGGATAAGGAGGTGATTATTCCCTTGTATAAGGCAATGGTCAGGCCACACCTAGAGTACTGTATACAGGCCTGGAGGCCTCATTTCAGGAAGGATGTAGAGCTGCTGGAACGAGTACAGAGAAGGGCAACTAGATTGGTGAATGGGACAAAGGGGTTCTCTTACGAAGAAAAGCTTAAGTTTTGCAAATTACAGTGTCTGGAAACTAGGCACCAGCGGGGTGATCTGATAGAGGTGTACAAAGCCTTGAATGGTTTGAGCAAGCTCAATGCTGATGGGATTCTTCCTCTAGCTCAGAAAAATCACCTGAGAGGGCATAAATTCAAATTGAGGAAAGACAGATGTAGGATAGATGTGCGGAAATTTGCCTTTAGCCAGCGGGTGGTTGGTGGGTGGAACAGACTTCCATCCCTTGTCGTGGAAGTTGATAGCCTAAATAAGTTTAAGGCTCAGCTGGACAGGTATTTCGAACGAACAGAGGGGTGAAGTGGAAGTGGTTATTTTTATTTATTTATGTTACTTTTTTTTTTTTTTTTTTTTTTTTGGCTGATGCTGCATAAGCTTGCTTTCTTGCATCAAATGCCTCTACTAATGCTAATGCTAATGCTAATATGTCCAATGATTAGTGAAATTAAAGAAGAAACTTTTTTGCAATTCCTTTCCTAAGCTCTAAACACTTTTCCAGTGTTTCTCAATACTTACTTTTCACTATCACTTCTTTTACCACACTTTGCACAAATATCCATTAAAAGTACACATTCTCCACAGACAATATGGTATGCTTCTTTTACATTCTTCTTTTGGCATCTTGTGCTATTAAAATAATAATAAATGTACATATGCAAGTAAAAAAGCTATTTTTTTAATTATTTTTTTAAAAATTATTTTTTAATCACTCACTCACTCACATATCAATCCTCAGCTTTACTTCTGATTTTGTTAGGAAAGATTTGTCTCTGCACATTGTTCATTTTCTTTGAAAGTTATTATTTAGGAATAATAAAAGAGGGGAAAAAAACATACTAGAGAGGGAGCATTGAGCACTACTATGCCCGCCAGGGAAAAGCCTCACCAACTATGCCTACTTAAATCCTCAACAGAAACATAATTTTTATAGTATTCACTGGAAGGGAAGAACTGCTGCTAAAGGGGTTTTTCCATAGGCAAAGGCAGATTCAGTGACTAGAGAGTAATGTGACTTCTGTACAACAGTTTCTAAGTCTCCACCCTCAGTTTCTAAGCCCCAAACAGAGGGAGAGGAGCTTACTTATTATGGAGGGGGGCATAGAATATTTTTGGGAAGTTACATAATAAAATTTGACTGATTACATTATGTAACAGATTTTCAAGAGTTCTGTTTACATGATTAGTATTTATGAATTTGGGTATATTAAAAAAACAAAAACCACTTTTATGCTATTGCAGGGATTCTGCAATTGTAGGTGGTAGATGACTTTCATCAACTGGTGAAATACCACCACTTTGCTTATTGGAGGCTTGGAGTGGTGAAACCCATGTTTAGTCTCTAGAGCAAAGTTTCCGGCATCCCCGTCCCCCCCGTACTTCTCCTTCAACCCATGCACAGTACTAAGTACTATAGGTTTTGATACCTTTCGTGTTTGGGGTTTTTCATAAAAAAAAAAAAAAAGCATAAAAACATGCGTAAGTGACATGCCTTTTTCGGTATGTGTTTTGCAGCTGGAATCCAGTAGATTCTACTTTTTTAAGTGAGATTTCAGCTGTATCCTGGATGATCTGGTAAGACCAAAGTCCCTCATCCAATTCTTGCTGATTACCATGAATGTTCTATGTCCAACAAATGAGTTTGTCCTTCATGAACTTGTTTTGACATTCATGACCTACCGTTTCTGTACTCATCACTCACACTGAACCTTAATCATGACCGACAAGGAAGGTGGCCTTTACTAATTTATTGAAGGGAAGAGTAGCGTTTTGACTTGTATTTTTATACTTCCTACTCTAAAAAACAAGTTTATCAGACAACAGGATTTTTTCATAAATTCAGAATATCCTTGGCTTGAGAATTCCTTGTCTCAGCTCCATTTCATTGATGAAAGATCCACAGGTGTACTAACAATTTTCCTTACAATGGCTATAAATGGAAGTAGTTTTGTGCCAAACAGTTTGTTCTCCCAAAATAATACCACATTCTTCAATAGTGATGCCTTATTGAAATCATTCAAGATTCATGCTTTCACTGGTATATGGCATTACATGATACCATATATCCATCGCTGTCCTTTCCTTGCAAGTACTGGTTGTGTATATTTGAACCTAAAATGTTTAAGCTTTAAATAGAAAGTTCTGAAAAAAGTTAAAGATACTACTGAGTAATCGCGCTAAACGTTAGTGATACCCTACGTTTTTTTTAAAGTTTAGGGCATGACAAGGCTTCTAATATCAATTTTCTAGAGGAGAAAAAGTTAATTTTGCTTTCCTTTCTTAGCTTGGCTAAAAAAAAAAATCAATATAAGCTCAGTAATGGAATCCCTCATTTGAAGGCACAGGTATCAGAACACTCCACAACATAAGCTAAAGGAAATTCAGCATGGAAGGGGGAGAGGGAATTCACATCCCATTAGCAAACTGTATATTTGTTTATAGATGTTATTTTGAAAACCAAATCCATTTTTATGGATGAATTACTCATCTATTATACAAATCATATGTATACAAATCCATATATTACACAAATCAACAAAATATGCTCAGTTGTATTTAAATACAATCCAGCAAACAAAATTTTATTAAAATTGCTTCATCTGATAAAAATAGGGTTTTCAGAAAATTTATCCTTACCAAAATGAAAAAGTGACACTAATATGTATTTGCTATCTGATTTGCCCTACTGTTTGACTGCTGAAAGCATAGCAGATTTTGAATGACAGTGGGTTTTTTTTTTTTTTTTAATGAAAAGAACAAACACGAGAGGTATTAGAATCTATAGTACTAGTACCGTGCATGGGCTGGAGGTTGAGAAGACGAAAGAAGATATTTGTTGACATTAGACTTCAACTTCTGTAGACTGTAATTTCCAGGAAATACATATGAAAGAAGGCACAATATAATAGCGTAGCTTAATTTAATTTATTATGATACTCACCTTTTTATAATCTGCATTGATGTTGGAATAAATTGGATGATAATTTTAAATTTAAGTTAGCATGAATAAGTTAGGATTTAAAAACAGAATTAAAATGTGCGCAAGGAAGTGGAAGAGCACGTCTTCGTCCTTGGTTGTAAATGTTGAAATTTGAAATGATTTTAGTTATACGGTTGGAAACAGAAGGCCAATAGGCATAACAAGTGGCTTTCGTTTTACACGTCTTCAAATGGCAATGGTAGAATAAGAGTAAACGTGTGTATTTAAGAAGACTAGGTTCCCGTGATGCTCCTGGATACACGTGGGAATCTCAGGTGCATGAGATTCCAGATCGGTGCTATGTTATAGGATAGTTTGGAATTTAATACTTGAAGAGTGGAATGGAGGCAAAACCATTCTATAACTAGGGCTTCATATTGGAAAATTTTAAAACTGGATTTTAATTTGATAATAGGAATGGCTGAATCTACTAAGGGGGTGTGGTTGTGGGATTGAACATGTGTTGCTAATTCGGTATTGGACTGTCCCGTCCTAAAGCTATTGTAGTGGTAGTAAGCACGTGTGTTTGATGTTTTGGTAGAACCGTATTTTGTGGTGGTGCTACCAATGTAGCAAGCGTTACAGTTATCTTGACATTTTATTAAGTAGATGATATTATTCATGTCACTAATGTGGTAATTTTGTGTATCTTTATATGAGTTGAATAATGAACCTAGTTTATGGTAAGATGAGAATGTAAGGGTGATATCAGTACTTTTGAATAAACGGCGGAATTGGTTGGCAAAATTACTATGGTAAGGGAGGATAATACGTGGATTATTATTGGACATGCGTTTGGGTGGGTTGTTGATATTATTTTGGACTGTAATAATAGTTTGTTTGATTAATTGAATAGGATATTTCCTAGATATGAATTTACTTGTAAGATATTGTAGTTCATTATTAAGGTTTGATTTGGGTTTTATTGGCGCATTAGCAACTAAGGCTTTAATGCGCCAAATCCAGGTCATATAAAAAGTTAAAACATTCAGTGACCTAATTAGTTAGGCCACCATGTCGAGATATAACATAGATATAAAAGGTATAAGAGTAAAAAATATATCAACAAAGAAATAGCAATTCAATTTTAAATACGTGTAAGAAGGCTTACTGATTTTAAATAGCTAAAAACAGCAGACACATGGTCATTGTCGGATAAAATCTTACTGAGTCTATAAGGCTCAGCCAGATGACTAAAAGCAGTAAAATAAAAATCACGTTCGTGTCTAAAACGTGGACACTCGGTTAAAATGTGACGTATACTTAAATAGGTGTCACAGTTCTCACACATAGGACAGTCATCTGCCCTCAGCAGAAATGCATGTGTAAGATGACTGTGTCCTATGCAGAGGCGAGCTAAAACAACTTCCTCTCTGCGATTCCTGTGCAGACTAGACTGTGACTTGCTCATGCCAAGATTGTTGCCATTGGGACAGTAATTTAATGTGTATTAGTTGCCTGTAGTCCGTATAGGAGACTAACAGGCAATAAGTGTTGTGGTGTTCTGGTGACCTGGCCGCAGCATCCGACAGTTCATTTCCCACGATCCCAATGTGGCTTGAAATCCAGCAGAAATGAATATCGAATGAACACTCAAACAAGGAATGTAACATCTGCTGAATCCAGGTCACAAATGGATGAGGATTATACCTCATACCCGATAAAGCCTGCAGAGCCTGTACTTAGAGAGTCAGTGTACACCATACACCTTTGATACCTATGGGTTTTAATGTGGTCCAAGGCTAACTCTATAGCATACAACTCAGCTGTATATATGCTGCATTCTTGGGGAATCTTTCCAGATATAGAACGAACAGGAAAGATAGCAGCAGATCCAACAGACAACTCCGACTTCGAGCCATCAGTGAAGACAGGCAAGAAGTCGGAATATTCGGCCCGGTGGGCAGCATAGAGTTGGTGGTAGACAGAAGATGGAGTTATGGACTTACCCCAATTTTTAAGGGAGAAGTCGCATGATGGTAAGCGAGCATGCTAGGGTGGAAGTTGTTGCCTTGGTGACTGGGAAACATTGTCCACCATGATGTCGAGCTCTCTGAGCAGCTCTTGGATACGGATACCAAAAGGCCGATTGGCAGTCTGACGAGTGTTATATAGGTTTTCCCATCGTGGCTTGAAAACGGATGTCCAGGTAGGGTTGTCTGGCAGGGATTTTAATTTAAACGTATATTTTAAAGACAATTGCTTTCGTCGAAATGACAGTGGTAGTTCAGTTGCTTCAACATATAAACTCTGGACAGGGGATGTTCTAAATGCTCCAGTAGCAATACAGATGGCTTGGTGGTGAACTGGGTCAAGCCATCTAAGTACACTGTTTCTAGCCGATGCATACACTTGGGACCCATAGTCTAGTTTAGATCGGACAAGTGCACGATAGAGGCTGAGCAAAGTGGAGCGGTCTGCTCCCCATTTATTGGAGGAAATAGAGCGTAAGTGATTCAACCCTCTTGTGCACTTTGGAATTTAATACTTGAAGAGTGGAATGGCGGCAAAACCATTCTATAACTAGGGCGGATATAAGGTAAAAATGTCAACTTCTTGTTGAAAATGAGCCCCAAGAATTTTGTCTCAGATGCTACTGGAATGATGTCTTGTCCGAGTTTAAGTTCTGGTTCAGGGTGAAGGTTCCATTGCAACAAAAGTGTACGCTGACTGTCTTCTGTGGCGAGAACCTAAAACCATTAGTCACTGCCCAAGAGTTGACGTGGTCTATGGCATGCTGCAATTGTCTTTCAATGACCCTCATATTGCATGACTGCAAAAAGATGCTAAAGTCTTAGCACCTTTTTGCAGACAAAGAGGGCACTGTTTACAGTTGGGGGAAGTTGTTCAGTTATAGAGTTAACTTTGCTTGCAAAAAGCGTAACGCTTAAAACTGATCCTTGTGGAAATCCCTCTTCTTGGCAGAATAGCCGGGAGAGGGTGGATCCTACACGAACTTGGAAAGACTGGTCTGTAAAGAAGTTTTTGATAAAGAGGGCAATGTGTCCTCTAAGACCAAAGTTATACATGTCTTTTAAAATTCCATATCTCCAAGCCGTGTCGTACGCTTTTTCCATATCAAAGAAAACTGACACCTGGTGCTCACGTTTCAGGAAAGCATCACGATAGATGTTTCCAAGCGGATTAAATGGTCAAGTGTTGACCTGTTCCTTCGGAAGCCACACTGTATCTTGGACAGGAGGTCGTTAGCTTCTAAATACCACAAAAGATGAGCATTGACCATTCTTTCCAGGATCTTGCACAAGCAGCTTGTCAGAGCGATAGGACGGTCATTTTTTGGTATTTTTGGATCCTTTCCTGGTTTCGGAAAGGGAAGGACGATTGCCATATGCCATGAGTCCGGAAATGTCTCTTCAATATAGATTCTATTATAGAGACGGAGCAAACGATCCATGGATTCCGATGAAAGGTGTTTAATCATCTCATAATGGATGTCGTCTGGCCCAACAGCACTCGCCTTGGATAGTGAGAGTGCTGCTTTCAGCTCCCACTGTGTAAAGGGCTGATTGTATTCCTCGCAATTGTTAGAGGACAGCTTCAGGTGATGTTTTTCTGATCTTTGTTTGAGTGCGAGGAACTCTGGGGGGTACGATGTTTCTGAAGACACTTTAGCAAATGTCTCCCCGAGAGTATTTGCAATTGCAGTTAGATCTGCAATTGTACATCCATTATGTTCCAGGATCGATGAAGTGTGTGAGTTGTATTTACCCTTTATTTTCCGAACTTTGTCCCAGATGGCTTTGGGATTGCCGGCCCGTGTAAGGGAAGATGAAAATTTGATCCAAGATTCCTTTTGGCTCTGACGTCTAATGTACCGTGCTTTGGCACGTGCACGTTTGAAGGCTATTAAATTATCTGTGGTGGGGTAACGACGAAATATTCCCCATGCTTTGTTTTCAGCCTTCCTAGCTGCTGTGCATGGTTTTGGAAAACGTGGAAAGCGGGACGATGTCCTTGAAATTGCAACTGCTGCTGCCTGGACTATACTTACTGTGATGTGTTTTACTGCCTCATTAATTGGCTCCTGGCCGACTATAGTGATATTGAACGTTGCCAGATGACGAAAGGCATTCCAGTCGGCATGATTGATCTTCCAACGTGGTATCCTCGACTGGTGACATTGTCTCCCATTTGAAATGGTGGATAACATGGGGAAGTGATCACTACCATAAAGGTTTTCTTCAACCTCCCATGTACTCAGAGGCAGGAGGGAAGGGGAGCAGATGGAAAGATCACTGGCAGTAAATGTACGGGTAGCCATGTGGAAAAAGGTGTAAGATCCCACATTTAGAAGGGCCAGATCATTGTTTTCAAGCAATCGCTCGATAATCCGACCTCTTCTGTTGATGTCAGAACTACCCCACAGCGGATTATGCCCATTGAAATCCCCTAATAATAGGAAAGGGGGTGGCAGTTGCTTAATGAGATCATCAAGGTCTGCTTGGGCGGTGTCGTTCCCAGGTGGCAAATAAATGGAGCAAACAGTTAAAAGGAACCCTACTGTAAGACAAACTGCCACAGCCTCTAGATTAGTGGTAAGAAGCACAGCTTAAAAGGGGTTGTGGTTACCCACAAGGATAGCGACTCCTCCATGGGCAGGTTCATCCCCAGCTCTGTCTCTGCGAATAACTGAGCAGTTACGTAAGTAAGGGTCTTCATTTGCCTTTAAATACGTCTCCTGTAAGCAAAAGCAAGTTGGTTCATGCTTATTCAGGAGAGCCTTGATATCATCTCTATTGCTACGAAATCCACGGCAATTCCATTGGAGAAATTTAAATGTACCCATTATTTTGATTACTTGGTCCGTCTGGTGGCTTCCGAAGGGCTGAGGGCTTCATTTTCTCAGTCCTGGGTTTATATCTCTTTGGAAAGACTGGACGTTGGCCTGTATCCATTTCTTCTTCTTCTTCTTCTTCTTTCGCAAAGAGTTCCAGGACAGACTCGCCCTGTACCTCCGTATCTTTGACATCCATTGTCTCTTGGATTGTAGATGCCTGTTCCCCTTTCTTCGGAGTTTCTTTAGTACTCTGTTTTGGAAGTGGTGGAGCACTAGGAGGTACAGATATAGCAGTGGCGGCTGACTGTGATTTTTGGGTGGGCTTTTGGGAACTTAATAAATAGTGCGCAATGGGGGTCAATGACTCCCTTGGTGGAATACTCATATCAGTCTGAGTACCAATGGTACTTTTCCCAGAAGCTTTCTGGGCGTATGAGGGCTTGGTGCTATTTATAGGTTGGATGCGTCTTCTGGCCTCCTGATAGGAGATGTTTAACTCTGTTTTTAGTTTCTGAATTTCCTTCTCCTTTTTCCACCGCTGGCATGCTCGAGAGTATGCAGGATGTTCTCCTTGGCAGTTAGTACAACTTGGCTTAGAAGCTAAACATCCCTTGCTCTCGTGGTCTTTAGCACCACAGTGAGCACAGGCAGGGTTGCCACGACAAGCTGTTTGAGAGTGGCCATACTTTTGGCATTTAAAACACTTCAGTGGGTTCAGGATATAAATCCTCACTGGGCAATTTAAATAGCCTGCTTTTATGGAACTTGGAGGCCGTGGGGTGTTGAACGTTACGATGAGAACTCGGGTAGGGACGAGATTCCCATCCTTCCACATCGATATTCTTTTCACAGCCGTCACTCCTTGGTCTTTAAGTTCAGAGTAGATCTCTTCTTCAGAAACATGAAGAAGATCCCACTCTGATATGACACCTCGTGAGAAATTCAAGGTTTTATGGGGATAACGATGATGGGTAATCCCCCCCTAACGATGTGGCTTTCAGTAGTTTCTGTGCATGTTTTTGGCTTGCAGCCTCGACTAAAATGTCTCCAGAACGTAGCCTTTTTACAGATTTTGGAGATCCTGTTAACCCTTCTAATCCTTTCTGGACAAGGAAGGGTGACTTTTTCCCGAGTGCCTGCTCTCCGGTAGAATGGAGAATGAGGAAAAGCGGTGTCACAGATGGTGGTGTATCCTCAGTTCTGGCTCTTTTTGCAGAGGTATTTTCTGTGGTTTCATCCCGATTAGGTAGGGGCCTTGTTGGGGCCCCAGAAGAAATAGAATTTAAATTACTCATAGGAGTAAAAAGAAAGTGTCTGATTGATAAGTACCTCACCCACCACGGAGCACAACGAGGGGACGCCCACTCGTGAACTAGCAGGTACTGCGTACACGAATGGGACGCCGAGTTCGCTTAGGAGCACCATACCCACATTACCATAAGTCTTTATCCCGTCCCAGGACCAAAGGGAGGGAGACTTATTGGAACACAGTTGACCCTAGCAGTAAAAAACCACCCGCCGATTGAAAAACCACCCCCCCTCAACCACCAGGGGCCCAGACTTAATACAGCACTTTGGCCGGGCCCCTCAACCACCAGGATCCCCCTTTCTGCATTCCACGGGTCGCGGCGCACGGCTGCACACGCCGGATTCCAATGACGTAACCCTGGAACCAAGGTATGGCCATTAGATCCCAATGATGCTAATCTGGAAAACCAGCAGCATCACTGGGACGTCCCCTCACCACGTACAGGTGCCCACATCGAGGGGTCATTATTAAGGTCATAATGTGTGGAACTGTATTTTATAGCATTGTAAATTTGATTATAAAGGACTGCTTTTTTTGTGTTGAGGGGGTGATGTGATTCAAAGTGTAAGTATTTGCCCGTGTGAGTATTTTTTCTGAAAATTCTTGTTCCTAGTTCACAGTCCAAAATAATTTCAACAACCCACCCAAACACATGTCCAATAATAATCCACGTATTATCCTCCCTTACCATAGTAATTTTGCCAACCAATTCCGCTGTTTATTCAAAAGTACTGATATCACCCTTACATTCTCATCTTACAATAAACTAGGCTCATTATTCAACTCATATAAAGTACACAAAATTACCACATTAGTGACATGAATAATATCATCTACTTAATAAAATGTCAAGATAACTGTAATGCTTGCTACATTAGTAGCACCACCACAAAATACGGTTCTACCAAAACATCAAACACACGTGCTTACTACCACTACAATAGCTTTAGGATGGGACAGTCCAATACCGAATTAGCAACACATGTTCAATCCCACAACCACACCCCCTTAGTAGATTCAGCCATTCTTATTATCAGATTAAAATCCAGTTTTAAAATTTTCCAATATGAAGCCCTAGTTATAGAATGGTTTCGCCGCCATTCCACTCTTCAAGTATTAAATTCCAAACTATCCTATAACATAACACCGGTCTGGAATCTCATGCACCTGAGATTCCCACGTGTATCCAGGAGCATCACGGGAACCTAGTCTTCTTAAATACACGCATTTACTCTCATTCTACCATTGCCAACTGAAGACGTGTAAAACGAAAGCCACTTGTTATGGCTATTGGCCTTCTGTTTCCAACCGTATAACTAAAATCATTTCAAATTTCAACATTTACAACCAAGGACGAAGACGTGCACTTCTACTTCCTTGCGTACATTTTAATTCTGTTTTTAAATCCTAACTTATTCATGTTCAAAATTATCATCCAATTTATTCCAACATCAATGCAGATTATAAAAAGGTGAGTATCATAATAAATTAAATTAAGCTACGCTATTATATTGTGTCAGTTATAAATGGAACTTTAAGAGATCTACAATTTTCGAATATGAAAGAAGGTTGTTCCAGAAAACGGCTCTTGAATGAATAAACAAGGAAGATGAAAAGTTGATTCTGTGAGTTTGAAGTTGGACAGTAAATGGATGTTGGCGGCACGTGTTTGGACTGTTTTGAGAGAGAGAGAGTGGAAATTATAGAAGCCCATTCAGAAGAACAGTGCCCATGGAAGTATCTCTAGAAAAGGCATGCAGCAGAAACAGTACATCTATGAAACAGAATGGAGAGACTCTGTTAGAGATGAGTTTATTAATTAACCTAACTACCCTCTTCTGAATGGAATCTAGAAGCCTGAGAGAAGTTTTGGGGGCACCACCCCAGATGTGGGAAGAATATTCCGGGGTAGGGTGGATTTGCAATTTGTACAGAGTGAACAGCTATTTGGAAGAAAAGTAATGCCAAGAGCAAAAGAGAAAACCAAGTTTTGTTAGATGCAGAGAAAGCAATATTTATAATTTGCTTGTGCCTAGAAAGTCTGGGTAATCCCCAAAAGAGATATATCATCTTGCCTAGAAATCAGACTGTCACCAAAGATAAGCATAGGAGCAGAAGAATCCTTTTGCGAGATATAAGAAGGATTGAGTTTTAGAAGGATTCGAATCAACTAAGTTGTCTTTGCCCCACTGGAGAATTACTTGGAGATCGGTATTTAAGGAACTGGGAGCAGATATTGAAACTGAGCAAGGCGCAATTTCTCAAACTAAGAAGTGGAATGCAATGTGCTATCATCAGCAAAACTATGGATAGGATTTCCAGTCAATGGAAGAAAATCATTAATATACAAGACGAAAAGAGTGGAGGAAAGAACTGAACCTTGGGAGACACCGGCATTAGTGGAGAGGTTAGAAGACAGAGAGCCATCAACCTCAGCGGACAGACAGAAAACTGGATAACCAATTATAAAAAACAGTTGGCAAACGATAAGATGGACGCTTGTTTAGAAGACCTTTATGCCAAACACGATCGAAAGCCTTTGAGATGTCAAGAGCATCTGCTTCACCAAACTTTTCCATTGAATTTGTCCATAAATGAGTAACATAAGCCAAAATATCACCATTGGATCAACACGGATGGAATCTATACTGGTGATCGTTGATCAGACGGAAGGTTTCTAGATAGTTTAAGAGTCGGTGGTTAATTGATTTCTCCATCACTTTAGAAAGAGTAGAAGTAATTGCAATGGGACAATAATTGGTTTGTTGTTGTTTGCTATTTGGTTTTTAGGAGCATTAGCAACTAAGGCCATATTGCTCCGGGATATGCGGTGGTCATTCCCTGACCTTTCCGCATCCACCGTATTTGGCTCGAATCCCGGTCTAATCAAGAAGCGTGTGCTACGCACTGCTGCTCGTTCCCACCTGGCTACGGAGGCGCCATACACACAATAATCAGATGGAAGGGATTTGTCCCCCTTTTTAGGAACTGGCTGGATATGAGCAAATTTCCAAGCAGAAGGAAAAACACCTTTGGAATAAGAAAGTGAAAAAAGGCGGCAAAGAACAGGAGTAAGTTCAAGAGCACAGGTTTTGAGAGCAAGCGGAGAAATACCATCAGGATCCAGAGCTTTCTTAGCATCAAGATTCGTCAAAATCCTTCTGACATCCTTTTGACAAAAGACCACAGGAGGAATTGAATGGAGCGTGTTGGGAATGGTGGGAGGCATTTTACCAAGATCATTAATACATGAGTTGGAAGAAAAATGGGATGCTAGCAATGAAGTGACAATAGAACCATCTGGTTTTGACAGAAGTGGGAGCAGAGATGGAAAACAAAGTTGTGGCCAACAGCTTTGGAAAGAAACCAGAAGGCTCAGCTTCCATTAGGGGAAGAAGTAAGTTTTCTACTCTTAGCCCGTTCAAAATCTAGTTTGGACTGATTATTACCTGCTTTACAATTGTTGCAAGCTTTGGCATAGGCAGAAAATAAAACTGAAGAATTGGAAACAAGCCAATTACGACATGCAACATTCTTCTCTTGAATAGCCTTATCATATTTATTGGAAAACCAAGGTTTAGATAAAGGACAAGATTTTAAAGTGTAGTGTGGAATAAAGGATTCCATTCCTACAAGACTCGATCTCAGCAAACGTTGACATCAGAAGTTTTGAAACAATAATCTGACCAAGCAAAAGAAATCTCGCAGGTCGTCCCATTTTGCATCCTTGCAATGCCAAACAATATGAGATTGGGAATAGCCATGCGATAAAGGCTCCATTGGAGAAGAGCCAATCACCAAGTTGTGATCTGAGGTGCCTAAAGGACCATTCACTTCAACAGTGTACTTAGAAGGGTTTTTTGTGATAAAAAGATCAAGCGTGTTGGCTGTAAGGTTAGGATTGTCCAGTATTCTTGTAGGTAAATGAACAATCTGTGGAAGGTCATTAGTAATTACAAAAGCCTCAGCATCTTGACCAGCTGGGTTGGTGTGACTAGAAAACGGAATCCAGCTGGAGTTGTGAACATTAAAATCACCAAGGAAAATTACCACACTGTTAGGAAAGTTGGACTGGGGAAAGTCAAGCTGCAAAGAGAAGTCGTCAAAAAGCTCCAAGTGATTAGCGGAGTTGGGAGAATGGTAGAAACAACAGATGAATTTGACAGAATGAGGTAGAGAGCTTTTAAGCCAGAGAAGATTAAAAAGAGGAGATTCCAAATTACCAAGTCTCTGACAGGGAATATCGGAATGGACATATGCACATGTACCACCTCTGAGACGAAAGGAATCATACAGTGAATAGTTTGGACAACTGAGATGAGCAGTAGTTGAATCAACCGATAACTGAGATTCTGTCAGAAAAAGTACATGGGGTTTGGCAGACTGCAAGTGGAAATGGACATCGTTGAGATTAGAATTGAGACCACGTATATTTGTGAAATGAACTAGGAAGTGTTTGGGAGGTTTAGATCTTTTCGCAGATAAACTTACTCGATTAGTTTGACAATTCGTGGTGTATTCAAAAATTAAAAAAAGTTGGGGGGGGGAGTGCTGTATGAACTAATGAAATTTTTGTATATGGCATACACTTGCTAAAAATATACCCAGATCCTTGACATAACGTGGCCTCAACAATGCCCCCCCCCACATACACACTACTCATACTCCCCTCCAGTCACTATCTGGCAGAGTAGAGGTAGCAAGATTATACACTAGCTGATCCGAAGATCTCCTAAAGAGTTACTAACAGGTTCAGTCCGGTGTACTAACTAGCGGCCGGCCTGCAAAAACCATTTTACAGCTGTACCCTCAAAATGTAAGGAAGTTTGGATCTCGCCATTGTATTCATCATAACCTCAAAAGACGTCATTCTGCATCACTAGTGTAGCTACCCTTTTTCGGTCCCAGAGGCAAAAAACATATTTGGGCTCCTATTTAATTAATGAAAATTGCAAAAACAGGAGACAGCCAAAGATGCTGGGCGCCTAAAGAGCCCGGTCCCGGAGGCAATTGTCTTGCCTGCCTACATGGTAGCTACGCTACTGTACTGCATGATGAAAGAGATGGGGAAGGGTTGACTGGAACTTAGCTAGCTCTGGAGACTAAACATGGGTTCCACCACTTCAAGCCTCCAATAAGCAAAGCGATGGTATTGCACCAGTTGATGAGAGTCATCTACCACCTACAGATAAATGTATTATTGCATAAACAGAGATCACATTACACAAATAACAAAATGCCTGAAAATCCACAACTCATTACTTGTAAATATTTTATTTTAATAATAAGTTCATAAATATGCATGAATTTACTGATATTAACCCTTTGCATTCCAGCATTATTTGTACTAGCTGGAGAACCATGCAGTCCAGCTATAACAATAAAAAAAAAACGACTAGTTGAAACATGTTTATAAATTATTTATTTTTGAGTTTACATTAGCTAATACATAAAACAGCATGACAAAACAGTTTAAAAACTCTAATGCAAATTTTTTCCTGGAAGAAAATATCCAAAAAACAATTCATCGAGATAACCAACAACAATATTTTTTTCCTAATCACCTTTGAATTCCTTTTTGTTTGTCCTTTTGTACCTTGATAGCATCAGCAATACCCTTGCATCCTTCTGTTCAAGTGTATTCCATCCCTGTAAAAACAGTCTCTCCTGTTAACAAGCACAGACCATGCTGAGAAAAATTCTACCCCATGAGCCTCCAGGGCCAAATTGATTGACAAGGCTCTCAACATATACTCCCTCCTATTGTGTCTGGGCAGAACTGCAGACACTTTCAAATTCAATCAACTCATGATTTTTTCCCAACATTACTGTGTAGTTGTTAAATAAGTCCTCCCATCTCCTACGCTTAATATCATTAGTGCCAATGTGTACAACTAAGGATATTATGTAGATAATATCAAATTCCTAACTCAAATATTTCTAGATGAGGAAAAATATTTACTGATTCCACATATCTAAGAACATTTTTCTAATATTAAGTTTTTATTTTTACCTAACTTCAAAATTCCTCAAATAAATTCACTCTGCTCAGCTGTTCTTTAGAAAACTAACTGCTGAAAGGGTTGAACACCAAGTTCTGCTATTAAGATTAAAATTAGTTAAGCTTATCAATACAACAAGCTGTTTAATTTCCAAAATTATTTTCAGTAATAAAATCAGAAAAATTCCCTTTTTACAAAATTATCTCATAAGCATACCATCTGCGTAGAACGGTAAGTGGTTTGTATTTCTTAAACTTGACTTTCCACTCCAAGATATCTTTACATCGCTGACACACTGAAGAAAAAGGCATATTATTAAGAGCTTTTACTTGCTTACTGGTATCATGTAATGTATTCTTGAATGCTGTAATATTTTGGTATTTCTGAGACCTATTTCTGGCAATGTTGCCTCTCTCTGTACTCATCTAGAGAGAGAGAGAGAAAGAAAGAAAAAAAACCAAGATTGTAGCACAAAGATCGTTTAATAAAATTTATAATTCTCTCTTTTCTTTAAACAAGACTATTCAAAATAACATTCTAGTACCTAAAGTTACACTATGTTTAAAAAATTTCACATGAAAAGCAATCATAAGATTAACCCATAAAAAGAGTCAGAGCAATACAATAACCCCAGTTATAATTTTAACTCTAAAACCATTCTGTTCAAAATAATTTATAGTACCTTTCAAGAAAAGTTTGGCCTAAATTTCTCTTATTAATAGAGAATTTTGATTAAAAACATAAAACTTCAAGAAATTTCCATTGAATAGGATAAAAATAGTGAGGTGCTACTAGCTACTACTGACATACCTGCATAAATCTTAATGAAGGTGGTTAATTTAGATGGTCAGGTGAGTAACTGGAAAATGAGCTAATTAGATTGCAATATATAGTACAATTCTATTACAAAAATTTTTACCTAAGCACAATCAATTTTATGAAAAATAATTCTCATCATTGTGGGCAGCATATTTAAATTGTCTAGTAAATGCAATGATTTTAATGTTCACAACAGAACACACCTTACTTTATCATGATTGCCTTTGTATTGCCAAAAGGTTAACCTGTCATCTATTTAAAAAAAATGGAATAAAATGTGACCTGCCACATGCAATCCTTTTTATAATGTTGTTAAGAACAAAATAGCATTCGGTTTTTATAATTTGCAACTTCCACAGTCAATTTATCATGGTGTTATGAAAGTATTACGATTCATACACTAAAATATCACATACCCATTTTCCCTTTCTTTGTATTCTTTTTATTATTTGTATTCTTATTTCTTTTTAGAAATCAGAAGTCCCCCCCCACTCCCTTATTGTTGGTAGCTCTTGTGTGCATTTCAGATCTTGAAAAATAGAGTATAAACACAAAGGCTAAAAAAAAAATTTTACCGACAAACATCAACAGTGATGTCTATGTTCTCTTCCCCAACAGCCTGTCTGCACTGCTTAGAGAACTTCTTATCTTAGGGAACAATTATCCCAGGTCTTTTTCATTCTCCACTTATCTGAGTCCAGTACCCCACCAACTGAGGGGTACTGGACTCAGATGATATTTTGGGATTATTTCTACCCATATAATGTCGGTGTATGGGTGGCGGTATCCACTGAAAACAAATAAATAACAGTAGTCTTCTCTACTAGAGAAGCGTTATTTATTTGAAGTAGTGCAATACCAGATATCTTGTTGTGAAGGCACCCACAATATGAGATACAATTAAAATGATGCCTTTACGCTACATACATAGTTCAAAGTTATGGGTAAACTTATGGTGTATAGATAATTAACTACACCAATATTATATAGTTAATTATCTAAACCCATAAGAAATTATGCCTTGTGCATTTCATCTTCTTCTAGCCATATACCATACCTTACATTTGTCAACATTAAACATCAACTGCCACTTCTCAGCACACATGCCTGATTTTTCTAGATCTTGCTCACTAGCATACCTTGATTACCGTCATTAACCACCCTTCCAACCTTCATATCATATATATGAGCTGGATATCATCATTCTTCGCTTTCTTGGTGATTCCTTTCTACTTCTGATTTCTCTCTCTCTCTCTCTCTCTCTCTCTCTCTCTCTCTCTCTCTCTCTCTCTCTCTCTCTCAGGGTAACTCGGGAATTTTTTTTTTCTTCATCAATATCATTAATAAACATTGAAAACCACAAAAGATCTAACCTGAATCTGAGAACAGCAGTGAACAGTGGTAGCCACCCTGTCTTCTCCAACTCAGCCATCCCGTTGTTCATAGTAGTAATTTTCCCTAATGACACACTGCTCTAATTTGTACAGCAGTCTTTTATATGAAATAGTGTCAAAGGCTTTACTGAAATTTATGTATATATGATGTCAAAATGATTTTTTACATCCAATACCTTTGTTAATACATTGCAGTAGCTAATCAGAGTGGTCAGACATGATCTCCCCTTAACAAATCCTTATTATAAGAGGGTCCTGGCATAAGACATATCTCTAATCTGCAGGGACCTCCCGTTTCCCAGGATGCTCTCATAATTATGGCTAAGGATTTGCTGCTTCTTTTAATATAATGGGAAATCCCATCAGCCCAAGGTGCCTTATTTACTTTTAATTTCAACAAGTTCTCTTACACTTTCTTTTCCAGTGGGTGTAGGTTTTTTTTTTTTATTTATTTATTTTTATTTTTTTTTTATTATACTGTATTATATATATATATTATTTTTATGGGGCCCCAGGTCTCGTGGCAGGACTACTGGCACCCACTGGTATAACACTTCTTCCGATGGGTGCGGTATTTTGTGCTTTACCACAGTAAAATAAGATATATTTTCAGGCCATTTCTTTTTTCTTTTTATGGAGGTTTTATCCAAATACAGTATATGCAGCAAGTGGAGTTAGACGAGAGCCTGGGAGCCACCCACGACGTGCACATATACATATACACTTTCTTCTCAGTTATCACACAATCGCTTAGCTCTCTGTTAGAATATGATATACTTCTGGCATATTCATCCCTAAAAAATTCCTCAAATATGAATGTAGATATATAATATCTATTCAGTTTGGAAACAATCTGAACAGGATCAACAGTTATACCATTCATATCTAGCAAGCTAATATGATTCATCCCTTTCCTTCTAGTATTATTATAAGTAAACAAGTCTTTGGTACTTTTCTTTGAATTCTTTGCTAGAGACTTCTTGTAATCTGTCTCACATTGCCTACCCCCCCTTCATTAGTTTATTGATATGAGTTTATACTAACTTTAGGTTTCTACATCTGATAATTTATAAGCATCCTACACACAAACTCTTTTTGATGATAGGGAGCTATTAAGTGCTCGATAATTCCTATATTCTATTATATTGTGAAAACAATAAGGATTACCTTTATTTTAGATATAGGAAGCTTCTTTTCCAGCCAACTCACCTAGTCCAACGCGCTAATAATTCTTTGGGAAGGTGATATCAATTTTACAAAAAATGTGGGACATCTTCCCTAGTGTCAGAACCGTAGTGTTCAGACCCCTCGGTCTCAACATTGAGCACTCAAGACTCTGTCTTCAAACACCATACCTCTGGCAGCAAGGAAACCATTACGTGGATTGACATAAAATTAAATTTTGAAGGTAGACCTTCAAAATTTAACTTGAAGTTTGAAGATGGCTGGAAAAGAAGCTTCCTATATCTAAAATAAAGGTAATCCCTGTTGTTTTCATAAAAATAAACTCTAGAATCTTGATTTCAAAATATTGATATTCCCAATATTTTATATCTGGAAATATTAAGAATCTATGCAAAAAAAAAAAAAAGAGTAATCTTTCTTTATAAAATGCTTGCATAACTATCTTGTCCTCCCACTTTTTGCACCCGGCAGGATTTAAACTGCATAGGTAATGCAATGGTTTTATTTCTCGTGGCAGAATAAACTTACCTTGGAAACAAGATGCCTGGATATTGCACTACTTTCAAACAAATGGCCTCTCCAAAAGTTAATTGACCATTTGTTTAAGAGATGAGACTGATATGCAGCCTGTTTCAACTAACTGGTTGTTATCAACATAATGTCTAACAATACAAGGGCTACTTGAGGCCAAATTGTCTGTCATAGTTTATTTAATATAATATATATATTTAAAATATTATAGCTACAGTCGAACTTGGTTATAACGAGCATCGAGGGACTGACAAAATTTCCTCGTTATAACCATTACTCGCTATATCAGTGATAGCTGAGATGTGGAAAACCCTGGGACCGTTAAACAATGAACACTTTATATCAGTGATGAGTTAAATCTACCTCCTATTTTTTTAAATTCTCAATAACTTGATAAAAAGATTCAAAAAACAAAAGAAATATTAGAGAGAGAAAAATATATAGGTATATACCTACATATTATTTGTATTAATATGCTTGTATAAACTACAATACACTTAATATTAAACACAATTTATTTGTCTGTAATTTTAAAACTATACACTTAATACTAAGCAATTTATTTCTCTAATTAAAAACAATACTATTTAATAATAAACACGATTTCATTAGTGTTTATTTATAATCTTAAAATTGATGTTTGTTTTAAAGATTTCACTTTGACATTTCTTAAGACACAACACGTTAAAAGTCTCATTACTTGCCTCAATTCCTCCAAAAAAATTGACTAATGTGTCCATTGCACCTTGAGCTTGTATTTTCATCCACTTTCAATTTCATCATATCATCATCACTTTTACCATCGCCGTTATCACCGTTGTTGAGCACAGCATCTACAATGTCACTCTCTGTAGGAAGACCACTAGTTAATAAATTGTCATCGACTAGTACAAATTCATCGATGTTACCTATATTAAAACCTACAATGTTGTTACATAGCAACCATTCAGATAATGGTATGTTTTCTTCGTTTCCATCTTCTTCATCTACAATTGAAATTTCATTTGAATTTAATTTCGATTTCTTGAAGCAATTCGATATGGTTGTCAAAATAACGTTGTTCCATGCATCATTCAATAAATTTATAGCATCCAATATCAATATAGACTTGGTATGTTTTTGTTCTCTTTGACTGATCAGATGTAGAACTAGAAATCTTTTATAAAATCCTTTAAAACTCTTGATTACACCTATGTCCATTGGTTGTAAAACTGATGTCGCATTGGGAGGCAGAAACAGAAGCTTAATGTTGAACAAATTTTGAATCTGGGGATGTGCAGGACAGTTATCAACTAACAGCAAAATATTATTCTTTTTGAATAGCTCCTTATTTCAATCATTTACATATTAACGAAAAATATCCGAAGTCATCCAAGCTTTCTTGTTTGCAGTGTAATCCACAGGAAGTTTCCTTACATTTTTGAAACACTGAGGTTTTAGCGATTTTTCGATAATATATAGTTCTTTTTTTTTTTTTGTTTTTATCATATCATCATCACTTTTATGATGATATGATAAAAGTCATATGCACAAATATGACAGGAACTGTCATATTTGCGCATATGACCACCATCAAGTGAGCCTTTGATTTTTTTTTCCACGAACATATTTTTCCCCTTTGAATTTAAATGAATTATCAGGTGTCAAATTATAAAAAAGTCCTGTTCATAGGTGTTGTAAATGTCTTTGCCACTGAAATCTTTCCTGATTTCTATTTCTCCCCAAACACTGTCAATCCATTCATTTGCCATTATTGGATCTGCAGATCGAGATTCTCCACTAATTTTTGCATAAACGATGTTATGTTGGTTTTTAAATCAATCCAGCCAACCGTTGTTACACATAAAATCGTCGCATCCAAATTGTTTAGCAAAATTTTTCCGCTTGAGCCTTGAAGATCGGACCGTCTATTGAAAATCCAGCACTTCTTTGTGTGGTGAACCATTGAGCAATGCTTCATCAACATTTGTAATCTTGCACTTTATAATTCTTTTTTCGGTTATGTTCTTTTCCAGTGCCGCTATGTAAGCATCTTTATTCTTCCACAATGTCGATACACTTGGAGGACAAAGAAAACTTTTTACACACTTCAACATTTTTTGCACCATGTTCTAACTCACGAATAATTTTGACTTTTTCGCAAATCGAGAGACACTGTCTTTTGTTAGTAGGCATGTTTCCAAAGGAAGGGTTCATTTCTAACTGATTTTACTTTAAAATGATAGTAAAATGATCTGCATGCAAAGTTCATAGAAGCCCAAAATGCATACAACATCCTTAGAAGTCCCGTTTCCTAAATTCTTAGGAAGTCCCGAAATAAATTTATGGTTTAGTGAATACAAGACAACCTGTAAATAGGGTACTGTAACAAGCAGAATGCCATTGCACTATTGTATAGTCCCCCATCCCCGATAAACCAGTCGCTAATCCAATGCAGGTGGTCATAAAGCTAAATTGTCCTTTTCATTTTTGTCTATTCCAAGAATTGAGGATTGTTCGACTACCTGAGCAAAATTTGTTCGGTATATCCATGTACTACGCTCGTTATAACAGTGAGCGATTGTATGGGAATACACTTAAATTAAAATCATTAGGGCTTTTTGCTCGTTACAGTCGTGACTTGTTATTTCCATGCTCGTTATAACCAAGTTTGACTGTATTTAATTATATTGATGTGTATAGGCTGATACACTTCAAATATATTAGGAGTTCTTCTATATTTGATGATTTCAAAGGAAATTGGATAGAATCTGAGCTTTATTTAATCTGTCGAATGACTGGAAGGTGCTAGAGGGATGGAAGAGTAAAGTGGACAGTCTACCAGAAACTGACGGACCGTGAGTTGAGTGTGACAGGATGTGCTCTGGAGTGGATTTTCTCCCAATGGACTAACTGATCCTTCATCAGATAGCAGGTAGCCTCTAGTGACAATACACAGACAAAGCAGCTGTAAAGAAGTTGTCTGATGTGGACTGACGTGAGGTATGCAAAGACAGTTTTCAAAGTTGTAATATAGCTAAAGTTATCTGTTGAAAGTAGTGCAATATCAGAGTGCAATGAAACTCTATATAAAGGCAGTTCTGTCATGAGAATTTTTGTTTGTTTTAATGGGAGTTTTTTGGCACAAAAGCAACTAAGGCCAAATTGTGCCTTTCACAGTAATTATGCAAATACAATTTTTTTTTTCTGGGCATGTGTAACAAATGAATATGCTTTAAAGAACTAAAGTTTTTGAGATTAGTTTTATCACTGAGAATGACTCAGTTCTAATGAATTATGCTGAATCAGAAGAGATCTAAAATTTGCAAGTGAAGCAACTTGATTGTGGGGATAGTCAAAGGATATGTTTTATTATCAGTAGGGAGTATAGTGTTACAGGTGTTGTGGCTCTCCAACTCCATGATGATCTTTTGTGACACGAAAGAGACTCTGTAAACTATAATCTACACTTTTCTGGTGTTTACAGAGTCTGTTTTGTGTCACAAAAGATCATCATGGAGTTGGAGAGCCACAACACCTGTAACACTATACTCCCTACTGATAATAAAACATATCCTTTGACTATCCCCACAATCAAGTTGCTTCACTTGCAAATTTTAGATCTCTTCTGATTCAGCATAATTCATTAGAACTGAGTCATTCTCAGTGATAAAACTAATCTCAAAAACTTTAGTTCTTTAAAGCATATTCATTTTTAGATTTGTTACAAATGCTGAGAAAAAAAAAAATGTATTTGTATAATTACTGTGAAAGGTGCAATTTAGCCTTAGTTGCTTGTTCATGTGGCCTCTTTGCTGTTGGGCCTTGAAAGAGCAAGGTCTCACCACTGCCCATCCTTTACCACATGGAGGTGGGCCAGGCAATAGGGTCACGTAAGTCTCTGATAGTACCTAAGCTTACCGGGGGAAGAGAGCAAAAAATTTACTGAAAACAAGTGTGTGTGTGTGGTGACAGTTTGAGTGCTGGAGAAAAAGGGGGAAAGGTAAAAGGTATGGCTCATAGGAAGGCTCCACCAGTAAATATAAGAATGGAGCCTAGAGGGGCACTCCTGCAGAGGCAACTCCCACTATCTACAACAGGGAGGGCTCTGTTTATAGTAGTAGTAGCATTTAGGATGATAGGGGACTATTTAGAGCAGTAATAACATCCATGTACATAGCACACTGTTTTTTTTATTACATATAGACTAATTCTGTGCACAAAAAGAGACCCACAGACACAGTCACATGTTTTCACTTGCCATTTGCCCATCACTCATTCCTCCTGCACACAGACCAGACAGTACACCTGGTTATAAAATACCGCACCACCACTTTTTTTTTTATTATCATTATTATTTTTTTATTATTAACAAACCACTCACTTGATTACTGCATAGCTTACACACGTAACCAACTCATTAACTCTACAAATACACAGCTTAGTCTGTATTTGAAATATGAAATTTTTTTTCCCTTTTTATACATATACTGAAAATATATGTATACTAAAATATAAAGAATAGTAATTTATAATATGAAATGAATATAAGCATATATATAAACATATATTCAGGAGTGAACATTTAACTGGACATTCACGTTCATTCAGCATATAGGAACTCCCCGACTTATGTAAAGACTGCGTTCCACGGAACACTATGTAAGTCAGAATTTCCCCCATGCTTGTGCAGCACTCGCAACTGTGCTCGCTGAATTGATTGAATCAAAAAAGAAATGTTCGAAGAACATGTAAATAGAATTATTTATTGTATTGGTTCAATTTTTTATCTCATGCACATGAAAAATTACAAAAGCATACAATTTAAAAAATTTTCAATTATAAAATTACAAAAAAAGAGAGGAGACAGACATAATGTCAGTAAGTTTTACCTCTCAAGCATCGTTGCCAGAATCGAAATCTTCAGCTGATAAGTACGCCGCTGCAGCGGTTGAGGGCTGTGGAGATTTAGAAGGGGTTGGCAACTCAACCTTACAAAAGAACATATTAATCGATAACTGGACGATTGCTTTTTTCTTTTCATCGTAGATTTCTTTGTAGCAAGCAAGCATGTCATTCATCCCTCTGTTAACTTTTAAGAACTGTTCTCTGTCAGGATCCATCTTCTCAAACCTCGCCATTGCCGATGTAATTTCACGAAATGCCATTGCCATCTCTCTGGTGATGAAGCATCTTGGCTGCTCATTTGGTTCATCTTGAGCTTCGTCAGAATTTTCTTCTTTCACTATCACTGTCTGCAAGTCAATAAGTTCTTCGTTAGATAATTCCTTCTCTTCTTCCTCTAACTTCTACACGTCTTTGGCATCAACCTCCAACTGAAGTAGCTCTGCAACCTTTACAATCTTATCTGTAACCACTTCATGTGATTCATCTTTTTCAAATCCTTCAAAGCCTTTTATGTGCCGTGGGCATATTTTCTTCCATGCGCCATTTAAACAACTTTTAGTAATTTCCACCTAGGCTTTATTAATGTTTCAGATGGCGTGGTAAATATTGTAAGATTTCCAAATGTCTCAACGTAAAATTTTCTCATTATCTACTGCAAGCAATGCCTGACCAATGTTGTGTGTAAATAGTATGCTTTTAAATTTGAAATAACACCCTGATCCATAGGTTGGATTAGGGAAGTCGTGTTTGGCGGTAGAAATATGACTCTCGCATTTGAATTGAAATCATCTAGATGTGTAGAATGTCCAGGAGCATTATCTAATAGAAGCAAAATCTTGAAACTAACGTCGTTGTCTTTACAATATTTTTCAACCTCAGGAATGAGGCAGCATTTAAACCAATCCTCAAAGAGAGATATTGTTATCCATGCTCTCTGGTTTGATCGGAAATGTATGGGTAGGGTGGCTTTACTGATGCCTTTAAAAGTACGAGTATTTCCAGAATGGTACATTAGCAGTGATTTTAATCTGTAATCTCCCACTGCATTAGCCCCAAGCAAGAGCGTGGCCCTATCTTTTGAAGCCTTGAAACCTGGCACTGTATTTTCCTCTTTGGCAATGTATGTTCCATCTGGCATTTTTTTCCAATACAGAGCAGTCTCGTCAACGTTAAAAATTTGCTGCATTGATAGCCGCCTTCATCAATAATTTTTTCCAACATATCACAATTTCTCTTAATCTGTAGAATCAGCGCTGGCGACTTCACTGCATACTTTAACGTTGTGAAGTCGCCAGTGCCGATTCTGCAGCTGCAGAGACACAAATCGCAACGCTTGAACCTATTAAACCAACCGTTGCTTGCCACAAACTTGGCATGAGGTTCACCAACTTATCCTTAATATCTTCATAAATACTTGTTGCTTTTGCTTGAACAATCATTAGACTCAGGGGGCACTCGATTCTGAATCTGATTTTGCATCCATATTATTAACAGCTGTTCCATCTTCGATATAGCACCTGAGTGCTGTTTTGTTTTGTGATCACTTTTCATCTTAAGTGCATTGATCCTTTGACATGTTCTTTTATACGCACACTGTCCTTTAAAATAGTATTCACTGTTGAAGCAACGAGACCTAATTCCCTTGCAATAGATGACAAACTTTGTCCTGCTTCGTACTTAATCATTTTCATCTTCATTTCTAAATCAATTTTGTTTCATTTCCTGGCACTACCATCACTTGCACTTTCCGTTGGTCACTTTTCCTTCATCATTGTAATACGTAAATAGGAATGAAGAGAAGTTTCTGAAAATTTGTTTTTTATATTATTGAAGATTTCAGTGAAGGGGAAACACATTTCACCATAATAACGTAAAAAGCCAAACAATTGCAGTTATCGGTATTATCGCAAATGCAATAAGATCGGGTTTATAATTAGATGCACCAACAGAAAAGCCCAATAAACTGGAAAGTGCAAATTGTTTTTATTGTTTTATGGTCATGACCTCCAGAAACATGCTTTAGAAAAATATCACATATCACAAAGGCATTCAAAATTGATTTTTATAATGGAACATATGATAACAATGAAAGGGTAGTGCAATTTCCGTTATAAATATGACCTTTTAGAGAGATAAATAGCTTAGTAATATAGCGAAATTTTAAACTTCCAAAGACTTGAAATGAATTACAAAAAAAAAAAAACACACACGTGTTATTGTTTTCACATTATGATATTTTCACAATACCTCCATTTATTCCTACGGGATGCAAAATACGTTACCACAATTTTTTTAAGTTTGCACCGGCTGGAAAAAAATTTACAAAAGTCGAATTTCTGTAAATCGAGTATTACCTAAGTCAGGGAGTTCCTGTACTTTCACATTCATTTATACTCATTACAATACTCTGAATATAGACTACATGCTTTTTTTTTATTTCGATCAAGCTAAGGATACATAAACACAACAGACAATTTTGTTCTTCCTGGGGTGGGAGCCTTCCTCAGCCCAGCAAAGCACTGCAGAAACACAAACGTGCCCACCCAACACATACATACCTCATCTGCCTGAGAATGCACAGGGACACGAGGGAACCAGAGGTTAGTGTGGGTAGAAGGGGGGGCTTATTTTTGAATTTGGATTTAGTCAAGGGTGGAGGTTTATCTTTGTATGTTTAGGCACCAGTACCCACCCACCCACCGGCGCAGACAAAGATGGCATCCAGTATACCCATATATTAATATATGAGTGATGTGGAGTCTAAATAGATGACCAAAAACCCCTCTTCTGGGTTTACGTGTATTCCTCTGAGATATACTTAACCAGGGGCACACCAACAGGTAGCCACCGAATTAACATGGACCAAGGGAAGCCCCCAAGAAGCAGAAGGGAGGAGGGTTGACAACAAAATTAGGAAGTAAATCAGCCTTATGCCAGGAATATACTACCAGTTCCCAAAAAACATACATGTTGATAAAAGATGCAACACAGCTTACTTTTTCTTTTTTTCCTCTAGGTTGTCTGGCAAATGAGGACAATAAAGAGTTTCTTCATGAACAGCAAACCCAAGGTGAAAACAATACTGACTGCCTTAAGCGAAATTCCACCCCTCAGTCAGCACCACGATTGGCAGGAAGAAAAAACTTGATCCAAATTATTTAGAAGAAATCCACCATATAACTTAATTTACTGACTAGCCAGTAATTATAATTCTTAACATGAGAACCCAGACAGCCAACCAGGGCAAAACGAGTCACCACAACTTATACAACACGGGGAATCCCCCCCCCCCACACACACATTTGTTATTTGGTTTTTAGGAGCATTAGCAACTAGGGCCATATTGCTCCGGGAATTCCCTGACTTTTCCGCATCCTCTGTATTTGACAGTCACGGGCTCGAACCCCGGTCTAATCAAAAAGTGTGTGCTTTGCACTGCTGCTCCTGCCCACCTGGCTACGGAGGTGCCCCCCCCCCCACACACACATATAGGAACATTGATAGACAGTAAACACTCAAGCACGAGGCATTCGCACTCCCACATTTATTACCTTGCACACTCACCTGTAGCTTTCACACTTTGCACTCTTGTTCCTCAAGTGACCCAGTCACACACACACACACACAGGGTGGCCACATTTTGAAAATTGGTTAGCAGGACAACTTTAAACAAAATGCATAGTATAGCATTTTTTCCCTCAAAAAGTAAAAGAAAAATATAAAATTACAATTCCTCATCATCATGAACTTGGTCCGGCTTAGGTCTTTTAAGACCTGTTCCATTGTAGCTCTTGGAGGTGGTCTTGATCTTGCCATCGTTGTCTTGGTCGACCAATATTAATTAATTAATTTTCTGTTTATACTCCGGGACGACCAAACGGTCAGAGGAGTTCACAGGATAGACAGAATACAAGAAACAGCACCGTATTCGGCAGTCACGGGCTTGAACCCCGGTCACTCAAGGCACGTGTACTTATGCACCCGCGCGCCTGACCACTAGGCTACGGCGGCCTATCTGTCTTGCCTGTCTTGCCTGTAGGTTTGTAGTTAAAGGCTAATTTTGGGATCCGGTCTGGGTTCATTCTTTATGTGGCTGATCCATTTTTCCTGATACCATTTTATGTCATTTACTATGTTATCTACTTTTAATTTCTCGCGGATATCTGAATTTCTTTGGTGGTCTTCTTGTAAAGCCTAATAATGGTCTTAAAAATCTCATTTGTGCTGCTTCTAGTTTGTGTGTACATATTTCTTATTTATGACCCAAGTCTCACAGCTGTAGAAGAGGGCTGGTTTTGAAGTGATGTTGTGCAGTCGTAATTTTGTTTCAGTTGTCATTTGTTTTCCGAAGTGGCGTTTAATCGTTCCATCCATTTTATCATATTTTTGTAGTTTAGTGTGATGTCTTTCCCTTCGTTTGATATTAAATTTCCCAAATAGGTGAAGTCAGATATTTGTTCTATCATTTTATAATCAATAACAATTTTGACTCTTTGTATGTTTTTTCCACATAATCCCATTGATTTTGTTTTTGAGGTGGAGAATTTCATCTCGTACTTTTTACCTATTTTATTAAGTTCATTTGTTGCTATCTGTAGTTCATCTTCGGATTGCAATTATAACTTGATCATCGGCATATAATATAGTTTGGATTTGATTCTGTTGTTCAACTGTATTCCGTTGTTAATTGTTTGTTTCCATTCTTTAAGAATTTTATTGATGTAGATATTAAATAAATTTGGTGATAGTCCACATCCTTGTTTCACTCCTTTATTGGTGTTAATTGGGTCTGATAGTTGGCCATTAGAATATTTTATACAGACTTTTAAGTTTTTATATAGGCTTTGGATTGCTTTCCGGAGTTGGGTTGGCATATTTTCTTCACGTAGAATCTGCCAAAGTTTTTCCCGGTTTACACTGTCATAATCAATAAAGAGCAGAAATGTTGGTAGATTGAATTCTCTTCTTTTCTCCAAAATTTGTTGTAGTGAGAAAATGGCATCTATTGTGCTTCTCCCTTTTCTGAACCCACATTGTTCTTCTTCTAAGAACTGTTCACTGTATTTATTAAGTTTATTCTTTAGTATATTAGAGTATAGCTTTGCAGCAGTTGACAGCAGTGTTATCCCTCTGTAGTTGTTAGGGTTATTTCTGGAGCCTTTTTTGTGTAAATTGATTACTATTCCTGTTTCCCAGTCTTTGGGTATCTGTTGCTTATGCCATATGATGTTAAATAATTTTAGTAGTGCGTTTTTTAGTAAGGTGCCCCCATATTTAAATAGTTCTACATTCAAATTGTCTATGCCTAGGCTTTTTTGGTTTTTTGATTTTTGTAATATTAACTCTAGTTCTTCCATTGTTATATTTTCTTCATCTTTGGTTATCACAGCTTCATCTTCCAATTCCCTAGTGCCTGAGTTATACCATAGTTTGGAATAGTGTTGCTTCCATTCTGCTTGGGAGATGGAGTTGGTTTTCATTTGATCATTTGTGTCTAATTGTAATTTCTTAAAAATTTTAAAACCTCTTCTCTGTGGGCCCGTGATATCACGTTCTAAAGATTTAACAAATTTATCCCAGTCATCTCGTCGGATTCTTCTGGTTAGTTTTCTGACTTCTGCTCTAAGCTTTTTATATTTTATATGTAGGTCTTTAGTTTGTAGGAACACTTTATAGGTCTTTTTTTCTCATTGATTGTTTGTTTCAATTCTTCATTCCAAGTTCTTAGCCAGTTTTTATTTTTTATAGGTTTATATCCAAGACTTTCTTCAGCAGCTCCCCGAATTGATTTTTTCATGTTTGACCAGATTTCCTCAACATTATCACTTTCATCTGATTTGAGTTTATCCTTCAATCGACTTTCATACAGGAATTTAGTGCTTTCTTCTTCCAACAAATGTATGTTTAATTTCTTAGTAGTTTTTGTTGGTATTTTCTTCTTTTTATTAAGATAATTTCTTTTTATTTTGAAAGTGATTTCTACTAGGCAGTGATCACTGTCAATTTAACTGCCTCTGAATACTCTAGTGTCTCTAATTTTGTCATTTAAATTTTCATTAATGATAATATAATCTATTATAGACTGTTTCTTGCTTCCCATGTGAATTTATGGATATTCTATGTCTGAAAAAGGTATTTGTAGTTTTAAGTTTATTAAAAATGCAGAAGTCTATCAGGCATCTTCCATTATTGTTGACCACGGGTTCGCCTTCTGAAAACTATACATTTGTCTACTGATTGAGCACCAACCCTTGCATTAAAATCTCCTGCTAGTATGAGATACTCGTTTTTGTTAGTTTAGTCTATGATCTGCTATAATTCGTCATAAAATTCTGTGGTTTCATCAATGTTGCCTTCTATAGGTGCATAGATGCCAATGATTGTTACTGTATAAGATAGAATTTTTAGTCTTAATTTCAATATTCTGGGTGATATCCAAGGGTAGTCTAATATTTTGTTTTCCCATTCTTTATTATAACAGCAACTCCCGATGATGCCCACATTTCACTTGGTACGCCGAAGTATATCATTATGAAGTTACCTATTTCTTTGGATTCTTTTTTGTTTCGGTAATGACTGCTATGTCAATATTTCTATTTTCTAGTTCCATGGTCAATTCGTCTAATTTGTGATTTATTCCCCTAACGTTCCAAGTTGCTACTTTAAGTTCCTTAATCGTAGTCCTATATTCATTGCCTAGGTCGTTACCCTTGAGATCCGTCCAGTTTTTTCCCCTTGAGCTTATTTCGAGTATTTACAATGTCCCCCGGATAGGTTACCAGTCTTTTGTGGGGGCTGCCACCTTAAAATACATTTTTTTATCAATCAATCAATCAGAGTATTATTTGTTATATGACTGTTGTTAATATGTATTTGTCCTATATAAACTATATATTATTTTATAACAGTTATTTTAAAAATAGCCAGGAAAACTACTTTTACTTTATATATTTTTCTTTAGATTTCACTAGTTTTAAAATGTCTTCAACTTCTGAAGATTTTAAAAAGTTTTTAAATTCTGAACAGGCCATGTTATAGTTTTCTTTCACCATAAGTTCGGCTTCTAAATTTTCTATGGAAAAAAGATTTCTCAATTCTCATTTTTCTCTTGTTATTAGAATTTTTAACACATCCATTAGATTTATATTTTTAATTAATTAAAAATATGTAAAATCAATAAATTAACAGTATTTTCCTCTCTTATAGGGACAAATAATGATATTATCGAGATGCGGAAGTTCTAAATTGGGAAAATCCCAGCCATATACATGTGTGTGGCCACCCTGCCCACTCATGTATACAATACACACATTTATTCATCTCTCACACACACATCCATGAACAGATTACACAACCCTAGGGAAATCCCATCAATAACACCTGTCCAAGAAGGGCAACAACCACAAAGTACAATCAAATTGTTAAAAGGGATGGAAAAGTTTTAAGTAATGCATATTTAGTTAGAGTGGTTAACAATCAATCTAAAGCTTTCTTTAATGATCCACAAAGTTTAAATCTTTTATTATTTATTACAACCCCCAGGGGCTCACATCTGGTGAGTATGGGCTTGGCACACCCAGGGTCCTGAGCTAGATATCATCATTCTTCTCCTTCTTGGTGATTCCATCCTGACTCTTGTTCTTTCTTTCTTTCTCTTTCTCTCTCTCTCTCTCTCTCTCTCTCTCTCTCTCTCTATGACGGTAACTCAATTTTTTTTTTTTTTTTTTTTTGGCCGGTGTAGAAAAAGCCTCAGGCTTCCTTGCACCATATGGCTAATTATAATAATATTACACCCGCATCCACTTATAACAAAAACCTTAATATCGTAAATTATGACACTGGTTAGTGCAACTGCATCAATACTACAGTTGAATTTTAAGGAAAACCGAAGTTTGTACGTTAATCATCGTGTCTCATGTTGCACTTGACGTTGTTGTTGTTGTTTTGTTTTTTAGGAGCATTAGCAACTAAGGCCATATTGCTCCGGGAATATGCGGTGGTCATTCCATGACCTTTCCGCATCCTCCGTATTTGGTGGTCACGGACTAGAACCCCGGTCTAATCAAGAAGCGTGTGCTACGCACTGCTGCTCCTGCCCACCTGGCTACGGAGGCTTCCAATTTACAGAAATGAAATGCTATAGTTTGATACGAGGAAATACTATAGGATTGCGAAATTGTTCGAGGCGTTGTTCATACCATGATATATTTTTGATAAATATGTATTAATACATAATATAATCCAACTGATTAATTTATATTGACATTCGCAAATTTTCACTTCAACTGATTTAAAACTTACTTTCGCTTCTTGGTGAAGTAATTTCTTTCTTGCTGCAATATTTTTATTGTGGCTCACGCTTATAAACTCTAAAGCACAGAGTACTATGTTACTCCTAAACCTGCAAACGTCGAAAAACAGCATCCAACAAATTTATTGAACACAGCGCCGTCTTTAAATTTATAAAAAAGAGGTCAGGCTGAAATTTAACGCGGGCTTTTAGGTGGAATTGCCACCTTCACAGAAACATTTAAACAGTGATTATTATTATTTCTTCCAGATTGAGGGATTCCATTCCCTGGCGGATATTGCTACCAAGTACAGTACAGAGGGTGGTTGTAATGTCTGGTGTTGCTGTTGGTCGAGGAACTCTGACTGACCCACAGGTGTTCAGGATTGCAACTTTCTGGAGTTGTAGGTGTTCTCTGGGAGACCTATTGTTGTAATGCTGCTGTATCTTTGGCACCATATGGGTGGTCGACACAATGATCAGGATGGTCGTTAATTCTTGCATATGCCACATCTAACTGACCTCATGTCTCAGGTTCGTGTACTTCCTAATTTTTTCCTCATGGGTTTTCTGGACATTGCTAGTGTTGGGCACCGCCATGTAAATCAGGTAAGTAGCCTTTCCCATCTTGTCCAAAAGGATTATGTTCGGCCTATTGTGCGGGAAGGTCTTATGGAGCGATCCCACTACAGCTTATGGGTTGGAATCTCTAGTACTGCCTGGGGTTCATACTTGTAGTATGGTCCACATTCTTGGGCCAACTGGTATTTCCTCGCTAGCTTCTGATGAATTATCCTGGCTACGTAATCGTCTCTACGAGCGTACTCAGTCTGAGTGATCCCCTTGCAGTCCCCTGGATCGTTTCTGAGGCCAGGTGGCATTGTCGATATGTGTCATCTGACATTCCGGGTTCCTTTGCTATGTATTTTCTATAGTTTCTGCTGTTGATTACCTGGTCTTGGATGGCCAGCATGATCACTATTCTCGGGGAAGAGTATCCCGTTTGTGAGCCATGCATTGGAGGCAATGTTATCGATGTGACCTTGATGCAGGTCATTGTAGTGTCTGCCATTGAGTGTCTTCTTTGCCCATTTTTCTAACTTCGTTTCTTGTGCCGTCTGAGCGGGAGGGGGCTACTCGCTTAAATTGAGTGGGGTATACCGCTTATCTATCTTCCTTATGACCTAATAATAATAAATTATTATTATTATTGCTCTTATATTATTTCTCCCTGATTGGGGGTTCCACCACGTGACTAGTATTGCTACCAAGTATGTAGGGTGGTTGTTATGTCTGATGTTACTGTTGGCCGAGGATCTCTCTGACTGTCCTACAAGTGTATCCTATAGGTATCCTACAGGCTGTTATATAGAGTATTTCGCACCATACCTTGGTTGATACGATGATCAGGAAGGTCGCTACCTGTTGCATATGCCACATCTCTTTGATCTTCTGCCTTAGGATTGTGTACTTCCTGATTTTTCCCCATACGTTTTCTGCAGGTTCCCAGTGTTGGGTACTGCTATATCAATCAGATAGGTAGCCTTTTCCTTCTTATCCACAAGGGTTATATCTGATCAGTTGTCCGGGATTGTCCTATCCGTTCTTATGGCGCTGTCCCAGTACAGCTTGTGGATTGGGGTCTCTAGTACTGCCTGGGGTTTGTACTAGTAATACGGCACACTTTCTTCGACCAACTGGTATTTCCTTGCTAGCTAGGTTGTATTATCTTGTCTGCCTGGTCGTATCTATGAGTGTACTCGGTCTGGGTGATCACCTTGCATCCGGTGGTAATGTGTTGGATCGTTCTGAGGGCAGGTGGCATCGTCGGCATGGGTCATCGAACACTCTGGGTCGGTCGGAAAACTGATAGCTTGGGGGGATAAAAGGATTAATAGTTTAACAGTAGCCACAGGCAGAGGTGAAGGTGATTCTTGCACAACTTCTATTAGAATAAGTAGCGACCTGGAGCTAGGGGTGTTGGGGGTTTCAGGGACGGATGGCAGTCATCGTGAAATAGGTGTGTATATGGGATGTGTTAGGGTAATTAGGAATAGGATAGGAGCATGCATTCTTGCATGTATACCAATGCTAGAAGTATAGTAAATCAATTTGATGAATTTGAAGTGTTGGTCAAGACATCAAAGGCGGATATTGTTGGGATAGCAGAGACGTGGTGTCACACAGATAAATTACCTAAAGGGCTCACATCTGGTGAGTATGGGCTTGGCAAACCCAGGGTCCTGAGCTGGATATCATCATTCTTATATTTTTTGCTTTCTTGGTGATTCTCTCTCTCTCTCTCTCTCTCTCTCTCTCTCTCTCTCTCTCTCTCTCTCTCTCTCTCTCTCTCTCTCTCTCAGGATAAGATGGGAAATTTTTTTTTTTTTTTTTTGGCTGGTGCAGCATAAGCCTCAGACTTCCTTGCACCATATGGCTAATAATAATAATAATAATAATAATAATAAGGAATGCAGAACTGGAATTTGGGGAGTACAATGTGTACACAAAAAGGATAGACAAGATAGCAAGGGAGGAAGTGTTATGCTGTTAATTAAGAAAAACATAAAATCAAAAGAAGTGCGCCCAGTTGATATAGATGAACAGTTCACTGTTTTGAGTCAGTCTGGTGTGACATAAGCACTGCGAATGCAAAAATACGAGTAGGAATGTGTTAAAAGCCTAATGACTACATCAGGAATAGATAAATTTTCTGTTTATACTCCGGGACGACCAAACGAGTTCACAAAATAAACTGATTACAAGAAATAGCACCGTATTCAGTAGTCACGGGCTTGAACCCCGGTTACTCAAGGCACATGTACTTATGCACCACGCGCCTGACCACTAGGCTACGGCGGCCTCTTGATTAATATCTTATAATGGGGGATTTTAACTTTCCAGATATTGACTGGAACTTGTGGGTTGGTTATTCACACAATAGTCAGAATTTTGTGGATTTATTGGATAATTGTTTTCTGCAGCAGCATGTTCGAGAGGCAACCAGAGTGAGTAATACTCTTGATCTCATTATGAGCAGTGATCATTCGTGTATTAAGAATTTGCAGATAAAGGAACCACTAGGTGGCAGTGATCACAGTGTACTGATGTGGGATTTACTTAAAGATTTAATTACCATCAGGGGTAAAGGAAAGGGTTTTTGCTTCCGTAAAGGAGAGTACAGTGGTCTCAGAAAGTTTTTAAATTCTGTACAGTGGGATCAACTGACGATGTTATCAACAGTAAATTCTAAGTGGGAAGCATTCAAGGAATTAATCGTGGATGCTACTAAAAGTTTCATACCTATTAAGAAATATTATTTAAGATTTAGGCCTAAATGGTTATCTAATGAACTAATGAGACTCGTAACAGAGAAGAAAAATGCATGGGATTCATATAAATTATCAAGCGACTCAGAAGCCTATGGCAGATATAAGCTAGTCTATAATCAGGTCACAAAGGAGGTTACGCAGGCGAAGGCAGAATACGAGAAATCCTTCGCAAAAGATACTAAGAAAAACAGCAAGGATTTCTTTACTTATATAAACACTAAAAGGAAGGGATGAATCTGATTGGTCCACTTGAAATCGATAGTTCGACTGTTGATGACCTGCTCAAATAGCAAACAAACTGAATGAGTAATTTGCATCTACATTCACACATGAGGAATTATTAAGGTTTGAAAATGGCAGAAAGTTATTAAATTGTAGCAGGATACATAATGATTTTGTAATAACTGAGAGCAAAATGGAGGAGAAATTGTTGAAGTTAAACATAAGAAAAGCACCTGGGTTGGATAGGATCTATCAAGTTATATTAAAGGAGACGTCAAAGTAACTAAGCAAACCCTTAGCCATAATTATGAGAGCATCCTTGGACTTAGGAGTGGTTCCCACGGACTGGAGCTGTGCAAATGTATCCCAATTCACAAAGGGGGGGGGGGGAACGAAGGGTGACACGAGTAATTACAGACCAGTTAGTTTAACTTCTGTTCCGGGAAAAATAATGGAGTCACTGGTTAAAGATGCATTGCAGGATCTTCTAGACAAGACTGCGGCAATAATTCAGACACAGCATAGGTTTGTTAAGGGAACGTCTTGTCTGACAAATTTTATAGGATATGATGATGTGGTTACAAAGGAACTGGATGCAAAAAATAATTTTGATATCATATATTTGGATTTCACGAAAGCTTTTAATACTGTTGCGCATGGAAGACTACTGTACAAATTGGAGCAGAATGGTATTAAGGGTAAGTTGCTACAATGGAAAAAAGGATGGTTAAGTGGAAGAAGACAGAGGGTGGTAATCAATGGGTGCTGCTCTTCGTGGACTAATTTTATTAGTGGAGTTCCACAGGGTTCGGTGTTGGGTCCACTGTTGTTTTGTATATTTATCAATGATATTGATGAAGGTATATCAGGCTTAATGTTGAAGTTTGCAGATGATACAAAGGTTGGCAGGGTTGTTAATGACAGTAATAGCAGTGTGCTACTGCACAACAGGATCTAGATAATTTGGGCAGATGGGCTAAGAAATGGCAACTGAAGTTTAACCTTGACAAATGTAAAGTACTGCATGTGGGTAGAAGTAACCCCAGAGAAACGTACCAACTGTGTGGTACTACACTTAAGGTGGTAGAAAATGAAAAAGACCTGGGAGTAATTGTGCAGTCAGATATGAAGTTTTCTGAGCAATGCAGCCAGGCTGCCAGGGCAGATCATGGGGTTTTGTCAATGATATATAGGAATTTTGCTAGCAGGGAAAAGGAGGTGATTGTCCCTCTGTATAAGGCAATGGTCAGGCCACACCTTGAGTACTGCGTAGGATGTAGATTTACTTGAGCGTGTACAGAGAACGGCAACAAGATTGGTGAGGGGAATGAGGGGATCCTCTTACCAAAAGACGCTTAAGTTCTGCAAATTGCAGTGGCTGGAGACTAGGCACCTGCGCGGTGATCTGATTGAGGTATATAAGGCCTTGAATGGGTTGAGCACGCTGAATTCTGATGGGATCCTTCCACTTGATCAGATTACGAACCTAAGAGGGCAGGAATTCAAATCAAGAAAGGACAGAGGTAGAATAGATGTGTGGAAACTTGCCTTTAGCCAGCGGGTGGTTAATAGCAGGAACAAACTTCCATCTGTCGTAGTGGAA
This sequence comes from Mastigoproctus giganteus, assembly GCF_048544385.1. Lineage (NCBI taxonomy): Eukaryota > Metazoa > Arthropoda > Arachnida > Uropygi > Thelyphonidae > Mastigoproctus > Mastigoproctus giganteus. The sequence continues at coordinate 115,878,376 of NC_143583.1, read as the reverse complement.
GTTGATAGGTTGAATAAATTTAAGGAGGAATTGGATAGGCATTTGGAGGGAATGGTGTGATTTTTTTTTGTCTGATGCTGCATAAGCTCATACACTTGCTTTTTTGCATCACATTGCACTGCTACTACTACTCCCGGCTCCTTGGTGATGTATTTTCTGTTGACATGTGTTTTTTTTTTTGTGTTCAATTGTGTTTTCAAAGTTATATTAATATTTAATCAGAGTTATTTACTAATAAAATAGTTATTTCCTTAACCTGGTGAAAATGCAATATTTACAGTATCAAATTACATACGCAGTATCAAGTTAATAAGGTCAGTGATAAGTGTTTTATGCATTTTCTTCATACCGACAAGGACAGTGTAAAGTGGGAGTATTAGAATCGGTTCCGAAATAGCGGTAGAAGAACAAGGATATTGTTTGATGATTTGGTCAATTTGCTATGGTGATTCTGGATAATGGAAGCCGCAACGTGGAGGGGGTAGAAAGGAGGAGGATTCCAGTTCCTTTCCCCCTAAATTCTTCTTCTTCTTCTTCAAGGTTAACTAGATTACCTGCTGATTCAGTGCAAAAAGTGTTGGAGGCTAAGTATTTGAAGTCAAAAGTTGCAAAAGCTATAAGTGCAGTTTCAACCCCCCCCCCTCCAAGTAAGTGAAGATAATGGTGCGATAAATGCGTCAGAAAGTGTGGGAAATCTAGCGATTGGTGATATAGGGGAGAAAACTGTGTCAGTGAGTGTAGGAACCCCTGTGGTCAGTGAAGGCTCAGGGCCGAGTATGGATCCTGGAGCCTTGATTGAGAATATCACTGAGGGGATTGAGGAGTTACAAATGAGTGACGATCCTAAAATGGTTGAACTGACAGATTTTCCTTCGGGAAATTTTTATAGCTTCTTTGGAGATTGTGGTCGGAAGAGTGTAGCTGCGAATGTCAGGGAGAGTGAGATAATTATTTCAAATATTAGTGAGCAGCAAGTTGGTTATCGTGACGTAACCACCATTTATGAGCTGATGGTTAAATTGAAGAAAATCATGGTTGATTATACTACTCACGATTCTAATAAAGTGACTTAGGCTACGACAAACTTTATATTAGACAAATGGTTGGATATGGAGGCTGTAACAACTGCATTGTTAATAAATAACGAGAAACTGAAGGTAAAGAATGAGGAGTTACAAATAAGAGTTGCTTTTCTTGACGACTTTTTGAGAGGATATTCAGGAATGGGAAAAGTAGTTGAGCAGAGTCCGCATCAGTCATATGCTGGTATAGTTGGCAACCATGCTAGTCAGAGAAAAAAGTAGTAATGATGGTACAGCTAACCAAAGAGTAGAAGGGGGTGCTGAGGTTGAAGGTAAGAACAGGAAATTTAAGGAGAAATTTGATACAACTATTATTTTGAGGGCTGATAAAGAGTCTAGCTATGTTGCTAGTCATGAGGTTAAAGATGTAGTGGTTGCTGCATTGAATAAGGAATGTAAGGATATTAGAGTAAGGAATTTGCGTATGATAAGAAATAAGGGGGTTATTTTAGAGACAGAAAGTAGTGAGGATTTGAATAAAGTAATAGGATCTGAGGAACTGTCAAGTAAGGGGATAGTCCCTGACAGGTTGAAGCTAATTCACCCGTCTATTTTGATATATAATGTTAGTAAGGAACTTACCAAGGAGAAAATATTGCATGATTTATAAGCTAAGAATTTCAGTGAATATGATTTTTCTGAGAAGGAGGTTACTGATGGGGTGATATTTAGGTTTAGCACAGGGGCTAAGTCTAAAATGACAAATTGGATTGTGGGGTTAAGCCCGAAGTTGTACAAGCGTTTATTTGACAAAGACAGGGTATATTTGGGATTTACATCTCATAAATTTCGTGCTTTTGTTGTTGTGAGTAAGTGTTTTCGCTACATGGGATACGGTCATTCAGCTCTTCATTGTACCCATAAAGCTGTAACGTGTGGGCATTGTGCCCAGGGTGGCCACATCCTTGTTGATTGTCCTAGTAAAGATCAAGACCCAAAATGTGTGAATTGTAAGCGGCAAGGGAGGCAATGTGACCACTCGGTTAGAGAGACTGCAACTGCTCGGAGTATGTCAGAGCTTTGGATCTAGCTAGTAGTAAGAGATATCATGAATAATACAGCTAATAATTATGTCTGGTGGAAATAGTAATACTGAACTACAGGATTGTAGTAGGGTACAAGACAGTTTTTTAGGCAGTAACGTTGAAAACAGTATAAATCGGAAATATGTTAAGATTATGCAGATAAACTGCCAGAGCACCAAAACTGTAAATGAAGAGGTCACATTAGCTGGGGTACATGATAACTATGATATAGTGTTTATTCAAGAACCTTATGTGGCTACTTTCGGTGAAAATTATAAAGTGACAGGGTTTCCGGTGTCAGCCCAAATTATACAGGGATTAGATGCCAAACATAAGGCAGTTATTTTGGTATTGAATAGAAATTTAAATGTAACAGTTATAACCAGTCTATTTAATCTGTGGGGGTATATGTATTTCTGTGTCAACCCCGCAGATTTCTTTTTATTTAGTGTCATTATATTGTCCTCCCTCTCTGGAGATGGATATATCAATTCAATATATGAAAAATGTAATGAGTTTTGTACAAGGTAAGGGTGTGGTTTTTATTATGGATGCAAATGCCAAATCAGATCTGTAGTATAGTGGTACTACTGATAGAAGGGGTTTGTTATTAGAAGAATTTATGAACAGTTATGGTTTACAGTGTTGAATGAGGGGAGGAAGCCAAATACATTTGATAATGTACATGGTTCCTCTAATATAGATGTAACGATGACGTCAGTTAACTTAAGCAGGAAAATTATTGATTGGGATGTTAAAATGTATCTGACAAACAGTGATCATAGAGTTATTGATTTTAAGTTATTGTACACTTGTATTGGAAATGCTTCCTTGGCTTTTAATGATTGTAAAAGGTATAATTATAAAATGATAGATTGGGAGAAGTTTAGAGAGTCGCTGTCTGTTAGCCTTGATTATACCATGGGGGAATTAAATAGTATGTCAGCAAAAGAGTTGGTATTTTATGTGCAGAGTTGTTTAGCTAATGCTCTTAGTTTCTCTGCCAGGAAGAAAAGGGAGAGGGGTAAAACTGTTCTATGGTGGTCAGCTGAACTGACCTTGATCAGAAGGGAGGTTTTTAATCTACGAAAAGTATATCAAAGATCTAGAGCTGGGGTGGGGAGAGAAAGAGAGGAATAAGGATCTTTATAAGCTGAAAAGGAAGTATTACCATCAGCAGATTTTAAAATGTAAGGTGGCAGGATCTTGTGCATGATGTGGGGAATAACGATCCTTGGGGTCTCATTTTCAAGCTTACTAGAATAAGTTCAATATAAGTAACTTGATGTGTCTTGTGGCGGTAAACGGAGCGGAATCCTCTGATTGGGTAACAACAGTAAAGGCAGTTGTACAGAAGCTTTTTAGGAGGGATTGTCCAGAGGATGATAATGAATGGCAAAAAGAGGTTAGAAGGCTGAATGAAGACTATGTTGGGAGGGGGGGAATTATATTGTTTAATACTGATGAACTTCTGCTCGAAATTAAATTTTAATAAGAGTCCAGGAATGGACTTGATTGAAAACGATTGTATTGTGAAAGCTATAGAGAATTTTCCTCCATATTTTTGAACATGTTTAACAAATGTCTTTGGGAAGGTGTGTTTCCGGGTTCTTGGAAAATATCTTTACTGAAATTGTTGCTTAAGCCTGGGAAAAATAAGAATGACCCAAAAGCCTTTCGCTCAGTCTCGTTATTAGCGAATTTGGGGAAGGTATTTGAGCGCATTTTACTAATTAGACTGCAATCTTTATTTGAAAACAACAATTTATTGTTTCCTCACCAATACGGTTTTAAGAAAAAAATTTCAACTGAGAATGCAATACATGGTTTGTTCGATTATAACAGACTGGCAGATAAAAAATATTTGTGTTAGCTGTGTTTATTGACTTTGAGGGCGCTTTCGATGTTTGGTACTAGAGCGTCCTCCAGGCATTAAGGAGACTGGCATGTCCTAATAGGTTATATAGGACAATTCAAAATTATCTAAGCAGAAGGCAGGTAGTTGTCAGATCTCAACATTTAAGACATCAAGACAGCTTGAGTAGGGGGTGTCCCCAGTGATCGGTATTAGGCCCAATATTTTGGAATTTGGTAATTAATTCCTGGTTGTCAATGAATCACAAGGATTGCAACAAAGTAGCTTTTGCGGACGATGTGGTCTTGGCAGTGCAGGGAAATTCCAGAAATGAGTTGAAACTAAAAATTAAGGTTATAATTGATAGCTTGGTGTATTGGTCTACAAATAATAAATTGATGGTTTCCTCGAGCAAGACTGTAATGATGTTGCTCAAAGGGAAACTTGATTACAGACGACCCCCTAGGCTGCTTATTAATGGAAAGCAGGTACCGTTGATATCTCAAAATAGATATTTAGGAGTTCTGTTAGATGATAAATTATTTTTTTCCCCACACTTGAATTATTTAAGAAGTAAAGTTAAGAATTATACTGCATCTATTGTAAGGTTGACAAGAACTGAGTGGAGATTAAATAAGAGAATTCTAGGGCTATATTATAAAGTTATTTTTATTCCAATTGTAACCTATGCGGCTTCGATAGTGTATGGGAGAATATCCAATGTCAAATTTAGAAATAAGTTGATGTCAATTCAAGGATCAATGTTGTTGTTAATGGTTAGAGCTTGCAGGACAGTGTCAACAAATGCTCTGCAGTCATTGCAGGAATATTACCGTTAGATTGTCAGTTGTTGCATACAGCCTTTTGTTACTATTTAAGGAAAAGAATGCAGATATCATGTCTTGGAATAACTAATGATGTGACAGTGCAAGTTAAAGAAGGAAAAAAGGAGATTTTTGGTAAACTCCTGGAAATATGGCAGGACAGATGAGATGTAAGTGTAACAGGGGCGGTTACCAGATTATTTATTCCAAGAGTTCATTTTGCATACCAAAATAAGCAGTGGTTTTTTCCTAATATGTTGACGTCCTATATACAGGGTGTCTCAAAAATATTGGTACAAACGTTTAGGGGAGGTAGGTAACATCTAAAGGAATGTGAATCGCATAGGAACCCACAACCGGAAACGGCACCGTAAGTCAGCACACGGCGCTGTTCATCAGTTCGCGAGAGGTCGCCACACGAAGAGCATGCATCGATATACGAACTGTGAGCATGCATCGATATACGAACTGTGAGCATGCATCGATATGCACCTAGTGTATGGATTAGCAGAGGGCCCACATGGTGCGCGCCCCCACATATTTATTGCGAAGCGGCACAACATCGCTTCGCAATAAATATGTGGGCAGGTATGGTCGTTGACTGCTTAGTCGGCCCATACCTGTTACAATCTCGCATGAACTCCGCTAAATATCGGATCTTTCTTGAACAAGTTCTACCAGGGTTACTTGACGATGCTCCAGCAAATGTGAGATGCAACATTTGGTTTCAACATGATGGGGCGCCTGCCCATTATGGAAGGTGTGTTCGTGACCATTTGAACAGGTGTTTTGGGTGTCGATGGATTGGCCGTGGTGGACCCGTTGCCTGGCCCCCATGCTCACCTGATTTATCGAGCCTTGATTTCTTTCTGTGGGGGGGCCCTCAAATCTATCGTGTATGAATCGCCTGGGAGACGGAAATGAATCTCGTGGGGAGACTCGTCTGCACTGCTGCTACTGTCAAAGAAACTCCAGGTGTGTTCGACCGTGTCCGCTGCCAATCCATGCTGCGTCGGTGTCACGCATGCATCGCGTCTCATGGTGGAACCTTCGAGCATCTGTTGTGACATCATGAAATGCATCCATCTCGTACTCCATTGTTAATATTATGTCAAATAAATGTTTGCCACTAATTACTGTCTTGTGTCATTTCTGCTTCTTTTGCCTCTGCTACTACTTTCCCGTGACGTTTCCGGTTATGGGTTCCTATGCGATTCACATTCCTTTAGATGTCACCTACCTCCCCTAAACGTTTGTACCAATATTTTTGAGACACCCTGTATTAACGGAACATGGATCCTCAGCCAAATTGTAATTGTGGTTATAATAAGGAAAGTTGGAATCATGTATTGTACGATTGTTTATTGTATGAGGAATATCGCTAATTGTCTTCCAAAATGAATTATTACATTTTGGAAGAAGATTTGAGCCTCATTACATAGAGACTAAGTCTAATTTTAACAAGTTTAGTAATTTTTGTGAGTTAGTAATTCGGAAGAGAAGAAAGGTTACAAGTGTTATTGGATGTTTTTTAGGCATTCTGCATAGTGGTTGATGTTGTTGATTGTTGCCACTTCATGTAGTCTGATGCTTTTAAGTTTTTGTTCTACTCTTAATAGTGTTAATATTGCTGTTGATATATATATATATATTTTTAGGACCTCCTGGGTTAAGCCCCTTGGAGGTGGGGAAGATGATGCCCATTGGAATTGTACTACCATCTAATGGGAGTGGAGATCTTGTTTAATACCGACAGATGATCCAGGTCTAGCTACAGGTACCAAGGGACAAGCACCAGGGGCAGTCACGCTTGAGTGTATGCCTCCTAGTGGCGATGATGCTTTTTTTTAGTAGTAGTTCTCTTTTGGAAATATGATTTTGGGTGGAGATGGGTGCCACCATATATATACATTACCATATGATGATGATGATGTTGACATGTGTTTGTTGAATGCACTCACAGGGAACAACCCCCTCGGTGTGTCAATTGTAAAAGACGCAACAGAGATTATCATCATTCAGTCCGAGATAGTAACTGTCCGGAGTATAAACGAGCTGTTCAACTAGTAAATCCGAAAACTCACAATGAATAACGCGGCCACCACAAATTTTTCTAATGTTGTGGATGTGAATTTTGAGGGTATAAAAATACTGCAAATAAACTGCCAGCGTTCACGAGTGGTTATGGATGAAGTAAGAGTGGCGATGATTGAAAATAATTATGATCTTATATGTTTTCAAGAACCTTAATATTCGGCCTAGGTAGGTGGATTGATTCACAGGATTATGGGATTCCCGTTATCCCTCAGAATTATTCATTCTATAGAAACCCCTCCTAAAACTGCAATAGCAATATGCAATCATGAATTAGTAGTGACAACCATCTCGGGAGAGTGTACAGACACGGTAACTTGTCTTGTGATCTCGTCTCCAATTATTACTTTTCATCTAGTTTCTTTGTATTGTGTTCCACAAGGGTTCGTCTGGACATCATTCTTCAAATGGAGATTAAGACAATCGACTTTTAATATTATTCAAAATGCAGTGTGTACAATAAGGTTTCCGGGCAAGTTTATTCATTAATATTGATGTTCCAGAAAACGCCTGGGTTTTATATGATCGACTAGTGGTTTATATATTAGGACAACAATCTCCTGTTCTCAAGATCTATTCTGAAACGTGGAGAATAGATTCGCAACTACAAAATCGGCGTTGTATTTATTCTCTCTGAAATCCTCCTATGCGTTAGACCTCAGAATGCCGCAGAACTATTATTCTTTTACTATAAAACTCGTGCTGTGGATAATGTGTAGCAAGAGAATGGCTAAAAGGCAAGGATGATTAAACAAAACATGGTTTATTAACTCTAGCATACAAACAGGTGCAAAATGATATGGTTATATATTTTGTATATGATTATATAAGAGTTCTATATCTTATCAAAAGGATAAAACGATATACTATAAGGCTAATGATACATGTATACAAACTTGTCTGTGTTCTTCATGTGATCTTCAGTTGGCACTGCTGCTCGTACTCTCTGAAGCCAACAATTATCCTCCAGTTCGAGTATGTGGGTGTATGTTTAAGTGTACTGTACAGGTTTAACAATCATAACTTATGGTATTCCATTAATACAAATGGATCTTGCTAATCTTAAGCTCTAATTTCTAAGTGTTGTAAGATAGACGCTACCTAAGTGAGTGTTCCTCTGAGGAGGATTGTTTCTCAGTGGACTCTGTTAAATAAAGAGTTATGTATTAACGTCCAAAACTTTCATTCTATTAACTATTGTGTTGTAAATATAGGGTGAAACTTATCAGAATAAACTTTGAAATGTTCAGGAATAGACGTCTAGGAACAGGAGCCAGCAGCAAAAGATTCTCAAGACGTTTTTGACGAGATAGTCTCAGAAAAAGAGAAGTGCTTCGCACAAGACAAGACTCTCTTCGTCTCTTTGTCCCTCTCTCTCTCTCTCTCTCTCTCTCTCTCTCTCTCTCTCTCTCTCTCTCTCTCTCTCTCTCTCTCTCTCTCTCTCTCTCTCTCTCTCTCTCTCTCTCTCCCTTCCTGTCTTCCTGATCTTTTCATTCTGTCCATTCCCCACTGTCCTCTCTTTGTCTCTGATCTACATATATCATATACATATATATATATATATGTTCCCCCTTTTAGAGTTTCCAATGCTTCTATTGGTCAAAAGGCTAATTTTGTGGGGAAATGAAAATCCCAGGGACTGTTATTTTGGAAACCTGACACAGTAAAAATGGAATTTATGAAGAGAAAGAGGAACTTCGCATCTGCATGGGGTGGAATTTCCTGACTGTCCATCGGTAGTCACTAGATCTAAAGTCCGTTCGTTCCTTCACAAGGAATTTCCAGACAACAATCACCCCATAGTTATAAGGTTCAGATTTCACCCTGAAGTATGCTTCTTAATTGTCATTACTCTTTTTTCTCCCATGAAAGTCATATAGTTTCTCACCGTTTTATAAATATTATATCTGCGATGTTCGTCCGATCCGATCGAGTAACGATCTCTTGCTGTGAATCAGCCGGACTCATAAAAATGAGACAATGTTTCAGCTGCTGTTTTTCCCTAGCGCGGCGCCAACAGGCGTACACTAAAAAAAGAAACAGCCTTCTACACGGAGTGAATATCACACTTACCAACGAAACAAGTACAGTAGTAACAAAAAGTATAAGGTGACTTGGCGAAGTAATAGCCTCAAAGGCAAACAAAAAGTAAAAATGAAGACATTTTTACAATTTGCTTTGGGGAATTTAATTATATGCACTGACTTAAATGCCAAATCATCTTTTTGGCACAGCAGAATTTCAGACAACAGAGGTTCTGCTGTGGAAGATTAAATATTGTCTTACAATTTAGTAGTTAAAAATTTGCCAAACAGACCGTACACATTCTCATCCTTAAATGGAACATCAAACATTGATGCAACTATCACCTCTGTTAAACTGGACGGGCAGATAACTTATTGGACTGGTCTGCCATCACTTATTAACAGTGATCAAACCCACAGTTAGAAAGGCCGATCTACAGCTGGTGGACTTGAGAAGATATTCCATGGAAAAAATTAAATGGGACAAGTTTAAGAATTTTCTAAATTTGTTCTTTTGTCCTGAGGTGGCTTCTACTTTAAATTCCTTATCTGGCATAGAATATTCAAACTATGTTCAGTCACACTTATCCCTTGCTATGAGCTGCTCTGCTAAACGTAAACACTCCAGACGCCCAACTGTCCCCTGGTGGACTGCGGAACTTACTGCATTAAGAACCCAAACCATGAATGCTAGGAAAACTTACCAACGAAACAGGCACCTGGCAGACACTGATGTCCAGAGACTGAAACAACCATACAGTGATCTAAGGAAAAGGCCACATAAAGCCGTCGCAGATGCAAATATTGAATTTTGGCAAAACTTTGTTCGTAACACGGGAAACACCGAACCGTGGGGTCTAGTATACAAGATTTCCAGGAACAAGTTAATCTCCGGAGACATATATAACACTGTTATAGTGGACGGAAAAGAAACCACCGACTGGTACTCTACTGTTGATACTATTGTAAATAAGCTTCTTCCTCAAGGCAATCCAGAGGATGATTCTCCCGAACAAGCAGAAATTAGGAGAGACAATCAACAATATATTGGAACATGTGACGTCAATCCTTTTACTCTGGTTGAACTAAGAATAGCTGTTCCAAACTAAACAGTAAAAAATGTCCAGGGATGGATCTGATAGAAAACCAGATAATAGTCAAAATTTCTGACCTATTTCCCAGTATCCTCCTCAATCTCATGAACAAGTGTTATATCGAGGGAGTCTTTCCAAGACTGTGGAAGTTTCCCCCTTAAAGTTTTACATAAGCTTGGGAAGTCGACATCTAATCCCAGGGCATACAGACCAATCTTCCTTTTGGCAAACTTGGGGAAAGTTTTTGAAAGGCTCCTCTCTCCAAGAATACAAAAACGTTACAGGATAACCATCAGTTCGGTTTTAAAAAAGGTTCTTCAACAGAAGATGCCATTGCCACCCTCAAGAACTATGTGGAAAACTCCCAATCTAAGTACGTGTCGGCAGTGTTTATTGACTTTTAGGGGGCTTTTGACACGGTATGGTGGGAGAATGCCCTTGTGTCACTGAGCTTGGCAAGATGTGACAATTATACTTATAGAATCATCAGGTCCTTCTTCCAGAACAGATCCATTAGAATATGTGCAAAACACCTAGTGTATTCAGCTACTGTTTCCAGAGAATACCCTCAGGGGTCGGTACTGGGTATTAGATCAGTGGATGACAAAATACCATGAGGTGACTATGAAAATCGCTTATGCCGACGACTTAGTAATTGCTATTGCGGGCCGTTCAAGGAGGATTCTCGAGGTAAAAATGCAAATTATATTAAATGATCTATTTCTATGGACCAAACTTAACAAACTAAAAATATCACCAACAAAACCAACTTTATGACCTTCAAAGCTCGTTTTAACTATAATCGACCTCCTTAGATCTTGATAGACAACAACTCTCAAATCCCGTATGTATCCCAAAACGAATATTTAGGCATCCTAATCAATGATAAATTAAGCTTTTGTTGCCAAGCGCTTCCATCGCTTTGCAACCAAACCCCATCTATCTCAAATTATTTTATTTTTTTTCATTCTATTTTAATTTACTTAATTGATATTATTGATTGGGAATATTATGAGAAGAGTAACAAATATTGGAAATCGTGGAAATGTAACTTCAATATGTTGCTATCAGTTAAAGCTGATGAAGCTTCCTTTTACTAGTTATTGTTAAATTTTATTCTTTCAATTTGCTTACGAAACCGTAAGCAAATTATGGAAAAATTTAAGCAAAAATGGATGGTCTTATCCGTTATTATGGCGCGGTCCCAGTACAGCTTGTGGGTTCGGGTCTTTAGTACTGTCTGGGGTTCATACTTGTAGTATGGTACACTTTCTTTGGTCAACTGGTATTTCCTCATTAGCTTCTGATGTATTATCCTGGCTACCTGGTAGTGTCTACGAGTGTACTCAATTTGGGTGATCACCTTGCACCTCACAGTGATGTGTTGGATCATTTCTGTGGCCAGGTGGCATCGTGAACATGTGTCATCTGACATTCTGGGCTCCTTTGCAATTTATTTTCTACAGTTACTAGTGTTGATTACCTGGTCTTGGATGGCCAGCATGAATCCTTCAGTCTCTGGGAAGATCATCCCGCTTGTGAGCTGTGCATTGCAAGCAATGTCATTGATATTATCTTGATGGAGGTCATTGTAGTGTCTGCCATGGAGTATCTTCTTTGCCCATCTTTCTAATCTTCGTTTCTTTTACCGTTTGGGAGGGAGGGGTCTCATCGCTTAGGTTGAGTGGAGTTTACCACTTATCTTTCTTCCTTGTCTGGTGTTACTGTTGGTGGAGTGGTGCTGTGTTGTTCTCGAAGTAATCCTTCAGGTTAACTATCGCTGTTTTCTGTTTTTCTGTCAGGTCTATATCAAGCCCCTTCCTCCCTCTTTCCGAGGTATTGTTATTCTCTTCACTGCTGACTTTGTGTGGTGTTGGCGATTCTTGGTCATCATTGTCCTTGTCTTTGGCCTGATATGTTCTAGTTTGGTGTTAGTCAAATCTATGACCCCAAATGTGTATATTATTACTGGAGCTGCATATGTGTTTATGGCTTTAACTTTAACCTCCATTCAATTTTGCTTTCAGCAGGCATCTGAGTCTCTGATGATATTTTTCTGTCAGGCAATTCTTGATTTCCTTGTGTTCCACCTGCTCAGCTTGCATCATCCCTAGGTATTTGTAGGCCTATCTTTCTGTCATAGTTTCGATCTCTTTACCAGTCAACAGCTGGTAGTTTCGGCCAACTAATTTTCCCTGGTGCAGTATGTGGGTCTTGAATTTTTCTAGATCAAATTCCATCCTGATGTCCTTGCTGAATTCTTTTTTGAGCCGGAGTAGTTGCTGGAGTTGCTTCTTGGTTGCCGCATAGAGCTTGATGTCATCCATGCAATCAGGTGGGTGATGTGCATGGACATCAGCTGGGTGTACTGGTTCTTTCTTCCTTCTTTGAGGTTATATCCATACTTGCTGCAGTTCAGCATGGTGGATAGGGGGTAAGTCCTAGACAGAACCATAGTGGGCCCAGAACATCTCCCTGAAAAATTCCTCTTATAATGAGGATTGGCCTGGAAGCGATATCGGATTGACCTTGTAGATCTTCAGGGTCTCTATTAGCCAGCTATGAGTCGAAGGCCTTGCGTTAATCGATGTATTATTATTATTATTATTATTATTATTATTATTAGCCATATGGTGCAAGGAAGCCTGAGGCTTATGCTGCACCAGCCAAAAAAATTTCTGAGTTACCTTGTGTGTGTGTGTGTGTGAGAGAGAGAGAGAGAGAGAGAGAGAGAGAGAGAGAGAGAGAGAGAGAGAGAGAAGAAAATCACCAAGAAAGAGAAGAATGATGATATCCAGCTGAGGACCCTGGGTGTGCCAAGCCCATACTCACCAGACGTGAGCCCCTGGGATTAAATTGCTTCTATAACCGGATTGACGTTGTAGATCTTCAGGGTGTTAGCCAGCTATGATATGACGTATGGAGTCGAAGGTCTTGCGGTAATCAATGTAGGCCGTGTATAATTTGCGGTGCTTCTGGGAGGTTTGCTCCATAACTGCGACATCTATGGTTAATTGCTCCTTGCATCCTTTGCTCCTCCGCTTGAATCCTTTATGCTGTTCAGCCATTATGTTCTGACTCTCTAAGTGGTCTGATATCTTCTTAGTTATGCAGCTGGTCAGGATATTGTACATCGTTGGGAGGCATGTGATTGGCCTGTATTTTTCTGGGTTTCTTGTATCTTCGTCTTTAGGCTTCGAGTATGCTTGAGTGAGAAACTTCGGGATTGTCTCCGGGTGCCTTATCATTCAAGTGAACTGCTCTGCTAGGTGCTTGTGTGTGCAGATGAGCTTCTTGTACCAGTAGTTGTGAATGTTATCAATTCCCAGGGTTCGCCATTTGTGGGTGTTCCTGATCGACTGTTTTACTTCTTCTTCTCCTATCTCCCACTCTCTCATCTCTTGTATGCGCTTCGTCTTCTGTCATTCTACTTCTAGCAAGGGTGATTTGTTGTTACTTCACAGCTCCAGACATTTCCCCAGAACTCTTCGATCGTCTTCTTCTCGGGTGGTCCGTTTCCTGCTTTCTCATCTTCACCCAGTTTCCTGTAGAAGGCTCTTTGGTCCTCATCGAAAATTCGGTTGTTTATTTTTCTCTGGGAGCTCTCTTTCTATCGGTGTGGTTTCCTGCTGAGTGCAAGGAGGGTCTGCTTCAGTGTGTCCAAGTATTCTCCTTTTCTCTGATTTCTGGTCTCATGTTTGCTGTGGACGCTGTCTCTCTTGAAGATGCTCTTCACCTTTCCAATGAATTTCTAACTTCTATTACCCTGTTGGTACTGGGTCAACTCACCTATCTCGACTCTTAATTCTTCTATCTTCTGCTGAAGTCCACTTCCCAAGCTGGTGGTTTCTTGTGTTTTCGGTTCTTCTTCTGCTGGTCTCTCGTTTCATTTCTATTAATCCTAGTGGCTGCTATGGCAGCGCACAATACGGCTGTGTAGATAGCCTCCAGCATTGCACAATTGTTGTCAAGGTAATGTGGCATTATTTGCCGATTGAGGTGGTCTGTTACTCTCCACAGGATTTTATTTGGCCTTTGCTTAAGTATCACGTGGGTTCTTCTGGGGTCCATTCCTTCGAATTCTGTTAGGGCCTTCTTCCACTCGTCTTCTATTCTGGATAGCATTTCTTCGTCTCTTTCCACTTCTTCATCTACTCTGTGTTGAATTTCTTTTTGCTGATCCTCCTCCTCCTCCGGTTCCATGGTATGCTGTTCCTCCTCTGGAACCATATTGACCATATTCTTTGTGCTTTGCAGCAGATTGCTGACATCCTGCTTGATTTTTTCCAAGATGGCAGGAACTATTAGATTACTCGTGACGATGGTCCTGCTGTTGTCTGCTTATCGCTGTTTGGTGACCTGAATATCCAGGTATCGTTCTAACCACTTGGTATGTCTGCATGTGTAGCACAGTGGTATCGTCACCGTCCTCCCCACACCGGGTGGAAAGGCCCGCGTTCGAATCCCGTCGATGACGCGAGGAACTTTAGTGGGCTTTTTTCACTCCGTGGCTGAGTTAGTCGGTCTCAGGTGTAGATAGCAAGGTTTTTTTCCCTCAGAAACTGAGGTTTTTTGAATGAATATTATCATTCAAAAAATTGACAAAACATTTACATGAATGAATATCCCGAAAAGTTATTAACTGAATTAATTGAATCTGCAAAATGAGCTCATTGACAAGAAATCGGTAGCATGACTGTTCCAGGTCGTGCTACGGCCCCTTGTCACACATCAGAATTTTAGCAGAAGGACCAAAACCGAATGGAATGGTCTAGATAGATGAAAAGATTTTCAGGATCAACAACAGGTGGGCAGTGAGTTGAAAAAGATACACAGTGCTGAAAGAACCTGAAATTAAGGCACATGTGACGAATTGAGATCACAAGCTATTGATAATAGCAACTTCTAACTCATCATTAATGATTATGTTAGCAGTTCTGGGATGTAATATTGAAACTGCATGAGACATTTTCCAGAGGGACATCTAATAAATTTACCAAGAAGATAAGAAGGTTCTTGTATGATTAATAAATCAATTATATAATTATAATCATAATAATAATTATAATAATCAATTATATAATTATAATTTTCCTTAATTCATCGACAACTGTTCTTGATTTATGTTTATTTGGTTGTAAACATTTGGCATAGGTTGAAGCTGTATATCTGTTGTTATTCAGATTACGGTTTACAGAATTGGGTATATTCTCCATAAAAAGCTTCTTTTCTTACAAATTCTAAAGCTTTCAATTCTGTTTCTTACAATTTCCAATGGATCAGATGAGCTAAATATAAATGGTATCTTAACTCTTCCTCCAATAAAACTCATGATGGGACACATGTTTTTTTAAAAATTTGCCTTCAACCAGCGGGTTGTTTATTGTTGGTACAACTACACTTCCACTTATGGTGTATAAGTAGGTAGTTTAATCAGCTTGCTTCCTTGCATAATTTGCCACTACTAATACTAACTCAGTGTGCTTAGAATAGGCCTTTATGCAGAGACACTGCAGAGGTGTGGCTAGGGACTTCAATATTTAGGACCCACATAAAAGATTACATAGATGAGGGGCGTAATCATTTAATTCGTGGATTAGTGCAACATCTTATCTTAATTTTTATCATCTGAATCTTCTGTGGATTTCTCCTTCTCGAAATACTCCCTTGAACTTTACACACTTTCACCACCGTCGTACCCATGCATTAACTGCTTCTTCCAAGCCATTTTCAGAAGACTGTGAAGGCTTCCGTTGTCGGAAGCGAAAAGCTTGCCTTTCAGAAGCTTTCTTCAGACATGGAATCAGGAAGAAATCACATGGGGCTATGTCCAGTGAACTCAGGGTCCTCTCGGCAAACTCAGGGTCCTGAGCTGGATATCATCATTCTTTTCTTTCTTGCTTTCTCGGTGATTTCCTTCTACTTCTCTCTCTCTCTCTCTCCAATAAAACTCATGATGGGTAACGTTGAATTTTTATTTTTATTTTTTTTGCTAGTGCAGCATGAGCCGCAGGCTTCCTAGCACCATACGGCTAATAATAATAATAATAATAATAATAATAATAATACAATACAATACAATACAATTTTATTTATCAAGAGAATTCGCTTACAATAAATCAACTTGTTAAGAAAAGTAAATTTCTTGACAACAAGTTGTAGTTCTTCCTTTACAAGTTTTGTACAAATTTGTTATCTTACAGAAAAGACTATGAAGTCACTACACATAGTATATTCCACACTGTAAACAGAGGTAGTTTATCTGCATATCAATTCTAATCTACTGTGTCATTGAGTATCAAGAATTTTCTTATTAGGAATTTTAAAATCAATGCTAGCCAACAAGTTGTTTATTACATTCATTGTGTGCCTATCTCCAAATCTATTTAGTATCCTAGGGTGAGGCAAAGTAATTGCTTTTGGGTTCCTTAAATTATGTGAGACATTTCTTTGCAGATTCGACTCTTCAAAAATAGTGTTAAGATTTTTTAAGAATAGATTTAACTTCAGTTTTTGAACTGGATACAATATTTTATGTTTCAACAAAAATTGCCTTCTCTTATTCAGGTCATTCCAAGAGTTTGTCCCCATTAAAAGTTTCAGAATCCTATTCATTAAGTTGTCTATTGCCCTTATTTCTGTTTTATTTGCTCGTGCCCATATATTTACTAAATAATTGAGTTGGGAGTCCACTAATGCATAATATAAGGTTACTTTTGTTCTAAGATTTAATTTATTCTTAATGTAGTAGAAAAAGTACACATAAAATCTCATTTTTTTGTACAAGTTTGTTATATGCATTATCCAACTTAGACTGTAGTCGATCATAATAATAATAATAAGGGTAATGTGGCAGAACCAGAACCTCTGTACCTGCGGCAGTGATCATTGGCTGCACGATATTAGTCCTATAGCCGGGCCTGGCATTGTCTTGATGGAGAAACCACTTCATACCAAAAAGTTCGGTTATAACGGAATATGGCGGTCCTACCACTCCACTCATTACCGTAAACTTCGTTCATCTCTTTAACTGTTTCCGATGTATTAAGGCCCGTCTGTCACAATAATGAAGCATATACTGCTGTTCAATCTGTATGTTCGACATGATACTTGCTTCTAAACGATCGTCAGTGACATGTGGCTAAAAAAATTCTCTTCACGCAACACTAGCTCCACAAGTACTGGCATGCGCACATAGGAAGCACAAAGTTCGTGAGGTAAACATAAAACCTTGCATCAATTCGCGAATTAAATGATCACCCCTCATACATTCAAATACCCAGCATTTCTTGGCAGTAGGAAAACAGCGTTCCAAATGATTTGAACATTCCCCTCAGGGTTAGTGATGCTCAACAATTGGTTATTTGCCCGCATCCAAGCTATTAATGCTTTCGTAATCATAATTAAGATTATTTCTGATGTTTTAATAAAATTGAAGGTATTAGAGAATTTTTGGCGTAATTTTTTTAAATTTAAAGCTGTTCGATTTGTTGATAGTTTTGGATGATCAATAATAATACATCCAAAAGAATTGAGATTCTTACTAGTGCTTTTCAAACTTGTATGTGTGTTTCGGTAGAACTTTTTATGGAAATCCATATCCTCCGCGGATCCTAATATCTTTAAAAGTAGCTATCATTAAAATGGTAATCACCCACACAGTAATACATGTCACAGAATAGTGACATGTATTTCTGTGTGATACTAAGCGATACATGTACTAAGTGATGCATAAGTGATACATGCTACTAAGTGATGCATAAGTGATACATGCTACTAAGTGATGCATAAGTGATACATGCTACTAAGTGATGCATAAGTGATACATGCTACTAAGTGATGCATAAGTGATACATGCTACTAAGTGATACATGTGTGTGTTCTAATGAAATAGAAATTAGTTATAAAAAAATAATGGAAGAACATTTGCAGACACTCTGGAATTACACTGGTGTGAAAAATTTAAGGATCACTCAGGGTTTCAATTGTAGCTTCTCATAGGAGTGGCCTGGATATGGGAAAAGCATACCAAAGGAACCTCGTGAGGTACAGAATTGATGGAGGAAACAACACCGACACAACAACGGAAACAAAACGGTACAGAGGAACTCTATTCAAAAACGGCAACATAACACTGGCTGCCATGATACAGATGCATCACTGCCAAAGATGGAACAGAGGGAAGAGTTGGTTCTTAGTAGGAGTTATGGCCACCCCTAATGTCGATGCAGGCTTTACACAGCCTGTCCATACTTAGAACAATGTTGTTGATAAGTTCATGCGGTAACATCGTCCATTCCTCCGTCAGTGCCATCTTCAGCTGGTGAACTCTTTCTGGTGAGTGTGGACGTGCCGCTAGGGATTTAGATCGATGGAACTAGCAGGCCAATCCATACGAACAATGTCCTCACTTTCTAAAAGCATATCACAGCTGCAGTGCGATGGGGTAAAAGTGTAAAGTGTAAAGTGTGTTCGTGTCAAACGGCACCAGGGGTTTCCCCCATCTCCACGTGGTTTTCTTTGTGGGTGTAACAGATCACTGTTAAGGCCAGAGATTTAAAAATGTATGGGATTTGGAAGTATTGTGTTGTGTATCGTTGTTCCTCTGGCCATTTAGCCGCTAGACCCCTGCTGGGGCCCAACGTTGCCCACACTCAGCCCCGTGGAGGCAGACCAGGTACACCCAGCATAATTATTTACTCTGGCAGGCCCTGCCACCTAATTTCCTGAAATTTCAGTGGCTAGGGCCTAAAAAAAAAAAATAAATAAAAATAGTAATAATAAATAAAATAAAATAAATAAAAATAATAATAATAACGCGATTTTAAGGGGTGGTTCGCTAATGAGGTTAAGTTTCGGAATTGATGCACGATTTGGCTGTTATAATTTGGAAGTTTAAGTTTTTGTCGTGTGGGGCGTACACTGTGATGTATAGAGAGAGAGAGTGGGGGGAAAGACTGAAGACTGGAGGGGAAAGACAGAAGTATGAGGCCAATAGGGTAGACGACCCCAGATATCAGTGTGGCATGCCCATGCCGCACCAGGAGAAGTAAACGGGGGAGACGGGGGAGGGGACGGTCCCGGCCCCTCCCACCGCTAGGATATGGAGAGAAAGTGGGCCAGACTAGGTGTCCAACCCAGATCGCCAAAAGGCGAGGCAACAGCGTAGCTGCAGTCACAGTCATGGTTTTTGGATATTCAGTTCAGTGTCGCTTCAGGTAGGTCACAGTCTTGGTTCAGTCTCACTTGTCTCGTGTTCATCTTATGGGATCAGGAAGAGGAGTGATGACTCTGGTCAGTTTGTAGTACTGCTTTGATGTCAATTCAGGTAGTCATATTCGTTGAGAGCATCAGTCCTGGCCATTTGCACCAGGTCATGAATGGAGAGTTATCTTTGTTGGTAATTTCTTCTGATCGGTTGTAGTCATGCGGTATGTTCATGCTGTGGTCTCCTCCTTGGTTAGTTTCAATGGAGTTCTTCTATTCAGATGTTTCCATATTGTTGCGGATAGCGATTTCTGTTCTCCTTCTGTTAAAGATGTCCTGGGCGTAGCGGCTGAACGCGGTGTACTCGTCTTCCGAATCCAGGAGGTGATGCTCATTGTCTTTTGGTACAAATTTTATACTGGTGATGAGTACTGATCTTTGTTCCTCATAGCATTCACATTTGTGCATGATATGTTGCCACGTCTCCATATTGCCACAGGTGCAAGTTGGGTCCTCGGTCAGTCCGAATGAATTCAGTTTTGCGTTAAAGGGCCCATGGCCCGTCAGGAGGAAGGTGGTGTTCAGTCCTGGGTAGAACCATTTGGGGGCTTTTGGATAGGTCTTGTCTACGTAGGGTATAAATTTTCGTGTGACTTCACCCTTGGTCGTCTCTTGCCATCTCCTCTGCCAAGTTTTTTTCAGGTGTTCCATGATTTTCTGTTTTTCCATTCGGTGGTTGTTTGTAGGGTCCAATGTAAAAGTGTCAAACGTGGTCGGTGTTCCCTTTGCCAGGTAATACATCAACCCACATCTCGCCACCTCCAGGTCCAGAGGGAGAGTTCCCGCCAGGACCTGCAACGCACAGGTACTCACCGTGTTACACGCCCTGGTGATGGTGAGGAGTATTTTTCGCTGTATTGTATCGAGGATTCTTTTATTTACTGCAGTTCTTGCTTTTACGTACCATATTGGGGCTCCATAAGTAATTGCTGGGACGAAAATTGCTTTATAGTAGAGGGATAATGTTCTTTTGTTTAGTCCCCAGTCTCTGCGTGTTACTCTGACTACTAGTGCTGCGTATTTTCTCAGCTTCTCCTTCAGATATAAGAGGTGTTGTTTAAAGGACAGGTTGGAATCTAGGATAATGCCTAGGTATTTCATCTGTTTTGCCAGTTTGATTGTGCTTCCCCTTACTTTTATCTGGGGCGGCCGTCTGATGTCGAGTGTTCCTCTCAGTAGAATTGAGTTCGTTTTGGTCGGGGAAATCTCCAGTGTATGCAGGTTTGCCCAGTCCTGGAGCACTTGCAGTGCATGGTTTGCACGGGCTTCTAACTGTGATCTAGAGCTCGCTGCCACCGTTAGGACGAGATCATCCGCGAAAGCTTGTGCGTTGACATTACCCAAGTCGAGTGCCAGGAATTCATCAAAAACAATGTTCCACAGGAGCGACCCCAGGACAGATCCCTGCGGGCAGCCCCTGCGGACCGATCTTGTCAGGCTCCGGAATGGTGCCATTACCCTGATTTTTCTATCTGAGAGGTAGGATCTAATGCAATTATATAAATTCATGGGGATTTTTGCCTTGCGGAGTCTGCCCAGGACGCTCGGCCACCAGAGGGTGTCGAACGCCCCGGCGAAGTCGACCGCAATTACCAGGAAGTACTTTTCATTACATTGTGCTGCGCTTTCTAGGAGGTTCCGAATTGCTTCAATCGTGGAGAGTCCGGGTTTGAACCCATATTGTCTGGGTGACTCTAGGTTAGCTTCTTTGTAGTGGCTGAGTATTCTTCGATGTAGTATTCTCTCCAGGACTTTACTTAGTGTTGATAGGAGCGCTATGGGACGGTAAGAGTTTGGTTGTTCAGGTGGTTTAGTTGGGTTTTTCAGGATGAGCTTGAGATGTGCTGTTTTCCAGCTAGTTGGGAAATGGCCCACTCTGAAGCAGCAGTTGAAGAGGTGCAGCAGGGGTTCCGGTATGTGCTCCACCGCCCTCTTAACGAGTTCTGGGTCCAAGAGGTCAGGGCCAGGGCATTTCTTGTTGCGCATTTGTGTTGCAGCTTCCTGCAGCTCATCCATGGTAATTGGCGGCTCCATTTGTTGGGTGTTATAGGTCTCGTTTGCCTGTATGATAGCTTGTTGGTCTTCCGTGAGTATATTCGGTGGGTCTTTTATAATGGTGTTCAAAATGTTGGCCACCGAGTCGTCCCATGTTGTGGTGAGGGTGCGTTGCGGCGTTATAGTTGCTGTGGTTATTTCCCCCCTGGGGAGTTTATTTGTTGTGATCTTGTAGACCACTCCCCAGGGATTCTCATTACCTTTAGTTGAGACCAGTCGTTCCCAGGAGGACTTTTTACTTTTCTTTATACTCTCGGTATAAGTATTTCTCAGTACTGTATATTGGCGGCGCAGGTAAGTGACCTCAGCGGGTGGCCACGACCTCCGTGCTCTCTGATATTCCTTCCTTTTTTGTTGGACTAATCTCCTTTGTCGTTGCAGCTCTGGGGTCCACCAGGGCATGGTCTTGCTCGAAAGCGTTTTTCTTTTTATGGCAACTTCAGCTGCCTTGGTTATGATGTTTGTTATTATTTGTTGCAGTTCGTCTGGGTCCTCTCTTATTTCTTGGCCATACTGTCTGGTTTGCCCAATTCTATCATGTTGGGCTCTACTAATAAGCTGTTCTCGGTAGAGTTCCCAATTGGCTTTGGAGATTGCAAATCTGTTTAGCATCGTCCTTTCTGTTGCGATTCTTGCTGTGGTTCTCTGTATCCGGTAGGTGATGGTACGGTGATCCGACGTGGTCCAAGCATTTTGCACTGTCCAGTCGGTCACGTGGGAATCGATATTTCTTGTGATTAGGGTGATGTCAATGGTCGCCTCCCAAAGTGTATTACAGAAGGTTGGGAGGCAGAAAGGTTGATTTTTAACCGTCAATATTGAGTTAGCCAGGAACTCTTCCAGTCTTTGGCCGTTTCTGGTGCCTTGCCGGTCCGGCGTGGCGCTGTGCCAGACTGGGGATCGGCAGTTGACGTCGGCACCTATTATGATCCTCTGTCCTGCTAGGGTAGTTTGGACATCCTGGAGATATATAATGGCGAAGTCAATCTCGACGCCAGGTCTGCAGTAGAGAGAGACTGCATATAGGCAGCCGACAGAGCTGATTATATGTGCACATGCTGCCCATGGCGTGCATAACTGTGGGATCTTGGTTACTGTTATTTCTGGGTTGCGGACTATAATTGCTGCCCACGGTGTATCTTCGTCACTCTGTACTATTTTAAACCTGAGCGGGTATCCCCTAACCTTCTTCATGTGAGTGTAGGGCTCTTGAATAAGGATGAGATCAGCATTGTCTTCTTCTGCTTTTAGGCATACTTGGGCGACCACTGCTTTTGCACGTTGCGCATTTATTTGGTGAATTTTTAGCACTCCATCGTTATATTTTTTACGTTGCGTACCCATAATCGGTTCTGAGTTGATATATACACTTGAACTTTTGATATGTCGGACATTTTGGATCTCTTATGGAATGCGTATGATCTAGCCTTAGTAGCTTGCAGTTGACGCATACAGGGTCTTTTGCTTTGTTTGGGCAGCTACTGAAGTTGTGCCCCTTTTCGGAGCAGTGGCCGCAGGTTGGTTCCATTTGATTACATGTGTGTGTGTCGTGTGCCCATATTTGCAGCACCTAAAACACTTTACTATAGCCACGTGTTCTCTGTACCTGTGGCTACTCCACTCTATATAAATTGATCGCTGTTCCCGAAGGACTTTCCAGGCCTCTGGGGCCAGCTCCACTACCCAGTTACAGTTTCCGCTGCTTCTGGCCCTTGTTTTATACTTGGGCATTACCATTAGCTTTTCATCCCTCTCTGGTAGTCCTCTCTGTAGGTTTTTCCTATAGATTTCCCCGGTTAGAGTCTCGGGGGTGATGTCTTGGTCCACGTCAAATATTATGACAGATGGCCCTTTTCTTCTTAGGGTTTCCGCAGTAAGGCCCAAGGTTGGGATCTTTGCATTGGACATGATTATTTCCGCTTCTTCCTCGGTCTCCGTTTCTATTACAATCCCTGGGTTTCTTGTTTTCCTTATTGCTTTAATTCGGGTAGCTTCGAGGTCTTTCCGCAGGTTTTCCATTACCACCTTCTTTATTTCTTCGCTTGTATGTTCATCTTGTCCTGTTGACTTTAGGATGACTATGCTGGGTGTTGGTAGGAGTGTTCTTCTCGAGGACACTCTTGCAGGTTTGGCGGCAGGTTCATTTATGTTTGCAGTGGTGGTTTTGCTCCTCAGCGCTTCCGAGAAGGTCGGGGCACGCTGTGGCATTTCTCTTGCCCCGCCTTGCAGGTATGCCTCTAATGTGGCGTTTATTTTTTCGTTCTCTATGTGGGTTTTGTACAGGATAGTTTCCAGTTTTGTCCACAGTGAGACAATGTCTGTTCGAATCGTTGTTGTAACTCGATTGTTCTGCTTTGCAAAAATTTCCTCCAGTGCAGACCTGAGTATGAGAATCTGGTCTGGTACTGGGCCCCCTGGTAAGGTGGGGTCTAGGGTTTGCGTTTCTTCAGTCATCTCAGTCAGTCAGTTGGTTTTGTTGTTCCAAATTACTTTTGCTCAGGTCAGATTGCGACCTGGTTTCCCGTTCGAATTTCGGGACGCCCGGTTTCTTGTTCCTTTTTTTTGAAAGTGGTGTCGGTTTTTGTTCCTCGGTGTCGTCCCTATTGCCATCAATCAGGATGGGTTCTGGTTCTTTTCCGATGTTTTCTTCGGTTTGGTTGGGGTTTTCCGAAGGCATTTCTGGTCAGATCGGAAAATCGGAGTATTCGGATTAGCGGGGTTCTGTTTATATATTCTTGTAGCTGATTTAAAAAGACGAAGTTTGGTGGGTCACACAAGTTCGTGCGTTGTATGGTTGTCACACAATACCCTGGCAACGATTTGAGCTATCCCCAAGGTCAAATCGTTGGGGGGGGGAGTCAAGTGTTAAAATGCCCCTAGAGCAGTGGGATTACCTCCGCATGGGGTTTCCTGTGACATCTAAAATATTGAAATAGGCACGTGAGAGAAGATTCCACAACATCATGGAAGTTTATGGCGGGGGGGGGGAGTCACTAAAAACATTATTCACTGTCTTTTAAAACAGTTGTAAGCACAGCTTGTTGGAGCAGCTTTTGCTCTGGATATATCACAGATCGTGGCACCCTCCCCAGTCAAGTACAAGGTACCAACGTGGCTTCCGCTTTAAAATCGGTGCCTCTCTATATCCCTGCTGCCAGCCACATGGTGACCAGTGTAGGTCTGGCAAACAAAGGAAACAGATAAAAAACGCTGGTAACTTGCAAAATTCCAGTTAAATACTCAAAAGTTCCTCACCTATAGAGTCCACTGTAGTTTATAAATCACTGGACATACTTTTCCTGAAATAAAAGCACTAAGAACTCATAATTTAATCCATAAATCGCAGAGCGCTGTTTCAGCGTGGCAGTAACAACGGCAGCCATATTGGTGAGTCTGCGATGGGGTGTGGCGTTATCATCTGTAAATACCAGAACAGACGCACATGGGAAAGGATTACCTCAGTAGAGTAGCGTGCACTGGTTACAGTACCGCCTTCCAGTGTCTGGAGTTGTGTACTTCCATCCATGATAACGCCTCTCCAGACAAGAACACCTCGACCGCCATATCGATCCCTTTCAGTTATGTTTGCTGAGTGATACCGTGTGCCAACCTCTCGCCAGATTAGCTGATGTCCAGAATCGCTGCTGAGACTCTCATCAGTAAAGAGTACCTTAAGTAAAGATTTTGTGGTCGTAACCTTTAGAAATAGAGTTGGTCCTTAAGTTTTGCACACCAGTGTACTTTGCCATCATAGAATTCCACAGAATGAACTTTGAATCCCCTGCTCTCGACAGTTCTGAACTTTGTTATTTTTGCATTCGTTTTAAAAATTGTGTATTTCCCTTATCCTAGACTTATTTTTACTGCCCCTCTTTCTAAAGTAAAAAACAAACGTTTTCTGCCCCTCTTTTATTAAAAAAATAATAATGAAAACAAAGATAACAAATACAGTATCTTGAAATCAATCTCTCCACTGTCATAAAAAATCTCATGGAACTCAATTTGAAAACCTATGTCCTTAAGTTTTGCTTTCAACTGTCTAAAGGTAGATGTAAAATTTAAAAATTAGGTAAGCCGCATGGAAATCCCATCTGAGATGGCGTTGTACACAACTGCTTTTGTGAACTTTTCGAAAAGGGTGATGGTACAGTGGCCGTGATGCTATTCATTTATTTGTCGTGTATAGTTTGCAGTAGTTGAGTTGTCATGTTCTTGTTTTGAGATGGAATGTCCCCATTTGAATAGATGTTTAAAATTTTTAAAGCCGCCCTATAAGAAAGAGCATTCAGTTTTTGAGTGGACATGCTCAGGTATGTTGTACAGCTGTAATTGTTGGAAAGAGTATAATTTTCTGCAATAGAATTATAAGCTACTAAGTGATCAAGATTGATTATCCCCGTTGAAGTATAACCCTCTCTTATTTGAAAGAAGGAATTTACCGTATACTTCATCGTGGTTATATTAGACTGTTTTTGATGCAACTATTTTGTTGCTACTTTGCCAAGTACAGAAATTTGTCTTTTAACTTCCAAATTTCCTATTGATGTTAATGAACAGTGGAAACTTTTCTAAAAGAGAAACCATCAACGATATTAATACGCATAAAAAATCTACCTTTTATATGCAAGATCCATTCGATGCAAATTAACAGTCTTCTTCTCTTGGGCTATATGTAGTGTTTGACTTTACTGTCAAAATGTAACTCTTTCTTTGAACCTGAAGAATAAAGGGACACGTGATTTCTTTTTTGTGTTTTCTTGTCAATTGTTAATAAGCATTTATTTGTCAGTTCTTAATAATTGAATTGAATTTTATTTATTCGTAAAGATAGCTTAAGCATATTTTTTTAAACTGTGACAACTTATGGTTAAATTTAACAAGAACTCGTAGCCATTATAGTACATATTTGAAATGGAAAAAAAAAAAAAAATTCGGACTTAAATATAAACAGTAAGGTGTTTTCCTTTTCTCATCCCTTTTTAACCTATGGATGCAATATAAAAATATGCAAAGCAGACTTATAAAAACAGTATTACATTTTCAGTAATTCCTCGGGAAAAGTATTATTTTGCATTTATAGTGACTCTACATGGATCTGATGCTTTGGAAAGTCTTATTTTCACTTCATTTATTTATTTTTTAACATTGAAGTCAAAACACAATTTTTTTATATGTAACGAACAATGATTACCAAAAGACCACATGCATTTAGTTGGTATGTTGTTTATGGCAACTGTTCTTTGCTTGGTTATCTGGTATTTTATACTTGCCAGAGAGGATAACTTTTAATAAGCATGGAAGTGGGTCATGTATCAGGTGCATTGTGATATTGTGCAACAATTAAAATAACAAACAAACTCTGTTTATACTCCAAGACAACCATATAAGGTAAGAGGAGTTTACAACATAGTGTACAAGAACACCATATTTAGTTGTCATGTAGGTTTTAACCACAGTCACTCAGATCACATATTTATGTACCCTTGCACTGATCACTCATCTGTGCTATCCTTGCCCTAGACCTGGTATAAATAGAAAATGTCTTATATATTGTTGACAGAGTTCATAATTTTTGCTAAATAAATGGGTTCTTTGTATAAATAATTACACTTACTGTAATGCATTTAGCATTGGCAAAATGATGCAAGAAAGCAAGCTTGTATAGCATTAGCAAAAGAAGTGGAGATGCCTTTTTATATATTTCACTTATGTGTTAGTAGTGCTGGTTTATTATTGGCAAATTACACTGAAATGGAGACAGTGTGCAAACATAACAGCATTAACCTTGCAGTGGTCATACCCCTGTACTATAACAAAAGTGTTTGTGCTGCACCTGATAGGTGCATGACTTTCTTTTATATTTCTGAAAAAAAAAAAAGTTTTTTTGTATTGCTGAATTCTGCATTAATGGGATATTTTACTAATGGATTGCATTAATTATTATATGAAATATTTAGTTTTTTTTTATTGAGAAATTTGATTATTTAAAAATATCTTTTTACACATGTACCTTTCAGTGAGACAAAACTCTTATTAATTCTGTTCTAAATAAAAAAAAAATATAAACAAATTATTAGTTACATCCATTTTTCAGTTCATAAATTCCTTACAAATCTGCACATATTTCTGCATATAAATATAAAAAAAAATTGTGTGTATATATATATATATATATATATATATATATATATATATATATATATATATATATATATATATATATATATATATATACTACACATGCACACTCAAGTTGCTTCCATTTTCAATTTTATTTCAAAATACATGTCATGAAGCACGTGAAACTGGAAGTTACACATGTGCACATTTTTGCATATGTGCATTGTATTTAAATATTAAACACACACACACACACATGAAGTTTCTCATTAATTCAAAGTATATATTGCTTCCTCATTAGGTGATAGGCTTTTGATTTTTGATATTTTCTATATAAAAATATTAATTTATTATGAGACTTCATTTGACTTGGCCTGTTATGGCTTTAGCTGCCAATGTGCCATTAAAGACCAACCACTGAAATTTGGTTAACTTGTTTTACAAAGACCATTTTTATCATATGAGAAATGTTGTTTTAATACAAAGCATGGTACAATACTGTTATTGTCCCACTATGACAATGTGTGTATGCCATGCAAACATGTTCTGCATTTTCTCAAAGGGTAGCAATGTCTAATTGGAATTTACTGTTACACAAACAAAACCAGTTTGTGATAGCCTTGCAGGCAGCACAGTGGTTAAAATCACTGTCATATCACAAGTAGAAAAGGCCTGGTTCAAATCCCATCAATGATGCAAAGAATTTTAATAGGCTTTTTTTACAATGTGGTTGAATTAGTCAGCCTTGGACAAGGGTTGCATGTTGTTTTCTCTTGAAAACTAGTTTTTCATCAAGAAAACTGACTGAAGAATATACTCAATTACAGATACAATATACTGCCATCTCATAGCTGTAGTGCTTAATACCCCACCCCCTAACCTGATAGCTAGAACATAAAAGCACTTTGGCTTTGCAGTCAATTTTTCAGTATTGGCTATTGAGAGTAGGCAGAAGTATGGCTTCTGAAAAATGTAACACAATTTGATCAGGTTTTGCCATTGAAATGTTTTTGAGCTAAGAGCCAAATGAGCAAAAAAAACAAAATGAAAAAGGCAAATTTTGGGACCTTCTACATGTTACTCAGGATTATTCAAAAGAAGTAAATAGAACAGAAGGTGATTATTTTATATATATATAATTTTTATTTTACTTAACATACAAAATGAGAGCCCGCACTTTTGATTCTTGTCCCAGACTACTGTGGAATCTAGCAAACTGGAGCCTTTTCTGTTAAATATTTAGTTTGTATGTTTCCTTTAATATTAAGGTTGATTCTGCTTTTACTAGTTCGTGATGCTAATTGTGTGTGTGTGTGTGTGTGTATATATATATATATATATATATATATATAAAATATTTTAAGTAGAAAGTGTGAAGAAGATTTTGATTTAAACCTAATGAATATATGGCATACACTGTGAGTGACATATAGTATGAAAAAGAAGAAGAAAAAGACCGGAAATTAAAATAAAGATAAGAAGTGAAAAGGCGACCAAAATAAGATAACCGCTCACGTGCACCACAGCATACAGCATGTCGGAAACAGAAGCAAGAACATTGCTGTCTTTTTCATAATTTCGGTGGATGACCTCTGATGATGACACTGAGATTGTGAAAGACACCACAATGTTATCTTATTTTGGTCACCTTTTCACTTATCTTTATTTTAATTTCCGGTCTATTTCTTCTTCTTCTTTTTCATACCATATATCGCTCACAGTGTATACTGTATATTCATTAGGTTTAAATCAAAATCTTCTTCACACTTTCTACTTACAATATATTTTATATATATACATACACATTATGGCTGTAGGGTATGTTTTGCTAATGTGCAGTGTCCCTGATCCATACGCTATCTTCTTTTTCGTACAGGCACATTCCACCTTCATTAATTAGCTTAATACAATTATTCTTTGCTATATATATATATATATATATATATATATATATATATATATATATATATATATATATATATATATTAGTCAGTTTTATTTAATGGTATCTATCTGTAGGGAATTAAGTGTATAAGGACCAAACTAACAAGTTAGTAAAAGTAAACTAGCTTTACCCTGAAAGGCCTATATAAAATTATATTAATGGAAATAAAAATAAAATGATGATGAACAATGAAAATAACAATAAAATGATAATAAACAATGAAATTGTAAATATGATAATAAAAATTATATTAATGGAAATAAAAATAAAATGATAATAAACAATGAAATTGTAAATATGATAATAAAAATTATATTAATGGAAATATTTAATAAACAATGAAAACAATTTCATTGTTTATTAAATATGATAATAAACAATGAAATTGTAAATATGATAATAAACAATGAAAATTGTAAATAACATTCTCTCACTTGGTTATCGGTCTGCTACTTCTTCGGGGGCTTTGAGCAGACCGATAGCCAGACTAAAAGAATGTCTCATACCTACCTGTTTCTGTTGTCCCCATTCCAGTTTTGCCTGATTTTAATTTTTAGGTGATTGTATTGAAATTAATAGAAATTAAATGGGAAGTGCTAATAAATGAGAAAAGATAGTGTTTAATTTAAATTTTGTAAAATTTGTGTTAAATTTAAATTTTGTAAAAATAGTGTCAGAATCAGCAAACTGGGATAGGCGACACAAAGCCCAACGGGTATCAGATTAAATGAGAATGGGTTCTTACTTCCTTCTTGTTCTGTGGTGGTCAGACTGAAAAGGGATCAATTCCTGCCTTCTGGTTGTTTTATGTGTTGATTAAATGATACTGTGCAGCCGCACTTTTCATTGACTTTGGCGTGATGGTGAAATTGCTGTAGGCAATATGTCCTATGTCATTGCAAATGTTCTGATAGCCTTCAGAGGGTTTATATTTGAGTTAGTGGGGGAGTTGCCTCTGATGGCGGAAGGAACCTATATAAATGAAATGTGTTTATACAAGTACAATAAGTGTTAGTATGATTAAATACAAGAAGTATGTTAATGAAAATATGCGTAATGTAAATATATGGGAAATGCCATCCCCTGGACAAGAGCCGGTATAGCTTTTCTACGGCATAACGCCCCGTGTATGTCCAGGGGGATAGCTATACACATATTTACAGCCTCCTTCGATGTGAATTTTCACCATGTGTCTCTAGGTTTTACTGTATTTGTATTTAAATGAAGGGATATAAACGTTATGTGTTAAAAATGCCTTAGGCACGATTATTCTGTTGTTGGGAGTTTGATACAAGTGATAAATTACCATTTATTATATGGTCTGTTTTTTTTGGGGGGGGGGGAAATTTGGTCAGCCGGGTTACAGTGCGGTCAGATGACGAGCCTCTTCTGAGCGCAATAAACCCGGGACTCAAATTCTCCCCCCCCCCAAAAAAAAAAAAACAGGACTGCACAACAAAAGTTAAAATGATTCAATCATTAATTCAAGTTTGGTTTCATGATCCAGAATACCAAAATTTTGACAAAAACTGGTGGAATCTATGCCAAACTGAATGAAACAACTTATTTTAGCCAAAGGAGACCATATTCTTTACTAATTTCCACATTTATAATGTATTTATTCAATAAATGTTTATATCTTAAATAACTGGCTAGTTTCCATTAATGGAAACAAGCCAGTTTCCAAGGTGGAAGTTTATTTTTCTGTTACTCTGTCTATTGAACTCTTAATCCATTGCTCTCTGGCTGAATCTGTACACATCTATTCTGCAACCATCCTTTTTTCAGTTTAAATTTATGTCCCCTTGTGTGTGTATATATCACCTGAGAAAGAATAAAGATGCTGTCAGTTTAGTTTAATTAATCCTTTTACAACCCTAAATTGCCTCCATGCAGATGCCTAGTTTTCAGACTGCAGATTATGAAAAGAACCCTAGTCTTGGTGAACCACAGTCGTCCTCTCTGCACCCATCATTGTGTCAAACAGATCCAAATCCTTCCTAAAATGAAATTTCCAAACCTGTATTACTCCATGTCTGGCCAAGTCACTTCTTTTTCCAAACTTGCACAGTTCTATTCATTGATAAAATCTAATGAGCTCTTTTAGCAGCCTGTTTTCACTGCTCAGAGAACTTCATGTTGTCTCTACACGTACTCCTAGGGCTTTTTTCTTATCATCTAACTTGAGTTTGATTATCCAAATAATGAGTGGTGTAAAATTAATGGAAACAAGCCAGTTATTTAAGATATAAACATTTATTGAAGAAATACATTATAAAAGTGGAATTTAGCTGAAATAAATTGTTTCACTCTATTTGGCATACATTCCACCAGTTTTTCACAAATTTTTGGTATTTCTGGATCATGAAACCAAACTTGAATTAAGGATTGAATAATTTTAACTTTTGTTGTGTAGTCCACTTTTTTTCAAATTTCCTTTACAGATTGTCCACAAATTTTTTTTGAGATTAGTTTCGGTGAATTACCTGGCCAATCAAAACATGTAATGCCATTTTCCTGCACGAAAGCTTTAACAGCTCTTGGGGAAGGTGTGAGATCCTGTGTTGCTCAATATGGGAGTAACACACATTTCCAAAATTTGCAAATATTTTGTATTGTTCATCATTCCATCAATAGAAACAATGTCACAGTGTGCTTTTGCTGAAAACAAGCCTCAAAACATATTTTTCACAGGATATTTAACCATTTGTTGAATGTTCTTCATAGATACTGGTTCCCCATCTTGTTTTCAAATATAACGAGAGCGCCTCCCAATAAAGCAAGTCTCATTAGAAAATAGCACTTCCACTATTCAGTTTTCCATCCAGCATATTTCTTTGCCCATTCAAATCATTTTTCCTTCATATTCTCTGTTAAAATCTTTTTTCGGAAGGTGCCTTGTGTTTTGCCCACCTTCCAAGAGTGTGATGAATTTTCAAGTTATGAATGTGAATTCCAGCATCCACAAGTTCTTTTTGAAGATCAAAACTTGTTTTCAATGGATCAATTTTAGATTTTCTTAAAATGATTGTATCATCTCTGACTAGTTTTTTGCTTTCTCCCACAGGTTCCTTTTTGCTTCGGAGACATCAACTTTGTCTCTTTCTTACATTGTAGAATTTTATTTATAGCACTCACATTCATTCAACGTGTTTTTTGCTATTTCCCTTTGAGTCATTGGTGTGTTTTCAGATAATGTTACAATTTTTGTTCTTTTCTTTGGTATGATATCCATTGCTGAAACATGAAAAAACACAGTAAACCATAAATACTTCAAACCTTATATTAAACTGCAGTTATATATAATATAACTGCAAAACTTATATTAAAATGAGCTAATTATACAGAAAATTAATTAATGCAATGCTACTCTGTTTAAAATAACATTTGTTATTAAGTGACAATATAATTTCCTTTCTACAACTTTCAGCACATAAAACTAACATTTTCTGCATAAAGTGCTTGTACATCAAGTACTTGTTTAAACACTACTGTATGTTATTCTGGGATTACTGCTTCCCAAATGCGCCTCCGTAGCCAGGTGGGAAGGAACAGCAGTGCGTAGCACACGCTTCTTGATTAAACCGGGGTTTGAGCCTGTCACCACCAAATACGGAGGATTCGGAAAGGTCAGTGAATGACCACCGCATATCCCCGGAGCAATATGGCCTTAGTTGCTAATGCTCCTAAAAACCAAATAACAAACAAACAGCTTCCCAAATGTAGTGCAGCTAGATGTTGCTTAATAACAGAGTTATGTTCCTGGAAAAAAGTCATAAACTTGGTGGGGGGGGGGAAGTACATTTTAAATAAAACAGTTGTTAGAGCATAATATAGCAAAAGTGAATTAAACCTTACCTAATTTGAATAAAGTAATTACAGTAGTCTAGCGATATAATAGCTAATAATAACAAGATTGGAATATCATGAAATTCGTTTATTTAATGTGGAAGTAACCCAGTTAGGCCTGTAATCCCTTTTTTTAAATCTTACTTACAGACAGTGAAATTTCTTTCATTGTAGGTGGCCAAAAATATGAGTTTTGGCATCTATGCATTCTTCTCTTTGTACAATAACTGGTAATGTTTTTATTTCATCTCCTATTAACTCCTGCTCTTTTGTGTCTTTTTTTTTTTTTTTTTTTTTTTTTAGCAACAATGACCATTAAGGTTTATAAATGAGTAAAAGCTTCTAATGTATCTTCAGGTGTTAACAAGTCCTTTGTTAGTCAATCACCATGTGATTTGAGTAAATTGACCAAAGCAACCTCCTCAGTATTATTTGTCAGCATTTTTGCACTCACTGCTGTATTTCTTTGTATATCCTGTGCTGCCTCCCCCTATCCAAGGTAATTTTAAATACAATCAGGCCATAATTTTCTCCAAGATTCAGTCATATTTGATGATTTGACTTCCTTCTGTGCTCCTTTTCTTTCTGTGTGCATTTTGGCCCACTTTAAAAGGTATTATTAAAGCAAAACCAATTGATCAAGTAAACACATAATTACAAGTTGCATATTGATCTACTTACTAAATGATGCTTCACTTTGACAGTAAACTTTGCAACAATAATTTATTTTTATTGAGCTTGGCACATTTTAAATATTTCTGGAAATTATTTTTAAGTTGTTAGTATTATGACTAACAACTTATGACTATTAGGTGAAGGACAACATAAACTGAATATTTATGGTGAATTTCAAGTATCATTATAACCTTGGATTTATGTACAGGGTGTGCGAAAAGTCTGGAACCAATGGGATTTACACTGTGCGCTTACTCTCATTTACAATGTGTTCAACGTGTGCACCCTGACTCTCCACACATTTTCTCAGCTGACCGGGCTAGCCAGGTGGGTAAAGTGTCTGCCTGGCAACCCAAAGGTCGCGCGTTCGAATCCCGCCTCGGGCTTGGATCAGAGTAGAAAATGCAAAAACCTTGGGAGGTGCAATATGGCTACAGAAGCTGATGCACTAACAAAAAAAAAAAAAAAAAAAAACATTTTTCTCAGCCAGTGTACCATGTTTGTTTGGATTCTTCTCAGCATTTTTCTTTTTTCAGAATGTCATGCACCATGCCCTTGGGCACTCTGATTTCAGCACTGGTCTGTCTGATGGATTTCTGTGGACTGGCACGAAGCTTAGCAATCATTCCAATTCTAGTGTCCTCACTTACAGAAGGGCAACCACATCGAGGCTTGTCAGCGACAGATCCATTCTCTTTAAATTTCTTCATCAGTTTCCCAACTGTGCTGTGCGTTATTGGATTCCTTTGAGGATGTCTAGTATTAAACTCATCCACCGCTTCCCTCTGGGTCCATCCCTGATGACCACTAAGGAGGACTATCTCCACCCTTTCATGCAGTGTTATGCCATTTTTCACCACCTGTAAAGAAAAAAATTTTTCAATGGTTCTAGACTTTTCAGATACCCTGAAACCTTTGACCTTTCAGATACCTTTGACCTCAGTTATCATTTTACAATCCATCTGCACAGTTTATATAGATTATCTTGAAGTACAATACTCATTAACAATCTTGCCAACCTTTGTCATCAACAAACTTAGATGTAAAACTTCAAATGCCCACATCACTAACATTAATAAATGCTACTGATAAATAAATGCTACTTAGTCCCTGATGCTTATCACAAACATTTTGCTTGCTGATGTGGAGTTTAAAATGCTGATGGAACTGATATTCAGGTGGCACCTGAGTCAAGTGGACCAAATTTCAGTAAGTCTGAGTGTTCTGTGACAACCAGAATGGGACTGTGTTACTAACAGAAACTGAATTCAGAATGGGACTCTTAGAATGGGTTGTCCTTCAGAATGGGACTCTTAGTAACACTGGGTTAACAAAGTTGGTGTTTGGAACCAACTATTATCTGGTGTTGTGGAAGTAGGTAGCTGGATACATTTAAGGAAGAATTAGGCATATTATTAGAGGAAATGGACAGATGGTGTAGGTTATTTTTTATTTATTTATTTTTTGGCTGAGGCAGTATAAGCTAACTTCCTTGTATCATTTGTCATTACTAATGATGACTGTCATTATTGGTGCAATATCACCACTTTGCTTTGGAGGCTTAAGTAGTCAAACCCATGTTTTCTCTCCAGAGCCAAGCTCTGGCAATCCCCATCTTTTCTCTCCAGAGCCAAGCTCTGGCAATCCCCATCTTTTCTCTCATGCAGTATGAGTGATGCCTTTTGAATGTAAGTTGAGCATCATGATGAAATCTAATATTCCTTACATTTTGAGAGTGCAGTTCTAAAATATTTTTCACATGCCAATCATTAGATAATCCACTAGACCAAATCTATTAGTATTCAAGTACACTCCCCATTTTATCTACTGAATGCAGAAAGGTCTGAGAGCATCCTTGGACTCAGGGGAAGTCTCCATGGACTGGAGATGTGCGAATGTATCTCCAATTCACAAGGGGGGGGAACAAAGGGTGACACGAGTAATTACAGACCTGTTAGTTTGACTTCTGTTCCAGGGAAAATAATGGAGCCACTGGGTAAAGAAGCATTCCACGATCATCTAGATAAGATTGCAGTAATAATTTAGACACAGCATGGGTTTGTTAAGAGTAAGTTTTGTCTGACCAATTTGATTGGATACTATTAATACGGTCACAAAAGAACTGGATGCAAAGAATAATTTTGATATCATATATTTGGATCTTAGAAAGGCTTTTGATACTTTTGTGCATGGAAGACTATTGTACAAATTGGAGCAGTATGACATTAAGGGCAAGTTACTACAATGGATAAGAGGATGGTTGAGTGGGAGAAGAGAGAGAGAGAGAGTGGTAATCAATGATCAATGGACACTGCTCTTCGTGGACTAATCTGTGTTGCGCCCATTGTTGTCTTGTGTATTTATCAATGATATTGATGAAGGTTTATCAAGCTTATTGTCAAAGTTTGCACATGATACAAAGGTTGGCAGGGTTATTAATAACAGCAATGACAGTATGCTGCTGCAACAAGACCTTGAAAATTTGGCAGATGGATTGAGAAGTGGCAACTGAAGTTTAACATTGACAAATGCAAAGTACTGCATATGGGGAGCAGCAGAACAAAAGATTTTCCAGAGAAATGTACCAACTGGGTGGTGCTATACTCTGGGTAGTGGAGAATGAAAGAGACCTGGGGATAATTGTGCAGTCAGATATGCAGTTTTGTGTGCAGTGCAGACAGGCTGCCAGAATAGATCATGGGGTCTTGTCAATGATATACAGGAATTTTGCTAGCAGGGATAAGGAGGTGATTATCCTCTTGTATAAGGCAATGGTCAGGCCACACCTTGAGTACTGCATACAGGTCTGGAAGCCTCATTTTAGGAAGGATGTAGAGTTGCTAGAATGAGTATAGAGAAGGGCAACAAGACTGGTGAGGGGAAAAAAGGGGTGCTCTTATGAAGAAAGGCTTAAGTTCTGCAAATTGCAGTGTCTGGAGACTAGGCACCTGCGAGGTGATCTGATAATAGTAGTAGTAATGGATGCATGTGATGCAAGAAAGCAAGTGTATAAGCTTATGTAGCATCAACCAAAAAAAACCAATTTCACACATCTGTTCCCTCTAAAAGTTTGTCCAGTTCCTCCTTGAATTTATTTAAGCTAACTTCCACAATGACAGGTGGAGTTTGTTCCAGCAATTAACCCTCCGGTAAATTTCCGCACATGTATTTTAGAACTATCTGCAATTTGCAGAACTTCAGCCTTTCTTTGTACGAGGACCCCTTTGTTCCCCTCACCAACCTTGTTGCCCTTCTCTGTACACGCTCAAGCAACTCTACATCCTTTCTAAAATGAGGCCTCCAGACCTGTACACAGTATTCGTGATTGAAGTGTATTAGGCCTTGGATGGAATGAGCAGGCTCAATTCTGATGGGATTCTTCCTCTTGCTTAGATTACAAACCTGAGGGGACATAAACTGAAATTGAGGAAAGACAGTTGTCTAATAGATGTGCCGAAATTTGACTTTAGCCAGTAGTTAGTTGTTTACTGGAACAAACTTCCATCTGTTTGTGAAAGTTGAAAGATTAAATAAATTCAAGAAAGTGGATGAAGTTTTGGAGTGAATGGATGGGTGAAATGGGAAATTAAGCTTGCTTTCTTGCATCATATGCCTCTGCTAATGTTAACCTCCCAAAAACTTCATATCACAAATATATGTAGTCTTAGTTCCAATCTCAATTATGTCCATTTGCAGCATGCCTAACCCCCTTATTTTTTCTGACTGAATCCCAGTTATCAGTTGATTCCACCACTGCCCATCTCAGGTTTTCCTAATTATTCGCTTTTTGATACCTTTTTCTTCAAAGGTGGTACTTGTGTATATGTCCACTCTGATATTACTTGTCAGAGACTTCCTGATTTGGAATCTCTTTTCGATCTCCTCTAGCTTAAAATCTCTCGAATTCATCCGTTGCATTTATTGTCCTCCCAACTGTGCTACTTCCTTTCTTTGAAACTTGGCTTTCTCCAATCTAATTTTGATAACAGTAATTTTCCTTGGTGATTTTAATGTTATCAGCATCAATTTTCTTGATATAGATCCAGTTGGTTGATGCTGAGGCTTTTGCAATTACTAATGTTCTCACTCAGCCTGTTTATTTATCTAGCAGAATACCAGACAGTCCTAACCACACAGCCAAAACTCTTGATCTTTTTCTCACAAAAACCTTTCAGTGAATATGGTCAGTATTAGTGGTCTTTTAGGCACCTGAAGTTCAGGTGCCTAAATGGTGGCCACGAGAGAGATTGTCCACTCTTCTTGAGTGGACTCTCTCTCTCTCTCTCATGGCCACAATCAGCCTCATGTTGCTTGGCATTAAAAGAATGCAAAATGGGGTGAACTGTGATATTTCTATTCTTCTTTTCCGGTTGGATTACTGTTTTAAATATTCTGATCCCAATGTTTGCTTAGGTTGTGTCAGTGAAATGATTCTTGGGATGGAATTCTATATTCCACATTCTACATGAAAATCTTGTCTATCTAAACCTTGTTTTTTCAGTAAGTGTGCTAAGGCTGTTACACAGTAATGTTGCCTATTGCAATTGGGTTGCATCCAGGGGCAGTCCCAGGTAGGGGGCTGTAGCCTTCCTCTTATGCTGATCAACACTTTTTTTTTTTTTTTTTTTTATTGCTATGATGATTAAAGTTTAATGATGCCCTTCCACATTGCTTTAGAAAATCTGGGTCTACCCCTGCTTGCATCCAAATCTTCAGCTTGATTTTCTGCCTATACTGTAACAACTGTAATATAGTGGTTAACAAACTTCACTTTGAGCAGGCTCAAGGAGTAGAAAACGTGCTTCTAATTCAGATGATAGCTGAGCAGTGTAGACTTTTGCCAAAGCTATTAGTATTAATGTTGGCAAATGATGTTAGAAAGTAAGCTTATACAGCATCAACCAGAAAACAAAAAAAAAAAAAAAAAATCAGCCATCCATTCCTAATAGTATGTATAGCTCTTCCACGAATTTATTCACACTACCCACTTTTCCACATTAGATTGAAGTTTGTCCCAACAATCTGCTACCTGCTAGCTGAAGGCAAGCTTCCACATATCTATCCTGCAGCCATCCTTCTTCAGTTTGAATTTATGGCCCCTCATGTGTATAGTCTGAGCAAGAGAAAGGATTCCATCAGCATTGAGCTTACTCATTCCATTTGGAGTCTTGAACACCTCAATCAGATCTTGCAGGTGCCTTTCCTGGTAAGACCTTCCTTTTGTTCCTCTCACTAATATTCTTGTTCTTCTCTACACCCATACCAATTGATCCACATCCTTCTTAAATGAGGTTTCCGGACCTGTATGCAGTACTAAAGATGTGCCCTAACCATTGCCTTACAATGTAATAAATACCTCCTTATTCCTGCTGGCAAAATTATTATTATTATTATTATTATTAAAAGCCATATGGTGCAAGGAAGCCTGAGGCTTATGCTGCACTAGAAAAAAAAAAATATATATCCTGCATTACCCAGA
Source organism: Mastigoproctus giganteus (assembly GCF_048544385.1). Taxonomy (NCBI): domain Eukaryota; kingdom Metazoa; phylum Arthropoda; class Arachnida; order Uropygi; family Thelyphonidae; genus Mastigoproctus; species Mastigoproctus giganteus. Next base: position 115,838,988 of record NC_143583.1, on the reverse strand, counting down.
GAGAGAGAGAGAGAGAGAGAGAGAGAGAGAGAGAGAGAGAGAGAGGGGGGGGGGGAGAATCACCAAGAAAGAGAAGAATGATGATATCCAGCTCAGGACCCTGGGTTTGCCAAGCCCATACTCACCAGATGTGAGCCCCTGGGGTAATACCTGTATATCATTGACAAAAACCTCATGAGCTGGCCTGGCAGCCTGTCTCCATTGCCCAGAGAAGTTCATATATGATGCACTGTTACCCCCAGGGCTTTTTTATTTTCCACTATACTGACTGTAATACAACACAGTTGGTACTTAATATGGGATTACTCTACCTATATATAGTACGTTACATTTGTCAATGTTAAATTTCAGTTGCCACTTAATAATCCATCACTGATTAATTATTATAGACTCTTTGCAGTGACATATATATAGCAATCGTTTATGTACGACAGTATCAAAAGCTTTTCTGATATCTAAGTATATTATATGAAAATAATTTTAGCATCCAGTTCCTTTGTTATTGTGTCATATTATCCAATCATATTCATTCAAGTTTGCTTCTTAATAAATCCATGCTATGACTGCATTCCTGTGATTCTGCATTACTTTTTTAACCAGTGACTTCATTATTTTCTCTGGAACAGAAGTCAGGCTAACAGGTCTGTAATTTCTCATGTCACTCTTTAGGAATTGGGGATACATTTGCATCTCCAGCCCATGGGGACTTTTCATAATTATGGATAAATGTCTGCTTAACTTCTTTGCTGCCTTCTTTAATATAATTGGCATAGATAAACGGCAGACGTACAGATTTCAAGATCCTCAGTTCTCTGTGCTCCTATTTAAGACAACTATACTCCCTATAGTGGAGTTTGCTTCTCCTATATGGAACCCACACTATGCATACTTGATACAGCAAATAGAATCGCTCCAGATGAAATTTATCCACTATCTTTCCAGACGTAACCCCATGTTTTACCACAGAATCTTCTACCGGAATCTCTGTTCCTACTTCAAGCTTCAATCTCTGGAAACTCGGCGAACTGTTCTTGATTTAAAACTATTGTACCACATCTTCGCTGGATCAACTTACCTGCCGGATCTTCTATGCCATATTGACCTTCACGCTCCAGTGGTGGCTACTAGACAGAAGACTACTTTCCACATCGGTAACTCCAGATTAGAGATATCCAGGAACTCTTTCTTCAAAAGAACATTGGCACTCATGAACAAGTTTGACTTGGATATGGCTGTGAACAAGAAACAATTTCACAGAACTATTTGGAGTAAATTGACCGATTGACGGATGAGTTCTGGCCCAAAGATGTCCTCATTAATTTGTGTGTGTGTGTGTGTGTGATGATGTCTCCTGCAGCAAACTGCTTTCTGCGAGTTTACATAGCGCTGGACTTGACGTATGAATATCTTTTTATTTTTGTGAATTGAACTTTTCCCGTTTCCATTGTACAAATTATATTAGTCTACCATTTATTTTTATGTTTGTACAACCTTTTCTCTGTTATACACTTTAACTGGGCGAATGCCTGTTGTGTATATTATATGTTAAAAAATAAAATAAAATAAAATAAAATAGATCCCACCAACCCCATATGCATTTTTTGCATTTAGCTTCAACAATTTCTCTTCCACTTTCCTCACAAGTTTCACCAACTTCTTAGTGTATCTCCTGCCTCTGTTAAAATCTGATAACTCTATTGCATCCTTATCCACAGATAAAGCTGACTTACTAGCATATTACTTATAACTCCTGTATTGGGGATTTTGGTAAAACACTTCCAACCTTCATTTTGAGGATACAGCTCTAAAACGGTGTTCGCAGGCCGGCCGCTAGTTAGTACACCAGACCGAACCTATTGGTAACTCTTTAGGAGGCTTCTGGATCAGCTAGTGTATAATCTTGCTACCTCTACTCTGCCAGATAGTGACTGGAGGGAGTCTGAGTAGTGTGTATGCGGGGGGCTTTGTCGAGGCCACGTTATGTATTCTTACCACATGTACGCCATATCCAAAAATTTCATTACTTCATACAGCATGTCCCACCCACCTTTTCTTACTATTGAATACACTATGAATTTTCAAACTAATAGAGTAAGCTTATCTGCGAAAAGATCTAAACCTTCCAAACACTTCCTAATTCATTTCACAAATATACGTGGTCTCAATTCTAATCTGAACGATGTCCATTTCCACTTGCAGTCTGCCAAATCCCATGTTCTTTTTCTGACAGAATCTCAGTTATCGGTTGATTCAACTACTGCTCATCTCAGTTGCCCAAATTATTCGCTGTATGATTCCTTTCGCCTCAAAGGTGGTACTTGTGCACATATCTGTTCTGATATTTCCTGTCAGAGACTTGTTAATTTGGAATATCCTCTCTTCGATATTCTCTGGCTTAAAATCTCTCTACCTCATTGTGTCAAATTCATCTGTTGTCTCTACCCTTCTCCCAACTCCATTAATCATTTGGAGCTCTTTGACTTCCTCTCTTTGCAACTTGTCTTTCTCCAGTCCAACTTTCCTAACAGTGAGGTAATTTTCCTTGGTGATTTTAATGTTCACAACTCCAGCTGGCTTCCGTTTTCTAGTCATACTGACCCAGCTGGTCAAGATGTTGAGGTTTTTGCAATTACTAATGACTTGCACAGATTATTCATTTACTTACAAGAATACCAGACAATCCTAACCATTTTTTCAGCCTGGTCTGTACTTGTTAACAAGAGAGACTGCTTCTACAGGGATGGGATACACTTAAATAGAAAGGGTGCAAGAATATTTGCTGATGCTATTGAGGTAGTGCTAGGTGGGTTGGAAAACTCCTAGCTTGGGGGGGGGGATGGGATACAAGTACTAATAGATTAACAATAGCCACTGGCAGAGTTGAAAGTGATTCTTGCACTGCTTCTATTGGAATGAGCAGCAGACTGGAAAACAAGATGCAGGGTATTTCAGAGACTGCTGGGAGTCATTGCGGTACAAGTAAACACATGGGTTGTGTTAGGGTAGCTAAGAATAGGAACAGGTGCATGTATACTTGCGTGTACACCAGTGCCAAGAGTTTGGTAAATAAATTTGATGAATTCGAGGTATTGTTCAAAATATCAAAGGCAGATATTGTTGGGATATCAGAGACATGGTGTCACACCGATATAAGGAATGCAGAACTGGAATTTGGGGAGTACAATGTGTACAGAAAGGATAGGAAGGGAGGAGGAGTTATGCTATTAGTTAAGAAACACATAATATCCAAGGAAGTGAAGCCAGTCGACATCGCTGGACAGTGCAGTGTCGAGTTAGTTTGGTGTGACATAAGCATTGGGAGATCAAAATTGAGAGTAGGAGTGTGCTATAGGCCTAATGACTCGGTTGAGTATAATAAGAAACTGCACAGGGAAATAGAGTTGACTGGAATTTGGGGGCTTGTCACTCACACACTAGCAAGGCTTTTGTGAATTTATTGGATGATTGTTTTCTATATCAGCAGGGGCAACTAGAGGAAGTAATACTCTTGATCTGATTATCAGTAGTGATTCTTCATGCAGTAAGAATCTGCAGATAAAGGAACCACTAGGTGGCAGTGATCACAGTGTGCTGAAGTGGGATTTACTCAAAGAGATAACTACCATCAGGGGTAAAGGGAAGGGTTTTTGTTTTCATAAAGGCAACTACGATGGTCTGATACAGTATTTAAATTCTATACAGTGGAACCAACTGATGATGATGTTACCAACAGCAAATTCAAAATGGGAAGCATTCAAAGAACTTATCTTGGAAGCTACTAGGCTTTACATACCAAATAAGAAATATTGTTCAAGGTTTAGGCCTAAATGGATGTCAGATGAACTAATGAGACATATGGCAGAGAAGAAAAATGCATGGGATACATATAAATTAATGGGTGACATGGAAGCCTATGATAGATATAAGCTGGTCTGTAACCAAGTCACAAAGGAGATTAGGCAGGCAAAGGCAGATTATGAGAAATCCTTGGCAAAGGATGTATGTAAACTCTAGAAGGAAATGTAAACTCTAGAAGGAAAGGGATTAATCAGATTGGTCCACTGGATGGATAGTGATGGTTCAACAGTTGAGGATCCTGCTCAGGTAGCTAACAAACTAAACGAGCATTTTGCATCTACATTCACACATGAGGAGTTATTCAGAAAGGGGAATGCCAGAGGTGAAGTAAACTCTGGCAGTGAGCTAGATGATTTTGTAATAACTGAGAGGAAAGTGGAAGAGAAATTGTTGAGGATAAACATAAAAAAGGCACCTGTGGTGGATGGGATCTATCCAGTTATATTAAAGGAGGAAGCAAAGGAAGTAAGCAAACTCTTAGCCATAATTATGAGAGCTCCTTTGGACTCAGGGGAGGTACCCATAGACTGGAGATGTGCAAATGTGACCCCAATTCACAAAGGAGGATCAAAGGCTGACACAAGTAAGTATAGACCTGTGAGTTTAACATACCTTCCGTTCCAGAAAAAAATAATGTAGGCACCGGTTAAAGAAGCACTGCAGGATCATCTAGACAAGACTTCAGTTATAGCTCGGAAACAGCATGGTTTTGTTAAGGGAAAGCCTTGCCTGACCAATTTGATTAGAAACTATGATGCAGTCATAAAAGAACGGGATGCAGGGAATAACTTTGATATTATATATTTGGATCTTAGAAAGGCTTTAGATACTGTTGCACATGGAAGACTGCTGCACAAATTGGAGCAGTGTGGCATTGGAGGCAAATTGCTGCTATGGATAAAGGGATGGTTGAGGGGAAGAAGACAGAGTGTGTTGATCAATGGACAACTGCCCATAGTGGACTAATGTTATTAGTGGAGTCCCTCGGGGTTCAGTATTGGGTCCATTGTAGTTTTCTGTATTTATAAATGATATTGATGATGGTATATCAAGCTTAATGTCCAAGTTTGCAGATGATACAAAGGTTGGCAGGGTTGTTAAGGACACAACTGATGCTATGCTGCTACAACAGGATCTGGAAAGGTTGAGCAGATGGCCTGAGAGGTGGCAAATGAAGTTTAACATTGACAAATGTAAAGTACTACATATGGGAAACAGTAACCCCAGAGCAATGTATCAACTCTGTGGTACCACACTGACAGTGGTAAAGAATGAAAAGGACCTGGGGGTAATTGTGCAGGCAGATATGAAGTTTTCTGACAGTGCAGACAGGCTGCAAGATTAGCTCATGGTGTCTTGTCAATGATATACAGGAATTTTTCTAGCAGGGATAAGGAGGTGATTATTCCCTTGTAAAGGCAATGGTCAGGCCACACCTTGAGTACTGTATACAGGTCTGGAGACCTCATTTCAAGAAGGATGTAGAGCTGCTGGAACGGGTACAGAGAAGGGCAAAAAGATTAGTGAATGGAACAACGGGTTGCTCTTACGAAGAAAGGCTTAAGTTTTGCAAATTACAGTGTTTGGAGACTAGGCACCGGCGAGGCGCTCTGATAGAGGTGCCTAAAGCCTGGAATGGTTTGAGTATACTCAATGCCGATGGGATTCTTCCTCTTGCTCAGAATAATCACCTGAGAGGGCATAAATTCAAATTGAGGAAAGACAGATGTAGGGTAGATGTGTGGAAATTTGCCTTTAGCCAGGGGGTAGTTGGTTGGTGGAACAGACTTCCATCCCTTGTTGTGGAAGTTGATAGCTGAAATAAATTTAAGGCTCAGCTGGACAGGTATTTTGAATGAATAGAGGGGTGAAATGGGAGTGGGTTTTTTTTTTTTTTAGGCTGTTGCTGCATAAGCTTGCTTTCTTGCATCATATGCCTCTGCTAATGCAGCGCCAACACACTAGATCTTTTTCTCACAAACAACCCTTCTAAGTACACAGTCCAAGTGAGAGGTCCTTTCGGCACCTCAGATCACAACTTGGTGATTGTCTCTTCTCCAATGGAGCCTTTATCTTATGAATATTCCCAACCTGGTATTATTTAGCATTACAAGAATGCAAATTGGAATGACCTGCGAGATTTCTTTTCTTCTTTTCCTTGTTCGGATTACTGTTTCAAAACTTCTGATGTCAACGTTTGCTCAGATCGTGTCAGTGAAATTATTCTTAAAGGAATGGAATCCTTTATCCCACACTCCACTTTAAAATCTCGTCCTTTTTCTAAACTTTGGTTTTCCAACAAATGAGCTAAGGCTGTTCTGGAGAAGAACGTTGCATATCGTAATTGGCTTGTTTCTAATTCTTCAGTTTGATTTTCTGCTTACACCAAAGCTCATAACAATTGTAAAGCAGTTATTAATCAATCCAAACTAGATTTTGAACAGGCTAAGAGTAGAAAACTTGCTTCTTGCTGTAATGGTAGCTGAGCATTCTGGTCTCTTTCCAAAGCTATTGGCCGCAACTTTCGACCCTCTCTGCTCCCACCTCTGTCCAAACCAGATGGTTCTGTTGTCACTTCAGCCAAGGATAAAGCTGACCTGCTAGCATCCCATTTTTCTTCCAACTCATGTATTAATGATCTTGGTAAAACACCTCCCACCATTCCCAACACGCTCCATTCAATGCCTCATGTGGTCTTCCGTCAAAAGGATGTCAGAAGGATTTTGACGAATCTTGATGCTAAGAAAGCTCCAGGTCCTGATGGTATTTCTCCACTTGTTCTCAAAACCTGTGCTCCTGAACTTACTCCTGTTCTTTGCCGCCTTTTTTCACTTTCTTATTCCAAAGGTGTTTTTCCTTCTGCTTAGAAATTTGCTCGCATCCAGCCAGTTCCTAAAAAGGGTGACAAATTCCTCCCATCCAATTATCGTCCTGTTGCAATTACTTCTACTCTTTCTAAAGTAATAGAGAAATCAGTTAACTGCCAACTCTTAAACTACCTAGAAACCTTCCGTCTGATCAACGATCACCAGTATGGATTCCATTAGTGTCGATCCACTGGTGATATTCTGGCTTATGTTACCCATTTATGGACTAATTCAGTGGAAAAGTTTGGTGAAACACAAGCAGTTGCTCTTGGCATCTCAAAGGCTTTCGATCATGTTTGGCATAAAGGTCTTCTAAACAAGCTTCCATTTTATGGTTTGCCAACTGTTTTTTTGTAATTGGTTATCCAGTTTTTTCTCTGATCGCTCACTGAGGGTGATGGTAGATGGTTCTCTGTCTTCTAACTTCTCCACTAATGCCGGTGTCCCCCAAGGTTCAGTTCTTTCCCCCACTCTTTTCCTCTTGTATATTAATGACCTGCTTCCATTGACTGTAAATCCTATCCAAGTTTTGCCGATGATAGCACATTGCATTCCACTTTCCATTTTGAGAAACCTGTCCTGTTGAATCAGCTTCAAATTCTTGAAAATCTGCTACTAATTCCTTAAATGCTGATCTCCAGGTAATTCTCCAGTGGGGCAAAGACAACTTAGTTGATTTCAATCCTTCTAAAACTCAGTCTTGTCTTATATCTTGCCAAAGGGATTCTTCTGCTCCTATGCTTATCTTTAGTGACACTCCAATTTCTAGGCAAGATGATGTATCTCTTTTGGGGATTACCCTGCCTTCTAATCTCTCTTGGCACAAGCACATTACAAATATTGCTTCCTCTGCATCAAAAAAAACTTTGTTTTCTCTTTTTCTCTCGGCATTACTTTTCTTCCAAACAGCTGTTCACTCTTTACAAATCGTAAATCCACTCTACCATGGAATATTGTTCCCACATATGGGGTGGTGCCCCCAAAACCTCTCTCAGGCTTCTTGATTCTGTTCAGAAGAGGGCAGTTTTTGCTGCATGCCTCTTCTACAGATATTTCCATGGGCACTGTTCTCAATTAGCTTCTATAATTCCTGCTCTCTCTTTCAAAACAGTCCGAACACGTGCCGCCACCAGCCAACATCCATTTACTGTCCAACTTCAAACTCACAGAACCAACTTTTCATCTTCCTTGTTTATTCATTCAACTACCGTTTTCTGGAACAACCTTCCTTCATACATATTAGGCGCCTCCGTAGCCAGGTGGGAAGGAGCATCAGTGCGTAGCACACGCTTCTTGATTAGACCGGGGTTCGAGCCCGTCACCACCAAATACGGAAGATGCGGAAAAGTCAGGGAATGACCACCGCATATCCCGGAGCAATATGGCCTTAGTTGCTAATGCTCCTAAAAACCAAATAACAAAACAAAACAAATCATACATATTTCCCGAAAATTACAGTCTACAGAAGTTCAAGTCCAATGTCAACAGATATCTTCTTTCGTCTTCTCAACCTCCAACCGAAGCACGGTACTAAGTACTATAGGTTCTAATACCTCTCGTGTTTGGGGTGTTCATTAAAAAAAACCATACTCGGTACTCTGCACTCCATGTCTCCTGTGGTCTTCTGACATAAAAAATTTTGAATTTGAGCAATCTTGATGCTATGACAGCTCCAGGGCCTGGTTGCATTTCTCCACTTGTTGTTACAACCTGTGCCTCTGAGCTTGCTTTTGTTTTATGTTAACTTTTTAGAATTTAATTCAATGGTGTGTTTCCATCTGCTTGGAAATTTGTTCATATCCAGCCAATCCCTAAAAAGAGTCTCTAAATCTCACACATGCAGTTATCGCCCTATTGAACATGCCTCTACTCTTTCCAATGTAATGGAGAAATCTATCAACTGCCAACTCTTAAACTATCTTGAAACCTTTCATCAGATTGTGAGCAATGTGTTTCACTAACACATTGCTCACAAATATGCAATGTGTTAGTGTTGATCAACTATTGGTATATGTTACTCATCTTTGTACAAATTAAATGGAAAAGTTTGGTGAAACTGAAGGAATTGCTCTTGACATTTATAAGGCTTTCAATTGTGTTTGGCACAAGGGTTTTCTAAACAAGTTTCTATGTTATAGAATTTCTAACTTTTTTGCTTATGTCAGTGTCCCCAAAGTTTAGTTCTTTTTTTTTTTTTTTTTCACTCTTTTCCTTTTGTGTATTAATTGCTTTCTTCCAGTGACTGGAAATTCTATCTATAGTTTTGCTAATATTAGCACACTACGTTCCTCCTTGGCACCTCCGTAGCCAGGTGGGAAGGAGCAGCAGTGCGTAGCACACGTTTCTTGATTAGATCGGGGTTCGAGCCCATCACCACCAAATACAGAGGATGTGGAAAGGTCAAGGAATGGCCACCGCATATCCCGGAGCAATATGGCCTTAGTTGCTAATGCTCTTAAAAACCAAATAACAAACAAACTAACATTCCTCCTTTGAGTTTGAGAAATCTTGTCCTGTACAAACAGCTTCAGCTTCTTGAATTTCCTCCACTAAGTGCTTAAATCAGTGGTTTTCAACTGGGGTGCGGCAACAACATTATTGGGGTGCCGTGTAATTTTGGTTAAAGTTATTATTATTATTTTAAAATTTATACATTTATTTCATTATAAAAAGGTGTACGGTATCTATTGTACCGTATCTTTTTAATTTTCTGGTGATCTATAGTTGATCTTTATTTAGTACTTCTATATAAAGAATAAAATTATTATAGGTATATATTAAAAGGTCAAACCACTGTGTTAGGTATTTCTTTTGGCCTAAGGGGTGCCATGAAAAAATTACTGGGACACTAAGGTGCCATGAACCAAGAAAGTTTGGGAACCTCTGGCTTAAATGTTGATCTTCACATAATTCTATAGTGGGGCAAAAGAAACTTGGTAAACTTTAATCTGTTGAAACTGCAGTCCTGTCTTATTTCTTGCAAAAAAAAAAGAAAAAAAGAGTGCTGTTCCTCTGCTCATCTTCAGTGACACTAGGATTTCTAGATAAGTTCACAAATCTCTATTAGGAGTTACCTTAACTTCTAATTTCTCTTGATATAAACACATCAGAAATGTTGGTTCCACTGTATCCAACAATCTGGGATTTCTTTTTCACCTTCAGCATCAATTTTATTCTAAAGAAGTGCTCACTCTGTAGAAATCTGAAATCTGCCCTACTCTGGAATATTGTTCCCACATCTGGGCTATTGCTCCCAAATCCTCTCAAGCTTTTAGACCCCATTCAAAGGAGAGCAGTCATTTAATTAATGACCCATATCTTACATAGTTTCTCCATGGCACTGCCCTTTTAAATTGGCATATGTAATTCTCACACTCTCTTCAAAACCAGTGTGAACACATGCTGCAATCCATCAGCATCCATTCACTGTATAACTCCAAACTCATAAAACCAACTTTTTCTCTTCCACTTCCATTTATCCTTTCTACTTCTTTCATCTGTATCAATCTTTCTGCACAAGTATTTTCCAAAAATTACAGTCTACAGAAATTCAAGCTAATATCAACAAGTATCTTCTATCTTCCCAACATACAACCCTTATATGGTAATAAGTACTGTTGGTTCTAATCCCAGTGCCATACCCCTTGGTACCCCACTTATAACATTACTGTGTGAAGGGCAGTGGTCATTCATAACTTTTCTTTCTCTTCTATGATAAAACATATCTAAAGATATGATAAAAATAATAAATAGAGATACCAGATCTTGCCAAAGCCAAGGATTTCTTCATCAGTGGATGAAGGAATTCTGATTGTAACACATATATGCTCTGTATAAGTTTTTGGCATGACTTCTGCAGTGAAAAAGCATGACCCACGTAAGAACTACAGATTCAGTGGTGGAATGCACGTGCCATTCCCAATTGCAGTTCATAACCTTTGTGTCATTGCTGTATAAAGACACTTGAGCCACTTCCGTTTACAAAACCTTTGTGCACTCTCAACAGTTACTGTATCCTCATGACAGATTCAGTTTCCTTGCTCCCACACATGCACTGCTCTGGCTGAATGGTCATAATAATCTTCCCTGATAGCATCACTGTGTTCCTTCACCCTGTCATTAATATGATCTCTCTCTCTCTCTCGACAACATATCGTCTCACTCTTCCAGCTACAAAACTCTGCTTTTTGACTCCTATGAAACTGGAGTCTTAACCTGTGAAACCATTGTGTAAAGCTTCTTGCCAGGAAGCTATACATAGAGGACATCATATGATTTCTAGAAATCTGTTCTATTATGCCAGAAAAAAGGGCATAAAGGCCATTGTATAAGGAACATGGTGAAATCTCTGCTACCTCTCCTACCTCCCCCCCCCTCTCCATTAGCATGTAGACCCATCATTGCCTGTGGGAAGCCACACACTTGAAGATTGATTTTTATCCTATTAATTTCCATCTGCTTATCCTCTGAGATACTGCAGTATATATAACTATGACCTGCCCACCAATGCTTTCACACTGCTATTCTTATGCACGAAGTGATACATAATTCATGAATTGGTCCACACTTACTGCCTTTTTGTAAACTGTCTCCTTCCCATGAAAGGCAGGATGCCATCCACTTCTGTTTGTGAGGTAAATTGGGTGTCTGGCAAAAAGCTTAAAATAAGGCAAAAGCTCACCTTCCACACACAGAGGAATAACAAGAAATACATTATTATTCTCATTTTTATTCCTTAACAATGAATAATGATATATTAACCTTAGTCCATTTATATGTAATAAGGTTAATACAGCGTTAGCCACAACAATGCTAATGGAAGAAACTATAACCTTACCATGTACTTATGCATTTGATTTTCTCACCATAGTGGTACTAGACAAAGTCTCATAAGACCACATATATCCAAAGCTGTTAATAAGAATTTAATATTCAAGGTGACATCCCTGTTCAATGTTTTCAACTGCTTTGAAAGAGAGAGTGGGAATTATAGAAGTCAATTCAGAAGAACAGGTGCCCATGGAAGTATCCATAGAAAAGGCATGCAGCAGAAACAGAATATCTATGAGACAGAGTGGAGAGATACTGTTAGAGATGAGTCATTAATTAATCTAACTGCATTCTTTTGCCTGAGAGAGAGGTTTGGGGTCATGCCCTGCCGTGGAATATTGTTCCCACCCCAGATGTGGGAACAATATTTCATAGTAGGGTGGATATGCGAGTTGTACAGAGTGAACAGTTGTTTGGAAGAAAAGTAACACCGGGAGCAAAAGAGAGAACCCAGTTTTTTAGATGCAGAGGAAGCAATATTTGTAATGTGCTTATGCCAAGAGAGATTAGAAGTCAGGGTAATCCCCAATAGAGATATGATCTTGCCTAGAAATTGGTGTCATCGAAGATAAGCATAGTAGCAGAAGAATCCTTTTTTTTTTTTTTTGCTAGATATAAGACAGAACTGAGTTTTAGAAGGATTGAAATCAACTAAGTTATCTTTGCCCCACTGGAGAATTGCCTGGAGATCTGCAGTTAGGGTATTGTTAGTGGATATTTGAGAAGTTGAAGCTGTTTGAGCAAGACGAGGTTTCTCAAACTGGAAGGTGAAATTTAATGTGCTGTCATCAGCAAATCTATTGATAGGATTTTGGTCAGTGGAAGAAGGTCATTAATATACAAGAGGAAAAGAGTGGGAGAAAGAACTGAACCTTAGGGGACACCAGCATTAGTGGAGAAGTTAGAAGACAAAGAGCCATCTAGCATTAACCAAAATGAGTGGTCAGAGAGAAAACTGGATACCCAATTACAAAAAACAATTCACACTAATAAGATGGAAAATTATTTAGATTACCTTTATTCTAAACACAATCAAAGCCGCTGAAATTTCAAGAGCAACTAAACTTTTTCACCAAACTTTTCTATTGAATTTGTCCACAGGTGGATAACATAAGCCAGAATATCACCAGCGAATCGACACTGATGGACTCCACACTGGTGATCGTTGATCAGTTGGAAGGTTTCTAGATAGTTTAAAGAGTTGGCAGTTAATTGATTTCTGCATTACTTTAGAAAGAGTAGAAGTAATTGCGATGGGGTGATAATTGGATGGGAGGGATTTTTCACCCTTTTTAGGAACTGGCTGGATATGAGCAAATTTCCAAGCAGCAGGAAAAACACCTTTAGAATAAGAAAGTGAAAAAAGTGACACAGAACAATGGTAAGTTCAGAAGCACATTTGAGATCGTATTTCTCCATTTGAGAACAAATGGAGGAATACGATCAGTACCTGGAGCTTTCTTGTCATCAAGATTCGTCAAAATCCTTCTGACAGCTTTTTGATGGAAGGCCAAGGAGGCATTGGGAGGTGGTTTACCAAGATCATTAATATAAGAGTTGGAAGAAAAATAGGATGCTACATGTCAGTTTTATTCTTGGCTGAAGTGGCAATAGAACCATCTGGTTTTGACATAGCAAAATTTGCAGCCAGTAGCATTGCAAAAGACCAGAATGCATGGATACCATTTGGACAAGAAACATGTTTTCTACTCTTCAAAATGTAGTTTGGACTTATTAAGAAGCCTTCTAGAAACCTTCCATCGGATCAATGATTGCTAATAAGTATTCCATTAGTCTCGATCCATTGGTGGTATCCTGGCGATATCAGGGGTAAAGAGAAGGGTTTTTACTTTCGTAAATGTGATAATCATGGTCTCAGACAGTTTTTAAATTCTGTAAAGTGGAATCAACTGATGATGTTACCAACAGCAAATTCTAACTTGGAAGCATTCAAGGAATTAATCTTGGAAGCTGCTAGGCTTTTCATACCAACTAAGAAATACTGTTCAAGGTTTAGGCTGAAATGGATGTTAGAGTGAACTAATGATACTCGTGGCAGATAAGAAAAATGCATGGGATGCATGTTATCAGGCAACACAGAGGCCTATGGTAGACATAAGCTAGTCTGTAATCAAGTCACTAGCATTAGCATTAGCAGAGGCATTTGATGCAAGAAAGCAAGCTTATGCAGCATCAGCCAAAAAAAAAACCCACTTCCACTTCACCCCTCTGTTCGTTCAAAATACCTGTCCAGCTGAGCCTTAAACTTATTTAGGCTATCAACCTCCACCACAAGGGATGGCAGTCTGTTCCACCAACCAACCACCCGCTGGCTAAAGGCAAACTTCCGCACGTCTATCCTACATCTGTCTTTCCTCAATTTGAATTTATGCCCTCTCAGGTGATTTTTCTGAGCTAGAGGAAGAATCCCATCAGCATTGAGCATACTTAAACCATTCAAGGCTTTATACACCTCTATCAGATCACCTCGCTGGTGCCTAGTCTCCAGACACTGTAATTTGCAAAACTTAAGCCTTTCTTCGTAAGAGCACCCCTTTGTTCCATTCACTAATCTTGTTGCCCTTCTCTGTACTCGTTCCAGCAGCTCTACATCCTTCTTGAAATGAGGCCTCCAGACCTGTATACAGTACTCTAGGTGTGGCCTGACCATTGCCTTATACAATGGAATAATCACCTCCTTATCCCTGCTGGAAAAATTCCTGTATATCATTGACAATACTCCATGAGCTACTCTTGAAGCCCGTCTGCACTGCTCAGAGAACTTCATATCTGCCTGCACAATCACCCCAAGTCCCTTTCATTCTCTACCACTGTCAGTGTAGTACCACAGAGTTGATACGTTGATCTGGGGTTGCTGTTTCCCATGTGTAGTACTTTACATTTGTCAATGTTAAACTTCATTTGCCACCTTTCTTGCTTTCTTGCATCATATGCCTCTGCTAATGCTAATATCTCTTAGTTGGCATAAAATTCTTAGTACTTTCTGTGATCACCTCTCAGCCCATCTGCTCAACCTTTCCAGATCCTGTTGCAGCAGCATAGTGTCAGTAGTGTCCTTGACAACCCTGCCAACCTTTGTATCATCTGCAAACTTGGACATTAACTTGATATACCATCATCAATATCATTTATAAATACAGAAAACAATAATGGACCCAACACTGAGCCCTGAGGGACTCCACTAATAACATTAGTCCACGATGAGCAGTGTCCATTGATTACCACTCTCTGTCTTCTCCCCCTCAATCACCCCTTTATCCATAGCAGCAATTTGCCTCCAATGTCACACTGCTCCAATTTGTGTAGCAGTCTTCCATGTGCAACAGTATCAAAAGCCTTTCTAAGATCCAAGTATATAATATCAAAGTTATTCCCTGCATCCAGTTCTTTTGTGACTGCATCATAGTATCCAATCAAGTTGGTCAGGCAAGACTTCCCCTTAACAAAACCATGCTGTGTCTGAGCTATAACTGAAGTCTTGTCTAAATGATCCTGCAGTGCTTCTTTAACCAGTGCCTCCATTAATTTTCCTGGAACAGAAGTTAAGCTCACAGGTCTATAATTACTTGTCAGCCTTTGATCCTCCTTTGTGAATTGGGGTCACATTTGCACATTTCCAGTCTATGGGTACCTCCCCTGAGCCCAAGGAAGCTCTCATAATTATGGCTAAGGGTTTGCTTACTTCCTTTGCTGCCTCCTTTAATATAACTGGATAGATCCTATCCACCCTGGGTGCCTTTCTTGTGTTTATCTTCAACAGTTTCTCCTCCACTTTACTCCCAGTTATTTCAAGATTCTGTAGCTTACTGCTAGAGTTGAATACACCTCTGGCATTCCCCTCGCTGAATAACTCCTCATGTGTGAATGTCGATGCAAAATATTCATTTAGTTTGTTAGCTACCTGAGCAGGATCATCAACACTTGACCCATCAATATCAAGTGGACCAATCTGATTCATCCCCTTCCTTCTAGAGTTTACATAAGAACTCTTTGCTGTTTTTCTTTGCATCCCTTGCCAAGGATTTCTCGTAATCTGCCTTCGCCTGCCTAACCTCCTTTGTAACTTGGTTGCATATCAACTTGTATCTATCATAGGCTTCTGTGTCATGTGTTAATTTGTATGTATCCCATGCATTTTTCTTCTCTGCCATATGCCTCATTAGTTCATCTGACATCCATTTTGGCCTAAACCTTGAACAATATTTCTTAGTTGGTATGTAAAGCCTAGTAGCTTCCAAGATAAGTTCTTTGAATGCTTCCCATTTTGAATTTGCTGTTGGTAACATCATCAGTTGGTCCCACTGTATAGAATTTAAATACTGTCTCAGTCCATCGTAGTCGCCTTTACGGAAGCAATAACCCTTCCCTTTACCCCTAATGGTAGTTACCTCTTTGAGTAAATCCCACTTCAGCACACTGTGATCACTGCCACCTAGTGGTTCATTTATCTGCAGATTCTTAATGCATGAAGAATCACTGCTGATAATCAAATCAAGAGTATTACTCCCTCTAGTTGCCTCCCGAACATGCTGATGTAGAAAACAATCATCCAATAAATCCACAAAAGCCCTGCTAGTGTGTGAGTAACCAGCCCCCAAAATCCAGTCAATATCTGGGAAATTAAAATCTCCCATTATAAGACACTCTGATTTACTGGCCCACTCTATTTCCCTGTACAGTTCCTTATTATACTCATCAGAGTCATTAGGCCTATAGCACACTCCTACTCTCAATTTTGATCTCCCAATGTTTATGTCACACCAAACTGACTCCACACTGCACTGTCCAGCGATGTCGACTGGCTTCACTTCCTTGGTTTTTGTGTGTTTCTTAACTAATAGCATAACACCTCCCCCCTTCCTATCCTGTCTATCCTTTCTGTAGACGTTGTACTCCCCAAATTGCAGTTCCGCATCCCTTATATCTGTGTGACACCACGTCTCTGATATCCCAACAATATCTGCCTTCGATGTTTTGAGCAATACCTCAAATTCATCAAATTTATTTACTAAACTCCTAGCATTGGTGTACACGCAAGTATACCTGCACCTGTTTCTATTCTTAGCTACCCTAACACAACCCATGTGTTTACTTGTACTGCAATGGCTCCCAGCAGTCTCTGAAATACCATGCATCTTGTTTTTCAGGCTTCTGCTCATTCTAATAGAAGCAGTGCAAGAATCTGTTTCACCTCTGCCAGTGGCTACTGTCAATCTATTGGTCTTTTTCTCCCCCCAAGCTAGCAGTTTTCTGACCCACCTAACACTGCCTCGATAGCATCAGCAAATATTCTTGCACCCTTTCTATTTAAGTGTATCCCATCCCTGTAGAAGCAATCTCTCCTGTTAATAAGTACAGTCCAGGCTGAAAAAAATTCTACCCCTTGAGCCTTGCACAATCTTTCCAGGGCCGAATTGATCGACAAGGCTCTCATCATATACTCCCTCCTATCGTGTCTGGGCAGAATTGCAGACACTTTCAAATTCAACCCTAGTTCTCGGCTTTTGTTCAACAGTGACCTGTACTTGTTAAGTAATTCTGCCGGTCTCCTACTCTTAATGTCATCAGACAATTCACCTGTCCCCTTTATTATTAGCATACCGATACGTTTCCTTTAAATCCAGTGACATCAGTATCATCGTCTTGCCAAAGGTAGGGCAATGTCCTGTCCAGAAGGTCAGTCCCAGATAGTGGTCGCTATGATGGATCTCCAGTGATGCATGTGCAGCAGAGCTGCTATCTGAGTCAGAGTCTGTTGTAGGAATCCAGTAGTTGGGTCAAGTTTGGTAAAGTTTTCCTTTTTAGGAGTTCAGGGTCCATTCTGAGTTTTATTCTTGTCAAGGGATCCATCTTTCTTTTTGTAGAGTATCCCATCCAGGTTGTTGATTGGGTTAAGTTTGGTTTTCTTTGATGGTTTTGGGGTTTGGGTTCCAATCTGGGTTGTAGGCATTTTCCAGAGCTGCAATCATTCTTCGCAGAATGTCCCATTCTGGTTAATGGCCATTTTCTATTAGAGGAACAGTGGCATGGAGAGTGCAACTGGTTCCTGTCAGCGCATGTATCGGGTTACTCTTCTGGCAAAGAGGTCCTTTGTGTATTTTGTGAGGATTTTTGTATTCATTGTGTGAGTCCAAAAGGTGATGCTCCTGGTCCTGTGGGATATATGTCAATCTCATGTAGAATAAAAATCCCGCAGATCTTCATATCTTGGATACTGATACATAAGATGTGACCAGCTCTCAACATCTCCGCATGGGCAGCGTGGGTCATTAAGGAGCCCTAGCGTGGTGAGCTTGTCATTGAACGGCCCATGGCCCGTTAGTAGAACGGTGAGTGCCTGTCCTGGCTGAAGCCAAGCTGGTGATTTTGGGTAGACCTTGTCAACGTATGGTAAAAATTTCCTTGTGACCTCCCCCTTGGTGGAGGTCATCCACCTGTTCTGCCATTCTTGTTGGAGGTGTTTTTGTAGTCGCAATTTTTCAATGCTCTTTCCGTTTGTCGGTTCGATTGTATATCCTTGGAATATGATAGGGATCCCTTTGGAGTAGTAGTAATTAGGCCGCGTTGGATTGCCTCCAGGTCCAGTGGGAGGATGCCAACCAGCACCTGGAGAGCCGCCATGCTGACTGTGTTGCAGGCTCAAGTCACTGTGAGTAAGATTGACCGATTGGTTGATTCTAATGTTCTTCTATTGACGACCATAGTGGTCTTGTGATACCAAATAGCGGCCGCGTAGGCGATCATTGGAATAAAAGTTGTCTTGTAATACATCAGGATGCATTTTTGAGGTCACAGCGAGTGATCCTTGCAACCATGGCAGAGTATTTCCTTATTTTGTTCCTGACTTGTTTGAGGTGGGGCTGGAATGATAGCTTTGTGTCAAAAACGACACCAAGGTATTTATTTCAGTGGCAAAGTTGATTGTGGTGCCATTTATTTTTATTTGGGGGTGGCCTTCTGACATTGAGGGTTCTTTTCAGTAGGATTGATTTGGTTTTCTCTGTTGATATTTGGAGAAAGTTGTCCTCTGCCCACTTCTGTAGGATTTTTAGGGTGTTGTTTGCTTGGTTCTCCAGATGAGCTCTTCAGTCTGCAGTCACTCTAAGAATTAAATCATCAGTGAAGGCCTGTGAGTGCACTTCTCCAAGATTAATGTGCAGGAACTCGTCGAAGACTATGTTCCAGAGCCTAGGACGGACCCCTGCAGGCATCCTCGTACTGTTCTGGTGATTTGGTGGTATAGTGTCACTGCTTCTATAGCTCATTGGGAGAGGTAAGTTTTAATGCTGTTGTATAAGTTGGCTGGGATTTTTGCTTGTCAGAGTTTCCCGAGGACACTCGGCCACCAAAGGGAGTTGAACGCCCTGGCAAAGTCCACTGCTATGGCTAGGAAGTATTTTTTTCTGACATTCCTTAACAGCATCTAGAAGGTTCCTCATGGCATCCACAGGTGATAGTCCATGCCTAAAGCCAAACTGATTGGGCGATTCCAGGTTGGCAGCAGAGTAGTAGTGTTGAATCTGCTTATGTAGTAGTTGCTCCAGTAGTTTGCTCATGACTGTGAGGAGGGTGATAGGCCGGTACAGGTTTGGTAGTTGTGGGTCCTTGCTGGGATTCTTGAGAATCAGTTTTACAGTCGCCATTTTTGGGGAAGTATCCCTCTGACAAGCATTGATTGTACAGCTTTAAAAATTTGGCCTGACGTAGCCGAGTGGTCAGGAGCGATAGTGCATAACACATGTTCCTTGAGTGGACTGGGGTTCAGACCCATGACTACTAAATATGATAAATATTCATATTGATGATTTATTGTAAACTCTACTGACTTGGTTGTCGTGCCGGAGTATAAACAGAAAATTTAATTTAATAGTAGGTTTGGAGCCAATTGGACAACTCACTTAATAATCTCCGGCTCTAGTAGATCTTTGCCCGGGCATTTTTTGGACCAGATTTGTGCTGCAGCTTCTTGTAGTTCCTCTAATGTGAATGGTTGCTCCACAGCTTCCATCTCGTAGTTTTCATTTTGCTTGCATAGGATTTGCTGCATTTCTGTGTTTGGGGTTAACTGCTTCTTTGAAGATGTTGTCCAAAATATTGTTAATAGACTGCTCCCACGTAGTTGTAAGTAGTCCTTGTGGGGTTCTGGTGGTTGTGGGAACTTCCCCCCTAGGAGGTTTGGTGGTTACCTTTAATTGAAGCAGTGCAAGAATAACTTGCCCCTCTGCCTGTAGCTGCTGTTAAACAATTAGTCTGTATGTCTCCCTAAGGTAGCAGTTTTTCGATCCACCTAACACTGCCTCGATAGCATCAGCAAATATTTTGCACCCCTTCTATTTAAGTATATCCTATCTCTGTAAAAACACTACTCTGTTCTTGCAAAGTCTACTCTGTTCAGTCTCTGCAAGGCTCATCAGAATTTTTTCACTTATGTACTCTCTCGCACAGCAAAATTAATAGGAATTTATTATAAAGTGTTTAAGGGCAAAGGCCTCATGCTATGAGGTAGAATGACTATCATGTAGGTTAGTGCAAATGCATCATTTTAACATAGCTGTCTATCAAAGTAGTTGAATTAATTAATTAAATTGGCATCATTTTGGTTATATCTCATATAACCAAATATATAGGAATTTATTATTATTATTATTATTTTTTTTTCATTGCTTCAAAGATTTCTTACAATAATTTCAAAGCATGTTTTTTTTTAAATATTGGCTTAATTTGTTGTGTTGGAGTAATGCCAACATTCTGTGCAGTTAATGCCCCCACAAACTTAAATTTAGCAGAGATTAATTTGTCATGTTTCTACGTTTAGCAACATAAAAATAGAAATACATAAAGAAAGTGACATTAATTACATAAAATATGTTAGTTTTGCTAAGTGTAATCACAAAAAGGTTATTAGCAGATTCCTGCGTGAAATTAGACCTCCCCCCCCCCCCTTTCACTGATGCATTCTTAGGTTTCTTTTTCTCATCCCAGACGTGGCTCATATTAAATATATTTTGGTGCAGTTGGCCCGGGCCGTATAATGTTCCTGAACATTAATCAGAATCAGAATATTTTTATTACCTTTTTTTGTTGTTGTTGTGAACTCTTTTTATAGTGGTATCAATCAATTTTCAGATTAAACATTTTTTCTGAAAATTTAACTATAATTAATGAACTTTTTATTTCATTAAAACTGGTGAGTATTTTTAATGGTAAAAAAACACATTTGCAAAATTTTCAGTTTTTAAAAAAAACGATGAACAAAATTAACAAACATTGCAATCTACTTGGTAAAAGGTCAAGCATCAGTAAATTAAAAGCAGAATTCAAAAACCTCTGGTACTTTTTCAAACAAGTCAAAATCTGGGCCTCAGGGAATTGAAGCCACTTGTGTTACAAAAGTGTGTGATGCTGTTGCTAGGTTAATATGAATGATCACACCATAATTTTTATGCCTCTGGTGCTTAGCATTTTATACGTGGCTGCATAGAAATGCCTTGATTATTATTATATTTTTTTTATCAGCAGTACTGTACCTATTTGTAACTGTACTGTAATTTTTTTATTGTAACCTAAGTAGTTTTTTGCACACCAAGATTTGTAAAAGCTGTAGCACTGCCTCATCATTTCTCATTGAAGCAGCAGTTTAGTTTAAAATGTAAATAAAACATAACACATCCAGCTTTGTTTGTTATAATTTAGTCACATGTAATGTGTGTGTGTTAATAGACATTTTTAATTGTATTTTTTGGGAAAATATTTGGGAAAAAGCTGTATGCACTGTAAAAACAAAATATCTTGATTATAAAAGTAGTTATTTTTTATTTTCCAATAGTGGCTGCCTTTGTTTGACACAGCACTCTCTTTAAAGTGCAGTTCTAAATTGATTTGATTTTATAATTATAACTGTAAACTGTTTTAGAGAAATTTATAAAATAGCTCTAAATGTTTTGTGCTGCTTTTTGAATATATCAAAGAGAAGCACAAAACAGACAGCATTCATAAAGAAAAGTGAAATATAAACTATGCTTTACTAATTGGGTAATCTTGGAAAGTGATACTAGTTACATAAAATATCATATAAAATATCATGTCTGTTTTGATAAGTGTAGCTACAAAAGGTTATTAGCAGATTTCTGGGTGAAATTACCCCCCCCCCCCTTCCACTGATGTATTCGTTTCTTTTTTCCCATCCAAAAGTGGTTAATTTTAAATATTTTGGTGCAATTAGCTTATCCCTTATAATTTCCTGAAAATTAATTAGAATCAAAATTTTCAAAAGAATGGAAATACTTTTATTATTTATTTATTATTTATTTTTTTGTTGGTTTTGCCATTTTTGTATGGATTAGTATAAAAGCCATCAATGCTGGTAGAGTAATCATTATTGCAGAGCTTATAATTATTATGAATTTTATCCATTCTTGTTGAGAGTACAGCCATTATTTTTTGTGCATGCTGTTAAACATATCTGACCTTTTGTGTTTTGTTTAACTTCTCTGAGGATGGGCCAATTGCACCAAAGTGTATTTAAAATTAGCCACTTTTGGGGAGAGAAAAAAAAAAAAAATTAGAATGACAAGTATATAATAACAATTGACAATTATATACAGGTATCCCCTTGCCATTTGTGTTCTCTGACCAATATGAACATCTTTTTTTTTTTTTTTTTACTTTTATTTACTTTTATTAGTCCAGTATTTCATACATGTAATATGTACATAATGCATTAAATGTTTTTTTTTTTATAACATGATTTAATTTAAATAGGATTAAATTCTAATTTAATTCTAATATAAAATTCTTCTTAAAAACATTAATATGAAGAAATTCAGCTGTATGAAAGTAGGGGGGGGGAATCCATAACCTAGATGTGTTGCATTATTTTCTATGGAAAAATTATTTCTGAGATATGCATTTTTTACCTTGTGCAACAATTTTCAGGTATATGGTAATTGTATAACCTAAGGGATACGTGTGTATGATGCTGGTTGTTTCTTGCTTCCAGGCCCTCTGTGAGTACATTGTAATTTATCGGGTTGGTAAAGCAAGAAATTCCCTTCACAAAGCTGTGCTGTCATCCATTAGGTTATATTTCCTATCCTTATAATCCGAGGGTTAGGATTCATGCTGGTCATGGTACTGTTTGGGTAGTTCTGGTGCAACCCTCCACACTCCATGGCCCAATGCTACTGAGGTTAAAGCATAGTTACCCCTCTTATCCATAGCTTCTTCTTTGTGAATTCGTGAGACATTAACACTACTCTGTCATTTACTATTTAGATGCATTTACAGAAAAATTATGAATAGAGGTTGATTTATGATGAATACTTATTGGACATTAAATTAAATTTCTCATAAATAGTAAACAGTTTGATAAACAGTTTACGAATTGTTTAGTTGTGTTATGAGACTGTTGTGCACCTTTTATAAGAGTGTAATATTCTTATAATATAATAGAAAGATAATATTGTTTGCTGAATTTTGGTTATGTGCATATGGCAAATTGTGTTTAATTTTATTATTGACATATAGGTCTACACTTGTTGGGTTTGAAATTTAATAGTTATTCAAGTGGCTGGACACAATTTTTATGTTTATATAGAATTAAAAAAAAAATTATTTTATTTGTTTATTATTATTTTTTTTTTCGTATTCTGCTTTTTTAAACTTATTTAATGGAGCATAGATTTCCAGAAAAATAAATTTAGATTTCAACAGTAATTTCTTCATTATTCATTCAATAAGTTTGGTTTCATTGAGTATGAAAGTTTTAGTTTATAAAAAATGTTTTTTTTTTTTTTTTTTTTTGAAAATATAATACAAACCAAAGCATTCTTTATTGCACTGATGTTTCAAGAAGTTAATCATTTCATGTTGCTTACAATTTTTTTTCCAAAAACACATTAATAACACTGGTTTACAGTGTATCTGGGGTTTGAGTAAAAGTATGTGTTAGTTATTCATGCATGTTTATTGATTACTAAACTGAAGTCCGTTTATTTCTATCATGTAAAGATTTTTCACAATTCGTTAACAAAATATTACCTAGGTATTATACGCAAATGTGTACATAACTATAGTTTCTGCCATGGTTTACAAGTTTTATACCCCTATATTCATAATCAGTATCAAATATTTGCCCCAATTACAAAGATTGTGCATATTTAACCCGTAACTACACACACTGCAAGGTAGCCGACCTTGACTCAGGAAGGTAGACGGCCCCCACCCCACTCTTCCAGCCCATCTGTGATTCCCAGAATTTTATTTTCTGAGTGGAGTCTGGGAGACTCCTGTGTGTAGTTACGGGTTAAACTTGTCTGAGCATGCACTCACTTGTTTGTACAGTCCACTCAACCACAGAGCCTATATAAGTGGCACATCCCTTATGTGGTCACAGTACTCCTGTAAAAACCGTCGTGAGCTCTCATTGTGTGTTTTCTTTTAGTACGGTAACCAGAAAGTGTATAAACAGTCCCGACATATTTTGTTACATATGTGGTTGTTTTGTTCCTGTAAAGCAGAGGCGAAATATTACTGATTTTGTAAAAAAATTGTATTATGCATACTTTGATATAAAACTAAGTGATCAGGATAAATCGTGGGCACTGCATAAGGTATGCCATACATGTGTCAAACATCTTAGAAAATGGAGTCAAGGTAAAAAGGTGCTTGCCGTTTGCTATTCCTATGGTGTGGCATAAGCCAGTAAGCCATGCTGAATGTTACTTTTGTGTATGTGACATTAAAGGTTACAATTCAAAAAAATAAAAAGGACATCAAATATCCTGATCTGCCTGTAAAACCTCCACCAGAAACTTTGCAGTCCACAACTTCTTCCACCAAAGCAGAAGCTAAAGAGGTTAGTGAAGAGGAATGTTATCAACCAGAAAAGTTACTCATTCAGTCTACTTAAAAGAAACTCATGACAATCTAAAGTTGCTTCTGGAGAAAATTAAATATCAAGATCACAAATGGCAACTATATGGAGACTTAAAAGTGTTATGTATGTTGTTGGAGCAACAGGATGGGTACACTAAAATGCCATGCTTTATTTGTGTATGGGATAGCAGACCTAAAGCACTGCATTGGACAAAGAAGCAATGGCCTCGGAGGCACAATCTTACACTGGGGTCAAAAAATATTGTGCATGAAAGTTTGGTGAAGCCAGGTAAAATACTTGTACCTCCACTGCATATCAATTTAGGCATAATGAAGCAATTTGTTAAAGCAATTTAAATGAAGCAATTTTCTAATTCGCCAAATTAGAAAATTGGTTTTAGGCGGTCAGTTTGAAACTACTATGACTTGTGTTGAAAGGGAAGCCTGGATTGCTTTTAAAAGTGTAATGGAAAACTTTCTAGGAAATCATAAATCACAGGATTATGAGAAAATTTTTCAAAATATGTTCGAAAAGCTTCGCAATTTAGGGTGCAATATGAGCATCAAAATTCACTTTTTGCATGTCCATCTTGATTTTTTTCCCCGAAAATCTTCACAGATGAGCAAAGAACAAGGGGAGAGATTCCATCAGGACATAAAGGAAATGGAGCAGAGGTACTAGGGAAGGTGGAATGCAAGCATGATGGCCGACTACTGCTGGTGTTTAAAAAGAGAAACCTGGCACTGTACATAAAAGAAAAACAATTAAACGTTCTTTTCAAACAAAGAGACGAAGGTCTGATTAATGAAAGTTTCAGAATTTTGATTAATACTTGTTGGTATTTACGTATTTTTTGATATATGAAAATGTAATCCTATCAATTTGTCATTACTAAATACAATAAAGTTATTATACTTTTGTAAAATACAATATTTTTTTATTTCTTAAATTGTGATGTATCTGGATGTGATAGAAAAAAATCTAAGTCATATTTGAAATCACAGCAACATATTTCCGCAGTAGGACTTATTGAAATTCAAACCCCAGTGAACAAACTTAAATTTGTAAACTAGTGTAATTTATATTAGATTTGCTTCAGCTTTGTCTAAATTTAAACTTGAATGTAATACCAACTGAAAGATAAATATGATAGCACTTTGAAAAAACAGGTGAGTGGAGTTTATTCCATTTCCCATTAAAATGTCTATTGTTGTGCTGTACATAGTTTATGAAATAGAAGATTATTTTATACAAGCCACCTGAATCATGATAACTAACTAACAGTGCCTCAAACAATTGAATTTGCTGATACAATTGGGTTTTAAATCATTTAAACAACAACTTAATTTTTTACTTGAGATGTATACAAACTTTTTTTCTGATATGATGGTTATCTTATCCATTTTTGTTAAAATGGAAAGAATAAGATTACCATCATAACTTAACATCTGATGTTCCTTTCATTATTGATTCAAATGAAATGCTTTAAGTAGATAATTAATACAGGCAAGTGGGACTGTTATTGGGTTTTGGTATTCATATCATTTACTAGAATATTCTTCTATTTGTTAGCACAAAAAATTCCAATATTATTACCATGAGTTTATTCATTAGATAACCTGACAGATTATCTAATAATTATATAATTAACAGTTCAGTTTGTCAACTTTTTGGGGCATTCTTCCAGTGGTGGTAGATATTTAGGTCCACTTATGAGTCAAGTGTATTGAATTTTGGCAGTGTTTGGTTTGGTCATTTTGCAGCATCTAAATTCTCTGGTTGCACTTCCGTACTAATGGGAGTTTAGTAACTGTGGCTATATCTATGTAAGGTCTAAAAATACTTTGCCTAGTATGTGGGAGGTGACCATCCAGGAGAATCAGCATAAGCAGGGGTCAGTGAGGTGTGGAATCCAAACAACACAGGAATGGTGCCTTTGTGACACTAGGAAGTATTAGGTGGTGACACAACATCTTGAAATAAAAATCCAAAATGCTTGGTTACCCAACTTGATGTCAAATTTAAAAAAAAAGTTAATTTAATTTGAAATATTGTGAAGTAGCTTATTTTGCATATCAAAATCAGTACAATTCTTACAGAAATTATTAAAATTCAGAAAGGCTTATGTAGTTTAATATTAAGGAAAAATTGTAATCAAAACCTTTCCCTGGTAAACACAAAAGTGATATATGCTTTACATTTTTTTTTTTTTTTTTTTATGAAAACCCCAAACACGAAAGGTATCAAAACCTATAGTACTTAGTACTGTGCATGGGTTGAAGGAGAAGTATGGGGGGGGGGATGCCAGAAACTTTGCTCTAGAGACTAAACATGGGTTTCACCACTTCAAGCCTCCAATAAGCAAAGTGGTGGTATTTCACCGGTTGATGAAAGTCATCTACCAATACATATGAAGCTAATTGCTTTTCCTTGCATAAAACAAAAAAAAAATAAATTTTTAAAAAATCATTTTCTTATTTTTCATGGAACTTGCAACACTTTTCGTTTCTTCAGTGCATAAGATTATCTTATAGATCCTTTTAAAAGAGATCCTCAATATCTATCTGAGAAGACACCTTTTTTAGACAATCATTGGAGTTTGCTTGGGATGTAATACTTCCTTTTGTGATGAATGTATACATTTTGGAATATGATAAATCTCTTTTAGGAGCAGTTTTGAATGGGCAAGCAAGAGTGAATGATTCATTATATGGTAGCTTTAACTTACCCCTTCTTGACTGAAGTTCATAGCCAAGCAGTACACCAAATGGAGCCAGTTTTTTATATCACTTGACTTTATAACATTACAAGTGAATTTTTCCTATTTTATTTATATCCTCAGGTATTTAAACTCATTTTTTCCCCTTATTACTGCTCTATGTTAATATCTACTAGGTCATTTGTGACTTCCATCATTGACTTACAAATTATTTGTGGGAGTAAGAACTCCCTCAAATTTAAAAAAAAAAAAAAAAAAGGGTTAACCGTAAGCAATGGCATACAAACTGTGGTCCACAAACAATTCTGTTGTCTATGAGAAGGTGGATTCTGCTTGTTATGTGCATCACTCGTGAGTTACATAACAAGAAAAGGCCTAACTCACCTGGCATGCTAATTTCGAGAAGTTGTTAAGAGACATTTTTTTTTGGTCACATTTCTGGAAGCTGAGATATAGGCAATTGTACATCGAGTGGACTATGTGCAGATAGACAGTTAGATTTTTAATTTTATTTTTTAAATCTGTATATTTTGAAATGTGGAAAAACCAATTTTGAAGATTGGTCAGAAATATTTTTGTTTGTTAATATTGACAAACAATATACAATTGTTTATCACAGTAAATTTAATAATGAGAGCAATAAAACAAAATGATATTTTAATTTGGAGGTCTGCTGATAAAGCTAGGAATTAAAAGGAGTCTGTGGCCAGAAAAGTTTGTGTGACACTGCTAACTGCTGTAAAGGATAGGTTGATAGCGATAAACTTCATTTCATTTCAGTGACTTTGGACAGAACCATGGTCAAAAATGACTCTGGGAAGTTTTCATCTCTGTGCTTTCACTTGTGCAACTTTTTGTCAACAAGCTCATTATGTCACACTCGTGGCTTTCTTTAGCAATGGGATCTGCTTTCTGAAGTGAACAAGACAAACCAATGAGGTGTACATTTGTGGCAATGAAACAGTAATTTTGCTACTAGCAAGGTATATTTCTATTTGATCAATGTTAGAAAAGGTTCAGTGTGCATTTGTGCTATTTATTCTGTTTGAAAGGTATTGTTTTAGGAGAATGATTAGACAAATTGAAAATTAACTGGTGTAACTAATCAACATATTTATTTTTTATGTAGCCCTAATATTACTGACCAGGAAAAAACTTTCATTCAGAAACATTTGTGTATGGCAGTATTGTGAGCTTCTCAAGAGTGATATGTGAGAAATCATAATGCTTGTCTAAAAATCAGCATTTTGCTTTACAGAATTGTGAAATAAAAAAAGACTGCTAAAAAATTCAATTAAACTGCTCAAGCTGTAATTAATTTAAATTTAGTATTAATTATTGGCATCTGACACAAGAAGTGAAATGCTGATCCAGTCCTCTGGGACAAATAGTTGCCCCAGACAAATTTCAGTTCATAGATTCTATAATTTTTACTCTAATAACAGAGCTGAAACTCGGTATAGCAGGAACCAGAACCGTTTTCTTGAATTTTCCCACTTAAACAGCATCAGTAAGAAAGAGAAAAAAAAAAAAAAAAACGACAAAAAATCTTCGCATGTCACCTTCCGTCCCTGCTAATAATTATTAGCCGGGATGGAAGGTGATGAGAAATTATAATTTCTCATTTCTCAAATTTATTTTAAATATTCAATTCCACAACACAGATCTAAGTTTGTTACCAGTAATCAACTGCCCACCCACCCCCCATGTCTGAAAGCAAAATTTTCAGTATTATCCCTCAACCATCCATCTTTAATTTATATCTATGTCCTTTGTGTGCATTGTCTGAGCAAGAGTAAGGATGCCATTCAACAGTGCTTCTTTAACCAGTGCCTCCATTAATTTTCCTGGAACAGAAAAGCCTTAACACCTCAATCAGATCTCCTCTCAGGGGCATAGTTTCCAGATGCTGAAATTTGCAGAACCGAAGTCTTTTTTGGTAAGAATGCCCTTTTGTTTCCATTGCTAATCTCATTGCTCATCTTTGCACCTGTTCCAACAGATCCACATCCTTCCTAAAATAAGGCTTCCAAACCTGTATGCAATATCCAAGATGTGGCTTTACCTTATACAGCAAAATAATTACATCCGTGGTCCTGCTGTCAAATTTCCAGTATATCATTGACAGAACCCCTTGAGCTGTCCTAATCGCCTGTCTGCACTGTTCAGAGAACTTCATGTCATGTCCCACAGTGTCATATGCACTATATGTAGATGACTTCAGTATTTCATATCAAGCACAGAACATGGGAACAATAGAAAGACAACTACAATGTGCAATTAACAACGTCAGTCATTGGGCCCAGAAAAACGGGTTTAGAATATCAAAACAAAAACAGCAAGGTAACACAATACCAGTTAAAGTGTAAAATTTCTTGGACTTCTTCTAGACAACAAGTTGACCTTTGTAGAACATATAAAAGAACTATGAATAAAATGTATGAAACAACTTAATATTCTTAGTCTTAACAACAACATCTTGGGCAGACCGTTATACCCTGCTCAACTTGTATAAAGCACTAATAAGGTCAAAAATAGATTATGGAGCACCGGTTTATGCATCAGCAAGAAAGAGTGTCCTCAAATGGCTAGATCCGATTCACCATAGTGCAATACGAATAGCAACAGGAGCTTTCTGCACATCCCCTATATACAGTCTCTATATAGAGGCTAATGAATCACCACTGTTCCTGAAGAGACAACAGTTGTCACTGCTGTATGCTTACAGGATAAGACCGATAAGAGAACATCCGACTTGGACAACTTTATTCTCACCAAAATGGGAAAACATATATAGGAACCACAAAAGAGCAAATCAGCCTCTAGGCATCAGACTACAGGTGCTACTGATAACACATGATCTCAAAATAGATAACGTTGCAAACCAAGAAGGACATATAGATCCATCATGGATAAACCATACCACAGCTTATGAACTCCTCACACAAAACTGAAATAAAAATACTTTATCAGACAGCAACTTTCAACAACTGCATGCAGCACATAGAATGCAATATCCCAATCACATACCAATATATAAAGATGGTTCAAAATCAGAGAACCATGTAGGAACATCAGCAGTATACGCAGATATTAAATTGTCACGCCAACTCCCAAAAGAATGCAGTGTCTACACTGCAGAATTAATTGCAGTTCAGGTAGCCCTGGAACATTTCAGAACCACCTACCACTTGAGAACAGTAATATACTGTGATTCATTAAGTGTAATCCAAGCCATACAAGTGTAAACACAAGCAATATAACCCATCCAGAACTCTGGAAAATTAAACAGATACAAGCTTCACAAATAAAAAACAAAGATACTTTTCTGCTGGATACCAGGACACAAAGGGATAAAAGAAAATGAAGAAGCGGATAGAATTGCAAAATCAACCACTAACCTTCAAGAACAATATTTCACAGTTCCACATAAGGACTACAAACCAATCATTAAAAATCGCTGTCTAACTCAATGGCTAGAACTCTGGAAAAAACAAACATGGAATAAATTATATGAAATAAAACCAAACGTTGAGCACTAGAAAACGAGCATAAGGAAATCAAAAAGAGAAGAACTTGTTCTGACCAGATTGCGGATATGCATACGCATTTCACAAATGGTTATCTATTACGTGCAGAAGAACCCCCAAGATGCCAAGTATGCAATACTATCCAAACAGTTAAACATATAGAATTCCCAACAGATGAAAATGATTGACACCAAATTTTTTCATAATTATATAAAGGAAACCAAAACATCACCCTTAAAGATCTTTTAGGTGACAAGGAACATATGTCAGATATTTTTAGATTCATACAAACAATCAACATATACCATCTGCTGTAAATAATAATATAATACCACAGAAACAGTTAACCTTTTACATTCGAACAAGATTTATATAAAGAGAACATTGTATAACAAATGAACTGGCACACTATGATCTACGTTGTCAATGCGCCAATAAACATCAAAACAACAACAACCCACCACAGAAGCAGTGTATATCTTTGGTGAAACCAAAGTTGGAGAGTTTTGCATTGAAGGGGCCATGCTCCGTCAGCAAATACGTTGTATATAGTCCCGGGAAGGAACTTATGGGTGATTTTTCCCTTTGGTTGTTTCAGTCCATCTATCTTGTTCCGGTTGCAGGTGGGTCTGCAGCCGGAACTTTTCTGCTTTGTAGTTGTTTGCCAGGTTTGTTGTAAAATTTAAAAAGGTGACAATTTGCCCTTTAGATAGGAAGTAAAGAAGTCCTGTTCTTATTATTTCTAGGTCTAGCGGGAGCATTCCCGCCAGCACCTGAAGTGGTGGAGTACTCACTGATCTGCAGGTTCAGGTCAGTAAGATGGTGCATTGGGTCATGTCCAGGGTTCTTCTGTTCACCACTAATGTGGTTTTATCATACCACACCGCAGAAGCATATGTAATCATGGGTACAAATGTCGTCTTGTAGTATAGTGCCAGTATACGTTTGTTAAGACCTCATTGCATCTTATAACTCTAGCCACCAGTGTTGAGTAGTTCCTGATCTTTGTTCTTAACAGTAGTGTGCCCAGCACTAAATCCTAAGTAACTTTACTAATCACAGTCCAAGAAGACCAGTGCTTGTTTATAACTACTCTCTTTCTTCTGCCACACAACCATCCCTTTATCCATAGCAGTAACTTGCTTCCAACGACACTCTGCTCCAATTTGTACAGCAGGCTTTTCCATGAACAGTGTCAAAAGCTTTACTTAAATCTAAATATATAATCTCAAAATTATTTTTTGCATCTATTTCTTTTGTTACTCAGTTACAGTATCCAATGAGATTGCTCAGACAAGGTAGCCCCTTAACAAATCCATACTGTGATTGCTGTCTAACTGTATTCTGCCTAGATGGTCTTGCACTGCTTCTTTTGCCATTGACTCTTATATTTTCTCTGGAACAAAAGTCAAACTTGTAGAACTTAATCGCTTCACCTTTGAAACCCCCCCCCCCTTTGCAAATTGGGGAGATATTTGCACATATCCAATCCTCCATAGAGACTTTCCCAGAATCCAAGGATGCTCTCATAATTATGGCTAAAGGTTCACCTTTTTTTGCTTGTTAATTGATTACTTTGTGCCTAAAATCACAAGCTGCAATTTGGTGGTGGGGGGGGACCAATCCTTTTATGTCTCAGAAAATTGAGACTAGCACTTTTCCAGCTGATGGTTGGGTTTGAAACTTTTTCAGGGTTGGAGATCTCTTGTGCTTCCACTGCATGCTTTCTAATTTGGAAATCAGGATCATAAAAATGTTCCAAGTTTCATTAGCAGTCACCCAATGGGATAAAAATATATCTAGATTTAACAAGAATTAATTTTTAATTATTTTTGATGAATTCACCTCCGATGTTTGCCATGCCTGGAAAGATTTCTGGGAATCCATCTTGCACAAACTTTGGAAATTCCCCAATGGTCATGTATTATTGTTAAAATGCTTCTATGGGCAGATTTAAAGCGCCCAAGTCTGAGCAATTTAATTCTTCTGTTTTCTAAAATTCTTTCTTCGGTGATGACAGTTGTTTTTGAATCGATTGCTTGAGATGGCTGACCAGACCTTAGATCATCTATAACTGACTCCTGTCCTCTTTTGAACTCTGCTAAGTGTCTTGCAATAGTAGCAATTCTTTCATGAATTTCTGTAGTATTTCTGCTCTCTTCAGGGTTTCAGGGTTGAAACCCCAAAGTCAAAAATTTAATTTCGAATTGCTGGATATTCATTCTTCTTCCACAGTAAAAAAAATTAAATTTAGAATTTTGTTTTAAATTAAAAAAATTTTTTTTTCTCATTATTTTATAAGACATTAAGTTATCAAATAACCTACTCTATAATTTATTAGTACATTTTATATACCCTTTTCTCTGAACCTTTTGATCCCCCCTGTACATTTGGCAATACATTTCTATTCTTCTTACATAACTATAGCTAGAATAACAGCTGGACTGTTCTCACATTTCAGCAAAATATAATTATAAATTGGAAGTGTGAATTTGTTTGAAAATAAATAAGATAGAATGATTGCATTCTTTCTATTAAGTGAAAATCTGAAAACACATGGAAGTTATCAGAAATCAGAGAAAGCAAAAATTAATGAAGCAAAATAACAGTGGTTTGAAGCTTTCACATAATAGTATCTCTCCTTTAATATGCAGTTGCGTGCATGGTAAAAATCAAATGTGAGGATTATCAGTAACATTTTTAACTGTTCACTTTAAGGGGGAAAAAGTGTGCTTGAGTTGTGCCAGTAAGTATGATTGCTTCAGTCATTTCTTTGATTTTTCTTTTTTAATAATAGAATAATATTTTGAAGAAAGCTTATGCTTTTCATAATATTATTGTCATTATCATTATTGTCACCACTCTCATTTTCATTATAGTGTGATTGCAACTCAATTTCTGATTTATAGCCTATTTCAGCAAAATATAATTATAAATTGGAAGTGTGAATTTGTTTGAAAATAAATAAGATAGAATGATTGCATTCTTTCTATTAAGTGAAAATCTGAAAACACATGGAAGTTATCAGAAATCAGAGAAAGCAAAAATTAATGAAGCAAAATAACAGTGGTTTGAAGCTTTCACATAATAGTATCTCTCCTTTAATATGCAGTTGCGTGCATGGTAAAAATCAAATGTGAGGATTATCAGTAACATTTTTAACTGTTCACTTTAAGGGGGAAAAAGTGTGCTTGAGTTGTGCCAGTAAGTATGATTGCTTCAGTCATTTCTTTGATTTTTCTTTTTTAATAATAGAATAATATTTTAAAGAAAGCTTATGCTTTTCATAATATTATTGTCATTATCATTATTGTCACCACTCTCATTTTCATTATAGTGTGATTGCAACTCAATTTCTGATTTATAGCCTGGTTTTTGGATATTCATTTTTGCAATAGTAGTAATGAATATGGTTTTAGTATAGTGTTAACAGTTTATTTTTGAGGTGTTTTTAGCTTATATCTTTTTAACAGATTTTGTAACATTTGATTTTAAAAATATTCACAGAGAAATTATATTGTTAATGCAAAACAGTGGTTCTTAACATTTTCAATTTTGTGCTTCCCCCTTTTAATTGCTAAGAACACCACATCCTACTCCCCTTTTCTGCCCCAAATTTTTTTAAGAATTTTTATAAAAATATCAATAATTTTATTTACTTATATAAATGACTTAATGCTCAATTTTACATTGAATTATAGAAACATTAATATAAAAAAATATAAATGTAACTTTGAAAATCCATAACTTTTTGAATATTTCTCTGAAGGTGGTCAACCATACAAGGACAGAGAGAAAATACTGGCCAGTTCAAAAAAAAACACATATGTGCCAGATTTATGCATTATATATTAATAATTATTTCCAAATACCAATTTCTTTTTGTTTTACGTATTACTTAGGCTACATATTACTGCAATTATGTGTTTGCACTGTATAAAATCATTCATTTTGTGAGATGTTTGATATTAGTTTGCATTATATATAGTACAGTAACATATATTTAGCTTTTAAGGGATTCGATTGCTGAAAACATATTGCACTCTATAGCTCATTAAAAAAATTGGATAATCACAACATCCATACTGGAAGCAATGTTTGAAACTGCCATAAATTTATTCTTAGGGAACTATGATACCTACTGGGACTAATCTGGGTTAACATTAATATGAGTTAACATTTTGGCTTAATGCTGATGACTGTTTCTGTGACAATTGTAGGGATCCTAGTTACTGTATTATCTAATAAAAATAATGAATTACCCCTAAATATTTAAGCTATATGCATAACCTTCAAAAATCCAGAATGTGCTATGTCTTCTAGGATGCCGTTATGAGATTCTACTGTATTTAAGTTGCAAAATAAATTGCTTTAAAGACGTTGCAGTTATGTAAAAAAATTGTCTAGATTTTGAGTAATAACTGATTTTAGTTTAAAATGCCATGCACCCACATTGGAATTCTTATACTTCTCAGAGTCTATAACCCCACATACACATGTTAAGAATCAGTACTCATTTTGATATTTTAATGTGTAGGTTACTTTTCTTGATTGTCATTTGCTGTAATAAGACTGCTATTTATTCTCATAAATTGTCTTGAATATGTTTTTCAGTGTGTAAAACAAAGAAGAGTCCCTGGATATGTGTTTATTGTGGTGTTGTCAACTGTGGCAGGTAAAAAGTGCTTTAAGCAAATATCATCATATTTTTATTTCCCTGTAGTTACAAATATCTAATTTTAGACTGTAACAAAATATTGACTTCAATGATATAAAATATATAAATTGAATGTTTTCTATATATATATATATATATATATATATATATATAATTAGAAATATTTCTGTTATTAACATTCACTTTGTGTTTATGGTGCCTTTACCAGTTGTGAGAGTTTTTTTTTTTTTTTTTTTTTAATAGGTTGTCAATCACTTTTGTTTACCTACAGCATAAACTGCTAATGTTGAGTAACAAAACTCTTTCACCGTGATCAGGACATCTTTCTTCTTTTCTACCTGTTACAGAGAATAAACCTTGTTTTAGAGCATATTTCAAAATAATGTAAACTGCTCTACATTAGATGACTGCAAACTTAAACAATTTGGTCAAATTACTTATTATATAGAAAACACACAACAAAATGTTCTTGGTTTTGTGTTTGTTTTCTACATAATAATAGGTAAGCAGAATAGAAATGTTATAGATCATGGTAAAAGTGTTTTGCTAACTCACTGTTAGTATTTATAAGAATCTACAAAGACAAAAATAACAAGTTTATTAATTTAATGTCTGAAATATGGCCACTAGATATTTTGTGTACAGTTATTATTTTAATATGATAATTCAGGCTTCATTCCATCTAATTTATTCCAGAATTGTTCAAAAATTCATTCCAAGAGATCAGCATCATAAATAAATTAAATTTAACCTGGTCCATTTGTAGTCCAGGTAACCTTTTGGTACTTTAAAGTAAATGTCTTTAGTAACATTAAAATTAATACACAATATAAATGTGTGTACATATATAATACCTTTAAAATTATTTAGGCTTGTGTTCTTAACATTTTTATTACCTGCATAACATGCAGATTGGCCCATAACATTTCCATACAGACATTTGCATTAGTTGAAGCATATGATGCAAGAAAGCAAGCTTATACAGGCATCAGCCAAAAAAAAAAAAAAAAAACCTTGCCATTTCACCCATCCAGCCACTCCAAATGTTTGTCTAGTTCAGCCTTAAATTTATTTAAGCTATCAACTTCCACAATAACAGATGGAAATCTGTTCCAGCAATCAACTACACGCTGGGTAAAGGCAAAGTTCCACACATCTATTCTACAACTGTCTTTCCTCAGTTTGAATCTATGCCCCCTCAGGTTCTTAATTTGAGCGAGTGAAAGTATCCCATCAGCATTGAGCCTGCTCAAACCATTCAAGGCCTTGTACACCTCAGCCAGATCACTTCGCAGGTGCCTAGTCTCCAGATGCTATAACTTACAGAATTTAAGCCTCTCCTGGTAAGAGAACCCCTTTGTTCCTCTCACCAATCTTGTTGCCCTTCTCTGTAATCATTCTAGCAACTCTACATCCTTCCTAAAATGAGTCCTCCAGACCTGTATGTAGTACTTAAGATGTGGCCAACTTCACTCTTAGAACCACCTTTATGCCTCAAAAATTACTGGGTATGTGCCTCTAGGAACCTTACTTGCGTTAAGGTGAAAGTTTTTCTAATAAATGGTGATCTGTAATTTCGAAATCACTAATTTCATATAACTCAGCCTCACTTTCCCTGCCTCTTCTGAGCATGGAAGGACTTCCATCAGTAAAGACTAATGCAAAGTACCTATTCAACTCATCAGCAACATCAGATTTGTTATCTAAGACTGTCCCAAACCCAGTACACAAGGGTCCGATCCGATTTGTTTACTTCTTCTTTGTATTTAAATACATGGAAAACTTCTTGTCCCCATTCTTTGCTCTGTTAGCCAGTGCTTTCTCATACTCAGCCTTGTCCTCCCTAACCTTATCTGTGGTACTATTACAGATAAACTTTTAGCTGTTGTAGGCTTCCGTACTTTTCATCTCTCTGTAACTTTCCCATTCTGGTGTTTTCTGCTCTATTAGAATGGCCAGCTTCATATTCATCCATCATGGCATCCCCCTCATACTAACTATATTTTTCTTAATGGTATATATGCATCCACCCAATTAATAGATATTATGCAGCGGCTTAAACTGTCATAGTCCCCTTTTCTGAAATTAAAACCCATGCCTAACTACATTCTTCATAGTCCAACTAATGACTGCGTGATCACTACATGCCAAAGGTTTCTGTACTTTAAGCTCTGGGATGTCATCTGATTCTTGAGTAATGATGAGGTAAAAAATATTCTTATCCTAGTATTTTCTCTAATATGCTGGTAAAAAATAATGATCATCTAGTTTATTTAAAAATTTTGGTCCCCTTGGTGAATTTCCATCCCATTTATTCCAGTCATTTAGGGGCAGATTGAAGTCACCCATAATAAGACAATCACACTTGCTTACACTTACTATTTTCATGTAGAGGCTCTCATAATTTTCAGTCTTTTGGTCTAGATTACTCCTGCTCTCATTATATCTGTACTTACAACTAAATCACATCACACAGATTTTATGTTGGCAGAAGTAATTTTTAACTCAGCAAAAGCTGTTTTTGCACTCAGGTATGCTTTTGATAAGAAGCATGACCCCACCATCCCTTCTGTCTTTCCTGAATATATTATACATATCATAATAGAATTCATCTCCAATTTATGGGTGGTACCACATTTCTGTTAGTTCCTATTATGTCAGCATTAGTTGTCCTAACCAGTAATTTGAATTCACCTATTTTGTTGACAACACTCCTTGAGTCTTTGGCTTGTTTGCCTTGCTTTATCTTCCTGCTCATTTGAACCATTGCCAACATCTGCTGTTAGGACAACAAACAAGAATTCTTGATATGTGTGCAACAGTACTTTGACCCATATCATCAGATAAATGTCTACCTATATTAAATCCCTTGTTATAAGACAATATGATTTACGTAACCCACTCTTTGTTCTGTTCAGATTTTTGTTATACTCATTAGGCCAATAACACACACATTCTAATTTTTGTTTTTCCAGTGCTTCTGTTATACCAAACTGATTCAACATTGCACTGGCACCTGCATCATCTGGTTGCATTGCCAGAGATTCTGTGTGCTTCTTGACCAAGAGCATAAGTCCTCTCCCCTCATATCGCACCTGTCACTGCTGTACACATTGTACTCAAACTTTGTATTCAAATTCCATATCTCTTATGTCTGAGTAGCTCCACATTTCTGATATCCCTACAATGTTTGCTTTTGGTGGCTTAACCACTTGAAGTTCATCAAATGTTTTACTGTACTCCTAGTGTTAGTGTACAAAGAAGTATACATGCACCTTTTTTTTTTGTTGTAGTTTTCTTTTTCTTTTGATGTTTTTGATATTTGCTTGCCTCGTGTGGACTCACTGCAGGACTTATCTGTCTGACATCTCACTTTCCTGGCTCTTGTATGTCCCAGTAGAAGCAGAATCACTTTTTCTTCTGGCTGCTTTTAGTCAATCTGTGTATTCCCACCTAATGCTGCATCAGCAGCTTCAGCAAATATTCTTGCACTCCTTCTATTTGATATATCCTGTCTCTGTAAAAACAGTTTCTCCTGTTAAAAGCACAGACCATGCTGTGAAAAATTTTATCCCATGAACCTCGTGCAGTAATCTTCAGAGATGAATTAGGTTGACAAGGCTCTTATGTTCTCCTTCTTATCATGTCTTGGCAGAATTGTAGAAACTTTCAAATTTATTCCAAACTCACAACTTTTTTCAAAATTACCCTGTACACATTAAAAAAACCTCAAATCTGCTATTCTTAATATCATTAGTACCAATATGTACAGCAATATCACCTTTTGCGTGATATTGCTGTACATATTGTAAAATATGTAAAATATGCTGTTCAATATGTAAAGCAATATTCACTTTAGCCCCGACAGACATTCCTTGGTTTTATTCCACTTGTCCTTTTGCACAATATATTTCAGGTTTCCCAGACATCTATGAAAACAGTTGTTGCAACAACTGGGTTTAAAACAAAAATTCACTTTAATCATTGTGGGGCAATATTTAAACTGTGTCTTTACAAAATGCAGGTACAATAGTCCCTGACTGACTTTGGCAAAGAAAAGTGATTTGCCTTTTGTGATTTGGTTCATCAGTATTTATAATGCAGCAATTGTTCAATATTGTGTGGTTCATTGATGAAGTGCAATCCTACCTTAGTGGTTATATCAATGAACAGAATTTGTTTTTATGGGAACTGTGAGAACACCCACATAGTTATAGAGATCACCTTTTGCATTTTTACAATGGAGTGGTGCAGAATTTCATCAGCTAGACTTGTCTCACCAGTCTTCTTGAGTGACAAAGTTAGTGTAGAATGAAACCTAAATAACTCCTTAAGACTGCTTTTTTCCAACTCTTCAAAGTGTGGTAGAAATATTTCTCCAGCAAGATAGGGCATGATCGTTTACAGTGAATGCAATTCATTTCCTGAAGGGACATTTTAATGTGGTCATCTCTGATTGATAGCCTAGGTAATATGGGATTGAATGGTCTTGGCCACTCTATTTCTCAATATGGATCTCTCTGATTCAAATCTGCAAATACAGATTCTCCTTCAAAAATCCCCACAACCATGTGGACTCTTGAAGGAGTGTCTTCTGGAATAAATCTCATACTCTCAGGAACTGAAAGGTTAAATCACACTTTGTGAAGAGCATCTCTGAAGAAATAGTGGCTACAGTTATGATAAACTTCAACTGATGTCTCTGAATTTTTTGGATACGATCACATATTGAACATATTTTTACATGAATAATAAACTCCCATGTCTTACATGCTAATGATACCAAACTCATCAGTGTCAGCACAATATATCAAAAAATGAAGGCATTCAAAACTCTTGCACCTTTTCTTGACAACCTTGCAGAATTGGTGAGCAATAATAAATGTCCATGTGCAAACAGTATCCTTGATTTAGTAAATTTTCTGCAAGAGTAAACACCTATGGTATTCCAGGTAATTCAAAATTAGTTAGTAATTTATGCAGAAATCAAGGTTGTTTTTCCATTATAAGCAATTATTTCAAATATTCACTTTCTTATTCACCTAAGTGAAATGACTCCAATTGAAACCTACTCTTTTCTGTAGAATGCAAAGTTTTCAACCAATATGATCTTTCAATGATAATAGACCCTCTTCAATACATATATTATGATCTCGAGTGTTAAGCACTGAAATTTTGTAACTGACTGTTAATTATAAGCCTGATTTTAAAATGTTTTGGATTTAGATCATTACTGCAAGAGAATATATTATTGTTGATAAACAGTAAGTACTTCAAAAGCATAATGATTCACTTACCTGACAATAAATGATAAAAAGTTGGAGTTTCTATTAAGCTACTTCTTGAAAAAATGTATTTGAAGAGTAGATTTTTGGAATCCTAGAAACATAGCAAACCAGTAAATAAATGGATTCCTTCTTTGTTTGTTTCCAAATTGGTTCTCTGTTCTGAGGCTTCATTTTGACTCCTTGCCATTTTTTCCATTATTTTATGTTTTGCATACAGATATTTATTAATAAATGTCGATAAGTCATTATCAAAAAAAAAAAAAAAAAATAAATAAATAAAATATTGATCTGTGTTCAAAACAGATGTTTCTGCAGTTTATAGCATTTAAATGGATGCCTGCCTTACTGTAAAGAAATGTGTTTGTGTCGATCAATCCATTTGGCTTGAAGTCAATATACTGATGGGTACTGAAAGATCATTTTAGCAATATCAAATGATCTTTCTTACACGGTCAGGAAAATTCAACATAGTTTTGGATGCATTGACAATCTTGCAAATTCTTCATCTCAAAAGTCCTTTCTTGGCCATTTGAAGGTCCAGGCATATGTTAATTTCCTATTAACAGGAAAAAGTGAAGGTGGATCTAAAGATACTACAGTCATAAATGTGCAGTTTACAACAGGCACTTTATGCATATATGTCAAAGCAGCTAAAAATTGATTTGCCTCTAGTGAAGACTTTACCTTAACACTAATGACTTTGCACAAAAGGCATTGCTTATTGTAGAATGCTGTGCAATTTGGACAACCTTCATGAGTGATAGGTTAGTGAAGTAGTCCATCTTCTTTCCTGTAATTTGAAAGGATCATACAGCTTGATATTAGCAATACTATCATATCACATTCACTAATTGCTTGGAGGCAACTGATGTAGAAAAGCCACTTTAAGGGATTTTGGAAACACTTCAGTGTCAAATGGTATGAATATCAATTATAATTCATATAATCACCGTGAATTATAATTGATATTCATACGGTGGGAAATGTTTCATTTTCTATTATATGAATGCTATGTAAAGGAAGTCATAGCCTGAATTTGTCACCAATTTCTCTTGATTTCAAAGGGAAAATACTTGAAAAAAAAAAACTGCTGGGAGTAAGTTGAAGCTTACTCCCAGGATCTGGTTTTCAATTTAGTGTATTGATTTATCTGATCAAGAGATGGAGAAGATAAAAAAACTGAGAACCTGACTTCTGATTGGATATCTTCAAGCAATGGGTAGCAGTGAATAAGCTTTTAGAAAATAATCAAATATGGGGGGAGAGAGAGAGAGAGAGAGAGAGAGAGAGAGAGAGAGAGAGAGAGAGAGAGAGAGAGAGAGAGAGAGAGATTGGTTGCAAACAAGTATTGGCTTCCACTGATCTTTGTTGCTAAAAGGATATCAAAAGGAAGAAGACTAGGATGCAGTCAACTCTAGATTTCTTTTGCAAGAAAGGGAATTATCAAGAATGCACAGCTCTCAACTTCTGAAATTCAAATTTTTGGAATGAACAGGGTGTCCAGAAAAGACCTAGACAACTTCTTAAATCCATTACATAAAAGAACAATTAAAAAAAAAAAAAAAAAAAACAATTTACAGCCATTGACATATTATGGTAAAAAAATAAACCCCAAGTTTATTTTTTTTACCATAATATAGGTAGTTCTTGTGATGCTAGAGTAGTGTGATTGAAAATGGCTCAGTACAAGGCTCAATGTATGGCATGGTTCATCAAGATGAAATCTGACATTCAAACTCAAAGAAATCATCGACCAAAGTACAGACAACAATCACCATCTCTTACCAGCATTCATGAGTGCCATTGAAAGTTTATGGAAATGTCGATCACAAAAAAGCATATGAACGTTCCAGTATAAATGCTGAAGATGTGGAACAAGTGCAGGGAACATTTGCTAGGAGCCCTTCTAAATTAATCAGAAATGCCTCCAGGGAGCTTCAGGTACTAAGATCAAACTGTGCAGTCCTGTATGAACATTTAAAGCTCTATTCATATAAAGTGCAGTTCATGCAGACCTTAAAACCAAAGATGAATTGAAGCATTTTGAATTTGCATTGAATGTGCTTCACTGTATGGATAGTGATGAAAATTTTTCTTAAGCAGGTTGTTTTCCAACGAATCCACATTCCATGTTTTGGGAATGAATAGACATAATGTTCCAATTTGGGACTTGGAAAACCTGCACATTGTATGGGAATTGGAATGGAGCAGCAAAATGGTGAATGTTTGGCATGGACTTTTCATGATTATTGTTAAGTATCCTTCCTTTTTTCTTGAACAAGCTGTGAATGTGAACACTCAATTGGATGTTTTTGAGGTTTATGCCTTTCCATAGCTTGAAGAACTTCAATCTAATGTCTTTTTCCA
Source organism: Mastigoproctus giganteus (assembly GCF_048544385.1). Classification (NCBI taxonomy): domain Eukaryota; kingdom Metazoa; phylum Arthropoda; class Arachnida; order Uropygi; family Thelyphonidae; genus Mastigoproctus; species Mastigoproctus giganteus. The sequence goes on along the minus strand of NC_143583.1, from coordinate 115,795,953 downwards.
GCAAGATGGTGTGCCTCTACATTGGGTTTTGACAGTGTGCAGTTCACTTGATAGGCATTTTCCAGGCCAATGGATCAGCGGTGATGATCCAATGATGGCCAGCACGTTCACCAGACATTACCCCACTAGACTTTTTTTCTGTGGGGCTATTTGAAAGAGAGTAAACAGAATGAAGGTACACAACATTATGGAACTGCAAATGAGAATTGAAGCAACTATTGATCCCAGCATGCTGGCTTGTGCTTGGATGGAGGTAGAGTATTCGATAAACGTTGTACGTGCCACAAAGGGGTCTCATGTGGAAATTTATTAATATGGTAAAAAAAAAAAAAAACAGCCCCTTTTTGAGTTGTTCTATTGATGGATGTAATTTGTTTTTTAATACACTTGTTTTTCTTTTTGTAATGAATTTATAAAGTTGTCCAGGACTTTTTGGGACACCCTGTTGATTGAGGGTATTCACCCTTCAAGAGGTAAATTGGTATGCACATTATATCTTTAAATCAATAAATTTATCATCAAATTAGCTTTGTCATCTGATTAGCTTCATTGATATTCATCTACAAAATGAGTCTAGTATTCAGGTTTATCACTTCTCTGGAACCAGTTATCTTTATAACATTGCAAGTCTATTGTTCCATATCCATTATTTTTTTATCCATCACACTTTTAAGGAACCACGTAATGACAAATATTGACTGCACGCTGATTGAGTCTAATTTCATAGTACAGCATTTCTTCAAATGAAATGTCACACTTTGGTAACTAGATCTGTTTCTTTTAAGTTTAATGGACAGTTAGATTAAATGGATGAGCCTTGCACCCCAGTACAGTCCATTAAAGCAAGGTTTTACTGTATCAAATATTAATTGTGACATTTCATGTGGTTTGCTAGTAGTCTGTGATGGACTATGTTTGGTATGGTGGTTTTCGACCTAGATACAGACAGACAGATACAGGTAATTGCTATATGTTAAAAAAAAAAAAATAGTTAAAAAATATGTATAAAATCAATATTTGTTAAATTAAAACTGGACTACAGTGAGAAATGTTTCACTATGAAGTAATTTCTCTTTTCATCTGATAATTTGATTTTTCTCTTGTTTATACAGGTACGTTAATGGACATGCTAAAGCCCATCATGAAGAAAAAGAAGAACACATGATTTGTATAGACTGCAATAGTTATGCTGCTTATTGGTAATTTTTATCATATATAGGGCAGTTATATTTTTATATTGGGGTGGGAGGTCAGTGACCATGGATTTTCATTGTTTCTATAAACAAGTATGCAGGTTTGTTCATTTTTGTACAGTTATTTCCTGTTTATCCCTTCTTCATATTCTGTACTTGCATGCATTCACTTAGCTATACCACGAGATGTTATCCGTAAAGTTAGTAAGAAGATGGCAGTGATGTGTAATCAAATGATTGATGCTGATTTCCAGTACACTATGAGAAATGCTGCATTGTCAAAAACATATCTGTACGATTGATGTACTTTATTCGGTGAAGTAGTGAGCAGTCTTCCTCCATGCTGTATGGCAACAAACAACAATGTTTATTTGGAGAAGAAGCTTGTGTATTTCCTTGTGTGAAATCCCACAATAAGTGAACATTGGTATCAGTAAGTATAGAGACATTCATTCTATCTTCTCTTCCAAAAAATGAGCACAAGGTGGGTTCCAAAGATGCTGGCATTCAATCGGAAAGCAGCACAAAGCATTGTGGTTTCCTCTAAATGTTTGGGACTTCACAGAATCTATTTCTTGACCAGGTTATGATGTATGATTAAATGTGGGCACGTCTCTGCCCACCTGAGAGCAAATGGGGAAGCTTGGAATGGCATTACACAAACCCTCTTCCCCCCAAAATAAATTCAGAACCAAGAAATCCATCGGCAATGCCATAGCTTTGATCTTATAGGTTTCTAACAAGTTAAGTAGTGTAAGTTTTCTGGAAAATCTCTTAATAAGTATCCAGAATTATTTGAATCTAGAAGATGATGATGAAGGCAGTTGAGGAAAAAGTCATGTAAGACCCATTCTTCTTAATAGGGTTTGGTCCCATACTGTCAACCACTGAAAGTTCTTTCATTGCTCTGAGCTGAAATCCAGATATCCAGCTCTTTGGATCTTTAAAAGAATTTTTGGGAAGGGACAGAACATCAGAAATGTTTGTGTGCAAAGTTAGATTTATATTGCATTGGGGATTTGACTTATTCAGTGGTGATGAATGTGATTTTTGTGCAAAAACATTCCTCTAGTATGTTTACATACCATGAGGATGAAGTATTATCTTGAATTTGTTTTGTTTTGTATAATTTTCTAAAAGCTTTTAATGCAATACATAGAGATAGACCTGAGAAAGGAGTGGGGGGGGGATTACAATTACTATTATAAGGTTTTATAATAGTTAGAGGGTATTACTTTTCCAGAATATTTCACCTTGTTTTTTTGTCTGTTTCATCTGGAATACCCTTTCTGTCCTACACTGATAAGCATATTGGAAGTTAATACTGAAATCTTTATAGTCATGGATTTTAATCTACTTGGCAGTAATGTCCTGGAATACTCCCTTCCTCTCTGGTGATTAGTACACACTTCAGATGAACCTTCATTCTTATATTTATTATATCATTAACTAAAAAAAAAAAAAAAAAAAAGTGAAGGGGGAATGCTACGAAAAAAAAAACTAGATTGGAAGGGATCCAATATATTCCATATGCCCTTTAAAAATCAGAAAAGTGAACGAACCATTAATTTGGAAATATTTGAAAATAAAAAATATTTTCATCAAAAAATATTTAATTTATTATTTATTTTTTTTGCAAATTTTTTTATTCCGATTTGTCCTTAAATGCCCATGTCTAAAAATTTGAGATGTGTGATCATTAATATGGAATATTCTTAAAAGATCCAAATTTTTAGCTTTTGGAAGGGGGAAGAGGGAGGGATTCTCTGTTAGCCTTTTTTGAAATAATTTCAAAGATGTGAAATAAATTATTGTGAAAATTTTTTATAAAAAAAACACTTGATATTTTAAGAAAATATTATTAAATATTTATATTAATGTTTTGGTTTTTTTGTTCTGTAGATTTATAAATACACTGCTCATTATTGAAATTGTCCCATCTAAAAGGAGCACATGCTTTGAACTCATAAGTGGAGTGAATGGTATTAATGTAGACAAGAAATGATTGTGCATCAATACAAAGTGTGGTCTCTGTGAACAGTGATGCAATTAGGTGAACATTGTGATAGTGATTTAAAAGGGTGGAAATTGCCAAACCTTGAGCCAAGTTTCTTGCATTTGTGCTGTGAGTTGGATAACAATGGTACAATGTTATCCAACAGCAGCTGTTATTCACACCTATTCACATCAGTTGAGAGGCAGTACTTAGTGAACGTCCCATCATATCAAAAGTGTGTTTGATGAACAATGGATCTGGTAAAAATGTGGACCAGGGAAGCATGTGTGCACCATGTAGGCACTGTTGGGATATAAGGACTGTATATAAACTGTGATAGAGCTAAAATCATGATCCTACAGGAAAGTAGTGTTTGGAATGGAGCAGAAAAGGCAGAAGAACTGGTTTTAGAATTTTTTCAACATGATGCTGTGCCATCAGTAATGACAGAGATGAATGGCTGATTGTAATTGATGGCTTCTCATACTCCGATTCTGGTATGCCACTCCCTAATGCAGGCTGGTTACCTCTGCTGGAGTGTTTCCAGATGGACATTACTGGATCCCAAACAGAAATGTGATTCATCACTAAAGACAACATGATACTATTCTTGTTCCCAGATGACTCTTTCCCTGCTCCACTGCAGTCATCAATGATGATAGAATGGCATCATAGGCAGACAAGATTGCAAGGTTTCAGCCCCACTTCTTGCAGTCCCCGCCTGATTGTGCTCACTGATAGAGGTGCAGACAGGGATAATATTGTTGTGATGTAAATTTGGCCGATTTTAACAGATCAGGTTTCTATTGCTAGTTTCCAGAGTGGTTGATTCTTCCATTCCAACCTTGTGATGCCACCAGAGCCCTGGTGACATTAGCCATATAGTGCATATATTTGGCCTTCTGCTGCATTGGCCAAAAAAAAAAAAAACAAGAAAAGTAGATAATAAAATAGACATATTCATGGTCCCTAGTTATGGAGTTCTTTATAATAGTGAAAATTTTGCCTTCATTCATTTGAATAAATCTCTCTCTCTCTTCTCTCTCTCTCTCTCTCTCTCTCTCTCTCTCTCTCTCTCTCTCTCTCTCTCTCTCTCTCTCAGAGTATTATAACCCTCAATCAAGTACTCTGTAAGATTCCTTGTTGCCAATCTCTATAGTCCATATAATTGAAGTCTTTTCTCATATGGTCACCTTTTTGCTGATCTTGCAGGGTTTTGTTAATGGGGTTTAATGATATACAGGAATTTTTCCTGCAGAAATAAGGAGGTGATTATCCCATTGTATAAAGCAATAGTTAGGCCATGTCTTGAGTACTGCATATGAGGTTTGGAAGCCTCATTTTAGGAGAAACTTGGATCTGTAGGAAGGTGCAGAGAAAAGCAACAAGATTGGTGAGGTGAGCAAAAGGGTGCTCTTACCAGTAAAGGTTTCAGTTTTGCAATGCGATCCCTGAAGACTAAGCACCTGCAAGGAGATCTGACTGAGGGTGTTTAAGACCTTCAATGTATAGAGTAAGCTTAGTACTGATGGAATCCTTCCTCTTGCTCTAATTATACACAAGGGGACATAAACTCAAACTGAGGAATGATAGTGCAGGTTGAATGTGCAGAAATTTGCCATTAGCCAGAGGGTTGATTGTTGGAATAAAAATAAACCTGGTGCTAAGAGGTGGGTAGTTTGAATAAATTCAAACTAGATAAACTATTAGAGGGGAGGGACAGGTGAATTTGGAAAGTGTTGGCTTATTTTTTTTTTGCTGATTCTGTATAAGGTTGCTTTCTTACCACTACTACATTTGCCACTAATAATAATGTTCCAGCTTATACAGTAACCTCTCAAAAAAGGGATTTAGCCAAATGCCTTGCTAAAATCCAAAAATACTATGTTGAAATTGTTCCTTACATGTAGGTCATGAGTAACTGTGTGAAAATAGCTTACCAGATTAGTTAAACATGATTTTCCCCTAACAAAATGTGTCATTCAGAATGTCATTTCTATCTAAATGTCCCTGGATTGCACTCTTAATGATTGCCTTCAAGATTTTTCTTACTGCTGAAGTCAGATTAAACCAGCCTATAGGTACTGACTTCCCTCGTAGAATGGTCTTTATGCGTTGGGCCTGTTGGCAGTTCTCCAATCCAAAGGAATCTCTACTGAGTCTAATAATGCCCTCATAATGAACCCCAGTGGTTCAATATGCTCTCTGGCTGCCTGCCATAAAATTACTGGGTATGTGCCATCAAATCTAGGAGCCTTACTTGCCTTTAGGCTTCTAAGGCTAAAGCATGTAAGGCTTGCATTGTCAATCATGTCCCTGATAAATAGTAATCTGTAATTTCAAAATCACTAATTTTATGTCTCACCATATATATGTCGCAAGCCTCTCCTCGCACACGAAGGGTATTTCATCAGTAAAATTGGTGTGAAGAACCTATTTAATTCATCAGCAGCATCATCTGGGTTAAGAATTTTCCACACCCAGTACACAAGGGTCCGATCTGATTTTTATTTTCATTTGTTTTTCTTCTTCACATACACGAAAAACTCCTTGTTCCCATTTTTTCCATTCTGGAAAGTGCTTTCTTGTACTTGGTCTTGGCCTACCTAACCTTATTTGTGGTTACTATTACAGATCAACTTGCAGTTGTTGTAGGCTTTAGAACTTTTTATAGCTCTGAAACTTTCCCATGCTATCTTTTTCTGCTATATTAGACTGATCAGCTCAGTATTCATCCATCTCAACATCCTTCTTGTGCTATATTTTCTTAAAGGTGTATGTGCATTCATAGCATCTATGATTATTGCTTTAAAGGTGTTCCATTCTATTTACCAGTTGGTAGGTAGGTACCCGCCCACCAATGATAGGCCAACAAGTCTTGAAGCAGTGCCATCTGGGTGGTGGTATCCACCAAGAATAAGTAACAATAGTCTTCTCTATTAGTGAAGTATTACTTATTCCAGTTAGTGCAATAGCATGGCAACTCGTTGTGAAGGTAGTCACAATATGAGTTGCAATTAAATCGATGCTATTTCAACTACTTTCGAGTTCACTACGAACAAAATATTGTGTATCTAGACAGAACGTTTATTAATTAACTATTAGGTGTAATAATATGCTTTTGAGAGTATGGTATATATTAGATATTATTGTATTAGATACTTTCTTTTTTGATTGCAATTGTCTTATATGTTTTCCTTTAGTTATATTTGTGATGACTTCGTTGTAAATGATACAAAGGATCTCACCCAACTAAGAGAAAGATTACAAGAATTGAATGAGTAAGTTCTTTTGGTTTATAAATATTTTGTAACATTTCTACCCTTGATGTTTGGTATTATCTAGTTGTTGTATTATAATAGTAATGTTCTTTAATCAGAAGGAAAATGCGATGACCCTGAAATTAATAATGAAATACTGCCTTTCTAATTTCTTAGCTATAAACCAAAATAAATTCATAAGAGAAGCTGCAAAAGAAGTAGATAAATCTTCAGCCATAATAATCTGATAATCAGAGCATCCTTAGATTCAGGGAATGTACCCGTCGATTGAGATGTGCAGAAATATCCCTTATTCACAAGAGTGGTTCAGAGGGTGAAGTGGGTATCTATAGGCTTGTCAGGTGAACCTCGGTGCCAGGAAAAATGATGGTCATTAGTTAAAGATGTAATGCAAGGACACCTTGATAGGAGCAGAGTTATAAAGCAATCACAGTTAAAGGTAGATTTATGCCTTATCTGATTAGCTACTGTGAGGTAGTCACAAAGGAAATGGATGCAAAAAAAAAATTTTGTCATCATCTACTTAGATTTCAGTAGAGTCCTTGATACTATACTACATGTATGATTGCTTGTATAAATTTTAAAGAGTGGTTATTAATGACTACTGCTGTTCATGGAATAATGTGATGAGTGAGATTCCACAGGGATTGGTGTTATGTGTCCTTTTGGAGACATAACACCTTTTGTTTTTAATATTTATTAATGATATTGATGTAGGTACATCAAGTTTGATGTTTAAGTTTTCTGATGGTACATGGGTGGGGGCACATGGTTAATGATAGTAATCAGGGTATGCTACTTTGAGAGAATCTAGAGGTATTAAACAGATGGGATTGGTATAAAAGGAAACTGAGGTTTAACAGTGATAAATGAAGGTAGTGCATTGGGTAGGTAGTAATCCCAAAGTAACATACCACTTTGGTGTTAGATTGCAGCTGTTAAAGGTCAAGATGTGTTTAATTTCAGGAGGGGGATTATCAGTTCAAGATGTTATATGTCCTCTGTCAACTGAGCAGATGCCAGAGGAAGGGTTAATTCATGTATACCATCAATAAAATATAGCATGAAGAGAATTCCTAGTTGGATGAATGCAGAGTTGGCCAGTCTAATATAGCAGAAAAAAAATGACATGTTATAGTTACGGAGTGATAAAAATTGAAGCCTGTGCCTGTTACAAATTGATGATAGTTCAGAAAATGTAAGGTTAGCAACGGCTGAATATGAGAAATCACCATCTGAGTGAGCAAAGAGTTTTGCTCTCTGACAGAACTGTGAATGCAAAGAAGAAAATGAATCAGATCAGACCCTTGCATAATGAGTATCAAAAAGTCTTACATAACTTAGCTGATGTATGAACAGGTACTTCAAACTGATCTTTACAGATGAAAGACTCTTCATAGTGAAGACTGTGAGTTTAGTTGAGCAGTATGAAACTAGCAATATTGAAATTATAGATTGCGCCTAAAGTCAATAAGTTTCTTGGAGTTGATGGCATATACCCGAGTAATTTTTAAGGAGGCAGTATATAGTGTATAGTTTGTTTGTGTCTAGTGGCACCAGGGGTTTCCCCCATTTCTGCATTACTTTTGTTGCAGAAATAGGTGTACCAGTTCACAGGGAAGGCCAGAGATTTAAAAGTGTGTGGATTTTGTAAGTGTTGTGTATCGTTGTTCTTCTGGCCATTTAGCTGCTAGACCCCTGCTGGGGCCCAATGTTGTTCCAAGGTACCAAGTAATTTTAAGTTTTCACTCTGGCGGGTCCTGCCACCTAATTTCCTGAGATTTCAGTGGCAAGGACCTAAAAAAAAAATTTTAAATATAATAATACTAATAATTTAATAGTATTGGGAAGTAGTCGCTGAAAGGTTAGGCTGAGAGGGGTTTTCACATGCAGTTGGAATTTTGACAATTTTTTAAAATTTTTACATTGTGTGGGGCGTTCACTGGTGTTTAGCATTAGCATTAGTAGAGGCATATGATGCAAGAAAGCAAGCTTATTCAGCATCAGCCAAAAAAAAACCCACTCCCATTTCACCCCTCCGTTCGTTCGAAATACCCGTCCAGTTGAGCTTTAAATTTGTTTAGGCTATCAACTTCAACAACAAGTGATGGAAGTCGGTTCCACCAACCAACCACCCGCTGGCCAAAGGCAAACCTCCGCACATCTATCCGACATCCGTCCTTCCTCAATTTGAATTTATGCCCTCTGAGGTGATTATTCTGAGCAAGATGAAGAATCCCATTGGCATTGAGCATGCTCAAACCATTCAAAGCCTTATACACCTCTATCAGATCACCTCGCCGGTGCCTAGTCTCCAGACTCTGTAATTTGCAAAACTTAAGCCTTTCTTCGTAAGAGCAACCCTTTGTTCCATTTACTAATCTTGTTGCCCTTCTCTGTACCCGTTCCAGCAGCTCTACATCCTTCTTGAAATGAGGCCTCCAGACCTGTATACAGTACTCAAGATGTGGCCTAACCATTGCCTTATACAAGGGAATAATCACCTCCTTATCCCTGCTAGAAAAATTCCTGTATATCATTGACAAGACACCATGAGCTACTCTTGCAGCTCGTCTGCACTGCTCAAACTTCATATCTGCCTGCACAATTACCCCCAGGTCCTTTTCATTCTCCACCACTGTCAGTGTAGTACCGCAGAGTTGATACGTTGCTCTGGGGTTACTGTTTCCCATATGTAGTACTTTACATTTGTCAATGTTAAACTTCATTTGCCACCTCTCAGCCCATCTGTTCAACCTTTCCAGATCCTGTTGCAGCAGCATAGCGTCAGTAGTGTCCTTAACGACCCTGCCAACCTTTGTATCATCTGCAAACTTGGACATTAAACTTGATATCCCATCAATATCATTCATAAACACCGAAAACAACAACGGACCCAACACTGAACCTTGAGGAACTCCACTAATAACATTAGTCCACGTTGAGCAGTGTCCATTGATTACCACTCTCTGTCTTCTGCCACTCAACCATCCCCTTATCCATAGCAGCAATTTGCCTCCAATGCCACACTGCTCCAATTTGTGCAGCAGTCTTCCATGTGCAACAGTATCGAAAGCCTTTCTAAGATCCAAATATATAATATCAAAGTTATTCCCTGCATCCAGTTCTTTTGTGACTACATCATAGTATCCAATCAAATTGGTCAGGAAAGACCTGCCCTTAACAAAACCATGCTGCGTCTGAGCTATAACGGAATTCTTGTCTAGATGATCCTGCAGTGCTTCTTTAACCAGTGCCTCCATTAATTTACCTGGAACAGAAGTTAGACTAACAGGTCTATAATTACTTGTGTCAGCCTTTGATCCTCCTTTGTGAATTGGGGTTACATTTGCACATCTCCAGTCTATGGGTACCTCCCCTGAGTCCAAAGAAGCTCTCATAATTATGGCTAGGGGTTTGTATACTTCCTTTGCTGCCTCCTTAAATATAACTGGATAGATCCCATCCACCCCAGGTGCCTTTTTTATGTTTATCCTCAACAATCTCTCCTCCACTTTCCTCTCAGTTATTACAAAATCATCCAGCTCACTGCCAATGTTTACTTTACCTACATCATTCTCCTTCCTGAATAACTCCTCATGCGTGAATGTAGATGCAAAATACTCGTTTAGATTGTTAGCCACCTGAGCAGGATCCTCAACTGTTGAACCATCAATATCCAGTGGACCAATCTGATTCATCCCTTTCCTTCTCAAGTTCAAGTATATAAAGAACTCTTTTCTGTTTTTCTTTGCATCCTTTGCCAAGGATTTTTCGTAGTCTGCCTTTTCCTGCCTAATCTCCTTTGTGACTTGGTTACAGACCAACGTATATCTATCATAGGCTTCCTTGTCACCCATTAATTTGTATGTATCCCATGCATTTTTCTTCTCTGCCACATGTCTCATTAGTTCATCTGACAACCATTTAGGTCTAAACCTTGAACAATATTTCTTAGTTGGTATGTAAAGCCTCGTAGCCTCCAAGATTAGTTCCTTGAATGCTTCCCATTTTGAGTTTGCTGTTGGTAACATCATCAGTTGGTCCCACTGTACAGAATTTAAATACTGTCTCAGACCATCATAGTCTCCTTTACGAAAACAAAAACCCTTCCCTTTACCTCTGATGGTAGTTACCTCCTTGAGTAAATCCCACTTCAACACACTGTGATCACTGCCACCTAGTGGTTCATTTATCTGCAGGTTCTTAATGCATGAAGAATCACTACTGATAATCAGATCAAGAGTATTGCTCCCTCTTGTTGCCTCACGAACATGCTGATGTAGAAAACAATCATCCAATAAATCCACAAAAGCCTTGCTAGTGTGCGAGTGACCAACCCACAAATTCCAGTCAATATCTGGGAAATTAAAATCCCCCATTATAAGACTCTCTGATTTACTGGCCCACTCTATTTCCCTGTACAATATCTTATTATACTCATCAGAGTCATTAGGCCTATAGCACACTCCTACTCTCAATTTTGATTTCCCTATGCTTATGTCACACCAAACTGACTCGACACTGCCCTGTCCATCGATGTCGACTGGCTTCACTTCCTTGGACTTTATGTGTTTCTTAATTAATAGCATAACCCCTCCTCCCCTCCTGTCCTGTCTATCCTTTCTATACACATTGTATTCCCCAAATTCCAGTTCCGCATTACTTATATCTGTGTGACACCACGTCTCTGATATCCCAACAATATCTGCCTTTGAGCAATATTTGAGCAATACCTCAAATTCATCAAATTTATTTACCAAACTCCTAGCATTGGTGTACACGCAGGTATACATGCACCTGTTTCTATTCTTAACTACCCTAACACAACCCATGTGTTTACTTGTACCGCAATGACTACTAGCAGTCTCTGAAATATCCTGCATCTTGTTTTTCAGACTTCTGCTCATTTAGGCAGAGTAGGGGGGGAGTGAGACTGAAGACGGAGAAAGTCAGAATTATGGAGTCAATAGGGAAGGCGACCCCAGGTCAAAGTTTTAAATTTAAATTTAGACAGTGTGGGGTTACGCTGTGAAAGTGAACAGAGTAGGGGAGAGACTGAAGGCTGGGAGGAGGAAACAGGAAGTAAGGGGTCGATAGAGAAGGTGACCCCCTGTGGTTAGTAGGGCAGGCCCACATCCCACCAGGAGGAAAAGGAGGGGAAGAGACAATGAAGCCATCTCCTCTCCTCCCCTCCCCAGGGAAGTGGAAAGAAAGTACCGTGCAAGAGAGAGCACAGGTATAGGATCTCCTTTGGTGTTGGTAGCAGAGCTGCAATGAGGTCAAGTCAAGTCCATGGTAGGTCTTCTATTTAAGTTCTAGTTCTTCTAAAGAAACGTCAATTTCTAGGGTTGTGAGTCATTCCTGGGACAAGTCCCGTACTTGCAGTTCAGATTGTTGAGGTTGCGATTGCAGTCCGTCATCAAGTTTTCGGTTTTAATCTTCTTCTGTTTAAAGGAGAAGTCCTGGTTGGTGATATGTTTTGTCTTTGGGTTGTCATAGTCGGGTGGCATTTCTCCTTTTCCTCAGCATATGGCAATTTGCACCCTTCTCACGAATCGTGACAATGCTTTATAATCCTCTTTCGTTTCAAGGAGGAGAAATTCTTGTCCTCTTGGAAGATATCTCACTTTTGTAATCTATTTCATTAGCTATTTCATTTTTAGGATGGCAAATCTCAATGGAATGAATTTGGCAAGTCTGATATCTTGTGATTTTATTGCATTTCAAACATATATTGTATAGTCCTTTCCTGTGATGACAGTATTCAAAGTAGAAAAGAATATGGCAATCAGCCAGTGCTTATATATGAAGTACACTGCAAAGCGTTACAATTTTGGTTACCCGAGGCAGAAATACAGATATGATCTACAATTAGAGGAAGTACTTGCACTGATGACCTTCCTTCTTATATATAAATCTTTATTGTTGGGTGTATGTAAATTATAAAATTCAAAATAGTACAGGTAGAAAGTCCAAAATCCTGCTCTGGTAACAGTTGTCCAAAAACTGGCTTTTTTTTTTTTTTTTTTTTTTTTGTGAAATTGATTCATTTTAACTTGGTGCAAAACTTTTTATCTGAATAGTGTTATTGGATGAAGAAATGGTCATTTTTTTTTTAGGTCTTTGTAGCTGGGACAGTCAAACATAAGATGGTTCCAGTCTTCTAGCTCTCCACAAGTGCAATGTGGGTTTTCTGTGAGTCTGAAGCCAGCGAGCTTTGCATTGAAGGGGGCCATGCCCTGTTATTAAGTACGTTGTATGAAGTCCTGGGAAGAATCATGATGGTGGTTTTGGGTATACTCTATTTGTCTGTGGAAAAAACTTGCGGATGATCTCTCCTTTGGTGGTACCGGCCCATCTGTTTTTCCACTCCTGCAGCAGGTGGTTCTGTAGGCATACTTTTTCTGCCTTCCTATTATTAGTGGGATCAGTTGTAAAATTCAGGAAGGTAACTGGGACTCCTTTGGAAAGGTAATAGAGCATTCCAGTTCTAACGATTTCTAGGTCTAGTGGGAGCTTTCCTGCTATTACTTGTAAGGCTGGAGTACTCACTGTACTTCAGGCACAGGTTATGGTGCGGAGGATGGATCACTGGGTAGAAGCCAGCATTCTTCTATTTACTACTAGCGTGGTCTTATCGTACCATATGGCTGAAGCATATGAGATTGCAGGGATGAAAACTGTCTTATAATAGAGATGCCAGCTTTCTCTTGTTGAGGCCCCAGTCTCTGAGACCCTGGCCACCAGGGCCGAGTAGTTCCTGATGTTCGTTCTGATATATTTAAGGTGTGGCTGAAAGGATAGTTTGCTGTCTAGGAGAATACCTAAATATTTGAGCTGTGGCGCCAATTTTATCATACTCTCATCAATTTTAATTTGGGGCAGTTTATGCAGGTTGAGAGAGCCTTTAAGGAGAAGGAATGAGGTTTTCATAGGTGATATTGTGAGAAAGTTGTGGGAGAGTGCATTGAACCATTAAGGTTAATTATGAGAGCATCATAACAATAATAATAATAATAAATGAACTTGGGTTTGGAGAAATGCCAGTCACTAATATGGACAATTATGGTGGCAATGATAAGGAGTGCAATAAGTGACATTTAGATAGAAACAGAATTCTGAATGTTGTCAAACATAGATTTTGAAGGGAAAATTATGGTTAACTAACCTTGTTAGCTATTTTGATACAGTTACTGATCAAGTTAATGTAGAAAATAATTTCAACATTGGTTATTTGTATTTTAGTAAAGCATTTAACTCAGTCTTGTATGAGCTTATTATATAAGCTGGAAAATGTTGAAATGATGGGTAAGATGGATTGCAGGGTGGCTGAAGACCAGGATGCAGAGGATTATGATTAATGGTCAATTGGATTGGTCTAGCATTAGAAGTAGGGTCCCTTATGAGACAAATACATGGGCTGTGTTAGGGTTACTTTTATTATTTATTAACCCTAACACAGGAATACTTACATATATACACTAATACTAGGAACAAACATAAGATGGTTTTAATCTTCTTCCACCTGAATAAATGTGATGAATTTCAACCTGGTTAATTGATCAAGTATGGATCATTGTAGAGATATCGTAAATATATGGTGATACTCAGACATAAAGGATGCAGAATTTAAATATGGGAGGATACAACATGTACAGAAAGGACAGCCAGGGCAGGAGGAGGGGGATTCAGATCTAAGGCAGTGCATCCACTTTACATGGACAACTGTATCACAGGTGTTAGTGTTGAGTCAGTTTGGTGTGACATAACAGAAAATAAGTTTGGTGTGGAAAACAGAAATAAGAGCAGGAGTGTGTTATAGGCCAAATGATTGTGATGAGTATAATGAACAACTACAGACAAGTAGAGTTGGTTGGTAAATAAGAATCTTTCATAATGGGGGCTTTTAAGTTTCCAGATACTGGAATTTGTGGGTGGTTAACTCACATAGTAGTTAAAGTTTTGTGGATTTGGATGACTGTTTTCTACACCAGCATGTTAGAGTGGCAATGAGAGAAAGCAATATTCTTGATCTGATTATCAGTAGCGATGCTTCATGCACTAAGAATGTGCAAATAAACAACCCCAAGGTGGCAGTGATCACAGTGTATTGATATGGAATTTACTTAAAGATTGAATTGTTGTGAAGGGCAAAGAGTGGGGACTTTTGCTTTCATAAAGGTGACTAAAGTGGTTTCAGACAGTTTTTAAATTCTGTGCAGTGGAACCAACTGATGATGTTACTGATAGCAAATTCTAAATGGGAAGCATTCAGGGAAGTAATCATAGAAGATACTAGGCTTTTATACCAGCTAAGAGATACTGTTCAAGGCTTAGACCTAAGTGGATGTCAGATGAATGAACTGATAAGAATTTTCACAGAGAAGAACAATACATGGGACGTATAAACCTGAGAATACAATAAATGTAAACTAATCTGCAATTAAGTCACAAAGGATATTATGCAAGCTAAGGCAGATTATGAGAAATTTCTGGCAAAGAAAGCCAAGAAAAGCAAAGACATAAACACTAGAAGGAAGGGAAATGAATCGCATTGCTCTACAAGAAATGAATGGTTTAATAAATATTTTGCAACTACATTCACAAAAAAGGGACTTTTTTCAAGATGGAGATGCCAAAAGTGTATCAAATTCTAACAGAGAGCAAATTGATTTTGTGATAGCCAAAAGAGAAATTGTCAAAGCAAAAAATAAGTAAAAAGGCATCTGGGGAGGATGGGATTTATCCAGTTATGTTAACGGAGACAGCAAAAGATGAAAGCAAACCTTTTCTCATAATCATGAGAGCATCCTTGAATTTTGTGGGAGGAGGGCCTTTATGGACTGGAGAATTGCAAATGTATCCCCAATTCATAAAGGAGAATCTAGGTGACAATAGTAAATATAAACCTGTTAGCTTGACTTCTGTTCCTGGCAAAATTAAGGAATCACTGGTTATGGAAATAATGCAGGAACATCTAGACAGGAATGAAGTTATCGACAGTCACTGCATGGATTTGTTAAGGAGCTTCCTTGTTTGACCAATCTGATCAGATACCGTGATGCATAAAAGTATAATAATGTAAAAAGTATAAACTTCCCTTTTTTTTTTTTTTTTGCTGATGCTATATAAGCAAAAAAAAAAAAACTTTGGGACCAGTAGCTGATGATACTCTAACAAAGGGTATCTGTTACTGGTCCCAAATGTTTATATTTCAATTATGGCATGCTTGTAACAAAGAGAACCAAAAGTAGGCAACGACTGAAATATTGGGATCCACGGTAGCTGATGCCACCCTGAAGAAATGGTTACTGTATTTCCCCAAATCTTTTTTTTTTTTTTTTGCTTCATTTGGGCTGTTTAATTTCTGCTTGATTGCAGGTAGTAGCTGCACCTTACAAGCATAACCCGTTTCAGTTTGCACCAGATTTCTGTATAGTAGAAAGTGTTAATTTTAATTGATAATCATCAGCCCTTAATTTTTCTCCAGGGTAGTTTAAGGGGAGTTAGCATTTGTGAAACCAAGTACTAGATCTACTGAGCATCAGTTTTAGCCTTCAGCCTAATGTATTCATATTTGTCCAAAGAGCCTTGCATTCTATACATATGAAAATGTGATTCTGATTTTCCCATCTAATCATTTTACAGCTGGTGTGAATCAGCTGTATTATGCATCTAAATTGGAATTCTTTTGTGTACACATTTTCTATGGTTGAGAGTTTGTTATATATAAATTTATGCGAAAAATGGGTAGCACTTAAATTGGGTGACTGCACTGTTTCCACGCAGTGTAAATTCCACCTGTAATATATCTATAATTTCAGTCCACCTTAATATAAAACTTAAGGTTTATATTAGCAGTTAATCACACAGTTTAATTTGCTACTGTGAAATATACCATACTTGTATATCAAATAATTCTTTATTTATTTTATTTGATAAAAATAAGGACATATACTGTTTAATTAATATTGAGCAGTTAACTTACGGAAAATATAATAGTTGCCTAGTCATGTAGATGAGTCAGGTAGCTTTTCTTTTAATTGATATTTTTGTTAAATTTAGCCCTAACTATCACCTGAAACATCAGAAGAAACGAAATAGTTTAGCAGAAGGAACAGAAAATTCCAAAAGGAAAAGGCACAAAAAGGTAACCAGTACTTTTATAGTGAATAACTTTTAAGTTAAAGTAGCAGGACTCTTATCCTTATTTTTTGATATGCTAGCAAGTGAGGTGTGGTTAAGAAGGGGGTGGGGGAAAAACAATTTTTGATAAGTCCCTTAATTTTTCATATGGAAAGCAGTTACCACAAGTTGTGATACCTGCTTTCACTAATCATGGCATTCCAGAACAATGACAGTTAAATCTGCAATATGAGAGAGAGAGAGAGAGAGAGAGAGAGAGAGAGAGAGAGAGAGAGAGAGAGAGACATACAGGGACAAAAGGCAGAATTGCTATTCAAAATAAAAAAAAAATAATATCCATTAAAACCAGATAATGTCCATTCTCTTTCTATAATAGACTCATTATCAAAAAAGCCACTTTTTAGTAAACTTAAAATGACTTTAGAACAATGAAGGTATGCACACTTCCACAGGCCCCCAATGAGTTAGAACAGGAAATCCAGACAGTTATTTGTAGTTTGGAGATTTAGTATCTCAGACCCTTCCTCAGTCATTGCTTAATCATCAGTTAATCATTGGAGGAGAGAGGAGTAATTTAAATCTTTGAATGAGAGATCATCCCAGTTTTCCTGAAAAGTATGAAATAGCCAATCATGATTAGCTATTTCATTTTTAGGATGGCAAATCTCAATGGAATGAATTTGGCAAGTCTGATATCTTGTGATTTTATTGCATTTCAAACATATATTGTATAGTCCTTTCCTGTGAAGACAGTATTCAAAGTAGAAAAGAATATGGCAATCAGCCTGCACTTATATATGAAGTACACTGCAAAGCGTTACAATTTTGGTTACCCGAGGCAGAAATACAGATATGATCTACAATTAGAGGAAGTACTTGCACTGATGACCTTCCTTCTTATATATAAATCTTTATTGTTGGGTGTATGTAAATTATAAAATTCAAAATAGTACAGGTAGAAAGTCCAAAATCCTGCTCTGGTAACAGTTGTCCAAAAACTGGCTTTTTTTTTTTTTTTTTTTTTTTTTTTTGTGAAATTGATTCATTTTAACTTGGTGCAAAACTTTTTATCTGAATAGTGTTATTGGATGAAGAAATGGTCTTTTTTTTTTTAATACTGTTATATTTAAGTTAAAGTTAAATAATATTTAACCTAATACTTCTGAAAACTAATTTTGAAACTTGCAATATGCAGTCTGTTTGGCAACTAGCCCACTTCATCTAATTAAACATGTTACATTCTTTATAAACTCACAATAGGAAGTCTACTGGCTGCTAGCTTGTCTACAGTTTATCAAATTTTTTTCTAAAGCCAGTCAGCATCTCCTCTGAATATGTGAAATATTTGAAAGTTTGTAAACTTTACTGAATCAGATCATTGCACAATTACCTTGATGACACAGTGTTGGCAGAACTCAGCTAAGAAGAAAAATGAAATCTTCTAATAGACTTTCTTGAGACTCCTAAACAGCCAGACTTGGCTGACAGTTATGTAAAAATTCTTTGGTCAAGATTCGTGGTATTAGCATTATTATTTGTTTGGTTATTAGCATTAGCATTATTAGAGGCATTTGATGCAAGAAAGCAAGCTTATGCAGCATCAGCCAAAAAAAAAATAAATAAAAAAATAATAATAATAAATAAATAAATAAAAAATCACCACTTCCACTTCACCCCTCTGTTCGTTTGAAATACCTGTCCAGCTGAGCCTTAAACTTATTTAGGCTATCAACTTCCACAACAAGGGATGGAAGTCTATTCCACCAACCAACCACCCGCTGGCTAAAGGCAAATTTCCTCACGTCTGTCCTACATTTGTCCTTCCTCAATTTGAATTTATGCCCTCTCAGGTTATTATTCTGAGCAAGAGGAAGAATCCCATCAGCATTGAGCATGCTCAAACCATTCAAGGCTTTATACACCTCTATCAGATCACCTCGCTGGTGCCTAGTCTCCAGACACTGTAATTTGCGGAGCAATATGGCCTTAGTTGCTAATGCTCCTAAAAACCAAATAACAAACAAATAACATAACTAACTGTAATTTGCAAAACTTAAGCCTTTCTTTGTAAGAGCACCCCTTTGTTCCATTCACTAATCTTGTTGCCCTTCTCTGTACTTGTTCCAGCATCTCTACATCCTTCTTAAAATGAGGCCTCCAGACCTGTATACAGTACTGAAGATGTGGCCTGACCATTGCCTTATACAAGGGAATAATCACCTCCTTATCCCTGCTAGAAAAATTCCTATATATCATCGACAATACACCATGAGCTACTCTTGCAGCCCATCTGCACTGCTCAGAAAACTTCATATCTGCCTGCACAACCACCCCCAGGTCCCTTTCATTCTCTACCACTGTCAGTGTAGTACCACAGAGTTGATACGTTGCTCTGGGGTTGCTGTTTCCCATATGTAGTACTTTACATTTGTCAATGTTAAACTTCATTTGCCACCTCTCAGCCCATCTGCTCAACCTTTCCAGATCCTGTTGCAGTAGCATAGTGTCAGTAGTGTCCTTGACAACCCTACCAACCTTCATATCGTCTGCAAACTTGGACATTAAGCTTGATATACCATCATCAATATCATTTATAAATACAGAAAACAATAATAATGGACCCAATACTGAACCCTGAGGGACTCCACTAATAACATTAGTCCACAATGAGCAGTGTCCATTGATTACCACTCTGTTTTCTCCCCCCTCAACCACCCCTTTATCCATAGCAGCAATTTGCCTCCAATGCCACGCTGCTCCAATTTGTGCAGCAGTCTTCCATGTGCAACAGTATCAAAAGCCTTTCTAAAGTATTCCCAAGTGGGCCACAACCAGTGAGATTTCTCTGGTGACTGAGTTCATAGTTATAGTAGCCACCTTTTTTTTTTAAATTGCAGTTGTAATTTTATTTTATGTATAAACAATAATAATAAAGTTCAACATGATTCTCTGCTATAATCAGTTCGCTATCTATCAATCTATGTGAGATTCATGACTTCCATGCTCATTTCATTGATCTTTAATAATTGTGATTGATGGGTGAGTGAGTGGGAGGGGGGGGGGGTTACTAAGTTGCTGACAGGAATGGGCAGTCTTTTGACTTATTTCTAGACATTCAACTATATTTAATTGGAGGAGTTGCCATATCATACATTTATTTTCTTTGAAAATAAAGGTTCATTGATATTAGTTTAATTTCATTCATCTTTTTTTAAAATTATAATATATCTAAATTACCACTATTATACCACGTGCAGTTTTTTAATATATTTTATTTATGTGTTACCTAAACTAATATACATTGAGTAATGTTTCAGATATCTTGCCGATACCCATGATCAGACCTTGCTGCTGACTGAATCCTTCTGCCGGAAGTTTAGACCTAAAATCTTTTAGGTCTGAACATCCGACAGGAGGAATCATTGCACTGGAAATGAAAAACCATCAAGTGAACAAATGTCACTTGATGGTTAACTGAACAATCACAATAAATTTTTCTCAGGTGTGTATTATGTCCATATTCATTACTTCCCCCCCCCTTTTTTTTTTTTGTGTTCTATATTTTAATATTTTGCTAAATAAAACAGGAAAGGGTATATTGCATTAAACATTTATTTTATAAGGCTATGGAGTATATAACTCTTCCCACCAATGTTCAAGGGCATCGTTGGCCAACAGTATAGTATAGTACTGTGTACATGTCAAGGTGAATTACAGATAAAAGCAAAGAATGAAAGAAAAGAGAGGGAAGAAAAAAAAAGATCTTCAGCAGTTTCTCAACTCCTCAGAGGAAAACCACAAGCCCCCACTGACCACCAACCTCATTAGTATTTCAATGACCATTTGAAGCAAAACAAATTGCTTCAGACAACCATACTAATTCTATTTTTAAAATGGAAATAATAACTGACCCACTCACTATCTGCACAGAAGCAAAACTGAAGAAGTAAATTTCATAGACTACGCATGATTGAAAATAATGTCCTTTTAGCAGAAACTGAGGCAGCAGACTAATTGTACTACAAAAGAAAATTAGATGACCAGCTGAAATATGAACAGAGGAGTCTAGTGTAAAGTGTATCAACTGCATGAATTGCATAAAACTACAGTGTGAAGAACCATAACTGCAATGGGGTGAATGAAGGATGAGCTTGCTAGTGTGTGTGTGTGTGTGTGTGTGTGTGTGTGTGTGTGTGTGTGTGTGTGTGTGTGTGTGTGTGTACACAGTAAAAGTTGTGAAGTTGTCTTAATTTATACTTGGCCAATGTTCTTTAACTTGGTTACCTGTATATTTTCTATATCCTCCTTGGCTGCTTAGCACAATACATCACTGTCTGCCACTTGTTTGGAAAGGTCTGGGTTCAATATTCCTATCAACAGCTGAGGGAATTTCTCAAGTGCTCTTCATTTGAGACTGTAGTCTGTTGATCATGCAAATTGGCCTGTGAACACACACTTCTACAGACAAAATACACTTTTATAGATAGGAATGACAAATAATACAGAGATGTGAGCAAAATAATTTTAATTTGTCTGTCTTGTATCTTGCTTACCTACTTGCATGCTGTGGTTTGACATATTTTTACCTTTCTAGGTTGGAGACAAAAATAATTTTTTTCCCCATGCCAATCTGTAAAAACGAAAACCTCTCCCTAGCCACTTGTTAGTTATTTGGTTTTTAGGAGCATTAGCAACTAAGGCCATATTGCTCCGGGATATGCGGTGGTCATTCCCTGACCTTTCCGCATCCTCCGTATTTGGTGGTGACGGGCTCGAACCCTGGTCTAATCAAGAAGCGGGTGCTACGCACTGCTGCCCCTTCCCACCTGGCTACGGAGGCGCCTCCTAGCCACTTGTACTTGCAAAGTACCCTTAGTGCTCTTATTGTAGCTGCAAAAATACACTAACACCCTAAAAGAATCCAAACGTGCATCCTGTTCCCACTGATGTCGCTGCCACTCACTTTAATAGCATATGAGACCTCATTTGGCCACTGACATATTCCACCAGTGAAAATACCCTTGTGGATAGTTCAGTGGTTATAATCACTCTCCTCTTATACCAGGTGGAAAAAGGCCAGAGTCCAAATCCCATAAATGACGCAAAAAATTCTTAAGAGCTTTTTTTCACAAATGGCTGAGTTAGTCTGTCTTAGGTGAAGGTCACGTAGATTTTCTCCCAGAAGCTCAGGTTTTTTTCATTCAGCAAACCAACCAAAGAATACATGCAATTACAGGCAGAACATACTGATGCCTCTTTTGTGTAATACACACATAAAAACCCAATGACTTTAATGAGAATGGCCCTTCATTCCTTCTGCAAAACAGTGACCAATTAAACTAATAATGTAGGATGTGTTAGTCTGGCCCTTGCCCAACATTCTAGTTTAGTTCATCCTGGAGGTGAACTAAAGGGAAAAAAGGAGCAAAAGGTTGAAGAAGAAATAGATGATGCTCCCTTGAGTTAAAATTGGGACTCTGCTCTGGTAATTCCAGCTTTTGCACATTCATATTCACGAACCATTTTCAAACAGCATTGGTGGTATTGTATGAGTTGTACCTGCCACATTGTAGGGGGCATGGAATTGTCTAGAATGTTAAGGTATACATCAACATTTGTGGATCCTGCACAAACACCAAAGGTCTTGGATCACACCATGAAAACAGGGCCATACAACTTGCCAATTCCTCTGGATGTCATTGTTGGCCCAATGCACTCCAGAAGCAGATATTCTCCAGGCATCCTCCACACCCAACTTGCCCATCTCATTAGAATAGGGCACAGTGAGATTCATCACTGCATAACAAATTTCCACTGCTCTGTGAACCAGTTACAGTGTTCATTACACTGTATAAGAGAAGACTGCTGAATGTGTTTGATAATGTTTAGCTAATGTGCTTCTGCTCTCCCATGAAAACTAAGACAGTGGAACTCCATACATAACGTGCATGTATAGATGTCAACAGACCTTCCAGATCTTTGCTTGTACAAATCTCGCATAGTAATGCACATCTAAAATTTATCACGGATTGTTGAATTTGTTCTTCAGTATGATAGTGGTTTTGCAGCAAATTCACTGTCTTTGAACTTCGCACTGATTTTTGGATTTCCAGTTCCACTTTAAAATTGTTTTGTTGTTTGAATGTTAAAAATCCAGCTGCCACATTGTTTATTGGTATCAGTTCACTTTTGTTTTAGTAGCTAATGCCATCTTTTATCAGCAAACATACTAATTAAAGAAAATTAAAAACAAAAAAATTTAAATTCCTCTATAAATATGTGATTAAATATTTGTATATATGGTTTTGGACTCTGTGTATTTTAGATTTTGCACTGATTTGGTGCTGATTATCTCTTTTTATTTTATTTTATTTAAAATTTTTTTTTTTTTATTTACTTAGACGTTTGTTTTAAACCAAGTGAACTGAGAAAATAATTTCCTAATTAACATAATACAGTAGAATTCTTATTTAAGGTTTCTTGATCTAAGATTTCCCTGCTGCTTGCTAACTGCATAATAATAAATTATTGCCTTCAAAATATTGAATGAAAATAATTCAGCCTCTGTACAAAATGCATAGCCCAGCTTAGTATTCCCAAGTAATTAATTACCTATATGTGCCCAAGAGTCCTCATGGCCAACACAGCAGTTATAATTACTCATCTACCAGATGCAGCAATTTTGAGGAATGTCACACTGATCTTCTTTCCTGCCAATTGTACTAGGCGCCTCCGTAGCCAGGTGGGAAGGAGCACCAGTGTGTAGCACACGCTTCTTGATTAGACCGGGGTTCGAACCCGTCACCACCAAATATGGAGGATGCGGAAAGGTCAGGGAATGACCACCGCACATCCCCGGAGCAATATGGCCTTAGTTGCTAATGCTCCTAAAAACCAAATAACAACAACAACAACAACAGCCAATTGTACTAGCAAATTATAACCCCCTTTAACTTGGTTGATTCAGTGATGGCTACGTATCAAAGGGCATTAGTTCAGAAGACGATTGTTTCCTCAGAGAGAAAGACTGAGCTGAAACTGAATGTCCTACAAATGTTTGCATAACTTCTTGCATGCAGTGACCAAGTGAACACCGTTATCTGCACAAAAATTATACACAATTGCAATTGCTTCAAAAAAGCAGGAGTATCTTAATAAGTATATGTGGCGCCTCCGTAGCCAGGTGGGCAGGATCAGTAGTGCGTAGCACACGCTTCTTGATAAGACCAGGGTTCGAGCCTGTGACCACCAAATACGGAGGATGCGGAAGGTCAGGGAATGACCACCGCATATCCCCAGCCCAGATAAAGGGTTGAGGGTTGGCGTCAGGAAGGGCATCCGGCCATAAAAATTGCATGCCAAAACAATAAATAAATAAAAATAAAAATAAACGCTGACCCCCATATATAATGGGAAAAGGCGAGGACAAAAAATAAATAAAATAAAAATAAGTATATGCAGAAGAGACAAAGGAGGTCAGAGAAGAGGTTGGAATATTTTAATTCCAGTTTGAACATTTAACTCACAGACTTTGTGAACATTGATGTGGCATTTTGATGTTAGCAAGATTGAGTATTGAAGAAATATGCAGTGTTGCAAAAAAAGGAGCAAAAGGTTGAAGAGAGTGAAGAAGAAATAGATGTGGAAGCACTATAATTGCTACATTTGGAGATGCAGTTGCTAGTTATCAGGGCTGCTCAAAAATACTGTTTGTTAAGACTTCATAATCGCAACCTCGTTTGACTTAATCAACTAGGGAGGGAGTTGTTCTTCATTTGACAGACAAATGAAAAATCAGAATCTCCGGATTATTTAAAAAAAAAAATAATATTCTTGATATATTATGTAAGTATCGTAGTTTTTAAACAAAAAATGATTGTTGCACACTGTATACAGTGTATTACACTATTGTACATTGCTTTTATTAGATTAAAAAATATATTTGTTATCAATAATGAAGTGTCATTTTATTCTTTTTCTACCTGCATGCAGTGACAGAGAGAACAATTTTTTATTTCATTGCATCTCCCTTTAAAAACTTTTTGATTTAAGGTATGGAAATCTTGTCTCAAGGCTACGTACGGGGCTTAAATAGGGATTCTACTATATATCATAATTTAAAATAAACAAAATAATGTATCCTTTTCTTGCTTTACTTGATTTTTTTTTTTTTTTTTTTTTTTTGTCCTGGTGTTTCAGAGTGAAAGAAATAAAAATTTTTGTAAAGCAAAGATATCAGGCTTGCGCAATCTTGGCAACACATGTTTCATGAATGCTGTGTTACAGTCTCTCAGGTAAAGTGCTTTTGCTGCAATAAAATTTTAGTTTTAGACATGAAATTGATATATTTTTAAAATAATTTAAAAAACAAACTTATATTTGAAATATTTTATTCAACAGGGTTTCAGCAAAACTAGTTTTGTTTAGCTAATCCAGCAGTTAGGTTCCTTCTGTTTTGTAACTTGAGTAGGGATGGTGGTAGTATTGAATTCTTTAAAAGTGTATAGGATGGCCACTTAGAATATTTCTCATAAAATATATTTTTTTTCTAGTTGTAGCATTCTATGTTACAACTAGAAATCCGGATCAATTGAGGGAGAGGTCATCTAGATTAGTGAAGCAAAAGATATTCCTAAAAGACAAAAAAACTTAGAACACAAATAAATACAAAATTTCATGATATAGATAGTGCTGATGAAAATAAAAAAAATATATATCACTGTGTAGAGCTTTTATTTAAAAACTATAAAAAGACAATACATTTATCCATCGATAGAAGACTCAGAAGTTGTACAGCAGATTCTCGATTTACCCGGATCGGATTAACCGGGACACTTCAAGACTCCAAAGGGTATAAACAGAGATGTTTTGCAAGTTGTAAATAAGCAATAAGAAGCAGCATTATAAGTTGTGATTGAGAGATGAATGTACCTATTATCCTGCAACCCTTCTGTTTTCACACCCGCTTCTCAAAAAAACAATGGAAAGAGAACAAATGTTTAGTTTCTTTTAGTGCGTCATGTGGATTGTTGTGTTCCGTCACACCGCAAAAAGACAGATTTTGTTTCCTTATTTATGTGAGGAGTGTAAATTTTTTTTTTTTTTTTTTTTTTTAGTAAATATATTTTTTTTTGTTTAGAAATCGTAAAAATGATGGGTAAACACAAAAGAGTTGTTTTCAATTGAACAAAAACTTAAAATTATTCAAAAGCTTGAAAACTGTGAATCCATTAAATCTTTAGGACCATTATAATGTTGGTAACCGAACCATATGCGACACCTTAAAAAATAAAGGGAAATGATTAGATTTTGCAGGCACATCTGATACTGTTAAAGGCATGACTATGAGGGAAAACAATGAAACAGTCTACCTACAACTACCTTGGCAAGGCAATGGTGTTGTGGTTTAGCCAAAAATTATATAAACCCATAATATTAGTAAATTAATAAGAGGAGTACACTTCCGTATGATACCCACCAGAAATTAAAACGGAAAAAACGAAAAAAATCGACAACTTACCGGTACATTAAAGTAAAATATAAATAATTAAATAATCAATTTAACACAATTCAAAATCAATTTAACACAATTAAAATTCAAATTAACGCAATTAAAAGAATCTAACGAAAATATTCAAAACGATTTTTGAATTATTAATTTACTCCTCTTATTAATTTACTAATATTATTATCAACGTAGAACATATTGAGTATTACAGCTCTGATTCATACTATCTAATAAACCCATAATATATAAAATATCTTAACATATATATATACACACACACACACACGCGTACACGTACAAAGAAGTACGCAAATGAAGCGATATAAGCAATAACTCATCCGACTCTGAGTCAACAACAAGACTGAACAATACACGAGACAATGTGATGTATGTTCCATCTCTCTCTCTGCACAGTCAGAGTGACTCATCTGCCTTCCTAAATCCTGCTTGTCTTTCAAAGTACAGCACTCAACTGTGAACAGAATTTTTCGTATTTCGATCCAAGTTATCCGACATCTGGATGAGCAAGGGTCTACTGTATCATAAAATATATACTAAGTTGGCTTTGTGTTAACAACACCTACCCAATACTTTGTGGGGCCACCTTTTGCCCGTAATACAACCCTTACATGTGTTGGCATGGGCTCTACAAGGTGTTGCAGCATGCCCTGTGGTAGTGCTACCCATGCATTGCATAGTGCATCCAGTAATGCCGCACATTGTCAGGTGGATGGTAATAGCATTGAATATCCTCTTTCTGTTGGCCTTGTAGCATGGCATATGCTACAAAGCCAAGTTGAGCCATTGATTAACAGTAATCAGGGGATCCTCGGGGCATACCATGAAAACCATCCCCAAACCGTAACACCACTGCCTCAATTCTGCCGAAACTAACAGTGAATTCAGGTGCAGTGGCCTCAAGTTGCATTTCTTCAAATGCAGATATATCTATCTGCATGGATGAGGGTTGGAAACAGGATTCGTCGGACCAGACGACAGATTTACACAAGTTGGTGGTCCAGCATTGTACTGACGTGCCCATGCAAGGTACAGTTTCTTTTGTCTTGCAGAGAGCATGGATATCCATGATAGCCATAGCCTATACAAGCTAATTTCAGGTGCATTGTACCAGATAGTTAGCTGGGCCACGCTGTGTCCCTACTGTGTTATGAGACAAGGTGCACACAATGCCCATCATGACCATCGACTGCATGTGTGACCTTTGGATGGTTGTTCACAGTTGAGCCAATAATGATAGACTCATGACTACAGAATGGGAGCACTTAACCATGTTGTGTTTTGTCAAGATACTGGCACCTGCAGGTCTTGCCTCCACAATTATTTCACATTCGAAGTTGAAACGATCTTGATTCTGACTCATTCTTCCTCGCAGACACTCAAAAACTGATCAGCACATGTGTGATCTGCAATCTTATATTGGCCTTTCTGGAGATCCTTCACCAAGGTTACAGACCTGTACATTCCTACACAAGGGGGTGTTCTTATGCAAAGCTGACTCAGTGTGTAATATTTGTTCATTTGGCAATGAAAAAGATTTCATAAGTTTTCATGAATTTTTATAGTTGGGCAGTATGTTAAATAACTGGTAATGTGAGTTAGAGAACACACCAAAATTTTTCTGATAAGGGCATATTTTCAAGATCTTCCAAAGATTATGTTCAAGAATTATCTATGATTATTCATAGTTACCATCATTAGAGGCTTATAGTGCAGCCTTCAATGAATATATTTCATTATTATTTTTTTTTATTTTTATCAAGTAAAATGTTCTGTTAATGCTCTAGTGTGGTCACATAAAGTCAGAGGAATTTAAAATCTAATTGACAAGAATATTATTCATCATATTTAGTAGACATTATGCTCATACATTCACGAATTGTCTACATCAAGGTTATTAATGGTTGCAAAATGCATTCTGAAAATATTCATTAAACAAACAAACAAATAAAAAAAACAATAAGAAGTGTAATATTTTGGTCTTAATTAATAATGTAAATGTAAACCCTAAGTTTAAGAGACCATGAGACTAAAATTATTGATTTCTTCATAATTTCAATAAAGCTAGCATTTTCCAATTGTAATGTATAACACACAAAGTGAACTCTAATTTAGAAACATGAAGTGAGTTTTCAAACAGCATTAAATCCCTGCCAATACCATAATTTAATTAGAATGTCAAAATCACAAATTGCAGACACAATGTCAATCAAAAAGGTGTTATTGGAAACATGCTCTGTGGAGGACATGCCAAAATATTTTTATCACCTGCTGCTTGAGTAGTACTTGCTCACAGGCTGATTCTTTTACTAGGCAACTGCTCCTCTGTTTCTTTGTGAGAATTGTATATATACCAATAAATAGAGGTGATATTGACACTCCATGCACCTACTAACTCGAAAGCTACTTGAATAAAAAGCTAGGTGGATGGGGATGTTTAATTATATTATCATTCATTCATTATAGATTTTTCTCTGAACAATCGCTCAACAAAATTAAATGACTTATTTTTGAACAACTGACTGAAATAAGTTATTTACTTTTTTTATGGATGCAGCAAATTGTATCAGATTACTTATGAGGTAATTTAATAGAAAGAATTTTAAATTTAATTAATTATACAATTCCATTATAAAAATTTAAAAAATTCATTATTTTAAGTCCTTTGAATCTCTGTTTGGAAACAAGGAAGGATATATATATATATATATATATAAATTAAAGTAAAATAAAACACCAGAAATACAAGTAGATTTGGAACCAACAAATGCGCAAATAGTACTTTACAAATCTGCCTTGTTTCTTGCCATCTGACTACAATGGGATCTCAAGAGTTGAGTTTTTTTGTTGTTTGTCTATAATCTTCATCCTTCTTTATTATTCCAACGTGTTACAGCCAAAAACATTTATCCACAAAATAAGCTTGATTTCTTGATGTTATTGAATTTATAAAAGCCAACTAGAGGAAGCTAGCAACCTCATGTATTGCAACATCATAAGTTTATTTTGTTGTGACAGAAATTCTCTTTCATCCGGTTTTCATGAAAAGTTCATTCACCCTTTCATAATTGTGTGTGTGTGTGTGTGTATACATATATAGCCACTCCCCAGCTTATGTAATACTCGACTTACGGCAATTCGACTTTACGTAAGTTTTTGCAAGCTATTGTGGCAACATATTTTGCATCCTGTAGGAATAAATGGAGGTATTGTGAAAATATAATCGTAATATGAACCCGATAACACATTGGTTTTTTTTTTTTTTTGGTAATTTGTTCCAAGACCTCGGAAGTTGAAATTTTCACTAAGCTGTTTATCTTTCTAAAAGGCCATTTTTATAATGGGAATTGCACTACACTTTCATTGTTATCATATGTTCCATTATAAGAATCAGTTTCGAACTCCTTTGTGATATTTTTCTAAAACACATTTTTAGAGATCACTACCATAAAACAATAAAAACAATTTGCGCTTTCCAGTTTATTGGGCTTTTATGTTAGCGCAACCTATTATAAACGGGTAGTAAACTTGATCTTATTGCATTTGCGATAATACCGATAACTGTAATTCTGTGGGTTTTGATATTATGGTGAAATGAGTTCCCCTTCACTGAAATCTTCAATCATATAAAAACATAAATAAATTTTCAGAATCTTCTCTTCATTACTATTTACTTATTACAATGGTGAAGGGAAAGGGACCAACGGAAAGTGCAGGTGTTAGCAGCCCTAGGAAACCAAACAAAATTGATTTAGAAATGAAGATGATTAATTAAGAAGTACAAAGCAGGACAAAGTTTGTCATCTATTGCATGGAATTAGGTCTCTCTGCTTCAATAGTGAATACTATTTTAAGGGGGACAGTGCATGTATAAAAGAACAAGTTAAAGGATCAATGCACTTAAGATCAACAGTGATCACAAAACAGCATTCGGGTGCTATATCGAAGATGGAAAAGCTATTAATAATATGGATGGAAAATCAAATTCAGAAGCAAGTGTCCAATGGCCATTCAAGCAAAAGCAAGAAGTATTTAGGAAGATATTAAGGATAAGTACAGCGAACCCGAAGCCAAGTTCATGGCAAGCAACAGGTGGTTTAATAGGTTCAAGCATCACGCTGGTTTCCAAAACATTAAAGTATGCGGTGAAGTCACCAGTGCCAATTCTGCAGCTGCAGAGAAATTTTGTAATGTGTTGGAAAAAACTCCTTCTAAAAATACACAGCCCTCAACTTCCGCAGCAGTGTGCTTATCAGCTGGAGAGTTAATTCTAGCAACAATGCTTGAAAGGTAAAACTTGCTGAATTTATGCCTGTCTCCTCTCTCTTTTTGTAATTTTGTACACTTTTGTAATTCTTCCTGTGCATGAGATAAAAAAAAAAAAATGAATAAATAATTCTATTTACATGTTCGTCAAACATTTCTTTTTTGTTTCAATCAAATTTGCAAGTACTGCATAAGCATTTAGGAAAATTCTGACTTACGTAGAGTTCTGCGGAACGCAACCCTTACGTAAGTTGGGGAGTGGCTGTATATGATTTTCATCTGTGGACTCCCTGTGGTATGTACATACAAAGGTTGCTTCAAATGTGTATCTTTATGCAGCTTGTCTTGATCTTCTAGTAGGTGCTATCTATCTGTTATTTGTTTTTCCAAGTAATTGTAGATAAAGTTTATATTAGATGACAGCATTGAATAAATGTTCTGAAATTCAGATCCAGAATTGATGACACTAAATCAAATATCATCAATTCTGGATCTATGTCATTAAATAGATGTAGAGGATATAACTTCATAAAAAAAAAAAAAGTGACTTATGTGGTTTTTTTTTTTTTTTTTTTTGTTTTTTTAATTGCAAATTTTTTTGTAATTTTTTAAATTGTGATTTTATCCTTGACACTCAATATTTGGGAAGTCAAAACAAGAATAAATTAAAATTTCAAAAGCATTTATGTAAGGTTTTCACTTTTTTACGAAACTTTAAAATTCCACAAACTTACTCCACAGATCCTGCTACTATGAGAATTTCTTTCCTGTACCGATGTGCAATCTCTCCTGAAAAGGTTAAGATATAATTATACTGTCTCTCTAAACACATAAAATTATTCTTCTTGGTGAATCCAAGGTTTTTTTCAGCTCATCCAGGACAAATGCATTGTTCTCTCCTAAATTCAAAAATAGATTTTTCCTGGAGAAACAGTGAGCCTTTGCATTCTGGAGAACTAATGATATCCATGATCTGATTAATTTCAAGAAAGCAAGAGCATCCTTTCTCACACTGGTTTAGTGATCAGTCACCTTACACTCTCAAAGTAGATTCTTACTAAGTGACATGTTTTATTGAGGAACCCATCAATGAAAGGTCTGAAAATGCTCTTGTACATCTTTCTAGGGAAGAAACTATTTAACTGCCTAATCTCTGTCCCCTCAAAGTTACTCTCTCTGACATAACCTGTTAATGTTTTATTTCTGAGATTTTTAATATTTCTACTAAGGCAACCACTGGCTCCCAGTGGATTTCTCATATTTATTGTAATAATTTGCAGCACCTTCATTAGTGACACTTTTTTTTTTTTTTTTTTTTTTTTTTTACCTGTTTTAGGAGATCTTCAGATCAGCAATCATTCCACTTGCAGTAAAACTTAAATTTTCTGCCAGGGGTTGGGTCCATAGTGGTTATGGTTATGAGAATAGATGGATTATAGAATATGTAGAGTATTGTATTTCATTTACATACAGTACTGCAGTATATATTGTATTGTAATTACATTTACGTTAAAGAAGTCAGTCATTTTACATTGCTTCAATATTCCTCGAGCATTTTGGGAAACAATGTTACGAATTTTATGCAAAGGTAATATTTGTTACTACTTTTATTAACACTAAAAGTAACACTTTCATTTACATACAATACTACAGTATATACTGTATTGTATTTGCACTGTCACAATAGGACAGGCACATTCAATTCAAAATTAAAGCTAATTAATAATTTGATAATTAGGCTTTGAAATTAATTCAGAATAATGTTTCTGAAAGGAAATTTTGTTACTGAAATATAAGTTTTCTTCCAGATCATCTGATATCATCTTTTTTGTAAAAATTTAAGTTTAATTTATGAGCTTTGATTCAGCTTTGATTTTAGTAAGCTTCTCGGTGAGACAGGCCTTGACCTTGTGTTCTAACTGGTGGGCCAGCATCATCCCCAGATATTTGTATGCCTCTCCCTCTGTCATGGCTTCAATCTCTTCACCAGTCTTCAACTGGTAGTTTCATCTGACTGGATGTCCTTGATGCAATCCATTGGTCTTTCATTTGTCTAAGCCAAATTGTATCCTGATATCAGTGCTGAACTCCTCAGCGATCCGGTGTAGCTGTTGTTGATTCTCGGTTGCAGCATAGAGTTTGATGTCACCCATGTACATCAGGTGAAAGAGGGTGTACAGGGTGTCCCCTTCCTTTTTCCAGGGTAAATCTGTACTTGCTGTTATTGAGCATGGTGGACAGTAGGTTGAGTGCTAGACAGAACCATAGTGGGCTCAGGGCATTTCCCTGGAAGATTCCTGTTCTGATGGAGATCGGTCTGGTCTTGTTGTTCTCAACCTTGATAGTAATCCTCCATTTTGTCATGGTTGCTTCTAGGAAGTGTGTCAGGATGACTTTGTAGATCTTCAGTGTCTCTGTCGGCCAGCTATGGGGCACAGAGTCAAAGGCCTTGTGGTGGTCAATATATGCCGTGTACAGGCTGTGGTGTTTCTTGTAGGCTTACTCCATAATTCAGCAACAGAGGTCAGTTGCTCCTTGCATTCTTTGCTCATCTACTTACATCCATTCTGCTGCTCAGCCATGATGTTCTAGCTCTCCAAGTGGTCTGATATATTTTTGGTTATGCTGCTGGTCAGGATCTTGTACATTGTTTGACAACAAGTCTATACTTCACCGGGTGTGTATGGTTTCTTTGTGCTTAGCCTTTATATAAGTGATTCCTTTAGTCAGCCTCTAGAATTGTATCAGGTGCCCTATTATCTGGGTAAACTGCTCAACCAATAATTGTGGATCTTATCTATTCCTGATTGACTGTTGTATGTCTTCCTCCTGAATCTCTCATTCTGTCATTTCTTGTACATTCTTGGTTTTCTTCCTTTCTAGATCTCTCCAGGAGCAGTCATTATGGCTAACTTTGCTGTTCCACAGGTTGCCCCAGAACCCCTTAAGTGCATTCTGGTTGAGAGATTCGTTGCTTTCCTTCTCTTGTCCTATTTTCCTGTCAGAGGTGCTCTGGTTTTCGTTGAATATCCTGTTGTCTGTTTATCTCTGTGCACTCTCCCTGTAATGCCAAAGCCTCTGTGTGCCAAGAGTTTCTGCTTAAGGGTGGCAAGGTATTCTTTGATCCTCTGATTATAGGTTTTGTGTTTGCTGTGTACGTTGTATATCTTTAGGATGGCATTCACTTTTCTGATCAGCTTCTTCTCTTGCCCCATCGGTACTGGATCGGTTGGTCTATCTTCACTCTTATCTTTTCTATCTTCGGTTGTAGACTTCTTTCCCAGACTGTTGGTTTCTTTTCTTTGCATTTTGTGTTATATTGGTCTCTGGTTTCTTTTACAGCAGCACAGTAAGTGTCTAGTGTTACCACATTGTTGTTGAGATAATCCCAATATTATCCACCTGTTGAGATAGTCTGTGACTTTCACAGGATTCTGTTGGGTCTTTGTGGGGTCCATTCCCTCAAATTCTGCTAGGATTTTCTGCCACTCTTCTTCTATCCTGGATATTGCAACCTCATCTGTTTCCTCTTCAGCTGCTCCGGGTTTGTTGTTCTTTTTCTGTTTCTCCTTCGGTTCTGGTTCCATTTTCATTGCTCTTTGTAGTAGGTTACTCACATCCTGCTTTAATTTTTCCAAGATTGCAGGAGCTGCGAGGTTCTTCAGGATGCTGTTCAGTCACCCGAACAGTGTTGGGAACTGTGCCAATCACACAATGTGTAGTTTTTGTCATGTACATGCCATGTCTGTCTCTAGCCCTGTTACTTTGCATGTTCTCGTGATGAACATATTCATTTTGATGTTCCACTTTGTGTTGGCTTCTTCCTTCCTTCCTGGGTGGTCAGTTGCACAGGAAGCACTTGGATGGGTGGTCTTACCCTTCAGTTGTGTAGTCATACAGGAGATAGCACCACTCACTCCACATTACCAATAGGAGATTGTCTCGAACTTTTCGAGCCAACCCCTCTGCCTAAGGCTTGACCATGAGTAACTTTATCCTGCACCACACTGGATGCAGTATGTTCAATATTCTACTTTTCATTTTCATCCAGCTATGGAGGTCAACTTGTTTAGCTTTGACTTTTGCATCCATTGGTGTGTGGTAGTTATGGGAGCAACAGTAGATGTCCTACTCTCTGCCTCAGCCATCACATCGACCTTAGGGGAGATAGGTCCGATAAAGCAACTTTTGTGATTTTTTTCCCTTTTTATCTCCCATGAATTTTTTTTTTTTTTCCCACTTTTTTTTTTTCCCACGCAGTAGGATTTGAAACTGGGTCTATTATATTTGTGGTCCAGCATTGTATCCACTGTGCTAATCGTGCCCCAATCATAATTTTATTATTTTTTATTATTTTCCCTCTTCCCTGATGGGTTTTCCATTCTTTTACCAAGTGCACAGGGTGGCTGTTATGTCTGGTGTTACTGTCGGTCAAGGAACTCCTTTATTGCATGTAATGTGTTTGGATGGTTTGTTGATATTATTTTGGACGGTGGTGATAATTTGTTGGATTAACTGAAGAGGATATTTTCTGGATATGAATTTTTCTGTAAGGTATTGGAGTTCATTGGATAGATCTTCTTGTGTAGAACTGTATTTGATGGCATTATAAATTTGATTATAGAGGACAGCTTTTATTGTATTAAGTGGATGGTGCGACTTGAAATGTAAATATTTTCCGGTATGGGTATTTTTTCTGTAAATTCTAGTTCCGAGTTTAGTATCTGTTTTATATATGGTGAGATTAAGGAAATTAATCTGTCCGTTTTTTTTCTAATTCGAGGGTAAATTTTCATCTGTTGTGCATTGAATTAAATTTAATAAAAAGATTATTGATTATGGTTTTGTCTCCTATGATAAGGATGTCATCTGCCTATTAGGTATATAATTTAATCTCTGGAGGGAGAGGTTGTAAAATTTGATTTTCTATGGAGACTGGGTATATTTCGGATGGGGGGGCTGAGTTTCCCAATCCCATAGGTAAACCATATATTTGTTGGTATATCTGATTGTGGAACCGGAAATATTTAGCATCTAATAAAAATGATGTAAGTTCTAATATACTATTGATTCCTTTATTTGTCCTTAATTTTCTTAAGATAATGTCAAGTTTATTTTTATGTTTGGCTGTGTTGTATGTATTATCAGGTTTGTATGTATCCTGGTCCCATCTGACCAGGATATGTTGTACGTATTATCGGGTTTGTATGTATCCTGGTCCTATCTGACCAGGATATGTTGTACGTATTATCGGGTTTGTATGTATCCTGGTCCTATCTGACCAGGATACATACAAACCCGATAATACATACAACATATCCAAACACAAAAATAAACTTGACATTAACTTAAGAAAATTAAGGACAAATAAAGGAATCACCTTACACACTTACAACAAATCAGAATACGAAATAATATCATTAGCATTAGCATTAGTAGAGGCATTTGATGCAAGAAAGCAAGCTTATGCAGCATCAGCCAAAAAATAAAAAATAAATAAATAACCACTTCCACTTCACCCCTCTGTTCGTTCGAAATACCTGTCCAGCTGAGCCTTAAACTTATTTAAGCTATCAACTTCCACGACAAGGGATGGAAGTCTGTTCCACCAACCAACCACCCGCTGGCTAAAGGCAAATTTCCTCACGTCTATCCTACATCTGTCCTTCCTCAATTTGAATTTATGCCCTCTCAGGTTATTATTCTGAGCAAGAGGAAGAATCTCATCAGCATTGAGCATGCTCAAACCATTCAAGGCTTTATACACCTCTATCAGATCACCTCGCTGGTGCCTAGTCTCCAGACACTGTAATTTGCAAAACTTAAGCCTTTCTTTGTAAGAGCACCCCTTTGTTCCATTCACTAATCTTGTTGCCCTTCTCTGTACTCGTTCCAGCATCTCTACATCCTTCTTGAAATGAGGCCTCCAGACCTGTATACAGTACTCTAGGTGTGGCCTGACCATTGCCTTATACAAGGGAATAATCACCTCCTTATCCCTGCTAGAAAAATTCCTATTTATCATCAACAATACACCATGAGCTACTCTTGCAGCCCGTCTGCACTGTTCAGAAAACTTCATATCTGCCTGCACAACCACCCCCAGGTCCCTTTCATTCTCTACCACTGTCAGTGTTGTACCACAGAGTTGATACATTGCTCTGGGGTTGCTGTTTCCCAAATGTAGTACTTTACATTTGTCAATGTTAAACTTCATTTGCCACCTCTCTGCCCATCTGCTCAACCTTTCTAGATCCTGTTGCAGTAGCATAGTGTTAGTAGTGTCCTTGGCAACCCTGCCAACCTTTGTATCGTCTGCAAACTTGGACATTAAGCTTGATATACCATCATCAATACCATTTATAAATACAGAAAACAATAATGGACCCAATACTGAACCCCGAGGGACTCCACTAATAACATTAGTCCACGATGAGCAGTGTCCATTGATTACCACTCTCTGTCTTCTCCCCCCCTCAACCACCCCTTTATCCATAGCAGCAATTTGCCTCCAATGCCACACTGCTCCAATTTGTGCAGCAGTCTTCCATGTGCAACAGTATCAAAAGCCTTTCTAAGATCCAAGTATATTATATCAAAGTTATTCCCTGCATCCAGTTCTTTTGTAACTGCATCATAGTATCCAATCAAATTGGTAAAGCAAGACTTCCCCTTAACAAAACCATGCTGTGTCTGAGCTATAACTGAAGTCTTGTCTAGATGATCCTGCAGTGCTTCTTTAACCAGTGCCTCCATTAATTTTCCAGGAACAGAAGTTAAACTAACAGGTCTATAATTACTTGAATCAGCCTTTGATCCTCCTTTGTGAATTGGGGTCACATTTGCACATCTCCAGTCCATGGGTGCTTCCCCTGAGTCCAAGGAAGTTCTCATAATTATGGCTAAGGGTTTGCTTACTTCCTTTGCTGCCTCCTTTAATATAACTGGATAGATCCCATCCACCCCAGGTGCCTTTCTTGTATTTATCTTCAACAATTTCTCCTCCACTTTACTCTCAGTTATTACAAGATTCTCTAGCTTACTACCAGAGTTGAATACACCTCTGGCATTCCCCTTTCTGAATAACTCCTCATGTGTGAATGTCGATGCAAAATATTCATTTAGTTTGTTAGCTACCTGAGCAGGATCATCAACAGTTGACCCATCGATATCAAGTGGACCAATCTGATTCATCCCCTTCCTTCTAGAGTTTACATAAGTAAAGAACTCTTTGCTGTTTTTCTTTGCATCCCTTGCCAAAGATTTCTCGTAATCTGCCTTTGCCTGCCTAACCTCCTTTGTAACTTGGTTACAGATCAACTTGTATCTATTATAGGCAACATACCCCACATGTTTGGTATTACCAAACTACACAAACCCAACCACCCGCTAAGACCAATAATCTCCTTTAATAAATCTGCTTTTGCCAATTTATCCTCCTGTCTTGTTAAGATCATTTCCCCCCCTTACAAGATTTTCGAAATATAAAATTAATAACACCACCCAAGCTTTTGAAAAAATAAACCCTATTACAATCTCCAATAAACACATTTTAGCATCTTTCAATGTAGTTTCTTTATACACTAATGTACACCTGCCATCTACACTACAAGCTTTATGTAATTTCCTAATGGATGATAGCACTTTAACCATCCGCACCTCTCTCTCTCTCTCATGCAGTGTGCTACTGCAGCATCATCTAGAAAATTTGGGCAGATGGGCTGCAAACTGGCAACTACCTATATGCAGTATATTGACAAATGCAAGGTACTGCATATGGGTAGAAGTAATCCCAGAGAAACATACCAAATGTGTGGTACTACACTTAGGGTCGTAGAAAATGAAAAAGATCTGGGAGTAATTGTGCAGTCAGATATGAAGTTTTCTGAGCAATGCAGACAGGCTGCCAGAGCAGGTCATGGGGGTCAATGATATACAGGAATTTTGCTAGTAGCGAAAAGGAGGCGATTATCCCTTTGTATAAGGCAATGGTCAGGCCACACCTTGAGTACTGCGTACAGGTCTGGAGGCCTCATTTTAGGAAGGATGAGTTGCTTGAGCATGTACAGAGAAGGGCAACAAGATTATTGAGGGGAATGAAGAAGGCCCTCTTACCAAGAAAAGCTTAAGTTCTGCAAATTGCAGCGGCTGGAGACTAGGCACCTGCAAGGTGATCTGATTGAGGTGTATAAGGCCTTGAATGAGTTCAGCACACTGAATTCTGATGGGATTCTTCCACTTGTTCAGAATGCGAACCTGAGAGGGGCATAAATTAAAATTGAGGAAAGACAGTTGTAGAATAGATGTGCGGAAATTTGCCTTTAGCCAGTGGGTGGTTAATTGCTGGAACAAACTTCCTCTGTCATTGTGGAAGTTGATAGCTTAAATAAATTCTAGGAGGAACTGGACAAACTTTTTGACGGAATGGATTTGTGAAATTTTTTTTTTTTTTTTTTTTTTGCTGATGCTACATAAGCTCATATGCTTGCTTCACATACCTCCATTGTTACTACTACTACTCTGGGCTCCTTTGTGATGTATTTTCTATAGTATCTGGTGTTGATTACCTGGTCTTGGATGGCAAGCACAAATCCTTTGGTCTCGGGGAAGAACGGCCTGCTCATAAGCCATGCATTTGAAGCCATTTTATGTGTGGTCTTGATAGTGATCATTGTAGTGTCTACCATGGAGTGTCTACTTTCCTTATCTTTTTAGCTGAGTTTGCTCCATCTGGGTAGGAGGGATTCATTGCTTAGGTTGTCTGCATTTTATTATTATTATTTCAATCTGATTGTTCCAATAATTTATGCTATTAATTGAGTAGATGTTTTTACCTCTATGCAGTGAAGTGGCATTTCTTCCTTATTATAGACTACCTGCATATAATCAAGCCCTTTGTCAAACACATAGAAGAAACCGATATTGTTTTTCATTTTTTTTGGATCCTTTCCATCATGTAGTTAACAAAATATAGTTATTAAATTTCAGATGGGAATCTACTACTTCATTTAATACATCAATATGTTTTTATCAGATTTCAAATGTTTTGTTTTATATCAAATAATTTTATTTATTTAATTACAGAGGTATAGTTTTAATCAGGAACTTTTTTTCTTTTTTTTTAATGGTTGCAAATGTTAAACATCCAAAATAATTAAATACTGCTAATACAGTTCATTGCCGATATTCATTCCATTCATTTAGACTCTAAATTTTAGAGGAACAGTTAATCTCTCAATCAAATATTTTCAAATGATGCAGATTTTCATTAATTTTCATTTTAGGATTAACGTATTTGGTAATATTCTTTGTATAATGTATCTTGCTTGTGAAGCTGGATTGGTACATAATTCTACATTTACATTCCATCAATGGCAGATGAAAATAATGGGCAGTGGAAACAGAGGTGGTGTAGATCTTACAGAGACAAGGAATAAAAAATTCATAAATTGAATGATAGAATTAATGGGAATTGTCAGTAATTGCTTAGGGGTGGAGTGGGATAAGTGGTGAAAATTAAAAAGGAAAAAAAAATTGAATACAGCTAGGCCTCGCATAACGCAAGTTCGATTAATGTGATATTCAGTTAACGCTATTTGAAAAATGATACCACTTTTCACTTTACACGATGCAAATTTTCAGTTAACGCAATCTTTTTTTTTTTATGCGATAATTGAAAAAGATTTGAATCACGCGTTAAGCTTACCGCGAGTTGTACAGTCAATAAACAAACGTTTGCCTGCTGCCCACCTTGGCAGAAGACGTGCTTGTCTCCTGCTAATAAAGTCAATGCAGACTTGCATTTAAAAATTCAAATTTTTAAATGAGCCAGATGAAAATGTTACCGCGAAAGAGATAACGGTAAAAGAATTAGATGAAATCTTTCGTATCGCATAGAACCTCAAACAAAAGGTTTGATGTTCTCTGCAATATTTATTTCGCCAGGGCCCAGAGAAGATTGTTGTCAGCTATCGGAAATTGATTGATGAAAAGAGAAAGTCAACGTTGTTCAAATATTTCCACAACAGTAATTTCTTCATTGTGTATTTTATGTCAGAGGTTCCCAAAGTTTCTCGGTTCACGGCGCCTTTAATGTCTCAGTAATTTTTTCAAGGTGCACCCAGACCAAAAGAAATACCTAACAGTTTCGTTTAGTAGTTAGGTCCAAACAACTTAATAAGAAATGCTGAAACTGTGAACTACCTCGAGCTAGTAGTTCGCGCGGTGTCCGACAGATGTCGAGTATTGCTGTGTTTCCCCTCGAAAATTTAAAATATTCCGCGGCGCACAGTTTAAGAACCACTGTTTTATGCAATAAACATTTAATTCCATAATTATTTTCATTATCTTTTACATTATATACAGTTAAGTTATTTAAAAGGTATTTTTAAAATTCTTTATAGACATTCCAGAAGGTCAAGGACCAATTATAATTTTTCCAATTGGTTATTATATTCAATTAACGCGTTTCCGTTTTGCGCGATGCGCTCGCGGGACGAATTAATCGCGTTAATTGAGGCCCACTTGTATAAGTTGATTGTTTAGGGTGTGTAATTAAATTGAAAAATTAGTGGACATTTTGATGAGCATTTAAACTAGTCTTGGTATAACTAAACACAAAAGCTGTAATAAAACTAGAACTTCTTTACTATCCATTCTTCTTTTCTATCCAGAGTAAGCATAACATTTCTGGACTTTTGCCATTTCCTTATCTCATACACATATATAAAGGAATTTTCTGTGTAATTAAGAAATGAGTATCATTACTATCATCTTAATAACAGTACTGTTTGCTAACATATTTGAATGTAGCATCTTTCAAAAACATAAGTTAATCAGATAATATTAATGAATCAACCTGTTCATTTCTGTTTGAACATGTTTTTGTGTTCAGTTACATCAAATTGAACTTTATAATATGTTTTCTACATTCATCTTCATATTGCATCTTAACTTTATGGGTGATACACTCTGTATTTACATAGTGCAGGAATGATCTATTTCATGACTATTTTTAAATGTTTTCAACTCGGATTTATTCTCTGAGATCCACTACCATAGAAACATCCTAAAATGAATACTACCATGTATTGATTCATAATATGTATGCACTAAAATATTTTAATTTGAATAATTATTTATTACTATTGA
Source organism: Mastigoproctus giganteus (assembly GCF_048544385.1). Classification (NCBI taxonomy): domain Eukaryota; kingdom Metazoa; phylum Arthropoda; class Arachnida; order Uropygi; family Thelyphonidae; genus Mastigoproctus; species Mastigoproctus giganteus. Next base: position 115,754,391 of record NC_143583.1, on the reverse strand, counting down.
TTTATTTATTTTTTATTTATTTTTTTTCTGGCTGGTACTTTAGCAATATACAACAGTTTTCTTGCTACTTTAAGCAGCTTCCATCTCTTGAACCAAAGGTGCACCGTAATGGCAAGAAGAATCATTATGCAAAAAAATGCAGTGATGGAGATGAGGTGTAAGATTTGCAAATTTGTTTTTCTTAATTATTAATTTAATTCAGGTTTATTGAAATGAAGTATCTTTATGTGAATCCGTAATTAAAGGAAAGGAAACTGTAAGAATGCTAAAATTTCAGATTTTAGCATTCTTACATATATTTATTTAATACAATTTTGTTGCCATTTCTTCTTTTAGGAATTTTTATTATTATTATTAGCTTTAAGGTGCACGGAAGCCCGAGGCTTTTACTGCACCAGCCAAAAAAAAAAAAAAAAATCCCGTGTTACCCTGAGAGAGAGAGAGAGTCAGAAGTAGAAGGGAATTTGCCAAGAAAGAGAAGAATGATGATATTCAGCTCAGGCAAAACCCTGGGTTTGCCAAGCACATACTCACCAAATGTGAGCCCCTGGGGTTAATTATTCATATTTATATATCTAAATTTCATACAAATTACAAACACATTTTAAGATTGTGAAGGTCAAATAATACCTACAGGTAATTGTAATCCCTGCATTCCCACACAACTCAGGAGAATGTTACCACAACACTTTGACTTGCTCCCATTAAAGGAAATGTATGAATACACATCAGGACTTTTTTATATTTGAAAGTACACAGCATCTAATGTTTCATCTGTATTGAGATAAATAGTGGTGCATTATCTTACAGTTAAATTTGTGTTTGTTTTGTAATTTACCTTAAGCATCAAATTTGTACAGTTTTAGTGGAGTTGTTAGTTAAAATAATGAATTAGATCCAAACTGAGCCATAAACTTCCAGTACTATTTTTAACATTTGTTTCCAGTGCTCAAATAACTGAGGAGCTCGATACTGTTATTATTTTCCCCTTACAATGTGGTTAACATTTTTCTGATATTTGAGTGTCAACATTGAATATCATAGCTATTCATATTGAAATCCAGTGTAATATCTTGAATGCTTGCAATTCCTTTACCATTGATTACCATCCTCTGTCATCTCCTGCTCAACAATCCCTTTATACATAGCAGCAACTTGTCCTTAATGCCATAAAAGACTGCTATACCAATTTGTATAGCAGTCTTTTATGTGCAACAGTAGTAAAAGCTTTCCTGAAATCAAAGATATGATATAAAAATTATTTTTTGCATCCAGTTCATTGGTAACCACGCCATAGTATCCAGTCAGATTGGTCAGACAAAATTTCCCCTTAACAAACCCATGCTGTGTCTGAAGTATAATTGCAGCCAAATATCAGAGAAAGATCCTGCATTACTTCTTTTACCAGTGATTCCAATTTTCCCTAGAACAGAAGTTAAATTGACAGGTCTGTAATTACTCGTGTCACCCTTTGATCCCCCTTTGTGAATTGGGAACACATCCCCAGTCTAAGATGTGTGAGTATCCTGAAGACCTCTCCTGAATCGAAAGGCACTGTAATAATTATGGCTAAGGATTTGCTTACTTCCTTCAATTTCCCCTTAATATAATTGGATAGATCTCATCCGTCCCAGGGCCTTTCTTATGTTTAACTTCTCAGTTATTACAGAGTCATTTAACTCTCTGTTAAGTTTGATAAACTTCTAGCAACTGCTTTCCTAAAGAATTCCTCATGTGTGAATTGTAGATGCAAAATACTCATTCAGTTTGTCAGCAACCTGAGTGGAGCATAAGAATTGTTTTTATCTCTAGCAAACCCTAACTATCATCCTCCCTTTACTGCTTGTCATCTTGCACCATACAGATTGAACATCCATCTGAACTTGATCTGACTGTGGGGTACAGTCTGATCACTTTCAGTGTGCATTTTCATAAAAAATGCAACTTGCCAATACAATCTCCTTCCATTCTTCTGAACTTGCTGTGCTCATCATAGTGAAATTCTTCTTTCCCTATCTCTGGGTGGCTTCCTGTCTTGGATTTGTCCTCTTATATTAGCATTGGTTGACCTAATCAAAAGCTCAAATTCATTTAATTTAATACTCTTGGCATTTCTATTTAGACAAATTGTTTTGTATCTTTCGGCTTCTAATAATACTGACACATCTCTTATGGTTGCATAAGCACATGTTTTCGTTCAAGTAGTATCTGACTGGTGGTTTTTGCACCTATTTCAATGTTTCTTTCTGTGCATAATATAATTACAGATCAGACACAATCAAGACTCACAGGGAGGGTGCAAGTGTGATTTTAGCCCATTCACTAATCTGCATCATTCAAACGGCTCTAGTAACTCCCTTGAATTAAAAAAAAATTTTTTTTCATAAAAAATTTTGAAAAGGTGAGAGAAGATATGTTGACAATAGACTTTAACTTCTGTAGACTGTAATGTTCAGGAAATACGTATGAAGGAAGGTTGTTCCAGAAAACTGATAGTTGAATGAATAAATGAGGAAGATGAAAAGTTGGTTCTGTGAGTTTGAAGTTGGACAGTAAACAGATGTTGGCTGGTGGCGGCACGTGTTCGGAATGTTTTGAAAGGGAGAGTGGGAATTATAGAAGCCAGTTCAGAAGAACAATGCCCATGTCATTAATTAACCTAACTGCCTTCTTCTGAATGGAATGTAGAAGCCTGAGAGAGGTTTTGGGGGCACCGCCCCAGGTGTGGGAACAATATTCCATGGTAAGGCAGATATGCGATTTGTACAGAGTGAATAGCTGTTTGGAAGAAAAGTAATGCTGAGAGCCAAAGAGAAAACAGAGTTTTTTAGATGCAGAAGAAGTAATATTTGTAATGTGCTTGTTCCAAGAGGTATAAGTCAGGGTAATCCCCAAAAGAGATATATCAACTTGCCTAGAAATCAGAGTGGTGCCAAAAATAAACATAGGAGCAGAAGAATCCTTTTTGAGAGATGACGGAGTTTTAGAAGGATTGAAATCAACTAAGTTGTCTTTGCCCCACTGGAGATCTTCGAGAAGTTGAAGCTGATTGAGCAAGGCAAAGTTTCTCAAAATGGAAAGTGGAATACAATGTGCTATCATCGGCAAAACTATGGATAGAATTTACAGTCAATGGAAGGTCATTAATATACAAGAGGAAAAGAGTGGGAGAAAGAACTGAACCTTAGGGGATACTAGCATTAGTGGAGAAGTTGGAAGACAGAGGTGGAAAACTGGATAACCAATTACAAAAAACAGTTGGCAAACCATAAGATGGAAGCTTTATCTTCAAACAGGCCTGTGGGGCTGGGAAATTCCATACTGCAATAATTAAAGACAAACACCAGCCAAGGAATTTAAAATTTTTACTATAAAAATAAAATATAATGAAATACTGTAATACACTATCGGAAGACTAAAATATTACAATAAATTACGATAAAATAAACTACGATATAAGTTAAAAATACCAAAGCAATAAAATTATCTAAAATAAACTGGATTAAAAGCGATAAAACCTGAAGCTTTTGGAGACTGCTGTCTCCTTCTTCAACAGTATACTATTACTGCAATGACACATCTTAAGTAAGCAGGCCCATGGCACTCATGCACATGGTCCATCAGACACATGGTCGGCATTCCCCACGTGTGCATCGGAAACGGAAGTGGCTTGGGAGCGTGTCAAACAGAACCGTTCATCCCGTCTGAGGACAACCGCCTCGAACAGGGGGTGTAAATGTGTCCCCCTGTCTCTTTTAATAGTATTACGACTGGATGAACCGATTCGCAAGCTCTCGAGCCACTTGCGTTCCCAAAATCCGTGGGCACGGTCCGTAATGACCGCGTCTTCAGGGGAGATCCGATGCTGCTTCTCCCAGAAATTCTCTGCCACAGCAGACCTCGCATAATTAGCAGTCTTAATAGCGGTCATGTGCTCCCCCAGAAGGTCTTTTAAACGTCGTCCCGTCTCCCCCACATAACACTCCTCACAATCCGGGCACTTAATCTCATAGACCACACTACTAGTATAGTCCTGGGTTATGGGATCTTTAACTTGAGACACTACTGTGTGCAATCTCCGTCCCCCGGAAGTTGCACACAGCGGGTCTGACACTCCTGCAGTGTCCATACAATGCGTTCTGAAAGGCCCGGATAGTAAGGAATGTATACGGTAGACACAGGGGCAGGCGACTCTCTACGATTGGACTCTACCCTATAAATATTTGTCCAAGACCCTCTGGGGGTACCCACACTTCCTGAGGTCTGCCGTGACTCTGCAAATTTCCATTTTCTTATCCTCGGGGGTACTACAGTGGGTCCCCACCCTATTCAACAACGCCCTGGCTACACTATTCTTGTGATGATAAGCCTGTGCCGAGCTGTAATGAACATACTGGCCACAGCACATAGGCTTTCTATAAATCGTTGTCTTTATTCTAGACCCATCTCTGCTAACCAGGACATCCAGAAACGGGAGGGACCCAGCTTTTTCCACCTCCGAGGTGAATTGTATAAATGGGGAGAAGCTGTTAAGTAAATTGAACACCTCATCTTCCTTCCCCTTTTTTAAAATGGTGAATGTATCGTCCACATATCTCCTCCACTCGTGCATGGGGAAATCCAGTTGATCAAACACCCTGGTTTCCACTTCCTCCATTGCCAAATTGGCCACAATGGCACTAATGGGGGGACCCATGGCCGTGCCATGGACCTGCTTGTACATAACTTTTTGAAAGATCATGGTAGTGCTAGCGAGGCAAAACTCAACGCCTTTACAAATATCATTAATGCTTAGTAAACATCTAGCACTTAAGTTATCATCCTGTTCCACGGCCAATCTTACACAATGCCCCCATGTCCAATGGGGATACATGTGAACAAAGATACAACGTCAAACGAGATCATAAGTTCATCTTCACCTATAGACTGGCTTATTATAAAGTTCACAAATTCCTTGCTATCTTTAACTACTAAACTGGAGCGTCCCACTATAGGAGCAATAACTCTAGCTAAAAATCCAGATAAGGCATAGGTGGGACTACCCACAAATGGTACTATTGGTCTCAATGGAATGCCCACCTTGTGCGTCTTTGGGAGGCCATAGAACCGGGGTAATCGACATCCTGAGGCATGACGAGTCCAATAAACTTCTTTAGTTATTTTGCCAACCTTATGCCAGCTTGTATGATGTTGGTATCCTGTAAAAGATCCAGAGCTTTTGCACAATAATCTTCTTTGTTCAGTATAACTGTAGATCTGCCTTTATCGGCAGGTAACATTATAATATCCTCATCCTTTGTAAGTTGTCTTAATTCTCTTTCATGTCTATGGCTAAGATTAGAATGCGCCGTCCTGGCCTGACTTAAAATAGCCGCAATCCTAACCCGTAGCCGGTCACTGCTTGTGACCCAAGCTGATGAGATACGGGTTAGGATTGATTCATTTGTTTACTGAAACAAATGTAAAAACAATTTTATTTGAAAGAAAAAAGAAAACTAATGACACAGCAGTTGTAGCGTGATAAGCTGTGACACAACTGCCATTGCATAGCTAAATACATGTACTAAAAAGTGAATATCACATGCAATCGTTATTGTTGATCTCCCCCCTCCCCCACCACCACCACAAATAAAGTCAGATTATATTTGTTTCAGATGTACACTGAGGACATTTTTAGATAAAACCAGGAATGGGGAGCAACTTTCTCACTGAGAAAAAGAAACAGTTGATTAGATAAAATTTTAATTTTGAAATCATAAAATGTAAACAGTAATACTTAGTCCATTTTAACATGAAATTCAAAAATTTTAGCCCAAATATGAGACAACAAATAGCCTAAAATAATAACAATTACCAAATACAACGTAATAATATTACTTTGTATTTGGTAATCTTTCTTCTGTAAGTTTGTATAACAACAACAAGCTATATTATGAAAGAGAATTTGCATACTTTTAAAAATTTTGTAGAGCAGTAACATAAATTACCAATTTTGTAGGTTGTTATTCTGTGCTTCCTGAATACAAGCAACATCTTTTTCAGTCAAGTTTAGTCTGTGGATATGTGGGTATGAACTCCAGTGGTGTATTCGGGCCGGAACGCACAAGAACAACATTCCAGTACCTTTTTCTAAATGTCATAATAGAAAATCATTAAATTTCTACACCTAATATTATGAATCAAAGGGGAGGGAGAAATATCTATTTTACCCATTACTACTAAAAATATATATTAATAGTAATCTTTAAAATTAATAATTTCTTTAAAAATTTATTTAAAAAAAAATATATATAAATTTTGCAATGAAACTTGCACATTTCTTACTAAAGTGCAATGTGTTAGATAAAGAGATCCAATGAATGAGATATACTGTGATGCGTGTGAACACTGCATTTTGATTCGCCAGAACTCTAGAATATTTCATAGAACAATGCTAGAACTCGTTGTTCTATGAAATGTGAGTCTGAAGTCTGATTCAGTTACTGTACAGTCGATGTGGTGTTATCATATAGTCTTCTGGAGAATGGGCATTCCAGTACTGTTTTTTTTTTTTTTTTTTTACGACGAGCGTTCCAGTACTTTTTTTTTTTTTTTTTTTTTTAGCAATACGCCTCTGACAAAGGCTATTTGTAAAGCTTACCTTTGCTGGCTGTGACCTAACAGTCATGACCAAGAATATGAAGCCAACTTTATGGATAGGAGTGTTTTGGTGTCATGGCATTGTTCTGTGTTTCTGATCAAAACTTGGTGGCTGTTCTATTGCATGGACATTTTACCTTCAGGTTATTTGACATTGTAAGAATGTGAGATGGATGAACAGTTTGATTTTTATTCTTGTGATGATTTTATTTCTGTTTTCCCTGGTTCAGCTACTCTTATAAATCTTCTGATCTTAATGTTCCCTCATCCATTCTAACCTAAAATCTCAACTTTTATGTAAATCTTTATGTAAAGAAGGTAAAAAACCTAAGTAAGAAATTAAAGGCTGAATTAGAAAGCTAATTCGATGGATGAAGCTGTAAAGGAAAAGTGAAAATTTATGATTACAATAAATTCTTTCTTTTACTTAATTATTCTAAATTTGCTTATTTAGATAGCCCTCGATTCATGTTGGGGTTAGGTTCCTGGGGGGACAGGCTCAAATGGAACCCATTATATAATGGAATCAATCAGAAATCACAGGGTTAGGTTGTGGGTACCAAAAATTTTGCTTGCTACTTTGCATCGATTGTTTTATTTTATTAGCATTCTTCGTAGCTGTAGTAATAGTCGATGGAGGCATATTCGTAGCCCTGCACACATTAGGGGACTTCTAAGAATTTCATCTTTCATCAGATTCTATCCTCCGAATATTGCACTAGGATTCAATTAACTACTTTTACCAGACATGGCGTGTCTTTATTCTATTAAATTAAAAACTTGATAACACGATTGGAAAAAACTGCAAATGGCTATCACTAATTATTATTTAATTTATTAATAGCACAATTAATAAAAAAATGTTAGCGTAATAAATTTCCAACACGTGTAAATAGCGTAAATAACAACCAACTGAATGCTTCACCGCATGGACCTTTACTACCCGCATCCACGAGTGGTTACTTCGAGGGCAAGAATATTTCTCATCTTTAATATGAATGCGCTAATTGCTGATTGGCTCATTGTCCTAAATCACGTGAACAGTGCACGATACATAGCACAGTATAATGTTGATAAATTCTGACGATTTTAAACTTTCAGTTTATAAATTTTAAAAAATTGCAAAAATAAATAAATAAAAATGGCGTTGTGGTTAGTGATCGGCACAAATCGGACCAGCGCAAAATGAGGGCTACCTGTATATAATAAATATATATTTATCCATTTCCTCCCTAACCCTTTTATTTTCCTTTTCAGATTTATTTTTATTTTTTATTTTATTGTTTTTTAAATATGGTTCTTTATCTATAACATCATACAAATTTAGAATTTGACTTGTAAAATTAGGACTTAATATTAACAATAATAATAATAATAGATGGCAAACTGGCTACTGCTTGCACACCAAATTACTAGTGAGCATCATTAGGCCTTAATACCTAAAATGTCTTCCATCCAAGTTATAAATACACCAGCAAAAATGGATCCAAAAAGAAATAGGATTATGCCCTAAGTAAAATAATGCCTATAATGTTTAATTGATAACTATTACAATAGCACCAATTTAAAAATTAATAGTTTATTCCTTTATAGCACATAAAAAAAGTTTACACACACACACACACTTTATTTTTTCATAATTTTTTTAGAATGCAGTTGTCTGTAATTAAATTTTTTTTTTTTTAAATTTATTACATTTGATACAGTATTATTAATTTGGGCTTGTATTCTTAAATTACATCAATTTACATTTTAAATCTTGCCTAAAATGACATAGAAGCACATTAGCATCTGTATAGCAGTAACTTTGAAAGACATTCTTGGCCTTTTTGGTTTGGCTGCGAAAAGATAAGAATGAGTATTAGGAGCGATGGTCTAAGTATAATTTTTTTTGTCTCTTTATCAGGATGCTATCTGTCAGACCAATGGTTCCTTCATTAGTACCATATTTGTCAACTTATAAGATGCACTTTTTTTCCTTATAAATACCTCAAAAAAATCGTCCTGCTCTTAGAAGCCGAAAGTGACAAAACAGCACGTGCCAAAACCGAGAGTTAACGTATAGTAGTTAATGGATAGTTAACTACTATACGTTAGTACACTTTTCAGTTGGAGTAACAAGTGAATTCCAGTTTTACATTTAAACCCTAATCAGCGGCAGGCACATCAAGAAGACAAAATTATACTATTGGATTTAAGCTAAAAGTAGTACAATATGCCAAAGAACACAAGAACAGAGCAGCAGTTAATTCCGGGTGGCTTAACTTCCCAGTTACAGCCGTTAGATGTCAACATTAATAAGCAATTCAAGAATAATGTGTGAGATCAATGGAATAAATGGATGATAGAGGGGAACCATGATACGACGCCTATGGGAAGGATAAAATGTCCATCAAAGCACGTGTGTGAATGGGTGCTGAATTCATGGCTTGATGTTAAGACTGAAATTCTGGACAAGTCCTTTAAAAAAATGTGGTATAAGTAATGCAGTGGATGGCACTGAAGATCATTTATTGTATGAGAGTGACAGTGATACTAGTGAAGAAGATGATGATGATAATGATTGATGATGTTGAGGATAATGATGATAATAATAATGATGTTGAGGATAATGATGATAATAATAATGATGATGTTGAGGATAATGATGATAATAATAATGATGTTGAGGATAATGATGATCAAGTCAGTAATGAATCTGAAGTTGAATAATACTAAAATAATAAGAGTTATAATCCAGTACCTTTCTTTATTGGCTTTTTGGTTTTATTTTTATTGAATTTTAAATTTCCATTGCATTAACAATAAATTTTTTTCAAAAGTTTTTTTCTTAAATTTCCTGTTCCAAAATTAGGGTGTGTCTTCCATGCCACACTGTCTTATAAGCCAACAAATACGGTATTTGTATTAGTAGTGGCAAATTATGCAAGAAAGCAAGCTTATACAGCATCAGCCAAAAAAAAAAAAAAAACCTCATTTCACCTACCTATCCTCTCCAACAGTGTGTCTAGTTCTTCCTTGAATTTATTCATGCTATTTACTTTCACAACATCAGACAGAAGTTTCTTCCAGCAAAACCTGTTAGTTAAAGAAAACCAGCGTGTGTATTCTTCAACCATTCTTCTTCGATTTGAATTTATGCCCCCTCATTTGCATAGTCTGAGCAAGAGGAAGAATCCCATCAGCATCTTTTAATTGATTGAGCATTGATTCTGAATAAATTCAAAGCCTTAAACAGCTCATTCAGATCATCCTGCATGGTCTCCAGAAGCTGCAATTTGCAGAACTGAGGCCTTTCTTGGTAAGAGCACCTCCCTTTTTCCCCTCATCAATCTCACTGCCCTTCCCTGTACTCATTCCAGCAGCTCTACATCCTTCCTAAAATGAGGCCTCCAGATCTGTATGCAGTACTCAAGATATAGACTGACTTATAGTCTTGTACATTGGAATAATCACCTCCTTATCCCTGCAAGCAAAACTTCATGTGCTGTCCTGGCAGCATCTCTGCACTGCTCAGAGAACTTCCTGCCGGACTACACAATACCCCCCCCCCATGTATTTTTTCATTTTCCACTAGCCTGAGTGTAATACCACACAGTTGGCATGTTAATCTGAGATTACTGTTACCCATATACAATACTATGCATTTGTGAATATTAAACTTCAATTGCCATTTCTTGGCACAACTGCCTAATTTTTCTAGATCTTGTTACAGTACTGTCATTAACCACCCTGCCAACCTTTGTATCATCTGCAGACTTGGACATTAAGCCAAATATACCTTTATCACTATCATTAATACATGCAAAAAAACTACAGTGGGCCCATGATTGAACCCTGGGGGAGTCCACTCATGACAGTCACAATGAGTGGTGTCCATTAATAACAAGTCTGTGTCTTCTCCCACTCAACCATCCCTTTATCCATAGCAGTAACTTGCATTTAATGCAACACTACTCCAATTTGTACAGCAGTGTATTATGTGTAACTGCATCAAAAACTTTCCTGAAATCCAAGTATATTTATATGATATCGGAATTATTTTTTTCATCCAGCTGCTTTTTTACTGCATCATAGTATTCAATCAGATTGGTTAGACAAGACCACACCTTGACAAACCCATGCTGTGATGAAAGTATAACTGCACTCTTGCCTAGATGGTCCAGCATTACTTCTTTAATCAGTGACCCCACTGTTTTCCCTGGAACAGAAGTTAAGCTAACAGGTTTGTGATTACTCATGCCAGTCTTTATTCCCCCCCCCCACACCATTGTGAATTGGGTATACATTTGCTCCAGTCTGTGGGAACTTCCTGCAGTTGAACTGCTCTTATAATTATGGCTAAGGGTCTGCTTACCTCCTTAATTGGATAGATCTCATTCCCCCCCCCAGGTGCCTTTCTTACATTTGACTCCAGAAGTTTCTCTTCCACTTTCCTCTCAGTTATTATAGAATCCTTTAGCTCCTGGTAGAGTTTGATAAACTTCTGGCATCCATTTGGGCGTAACACAGGTCGGCGAATGCCTACCTGTGTTACCCCCAAACAGGACCCTTGGTCATTGCATCGCAGACTGTCAGATCCATATCTCTTGGACAGGTAGCGACCATAATACTATCACATTCAATATTTACTATTCCAACTCACAGAGGATGGAACAGCACAGCCACTATTTCCCCAGATATAAAACCCACAATGATAACTGGAGAAAATTCACCGAACAACTAAAGTCAATAGCTACAGAAGAAATCCTACAAGGAATCTCTGCCTTACTAGCTAATGTCCGGGCTCTTGAAATCCAGAAGTTGATCACATTGGTTTGTGATGGCACATTCAAGAGAAGACTAAGGTGCAAAAACCATGTGCCCTGGTGGATGGCACAGCTGACCTGGCTGAGAAAAGACACTACATCTGCCCACAGGGACATTATGAGGCATATACTGGCTGTTGCATCTACTTCTATTCCACAATCACAGTCAACCATCCATAGAACTATAAATTATTGGTGGAACAAAGAGTGTAAGGTGCAGAAAAAAACCGAGGATGGAATCTTTTCGAAAGCATCCTACTACCGCCAATCTTTATGAACTAAAAGAGACTCTTGGATTTGATTTGCAAGCTCTGTTAAAAATACTGATGCTAGAATAATATGGAGAAAAATAAAACAGCTAAATGGCAAGTTTGCTCCATTAGCCTCCCCACTTCTCAACTGGAATGGGCAGGAGCTTTCTTCTCCCACAGATATAGCAAATAGGGACTGTGTTTTCAGCCTTAGGGACTGCGTTTTCACAGTTGTCTGCTTCCACAGAATGTGATCCACCATTCCAGAAGATCAAAGTCCCAACTGAACTTTAGATCTAGACGTTCTTCACCCTACAATCAACCTCGTACAATGCTTGAACTTCAAGAAGCGATATCTACCTCAAAACACAGTGTTGTCAGCACTGATGGAATTACATAATGCTCCAACACTTAGATAGAAAATCAGTCTTCACTGCTGACCTTTTTCAATTGCATCTTCCTTAAGCATTCTTTCTCCAATTCCTGACATCACTCCTATTTAATATCAGTTCCCAAACTAGGGAGAGATCATTCTGTTCCTCAAAATTATAGACTCATTTCTCTCACCGGTTGCTTAAGCAAAACCCTGGAAATAATAATTCTCCATTGACTCACATGGTATCTTGACTCCAAAAATCTAATCTTTGATAATCAGTTTGGTTTCAGAAAAAATCGATCAGCCCTGGATCTCATGGTCAAAGCCGAAACAAACATCAGGAATGCATTCATCCGAAATGAGCATCTTGTCATGGTATGCCTTGATATAGAGAAAGCCTTTGACACCACATGCCGTTTTGGTATCCTGAGAGATCTGCATTCACTTGACCTGAGAGGCCACTTGCCATATTTCATACAGAACTTCCTTCAGCACAGGTCCTTCCAAGTTTTGATACCGACAAGTCCTCTCCCAAACATATATACAAGGAGTCCCACAATGCTCCCACCTTGTTCGCAATAAGAATAAATCACATGACTAAATATATTCCCAACACTGTGAATTCATACCTCTGTTCCGGTGATCTCACTTTTTTTTTTTTTTCAGTTCACAAAACATGACCTTCATTGAGCGGCAGCTCCAAATTTCAGTTAATAGATAATGGATATTGTCTCTCTTGTTCAAAATCAAAAGTAGTTCACTTTTGTAACAAATGAAAGATACATCCAGATCCAGAGCTACACTTAGCAAATCATCCTATCTCAATTGTGAACAGCATTCGCCTCGTTGGTCTGATTTTCGATAGTAAAATATCTATGGACGTCTTACCAGAAAAAAAATGAACGTACTCAGAGTTATTTCTTCAACATCGTGGGGTGCAGACTGGTACACGTTACTCCATTTGTATAGTGCCCTAATTAGATCTCGCCTTGATTACAGTGCCCCGCCGTATGATCCTGCTAGTGAGAGCGTGCTAGTGTGACTTGCCCCAATTCAACATTCTGCCCTGAGTATCGCTATAGGTGCTTATAGAACTACACCATTTCAAAGTCTCTTTACATTGAAGCCAATAAACTTCCCATAAATCTCAGAAGAAAGATGTTACTTCTCAACTATATAACTAAAATTCAAAGTCTACCTACCCACACACCCCATTGGCCGGTACTTAATGATCCTCAGTTCACAACATACTACAGAAATAAACCCAGGGCTGTTCAGCCTACTGCTATCAGATTTTAGACATTATCACAAACTTGGAATATTCATCCTGACAAAGTTCTTCAAGATCCAAACAGTCCAGATCGCCCATTGTTCTCTATTACACCATCCTGTGACTGTTATTTCCTAAACTAGGGTAAGCACTCTTTTACAAATGTCAACATACAACAACCCCACATTGCACTCACACAAAATTATCTGCATTTTACAAAAATATATACTGATGGGCCAAAGTCTGAAAGTGGAGTAGGTGTTGCAGCCGTCTTTCCTCATAGAACCTTTTCCGTATCACTTCCCACTGAATGGAGGAACTATACAGCTGAATTATGTGCCATCAGACTTGCAATAGAAAATATTCTCCATCTGTCCATCCAAAAAAGCATGATCTATACGGACCCTCAGAGTGCACTTATAGCTTTGTAAAATATTTCTTCTCATAAACATCCTTTAATAAGGTTCATAAAATCTATTCTGATGATCCTGCTCAGATAACAAACAAACGGAATGAGTATTTTGCATCTACATTCACACATGAGGAATTATTAAGGTTTGAAAATGGCAGAAGGTTATCAAATTGTAACAGGATACTAATGATTTTGTAAAGCAAAGTGGAGGACAAATTGTTGAAGTTAAACATAAGAAAGGCACCTGGGGTGGATGGGATCTATCCAGTTATATTAAAGGAGACTGCAAAGCAACTAAGCAAACCCTTAGCCATAATTATGAGAGCATCATTGGACTCAGGGGAGGTTCTCACAGACTGGAGATGTGCAAATGTATCCCCAATTCACAAAGGGGGATTGAAGGGTGACATGAGTAATTACAGACCAGTTAGTTTAACTTCTGTTCCGTGTAAAATAATGGAATCACTGGTTAAAGATGCATTGCAGGATCATTTACACAAGACTGTAGCAATAATTCAGACACAGCATGGGTTTGTTAAGGGAAAGTCTTGTCTGACAAATTTGATAGGATTTTATGATGTGGTTACAAAGGAACTGGATGCAAAAAATTATTTTGATATCATATATTTGGATTTCAGGAAAGCTTTTGACACTGTTGCACATGGAAGACTATTGTACAAATTGGAGCAGAATGGTATTAAGAGTAAGTTGCTACAATGGATAAAAGGATGGTTAAGTGGGAAAAGACAGAGGGTGGTAATCAATGGGTGCTGCTCTTCGTGGACTAATGTTATTAGTGGAGTCCCACAGGGTTCGGTGTTGGGTCCACTGTTGTTTTGTATATTTATCAATGATATTGATGAAGGTATATCAGGCTTAATGTCAAAGTTTGCAGATGATACAAAGGTTGGTAGGGTTGTTAATGACAGTAATGGCAGTGTGCTACTGCAACAGGATCTAGATAATTTGGGCAGATGGGCTAAGAAGTGGACTGAAGTTTAACCTTGACAAATGCAAAGTACTGCATATGGGTAGAAGTAACCCCAGAGAAATGTACCAACTGTGTGGTACTACACTTAAGGTGGTACTTCACTAGGTGGTAGATGACTCTCATCAACCGGAGAAATACCACCACTTTGCTTATTGGAGACTTGAAGTGGTGGAACCCATGTTTAGTCTCTAGAGCTAAGTTCCGGTCAACCCTTCCCTATCTCTTCCATCATGCAGTATGATTGATGACTTTTGAGGTTATGATGAACGTCGTGGCGAGATCCAATATTCCTTACATTTCGAGGGTACTGCTCTAAAACGGTGTTCGCAGGCCGGCCGCTAGTTAGTACACCAGACCGAACCTATTGGTAACTCTCTAGGAGGCTTCCGGATTTGCTAGAGTATAATCTTGCTACCTCTACTCTGCCAGATAGTGACTGGAGGGAGTCTGAGTAGTGTGTATGCGGGGAGCATTGTCGAGGCCACGTTATGTCAAGGATCTGCGTATATTCATACCACGTGTACGCCATATCCAAAAATTTCATTACTTCATACAGCATGTCCCATTCACTTTTTCGTACTATTGAATACACCATGAATTGTCAAACTAATAGAGCAAGCTTATCTGCGAAAAGATCTAAAACTCCCAAACACTTCCTAATTCATTTCACAAATATACGTGGTCTCAATTCTAATTTCAACGATGTCCATTTCCACTTGCAGTCTGCCAGACCCCATGTACGTTTTCTGACAGAATCTCAGTTATCAGTTGATTCAACTACTGCTCATCTCAGATGCCCAAATTATTCGCTGTATGATTCCTTTCGCCTCAAAGGTGGTACATGTGCATATGTCCGTTCTGTTCTGATATTCCCTGTCAGAGACTTGGCAATTTGGAATCTCCTCTCTTTGATCTTCTCTGGCTTAAAATCTCTCTACCTCATTGTGTCAAATTCATCTGTTGTCTCTACCATTTTCCCAACTCCACTAATCACTTGGAGCTCTTTGACTTCTTCTCTTTGCAACCTGACTTTCTCCAGTCCAACTTTCCTAACAGTGAGGTAATTTTCCTTGGTGATTTTAATGTTTACAACTCCAGCTGGCTTCCGTTTTCTAGTGACACCGACCCAGCAGGTCGAGATGCTGAGGCGTTTGCAATTACTAATGACCTAGCACAGATTGTTCATTTACCTACAAGAATACCAGACAATCCTAATCATACAGCCAATACGCTTGATCTTTTTCTCACAAAAAACCCTTCTAAGTACACGGTTGAAGTGAGAGGTCCTTTAGGCACTTCAGATCACAACTTGGTGATTGTCTCTTCTCCAATGGAACCTTTATCTCCAGGCTATTCCCAACCTCGTGTTATTTGGCATTACAAGAATGCAAAATGGGATGACCTGCGAGACTCCTTTTCTTCTTTTCCTTGTTCAGATTACTGTTTCAAAACTTCTGATGTCACTGATTGCTCAGATCGTGTCAGTGAAATTGTTCTTGCAGGAATGGAATCCTTTATCCCACACTCCACTTTAAAATCTCGTCCTTTTTCTAAACCTTGGTTTTCCAACAAATGACCTAAGGCTGTTCAGGAGAAGAACGTTGCATATCGTAATTGGCTTGTTTCTAATTCTTCAGTTTGATTTTCTGCCTACACCAAAGCTCATAACAATTGTAAAGCAGTTATTTATTAATCAGTCCAAACTAGAGTTTGAACAGGCTAAGAGTAGAAAACTTGCTTCTTGCCCTAATGGTAGCCGAGCATTCTACTCTCTTGCCTAAGCTATTGGCCGCAACTTTTGCCCATTTCTGCTCCCACCTCTTTCCAAACCAAATGGTTCTTTTGTCACTTTAGCCAAGGATAAAGCTGACCTGCTAGCATCCCATTTTTCTTCCAGCTCATGTATTAATGATCTTGGTAAAACACCTCCCACCATTCCCAACACGCTCCATTCAATGCCTCCTGTGGTCTTCCGTCAAAAGGATATCAGAAGGATTTTGATGAATCTTGATGCTAAGAAAGCTCCACGTCCTGATGGTATTTCTCCACTTGTTCTCAAAACCTCTGCTCCTGAATTTACTTGTATTCTTTGCTGCCTTTTTTCACTTTCTTATTCCAAAGGTGTTTTTCCTTCTGCTTGGAAATTTGCTCATATCCAGCCATTTCCTAAAAAGGGTGACAAATCCCTCCCATCCAATTATCGTCCCATTGCAATTACTTCTACTCTTTCTAAAGTAATGGAGAAATCAATTAACTGCCAACTCTTAAACTACCTAGAAACCTTCGGTCTGATCAACGATCGCCAGTATGGATTCCGTCAGTGTCGATCCACTGGTGATATTCTGGCTTATGTTACCCATTTATGGACTAATTCAGTGGAAAGGTTCGGTGAAACACAAGTAGTTGCTCTTGACATCTCAAAGGCTTTTGATCGTGTTTGGCATAAAGGTCTTCTAAACAAGCGTCCATCTTATGGTTTGCCAACTGTTTTTAGTAATTGGTTATCCAGTTTTCTCTCTGATCGCTCACTGAGGGTGATGGTAGATGGCTCTCTGTCTTCTGACTTCTCCACTAATGCCGGTGTCCCCCAAGGTCAACGTTCAGTTCTTTCCCCCACTCTTTTCCCCTTGTATATCAATGACCTTCTTCCATTGATCGGAAATCCTATCCATAGTTTTGCCGATGATAGCACATTGTATTCAACTTTCCATTTTGAGAAACCTTGTCCTGCTCAATCAGCTTCATCTTCTCGAAAAGCTTCTACCAATTCCTTAAATGCCGCTCTTCAGGTAATTCTCCAGTGGGGCAAAGACTACTTAGTTGATTTCAAAACTTCTAAAACTCAGTCTTGTCTTATATCTCGCAAAAAGGATTCTTCTGCTCCTATGCTTATCTTTAGTGACACTCCGATTTCTAGGCAAAATGATATATCTCTTTTGGGGATTACCCTGACTTCTAATCTCTCTTGACACAAGCACATTACAAATATTGCTTCCTCTGCATCTAAAAAACTTTGATTTTCTCTTTCGCTCTCGCCGTTGCTTTTCTTCCAAACAGCTGCTCACTGTATAAATCGCAAATCCACCCTCCCATGGAATATTGTTCCCACATCTGGGGTGGTGTCCCCAAAACCTCTCTGAGGCTTCTTGATTCCATTCAGAAGAGGGCAGTTAGGTTAATTAATGATTCATCTCTAACAGAGTCTCTCCACTCGCTTTCTCATAGATGCACTGCTTCTGCTGCATGCCTCTTCTACAGATACTTCCATGGGCACTTTTCTTCTGAATTGGCTTCTATAATTCCCGCTCTCTCTTTCAAAACAGTCTGAACACATGCCGCCACCAGCCAACATCCATTTACTGTCCAACTCCAAACCCACAGAACCAACTTTTCATTCATCTGCAGTTTTCTGGAACAACCTTCCTTCATACGTATTTCCTGAAAATTATTACAATCTACAGAAGTTCAAGTCCAATGTCAACAAATATCTTCTTTCGTCTTCTCAACCTCCAACCCAAGCATGGTACTAAGTACTATAGGTTCTAATACCTCTCGTGTTTGGGGTTCACATAAAAAAAAAAAAAATGAAAAAGACCTGGGAGTAATTGTGTGGTCAGATATGAAGTTTTCTGAGCAATGCAGACAGGCTGCCAGGGCAGGTCATGGGGTTTTGTCAATGATATATAGGAATTTTGCTAACAGGGAGAAGGAGGTGATTGTCCCTCTGTATAAGGCAATGGTCAGGCCACGCCTTGAGTACTGCGTACAGGTCTGGAGGCCTCATTTTAGGAAGGATGTAGATTTACTTGAGCGTGTACAGAGAAGGGCAACAAGATTGGTGAGGGGAATGAAGGGATCCTCTTACCAAGAGAGGCTTAAGTTCTGGAAATTGCAGTGGCTTGGGACTAGGCTCTTGTGCGGTGATCTGATTGAGGTGTATAAGGCCTTGAATGGGTTGAGCACACTGAATTCTGATGGGATCTTTCCAATTGTTCAGATTATGAATCTAAAGGGGCATAAATTCAAATTAAGAAAGGACAGATTTAGAATAGATGTGCGGAAATTTTCCTTTAGCCAGCAGGTGGTTAATTGCTGGAACAAACTTCCATCTGTTGTTGTGGAAGTTGATAGGTTGAATAAATTTAAGGAAGAACTGGACAGGCATTTGGAGGGAATGGTGTGTTTTTTTTTTTTTTTTTTTTGGCTAATGCTGCATAAGCTCATACACTTGCTTTCTTGCATCACATGCCACTACTACTACGTATCCAAGAACTCCAGCAAGTGGACATCTTCTGCTGGATTCCAGTCCATGTTGGGATACCAGGAAATGAATGTGTGGACTATGCCGCTAAACATCCATCCAACAGAGAATTATCACAGTATTATGTTCCATATCCTGACTACAAATGTCATATAGGAAAAATATGTAGCAAGCCCAAACACAATAAACTCCGTCAAATAAAATCTGAACTGCAGTTATGGACCTCTTGCTTCCGTGTAAACAGGAAGGAGGAAGTAATCATAACCAGAGCCCGAATTGGCCACAGTCAACTTACCCATCAACTTCACAGATAATGATTCTCTGCAGTGCATACAGTGCAACTCTCCTCTTACAGTGAAGCATATTCTTGTTGAGTGTACTTTGTACACCACTGTCTGCTAAATCTCATTTAGCTTTCTGCCTGCCAAACCTTAAAGAACCCCTGACACTCTACCATCATAAGTAACAATGCCAATCTGCAGGAGTTTTACCACGTTATTAAAAAGATAAAATTATATGATCGTTTTTGACCGACGTCAGCTGTCACAATGTATGTGTAACATTCATACTGTTGATAGGTGCAATATGGCCTAAATAGCCCTTGCACCAAAAAACAACAATGAATGTGTTAAATTATGCTAAAGTGGAAATAGGGCAGCTGTGAATGACATTGAGTGAATCTCCAAATGAATTTGGATATACTACCTTTACATTTGAATTTGCATTTCAAATATATGCAGTAAAATTTTTTTTTATCCAAAATTCTCTTGAAATCTGGGTGCATCTTATTGTTTAGCAAATATGGAGAAAAGAAAACTTGGTCAACTTTAATCCTTCTAAAAATGAGTGCAAAGTAGAAGTGCATTGCCCCCATCCTCCCCTCGATGCTCAGATTTCTAGACAAGAACACATCTTTTTTTGGAATAACCCTGACTTCTAATCTCCTTGGCATAAGCACATCACAAATATTGTGTCCTCTGCATCTAAAAAAAAAAAAAAAAATTTCATTTTTATCTCTGAACTTTACCTTTCTTCTAAACAGCTAAAGACTTCTACAAATCTCAAATCTGCTCATCATGGAATATTGGCTCAATATCTAGAGTGGTGCCTAAACTATCCAAAGGAGAACAATCAGGTTAATTTGACCTATCTCTTCCAAACTCTCTCTCTCTCTCTCTCTCTCTCTCTCTCTCTCTCTCTCTCTCTCTCTCTCTCTCTCTCTCTCTCTCTCTCTCTCTCTCTCTCTCTCTCTCTCTCTCTCTCTGCTCAGTTGCATGCCTTTTCTATATATATATATTTTTTAATGAGCACTTTTTGAGTTGTTGAACTAGTTAGACATGCCTCCACACTTGCTTCAAACTTGTCAGCTCCATTCAATGTTTAACTCCAAACTCAATACTAAATTTTTCTGTTCCTCATTTATCCCTTCTTCTATTGCTTTTTGGAAAAAACCTTCTTTCATGTGTTTTCCTGAAAATTGCAAGCTACAGAAAAATTCTAATCTGAGCAAATACAATTAACTCTTTAAAATGCAGCACCCTTGTGGATTGTGAGATGTGCTGGACTTTCTCTAAAATTTGAAAATTTTTATTAGGTATACTTACTGATTTAGCTGTTTTGGCAAAACACATTTCAGTGAATATTAAGCATTAACAACAGAATTTATTGACATTATGGTGACTAAAAGGTAGTGCTGGTAGTCACAAATACTAAATAATAATAGTTCCGTTTGCTGAACGCTAACAAATGATAAACAAAAATCACAGCAAATATTACGCTCATGTACTTTAATGTCAGTTTTAAATGCACGCCTTGTATTTATTCATTGGCACATTCATTGTTATTCAGATAGAATATTAATGAATTTGCTTCATTAAAAAAATACTTTCAAATTGGAGAAATAAAAAAATTAAAAAAAAATTTAACTACGCTTTTTTCTAAGGAATATTTATAATGAGATCTGACTATTTATGGAAGAAATTAACCATAGATTTAATCAAGCATACATTTTTCAAGCTATTCCACTTTTCCATACTGGGCATTTTTCTGTTTTCCTCTCAGCTGTTCTGAAGTGACATCAAACTGGTCACCAGTTTATGCAAGTGACATAGCTATGATTTGCTAGAGCATGTTGTGCTAACTTATGATGCTTACTGAGTAAGAGATAGCACTAAAAGAAAGAAATTCAAATGTTTAATATAGAAGCTCATAGCCTCAGAGAAATTAGATGTTTGCAGGATTATCTTGTACTTTCATCCATTTTTGTGGCCAGAAGGATTTAAACTGTATTGATAATTCAATGGTCTTTATTTCCATAGTTGTGACTTTGTTTTTACAATGATTTGCCTTGGATTTGGCCTTGCCAAAAGGTTAACTGACTGTTTGTTTTTAAAAAAAAGACTGTTATTGACAGCCTGTTTGAGATCCCTCATCAGACAGCCAGTAATAATGCTCAGATGAAACATATAGCTTTAACTATATTACAGCTTTGGAAATACTGATTCATATCTGCATGGTGGCCCACATCAGACTTCTTTATAACTGTTTTGTCTGAATGTTGTTACTAAAGACCACCCACCCACTCACTCTCTGATGAAGGAGTTAGCCAGTTAGTCAGACTGGCTGTTATAGAAGTGTCATCTTTTAAACAAATGGCCAATTAACCTGTTGGCTAGGCCATCTGTAGTTCAATATCAGGGCAACTTGTTGCAAAAACATGTTTGTTTTACTCTTAGACTTGCGACCATTCCATTAGCTACAAAGTTTAAATCTTGCTGCCAGCAAACATAGATTAAAGAACAAGATGGTTCGGCAAGCATCTTATAAAGATAAAAATATCACCTTATCCTGCATGAATGCTTAAAGACAAATGCAATCATTGATATGAGTTGCCAGATTGCTTTCTTAATATTTCCAGATTGTAAAATGTGGCAGGTTTTAAAGAATTCCAGATTTTAAGTTTTACTGTGATATTCTAATTCCTTTCCCATAACCGTTTAAAAAAAAAAAAAAAAAAAAGCTACTTAAGTTAGGATTTCTTATGAAAAAACTATTTAAAGATTATTCAACAAATGGGTCTGCAATAAAATAAACAGTAATTGTATGGGCATATAAATTTCTGGCTAAGTGGAAAACAGCTTATCTAATAATTTCTTTTAATGGGCAAAAAAAGCTTCTATAAAAATTAAGTTGCATCATGAAGCATTCACAAATAACAATATTGAAAAAAAAAATTTCTCTCGTCTTTTTTGCATTAGTTTCTACAAAGTCTAGAACAATGGTTTCAACCTTTTTAGTTTCATGCTCCCATTCCACTTCTGATTTAAATTAAATCCTCTCTCCTTCCCCGAGCAAGAGCTTAAGTACTAATGTTGCCCTAGACAAAATGACCAAACATATAGCCCTAGACAAAATATCCATATACTGTCACTTACTTGAGGGAGCCCAGAGAAAAAATTTTAAATTATGATGCCCCTAAAAAATTCAAGCTATTTTTAATTTGAAAATTGGTATATTGGCTATAGCGTTTATTGTTCTAAAACAGTGGTTCCCAAACTGCTGAGATTTACGGACCCTTTCAGAAATCAAAACAAGTGTGTGGACCCCTTCAGAAAAGTTTGCAGCCTCCTACACACGTGTGTGTGTGTGTGTGTGTGTGTGTGTGTGTGTGTGTGTGTGTGTGTGTGTGTGTGTGTGTGTGTGTGTGTGTGTGTGTGTGTACGCACTGGGTTTTCTGAAAATAAAATTCGCAAGTTTTATGTGTGAAATAACTCAACTTATTTTTATACAGATATATAACAATAACTTTATTTTTCATCAATTTGTTATACATAGAATGAATAATTTGAAATATGTATACAATTATATATACTAATTATATCGAAAATAAGTAATGTTCTATTGTGATAGAAATCAGTATATTTTGATCAAAAATATATTGATAGAAATCATATATTTTTTTAATAAAATAAACACACATTACTTAATAACTTCTGAACATTTTACAGACCTTCTGGAACTGGTCTATGGACCTCAGAAGTGCTGTTCTAAAACAACTACTAACAGGTGTCTAATTGTCAAAAGATAATGTAATAAATCCAAGCTGAGAGTTTTCACAGGCTTTCCTGCAAAAATGGTTCTCTACACCTTATGGATTTAAGGGTTTTATCAAAAAATTAGGCTATATTTTATGTAATTAAGCTAGTGTCTAATTTTACATTGCATAATATAAACATAAAATATTAAACAAATACATTGAGTTGAAAATACAAAATAGTGTGTGTTGATTTAAAAATGTTGATATTATGTAACAAAAGAAAACAGTAGTTTTAAGTCAAAACTGATTAGTTCAAAAAAATGTTTTGTGTGTGCCCCTCTTCCCACCTCTTACAATCATCTTGTGTCCCTCAAGGGAGCACTTTCCACAGTTTTAAGAACCAGGTTGCTAGAAAAAGTGGAAAAAAAAAAAAAAAAATAGGTTTAATCATTTATTTTTTAATTAATTAAATATAATTTATTTAAGTTTAATCATGTTAGTATGAAAAACAAATGACTACTTTTGCAGGCTTCTTGCTGAAGAACTTAGGAAGACGTTAATATCTCTTTGGCAAGGAAGTAAAACTGCAATATCTCCAGAATCACTTTTTGCTGTTATATGGAAAGTTGTACCCAGATTTAGGTATGAATTTTTCAAACATTTTTTTTTAAGGTTTGTAATTAAACATTACAGTGTTATGTGCTGTAATGTTTAATTAACCTTGTAACGTATAAGAATTAATTATGCTTGCTTTGATAAAAATTTTAAGGAAGTTATTTTATGCATTCTATAATGACTAGTTGCACTAGTTACAAACCTGTGAGGTGTCATTAAGCACAGAAACTGCTGTAAAACCCAAATAATGCACATAATACTACAATGGAATTGCAGAACATTTCTGATGATAACATTCATAACCTTCTCTCTTGATATCATCCTGCAAATACCCACTTATAGGAAACAAACCTAACCACTAAGGTAGATATCAGAGTAAAAGATTCAGCCATCCACAGGAAAGATCAAACCACTACCACAAGTAGCACTCGTGGAAAAGTATAGATTCTTTTCGACGCCAGAGTATCATCCAAAAATAGTTCCTTTACATCACCTCTGAAAGTAGCAGCTGTATGCATAACAATCCACATTACATTAATGCTACTTTCTTCATCTTTTGAACTCAATAATAAAACAAAAATTCGATTCCTTACATAAACTGTTTGACTTGCCATATTTTAGCCCACACTGTCATACTACGCCCTTATATTTAAGAGATTCTGGTTGACACTCTTAAATTAAACCAACAGGCAATATGAACTGTGTTAACTAGTCATGGGAAATTCCATTCTTGGGAGATATAGGTTGTGTTAACAGTATGACTGTACCAAGATAATTGAAGGTAAAAGCTGAGATCGATATTGCATACCCTGGCAGACCTCATCTACCAGAATCTTTTAAATTTAAAGGTGTGGTATAGCAGTGAGTAGAAAATGCTTTTGTATCTAGACCCACTATTTATACTGGATCTCAAAACAGAAGAATTTTTCTCATTGTCATACCAACTTTTATAAGTTTATGAGACAATCTTCTCCTGCAATCTAGCCAAATACTTCCAGAGCCATGGGCTCATCCGCATTTCGTATCTCTATAAATTTTGACTAACTGTTTCTCTATCCTTAGCCATGTCATGCCCCCCCCCCATCTGACAGGTAAAACATAGGGGTGCACGTTACCACCCCTGCCCCCAGGAAGGCAAATCTCTGCTCTCTTAACTTTATTTAAACTTCAAACAATATACGGGGTGATTCAGGAGGAATAGTAATTATTTTGGGAGGTCATAATATTGATTATTCTGAGTAAAAAAGTTCATATAAACATGTGTCCAATTCTCAATGGATGCGGAGATACAGCTGTTTGAAAATGGCATGTTCAGCTCCCTGAACCAAATGTGACCAAGAAGCAGTTATAACTTGATGCTGTTTGGTGTTAGAAGTGTTTTAATAATGCTACATATCTTCACACATGCTGAATATGCCAATATGATGCTTGTTTACAGTTTTTGTAGTGCAAGTGCTATTGCTGCTTGTAGAGAATACCTCAATGGTTTCCTAACTGCAGAATACCAGATTCAAGAGCGTTTACTAGTGTTTATACCAAACTGCATAAGACTGGTACAGTTCCCAGCACTCATATTTCTTTCTTCTGAACGTGCAAATGAACAAAATGTGGATGAAAGTCTGTAGAACGTAGTCCTACTATTAGCACACGAAGAATTTCTACGCATATCAGTGTTCCATAGACAAGAGAATTGCGAACATTACATGAGCACAGCTCGCATCCATTTCACATACAGCTGGTGCAACACCTTCAACAAGGAGATGATGCCCAGCAATCAGAATTTTGTTAGTGGGTAAATGCTAATCACCGATTAATAATGTTAATATTGTTCAGCGATGAAGCTACTTTCACCCGTGACAGTATCAGCAGCATCCGTAATTCTCATAGGTGGTCAGATGAAAATCCACATGCCACTGTAGAAACAAATTTTCAACATCGCTTCTCTTTAAATGTGCAGTGCGGTATCATCGACAATCAGTTGATTGGACCTGTTGTGTTATGAAATCATCTTACAGGGCCCATTTACCTAGAATTTCTGCAAAACAAACTTCCACTACTATTGGAGGATGTTCCCTTGGCTACAAGGATTGGTATGTACTTTCAGCATGATTGAGCTCTTGCATATTATACCTATCTAGTGATACAATATCTAAATCAAACTTTCCCTGAATGATGGATCGGCCCCATTCCATTGTTCAGGGTGGTGGCCAATGAACGGGACCCTGTGCAATAGTCCAGATCTCACTCCATTAGATTTTTGTTTGTGGGGGGTGGATGAAAAGTGCCGTATACAAAGAAAAGGTGAATACAAGAGACGAATTGCTCGCTCGCATTTTGTATACTGCTGCCCTCATAAAGGAATGTCAAGACCTCAGAAGAACAACACATCGTATTACCACAAGAGTTGCAAAGTGCATTGAGATTGGCGGTGGGATTTTCGAACATTTATTGTGAACTTTAAAAATTTGTCAATTATTTGTGTTTTGTATAATTCAAAAGTCAGTAAATACAAACAAACAAACTCAGAATAATTGATACTATAACTTTCCAAAATATTTACTATTCCTCCTGGATCACCCTGTATAACTCAAAAGTGTTTAACTCTCTAACTCAGCTTTAAATCCACTGGATTTACAACTTCAAAACAACTCTTAAAACTCAATGTATAACATAAAACTCCAACTGTATAACATAATTTTTTTATATATATACTAGGGGGGCTTCGTCCCCTACTCGCTGCACTCACTTCTTTTAATAAAATAAAATACTTACAGAAGCTTTCAACACTGTCTCTTCCACAGCTATGAATACATAAATATGTTACTATAATAAAAATATAAATGCATGAGGCATAATAGAATATGAGCATGAATTAACTATAAAATATCAGTGTAAATACACCATGGTTTGTTCATAAAAATGAACAACATTCATAGTGTAAAGTCATCGATTTAATTGTATCTCATATTGTGATTACCTTCACAACGAGTTACCATTTATTGCACTACCTCGAATAAGAAATGCTTCCCTATTAGAGAAGACTATTGTTACTTATTCTCTGTGGGCACCACTACCCAGACGGCACCGTTTCAAGGCTTGTTGGCCTATCGTCGGTGGGTGGGTGATTCCACAATATGAGAGATGGCAAAGGGATTCTGTGCACCTTTTGGCATCTTTCATATTGTCACCTTCTTATTCAAGGGAAAGGTATCAACAATAGCATATGATTAGGCCAAACAAGGACTAATTAAATTTACTAGCAACCTTTCCAACAAATGCACCATATATTCTCAATTTATAGCTCTAACACTATATTAACAACCACTTCCTTACTTGTGATCTCACAGTAATATTGTACTATTGCAATACCAAAAATTAGCAAGTCAAAATGAAAGACTATTACAGAAATTTAACTGTAATATACTAAAAATGTTCTAAACATCTGTTATCATGCAAACTAAAGATTGCTGTTTTGAATATAAACTAGAATATTTTCACACTGTTACAAAACAGAACAAACCAAGAAAAAAAAAACCATTAGAAACCTTTCTAAAATATAGAAAGTCTTTAATGCTCTGTCACAGATTGGTATATTTCTGAATCAGCTTATGATAAAACTTCAGTCCTCCTTTCCTTCTTAAATAATTTATATCCAAGAGGCAACTACAAGTAGTTCATGATCCCCTTACCAATTCAGATGGATCTGTATACCATGTTCAGTCAGGTATCCTGGAAACAAACTGTGGCAAGGTCAATTACAGTCTGATCAATTATCTGATCTTGGCTGGAGTCTCCTAAAAATTTGATCACATTCTAGAGTATACTTGAAGAAGTGACCTCCAGGATCCACCTTTTATCATAAGAGTAAAATAAACTTACAGAGATCTTCTGTAGTGCCTTTACACACAAATGTCAATCACAGAACTAGCCTTCACCATTTGTTCCTCGGGAATATGTAGAGACAAACACACATTAAACCATATGAAGCTGATTTACCATGGAATTGGACCAGTGATTGGTAGTTAATACACCAAAAAATTCCCAGACAGCTATTGTGATTAAACATCATAATTCTCTTCAACAAACAGGAAATTAGTAATGAATTACCTTGTTCAGACCAGCCAAGCATATGGGGCTAATTCTTTGAAAAGATTTGCTCTTTAATCTAATACTGATTATTATTAATTAATGTCCAATTATTTAATGTTATTTTATGCAGTATTGATATCACATGAACTACAAATCAATTTGATTGATTAAATAAATATGAGGATCTCTCGGACAGTTTATTTATTCTGTGTAACTTGCAAAGCCTTAGTTGATTTTTACTTGTTTATTACTAATCCTATCCCATATCCAAAAATGAACTGAAATAAAAATTTTGTTGGTCAGAATTATTGCTTTATACCTCCCAGCATCATTAGGACCATAGATAGGCAGCTTCTGAGCTTAGTGCTATTTATCATTATGTCTAATCATGAATTTTAGTTTCTTAAACAAGTTTTTTACTTTGTGGGTTAATTTTATTAGGAGTTGTCTACTAATTAAGACATTTAGTACTCTGCTGGTTTCCTCACATAATGCTTTATATAACCCTTCACAAATGAATTCAACCATCATATGTGTGCCTGCCACAAAAATCAGTTTTCCACTTGGAGCTCATTTCAGTTTTCCACTTTGGAGCTCTGGAGTGAGTTTTATTTGTGTAATTTCAAAAATTTATAAAAATTAAAACGTTATATAAAAATGTTTTTAAATATTAATGTCTTGTTTTTACTTGATTGCTGAAAATCACAATGAAATTATTGTGAAAAATCAAACTAGAATTTTTCAAAAAATCAATCAAATAAAAAAAACTCTCTCTTTTTTTTTTTTTTTTTTTTTTTTAATCACATTCTAGAGTATACTTATTGCATGAAATAATATTGCATTAAAGAATTGAAACTAACAGGTGCAATGTCCTCTGATTTTCAAGGCTATTTTCATATTGTCATTTATTATGAGTTTTTGTTTATTTGGAAACACAAATAAGGGATGGCAGCACATACTGGAATATTTCTAGACAATTCATTGAGCCGATATATGAAAAACATATTTGTGTGCATATTCTGGAATGGATTAATAAAGCCAGTTATCATGGAGTATTACAAAGTGTCTTAGTAGTTAACTCTAAATGCCTATTAATATTTAAAAACTATTTATAAATACTCTGTGATATCCTGAATATAGTTTGGTTTTATGTGTCTGCAATTCTGTCCAAACACGATACAAGGGATTATATGCTGAAAGCCTTGTGGGTTAACTCAAGCTTGAGGGAATCTGCAGGGTTCAGGAAACTGCCAATTGGGAGGGGGGGTAATTTAGATCTGCATTTATCTAATGATATAGATCAAAGTAATGCTTGCACTCACCTCATGAATCCTTGTTTGTTGCCATCACATCTTTCAAAAACTTCTTCTTATACAACCTCTTCCATGCAACGATTACACCCTGATCCATGAGATGTTCTCAGGGTAGCAATGTTTCAAATGAGTGAGAAGACAAAGCTTGGGATACAAACCTAAATAACGTCAAGGGGTGTGTAGTTAACTATAGAAGATTACTTAGTCTCAACTGTGTCTTGTCTACAGCAATGTCAGGAGTGTTGTGAATAAAATGGCTGAATTTGAATGGTTATAGACAACTAATGCTGATATAATAGGGCTAACAGAAATGTGTGCCACCTAAAAATTGTTGATGACGAGTTCCACTGCAGTATGTATAATGTATATAGGGAAGATAGAAGGAGAGTGGGGACATGCTTCTTATCAAAAGCAGTCTGAGCACAAAAAAGAACTTTTGCTGAGTCTGAAGTTATGTCTGCCAACATAATCTATCTGGTGGCAGTTAGTTGGAAGCAAAGGAACAATGAGAGTGGGAGTAATCTACAGACCAGAAGATTGTGAAGAATATGACAAGAGTCTTTATATGCAGATGGAATGGGCAAGCAAGTGTGAATGTCTTACGGGTGACTTTAATCTGCACCAGATTGATTTGAATATGTGGGAGGGAAACTCACAATGGGGAAAAATCTTTTTTTAAATAAACTAGATGATTATTATTTGTACTAGCATGTTAGAGAAAGTACTAGGGGCGATAATATTCTTGACCTCATCATTACTAACAAATCATAGGATTTGTTAGTAATGATGAGGAAAGTACTCTAGTACTTTCTCTAACATGCTAGTACAAATAATAATCATCTAGTTTATTTAAAAAAAGATTTTTCACGTTTCTGTTAGCCCTATTATATCATCATTAGTTGTCCTAAACATTCAAATTCAGCCATTTTATTCACAACACTCCTGACATTGCTGTAGACACGGTTGAGACTAAGTAATCTTCTATTGTTAACTACCCTGACACACCCCTTGATGTTATTTAGGTTTGTATCCCAAGCTTTGTCTTCTCCCTCATTTGAAACATTGCTACCCTGAGAACATCTCATTGACTGTTGTGGCAACAAACAAGGATTCATGAGGTGAGAGCAAGCATTACTTCTACATTTATCTAATGATATAGGTCAATCTAAATTACCCCCCCCCACCAATTGGCAGTTTCCTGAACCCTTAGGGCCGTGGTTTTTGACATTTTTTTTTTTAATAACGGCACCCCCTAAGTAATTTATTTTATTTTGTGGTACCCCTACTCAATTTTCTGCCTGTCAGATCCGATTCTTTCTCTCTCTCTTTCTGTGTGTGTGTGTAAATATAAAATATTAAAAAAATATGTTATATGATAATTATTACAATAATATAGTTATAAAAAAAATTACAATTCATAATACAAATTACAATAGGCCCTCGATTTAACAGACAAAAAATTTCTGTCCTAGAGGAAAAATTTAGAACCTATTTATAACTGATAGCGTTACAGATCAGACAGATGTGTTGAAAATTCCTTCTAATGAAATAAAGGCTGTTTTATGGCTAGATGAATGCACCTGCTCACCCTAATGCTAAGAGGGTAGTTAGCAGGGATGGGAGAATTAAATGCATTTTTCTGCCCCCTAACACTACTTCACTGATACAGCTGATGGATCAGGGTGTAATCGTTCCATGTAAGAGGTTGTATAAGAAGTTTTTGAAAGATTGTGATGGTTGTTTTGGAAGAAACAGAAGATGCAGAAGACGATACAAGAGGCACCAGGACACTAAAAATTTACATCAGCATGCATACAACATCAGATCTGCTATCTTCAACTTAGCAGCTGTGTGGAAAGATACGAAGATTACTACCTTGGCCAATGCTTGGAAGAAGTTGTTGTACGATGTAGAACCTGAAGTGGACTTTGAGGGAGTTGAGGCGTCTAATTTTCGGGACACTCTTCTGAGGGCCAGCAATAAAAATGCAACTGAGAATGATGCGGAACAGTGGCTCGAAAATTATGAAGGTGATCTGGGCTATCAAATTTTTTCTGAGGGAGAGATTGCGGAAAATGTTCTTCGTGGAGAACAAGATGACGAGGACAAAGACGAAGAATCAGTTGCACCTCATCCTAAATTGTCTGTTATAAGACAACATATGGATGATATCATACATTATATTGAATCATCATCAGATGTGCTTCCTTATTATGAACATTTTAGAGAATGTCTATCTACAGTAATAAGGAAGCAGCACCGAGGTATAGAGCAACTGAAGCTTAATGATTTCTTCAAGGCCACTTCAGCTGGACCCGTTTCACCAGAACCCTCCACCAGCAAGGAATTAACACCTCTCCCTCCATATGACAGTTGTTTCTGACTCTGAAAATTGTGATTCTTTCAATTAAGTTAATATTAATATTGAATATTATGTATCTTTTTTAGTATTTTTTTTTGTGTTTTTTATTCAATGGAGTTGAAGAATTTTAAAGTATTTTCCCTGTCTAAAATAGATTTAACTGAAAAAACTAATGTTCACATTGAAAACAATTTTGTATAAGCTTTAAGGAAAAAAAAAAAAAGTGGTGGAAACACTCCATTAGTTACATTAAATAAGACTAATGGCTAATGATAAAGTTTGGTTCCTGTCATAAATTTATTTTTATATTTTTAACAGATGTTTCAGTGGCATGTATAAATTACTCAATGTACATTATAATACATCCTGTACATTGTAAGCTCATTGTTAATATATGTTTTTAAAATACATTTGATTTAACAGACTTTCGGCAAAAGCGGACACCCCTTCCCCCAATTAGTCCATTAAATGGAGGGCCTACTATATATATATATATATATATACACATACACAGTAGACTCTCAATTTTCTGATTGAGTTAAAAAAAAAAAAAGATCCCAGATAATTGATTTCCCAATTAATCCAAAAATACAGAAGTCCCCAACATATGTAAAGATAAGTTACAGGACTTCTTACGTAACTCAGGAATGGCTAATAACATATTGCTACTATATTATTATTGACAAATCTGAATTCAGCACAATACTTGTTAATGTTTGGCCATTTCCATACATCCTTATTATTTAAATTTTCTGATCCAAATCGATTGCTTTCCTTTTCTTCTTAGATTTACTAGTATCACTGTTACTTATTCTCTTAGTCGACACCATGATAAAACGGTCAAAATGAAATTTTCTGTAAAGAACTTCACAGGGTTAAAGTGAAAACTCACTATTCCCACGCGAGCTCACATTTTACTAAAGCACACATCTGGAGGTCACTACCATAAAAACAATTTGCACTTTCTGGTTTATTGGATCTTTATGTTAGCGCAATCTACTATAAAAGGGCAGTAAACTCGATCTTATTGCATTTGCGATAATACCGATAGGTGGAATTCTGTGGGTTTTTACGTTATTATGGCGAAATGTGTTCCCTTCACTGAAATCTTCAAAAAAAAAAAAAATTAATTTTAAGAATCTTCTCTTCTTTCCTATTTTTTTTCCTTGTTACTCTGCATCTCACTTGTGCAATTTGTGCATGCAGTGATCGTTGTTATTGATTGCTTATTTCTTTTTGTTTGTTTTAAATCTTACAATTCTAAAGAATAAATAAATAAATAAAAAAAGAGTGAAAAAAAATTGATGTAAGTCCGAAGTCTGTAGGTTTCTGAACACCAAAAAATGCTGAGCAATCTATGTAAAAATATGGTGATAGATAAAAAACGAAAAACTTACCATGCACTACTCGCGTGTCCAATACGATGCTTTCCTTTATTTTTTATGATATGGGGTATGGTTTGGTCACCAACATTATAATGGTTCATTATAGATTTAATAGATGAACTTTCATTTTTTCAACTTTTGTTTAACTGAAATGCAACTCTTTTGTGTTTACCCAGCATCTTTGCATTTTCTAAACAAAAAACAAATATTTACTATAAAAAAAAATGTTCACATCCTTGACATAAATAACGAAACAAAATTATTTGTGTTTTTGCGGTGCAACGGAACACAACAATTGACACGATGCTCTAAAACAAACTAAACATTCTCTTTCTCTCTCTCTTTTTTGAGTGGGGGTTGCAAGATAATAGGCACACTAATCTCCCAATGACGACTTATAATGCCACTTCTTGTTGCTTAATTAACGACTTGCAAAACATTTGTTTATACCTATTCTAGTTATTACTTGAATTTTATGATTTCTGGTTGATTTTTTTGAAATTGGAGTCTTACACTGTCCCAGTTAAACCGATCCCGGTATCGAGAGTCTGCTGTATATATATATATTCTTTATATATAATTATAGATTACCACAAAATTAAAATGCTACTGTGCACCTTTTTATAATGAAATAAATATAAAAATTTTTAAAAAAAGTTTAAGTAACTTAAACCCAAATTACATGGCACCCCTGGAATGTTGTTGTGGCACCCTAAGATGCCATGTCACCCGGTCGAAAACCATTGCCTTAGGGTTATCCTCAATGATATTAGCAAAAATCCTATCATCTTGCACCACCTTTTTGAAATGAATACCATCTCTACAAAATAGATTTCCTCTACCTACAAATTCAGGCCATACAGATAAAAAATTTCGCCCCTTAGAGCCCTGCAGATTCCCTCAAGTCTTGAGTTAATCCACAGGGCTTTCAGCATATATAATCCCTTGTATCGTGTTTGGGCAGAATTGAAGATGCATAAAACCAAACTATATTCAGGATATCACAGAGTATTTATAAATAGTTTTTAAATATTAATAGGCATTTAGAGTTAACTACTAAGACACTTCGTAATACTCCATGATAACTGGCTTTATTAACCCATTCCAGAATATGCACACAAATGTTTTTCATATATGGGCTCCATGAATCGTCTAGAAATTTTCCAGTATGTGCTGCCATCCCTTATTTGTGTTTCCAAATAAACAAAAACTCATAATAGATGACAATATGAAAATAGCCTTGAAAATCAGAGGACATTGCACTTGTTAGTTTCAATTCTTTAATCCAATATTATTGTATTAAAAAAAGTTTTTTTTTTTTTTTATTTGATTTTTTGAAAAATTCTAGTTTGATTTTTCACAGTAATTTCATTGTGATTTTCAGCAATCAAGTAAAAATAAAACATTAATATTTAAAAACATTTTTATATAAAGTTTTAATTTTTATAAATTTTCGAAATTCCACAAATAAAACTCACTCCAGAGCTCCAAAGTGGAAAACTGAAATGAGCTCCAAGTGGAAAACTGATTTTTGTGGCAGGCACACATATGATGGTTGAATTCATTTGTGAAGGGTTATATAAAGCATTATGTGAGGAAACCAGCAGTAGTGAGGAAACAACTCCTAATAAAATTAACCCACAAAGTAAAAAACTCGTTTAATTTTCATAAACGACATCGATGAAGGGATAGAGGGCGTGATGTCTAAATTTGCAAATGAAGTTAAAATTGGTGAGTAGTTAATGATCAATGTCAAGCTGAGCTTCTTCAGAGATACCTAGATAGACTTCAGGAATGGTCAGGAAAATGGCAGCTATGCTTTAATCCAACAAAGTGTAAGGTATTACACCTGGGAAACAGTAATCCCAAAATAACTTATTCACTTGCTGGAGTTCAACTAAACCCAGTACTGGAGGAAAGGGACTTGGGTGTTACCATATGGTCAGACATGAAATTCTCTGAGCCATTGTAACCAGGTTGCTAGGAAGGCCCATGGTGTTCTATCGATGATCTATCGAACTT
Organism: Mastigoproctus giganteus; assembly: GCF_048544385.1. Taxonomy (NCBI): domain Eukaryota; kingdom Metazoa; phylum Arthropoda; class Arachnida; order Uropygi; family Thelyphonidae; genus Mastigoproctus; species Mastigoproctus giganteus. The sequence goes on along the minus strand of NC_143583.1, from coordinate 115,719,561 downwards.
TTGCAAGTAGAGATAGAGACGTGATAATCCCATTATATTAGGCTTTTGTTAGACCACACTTGGAATACTGTGTTCAAGTATGGAGACCGCACCTAAAGAAACACATCGAGCTTCTTGAAAGGGTGCAGAGACGGGTAACTCGCCTGGTGAGATCGGCAAAAGGGCGTCCTTATGAAGAAAGACTTTGGATATGTGGGTTGCAGAGTTTGGAAACTAGACACCTTAGAGGAGATTTGATTGAGGTGTTTGAGGCTCTGAGAGGCATCAGTAAAATGAATGAGGAGGAAATTTTCAAGATTATAAATGATGCTAGAACTAGGGGACATAAATTCAAGTTACGGGGGGGAAATGTTTAGATTGGACTGCAGGAAGTTTTATTTTAGCCAGCGAGTTATAAATTACTGGAATAAGTTGCCTACATGGGTGGTAGTGGCTGACAGTTTGGGGAAATTCAAAGGTTATCTGGATAGTACCTTTGGGTCAGGGAAGCGCATAGGATGATAGGTTTAATTTCCTTTTCTTTTATTAATTATTATTATTATTTAATTTTTTTTATTTTATTTATTTTTTTATTTATTTATTTTATATTATTATTTTTTTTTATCATTGTTTTATTCGGGGTTTTTTTTTTTTTTTTTTTTTTTTTTGGCTGGTGCAGCATAAGCCATAGTCTTTCTTGCACCATGTGGCCATTATTAATACTAATACAAAGGGATGTCCTTATGAAGTGAGACAAATGAGGATTGCAGTGATTGGAAACCAGGCAACTCGAGGGATATGATTGAGGTGTATAACACACAAATGAACAATAATGAAATTTTCACAATGAAATGATATACAAAAATTGGTAAAGGATATAAATACAAACAGTTTAGGGGAAACTGATAGAGTAGATCTCAGGAAGTTTGCTTGATTGGAACATTGTTAACTACTGGAATAAACTGCTTCCCTGAATAATCAGGACTGACAGTTTAACAAAATTGAAAGGCAGTACTTTCTGGTATTGGAAAGAGTGATTGTATATAGTTTTTATAAAAACCCTATACAACCCTATTTTGGACTTCAAAAATTTGGCCCTTTAAAAGCAATATCAAATTTGTTAAAGGTTAACCTTTGTGAATTATTTAAAATTGTTAAAGGGTAAAATTTATTTAGAAAGCTGTGGAATTGAGTCAGTGTCTTTGCTTTAGATCCATAAAAACAAGACAAATGTTCTGTGTAATTTGTATAATCTTCTGAGTAATTTGCATTTCTAGTTAAATTTCTTAATTTTTTTTATTCGTTGTTTAACAGATTGTTTTTAATTTCATTAAAGGGCCAGTTTAACCAGAAATTATTATTATTATTATTAGCTATATGGTGCAAGGAAGCCTGAGGCTTATGCTGCACCAGCCAAAAAAAAAATTCTGAATTACCCTGAGAGAGAGAGAGAGAGAGAGAGAGAGAGAGAGAGAGAGAGAGAGAGAGAGAGAGAGAGAGAGAGAGAGTCAGAAGTAGAAGGGAATCACCAAGAAAGAGGAAGAATGGTTATATCCAGCTCAGGACCCTGGGTGTGCCAAGCCCATACTCACCAGATGTTGAGCCCCTTGGAATATTTTGTTTACATTAGTCTTGTTTTATGGATCTCTGGCAAAGAACTACCTAATCCAGTTGTACAGCTTTTGGAATAAATTCACAAAAAAAAAACATCTCCTCTACCTCTGCTTGAATGTGGCTATTCAAAGCCCCATTCTAGTGCCTTTCTATATGTTTTGATAAAAGCAGAACATGACCTCTTCCTCCTCACCATTGTTTACTGGAACTATAGACACAGGCAAGGTTTTCAATTATAATTCTGATGCTCCCCTCCCACACGCACATAGCATAAAAGCAGGCATTCATAAGAGCTTTGATGAGCCACTATGTTTTCATCAATCTCCTCCACTTCAAACCTGAACTCAGAATTGATTGAATCAAACTTCAAAGAAGTTTTTAAACCAAAAAAATCACCTGTATTTAATTTAAAAAAACAAAACAAAACATGAATAAAACTATTTTCATAATGGATAGTCTCCAAAACAGCTGACACTCAACTGAGTAAAATAGCACCATCCTTCTCCTTCAAGTTCAAGAATGAGACAATTCATTGTAAGGATTCACAATATGACAGGTGGTGATGATGCCTGTTGTGCAAACTTTGTTTTTATATCTCCACATACAAAATGATACTAATGTGCTACCATTATGTATTAAAATGACTAGATGTTATTTTACTATATGTAGTACTTAATTCAGTACAGGTGTTAAATACTTTCTGTTTTAAATTTTTAGGGGATACCAACAGCAAGATGCCCATGAATTTTTACGCTATATGTTGGATCGTTTACATATGGAACTATTAAATATTTTACCATATAATGCCAATAACAGCAGCATTTTTATTGGTCCCAAAGGTAAAGCCACAATTGTAACTACAATTTTTGGAGGAATTTTGCAAAATGAAGTTACTTGCTTAGTATGTGGTACTGAGTCAAAAAAGCATGATCCCTTCCTAGGTGAAGTATATTTTTTCTAACTTATTTTTTATTAGTTTTTAATATCAATGTAAACAATTTAAAAAGATCATTTATATATAGTTATTAATTTATCATGCAACCCATTGATCATTGGTGTATAGAAAAGCAACTACGGTAACAGTGAACATGATTATATTATAATGTTTGAAAGGCATGATGTGGGGTAAATTTATTTTTTTTATTCCAAAAATATAAAAATTTAAATACTTTATGATATTTATACAGTTTTTAAATGGTTTTTGGTCATTCTTGGGAGTAGAAATTAGGAAGATTTAAACCTCTTTTTTACCAAAAAAATAACTCAGTATAGTAAATAATGTTACATTCTTGTTAACATTTTGGATCCATCTTTTGGTATTCATTATAAAGATAAATTTGAGCAGATAACAAGTCTTCTACAAGTTTGCAGTAATTCATTTAAAACTGCATAGATAATGTGGGGTCATTTAATTTTTTAAATTTTTGAGAGATCATGATGTCATCAGATATATTTTTATAATTTCAGAATGAAATTATAAAAATTATTGGGCTAAATATTTATTAATTAAATTAAGTTATTAGGAATATTTTAGCAATAAATCAGCACATACACCAACCATAAGAATAAGAATTTTACTGTAACTAAAATATTTACAAATTAAAATAAAATAAAATAAATATTTTTGTTACAGTAAAATTCTTATTCTTATGGTTGGTGTATGAGCTGATTTATTGCTAAAATAAGAATTTGCCCAACCTCAGAGACCTTTTTCAGGATAAAGTTATTAGGAAAATCATTTAAGCCTCTTTCTACCAAAAGACAAGCCATTATAGTAAACAATACTATGTTCTTGTCAACATTTCAGATCTATCTTTGGGTATATTTGTTTTCAAGACAAAGTTGAGCAGATAACAGCTCTTCTCCAAGTTTGTAATAGTCCATTTAAAACTGCATAAATAATGTGGAGTCAAGTGTTTAATTTTTAAAATTTTTGAGACCATGATGTCATCAGATATATTTTTATGATTTCAGAATGAGATATTTTTAAACAGTTTAGCATTAGCATTAGCATTAGAAGAGGCATTTGATGCAAGAAAGCAAGCTTATGCAGCATCAGCCAAAAAAAAAAAAAAAAAAAAAACCACTTCCACTTCACCCCTCTGTTCGTTCAAAATACCTGTCCAGCTGAGCCTTAAACTTATTTAGGCTATCAACCTCCACCACAAGGGACAGAAGTCTGTTCCACCAACCAACCACCCGCTGGCTAAAGGCAAATTTCCACACATCTATCCTACATCTGTCTTTCCTCAATTTGAATTTATGCCCTCTCAGGTGATTTTTCTGAGCTAGAGGAAGAATCCCATCAGCATTGAGCATGCTTAAACCATTCAAGGCTTTATACACCTCTATCAGATCACCTCGCTGGTGCCTAGTCTCCAGACACTGTAATTTGCAAAACTTAAGCCTTTCTTCGTAAGAGCACCCCTTTGTTCCATTCACTAATCTTGTTGCCCTTCTCTGTACTCGTTCCAGCAGCTCTACATCCTTCTTGAAATGAGGCCTCCAGACCTGTATACAGTACTCTAGGTGTGGCCTGACCATCGCCTTATACAATGGAATAATCACCTCCTTATCCCTGCTAGAAAAATTCCTGTATATCATTGACAATACTCCATGAGCTACTCTTGCAGCCCGTCTGCACTGCTCAGAGAACTTCATATCTGCCTGCACAACCACCCCCAAGTCCCTTTCATTCTCTACCACTGTCAGTGTAGTACCACAGAGTTGATACGTTGCTCTGGGGTTGCTGTTTCCCATGTGTAGTACTTTACATTTGTCAATGTTAAACTTCATTTGCCACCTCTCAGCCCATCTGCTCAACCTTTCCAGATCCTGTTGCAGCAGCATAGTGTCAGTAGTGTCCTTGACAACCCTGCCAACCTTTGTATCGTCTGCAAACTTGGACATTAAGCCCGATATACCATCATCAATATCATTTATAAATACAGAAAACAATAATGGACCCAACACTGAGCCCTGAGGGACTCCACTAATAACATCAGTCCACGATGAGCAGTGTCCATTGATTACCACTCTCTGTCTTCTCCCCTTCAACTACCCCTTTATCCATAGCAGCAATTTGCCTCCAATGTCACACTGCTCCAATTTGTGTAGCAGTCTTCCATGTGCAACAGTATCAAATGCCTTTCTAAGATCCAAGTATATAATATCAAAGTTATTCCCTGCATCCAGTTCTTTTGTGACTGCATCATAGTATCCAATCAAGTTGGTCAGGCAAGACTTCCCCTTAACAAAACCATGCTGTGTCTGAGCTATAACTGAAGTCTTGTCTAAATGATCCTGCAGTGCTTCTTTAACCAGTGCCTCCATTAATTTTCCTGGAACAGAAGTTAAGCTCACAGGTCTATAATTACTTGTGTCAGCCTTTGATCCTCCTTTGTGAATTGGGGTCACATTTGCACATTTCCAGTCTATGGGTACCTTCCCTGAGTCCAAGGAAGCTCTCATAATTAGGGCTAAGGGTTTGCTTACTTCCTTTGCTGCCTCCTTTAATATAACTGGATAGATCCCATCCATCCCGGGTGCCTTTCTTGTGTTTATCTTCAACAGTTTCTCCTCCACTTTACTCCCAGTTATTTCAAGATTCTGTAGCTTACTGCTAGAGTTGAATACACCTCTGGCATTCCCCTCGCTGAATAACTCCTCATGTGTGAATGTCGATGCAAAATATTCATTTAGTTTGTTAGCTACCTGAGCAGGATCATCAACACTTGACCCATCAATATCAAGTGGACCAATCTGATTCATCCCCTTCCTTCTAGAGCTTACATAAGTAAAGAACTCTTTGCTGTTTTTCTTTGCATCCCTTGCCAAGGATTTCTCGTAATCTGCCTTCGCCTGCCTAACCTCCTTTGTGACTTGGTTGCATATCAACTTGTATCTATCATAGGCTTCTGTGTCATGTGTTAATTTGTATGTATCCCATGCATTTTTCTTTTCTGCCATATGCCTCATTAGTTCATCGGACATCCATTTTGGCCTAAACCTTGAACAATATTTCTTAGTTGGTATGTAAAGCCTAGTAGCTTCCAAGATAAGTTCTTTGAATGCTTCCCATTTTGAATTTGCTGTTGGTAACATCATCAGTTGGTCCCACTGTATAGAATTTAAATACTGTCTCAGTCCATCGTAGTCGCCTTTACGGAAGCAATAACCCTTCCCTTTACCCCTAATGGTAGTTACCTCTTTGAGTAAATCCCACTTCAGCACACTGTGATCACTGCCACCTAGTGGTTAATTTATCTGCAGATTCTTAATGCATGAAGAATCACTGCTGATAATCAAATCAAAAGTATTACTCCCTCTAGTTGCCTCCCGAACATGCTGATGTAGAAAACAATCATCCAATAAATCCACAAAAGCCCTGCTAGTGTGTGAGTAACCAGCCCACAAATTCCAGTCAATATCTGGGAAATTAAAATCTCCCATTATAAGACACTCTGATTTACTGGCCCACTCTATTTCCCTGTACAGTTCCTTATTATACTCATCACAGTCATTAGGCCTATAGCACACTCCTACTCTCGATTTTGATCTCCCAATGTTTATGTCACACCAAACTGACTCCACACTGCACTGTCCAGCGATGTCGACTGGCTTCACTTCCTTGGTTTTTATGTGTTTCTTCACTAATAGCATAACCCCTCCCCCCCTTCCTATCCTGTCTATCCTTTCTGTAGACGTTGTACTCCCCAAATTGCAGTTCTGCATCCCTTATATCTGTGTGACACCACGTCTCTGATATCCCAACAATATCTGCCTTTGATGTTTTGAGCAATACCTCAAATTCATCAAATTTATTTACTAAACTCCTAGCATTGGTGTACACGCAAGTATACCTGCACCTGTTTCTATTCTTAACTATCCTAACACAACCCATGTGTTTACTTGTACCGCAATGGCTGCCAGCAGTCTCTGAAATACCATGCATCTTGTTTTTCAGGCTTCTGCTCATTCTAATAGAAGTAGTGCAAGAATCTCTTTCACCTCTGCCAGTGGCTATTGTCAATCTATTGGTCTTTGTCTCCCCCGAAGCTAGCAGTTTTCCGACCCACCTAACACTGCCTCGATAGCATCAGCAAATATTCTTGCACCCTTTCTATTTAAGTGTATCCCATCCCTGTAGAAGCAATCTCTCCTGTTAACAAGTACAGTCCAGGCTGAAAAAAATTCTACCCCTTGAGCCTTGCACAATCTTTCCAGGGCCGAATTGATCGACAAGGCTCTCATCATATACTCCCTCCTATCGTGTCTGGGCAGAATTGCAGACACTTTCAACTTCAACCCTAATTCTCGGCTTTTGTTCAGCAGTGACCTGTACGTGTTAAGTAATTCTGCCGGTCTCCTACTCTTAATATTATTAATGCCAACGTGTACAACTATATCACCTTTTGTGCCCTTTAAAGATGATATTCGCTCTACAACGTCTTCTACCTTTGCCCCTGGCAGACATACCCTGGTCCTGTTCCACCTATCTTTTTTACAAAGCATGTTCCCCGTTTCCCTGACAATAGAGTCGCCAACAACTACTAGTTCCTTCGGGACCAGCGCATTCTGCCTTAGGGGTTGTCTCTGTGTCACGTGATGCCCAAGTGCAAGCTCTGGCGTCGATGTGGGCAGCTGAGAGCTTGATGGGCCCCTCAATTTAGTTTCTTCGATGGCATCCACCCTGTCCTTCAAGCTCTCATATAGGCCCACAAGAACGCCGAGTTGTTGCCTGATATCGATACACTCCTTGCATCGCGCACACACAAAGACATCCCCCTTGGCAGTATCATGTCCCGTACCCGATTGCTCTGCAAACATCAAGCAAACAGTGCATTTTATAAGGCTGTGAGTCAGAGGACAACTGCCCCCCTCAGTTCTGCTCTGAGCCACAGCACTTCCATTAGCTTGAGCCTTTTGCTTTGCTGCTCTGGTCTGAGTCATGATTCTATTAATTTATTAATTAATTATGTTATGTTATTAATTATATTACGTTTGTAATCTAAGTCGTTATATGTATTTATTTAAACGTACAATTTAACTGCTAACGAAGTTCAACTAACACTATCTAGTACGGTATATAACCTACGGTATATCTAGTACGGTATCACAATGGCGGGAAAGTTACTAACGGTAGCGGTAGTTACGAACACGTGGAAACCCTTACCGATACTTTTACAAGGCCGAGTAAAGAATAAATACACCAAATTAATCAAAAAATCACAAAATTATGTTGTACTACTAAATTTAAATCAAAAGTTTTAGAAAAACAATAATTTCAAATCAATAAATAAGAAAAATCCACTTAGCGGCTTTGAACACGACCGTCAACAGCCAAGAACAGTACATATATTAATGTGGAGCAACCTGAGAAGAATGTGTATTTATTTTCAAATATTATCCCTGTAGAGTGTGCTCAAGAATAAGTTTTAATCAAGTAACAACTCCTACAGACTGGGTGAATTGAAGCACCAAAACATTAAGAATTGCATTTGTGCCATTGATGAACATATTCATTTAGTTGTGTCAAATACACTGAAAAGAGTGCATGTGTGCATTCTTTTCAGTGTATTTGATACACTTTTCTGCACAAGCAAGGTGGGCACTTCAGTATATTTTAATTAAATTCTGTATTTACATTAATAAGTTTTGTCATATTGAAAAGTGCGATGCATTTTAATTGGATTATCCTACAGTATAATAAGTATAATAAGAATTATTATACTTAACAGGAGTTTGAAGTCTGCTTTAACTCTCTTTTAAAAGGTATTGGTCAGGTTTCCAAGAAGCTCTTTTACGATAAATAATAAAGCTGTCCAAGAAAGTCTCCAAGTTGGACTTGACTGGACTCTTTATTGGACTTCAGTAGCCCATTGGACTGCCCAATTCCAATAAAAAGATTGCTGTCCAGAATCCCTTCTATACTAGTTTTGTGAGAGGTCAAGGCTAAATGAAGTCTTTCTTCCAATAATATCTTCCATATTGGATCCCAAGTTTATATGTTGTTCCATATCGTTATTCCTGACTAGTTCTAATCATTGCTATGTCTACACACCTTGAAATGGAAATAAACCATTTCAGATGCAAGTGCTAGACAAATGTTTTTTAAAAAAATTACAATTATTATTATTTTTTATTTTAATTAAAAGCACTGAAAACAGAGTATTAAGCCACTTTGAGTTCTCTTGCAAACAGAAGCCCCAAATAATTCTCTTTCAATGAACCACTGTGCTATAATTTCTTTTTTGATAACTTAATTCACATGATGCAGTTTTATAAAATGATAAAACTTTTTTTATTATTTTTATTTATTTTATTTGTTTTTTTTTCTAATCTTCAAAAATTCTAATAATCCAAGGGTATCAGAATGGAGACTTTGGTCACAGCTTTAATTCTTGCCCTTTAAAATAAAAACATTCTGTTCTTTGTGCTGCTGAAGTTTTCTTTAAAAAAAAGTTAAATAAGATATGATAATCTTACATGATTTTTTTTTTTTATCATTAGCATGAGTGTATTTTTGCACATTGTTTTATCATGGTCTCAGATATAATATGGACATCTACATTCACAAATGAGGAGTTATTCAAGGAAGGAAATGCCAGGACCATGAATGCTAGAACAATGTAATGCAGTTTATAGTAAAACAGTAATTTCACAGGCCAACCGGGCTAGTCAGGTGGGTAAAGTGCCTACCTGGCAACCCAAAGGTCGCGGGTTTGAATCCCGCCTTGGGCTTGGATTAGAGTAAAATGCAAAAACTTTGTGAGGTGCATTATGGCCACAGAAGCCGATGCGCCAACAACTAACAAAAAAAAAAAAAAAAAAAGGAATTTCACAATAGAAACTGGCAAAAAGTAATAAACTCTACTCTTGGGTGGGGGGGGGGGTCAGCTACCACAGTAGTTTCCAGTGTAGACAACCCCAACCCCCCAGGGGAAGGAGAAACAAACAAACAAATGTTTGTTTATGTATTCAGTTATTAAAAATGAAGGGGGGGGGCAGAGACAGATTCCACAGTAGTTTCCAGTGTAGACAACTCCAACCCCCCAGGGGAAGGAGAAACAAACAAACAAATGTTTGTTTATGTATTCAGTTATTAAAAATGAAGGGGGGGAGAGAGAGAGAGAGAGAGAGAGAGAGAGAGAGAGAGAGAGAGAGAGAGAGAGAGAGAGAGAGATTCAATGAAATCTGTCTGGAAACACTGGAAGTTACTGCAGTATTTTCCAGTATAGACAACCCCAACCCCCTCAGTGGAAGATGAAACAAACAAATGTTTATGTATTCAGTTATTAAAAATGAAGGGGGAGAGAGAGAGAGAGAGATTTAATGAAAACAATGCTGTTAATCCTGCAGTCATGGCACCCATAATTGCTACAAACATGGTGGCTCTACACCCTGACAGGTGTAAGCTTTCTTTTAATTTCTGGAGAGAGTTTATGGATTTTTTGAATTCTGCTTGGAGTATGCCAATATATCGTCTTTTCTCAGTCGATTGCAATACTTATCATACAGATTTTTTTTTAGTTTTTATTTAAAAAAAAGTGTTATAGATAGGAATAAAATATAATGATGAAGCTATTAGCCTCTTTCATTTTCCAGTTTAAAAAACTGTTAAATTTGCAAAATTTAAAATGTGTGCATGAACATAATTTCTGCTTATTCTATGTATAAATAGTTATTAAAAATTTATAAAAATGTCCATATATCAGATGCTGTTATTAGCTTCATTTTCAAATTTTTTCAAAATTTATTTTAAATTTGGTATGCCATGAAGCACATGAAATTTGAATATTATGTATGTGCTAACTCTATCACTATGATTATTGCTCTCAATGTTTTGTTTATTATTATTGAGAAAAAATAATGGATCTTTCAAAAAGCTTACAATCATTAATATATATTTATTAGATAACATGGGACAGTTTTATAAATAACTTGAAACAAACACACAATTTTGCAGTATCAGCAGTCAGTTTCCATTACTACAAGTTAAAAGTAGAAAAAAAAAGTGGTAGGATTGTACCTAATGCATAAAATCACACTATAACTCGGGGAAAACAATAACTTAAAATTCAACCATATAAGTAAAAATTTGCCTAGATTTAGGAAGGTATAGACAATCACAGATTTTTATCTTCAGTAAACAAGTAATGTGGACTTGTTATATTCAAGTTACGCCTCACACTTGTAATGCCATGACTACAGGGTTGGGGGGGGGGACATGATGACAATCACTGAGCTACTCTTCTCTTCTCCAACATATTCAGTTAGAGTAAATTTTTATACACAGCAGAATTTACTCAAAAAAAATTACCATAGATATACAGTTTCTCTCCCACCTTGCCTAAACATGAGATGCAATAAAAAATATATAAATAAAACACTAATCTCACACTGAAAACTTACAGAAGGAAACATCTATCTCTGAGAGATGGAACCAGCTATCATATTTGTCAATTGCAGTATATTCAGTTATACAGGAAATTTTTTTTAAAAAAAAGCACGACATCCCTTTCTGGATTGTGAAATCACATTTAGAATAGTAAAACTGCTAATTAAATAACATGAAGTGCAATTTAGTTAGCAATTAATGAATTAAGAAGCATCTTTTGGGGGAATTGAGGGGAGGAATATCTGATCCAATATATTTTAGCCTACACAACAATTTTTAGGAATACAATAATGTATCTCAAGAGATACCTATTGTGGGGATGGGGAAAGATGTTTTTCTGCAATGACACAGAGAATTGTGCCTCCTTTCTCTCCATTATTGATGTTATATACATACATGTGAGGTTTTTACATAGCTAAGCCATTCCATGTTGCTAATTAATAGGGTGCCTCTGTAGCCAGGTGGGCAGGAGCAGCAGAGCATACCACACGCTTCTTGATTAGACCAGGGTTCTAGCACATGACCACCAAATACGGAGGATGCGGAAAGGTCAGGGAATGCCCACCGCATATCCCCAGAGCAATATGGCCTTAGTTGCTAATGCTCCTAAAAACCAAATAACAACAACAGCTAGTTAATAGTGAGATTGCTTTTAAAATTGATAACTTTGAAATTGTCAATTTTAAAAGAATGCAAAAAATTACTATTTCATTCAGCACATTTTTAAAAATGTGCAGAAGATGAAATCTGCTTACAGTAAAAATGCTTGTTTGATAATTTATTTTGTTTCATTTATACTGGTATTAAGCAACTAAACATGTTTATAGGATTACTGGTTTTATTTATTTGTTATAAAAATAAATAAAACTATAGAAGTGGCAACTGAAGTTTAACATTGACAAATGCAAAGTACTGCATATGGGTAGCCGTAACCCAAGAGAAGTGTACCAACTGTGTGGTACTACACTCAGGGAAGTGGAGAGTGAAAAAGACCTGGGGGTAACTATGCACTTAGATATGAAGTTTGCTGAGCAGTGCAGATTGGCTGCCAGGCCAGGTCATGGAGTCTTGTCAGTGATATATAGGAATTTTGCTAGCAGGGACAAGGACGTAATTATCCTGTTGTACGAGGCAGTGGTCAGGCCACACCTTATATACTGTGTACAGGTCTGAAGGCCTCATTTTAGGAAGGATGGAGAGTTGCTAGAATGAGGACAAAGAAAGGCAACAAGATTGGTGAGAGGCAGTGGCAGACTAAGGAAAAATCGGGCCCCACCTAGGGTTGCCACCTTTCAGAAATTGTAATGGAGGACACAGTTGAATGGGTTAAAAAAGGTCTTCTATTACTAAATATAAAAATACAGGTCTTGTATTATGTTGAAAGCTAAAAAGAGTCCTCTGCCTATAAAAATTTATACTATAAAAAATGTATAATAAAACCGTTTTACGGGGCCCTATGTAGTTGTGACAAAACTGTCTGCCCCTGGTGAGGGGAACAAAGTGATGCTCTTACCAAGATAGGCTTAAGTTCTACAAATTGCAACACCTGGAGACTAGGCACATGCAAGGTGATCTGATTGAGGTGTATAAGGCCTTGAACAGGTTGAGCAAGCTCAATGCCGATGGAATTCTTCCTCTTGCTCAGATTAAGAACCTGAAGGGGCATAGATTCAAACTGAGGAAAGACAGTTGTAGAATAGATGTGCGGAAATTTGCCTTTAGCCAACAGGTAGCTGATTGCTGGAACAGACTTCCATCTCTTGTTATGAAAATTGATAGCTTAAATAAATTTAAGACTGAACTGGACAAGCATTTGGAGTGAATAGAGATGAGTGAAATGTGTGGGGTTTTTTTTTTTTTTTTTTTTTTTGGCTGGTGCTGCATAAGCTTGCTTTCTTGCATTGTATGCCTCTGCTAATACTGGTCTTTTTTTTTCTTTTTCTTTTTTTTTTTAAATCAAATCAGATTTACTGATTTGATCTGTATGATGCGAATTTGTACAGACTACATATCTTTGAAGGGTCCATGGCAATTCATTGCACAATAGTTCAGTGCATGACAATCTACTGTATGTGACAAAACTGTCATGCACCAAATTGTTGCATACAATGAATTGTCTTGCAATGGATTGATGTAATCTTGTCTTTAATCAATACATAAAGTGTCAGTGGTTTATATGGATCACAAGATATGAAACATTTTTCAGTGCAATGAAGAACACTGCACTGTATGAAAACAAAAGTTGTTAACTAATTAACTGGTCACAGATGCTTACTTATTATAAATATAAATAACCATTGTTTATATACATTTATAAGCTGTAATAACACCGTTTCTTATTCTAAATTTTAAATTTATTTAGAATAAAAACAAAGGTAAAAATTTGTTGGAAGAGAGGCATTACAGCACTAGTAGTTCATCCAAGAGCCAATTTGTTGGCCTGATGACAAGAAATAGGCTTCTTGAAACATCACCAAACTGCCTAATTGTTTCTGTTGAGTTGTTTTGGACTTAACTGCAACATTTTCAATAGCTTAATGTTTATTTATGGTAGGTTAGTGTCATCCATCATAGTTCATTCCCAAAAGATAAAAATAACATGAAAATAACTTAAGATGAGAATTTTCACAGGTGAAATGTTGCAAGCTAGTTCTCTAGCTTTACATCAGTGGAATTATGAGTCCAAAAGAATTACACGGTATCTACGTTATTTCCTAAGACTATAATGTTTCACACATCGCAATTCTCTCTCTCTCTTTTTTTTTTTTTTTGTATTGTCTCACCTCTGACCATTGTGCACAATTTGCAGGTTGCTGAAGTGTTTTAAGTTGAAATGGTGGCTTCTTTGATATTGTGGAAAGCCATGCCACTTTAGGTGAGAGTAACATGTACCATTTGTAACCCCCCCCCCCACACACCACCACAGTACATCTTGCAAAACACTGCCAGCTCATGCATATACAGATGGGTGAAACAGATTTATTTTATTCCATATTATGGCATTGTATACCAATGTAAATTAAGTGTGGTCATAAATGGTGGGTATTCTTCAGAGTAGATTGGAGTAGTGGGTTTCCTCAGGGATCAGTGCTTGGACTTCTTATTTCTTATCTTCCTAAATGATATTGAACTGACAGCAGTGAAAGCTGTTAAAGTTTCCTGATGGTTAAAAGTTGGGAGGGTGGTTAATGATGAGAACTAGGCTATGATGCTTCAAAAGGAAGTGGACTAACTGAAAAATGTTACTAAATACAAAGTATTTCACTTGTGGAACAGAAACCCAGGAGTAGTTATTGATTAGGGGTAGAGGAATTAAAGGATATCTCAGGTGAGAAAGACTTGGATATTATGATACAGAAAGACAAAGAAAAAAAGACAGTGTTCTTTCTGTGATATCATAGAAATCCCCATGTGATGCAAAATTTTGTCTTGCAAAATTGTTGGAATTTTGCAAGATCTGTAAAATTAATTATATATTAATTTTCTGTATATTAATTATATATTCCTATCTATAAGACAATGGTGCAACCACACTGGAATATTGCATTCAAGTCCAGAGGCCACATCTAAAAAAAAATATGGAACTTCTAGTGAAGGTGCAGAGAAGAGCAACTATACAGGTGAAGATTACGAAGCATTATCCCTATGAGAAATGGCTTAGATGATATAATATGTCCCTGGGGGGGTAGCAAAATTAATGAGGGAGGAATATTTTTGCTGGTGAATGAGATAGGAACCAGAGGGCACAACTAAAAATCTTAGGGAAGAACAGTAGATTGAACCTTAAGAAGTTTTGGTAAAATTCAAGGAAGACTTGGATAAATAGTTTTTAACAATGCGATAATAATGATAAGTTTTTTACTATTTTTTTTTTTTTTTTTTTTTTTTTTTAGCAGATGCAAAATAAGTTTTCCTCCTTGCAATATTATTCCATTTTACTACTATTACAGATACTAATACTAAAGTCTAGAGCATACAGTAGACATACTTTAATTTCATATTAAATTAATTGCATTTGGCTAGTCAGTAACTGCTGGCACTTGTCATCCTGAACCTGGGAAGTAAGCATTTCCATGGCAAAACAACTTTGAGTGCGATATAGAGAGCTTCTTGGATTTAAGCAGACTGTTTGTTAGCTACTTATTTTTCTAAGTAGCTCTTTACTCTGAAATTAATAAGTAAGAACCCAGAAAGAGGAACCACCTTTATTTTTTGCATATTTTGTTTTTTCTACTAGCCTCACAAGCTTATCCTTCACTTGGCCACCAAGTTGCATTCCTGCTTCCACATTGACAGAGTTAGTAACCTGAGAGGAGAAATCCACTAACCAACTAACCTGCTTGAGCCTGCTGGCTCATTTGATGCCAAACACTACACATCTCACTCCAAAAGCATTAGTATTAAAAGAAATCACCGCATTCTTTATAATTAGTTAACAACAAATACCAATTTGTTGTTAACAAATTGGAAAAATGGGAATGTTTTGTCTGACAAATTTGATTGGATACTGTGATGTGGGGTGCCTCCGTAGCCAGGTGGGAAGGAGCGGCAGTGCGTAACACGCTTCTTGATTAGACCGGGATTCGATCCCGTCACCACCAAATACAGAGGATGCGGAAAGGTCAGGGAATGACCACTGCATATTCCTGGAGCAATATGGTCTTAGTTGCTAATGCTCCTAAAAAAACCAAATAACAAATAACAATAACTGTGATGTGGTTACAGAGGAGATGGATGCAAAAAATAATTTTGATATCATATACAGTAAACCCTCTATAACGGATTTTGGATTTAATGGACTGGACAAATAATAATACAGTAATAATCTCGACCATATTTTTTTTTTAGGTTATACAAAACTTCACTGTTATTATTAATTAAAAATTAATAATAATTACCTATTTCCATTATTGTTTTAATAATTAGCTACTTTTATTTTTATAATAAAATTCAGGAAATTGTTTTTTATTCTTTCTGAAAATGTGTTCAAATAGCTGTTTTCCCAGGTTACAGATAACAGATGGCAGTGCCTTATGAGCTTGAATGACTCAGGACACTAAACTGCAGGTCTGCCGGCTCTCTTTATTTTGGGCTCAGTCTGCCTCAAGCTATCATGCAGTCAGGTTGTATACAGAGTGTTTCTGTGATTTCTGAATTGTGACTTTATTTATTAAATAATTTTGCAATCCTTACAATTTAAAATGGCATCAAGTGATAGAGGAGTTGAAAGGAAGTGTGTGAACTTAAATGTGACACAGAAATTAGAGCTAATTGAGAAATTAGAACAAGGCATCTCAGTAGCACGTGTTTGTGAAATTTACGGCATAAAAAAAAAAAAAACTGTTTCTGATATCTGTAAATCAAAGGCCAAATCGCAACATTTTTCTGGTGCCTCCTTAGCCAGGTGGGAAGGAGCAGCAGTGCGTAGCACACGCTTCTTGATTAGACCAGGGTTCGAGCCCGTCACCACCAAATACGGAAGATGTGGAAAGGTCAGGGAATGACCACCGCATATCGCGGAGCAATATGGCCTTAGTTGCTAATGCTCCATAAAAACCAAATAACAAACAAACAAACAAACAGCAACATTTTTCTTTAAAATACAGTGTTCATAGCTCTAAATGTGGTTCTACAGAGAGGAGAGAAAAACATGAGAGTTGCGCAAGATAAAATATTATTATTATTAGCCATATGCAGCATAAGCCTGAAGCTTATGCTGCACCAGCCAAAAAAAAATTTCTAAATTACCCTAAGAGAGAGAGAAAAGTAGAAGGGAATCACCAAGAAAGAGAAGAATGGTGATATCCAGCTCAGGACCCTGGGTGTGCCAAGCCCATACCCACCCAGATGTGAGCCCCTGGGGTTCTTTATTATAATTTAATAATTTTATATTGTACAGTACTGTATATTGTATTAAAGCTTTTTTTTTTTACATTAAGAACCATAAAAAATGACACCCCCCCCCAGGTTACATTCGATTTAATGGACTTTCGGCATTAATGGACACCCCTTCTTCCCTATTAGTCCGCTAAATTGAGGGTTTAGTGTACTTGAATTTCAGGAAAGCTTTTGATACCATTGCGCATGGAAGACTACTGTACAAATTGGAGCAGTATGGTATTAATGGCAGGTTGCTACAATGGATAAAATGGTGGTTAAGTGCGAGAAGACAGAGAGTGGTAATCAATGGACACTGCTCTTCGTGAACTAATGTCATGGAGTCCCCCAGGGTTTGTGTTTGGCCCGCTGTTGTTTTGTGTATTTATCAATGATATTGATGAAGGTATATCGGGCTTAATATCCAAGTTTGCAGCTGATACTAAGGTGGGCAGGGTTGTTAATAATAGTAAAGACAGTATGCTACTGCAACAGGATGTAGAAAAGTTGGGCAGATGGGCTGAGAAGTGGCAACTGAAGTTTATCATTGACAAATGCAAAGTACTGCCTATGGGTAGAAGCAACTGCAGAGAAACATACCAACTGTGTGGTACTAAACTTAGGGTGGTATAAAATGAAAAGACCTGGGAGTAATTGTGCAGTCAGATATGAAGTTTTCTGAGCAATACAGACAGGCTGCCAGAGCAAGTCATGGAGTTTTGTCAAAAATGTACAGGAATTTTTCTAGTAGGGAAAAGGAGGTGGTCAGGCCATGCCTTGAGTACTGCGTACCGGTTTGGAGGCCTCATTTTAGGAAGGATGTAGAGTTGCTTGAGCGTGTACAGATAAGGGCAACAAGATTGGTGAGGGGAACGAAGGGGTCCTCTTACCAAGAAAGGTTTAAGTTCTGCAAATGGCAGCAGTTGGAGACTATGCATAGATATGGGGAAATTTGCCTATAGCCAGTGGGTAGTTGATTGATGGAACATACTTCCATCTGTCATGAAGTTGATAGCTTAAATAAATTCAAGGAGGAACTGGACAAACTTTTAGAATAGATGTGTGAAATTTTTTTTTTTTTTTTGGTTGATGCTACATAAACTCATATGCTTTCTTGCAATCACGTGCCTCTACTACTACTACTACAAGGGGCTCATTTGAGAAGAATTTTGACTGAGGGGCAGTCCTAGTTAAAATAGTCTTAAATATTATTAAACTAATTTTTTTTTAACAAGGGGTTCAGATAATTCACAAAAATTTAAAAAGTGGCTTGCACAAGCCCCCATAACCTATTCTTTGTTGAGTCAATTTTTGTTGGTCAGTTCAAAATGAGGAAACATCAATGATCGGGGAACTCTTATCCATAGTTCTGAATTACTACTTAAACTTACAACCAATAACTTGTGTCAGAATTACTCCTGATTTTCCATTGAATGGACTTAATGAATATGAAAGAAGAAGAAGAAATAGTCAAAGAACTACGAAACCAATGTTATGTGGCAAAGTGTATATTAATTAGGGAAAAAAAGTGAATTTCCATTCATACTGTCATATAGCACATTAGCATCTAAGGTCATGTTGTGCCTTAGATGCTCTTGTGTATTACGTTTGTGCAATTGTGTGTTTACAGAGCAATCTGCATTTTGTGTGGGCTGAAATACGTGAAATAACTAACAGGGAAAAAATCCTATTCCCTCTGCCTGAGATCAGTTAATTACAACTCCCATTTGAAGAGGTCCTTTAAGAATTCCTTCGGTTTCCAATGGGATTTGGATCTAGACTTCTCCAAATGGGTGAAATTGGTGAAACAACTATATATAGACAACTATATAAACAACTATAACTATACTATACATAGGACTGAAATATTATAAAAATCACACAGTTATGTTAATAATATATGGAAACTAATGTTTACATGAAGGCCTATTAAATATAAAACAATATGTAACTCAAAATCATATGAAACACGAATTGTACCTAAGATCCATCAAATTTAAAAAAACACAATTCCTAATTTATTTATTTTATAAATTGAATGCAAACAGTTCTTAAAATACAAATGATCTTTAGGTTGTTAGAGAAATAAAAAAAAAAAAAAAAGAATAAACAAGTTTATATACCTGCATATCCTCACACAGTGAAATATGTTAAATAGTTGCTATAGGATGCATGAAATGATGGAATAGATATTTAATCGCCCAGTGTCAGATGATGGATTAAATTAGAATTACAACATAGAGGAACCAGATGATGTTGGGGGAGTCACCATGTTACTAGTTAAAGCAACGTGGTGACTCTCCTCTCCCCCAAATTAGTAATAAGCAGTGTTTGCTTTGAAGTTCACATATCGTTCAAAATAAAGTGGAAAGCCTCCAGTGTTAAAGACTACATTTGGTGATGATTGTTTGGTTATTTATCAGTAGAAATTGTTTACAAAATAGCCAGTATTCTGTTGAAGATTATCATCGTTCAACCTAACCTTCAACTTCAAGCAGTGATGAAATGGTTGTTAAAGTGTGTGAAAAACATTTTTCTGGTCAGTGATTAACCATCCAGGATATTGCTCATGAACTGGAAATCTCCTTTTGACCATGCCAGGTGATTGACCAAAAACCTTGGCATGTCAAATGTAGAAAAGTGTGTTTCAAGATTTTTGAATTATGATCAAAAGCTGTTGAGAATTGTGCAAGAAATTGGAAAAATGATGGAAATAGGACCAGATTTCATCAGTTTCATCATTACTGATGATGAAAATGGTTTATGGCTATCCCTAAAACAAAACTGTACTCATCCCATTAGAAGTTATGAAACTTGTCCCGTTCAAAAAAAGCACAAGAGGAAACATGAAAATTTATGAATTTAATCAAAATAGTTAGGTGCTAAATCACACCTATTATAAAGAGAGTCTGATTCAGTTCAGGAAAAAAATATGAAAAAACGCCACGAGCTGTTTGAAAATTGTGGATGATTTCTCTGCTGTGATAATTCTCCTGCATATACTATATTCTCCACTCAGTTTTTGGCCCAGAAAAATATTCTTATAGTACCCACTCTCCATATTCACCTAACCTTGCCCCATGTGATTTCTTTCCTCTTCCCCAAATGCAAAATGAACAAGAAAAGATGAAGATTTGATAACATTCCAACCATCCAACAGAATGCAACACTACTCCCAGTTGTAGACTTCTTGCTGTACTTTGAGAAATGGCAGTAACATTGAAGTCACTTGCATATCATTCAGAGGAAATTACTTTGAAGGGGACCACTTCTAAAATTGTTACCTTAATTTGTTTTAGAAAAATAATTCTTTCAAACTTTCCGATCAGACTTCATATGTCTGCTGTATCAATGTGAATTTTGATATGACTTTGTTAATCGTCTACATTTCTGATGTGCATCATTAATTATTTTTTAATTGGAAAAGTATAGCCATAAGAAAATTCATGTTGCTGTGCAAAATACACTGCACACCTGGTTGTGTATTATTAGTATTAGCCATATGGTGCAGGAAAGAACCAGGTTTTTGTTATATGTGCTATTAATAATAAATAAACTACTTTTGTGATTCCCCTCTTCATGTAGATCCTGCAGATCTTTGAATTTCCTCAAGATGTTAGGCCCAACCTCCCACAGAGGCAACTGATTCCAGTGATTTCAAATTACAGGAGAGCAAGCTTCCCCTGTAATTTGAATTTATGGTCTCTAGTTCTAGATTCATGTGTAATGGTAAAAATTTTGCCTTTGCTCATTTTACTTTCTCCTCTTAGAGCTGAAGCCTCAGTTAGATAAACTGGCATATCAAGAGAGCCTGTTTCTGTGTGGTTAATCAAAAGTCTTTCCTCATGGAGAAGCTCTTATGCGTATCTCATGATATGCATTTCTGACCTTTGGGCTCTTTCATCAAGCTCACTGTGTTTTTCTTTCTAGGTGAAGTTTCCATACTTTGACTCAGTATACCAAATGCAGTTTTGCAATTGCCTTGTAATGTGGGATTATGACCTCCCTATCTCTATGAACAAGCATCAATAGAATTATCAGTAGTACTTGAGTACTATGTACTTTCCTGTACATAGTACTCAAGGTGTGGCCTGACCAACACCTTATACAGTGGTATAATCACTTCCTTCTCTGCTAGCAAAGTTCCTATATACCATTGACAAAACTCCATGACCTGCTCTGGCAGCCCATCTGTACTGCCCAGAGAACTTCATATCCGGCTGCACAATTACCTCCAGGTCTTTCTCATTCCCCACCTCCCTGAGTGTAGTACCACACAGTTGGTTGCATTTCTCTTGGGTTACTGCTACCCTACTTGTCACTTTGGCATTAGCATTAGTTGAGGCATATGATGCCTTAGACGAGTCTGCTGACGAGGCTACTAGTGACGGTCGTGTTCCAAGCCGCTAAGTGGATTTTTCTTATTTATTGATTTGAAATTATTGTTTTTCTAAAACTTTTGATTTAAATTTAGTAGTATAACATTATTTTGTGATTTTTTGATTAATTTGGTGTATTTATTCTTTACTCGGCCTTGTAAAAGTATCGGTAAGGGTTTCCACGTGTTCGTAACTACCGCTACCGTAATTTTAGTAATTTTCCCGCCATTGTGATACCGTACTAGATATACCGTAGGTTATATACCGTACTAGATAGCGTTAGTTGAACTTCGTTAGCAGTTAAATTGTACGTTAAATAAATACATATAACGACTTAGATTACAAACGTAATATAATTAATAACATAACATAATTAATTAATAAATTAATAGAATCATGACTCAGACCAGAGCAGCAAAGCAAAAGGCTCAAGCTAATGGAAGTGCTGTGGCTCAGAGCAGAACTGAGGGGGGCAGTTGTCCTCTGACTCACAGCCTTATAAAATGCACTGTTTGCTTGATGTTTGCAGAGCAATCGGGTACGGGACATGATACTGCCAAGGGGGATGTCTTTGTGTGTGCGCGATGCAAGGAGTGTATCGATATCAGGCAACAACTCGGCGTTCTTATGGGCCTATATGAGAGCTTGAAGGACAGGGTGGATGCCCTCGAAGAAACTAAATTGAGGGGCCCATCAAGCTCTCAGCTGCCCACATCAACGCCAGAGCTTGCACTTGGGCATCGCATGACACAGAGACAACCCCCAAGGCAGAATGCGCTGGTCCCGAAGGAACTAGTAGTTGTTGGCGACTCTATTGTCAGGGAAACGGGGAACATGCTTTGTAAAAAAGATAGGTGGAACAGGACCAGGGTATGTCTGCCAGGGGCAAAGGTTGAAGACGTTGTAGAGCGAATATCATCTTTTAAGGGCACAAAAGGTGATATAGTTGTACACGTTGGCACTAATAATATTAAGAGTAGGAGACCGGCAGAATTACTTAACAAGTACAGGTCACTGTTGAACAAAAGCCGAGAATTAGGGTTGTATTTGAAAGTGTCTGCAATTCTGCCCAGACACGATAGGAGGGAGTATATGATGAGAGCCTTGTCGATCAATTCGGCCCTGGAAAGATTGTGCAAGGCTCAAGGGGTAGAATTTTTTTCAGCCTGGACTGTACTTGTTAACAGGAGAGATTGCTTCTACAGGGATGGGATACACTTAAATAGAAAGGGTGCAAGAATATTTGCTGATGCTATCGAGGCAGTGTTAGGTGGGTCGGAAAACTGCTAGCTTGGGGGGAGACAAAGACCAATAGATTGACAGTAGCCACTGGCAGAGGTGAAACAGATTCTTGCACTGCTTCTATTAGAATGAGCAGAAGCCTGAAAAACAAGATGCATGGTATTTCAGAGACTGCTGGGAGCCATTGCGGTACAAGTAAACACATGGGTTGTGTTAGGGTAGCTAAGAATAGAAACAGGTGCAGGTATACTTGCGTGTACACCAATGCTAGGAGTTTAGTAAATAAATTTGATGAATTTGAGGTATTGCTCAAAACATCGAAGGCAGATATTGTTGGGATATCAGAGACGTGGTGTCACACAGATATAAGGGATGCGGAACTGCAATTTGGGGAGTACAACGTCTACAGAAAGGATAGGAAGGGGGGAGGTGTTATGCTATTAGTTAAGAAACACATAAAAACCAAGGAAGTGAAGCCAGTCGACATCGCTGGACAGTGCAGTGTGGAGTCAGTTTGGTGTGACATAAACATTGGGAGATCAAAATTGAGAGTAGGAGTGTGCTATAGGCCTAATGACTCTGATGAGTATAATAAGGAACTGTACAGGGAAATAGAGTGGGCCAGTAAATCAGGGTGTCTTATAATGGGAGATTTTAATTTCCCAGATATTGACTGGAATTTGGGGGCTGGTTACTCACACACTAGCAGGGCTTTTGTGGATTTATTGGATGATTGTTTTCTACATCAGCATGTTCGGGAGGCAACTAGAGGGAGTAATACTCTTGATTTGATTATCAGCAGTGATTCTTCATGCATTAAGAATCTGCAGATAAATGAACCACTAGGTGGCAGTGATCACAGTGTGCTGAAGTGGGATTTACTCAAAGAGGTAACTACCATTAGGGGTAAAGGGAAGGGTTATTGCTTCCGTAAAGGCGACTACGATGGACTGAGACAGTATTTAAATTCTATACAGTGGGACCAACTGATGATGTTACCAACAGCAAATTCAAAATGGGAAGCATTCAAAGAACTTATCGTGGAAGCTACTAGGCTTTACATACCAACTAAGAAATATTGTTCAAGGTTTAGGCCAAAATGGATGTCAGATGAACTAATGAGGCATATGGCAGAGAAGAAAAATGCATGGGATACATACAAATTAACACATGACACAGAAGCCTATGATAGATACAAGTTGATATGCAACCAAGTTACAAAGGAGGTTAGGCGGGCGAAGGCAGATTACGAGAAATCCTTGGCAAGGGATGCAAAGAAAAACAGCAAAGAGTTCTTTACTTATGTAAACTCTAGAAGGAAGGGGATGAATCAGATTGGTCCACTTGATATTGATGGGTCAAGTGTTGATGATCCTGCTCAGGTAGCTAACAAACTAAATGAATATTTTGCATCGACATTCACACATGAGGAGTTATTCAGCGAGGGGAATGCCAGAGGTGTATTCAACTCTAGCAGTAAGCTACAGAATCTTGAAATAACTGGGAGTAAAGTGGAGGAGAAACTGTTGAAGATAAACACAAGAAAGGCGCCCGGGGTGGATGGGATCTATCCAGTTATATTAAAGGAGGCAGCAAAGGAAGTAAGCAAACCCTTAGCCATAATTATGAGAGCTTCCTTGGACTCAGGGAAGGTACCCATAGACTGGAAATGTGCAAATGTGACCCCAATTCACAAAGGAGGATCAAAGGCTGACACAAGTAATTATAGACCTGTGAGCTTAACTTCTGTTCCAGGAAAATTAATGGAGGCACTGGTTAAAGAAGCACTGCAGGATCATTTAGACAAGACTTCAGTTATAGCTCAGACACAGCATGGTTTTGTTAAGGGGAAGTCTTGCCTGACCAACTTGATTGGATACTATGATGCAGTCACAAAAGAACTGGATGCAGGGAATAACTTTGATATTATATACTTGGATCTTAGAAAGGCTTTTGATACTGTTGCACATGGAAGACTGCTACACAAATTGGAGCAGTGTGACATTGGTGGCAAATTGCTGCTATGGATAAAGGGGTGGTTGAGGGGGAGAAGACAGAGAGTGGTAATCAATGGACACTGCTCATCGTGGACTGATGTTATAAGTGGAGTCCCTCAGGGCTCAGTGTTGGGTCCATTATTGTTTTCTGTATTTATAAATGATATTGATGATGGTATATCGGGCTTAATGTCCAAGTTTGCAGACGATACAAAGGTTGGCAGGGTTGTCAAGGACACTACTGACACTATGCTGCTGCAACAGGATCTGGAAAGGTTGAGCAGATGGGCTGAGAGGTGGCAAATGAAGTTTAACATTGACAAATGTAAAGTACTACACATGGGAAACAGCAACCCCAGAGCAACGAATCAACTCTGTGGTACAACACTGACAGTGGTAGAGAATGAAAGGGACTTGGGGGTGGTTGTGCAGGCAGATATGAAGTTCTCTGAGCAGTGCAGACGGGCTGCAAGAGTAGCTCATGGAGTATTGTCAATGATATACAGGAATTTTTCCAGCAGGGATAAGGAGGTGATTATTCCATTGTATAAGGCGATGGTCAGGCCACACCTAGAGTACTGTATACAGGTCTGGAGGCCTCATTTCAAGAAGGATGTAGAGCTGCTGGAACGAGTACAGAGAAGGGCAACAAGATTAGTGAATGGAACAAAGGGGTGCTCTTACGAAGAAAGGCTTAAGTTTTGCAAATTACAGTGTTTGGAGACTAGGCACCAGCGAGGTGATCTGATAGAGGTGTATAAAGCCTTGAATGGTTTAAGCATGCTCAATGCTGATGGGATTCTTCCTCTAGCTCAGAAAAATCACCTGAGAGAGCATAAATTCAAATTGAGGAAAGACAGATGTAGGATAGACGTGCGGAAATTTGCCTTTAGCCAGCGGGTGGTTGGTTGGTGGAACAGACTTCCATCCCTTGTGGTGGAGGTTGATAGCCTAAATAAGTTTAAGGCTCAGCTGGACAGGTATTTTGAACGAACAGAGGGGTGAAGTGGAAGTGGTTTTTTTTTTTTTTTTTTTTTTTGGCTGATGCTGCATAAGCTTGCTTTCTTGCATCAAATGCCTCTACTAATGCTAAAAAAATGCAAGAAAGCACGCTTAGAGAGCATCTTCCAAAAAAAAAAAAAAAACCCTTCCCATTTCACCCATCCAGTCACTCCAAATGTTTGTCTAGTTCAGCCTTAAATTTATTTAAGCTATCAGCTTCCACAACAACAGATGGAAGTCTGTTCCAGCAATCAACTACCCGCTGGCTAAAAGCAAACTTGCGCATATCTATTCTACAACTGCCTTTCCTCAATTTGAGTCTATGTCCCCTCAGGTTCTTAATCTGAGGAAGCAGAAGTACCACATCTGCATTGAGCCTGCTCAAACCATTCAATCGGATACCTCAATCAGATCACCTTGCAGGTGCCTAGTCTTCAAATGCTGCAACTTACAGAATTTAAACCTCTTTTTGTGAGAGAACCCTTTATTCCCCTCACCAATCTTGTTGCCCTACTCTGTACTCATTCTAGCAACTCTACATCCTTCCTAAAATCGACCACGTGTCGGCAGTTTTTAAATTTTTACAAGCTATTAATATATACACACATATATAAATAACAATTTGACGAGGTAACCTTTTTAAAGGTTACCAGAATTTATCTTTGATGATATTTTAATCGTTTCCTGGTGCAGTATAACCTTAGTTGTTTTTGCGCCAATAAAACCAAAATCAAATCAGATCCTTCCTAAAATGGTCTCCAGACCTGTACATAGTACTCAAAGTGTGGCCTGACCATTGCCTTATACAGTGGTATAATCACTTCCTTCTCTGCTTGCAAAGTTCCTCTATACCATTGACAAAACTCCATGACCTGCTCTGGCAGCCCATCTGCACTGCTCAGAGAACTTCATATCTGGCTGGACAATTACTTCCAGGTCTTTTTCATTCTCCACCTCCCTGAGTGTAGTACCACACAGTTGGTACGTTTCTCTTGGGTTACTGCTACCCATATTCAGTACTCTGCATTTGTCAATATTAAACTTCAGTTGTCACTTCTCAGCCCACCTACCTAACTTTTCTAGATCCTGTTGCAGTAGCATACTGCAACAGGATCTAGAAAAGTTAGGTAAAAGTAAAAAAAAAGTTAGGTAGATGGGCTTTACTATCATTAACAACCCTGCCAATCTTTGTATCATCTGCAAACTTGGACATTTAGCCTTATATACTTTCATTGATATCATTAATAAATACACAAAACAACAATAGGCCCAGCACCGAACCCTGTGGGTACTCCACTAATAACATTAGTCCATGTAGAGCAGTGTCCATTTATTACCAATCTCTGCCGTCTCCCACTCAACCATCCCTTTATCCATTGCAGCAACTTGCCCTTAATGCCATACCACTCCAATTTGTACAGCAGTCTTCCATGTGCAACAGTATTAAAAGCTTTCCTGAAATCCATGTACAGTCGATTCCAGTTATTTGGAACACATTGGGACTAATGCATTTTGGTCTGATGAAGCGGCTGCCCCAATTATGTGAAGTTCCACATAAATAGTTAAAAATACAGTGGATCCCCTGCTTTACAATTGGTTTACTGTACAATCAAATCATGTTACAGTGGACTAACCATAGTAATGTACCGCTCACTATACAATGTGTAGTAAGTGCCGGTCATTGTGATCACGTTTGTGAATTGAATTTTAATTCTATTAAACAGCAATTCTAATTAGTGAAAATAGGAGGAATATTTATCCACAGGCTATAAAAGTAAAGCTATATTAAGCACAAATTTACCCTTTATATTACCTTCCCAATTAAAAAATTAAATGATACGTAAAGGTCGGAAGAATATACTTGATAATCGGAATAATTAATACATACTGTAATATGTAACAGAAATGTAACTAACTAGTTGACATTTCTCTTCACTGACATTTGTGGGTGGGGGTTAAAATTCAAAACAGTAAAAAGGTAAGCAATCAATATCAAAGAACACGGCACGTACAAATTGCAAGTAACACAATACGCGAAAGTGAGAACGGAGTAACAAGTTACGAAGCTTTAAAAAAAGGAATGAAGAGAAGATTCTGAAAATGAATTTTTTTTATATGACTGAAGACTCCATGGAAGTGTAAACACATTTCACCATAATAACCCATAGAATTCCAGCTGTCGGTATTATCGCAAATTCAATAAGATCGAGTTTACTATACATT
Source organism: Mastigoproctus giganteus (assembly GCF_048544385.1). Taxonomy (NCBI): domain Eukaryota; kingdom Metazoa; phylum Arthropoda; class Arachnida; order Uropygi; family Thelyphonidae; genus Mastigoproctus; species Mastigoproctus giganteus. The sequence continues at coordinate 115,691,848 of NC_143583.1, read as the reverse complement.
TATGATAGATTGCACTAACAGAAAAGTCCAATAAACAGTTGACTGCTAATTGTTTTATTGTTGTGACCTCCAGAAATCCAACTAAACCATGAGGTATGGTCGGAGACAGTCGTAGGGTAATCTCCAGTGCTGCGGTCTCCTGCCCCGATTAAACGGCATGTTGTCCCAATTAAGTGAACTAAACCCTGGCTATTTTTTCAATAGGTTCTGTTCTTTAAGATTTGCCCCAAATAAATGGCTGCCCCTATTAACTGGTTGCCAAAATAACCAGAATCCACTGTATGATATCAAAATAATTTTTTGCATCCAGCTCTTTTGTGACTACATCATAATATCCAATCAAATTGATCAGACAAGACTTCCCCTTAACAAACCCATGTAGTGCGTAGCACACACTTCTTGATTAGACCGGGATTCGAACCCGTCACCACCAAATACGGAGGATGCGGAAAGGTCAGGGAATGACCACCGCATATCCCTCGAGCAATATAGTCTTAGTTGCTAATGCTCCTAAAAACCAAATAACAACAACAAACCCATGCTGTGTCTGAACTATTACTGCAGTCTTATCTAGGTGATTGTGCATCACTTCTTTGACCAGTGACTCCATTATTTTCCCTGGAACAGAAGTTAAACTAACAGTAAACAGCTGACAGGTCTATAATTATTTGTGTCACTCTTTGAACCCCATTTGTGAATTGGATAGATTTGCACATTTCCAGTCCACGGGGACTTCCCCTGAATCTAAGAATGCTCTCATAATTATGGCTAAGGGTTTGCTTACTTCCCTCGCTGCCTCCTTCAATATAACTGGATAGATTCCATCTGCCACAGGTGCCTTTTTTATGTTTAACTTCAAGAATTTCTTCTCCACCTTGCTTTCCGTTATTACAAAATCATTTAGCTCCCTGTTTGAGTTTATTAAACTTCTGTCCTCCCCTTCCTTACAGAATTCCTCATGTGTGAATGTAGATGCAAAATACTCATTCAGTTTGTCAGCTATCTGAGCAGGATCATCAACAGTCGAACCACCAGCATCTAGTGGACCAATTTGATTCATTCCCTTCCTTCTAGAGTTTACATAAGTAAAGAAGTCTTGGTTGTGTTTTTTTGCATTCTTTGCCAAGAATTTCTTGTAATCAGCTTTTGCTTGCCTAAGGCTGATTACGAGACTGATTACCCTTTGTGACGTGATTGCAGACTAGCTTATATCTGCCATAGGCTTCTGTGTCACCTGCTAATTTATATGCATCCCACGCATTTTTCTTCTCTGCCACAAGCTTCATTAATTCATCTGACATCCACTTAGGCCTAAATCTTGAACATATTTCTTAGATGGTATGAAAAGCCTAGTAGCTTCCAAGATTAATTCCCTGAAGGCCTTCCATTTAGAATTCACTGTTTTTAACATAATCAGTTGATCCCACTATATAGAATTCAAAAACTGCCTGAGGCCAATGTAGTCACCTTTACAAAAACCGTTCCATTTACCCTTGATGGTAGTTACATCTTTAAGTAAATCCTACATCAGTAGACTGCGATCACTGTCACCTAGTGGTTCCTTTATCTGCAAATTCCTTGTCTGAACTGCATAGAGAGCTTTGTGTCTACCCATATTGCAACTCCCCCCCAAATACTTTTCTTCCTGTACTATTTTTAATGGGCGCCTCCATAGCCAGATGGGCAGGAGCAGCAGTGCGTGGCACACGCTTCTTGATTAGACTGGGGTTCGAGCCCGTGACCACCAAATACGGAGGATGCGGAAAGGTCAGGGAATGACCACCGCATATCCCCGGAGCAATATGGCCTTAGTTGCTAATGCTCTTAAAAACCAAACAATAACAATAACTATTTGAATCATCCTACCAAGAGTATAAGCTATTTTGAGGTTGCTATTTCCCAAGTGTAAGATCTTGCATTTTGCTGCATTAAAACATAGCTGCCATTTCTCTGGCCCTCTGAAGCCTAGCTGGGTTGTGCTGAGCATTAAGTACTCTACTAATTTTAACCCCTTTACATCATCTGCAAATAATGACATCCCATCCTGTATCTCTTCCTTGTTCTCATTTAAGAAAATCAGAAACAATAGTGGTCCCAGTACCAGTCCTTGAGGAACTATGCTTACAGTTCCCAATCTAAAGATTAGTCATAAATGATAACCCTTTGCCTCCTACCCTACAGCCATCCTGTGATCCACACAAGAATCTTTTTTGTAACAAAACGTTCTAGTTTATGCAGTAACCCATTGTATGTGTGACTGAGTCAAATGCTTTACTAAAATCCAAATAAAAAATGTAGAAATTATTTATTTTTTGCATTCAATGCATGAATAATGTAGAAGAAATGCATTCCCAGTTAACTGTATATTAACTCTAATAGTATATTTGATTAACAATGACATATTTAAAAACCATTGTGCATTATTAGTATATAAGCCTAAATGTCAGAAATGAACATCGTAAAATTGTAGTATAGAAAGATTATTAACATTATGCAATTAAAATAAGGTAATTATGAATACTTACTGCTTTAGGAGAAGCATATTTAGGCCTTTCTTGCTGTAATAATTTGACTGTACAGATATTGCACACTTGTAACTAGAAAGGAATATGCTGTCTTGATCATCATCATCAGCCATTTTCAATCCACTGCAGGATGAAGGCCTCTCCAGCAACTTTCCAGTTCCTTCTGTTTTGAGCAATGGCCATCCATTTACTACCCAAAAACTCATGCATTTCATCTATCCATCTCCGCCTTTGTCTTCCAGGTTTTCTTCTAGCTCCTCTTGGGTACCATTCTGTTATTTTCTTAGTCCATCTGTCATCATGTCTTCGAGCTATGTGTCCTGCCCAAGACCATTTTAGTTCTTTAGTTTTGATAAGAATGTTCTTTACTTGAGTTTGCTGCCTAATCCATGTGTTTCTCTTCTTATCTAACAGTCTGATTCCCAATTAATTCGTTCCATTCTTCGCTGTGTAGTTCTCAGCTTCTCTTCCATTTTTTGGTGAGTGCCCAAGTTTCACTTCCATAAGTCATGGTGGGGAGTATACATTGGTTCATTATTTTACGTTTCAGACAAACTGTGATATTGCTCTTCAGTATGTGACTATATTTCCTGAATGCTATCCATCCAAAATTTATTCTTCTCTTGACTTCCAGCCATTTATCATTATTACAGCTAATAACTTGTCCCAGATAAGTATATGACTCCACCTTTTCAATTACTGCTCCTTCAATCATTATTTCCCTTTCTGTGGCATACTTGTTCATCATTACTTTTGTTTTAGCCATATTCATCTTTAGTCCAAAATCCTTACTAACTGTGCATAACTGATTAAGATTTTCCTGTAATTCTTTGGGATCGTGGCTTATGACCACAATGTCATCTGCAAATCGTAAATGGTTTAGGTACTCTCCGTTCACATTGACTCCTTTCTGCGTCCAGTCTAATCTTCTGAAAGCTTCCCCAAGGGCGGCAGTAAACAGCTTCGGAGATATTGTGTCTCCTTGTTGAACTCCTTTCTCGATTTTAAATTTCCTACTGTCTTTGTCTAGTCTAATAAAGGAGGTAGCACTCTCATATATTTTCTTCAAAATCATAATATATGGGGTACCTATGCCTTGTCTTTCCAGTGCCCGAAACATTGCCTTATGCTGTATGGAGTCAAATGCCTTTTCATAATCCACAAATGCCAGGCATAATGGCGTTTTATATTCATTTGCTTTCTCCATTAGCTGTGATATTACATGAAGGTGATCCATAGTTGAGAATCCTGTCCTAAAGCCAGCTTGCTCTTTCGGTTGATTCTCATGAAGTATTCTTTCTAATCTGTTAGTAATGACCCTTGTGAACAACTTGTAGATGTGGGATAACAAGCTAATTGGTCTATAATTTCCAATTTCTGATTTATCTCCTTTTGTACAGCAAAACTATGATTGCATTATTCCGCTGCTTAGACGTCACACCTTTTCTAATGCACTTTGTGAAGAGCCTTGCCAGTTTTTGTGTTATGTCTCTTCCTCCCAATTTTAACAACTCTACAGTAACTTCATCTTCCCCCTGGGCTTTCTGATTCTTCATTTTCTTCAATGCATGTTCTACCTCATCAGGAAGAATATCGGGTATGTCGTACGTGTTGCTACTCTGCAATCCATCTTCCCCACTGCTGGAATCATTCCCTCCCTCCTTGTATAATTCTCTATAGTAGTCTTCTGCTATTTGAATTATGCCTTCTCTGCTGTTTATAAATACCCCATCGCTATTCTTCAGTTTCAGTATCATTTGTCTTTCTGTATTACTGCTCATGGCTGCTGATTTAAATCCTTTGTTTTCCCTTAATGCTTGTTCTTCTTTTCTTGTGTTAAATCTTCTTATCTCTGAGTCTCTTTCTAATGGCTTTGCATAACTCAGTATACTCAATTTTTTCCTTGTCAGTGTTTATCTTGCTCTTCATTTTTCGCCTCTGGTTCTTCATATCAAGTGTTTCTTGACTAATTTTTTCTTCTTTGGATTTCTTTTTTCCTATAGGTTTCTTGGACTTTATCACTTTCAGAAAGTTGTAATATTCGTCGTCAATATCTTGGTCCTGAGCAGTCTGCAGAAGCTCAAACTTGTTCTCAAGTTCCAGTACATACTGCTTTTTCTCCTCCTCTGTTATCTCAAAGTTCTTTGTATTATTTACTTGAGTCAGTTTTTTCCTTTCCTTTCCTACATCTATATAAAGTGTACATCTTACCATTCTGTGATCACTTCCAACATTTACCTTATTCAGGATGGTAACATCATTCACAATATATCTTCTGTTAGTGAGGATGAAGTCGATTTCATTAGTTGTTAATCCATTTGGACTCTTCCATGTCCACTTTCTGTTCACCCTTTTCTTGAAAAGGGTGAACTTGGCTGTCTTGATATGCCGGTGTTTACTATGGTCTGGCACGTAGATTAAAAATGAGTTTTGAAACAGTAGTATAGAACTGTGACTGGAATCATCTGTTTTTGATATGAATGTGTTTTAATTAAAGGCGGCTTGTTGATAACTGCAAGAGCAAGTCTCCAATTTTATTTGAGCAAAATATATTAATTTTTGTAAGCTGAGTTTGAAGTCATAATGGTGATAATGTTGTGTTCAACATGAAATAAGGATTCAACAGAGTCATTCAAATTCAAGGCGCCTCTGTAGCCAGGTGGGAAGGAGCAGTAGTGTGTAGCACACGCTCGAGGTCAGGGAATGACCACCGCATATCACAGAGCAATATGGCCTTAGTTGCTAATGCTCCTAAAAACTAAATAACAACAACAACATTCAAATTCATTGTTTTTGAGAAGTATCACTACTTGCAGATGTACCAAAAGGCTGAGTAAAATAAAGTTTTAACATGCTCAGTGAAAAATATGTCATATCTGTTGAAACATGAGGAGGTGGAATAAAGTTATGTACACTTTAATCAATTTAATTCAATTTACAGAACAGCAGACTCTCGATTAAGCGGGACACTTCAAGACTCCAAATAAATAAAATAAAAATTTTTAAAAAAATCAACCAGAAATCAAAAAAAAAATTCAAGTAATAACTAGAATAGGTATAAACAGATATTTTGCAATTCGTAAATAAGCAACAAGCGGCATTATAAGTCGTCATTGGGAGATTAGTGTACCTATTATCTTGCAATCCCCACTGTCTTCATACCCGCCGCTTGAAAAAAAAGAGAGACCAAATGTTTTTTTTTTTTTTTTTTTTTTTAGAAATTGCGAAAATGATGGGTAAACGCAAAAGAGTTGCACTTTCAGTTAAACAAAAACTTGGAATTATTCAAAAGTTTGAAAACGGTGCATCTGTTAAATCTCTAAGAAATCATTATAATAATAAAGATGTATCAAAATGGCCAAACATTAACAAGTATTGCACGGATTTAGATTTGTCAATAATAATATAGTAGCAATATGTTATTAGTCATTCCCAAGTTACGTAAAACTCAACAAAGTAAGAAGTCCTGGAACGTATCTCTTACTTATGTCAGGGACTTTTGTATTTTTCGATTAACCGGGAAATCGGTTATCCAGGATTTGTTTTTTACCATCTATCCCGGAAAATCGAGAGTCTACTGTGTGTGTGTGTGTGTGTGTGTGTGTGTGTGTGTGTGTGTGTGTGTGTGTGTGTATATCCAATATGTTAAATTAAATAAAATAAAACATAAGCCAGTATAGTAGTATAGCAAAAACTGTAGAGCGAAAATTAGCATAAAAAAACCCAAATAAACAATCAAACGAGAAAAAGAATAGATATAAATAGTAGCCCGTAAACCCTTATATAATTTTGAACTTTTAATCCAATTAAAACTATACAAAATTTAGACTAATGCCAATTATTTATTAATTTAGCGGTACCCCCCAGAGGTACCAGTTCCGAAAGACGTGAAATATCACCAAAAGAGGGTTAAAGGAACTACCAGATGATAACAAAATCAAAATAAATTAAAATAAAATAGACTGACCATCATGCCCCATATCGACAGAGGACCACGAGGCCAATAATGGTCATGGAATCGCTGCATTTCAATCGCTATACAAAATCATCGCCATGGTGAAAAGATCGAAGTACCAATTCACCCTCCCTCCTCCGATCGATCCACCAATGCAGAGGATTTGCACGGCAGTGGTCCTTATGCAGCAAGAAATAAAATATAGAACAGACAGCACTCTAGAGCAGAGCCACACCACTGACATACTGTAAGCTGAATCAGCTTATATAGAAAAAAAAAAGGAAAATAGATGGCGGCACAGGCATTGCTAAATTAGCATATCGACCCATTACTGTTGAATTATATTAAATGTTACAAAAGTTAATTTATAATAAAATAAATAATTAAGCATTCATTAGAGGCAGCATCTTGCAATTCCTCCATATGAAGCCAAAATATATACTATCATTAAATTATATTAAATAAAATTAAATTATAATGAAATAAGTAAATAAATAGTTAAGCATTCATTAGAGGCAGCGACATGCAATTCCTCCATATGAAGCTGAAATACATCCAATATGTTAAATTAAATAAAATAAAACATAAGCCAGTAGTATAGCAAAAACTGTACAGCTAAAATTAGCATAAAAAATTTATTTCTCGCTGCATAAGGACCACCGCCGTGCAAATCCTCTGCATTGGTGGATCGATCGGAGGAGGGAGGGTGAATTGGTACTTCGATCTTTTCACCATGGCGATGATTTTGTATAGCGATTGAAATGCAGCGATTCCATGACCATTATTGGCCTCGTGGTCCTCTGTCGATATGGGGCATGATGGTCAGTCTATTTTATTTTAATTTATTTTGATTTTGTTATCGTCTGGTAGTTCCTTTAACCCTCTTTTGGTGATATTTTACGTCTTTCGGAACTGGTACCTCTGGGGGGGTACCGCTGAATTAATAAATAATTGGCATTAGTCTAAATTTTGTATAGTTTTAATTGGATTAAAAGTTCGAAATTATATAAGGGTTTACTGGCTACTATTTATATCTATTCTTTTTTTCGTTTGATTGTTTATTTGGGTTTTTTTATGCCAATTTTCGCTCTACAGTTTTTGCTATACTACTGGCTTATGTTTTATTTTACTTAATTTAACATATTGGATGTATTTCAGCTTCATATGGAGGAATAGCAGTTAGTTACCATACATCTGGTTAATGCACATCTGATGATACCTGCATTCCACGCTGATGTTGTTTGCCTGACATACATACATATATCTATAGTTATGTACAGTTTAATGTTTTTGGCTCAATGTGATGTTATATAATAAAGCTGCATTGTTATAAGTAAATTGTTACAGTAATTGCACACTCCTGATTCCGGTGATCGTATGGAGTATGAACAGAAAATTTTTTGTGAGATTAGAAGGTAATATGCCTTATAAATTAAAAAAATAAAAACAAAGGTTTTGCATTTGGGCAGTTTCAAGCATATTGATGCTCTGCTTGCGCATTTAGATTTCATAGTTTTAGCAGAACAGTAACTTGTTACTGCTCTGCTAAAACTATGAAACAGACAATCCTAAACTTACACCCAACACTCGATTTTTTTCCTCACCAACAGCCCTTCTAAGTATGCTGTTAATGTTAATGGTGGTGTGAACTCAGCCTTTTGACCTGGTGGTGTGAACAAGAAAAATCATTTTCACTTTTAAGCAGTATTATTTGAGAAGAACATCAGCTCAGACTATTGTTGTTATTGATGGGACGGAAGCAACAATTCTTATGCAGTTTTGGAAGGAGGTATAATATCCTTCTTATGGGAGCAACAGACATTACTGCAAGCTGGAAAGACCTCAAGCAGTCCACTGTGAAGGGTTTTTGAAGAAAACTTTGCCAGAAGTTTGCCATGACTATGAAAATTTCCTAAAAACACAAAATGTCAGAGAAATTTTAGATACAGCAAAACACCTTAACATGGAAATGGATACTGAAGATGTGAAGTGAATGTGTTACTGAAGTCTCATGACCAACAGTGAGTTGCAGAAACAAATGCAAATTGAAGGTTTTTTGTAGATTTAGTTCTATAATCTGCCAAGCCTAACTTACTTTTTCTGATTGAATCTCAATTATTAATTGCCTCAACCACCACTCATCTTGGTTATCCTAATTAATTCACTCTGTGAATCCTTTTGCTTCAAAGGTGGTATTTGTACATACGTTCACTCTTGTATTCCTTATAAGAGACTTCATAATCTGGAATCTCTTTGAGATTGAAGTTTCTTTATCCCATTCTATCAAATTTATCTGTTGCTTATATTATTCTCCCAGTTCTACAAGTTTACTCAGAACAGTTTGACTTCCTTTCTTTGAAAACACAACATTTCTCCAGCGTAATGTTCAGCAAAGTGATTTTCATTGGCTATGTTAATATTTACAATGATATCAGGCATTCATTTCTAGTTACACAGCCGATTGAGATGTTGATGCTTTTGCAGTCACTAATGATTTTACACAATTGTTCATTTACCTACCAGAATAACAGACAATCCTAAACTTACACCCAACACTTGATTTTTTCCTCACCAACAGCCCTTCTAAGTATGCTGTTAATGTTAATGGTCCTTTAGGTACCTTGGATCACAATTTCATGATGGCCTTTTCTCTGATGGAGCTGCCATCTCATGGCCACCGTGTCTCATGTTGTTTGGCATTATAAGAATGCGAAATGAGATGATATATGTGATTTCTGTTTCCCCTTTCCTTGTTTGATTACTCTTTTTAAAGCTTTCAATCCTAATGTTTGTTCAGATTGTGTCAGTAAAAATTACTCTTATAGGGATGAAATCTTTTATTTCTCATTCCACCCTAAAGTCTTGTCTCCTTTATACAAACTTGGTTTTCCAGTGAATGTGCTAGGGCTATTCAGAGTAAGGATGTAGAATATTAAAGTGGGATTAAAGTGGACTTGTATCCAAATCTCCAGCTTATTTTTTGCCTGCACTAAAGCTCATAACAATTGTAAAATAATTATTGATCAATCCAAACTTGATTTTGAACAGGCTAACAGCAGAAAACTGACTTCCTAAATGGTAGTCAAGCTTTCTGGTCTATGGACAGAGCTGTTGTCCACAACTTCTGTCCATCTGTACTTTTATCTCTGTTACAACCTGATGGTTTTATCCATAGCTAAAGATAAAGCCATCATATTAACATCCTACTTTTCTTCCACTTGATGATCTTGTTAATTTGCCTCCTGCCATACCAGATGTGTTTGACTCTGTGCATCTTGTGGTTTTCCAACAGAAGAATGTTAGAATTCTGAACTATATTGATACCAAGAAAACTCCAGGTTCCAACGATATTTCTACACTTATTCTCCAAACCTGTGCTCATATAAGGCACCTCCATAGCCAGGTGGGCAGGAGTAGCAGTGCGCAGCACACGCTTCTTGATTAAACCGGGGTTCGAGCCCGTGACCACCAAATATGGAGGATGCGGAAAGGTCAGGAAATGACCACTGCATATCCCCGGAGCAATATGGCCTTAGTTGCTAATGCTCCTAAAAAAAAAAAAACCAAATAACAAATAAATAATTAAGTGCTCCTATACTTGCTCCTGATTTATGCCACCTTTTTATACTTATTCCACTGTTTTTCCTCACTTCTATATGGAAGTCTGCTCACATCCATCCACTTCCTAAAAAGGTGACAGATTCATCCCTTCCAGTTATTTTCCTTTGCTTTTTCCGATATAGTAGAGAAATCCATCAACTGCCATCTCTTAAAACTGTTCTTGAAACCTTCCATCTGATCAGTGATTGCCAATATGGATTCCATCAGTGTTGATCCTCTGGTGATACATTGGCTTGTGTTACTCATCTTTGGACAAATTTGATGGAAAAGTACGATGAAACTCATGATGTTGCCCTTGATATTTCCAAGGCTTTGATCATGTTTGGCATAAAGATCTAAACATCTTTTTGGATTGTCATCTGATTTTTGTGATTGGGTTTACAGTTTCCTCTCCGACTCCAACACCCTTGGTAATGGTAAATGGTTCTCCGTCTTCTGATTTCTCAACTAATGATTTTTGTACCCTAAGTTTCAGTGCCTTCTTTCATTAGTTTTCTCTTGTGTATATGGAAGTCTGCTCACATCTATCCACTTCCTAAAAAGGTGACAGATTCATCCCTTCCAGTTATTTTCCCTTGCCTTTGCTTTTTCCGATATAGTAGAGAAATCCATCAATTGTGTATTAATAACTTTCCTCTACCGAATGGGAATCCTATCCATAGGCTCGTTGATAATAGCACAGCACATTTTGATTTCCATTTTTGAGAAACCTTGCCCTGCAGATATAGCTTCAACTTCTTGAATATCCACCACCAATTTGTTAAATTCTGATCTCCAGGTTATTTTCCAATGGGATAAAAGAAGCTTAGTTAACTTTTAAATCCTTCTAAAACTCTGTACTGCCTTTTTTCTCAGAAAAAAAGTCTACTGCTTCCATTGTCACAACATCACATATCTCTGTTGGAATCATCCTGACTGCTATATTTCTCTTTCATAAGCATTGCTTCTTCAGCATCAAAAAATAGGTTTTCTTTTTTGCTTTCAATGTTACCTTTCTCTTTAATAGCTCTGTACAAATATCAAATCTGACCTACCGGGAAATAATGTTCCTGTATCTAAGGTGATATCCCCTCCCCAAATATTTCTCAAGTTCCTCAACTCCATTCAGAAGAGGGTAGTCATGTTAATTATTGGCCCATCTCTTATGAAGTCTCTCCACCCTTGTGTTATAGACCTTCAGGTTTCTGTTGCATGCCCTTTTAATAGATTCTTCCCTGGGCACTGTTCTTCTGAATTGGCATCTGTAATTCACCAGCTCTCTTCCAAACCACTCTGAACATGTGCAGCAACATGATGACGTCCATTCGCTGTCAAACTCCAAACTAACAGAACTAACCTTTTCTCTTTCTCATTTATCTCTTCTACTTATATTTTTTGGAACAACCTTTCTTCACATGTATTTCCTGAAAATTAGTCTTCAGAGATTCAAGTCTGATGTCAGAAAGTATCTTTTGACTTCTCAACCTTCAGCTCTTGCACAGTACTACTATTTTGTATATAGGGTTTTCATAAAAAAAGTTATAAATTAATCTATAATAAAGTTACTTAGAGAATAAGAAATGCTAAGGCATACCTTGAAAAGATGTTGGCAAAGCAGGTAAAGTGCAGTAATGAATTTTTTGCATATGTGATTACTAGACAGAAGGCACTGAACCATATTCACTCACTGTAGGATAGCTTGGGAACATTGCTCATGACCCTAAATAGATAGCTGACTAACTAAACGAATTTTTTGCATTAATAGTTACATGTATGTGTTCTGTTAGACTTGCCAGTACTGTTAACCCAGAAAACAAGTATCTTAAACTAGACGATTGTTCTTTTTTTTTACATATTTACTTGAATGTGGAAAATGTATGGGATTTGCCAAGTGATATTAAAAGAAATAGCAGGATACATTATCAAATTCCTCTCAATTATAATGCATGCATCTCAGAACTCAGATGAAGTCATCAGATTGCAAATGTTTCTTCAGTTTAGAGAAGTGGTTTCCAGGCTGTAAAGGGTAATCACAGAACTGTATGTTTAACCTATGACAGGAAAAGTTACGAAATCCATAAATAAGGCTGTATTGCAAGACTACTTTTCAGGAATGGAATTATCTAGGCCACATCTTGGGGGATTGCCAGGCTCCAGTCCCTCCTAAATAACTAGTCTGATAAGTTATTATGAGATCACAAAAACTGGGTGCACAGAATAATTTTAATGTGGTATTTTTAGACTTTAGTGTCTTTTGATGTCTCCCACATTAATGTCATCTGTATAAACTGTATTGGTGTGCTATTGGTGGAAAAGTAGTGTGATGGATAAAAGGTTGATTAGATGATAAGACACAATGAGTTTTTTTAAATGGCTGTTGCTCTGACTGAAGTGAGATCTCAAGCAAATTTTCACAGTATTCAGTGCTGGGTGCCTTGTTGTTTTACCTTCATCAGCATTTAATGACATTGATGAAGATAAAACAGGCTTGATATTAAAATTTGTTGATTGTATAAAAAGGCTGGGAGGGTCATAAATGTTAGTAATAAAAGTATACAGCTTCAAGAAGACCTAGATAAATTGTTCACTTAGGCTGAAAAAAATTGTAGCTAAAGTACAGTATTGGGTAATAGTAATCCCTGATTATCTAATTACTTGAAAAGCAAAAAACTTAAGGCAGTTGAGAATACCAGATTTTATTCCATAGTTAATTGTAGAGTTTCACTAATATAAACTAACAAGAAATTTTTAACAGTGTAGACAGGTTGCTGGGATAGCAAGTTTTATCTGTGATGTATACAGGAATTTTATTAGTAGGGACAAAGAGATAATTATTGAATTTTTATAAAGATTTTGTTAAGTCTCACCTTGAGTACCATATACAGGGGAGTTCCTAGGGAATGTGACTCCTGGGTGCCAATCGCAATTTGGCAACCCCCCCCCCAAAAAAGATATTTATATATTTTGTTCTTCGTATGTGTATGTAAGTTTCAGGTTTTCAGGCATCCCTTGAATGTTGCTGCCCAGGTGCAGTGCACCCCTGGCTGGCACCCTTGGGACGTCTCACCCCTGACCATATACTTTTTGAACTTCCATTTCAGGAGGGACGTGCTGTAAAAGGTGAGAGAGAGGGAGTGGACAGTACTAACTCCATGTCTGTGCCTTTTCTAAATACTGATGTTTTCAGCTGATTTTTCTGTAATGTGGATGTTAATATCTTGGTATGAGAGGGTGTTATTATTTTTACATTCTGGAGAGAATTGCATTGTCATTGGTGGTGTTTAAATTAGAATGAAAGTAGTTGAAAACCCCTTCACTGTGGTTCCATATCACTGGTATCTTAGCATATTAAATCCACTATTTACAGTGGGTGCTTCCTGGGCCTGAACACTTCAGCCAGGAAATGAGGCAGAGTTAAAATAATTTACAAAACACATTCCAGTAACCCAACCATTTTATATGGCAGTTATGAATCCCATGTGAATATCATTGTCAAGTCTGGTAGTATATCAGTACATTTGCTTAGAGTGTAGTGTTTTTTAATTCTAATTAGAGACAAAGTTACATGTACTTAATATCCTCTTGTGGACGACTACCATATCAGTGGATGTGAAGTAAGCTGGTCTGCTGTTAATTCTTGTGTTTTCTGATGCAGTCTCATTAAGTACTTCAGAGAAGTGATGAAATAATGGAGAGTTTGAGAAATAATGCTAAATCACTGAATTTAGTTATGGTCCAGTTAACATCAAATAGTTACAATGATGAAGTTTTTACTAGTAATGGGTGCTTTATTGTTTAAAAAATCTTCATCCCAGTTCAGGCACTTATTCTATTTGCACTCCAGCTTTTTTATACCCAGTTCATAAAGTCTTATTATAGCTATTGGCATCATTATTTGTTGGCTTCCTTCGCTTCAATGCCCATGTGGAATCAGTGTCCTGCCAGTTATTTTTCAGTCTTCCAAGAACATGAAAATGATAAGGTGCCAAGTACGGGCTATAGAGAGGATGCTCAGTCACTTACCTTTGCAGTATCTGGATAATTCCCATAGTGCATTGAGCTGTGTGTGGTCATGCATTGTTGTATAACAAAATGACACCATCAGTCGCACATCTGGATCCATTGTTTTTGATGGTAAATTGCAGATCAGCTTTGAGGATTTGTTCATAATTTGTTAAGTTGACTGTTTTACCTCTAAACTTGAAATGCAGCAAGTCCCTCTGTGTCAGAAAAAAAAAAAAATGTGCGTGTAACTCTCCCGGTGGGTTTGAAATTCATGAATTTCTTTGGCTGTTGTGATGCTGGATATTTCCACTGCATGTTGCATTGCTTTCTCTCTGGCCCAAGTACCTGTATTATGCCTCATCCAAAGTCACTATGCAATCCCATTTGCAGATGTTTTTGTTCATTGTTGAGACACTTGGGAACCTACATTGTGCAAACTTAACCCCAGAGGCTCACATCTGGTGAGTATGAGCTTGGCAAACCCAGGGTTGTGAGCTGGATATTATCGTTCTCTTTCTTGGTGATTCCTCTCTCTCACTCTCAGGGTAACTTGGGAATTTTTTTTTTTGGCTGGTGCAGCATAAGCCTCAGGCTTCCTTGCACCATATGGCTAATAATAATAATAATAATTGCATGTCGCTGCCTCTAATGAATGCTTAACTATTTATTTACTTATTTCATTATAATTTAATTTTATTTAATATAATTTAATGATAGTGTGTGTATATATATATATATATATATATATATATATATATATATATACACACACACACACACACACACACACACAACACACTATGCTTAATACAAGGCTTGCTGACTTCAAAATCAGTATTGTTCTTATTCATTGATATTGCTTAATACTGTGAAGTGAAAGCTGGGAGAGCTGGTTTTTCTTTTTGGGTTTTTCTTTTTTGGCATAAACAATCATTAAGGAAATTAATATTTCTTTAATGATTGTTTATGCCAGAGTTCTTGCTGCATAAGTTATACATTGGACCCCCACTTTATGATTGATTCACTGTACAGTCAAATCACTTTATGATGAACGCCATTCACCATACAATATGTAGTACGTGCCGGTCGTTGTGATCATGTTTGCAAATTGAATTTTAATTCTATTAAATGGTGATTCTAATAAGCAAAAATAGGAAGAATGTTATCCACAGGCTATAAAAGTAAAGATATATTAAGCACAAATTTACACTTTATCACCTTACCAATTAAAATCGGAAGAATATTTTTCACAGGTTAGCAAAATAAAAATAAATTTATGGTTACGTACATCGCGTAATTAATACATACTAACTAATTGATATTTCTGTTGACTGACTTTTTTTGTGGAGGGGGTTTGTAAAATTTGAAACAGTAAAAAAGATAAGTAATCAAGAACAAAGAATGCAGCACGTACAAATTGCAACTAACACAATGGGTGCAAGTGAGATACAGAGTAATAAGTTTACGAAGCTTAAAAAATAGGAATGAAGAGAAGATTCTTAAAATTTATTTATGTTTTTTTTTATGATTGAAGAGGATACGGAAACACATAATAACGTAAAAACCCACACAATTCCAACTACCAGTATTATCACAAAGGCAATAAAATCGAGTTTATTACCTGTTTATAATAGATTGCATTAACAGAAAATCCCAATAAACCAGAAACTGCAAATTGTTTTTGTTTTATGGTAGTGTGTATGGTATTTTTTTTTTTTTTTTTTTTTTTTTTATTGTTATGTGCTTTAAAAAAATATCACAAAGGCATTCAAAAATGATTTTTATAACAGAACATCATAATGATGAAAGTGTAGTGCATTTTAATGATTCGAATTGGTATTTGAAATTTGATTCTACTAACCACTGATCTGTTTCCTGGCGCATACTTATTTCACTTTACGATGGGCTTACAATTACCACGGGGATCCTTCCTCTCAGACAATAGCAGTGCTTGTAAACGTGTTGGTTGCGTGTTTTGTTTTTGCATCCTTAGTTGAAGTGATTTTTTGTGTCGTGCTGATTTGACATAAATTTACTGTATTGAATTTTTGTATGTACAACATTGTGTAAACTGATAATATGGCTCTAAAGAGTGCAGTAAGAAGAAAATTTCACAAAGAATTACCAAATATCAGTGTGTTATTGGGTTCATATTACAATATTTTTACGATACGATAGTGTCGCTTGAACTGATTAATATCGTAAAGTGGAGGTCCACTATATTTAAATTCTTCTATGATATGTAGTAAACCTCTAATTTAAGGAAGGAAAAGAGGCAAAATTTTAGAAAAAGAAATTGTAAATTACTTAGCCTTACTGAGCTTAAATATATTTAAAAAATAACTTTTATCTTTCAGATCTTGGTCAGAGTTATTTCTCTACAGAACCTCAAGAAATTAGGAAAGAACCAATTAGTTTGTTTGTAATGAGGTGTGGATGTTGTGTAGTTATGAAATTATAGTAACTATATCAAAATAGGCGCCTCCGTAGCCAGGTGGGAAGGAGCAGCAGTGCATAGTACACGCTTCTTGATTAGACTGGGGTTCGAGCCCGTCACCACCAAATACGGAGGATGCGGAAAGGTCAGGGAATGACCACTGCATATCCCCGGAGCAATATGGCCTTAGTTGCTAATGCTCCTAAAAACCAAAAAGCAAACAAACAAACAACATATCAAAATAGCTAACCAGGTTGTTTAAATATGTTTTTCTCTTTACTAAGCCACTGTTTCCTTCAGGATTCCATTTATATCTAAATGACCCTGTTTGACACTCTTGATCATTACTTCCCCGATTTTCCCTACCACTAAAATCAGACTGCACAGTTGGTAGTTACCCATTTCACTCTTAGAACTACCTTTATGTATTGGTGACATATTGGAACTCCTGCAATCCAATGAAATCTTCTTCCCCCCCCCCCTTGAGCTCAATGATACCCTCATAATTAATTGTAATAGTTCAATGTACTCTTGTTGCCTCTCACAAAATTACTGGATATACAGTATGTCAACTCCAGTAGTCTTACTTGCTTCAGGTTTGAAATTTTTTCTAATAAACAATCTCCTGTAATTTCGGTATCACTGATTTCATGCTTTCCCTGCTTCACTTGTGCAGTTTCTTCTTACTATAATGGGTCTTTCATCTATAAATATCAATGTAACTATTTAGCTTGTATCAGTTGTCTAACAGCTTTCAGCACTCGTTACACACACGAGGGCGCCTCCGTAGCCAGGTGGGAAGGAGCAGCAGTGCGTACCACACGCTTCTTGATTAGACCGGGGTTCGAGCCCGTCACCACCAAATATGGAGGATGCGGAAAGGTCAGGGAATGACCACCGCATATTCCGGAGCAATATGGCCTTAGTTGCTAATGCTCCTAAAAACCAAACAACAACAACAACACACACGAGTCAAATCTGAAAGAGAAAAATCTCCTTGCCCCTGTTCTTTTGCTATCTTAGCCAGTGATTTCTAAAGTTGATCTGATAAGGTTAGTCTTTGCCATCCTAACCTTATTAAATCTGTCTTATCAACTTTAATTGTTACAGGCTTCAATATTTTCAACTACTCTAACTTTACCATGCCATCTCTTTCTGTTCTTTTAAATTTACTAGCTTATTATTCATGCATCTCACATTTTCTTAAATGATATATATGCATTTGTGACTTCTGTGATTACTGCTTTGAAGGTATTCCATAATTTTAAAGTATTTGCCCCTACCATCTCCCCAATTGATAAGAGGCCATAGCACAGTCGGCTATCATAGTCTCCTTTTCTGAAATTAAAACCCATTCCTTTGCCTTAAACAACTACTCCTCATCATCCAACTTAAAACTGAATTATCACTTTCCAGTAATGATACTGTCAGCCCTGTAATGCCATCTGGTTTGTGGGTGTTTATTAGGTCTAAAATATTCTTACTCGCTTCCGACTAACTCACACAACATAGATTCTATACTAGTATGCATAACTTCTGAATCTGTGAGCTTTTTTCCCATGCAGACTGTTTCTGATAAGAAGCATGACCTCACCACCCCTTCTGCCTTCCTAAACATCATAAATGTGATATTTAGGAAGGATAGAGAAAATAGGAGTGGTGAGGTCATGTTTCTTATCAGAAAAACTCCTAATATTACTGTAGACACAATTAAGATTAAGCGTTATATAGTTTACTGTCCTAAATCTCCACCCCTGAAACTACTGAAGCTTGTTTCCCATTCATTTGAAACATCATTATTCTTGGCATGTGTTGCCAGCAGCATTTGTTGCAGCAACAAACAAGAATCCTTGAAATGTGTACAAACATAACCCATATCATCAGATAAATGCATATCTATATTTTCCTTCTAACAAGTGCTGGCCATGCCATGCCGATAAAAATCCCCCTTCCCCCAAGCCTTGCAAGGCCCTCAACTCTTGAATTAATCACAAGGCCTTCAGCATATAACCCACCTATTGTGTCTGGGCAGAATTGCAAACACATACACATTCTCGCCTTATTCATTCATTTTTTTTCTTCCACTGTAATCCTGTATTCATCCCAAAAATCATCAGTTCATGTGTGCTTAATATCATTAACCCCTCTACTGGGTGCTATAAAAATATGATAAGGGATTTTTCCACCATTTTTATGTGTGTATGAATAAAGGCATGAAATAGTTCAAAATTGTTCACTTTTAGAAATTATTTTTATTGTCAAGCTATGAAAACAACTCTGAAAAATCCTTTTTGTTTTATTTTATTTTATTTTTAATGTATATTTGAATTTTTTAAAATAAACTCCCCTCTGATGTGCATTGGGCATGTTTTTAAAATTTGTTTCTTAATACACACATGTAGGCATTATCTTTACTGTTGATGAAGCAAAACTTGAAAGAAAAGAGAATTGAAAAACCTGCACACTTCAGCTGTTGAATAATGATGAAAAATGTAAGCATCTAATACAAGTGGTGCATCACATTGCAAAACACTATGATCAAACTTGCAGCCAGCATGTTCAGTGATTGGGCAATAAAAAAAAAAAAGCTGCTAATCTTAAATTTACATTTTAGAACACTTGATAATTATATGCAAGAAGAGGCTCAACAAAGACTAAAAAAAGTTATCTTTTTTTTATGGTATTCTTCAGTAACAAACAAATTAATGATACAGATTGAAAGTCAAACAGTAATGGAGGAAATCTAAAATGTGCATTGATGTCACTTTAATAAATATTTTTTTTTATTTTCAAATTTGTCATTTTGGTAGCAATTTTACCACCTGCATGCACAGTAGAATTTAAGTACACATGAACTTTGGTTATGCATTCTTAATGAGTTTTGCTTTTGATTTTCATTCTGTTGGGAGTGAGGTAGTCGGGAAATAATTAGTTTTGATAACAACATAGTAAAGCTGCTATTTGAAGTTACTGTCCAACATAGTATGATAATATAGAATAGCATGATAAAAGACACCGATTTATATAATATCTCACCTTTTTCTTCCAAAAATATTGTGTTGAATGCAAATGCAATAATGTCCCTGCTTAAGTCTTTTTTGGCATACCCCATTGGAGGGTTAAAATATTTTTAAAAATTTAATTGCAGATTGTAACAGTTGTAACAAGAGAGAAAGCATTGGTCAAGACAGAGTTTGGATACATAGAATAAATTTATGCTCTATGTATCCCCAACTCTATTTGTACATAGATCAGAAAGGAACTAGGTACAAATTCATTACC
Source organism: Mastigoproctus giganteus (assembly GCF_048544385.1). Classification (NCBI taxonomy): domain Eukaryota; kingdom Metazoa; phylum Arthropoda; class Arachnida; order Uropygi; family Thelyphonidae; genus Mastigoproctus; species Mastigoproctus giganteus. The sequence goes on along the minus strand of NC_143583.1, from coordinate 115,672,044 downwards.
AAAGCATGGTGCAGATAACAAAGTTGAAGAATTGTACATGAAGATCAGCTTTTCAGGAGGAGCAAATAATAACAACATGAGCATTAAAGAGAGAAATGAAGAGAAAATATACTTGTTTTATACACAAGAAATTGGTTGGTTATGAAACAAGCATTTGCAAAAAATATGACGTTTTAACAGCTAGCTAAGCAATTTGACCACCAAGCAAATAAATTAAATGATGGAGAAGAATTCAGTCAAAACATCTTTCATATATCTACCTCCAAAAAAAAAGTATTTTTTAAAATAATTATTAAAAAAAAATTAAGTAGCAGACATTATTAAATGAAGTTTTCTAATTTTTTTAAAAAATTGGGAATGTTGAAGAATTCTATTGTAAATTATTTATTTCAGCAGAGGGAAAAGTTGTGAAGAATATTGTTACTGGCAATGTGCTCAACTATACTGAGACAGCATGGTGTTTCAAAAATACTAAGTAATGGAACTTTGGAATGAAGCACTTAAAGGAACTGGTAATGAAAATTCAATCAACCAAATTCACAAACATGTACAAGTGTATGTAGCAGAAAATTTTTTATTTTGAGGAATATTTTTGAAAGAATAGTTTCTAAAATTCAAAATTTAGCAGAACTTGATATATCGCTGGTGGAATCATCTAGTGCACTTTTTACACCTAACAATGGAAATTTTATAGGATTAGTTGAAAGTATGTCAGAATATGATTTGTTTGTAAAGTGACATCAGACAAATTTAAAAGAAAAATGCATATGTTAACTACTTGGTAAGTGCACTACGTGTTCACTATATGATTAAGTGAAGTGCATTCAGAATTAGTTTTAGCAGTGCTAAAATTAACTGAACAATAAACGAGTAATGATCAATAAAATATTGAACAGGTAATGGAAATTAAATATTATTCAGTGCTGTTTAGACTGAAACACACTCAGCTTAATAAAGTGAGTTTTCTTGTATTGTATGATTTGTTTCATAAATAGCAAAAAGTTTAGATATATCAGCATTTCACAATATTCACTTTGGAATTCTCTGTCATTGATTTTTAGTGATGCTTAATGATGAAATCATTACTTTATTCATCTTATATGTTTTACATGTTATGTTTTTAATGCTTATTTTATTATGTCATTATTCATCATATACTTTTTTGTTTATAACAGTGGAGTATCTAGAAATCTGAGGGTGCAGAGTTGCAATATATGTAGAAGGGCAGTTATAAAAAATTTCATGAAATTTTCAAGGATTTACTAATCAAGAAAATTAATATGAAAAATAATACATAATTATATATGAGTATTAATTTATTAATTATAAAATGGACACTTAATCAGAGTAAATTTAAAATGAGCAGCAGAGGATAGTTAGCCCAAACTAGTCTACTTATGAGTGATGGGAGAAGTAGTGGGAAATTTGAACTACAATTGCAATGGGTAAGCTAGCATTTGAGAAGAGGGTGCAGATATTTAGAGGAAGAATAGATATAGCCAAGGAAAGGGTAAGTTAAATGCTTTGTATGGAGCTTTATGCAAGACATGGGCACTAAAGAAGGACGATATTAGATGAATTAAAGCTTTTTGAGCTGGTATAAATATGGATGTACTGGAGACTTAAAAGGATGAAATGGACAGTTAGGGTTACAAATGAGGTATCTAGGAGGGTAGGAGAAGATCAAAGTATAAGGGTTATGAGGAAAAGAAAGAAAATTTGCATCGGACATATATTGAGGGGAGAGAATTTAAGAGATATAATTGAAGGGAAAGTGATGGACAAAAGACCAAGAGAAAAAAAAAGGATGTTGGATGATTTGATAGAGGCTGATGAGCATCGTGAGCTGAACAAGAGAACCAGAGATAGAGAGACAAAGATATAATCAAGTCCTATGCCACTTTTGTGGCATAGAATGTAACGGAAAATTGTGTTAACGATCCCAGACAAATTAAGCAACTCACTGCTTCAGCCTATTTTTTTTTACATTTTTGAACATGTTTAAATTTTTTTTTATGAATCAAAAGCTGTGTACACTATGCAATTCATATTTTTAGGGTTGATACTGACAGAATAAAATCTCGATTTCAGCAAAAAGGAGAATATATTACTAATGGTCAAAATAATTCCAACAAATGTTTTTTAAAAGTTTTATTACACACAATCATAATTAATATTTTGTTGGATATTCAAGAGAATGTATAACATTTTACTGAATATATCAACCCACATTTCATATGATGGTTTTTTTTCATTAATTGCTTTTTTTTTTTTTTTAATGCATTCAAGAATTGATTTCTTTGAGATCTAAATCAAGTGACATGTAGCAGAATCATCTTAAATTGAATTCCCCATCGTTGAACAGCTCTTTTGCTAAGGAAATCATTTGAGAAAAAATAATGGCTGCATTGCATATTGGGCAGAACTGATATGGATAGGTTTAAATTGCATTACTATGTTGGACTGATCATGGGGAACATTCTTTTTTCCTTCCAAACATTGATTAAAAGTCTTATGTTCAACTTAGAGACAAATACAACCATCTATGGTTCAGCCTAAGCTGCTAATACCTTTTTAAATTGCATAACATCATCCAATAGGAAAATGCACACTCCATTTACAAAATCTGAGACACTACCAGGACAGTTGTGTCAAATCTTACTGGCTTCTCATCAGCCAACAAGTGGCCCTTATTAACAAACTTATGCCAAACATGTGAACAATTGTAGTAGTGGCATGTGATGCAAGAAAGCAAGTGTATGCAGCATCAGCCAAAAAAAAAATCACACCATTCCCTCCAAATGCCTGTCCAGTTCCTCCTTAAATTTATTTAATCTATCAACTTCCACAACGACAGATGGAAGTTTGTTCCAGCAATTAACCATCAGTTGACTAAAGGCAAATTTCCACACATCTATTCTACATCTGTCTTTTCTTGATTTGAATTTATGCCCCCTTAGGTTCATAATCTGAACAAGTGGAAGGATCCCATCAGAATTCAGTGTGCTCAACCCAATCAAGGCCTTATAACCTCAGTCAGATCACTGCACAGGTGCCTAGTCTCCAGCCACTGCAATTTGCTGAACATAAGCCTCTCTTGGTAAGAGGAACCCTTCATTCCCCTCACCAATCTTGTTGACCTTCTCTGTACACGTTCAACCAAATCTACATCCTTCCTAAAATGAGGAAGGATGTAGCAGTACTCAAGGCGTGGCCTGACCATTGCCATGTACAGAGGGACAATCATCTCCTTTTCCCTGCTAGCAAAATTCCTGTATATCATTGACAAAACCCCATGACCTGCCCTGGCAGCCTGTCTGTATTGCTCAGAAAACTTCATATCTGACTACACAATTACTCCCAGTTCTTTTTCATTTTCTACCACCTTAAGTGTAGTACCACACAGTTGGTACTTTTCTCTCAGATTACTTCTATCCATTTTGCAGTACTTTGCATTTTTCAAGGTTAATCTTCAGTTGCCACTTCTTACCCCATCTGCCCAAATTTTCTAGATCCTGTTGCAGCAGCACACTGCGATTACTGTCATTAACAACCCTGCCAACCTTTGTATCATCTGCAAACTTCGACACTAAGCCTGATATACCTTCATCAATATCATTGATAAATATACAAAACAAATTGGACCCAACAACAAACCCTGTGGGACTCCTCTAATAACATTAATCCACGAAGAGCAGCACTAATTGATTACCACCCTCTGCCTTTTCCCACTCAACCATCCTTTTATCCATTGTAGCAACTTACCCATTCTGCTCCAATTTGTACAATAGTCTTCCATGCGCAACAGTGTCAAAAGCTTTCCTGAAATCCAAATATATGATATCAAAATTTATTTTTTGCATCCAGTTCCTTTGTTTTGTTTGTACAAAACACATTTCTGTTTCTGTGTTTTGTACATGCTGAATTGACTGCTGTAATATTTGCCAGTACATCTGGAATGTATTTTTCAACTTATGCCATGTAAATGACCTATTATCTGGCACTATGTATCATTTTGCTTGACTGTTCATTTGGATTAAGTTCACAGTGATTATGGAGGTAAGCACATCATAAAATCCTATCATAACACACATCATAAAATCCTATCAAATTTGTCAGACAAGACTTTCCCTTAACAAACCCATGCTGTGTCTGAATTATTGCTGCAGTCTTGTCTAGATGATCCTGCAATGCATCTTTAACCAGTGACTCCATTATTTTACCCGGAACAGAAGTTAAACTAACTGATATGTAATTACTCGTGTCACCCTTCGATCCCCCTTTGTGAATTGGGGATACGTTTGCACATCTCCAGTCCGTGGGGACCTCCCCTGGGTCCAAGGATGCTCTCATAATTATGGCTAAGGGTTTGCTTAGTTGCTTTGCCACCTCCTTTAATATAACTAGATAGATCCCATCCACCCCAGGTGCCTTTCTTATGTTTAACTTCAACAATTTCTCCTCCACTTTGCTCTCAGTTTTTACAAAATCATTAAGCACCCTGCTACAATTTGATAACCTTGTGGCATTTTCAAACCTCAATAACTCTTCATGTGTGAATGTTGATGCAAAATACTCATTCAGTTTGTTGGCTATCTGAGCAGGATCATCAACAGTCAAACCATCGATATCAAGTGGACCAATCAGATTCATCCCCTTCCTTTTAGAGTTTATATAAGTAAAGAAATCCTTGCTGTTTTTCTTAGCATCCTTTGCCAAAGATTTCTCGTAGTCTGCCTAACCTCCTTTGTGACCTGATTACAGACGCTTATATCTGCCATAGTCTTCTGAGTCGCTTGATAATTTATATGCATCCCATGCATTTTTCTTCTCTGTCATGAATCTCATTAGTTCATTTAATAACCATTTAGGCTTCGAGCATGTATCAATGTAAACCTCCTGCTTTTGCCTGATGGAGCCTTCAACCTTGAACAATATTTCTTAATAGGTAGGAAACTTTTAGTAGCTTCCACGATTAATTCCTTGAATGCTTCCACTTAGAATTTATTGTTGGTAACATCATCAGTTGATCCCACTGTACAGAATTTAAAAACTGTCTGAGACCACTGTACTCACCTTTACGGAAGCAAAAACCCTTTCCTTTACCCCTAATGGTAATTATATCTTTAAGTAAATCTCACATCAGTACACTGTGATCGCTGCCACCTAGTGGTTCCTTTATCTGCAAATTCTTAATACACGAATGATCACCGCTGATAACCAGATCATGAGTATTACCCTCTCTGATTGCCTCTCGAACATGCTGCTGCAGAAAAAAATCATCCAATAAATCCACAAAATCTTACTAGTGTGTGACTGACCAACCCACAAGTTCCAGTCAATATCTGGGAAGTTAAAATCCCCCATTATAAGACATTCCGATTTACTAGCCCACTCTATTTCTCTGTACAATTGTTCATTGTACCCATTCAAGTCATTAGACCTATAACACACTCCTACTCTTATTTTTGCTTTCGCAGTGCTCATGTCACACCAAACTGACTCAACAGTGCACTGTTCATCTATATCAACTGGATACACTTTTTTGATTTTGTTTTTCTTAATTAACAGCATGACACTTCCTCCCTTCATATCCTGTCTATCCTTTCTGTACACATTGTACTCCCCAAATTCCAATTCTGCATTCCTAATATCAGTTTGACACCATGTCTCTGATATCCCAACAATATCCATCTTTGATGTCTTGACCAACACTTCAAATTCATCAAATTTATTTACTATACTTCTAGCATTGGTATACATGCACCTATTCCTAGTTACCCTAACACATCCCATATACCTGCCTGTTTCACGATGACTGCCATCAGTCCCTGAAATTCCCAGCACCCCTTGCTCCAGGTCGCTACTTATTCTAATAGAAGTTGTGCAAGAATCACCTTCACCTCTGCCTGTGGTTGCTTTTAACCTTTTAGTCTGTGAATCCCCCTCTGCCAAGCTAACAGTTTTCCAAACCACCTAACACTGCCTCAATAGCATCAGCAAATATTCTTGCACCCTTTCTATTTAAGTGTATCCCATCCCTGTAGAAGCAGTCTGTCCTGTTAACAAGCACAGACCATGCTGAAAAAAATTGTACCCCTTGAGCCTTGCACATTCCCTCCAGAGCCGAATTGATTGATAAGGCTCTCATCGTGTACTCCTCCTATCGTGTCTGGGCAGAATTGCAGACAGTTTCATATTTAACCCTAACTCACGACTTTTTTGCAACATTGACCTGTACTTGTTAAGTAAATCTGCAGCTCTCCTACTTTTAATGTCATTGGTGCCAACACATAGAACAATATCGCCTTTTGTGTGTCTTAAAAGATGATATATGCTTTACAACGTCATTAACTTTTGCCCCTGGCAGACATACCCTGGTCCTGTTCCATTTATCCTTTTAACACAATATATTCCCCGTCTCCCTGACAATAGAGTCACCAACAATAACTAGTTCCTTTGGGACCAGCGCATTCTGCCTTGGAGATTGCCGCTGTGTTGCCTGTTGCCCAGGAGTGAGCTCTGGCATTGAGTTGGGCTGCTGAGAGCTTGACGGGCCCCTCATATTAATTTCTTCTAGGGTATCTACCCTACACCTCAAGCTCTCATAGACACCCAGTAGAACACTGAGTTGATGCCTAATTTCTAGACACTCTCTGCACCTGGCACACACAAAGACATCCTCCTTGGCTAGATCATGTTCTGTTCCAGAGAGTTCGGCAAACATTTTGCAAAAATGTGCAACACAAGTTGCACATTTTTTTAGGCTGTGATGCGTTGGAAAATCGCCCCCTTTCTATATATGCTGAACCTTTTTACTCTGCCTGTAGAAAGTAAAATTCATTTGATTTAAAGTTTATATGCTTGAAGGTATTAAGCCGTTTTTTTCTATTCCACTTAAATCTCTATAGGTTCAGTTGCACTGTCATCTGAAATAACTTTTCAATGACATTATCATCGGCTTGCCACATTTCTGTTTCTGTGTTTTGTACATGCTGAATTGACTGCTGTAATATTTGCCAGTACATCTGGAATGTATTTTTCAACTTATGCCATGTAAATGACCTGTTATCTGGCACTATGTATCATTTTGCTTGACTGTTCATTTGGATTAAGTTCACAGTGATTATGGAGGTAAGCACATAGGACAATGTGACCAGCCAAACCAGTCATTGTGTCTATTCAATAAGCAGAAACCCAATAAGAAATTCAATAAGCAGAAACCCAAACCTAATCTTGTATATCTGCTTTCTGTGTTGATTTCATCATTATAGCTTCAAGGCAAACAGGGTAGTATAGAGCATTTTCTAATACAATTATGCTCTTTGGTTGAATGTTCCTTAATAATTTTTCTTCGAACTGTTTCTCAAAACATGAGCCATTCATTTCATTATGGTAATCACCAGAGCCACTTTTGGAATGAAAATGATTCTCCACATCTGGAACAAAACCTGATTTGCTTCGAGCATGTATCAATGTAAACCTCCTGCTTTTGCCTGATGGAGCCTTCAACCCTATAGATAATCCTCTCAAAAAGGCATTTCTGCCTCCATTCACAGTTGAGGCCTGCCATACTTTCGGTTTTGTATGACCAGCATTAACCCAGGTTTCATCCAAATAATATATTTTTTTCCCTTCAGCTTGATACTGATTAATGGCATGAAGGAATGAGATGATAACAAATGACGATATCATCTCATTCAATTAAAGCAGATGTACGTTTGCTGCAACCAAATCCCATGTCATTCAAAATTCATTGAAAAGTGCTAAGTTCAAAATTCAGTAGTTGGTCATCATTTACTTCTTTCAACAGTTTAGATGTAGTAGGAATTTTATTTCTTCTATAAAATTGATGCACTTAAAAAGGAATAGCTAACAAAGTAAAACCGTTATACTTCTGAAAGAGGCGCCTCCGTAGCCAGGTGGGAAGGAGCAGCAGTGCGTAGCACACGCTTCTTGATTAGACCGGGGTTCGAGCCCGTCACCACCAAATATGGAGGATGCGGAAAGGTCAGGGAATGACCACCGCATATCCCGGAGCAATATGGCCTTAGTTGCTAATGCTCCTAAAAAAAAAACCAAACCAAACCAAACTTCTGAAAGAATGAATGAATGAATGCTTAACTATAGCTGACAGTGGCTTTCGACAAGGTGAAGCTAGATGACCAGTGGATGCCAGTTAAATCACTGGTATGCCTTGCATGTGTACAGAGTCAGTGGTATTCTGAACACTAAGTTTTAAATAAACATTGTCGATAATTTACTTTGTTTTATGCAATAATTTAGTACCTTTAGTGAAAACGTGTTGCAATTCAAAGAACTAGCCACCGTGTTAAAAATGTGCAGAAACTTGTTATGCATCAAATCAATCATTTCTATAATTTTTACTCATGCTGTATGCAAAACTTTTCATATGATTTAGTGTATATAAGGTTTTACCTAATCAAATATATTTATGAATGTGGTATTGTTTATTCCAAATCAACTTCGAAGATACAGAATCTCTTCTAACTATATTGTCTTACGTAGCGACACAACTGAACTTCACCTCTCCCATAAAAGCTAACGTTAACTCATGATGCTGCCACAGAGTATATTTACTGTGCTGGACTGAAATCATCTCAGTCTGGCAGTCTATTTCAAGCACACACGTGCACGCGCGCACGCACTCTCTCTCTCTCTCTCTCTCTCTCTCTCTCTCTCTCCTGAATTCAGGCCTGAGGACAGGGTTCAGTTGAACCTTAAAATATCGCCTAAGTATCAAGCGTAAATTGATGTGATTCATTTCAATAAACATTTAAAACTCTGCCACATGGTGTAACTGTTTTTAATTTCCTAGGAATATATCAGTGGGATTCTCTTTCTTTCCCCCCCCCTGCTACTTTTGAAAAGGTAAATCACCTGCAACAGTAAACGTACAGACTCATTATTGGTAACAGAACTACTCTCTATAATGGATCATAACACACTGCCTTCCAGAGCACACATTTTACCTTGGAACTGCCACATGTGCTGAGGATTAAGTTGTGAAATTGTTACATGCCCATTAACTGTTCCCACTTAGTTCCTACAGTTGTACTTCAGTCTTAAGGTTTTGTCCACTAGTGATACATATTTTTATTAAATGTGTATCAATATTTTCTTGTCAGTATTAACCCTAAGAATATAAATTTCATAGGGAGGCACTTTTATCAGCTTTTTTCATGATGATGTCGAGTTATTCAGTCTCAGGCAAAGATTGTATGGTTTTATCTTCTGTAAAATAAACTGGTTGAAGAATAAATACTATTACAAATACATACCGTTATCAATCTATATATACCACACTTTATCTTACTTGTCTTGGGTGCTTAACATACATGCACACACACTACATGACCAAGTAAAGACATTGTTGCAATTTCAGATTTGAATATTAAAAGAATTTCATAATATTATTCACTATTTAATTTACTTTAGAAAAGCAGACAAAAAAAAAAAAAAATCACTGCCATTATAGAGAGTAGTTCTGTTACCAATAATGAGTCTGTACTTTTGCTGTTGCAGGTGATTTAGCTTTTCAAAAGTAGCGGGGGGGGGGGAAGAAAATCCCACTGATATATTCCTAGGAAAGTTATCAACTATGATTTAAAGGAAATTAAAAACAGTTACTTGGTATTAATTAAAATTCTTGCAGAGCACAACAATTTTTTTGGCCACCCTATATTAGTACAATTATTATTTCTGCTGTAATTATATATATATATATATATATATATATATAAGAAAAAAGTATATTCAATGTATTTTCTCTTTCCTTTCAGATTTGTCACTTGACATTCCACAACAAATTAGTAAATCAGCCAAGCCAAAAGAGGAAGAGGCTCCATGTGTACAGCTGTTAGGTAAGATGTTTTCTTTTATTTCCTTTTTAAATTTAATTTGTTGTTCAAGTTCCTATTGAAAACTTTAGAAACTAGACAAAATTAATCTGTTGGGGTTTCTTATATCTTATAATAAAATGTGCACAGGTGTTGCGTGCCATTAGAGTTGGAAACACTTTTTTTTTTTTTTTTAATGCTAAACAAAATTATTGGAACTTATAGTAGGTTGAGAAGGCAGAAGATGCTTATGTTTTCTGTCTGAGAATTATAATTTCCAGGAAATACATAAGAAAGAAGGTCGTTCTGAAGAACAGTAGCAGAAATGATACAAAAGGAATGGAGAAAGGTTAGTTAAACTTTGGATGGATGACTAACTGAAGGTTTAACTTTGAATGGATATTGACTGACTGATGCATATGTTTAGAATGATTTGGAAGAAAGAGGTGGAATTACTGAAGCTAATTCATAAAAACAGTAACAATGGAAATATTAGCAGAAACAAAATATCTGTGTTATTAAAGTGCATTTGTCAGAGAGGGCATGACTGCATTAAAATGAAATCTTAGAAGTAACCACTTCCAGGTACCCAATTCTCAGGGGCAGCAAAAAAGTAGTATCAATAAGACCTTTTCACAAGGAGTGGCTACAATAAAATGAACACAATATTGTTGGGACCTTTTCATGTAGTGTAGAGAGAACAGAATTTTGTGTCAAGATGCACAGGTGCTGGTGGATCACCTGACAGACAGGTGACCCTCAAAAATAATGTTCCGGCATTAAGGTAGAAGTTTTTTCTACCTTTTTAAATATAGTCAAACTTTTACTGCAATGCTTTCTGATTTTTCTTTTTCTTTTTTATTCCTCCTTTTTCTGCTATTTTTTCCTCTATTGTATTTGTCCTTGCCGGCACCAGCCTTGCACTAATACAGGATTTTTTTTTATTTATTATTATTTTTTTGGTAGTTTTCTATGAATTCTTTTTTTATTATTTTTATTTTACTTTACCTTTAATGTTTTAATTCCTTTTATTTTATCATTTTTATTATTTTTGCTCCTTTTTTGAATGGTTTGGATATTCAGTACATGGCACTCAAGGTTTGCTGTGGTTTGCACTCAGTTGTGGCAAGCTTACTTGTGGCGTAGACTGGTTTCCTTTGTTACCTTCTTGGTAATAAAGTGGCCAGAAACAACATAACACATGCACAGCACAATAGCACTACACACATTTCTGGCCTTTCTGCAGAGTTTCTATCATCACATAGTTCCATGGTAGAATTAAATTAGCATTGGGAGCTGCCCTACATAAGAGTCAGAAAGTAACTATAAATTACTAAAAATGTCTCTTATGAGACATTTTTAGTGATTTACAGGTACTTTCTGAATTTTGTAAGAAGAGGCCCTTTAACTGTTGGTACCGGTCCTGAGTCTGTCTGCATCTCTTGGTTGCTTGTGGGTAATGGTTGTGAGTCTTAAAATTCTTTCTCCTTTATAAAGCCAATAGGTTCTGGGCTGTTAGCGTTGGCATAGTGAGTATGTTGTGTAGATTCCAACAATATATTTATTATGACTCGGCTATCTTCCGGTGCTAAGTAACATCTTATGTATTGAGGAAGTGGGGGGGGTTGATCAATTAACCAAGTAATGAGACATTTCCAGGTACATTTTGAATGTTGTAATATAAAGCACCTTAGTGGGCATCTGGAAGAAGCCCTCTGATTATTGGTGCTATTTCTGAATCAGAAAATTCCAGATTGCTTCAGTTCGTGAACTAACATTGTCAGCTACTTGTCTTACATTGTATATAATAGTTGAGTATGAAATTCTGCTTACTTTATAAAAGTCTGAAGTTCTGGCTGTTGGTGTTGGCATAGTAAGTATGTGGTAAAAAGCACCTTAGGGCATTCAGAAGAGCCCTCTAACTATTGGCCAGTCTTGAATCAGTGTTTGCTTACATCTATCCAGGTTGCTTCAGTTTATGATCTAACGCTGTCAGCTCCTTGACTAATATATTGATCTCATCAGACATCAACGCAAAATCAAACTTTTGGCACAGCTCTTCTACAGATGCACATGGCCTTCTCTTGTAGCAGTTCATAATTAATCATTGTTTTTCAATTCACAACAAGTCTTATCACCCTAATACTTTTTCAAGTTAGCATTAGCATTAGTAGAGGCATTTGATGCAAGAAAGCAAGCTTATGCAGCATCAGCCAAAAAAAAAAAAAAAAAAAAAACCCCACTTCCACTTCACCCCTCTGTTCGTTCAAAATACCTGTCCAGCTGAGCCTTAAACTTATTTAGGCTATCAACCTCCACCACAAGGGATGGAAGTCTGTTCCACCAACCAACCACCCGCTGGCTAAAGGCAAATTTCCGCATGTCTATCCTACATCTGTCTTTCCTCAATTTGAATTTATGCCCTCTCAGGTGATTTTTCTGAGCTAGAGGAAGAATCCCATCAGCATTGAGCATGCTTAAACCATTCAAGGCTTTATACACCTATATCAGATCACCTCGCTGGTGCCTAGTCTCCAGACACTGTAATTTGCAAAACTTAAGCCTTTCTTCGTAAGAGCACCCCTTTGTTCCATTCACTAATCTTGTTGCCCTTCTCTGTACTCGTTCCAGCAGCTCTACATCCTTCTTGAAATGAGGCCTCCAGACCTGTATACAGTACTCTAGGTGTGGCCTGACCATTGCCTTATACAATGGAATACTCACCTCCTTATCCCTGCTGGAAAAATTCCTGTATATCATTGACAATACTCCATGAGCTACTCTTGCAGCCCGTCTGCACTGCTCAGAGAACTTCATATCTGCCTGCACAACCACCCCCAAGTCCCTTTCATTCTCTACCACTGTCAGTGTAGTACCACAGAGTTGATACGTTGCTCTGGGGTTGCTGTTTCCCATGTGTAGTACTTTACATTTGTCAATGTTAAACTTCATTTGCCACCTCTCAGCCCATCTGCTCAACCTTTCCAGATCCTGTTGCAGCAGCATAGTGTCAGTAGTGTCCTTGACAACCCTGCCAACCTTTGTATCGTCTGCAAACTTGGACATTAAGCTTGATATACCATCATCAGTATCATTTATAAATACAGAAAACAATAATGGACCCAACACTGAGCCCTGAGGGACTCCACTAATAACATTAATCCACGATGAGCAGTGTCCATTGATTACCACTCTCTGTCTTCTCCCCCTCAACCACCCCTTTATCCATAGCAGCAATTTGCCTCCAGTGTCACACTGCTCCAATTTGTGTAGCAGTCTTCAGTGTGCAACAGTATCAAAAGCCTTTCTAAGATCCAAGTATATAATATCAAAGTTATTCCCTGCATCCAGTTCTTTTGTGACTGCATCATAGTATCCAATCAAGTTGGTCAGGCAAGACTTCCCCTTAACAAAACCATGCTGTGTCTGAGCTATAACTGAAGTCTTGTTTAAATGATCCTGCAGTGCTTCTTTAACCAGTGCCTCCATTAATTTTCCTGGAACAGAAGTTAACCTCACAGGTCTATAATTACTTGTGTCAGCCTTTGATTCTCCTTTGTGAATTGGGGTCACATTTGCACATTTCCAGTCTATGGGTACCTCCCCTGAGTCCAAGGAAGCTCTCATAATTATGGCTAAGGGTTTGCTTACTTCCTTTGCTGCCTCCTTTAATATAACTGGATAGATCCCATCCACCCTGGGTGCCTTTCTTGTGTTTATCTTCAACAGTTTCTCCTCCACTTTACTCCCAGTTATTTCAAGATTCTGTAGCTTACTGCTAGAGTTGAATACACCTCTGGCATTCCCCTTGCTGAATAACTCCTCATGTGTGAATGTCGATGCAAAATATTCATTTAGTTTGTTAGCTACCTGAGCAGGATCATCTACAGTTGACCCATCAATATCAAGTGGACCAATCTGATTCATCCCCTTCCTTCTAAAGTTTACATAAGTAAAGAACTCTTTGCTGTTTTTCTTTGCATCCCTTGCCAAGGATTTCTCGTAATCTGCCTTCGCCTGCCTAACCTCCTTTGTAACTTGGTTGCATGTCAACTTGTATCTATCATAGGCTTCTGTGTCATGTGTTAATTTGTAAGTATCCCATGCATTTTTCTTCTCTGCCATATGCCTCATTAGTTCATCTGACATCCATTTTGGCCTAAACCTTGAACAATATTTCTTAGTTGGTATTAAAGTAGCTTCCAAGATAAGTTCCTTGAATGCTTCCCATTTTGAATTTGCTGTTGGTAACATTATCAGTTGGTCCCACTGTATAGAATTTAAATACTGTCTCAGTCCATCGTAGTCGCCTTTACGGAAGCAATAACCCTTCCCTTTACCCCTAATGGTAGTTACCTCTTTGAGTAAATCCCACTTCAGCAGGATTATGCAGGAGAATCTAATATAGATATAACGATGACAAACTCTCACTTTGATTTGTGGCTTACTGACTGGTCTGTTTATATGGACTGGTGTACCAGTGACCATAGAGTCATCGATTATATGCTTTCCCCTGATTCTGCCATTCCATCTTCATACACTTTCTCACAGCCAGAATTGATAGATTTTCCATCAGAAATATTGACTGGAATGCTTTTGACTCTTCCTTCTGGACTTTGACGAAAAGAAACTTACTTGCTTCTTTTGAAACCTCACCTATTTCTCATCAAGTGAACTATACTCAAAATGCTATAATAAAAGTGTCATATAAATCATCTAGGAGAAAAAGAGGGTTAATCAGAAGACGTGTTCATGGTGGATGCAGGAGTTATCCCAGTTAAGAAGGCAATATCATCGAGCCCGTTGGTATTACCAAAGGCATAAAGACTGAATAACCTACTGGTAGAACAGGATCTGCTTTCAAGGAGTCAATATGGGTTCTGTCCTTGACGTTCCTGCGAGGATGCTCTTGTGGACGTTATCTCTTCAGTTCAAAACTCGGTACATAAATATACCCTGGCTATTTTCATTTACTTCGAGGGCATCTTCGACTCCCTTTGGTGGGAGAGCGTCCTGGAGCATCTGCGATTGGCTATGTGCTCCAACCACCTTTACTTTTTAATCTGTAATTACTTTGTCAATAGAACCATAGCCAAGTATCAAGATAAGTATCTAGAGGGTGCCCACAGGGCTCTATATTGGGTCCTTTTACATGTGCTGCAGCAGTGGTTCACCCGATCTTTCGATAGCGTCAAAATAATAGTGTATGCAGACGATCTCACCGTCTTGGTAAATGTTAACTCTAGGGCCGATCTTGAAACTGCCGCAAATTTTGTTCTCCGGGATCTCTATGATTTTACTGTGACCAATAAGCTTAAAATCAGCTTGTCAAAAACAAAGATGATGATTCGTGGATCAAAGTTGAATATCTCTCGTTCTCCTCCGTTGGTCAAGATCAATAAGATTTTTCTCCCCATAGTTAAAGAGAACAAGGTTCAAGGAGTGGTAATTGATTCCAGTCTCAATTTTATTCCTCACTTGACAAACTTATCATCCAAAATATGTAGATTTACTGCTGCAATTGTTAGGGTGTCCCGTGTTGAATGGGGTCGCTCTAGAAAAACTTTAAGGATCTATTACAATGCAGTTTTCCTCCTTCTGGTCACATATGCTGCCAGTGCGTGGTTTCACAGGGCACAGCTCAATCACTTCAAAGCAAAACTCACCTCCTTGCAGAGAACCATCTTGTGATGTATAATTAAGGCATGAGGACAGTCTCGACGCAAGCTCTGCAATTTATAATTGCAGAGCTTGCGTTGAGACTTGCAAGTTACTTATAGAGGATTTTTATACAGACTGAAAAACCAGATTGAGACCGAATTTCTTGGAATAACCATCAACCTTCAATATGATACTAAAAGGGAAAGAAGGAGACTGTGGAATGAGTTAGTTAATATCTGGCAGTCTCGATGGGATACAGCTCCCGTTGTATCCCATGTGCCGGTGCAACAACGAGAAAATTTATACCACAAGTTTCATTTCTCCTGGATAAACGTGTTCGATTGTGGTTCTGCATGGACATATTCATGTCCTACCTGTTGACAGGACATGGATCGATGAACCAGTCTTTTTAGGTTCAATTTATCACAGACCTCTGTTCGTGTGGATCACCAGAGAGTTGGGATCACATCTTGTATCATTGCTCCCTGTATGTTGATCTCAGACTTCCTCTTCATGCACTTACTAATTTTCAACCAGGACAGGAGTCTTCTCTGCTTCAAAGCTCGGAATCATATCAGATTCTTCAGGCTTTCGCTCAAGGCGTATTTCTTCAAAGGTATTCAGTGTTGACAGATCTCAACAGGATGCAGCACAATGGTTCTGCTGACATATCTGACTAGATCTCATTTAATAATGGTTATATAAACTCAAATCTTCAAGAAGCGAAAATTTTCCTTGGCCCACAGACAAAATTAAGTGCTTTTCTTTCTCTCTTTTTTTTTTTTTTTTTTTTTTTAATAGCAGCATCACTATTTTTTTTTCCTTTATGTATTTATTTATTATTATACAGTAAACCCCCGCTATTCGCGGTATCTGTATTCGCGGTCGCTGATTTAATGTAAAATGAAACCTAAAAAAATGTGAATTTTAAAGTGCCGTGAACATTTTCTGCCATAAAAGAACATGGGCGTGGCTAAAATTATCTTTCTGGGTCAAAACAGCACTCAGTGGGTGGGGGGTGACAAAATCGTGATCGTAGATATTTCTCGCTAATCCTTGTTCAGTATGTGTTATGCGCTTGTCGTGGAAGGTTTTGTCGTTTGCTTTTAATTTATATGCTTAAAAATTGAATAAATTTATGAATTGATATGCTTACAAAAGTGATAAATCTACCGTTTTGCAGTGTAAAACAGACTTTTTCGAGTGTGTTAACGGAAGAAAGTGACTTTATTGTGGACAAGTTCTTTCTAACCCGTACAAAAATATGGCTACGAATAACAAGAGTAATGTGAAAATATGAAAGAAGGTGATGACATTAGCGAATAAAATTGAGTTATTAGACAAAATTTCTAATGGTGAAAGTGTCTCCTCAGTGGCAAAACATTATAAAATCAATGAGAAAACGGTACGATCAATCAAGAAATCGGAAGAAAAAATCCGCCATGGTGTCCGTGAAAACGCACTAATTGCTTCAAAAATTTGCTCTGTAACTCGTGATGTTAAATTACAAAAAAATGGAAAAGGCTTTAAATCTGTGGAGAGAAGACCGAACTCAAAATAAAATTCCATTAAGTTCACTCATCATTCGTGAAAAGGCAAAACTCCTTTATCAACACTTTAGCGAAACTGGTGATAGCACTGGCGGGATAAGTTTTTTAGCTAGCAAAGGCGCTGGTTTGAAATTTCTAATAAATATTACATTTAATATTAAATTGTTTCTTATTTTCATTTCACTATGTACTGTCTATATACATAGTCATATTATGAAGGTACATATAATACATAAATAGACAACATTTTAGACTAGTTTTTCTTATATATTTCATACTTTGGAACGGAACGGAACCCCTTTATTACTATGGGAGCCATAACTCAGTATTCGCGTTTTCGGTATTCGCGACATTTCTCAGTAACGTAACGTAAAAAAAAAATTACAGTAAACCCCCGCTACTCGCGGGTTTACTGTAATTTTTTTTTTTTTTTTTTAGGAGCACCACTACTTTCTTTCTTTTATTTGTTTATTTATTTTTTTGTTTATTTTTTGTATTATTTTTATTATACATGTTTTATTTTATTTTCTTCTACTTCATTTATTATTTTATTTTTATTCATTCCATATCCAGCACCATGGTTGGTTGTTTTTTTTTTTTTTTTTTATACCTCTGGAATGGGCCCCCAGAGGATCCTGGTCTACCTTCTGGCAACACCAGGTGGGTCAGAGTCTCTTTTGAGACAATATGTGCTTTACATGGACTGGCTCACATTCCCGTGGTGTGGATGAGTACCCAGAATCATCTGTTCAGGCAACTGATGCTTCTGGGTAGCCAAGCGGCCAGAACAGAAAAACAGAACACACGCATAATACATGCAAACCTACGTCATTCACATTTCTGCCCCTCTTATAGTGTGGTACTATTCTTCACAGAGATATGAGGTGGAGTTGAACTGACGTTCTAGGAGCCGCCCTTTACATATATACATGTCCACACACATGTAATGGTTATGAGTTACAAGAGCCATATTCATACAAAGACCTTGTGAAAGGTTTCCCCGTGAGGTTCAGGGTAATACAGTCAAATCACGTGACTGTTAGAACAGGAAGCAATGCTAGAAAATGGGTTTGGGTATCCATTGCCATTACTGACCCAAAATTAACTGTTACCAAATTGGCCAGTCTGTGTTTGACATATACAGCTTGCATTTGTGTTAAGACATATCTATCTCATCTCAATTTATTGTCAATGTTCACAACATGACTCCATTCAGCCCTTTGTCGACTGCATTGATTCTGCTATAAGAGTTTTAAAAGACAAAAACATTATCATAATGATGGATGTCAATGCAGAGTCGACTTTGTGGAACAGCTTACAGACGAATGTAAAAGGGGAGTTATTGGAGGAATTAATTCTGTCACATGGACTTAAATTCTGAATTCATTGGGACATCAACATACTTGCATATCACCCCTTGGGGACAAATCTTATATTGATATTTCCTTGGCAACCAGTGATCATAATGTCATCACTTTCTCCATGTATGATGTTATTATTTGTTCTAGATCAGATCCCTTCAATGTAGTCCGTTTTAAAACTAAAGCAGCAAAGTGGCAAATATTTGACAACTCATTGAAAGAGTCTTTCTCAACAGAACAGTTAGGTTATCTGAAATCTCTTTCATTGGATGATCAGGTCAACTATGTTCAGGACAGGATTCTGCAAGCATGTGAAGATTCTATGATTTCTGCCGACATAAACTCTACCATGATCCTTGGTGGTCATCTCAACTATCAGATCTAAACCTACAAACTAGTTGTACGAGAAGAGAGTTTCAGTGGGTGAAGCGTAATCATTCTTGCTCTGATTTGGAGTTGTTAGTTTTGCAAAACTGTTATCAATTAGCCCAAAGAAAATATCATAGTGAAATTCAAAACATAAAAAGGCAGTTTGGGAAAATTTGGTCAGCTCCCAGGGAAACACTGCCCCTTTGACAGCCTGTGGTTGCAAAATGCCCTGGCGAAGTTCTGGGAGGCCGAAATGTCCATTCAGATCCTTGAACTTTTAAGGAGTTATTTCTCAGAACATTATATCTATAGGAGGTTTCTAGAAGAGTTACCAGGAGATTTCCACAGGGGTCAATACTCGGACCCCTGAGTTGGAACCTTGTATTTGATTCATGGCTAGGGAAAAGGTTTCTAGATACTAGCATGATTGCATATGCTGACGATCTAACTATCCTTGTGCAAGGTGCATCTAGAAGAAACTGCGAACACAGTATTAAATGAACTTGCAAATTGGACTTCAACTCACAAATTACAAGTATCCATATCTAAAACATCACAAACGTTATTGAAAGGTAGGCTGGATAGAGGAAGACAACCACTAATTAAGTATAGAGATCTATCTATTAAATATTCTCCCATGACAAAATACTTATGTATTTATTTAGATGATGCACTAAGCTTTCTTCAACACATCAAATATGTGAAGGAAAAATCTAAAATGTTCTTAACTAGATTGAAGCAGATTGCAAAATAGGATGTTCTTTGCAGCTTTATTATAACTGTGTGTTTCTTTCAGTAGTTGTTTATGGAGTGGGAGTATGGGCTTTAGAGCCAAAAAGGTGTAGTGATCAAGCAACTCTTGCAAGCACAAAGGGCTACCCTCCTAATTATGCCCCATGCATGTAAAACAACTTCCTCCATGGCTCTACAAGTACTGGTTGGGAAACTTCCCATCCATTATGAAATCCAGTATCGATATCTCAAGTACCACCTTAAGTAGAATATTCCTACGATATTAAATGATATCCAGCTGGATTTGGTTGCTCCTTTGATGGCAGAGAAAAGAAGATAATGGCAGATTTTTATAGAGACATGGCAACAAGACTGGTCAACATCAAATTATGTAGTGGAACAAGGGATTTTATGCCTGTTGTCAAGGAGATAAGAAAGAACTGCTTTGGTTTTCACCTGGCTGGTATGGGGCTTTTATACTCGTGGAAGCATTAACACCTAGCTTCAAAAACGGGTTTATCCCAACAACATTGTGCTTATATGGCTGCGAAAAGTCTGTCAATCATATTCTATTTGAGTGTCGATACTATCAAAGTTTTCATGTGGATCTTCATTGTGTTGTTCCTGATTTGAACCCGAATAACAAGCCAGCTCTCATTCAGACTCAGACAGCTTTTTTTTTAATGCATTAAACATTTATGCTACAAAAGGATTCAATAGAAGAGAAGAGGATCTCAGAGGATCTCAGAGCTCAAATTCCATCTTAATCTCAGGAACTAGAATTCTCTTGTATGATATCAACCTGAATTATACTTTCTGACTCATGAATGAACCTAATTTAGGTTATAACTCCATTTACAACTGTACTTTGTGTTGTGTTAACGTGGTGATAACTGAATTCTATTCATAGAATTACCCATGTGGCTGAATACATGAACTTTTTTGTGTTTTTATTAACTTCTGGCAGAATTCTATTGTGACAAAGTTTCATTACTTGGATTTGACTTTATCTGGAACTGTTTGTTTGTTATTTGGTTTTTAATAGCATTAGCAACTAAGGCCATATTGCTCCGGGGATATGCGGTGGTCATTCCCTGACCTTTTCGCATCCTCCGTATTTGGTGGTCAGAGGCTCGAACTCCAGTCTAATCAAGAAGCGTGTGCTACGCACTGCTGCTGCCCACCTGGCTACGGAGGCGCCCTTGGAACTGTTTACCCAACAACACTCCTGGACAATTTTGTATATATGTAAATATAACGAGGGGTTTTTGTCCTATTTGCTCTGTAGCAACTGTTTCTGACTGGTTTTTGGTGTTCTTACAATTCAGGAGCACTAAGCTTATAAATATCTTTGTATACAGGATGTCTCAAAAATATTGGTACAAATGTTTAGGGGAGGTCGGTAACATCTAAAGGAATGTGAATTGCAAAGGAACCCATAACCAGAAACGTCACCGTAAGTCGGCACACGGCGCTGTTCATCAGTTCACGATAGGGAAAATTTCTGGTTTACTCATTCAAGCAGTAGTCGCCACACAAAGAGCATGCATCGATATACGAACTGTGAGCTGGCAGACATGCATCTAGTATGGATTAGCAGAGGGCCCACACGGTGTGCACTACCATGCAGCACAACATCGTTTCGCAATAAATGTGTGGACAGGTATGGTCGGTGACTGCTTAGTCGGCCCATACCTGTTACCATCCCACATGAACTCCGCTAAATATCGGATCTTTCTTGAAAAAGTTCTACCAGGGTTACTTGACGATGTTCCAGTAAATGTGAGATGCAACGTTTGGTTTCAACATGATGGGGCGTCTGCCCATTATGGAAGGTGTGTTCGTGACCATTTGAACAGGTGTTTTGGACGTCGATGGATTGGTCGGGGTGGACTCATTGTCTGACCCCCACGCTCACCTGATTTATCGAGCCTTGATTTCTTTCTTTGGGGGACCCTCAAATCTATTGTGTATGAATCACCTGTGGAGACGGAAATGGATCTCATGGCGAGACTCGTCTGCGCTGCTGCTACTGTCAAAGAAACTCCAGGTGTGTTCGACCATGTCCGCCGCCAATCCATGCTGCGTCGGTGTCACACATGCATCGCGTCTCATGGTGGAACCTTCGAGCATCTGTTGTAACATCATGAAATGCATCCATCTCGTACTCCATTGTTAATATTATGTCAAATAAATGTTTTCCACTAATTACTGTCTTGTGTCATTTCTGCTTCTTGTGCCTCTGCTACTTCTTTCCCGTGACGTTTCCGGTTATGGGCTCCTATGCAATTAACATTCCTTTAGATGTTATTTACCTCCCCTAAACGTTTGTACCAATATTTTTGAGACACCCTGTATAGTGATTGCAGATTGATGTTGATCTCAGAACCTGGGTTGTGATTTGCTATGGAGGTTAATCCATAGTTGGAGAAACGAGTTCTACTTCTCTTCTTTCTTTATTCTTGCTTTATTTCTATTATTTATTCAAATTCCAAGGTGGATCTCTGTCTACTGATTTCCCCTTCTTTTCCTTCCCCTTCCAGTTCCCATACTTCTTTTGTCTTTCCTCTTCTCTTGTCTCTAATTGGGTTTTCCTGGGTTGACCTGGATTGATCAAATAGTAGATCCTGGCTGCCTCCTCATGGCAGGGATGGGCAGGTGGAATGTGGTGACAAGGTGTTGCCACTTCCAACCTGATGAGAGCCAGGTACCATTCAACAATATAACAGCAGAACACATCATAACATTTACCACCCAACACACTACATACAAATGGCCAGCTTTGGCGTAAGCTTCAACACAAGAAGTACAATAGCAGCTAATGGGGGAAACTCTGGGGTTCTCCACAACAACACATGAATGTCCCTGAATGTAATGATTGTGAGCCTAAAAAATTCTTCCTCCTTTATAAAAGCCTAAAAGTTTTGGCTATTGTTATTGGCACAATAAATACATTGTGCAGATTCTGAAAATATATTTGTTATGATTCTCTCTCACTTGCTATCTCTTTTTTTTTTTATGAAAACCCCAAGCACAAGAGGTTAATATTAGAACCTATAGTATCTGACCCACCTATCAGTGCCTTGATAGCATCAGCAAAT
Organism: Mastigoproctus giganteus; assembly: GCF_048544385.1. Lineage (NCBI taxonomy): Eukaryota > Metazoa > Arthropoda > Arachnida > Uropygi > Thelyphonidae > Mastigoproctus > Mastigoproctus giganteus. Next base: position 115,649,410 of record NC_143583.1, on the reverse strand, counting down.
ATTCTTGTACCCCTTCTATTCAAGTGTATTCCATCCCTGTAAAAACAGTCTCCCTTGTTAATAAGCACAGATTGCACTGAGAATGATCAAATAGTAGATCCTGAGAAGAATTCTACCCCGTGAGCCTTGCAGTCTCTCCAGGACCGAATTGATTGGAAAGGCTCTTAACATATACTCCCTTCTATCGTGTCTGGGCAGAATTGCAGACACTTTCAAATTCAATCCTAACTCGTGACTTTTTTCCAACATTGCCCTGTACTTGTTAATTATTATGTCCTCCGATCTCCCACTCATAATATCATTAGTGCCAACGTGTACAACAGTATCACCTTTTGTTCCCTTAAAAGATGATATTTGACTACAATGTCATCTACTTTTGCTCCTGGCTGACATACACTGATCCTATTCCACCTATCCTTTTTGCACAATAATACTTCCCATTTCCCTGACAATAGAGACAATAACCACCTCAAATTTTTATGAAAAGCTTCCATGCAAATACTGAGAATTCTTGGTAACAATCTTTGTTAGTGAGTAGGAGATGCCCCTATCCCTGGGAAGGTTTCCTATGGCCGTAACAAGAGCACTTCTTTGGTATTGGTAATCTATACTTTGCCCATGTATAGATTTCTTTGGTGTTGGCACCTAAGTGCACTTGTGTCTTCATACTGTCCACATGTGCAATGATCTGTAAGGACTCTTGAATATAATTTCTGATTAAAGGACTCACGTCCTGTTTGAATGCTACATACAGGCCAGGTGTTAGTCAAGGGGTAGTTCTAGTGTTTACAACATTCATTTGTGTATGAAGCATTTGATGGCAGCTCCATGCAAGAGGATTGCCACCTATCCTACTGTATAGCATTACAGTTTTTCTAGGAGTACTTTTTTCTGCCTTGATGTTATTTGTCACAATGATTTCAATTCCATGTATGGCTGCTGGTATGCTAGACTTCTGTAGGTCACTTCCAAGACTCTTGGTAAGGTTCCTGCTAGCCCTTGGGGGCAGCAGTGGATACAGTTCTGCATGCTCTGCAAGTTGTTAATTGGATTAATCTTTGCAGAGACTCCAACTTCCTCTTGATAATTACTGTGTCTGCCTTCCTGAACCAAACACGTTCCCCCATAAGTGGTCACTGATATGAATATGCTTTCATAGATCGTGGCTAAAGTCTTGCCTTTTAGTCCTGATCTGATCTTGTTATTCTCTGTATCATTCCTGCATATTTGATTTTGCTTTTCTTTTATATAAGTTACATGCTGATGAAAAGTTAGTTTTCCATCCACTGTGTGATGCCCAGTTACTTCCCCCCCCCCTTTTTTTTCTGTCATAGGCTATCGGTTTATTGCTAATCTTGATTGTGGGAGGCCTAGTGTCACTTACTTCTTCAAAAGAACAGTTTTTGGCCCATTGGCATAATTTTTGCTGTAAAGGGGTATAATTACTAATAAAACCTTCTATACATTTATTATTTTCCTGCATTTCTGTTTATCCAGAAAATAATATTAGTGGTTCCTACCCTAAAATGTATAGCTATATAACATGAGGGATAACAGTCCAAGCATTAAATAGCATCTGAGTATAAGCAATCATACTAATGAAGGTCATAATAATGACTTTCATTATTTGCCTGACATGAGTTGATTATTTAAAAAAAATTACAATTTGATTATTTTGCCTGTTTGAATGAGTTAGCAAATTTTAAATCTATAATTACTTTTATTTCTCATTCAGATTGTCTTAGTAGCTTTACAGAGCTCGAGGAACTAGCTGATAGTGAACTATACCTCTGTCATAGTTGCAAAAGAAAACAACGATCTACAAAACGGTTTTGGATAAGGCGGTTGCCAAATGTAAGTATATTGAGACACTCGTATTACCAAGTTCTTAAAAGTAAAAGTATCTGTTCCTTGCACTTATGATAGTTATTACCTGAAATATACAAGAATTTGAATTTTAAGTTCATTATAGCTAATGAATAAAAGAAGATCAAAATGAAGGAAGGAAATAATAAATGCAAATATATGTTAAGTTTTTGTGTGAGGAATATTGTCCAGCATATTTAAAATTATCACCCATGACTGGTATTTGTGCTTGCATAGATGTAGCTACATGTAACATCCTACATCACCATTATTCATAGTTTCTGTATGATTTGAGATCAGATCAGCTGTAGGTCAGTGGTCTAAGTAATTTGAGTGGCAGTTGATATGGAGGAAAACAGTCGTCCATGTGACCACTTGGTATGGGTCCAATTTTGATTTAAGTGACGTGACATTCTTGTTCACTGTATAATCGTGCAATAACTTTATTCCAATCTCATGATTATTTCAGTCTTTCAATTCCAGAATCCAAGGTTCCTGTTCCTGTAATCATGGAGTTATTGTATTTATATATAACTGGTTATTGCCATGTTGCATTGTAAAAGATTTAATGCAAATGATTTGTGCTGAAAGTGAAACACAGCTGTTCTAATGAATGTACAGATTATGAAGCTACCCCTGGAAAGAAGAACTGGATGGGAAATGAAGTTGTTTCTCCTGTGGTTCATACTAGCTTTTGACATCTCCGGAGCTAAACAAATAAAGGAATGATTTTAAAGAGGAAGACAACAATGTTGAATCCAACAGTATTGGATGTAACAATCCTGATTCTGCTATAATCGGGTGACATTGGAAAAAGTTATATAGTGAATCATGCAAATGATGTGTATGTTTGAACAGTCACAACTAGGGCTTACAATCCCAGGATCTCAAATACCGGGATCCCAGTCATTTTTTTCCAGTATTGAAATACCGGTATTGATACAAAAAATACCGGTTTTTGGGTACTAATTTAAAAAAAAATAATTGCTTATAATTTAATCACATAAAGGCTATAAAATTACCTTTATGTGTTTATGACGTTGTTATCTCTACTAGCAAATGTTCGATAAATCATCGATAGAACACCATTCACCATTGCAACCTGCCCACAATTCTCGGACAACTTCATGTCTGACCGTATCGTAACTCCCAAGTTGTTCCTCCACTACTGACTTTAGTTCAACTCCACCAAGTGTATAAGTTATTTTGGGGTTGCTGTTCCCCAGATGTAAGACCTTGCATTTTGCTGAATTAAAGCATAGCTGCCACTTTTCTGACCATCCCTGAAGTCAATCTAGGGCACTCTGAAGAAGCTCTGTTTGGCGGCGATCATTAACTACTCTACTGATCTTTACATCATCTGCAAGTTTAGACTTCGCACCCTCCATCCATTCATGAATGTCATTTAAGACGATCAAAAACAACAGTGGTCCCAATACTGATCCTTATGGAACCCCACTTCTTACATTATCCCAATCTGAGGAATAACCATTTATCACAACCCTCTGCATGGTGCCCTCAAGCCATCGTGCTATCCATCTAAGGATTTTCCCTATGATTTCAGCCTGCTACAACTTATAAAGTAACCACTCATGTGGGACTGAGTCAAATGTTTTGCTGAAATCCAAATGAAAACGTCGAAATTATTCCCAAAATCCAGTCCTTGAGTGACCCTGTCAAAATAGCTAACCATATTAATTAAATATGATTTTCCCTTTACAAAACCATGCTGTGTATCCTACAGAATTCCATTTCCATCTAAATGATCCTGAATTCCACCCTTGATCATTGCCTCCATGATTTTCCTGATTCTCCTAGAACCGCCTTTGTTCCAATTTACACCAATCCAACAGAATCTCTCCTGAGTCCAGTGATGATGCTCTCATAACTAGCCTTAATGGTTCAATGCACTCATTTGCCGCCTCCCTTAAGATTATAGGGTATATGCATTAGCATTAGTAGAGGCATACGATGCAAGAAAGCAAGCTTATGCAACATCAACCAAAAAAAAAACTGCTCAGATTTCACCCCTCTGTTTGTTCCAAACACCTGTCCAGCTCAGCCTTAAATTTATTTAGGCTATCAACTATTACAACAAAAGATGGAAATCTGTTCCATCAATCAACCACCTGCTGGCTAAAATCTGCGCATCTATCCTACAACTGTCATTCTTCAATTTGAATTTATGCCCTCTCAGGTGATTATTTTGAGCAAGAGGAAGAATCCCATTGAGCATGCTCAAACCATTAAAGGCTTTATACATCTCAATCAGATCACCGCACAGGTGCATAGTCTCCAGACACTGTAATATGCAAAACTTAAGCCTTTCTTCGTAAGAGCAACCCTTTGTTCCATTCATTAATCTTGTTGCCCTTCTCTGCACTTTCTCCAGCAGCTCTACATCCTTACTAAAATGAGGCCTCCAGGCCTGTATACAGTACTTAAGGTGTGGCCTGACCATTGCCTTATACAAGGGGATAATCACCTCTTTATCCCTGCTAGAAAAATTCCTGTACATTTTTGTACATTCTTGTACATTGACGAGACACCATGATCTACTCTTGCAGACCATCTGCACTGCTCAGAAAACTTCATATCTGCCTGCACAATTACCCCCAGGTCCTTTTCATCCTCTACCACTGTCAGTATAGTACCACACAGTTGGTACATTCCTCTGGGGTTCAACTGAAGTTTAACATTTGCCAAACTTCAGATGCCACCTCTCAGCCCATCTGCTCAACTTTTCTAGATCGCATTCCAGCAGCGTACTGTTGCTGGAACATCATTAACAACCCTGCCAACCTTCATATCGTCTGCAAACTTGGCATCAACTGCCATCAACCACAAGGAGCCTTACTCGCTTGTAGGCACGAAATTTCTCATTAAATAATCATTTGAAATTTCAGCATCATTAATTATACATTTTTCAACTTCACTCCCAGAATTTCTCATTGACGTGAAGGATTTTTCTTCTGTAAATATCAAAGCAAAGTAACACTTTGAGTTCATCTGCAACTTCAGCTGGGGTATCTAATACTGTCCCATGTCCATTACATATAAGGGTCCGATCTGATTTGTCCTTCTGTTCTTTCCATTTATATATGTGAAGAATTGCTTAACTGCACTCTATTCTTTATTCCTTATCCCCACTCTTTGCTTCCAGACTCTGTAAAGATACTATAGTGAAAATTATACTTCGCTGAATGATGAAATTATACTTTAGAAAATGATGAACATAGTTCAACCATGGAAGACCAACATGGAACAGAACATCAGTGTTCTGCAAATTCTTCCCAAAATAAGAAATTGCCTGACTCCAATGAGATTTTAAAAGATGAACTTGAGTCAGAAATTAATGAAATACTTTTACCTATTTTTGCTAAAAAAGTTCAAAGCCTAGAAAATATAAACTGAGATTGTTTACGATTATCTCAGTATCAGAATAGAATCCAAAAGGGCGTTTTCTGCTGCTAATCAAATATTGTATGTACCAAAATTAGATCCATTTTAAATGATCATACTATTGATTGCTTATGTTTCTTAAGAGCTCACTTTATTCGGACAGGTAGTGTGGATGCTTAAACATAACTAAACTTTGCAGTAACAATATGTATTTCTTTGTTTTTAGAATAACTGTATTTTAATGTTTTTTTTTTTTTTTTTTCAGAATATTTATTATTGCAATAAAAGTTTATTTAAAATGTGATTTTCAACAAATTACAGTACTTGTTTTTCCTTACTTTATTGCACCTAATTGTCATCAAATTTATTGAGAAAAACATTTGTTTTTGGAATACTGATATTAAGATTTTGACCGGTATTGTAAGCCTTAGTCACAACTGAATCAGAATATCTTCACTGATGGGGGGGGGGAAGTTTTCTATATTTTTATATATGAAGTACAAATATGCATTATACACATTTAAGTGATATTCATGTTATACAAATTCAAATATGTAACATAATATTCATGCTGTGACACAAAAAGTAAAATGAGTAAACACTACGATTATCAGTTTATAGCTGACACTTCTTGACCTGCCTGTTGTGCACAAATAAACTGGAGAGCATTACAAACAGATTAGCAATTCTGATTAAAGCATTGAATGAGATCAATACAGATAGATCGGGGGAGGGGATGCATACCCTTGAAATATAATCACTTTGTTATAGATGTCATGATACATGGTCTACAAGTGAACCTACTGTAACAGCTGCCCTCCAGCAATGATGGCATAACATGGCTCTTACATATAACTAAAGTTTCTTGGCTGTAACCCCTCTACATCAATTTTAAGGAAACTCTTATATCCAAAACTAGTAGTAGTATTAATACACATCTGACACTGAAGACCATATCACTCTGAAGAAACAGGAATACAGAGAGGATCCTCAGAGTAATGATAGCCATGGAGATAAGGAACATATGGCACCTCCGTAGCCAGGTGGGCAGGAGCAGCAGTGCGTAGCACACGCTTCTTGATTAGACCGGGGTTCGAGCCCGTGATCCACCAAATACGGAGGAGGCAGAAAGGTCAGGGAATGACCACCGCATATCCCCGGAGCAATATGGCCTTAGTTGCTAATGCTCCTAAAACCCAATAACACACAACACGTAAGGAACATATGATAAAAGTTGTAGATGCCAGTATGTGTGTGAATACATTTAATGACACAAAATAATGCTTACAATGGACAGATCAGTATGATTTACATCATATTGCTCTGTCACATTGCCAGATACAATGAGCTAAGCATCTCGACATTGAGTTGTATGGGTGTCAAATAGACTCCTGCAATATTTCTCACCAAGCCTCTTGCACCTGGTTCAGCAGAACATCTGTGGTTTGCACTGGCTGTGTGTGTGTGTGGCTCTGTACATGAGGTTCAGTCATGGCATCACATGATGGAGAAGAAATCTAGGGACCTAGCTGGCCAAGACAGTTCATCCACACCACAAAGACACTCAGAGAAACTGCTCCTTATGGTATGTGTTCAGGAATTGTCCTGCTGAAAAATGTCAACATAGCAGTGAGCAGTCAGATTGCCATTGACAAACACCAATAGCAACCAGCTATCAAAACTGATTGCTCTTCACACCATAACATCAACAAGGTATGCAGTATGCTGCTCAACAATGGCTCTAGGATCAATGCATTCACCATATTGTCACCACACATGTATGCAGTGATTATTGGGCCCACATATAAGCAAGATTTATCACTAAAGACCACTTGATGCCATTCTGCATCGTAGGTGGCCCACATTGAGAATTAGAGTAGTCAAGAGTAATTGTGCAATGGCCAGTCAGCATGTGCAAGGGTTTGACAGGTTATGAGGTGACAGCCAGCTGTCACAGCTCATTGTATGGTAGCCAGCATGACTATGGGTGCGATGTAAACCTCTTGACAGATATAACCATCCTTCCATTCTGTAGTCCTTCACTGTGTTCCCCTACCCCAGACATTGGGGACACCAGCAGCTTCAATGTCTAAGCCACATTGGCAATCAAACCGAGCACTCTTGCTTGGTTTTCCTTTACTCTCCCCCCGCACCACTACCGTCTTCCACCTGGTGAGGCATGGGCCTCCCTCACCGTCTTTCTGGGGTGGCCTTCTCTGTCTTGTCTTCCCCTCCAGCCTTCAGTCTCTCCCCGCTACTCTGTCTAACTTGCCAATGTACACCCCACACAATTTATCAATTAACAACGTCCAAATTTAAACCGCGTTTACATAAACCTCTCTTGGCCTTTTATATTCTAGCATTAACCCCCTCTTTTCTTTGCTTTTTTTCACATAGGCCCTTGCCACTGAAATCTTCAGAAACTAGGTGGGAGGGCCTACCAGAATACAGAATAAAATATACTGGGTACCTGACCTGCCTCCCTGGGGCCAAGTGCGGTAATGGTGGGGGCCCAACAGCTAAATGGTCAGAAGAACAACGGTACACAACACTACATATCCTTCCACACCCACACACTTTTTAAATCTCTGGCCTACACCGAGTTCTGTGCTACAAACAGAGTACACAACACGGAGATGGGGGATTCCCGGTGCTGTCAGACAATTAACACACTTTGCACTTTTTGCTCCCCTACCCAATCAACAGTCATACCTTCCCACAGCCACTTTTGCCAACACCTGTGCAACTTGGTAGTAGCAGTACCAGATGCATGTGATGCAAGAAAGAAAGCAAGCTTATGTAGCATCAGCCAAAAAAAAAAAAAAAAAAAACATTTCACACATACATTCCCTCTAAGAGTTTATCCAATTCCTCCTTGAAATTGTTTAAGCTATCAACTTCCATAACGACAGATGGAAGTTTGTTCCAGCAATCTATGACCCGCTGGCTAAAGCCAAATTTACACACATCTATTCCTCAATTTGAATTTATGCCCCCTCAGGTTTGTAAAATGCACAAGAATCCCATCAGAATTGAGCCTGCTCAACCCATTCATGGCCTTATACACCTTAATCAGATCACCTCACAGGTGTCTAGTCTCCAGACACTGTAATTTGCAAAACTTAAGCCTTTCTTCATAAGAGCAACCCTTTATTCCATTCACTAATCTTGTTGCCCTTCTTTGCACGTGCTCGAGCAACTCTACATCCTTCCTAAAATGATGCCTCCATACCTATACGCAGTATTCAAAGTGTGGCCTGACCATTGCCTTATACAAAGGGATAATCACCTGCTTTTCCCTGCTAGCAAAATTCCTGTATATCATTGAAAACACCCCATGACCTGCTCTGGAGATGCCTGTCTGCATTGCTCAGAAAACTTCTGACTGCACAATTACTCCCACATCTTTTTCATTTCTACCACCCTAAGTGTACTACACAGTTGGTATGTTTATCTGGGGTTATTCTATCCATATGCAGCCCCGGGTGCCAAGCATTCCATGGCCAAGCGATTATAGTGCGTTCATTAAAACGATCCTTTCAAAGAGCTTTTGCTATATAGAGTTTCTTTTTGTTGTGATTACAGTTTTTCTCATTTTATACTTGAGTAGCTCTTTGTCACTACAGGAAGTAGGCAAAGGCCCAGAAAGGAAAGTCACCTTTGTTTTTTTTTTTTTTTTTTTTTTTTTTCATATCTCTCACTAACACAACTGGCCGACCGGGCTAGCCGAGTGGGTAAAGTACCTGCCCGGCAACCCAAAGGTCGCGGGTTCGATTCCCGCCTCGGGCTTGGATCGAAGTACTGCAAAAACCTTGGGAGGTGCAATATGGCCACAGAAGCCGATGCACCAACAACTACCAAATCAAAAAAAAAAAAAAAACTAACACAACTAACAGCCACTTGGTCACCTCGTGACACTGCTCCTGCCTCCCCATGGCAGGGCCAGAAACCTGAAAGGAAAAGTTATCCTTCCAGGGCTAAAAGGAGCAATAGTGGAAAACGAAAATTTCCCTCCTCTCAAGACTGCAAATGCTATGGATTTGCAACAAAAACAGTTGTGACAATCAAAACTGCAAAAGGATGGAAACAGATGTACCTCAAATGGAATACCCATCTTTCATTATCGAATCAGTCATTAGGTACAGTATCTCCTTTCTATATACAAAAATGTTTAGATAATGTAGCCGGATCACCAAAAATGGTACGCAGACTGAAATCTGGTGACCTATTAGTTGAAACCACCAACCACAAACATTCTGTGTCTCTCCTGAAACTAACATCATTTGGTGGAGTTCCCACTAAGGTATCTCCTTGTGCCACCCTCAATACCTCTAAAGGAGTCATATCCAAATGGGACCTATTGAATGTCAAAGAGGAAGAGGTTGTTCAAGAACTCCAGGACCAGAAAGTTACTCAAGTAAGACGAATAATGTTAAAGAAGGATGGAGAATTTGTACCTACTCGTCGCATTATTCTTACTTTTTCTACACCGAACCTGCCTTCATCAGTAAAAGCTGGATACCTAAACTGCCGCATCCATCCTTACATCTCCAATCCTATTCAATGCTACAAGTATCAGAAATTTGGGCATTCCCAAACTGTCTGCCGAGGAAATTCAGTGTGTTCAAACTGCAGATCAAAGGAACATATTCATACTGATTGCAATGCCGAATCATCACAATGTCCAAATTGCAAAGGCAATTATTCAGCATTTTCTAAATCCTGTGAGCAATGGAAGCTGGAGAAAAAAAATCCAGAAATACAAAGTAGATAAAGTCACATACCCTGAAGCGAGAAAACATCTTCTACAAAGCATACCTAAATGTATATATGCTGAAGCATCCAAAAGATACCAAAAAGTTTCAACTCGGACAGATACAACAGTTTCACCAAAAGTGTCGATTTCTGACTGGGCTCGGTCACTCTTATCATCTGCACCACAATCCACAAAACAAACTGTCGATAGGACTAACAATACACCAATCTCAATACCACCTACTACTCAAGCTCCAGTTATTTCAGGTCAAATGAAGAATTCAGATTATGCTAGGAAGAAATCATCTGATACCATAAATATGGATATTGCAGAGAATAATACTTACGATGAACCCATTCTAGATCTATATGCTGAAGACAACATGGACACACGTCCATTCTTCCCAAAAAAGGAAAAAATAAAAATTGATCATCAAAAACAGAGCAAAAAACAGACAGATTCAACTGCTAAATCTGAACCTACACAATGAACAACATAATGCAATGGAATTGTTGTTGTTGTTGTTGTTGTTGTTATTTGGTTTTTAGGAGCATTAGCAACTAAGGCCATATTGCTCCGGGGATATGCGGTGGTCATTCCCTGACCTTTCCGCATCCTCCGTATTTAGTGGTCAAGGGCTCAAACCCCAGTCTAATCAAGAAGCGTGTGCTACGCACTGCTGCTCCTGCCCACCTGGTTATGGAGGTGCCAATGGAATTGCAGAGGGTTTCATAGCAACATAGATGACATATGCGAGTTAATCGATCGTTATCATCCTGTAGGTATCTGCCTACAAGAGACAAATTTAACACCTCACATATCTGTATCAATTAAATATTATACTCTTTTTTTTTTTTTTTTTTTTTTTTTTGTCAAGACAGGTCTCTTACATGGAGACCTGTCTTGTTCATGGAGGAGTAGCCATACTCATAGACTCAACAGTTCCTTGTAAGCAAATTGTTCTCCAAACTTCCTTAGAAGCCGTTGCAGCTCATATAGTGGTTGGCACTGCTTTAATGATCATCTCAATCTATCTTCCGCCCAATAAACTATGTACAATTCAGGAACTGGAAAACCTTATGTTGCAAGTACCATCTCCCATCTGCATGTTAGGAGAGTTTAATGGTCACAATCCATTATGGGGATCTCCCGTCTCAGATAGACGTGGAGAGCTCATTGAAATGTTACTAGACAGACAGAACTTAACGTTACTGAACACTGGCTTATCCACTTACATTCATTTTCCTCTGGTTCAATCTCGGCAATAGATCTTTCAATATGCTCTCCTATCCTCTTCCCAAGTGTCGAGTGGACAATCCTCTCAACAGTGATCACTATCCTTTAATATGCCGAATTCAAGCCACCCATTCCAAAACAACTAAAACCCAAATGAAATGGAAATTTTCAAAACAGAATGGGCTAAATATAAAAATCATGTCTCTTTTGATGATCACATCATTGAGTCTTCTGTCAATACCGTCACAGAGCATATAACAGCACAGATACTTAGAGCTGCAACAACCTCCATCCCACAGTCTCAACTAGGAAACTGCAGGCATATCAATCATTGCTGGAACAAAGACTGTTACAAGGTTAAAAGAGAAAAAACAAGTGAACCAAAGTATGTAGTATAAGAAAAGCCACTCCCATGTCTTTCTTGCTGTCAGATTTCTTTTCCCCCCCAAAGCACAGTGTTGTGTCATGTGGTGGAAGACAGAGCTTGAAGCTGCATGGCAGATTTTGTGTTTGTGAGGTGCATTTTTTATTTAAATAATATATAAAACATTTTTGAAATTTTTGAAATACTGTAGTAAAAATTAACAAAGTACAGGTTTTTTGTAATGCATGCACCTATTTAAATATGTAATATAAGAAAGGCCACTCCCAGTTCTGTTTGTAGGCAGATCCCCTCTCCACGCACAATGTATTAGACAGCACTGAAAGCTGCATGACAGATTTTGTTTTCACGATGCATTTTTTGTTGAAAAAATATACAAAACATTGTTAAAATCTAGTAGATAAAAAATAAGAAAGTGCAGGTTTCTTTGTGATGCAGTGCACCTGTTTAAGTTGTTAAGAAGTCAGTTTCTTTTTGATAGAATTATTTTATCTAATAATACAGAAATTATAAATCAGTTAACAGAACTGACTGATTGCAGGAAAATAATAAATTGATGACTGGGGTAGGATGACTATCTTATTTTCTCTTATGTACATGTGTGTGTGTGTTTTTTCCTCCAGTAGGATTTAAACTGTTTAGTTAATACAATGGGCCTAATGCTCAGAATAAAACAAATGACATCACCAAAAGATTAAGCTAAGATTTATTTAAAAGACACTGCTGTGGCATCTGCTTAATTTGGGGATGAATAAAATTAAACTGAGAACTCTGATAGACACTAGAACATGGCAAAAATTTTCTAGAAAGGAAAGAGCTATAGACGTTAGCCCAGAGATAGCTATCTCAAATACATGAGGCCAATCTCAACCTGTGACTTCTTGTTATCTCATTAATACCTATGAGACATTATTTGTCTCATACTGATATTCGCATAAATGCTGAACATTAGAGGTTCAGCATGCATAGCAGTATCAGTATGGGACAGATGCACCAACACATCTAACAATAACTTGTCTACATGATAAGTATGAAAAACATGGAACTGCTCACAGTGTAATGGAAGCTGTGGAAGGAAAAGAATACCAGTTGCCAAAAACATCAAAGCCATTAGAAGTAGGCACCTCTACTATAGGTAGTAGAAGGGGGCAGCCTAACTATAGAGGATTAAGATATACTTCAGTGGTGGTGCTGTCTTTGTGCACACAAAACTTTTTGGACTCCTGGGAACGTTAAGTTTTTTCACCAAGAGAGATTGCTTCTACAGGGATGGGATACACTTAGATAGGACGGGTGCAAGGATAAAGTGATTCTTCCATTGTTTCTAATAGAACATGCAGCAGCCTGGAAAGCAAGGGGCTGGGGATTTCAAGGCCAACTGTGAGTCATTATTGAACAGGTGAATACAAGGGCTGTATTAGGGTAACTAAGAGTAAGAGAAGGTGCATGTATAATGCATATACACCAGTACCAGCGGGTAGTTGATTGGTGGAACAGGCTTCCATCTTTTGTTGTGGAAGTTGATAGCCTAAATAAATTTAAGGCTGAGCTGGACAGACATTTGGTATGAATGGAGGAGTGAAGTGGGAGGGTTTTTTTTTTTTTTTTTGGCTGATGCTGCATAAGTTTGCCTTCTTGCATTGTATGCCTATGCTAATGCTAAATTTGAATTTGAAGTGCTGTTCAAGACATCAAATGTGGACATTGTTAGGATATCAGAGATGTGGTGCCACTAAGATATAAGGGATGCAGAATTTGAATATGGGGAGTGCATTGTGTACAGAAAGGACAGATAAAGATAGGAGGGGGTTTATACACTTAGTTAAGAAGCACATAAAAACTAAGGCATTGCATCCAGTTAACACGGATAACCAGTGGAATGTCGAGTCAATTTGGTGTGAAAAAAGCACTGGGAAAGCAAAAATGAGATTAGGAGTCTGTTATAGGCGCAGTGACTGTGATGAGTAGAAAAACAGCTGTACAGAGAAACAGCAAATCAGAATGTCTTATAATGGAGTATTTTAACTTTCCAGATATTGACTGTAACTTGTGGGTTGGTCACTCACACACCAGCAAGACTTTTTTGGATTTATTGGATGACTGTGTTCTAAACCAGCATGTTAGAGAGGCAACAATAGAGAGTAATATTCTTGATGTGATTATTCATGCATAAGAATCTACAGATAAAAGAACGACTAAGTGGCAGTGATCACAGTGTATTTATATGGGATTTACTTAAAGATGTGACTATCATCAAGAGTGTTTGCTTTTGTAAAGGTGACTACGGTGGGCTCAGTCAGTTTTTAAATTCTACACATTGGGACCAACTGATGATGCTAACATCAGTAAATTCAAAATGGGAAACATTCAGGGAAGTAATCATAAAGCTAAGAGCTGCTATGATTATCGAAGTAATCATAGAAGCTACTATGCTTTTCATACCAACTAAGAAATACTGTTCAGGATTTAGACCTGAAGGGATGTCAGATGAACTAATGAGACTCATTGCAGAGAATAAAAATGCATGGAACGCATATATATCAGGTGACACAGAAGCCTGTGGTAGATATATACAAGTCTACAATCAAGACAATTAAGGATGTAGGGCAAGCCAAGGCAGAGTATGAGAAATCCTTGGTAAAGGATGCAAAGAAAATTAGCAAAGACATCTTTTCTTATGTAAACAATAGAAGGAAGAGAATGAATCAGATTGGTCCATTTCATATTGATGGTTCAACTGTTCATGATCCTGCTCATGTTACTGACAAGCTGAATAAGTATTTTCAATCTACATTCACACATGAGCAATTCTTTAGGTTAGTAGATGCCAGAAGTTTATCAAACTCTACCACGAAGCTAAATGATTTTGTAATAACCGAGAGAAAAGTGTAAGAGAAATTGCCGAAATTAAATGTAAGAAAGGCTCCTGAGGTGGATGGGAGGTAGCAGAGAAGATAAGCAAACCCTTAGCCATAATTATGAGAGCATCCATGGATTCAGGGGAAATCCCCATGGACTGGAGATCTATCCCCAGTTCACAAAGGGGAATCAAAGAATCATGAGTAATTAATTACCTTGGCTTAACTTCTGTTCCAGGGAACATAATGGAGGTACTGGTTAAAGAAGTAATGCAGGACCATCTAGACAGGAGTGTAGTTATACAGCAGGGGTTTGTCAAGGGGCAGTCTTGCCTGATTGATTTGATTGGATACTATGATGCCAGTTACAAAGGAACTGTATGCAAAAAATAATTTTGATTTCATGTACTTTGATTTCAGGAACACTTTTGATACTGTTACGCATAATAGACTGCTGTACAAATTGGAGCAGAATAGCATTAAGGGCAAGTTACTGCTATGGATAAAGGGACGGTTGAGTGGGAAAAGACAGATAGGCGTTATCAATGGATACTGCTTTGTGTGGACTAATATTATCAGTGGAGTCCTTCAGTTTTTTGTATTTATTAATGATATTTATGAAGGTATATCAGGCTTAATGTGTAAGTTTACAAATGATAAGAATGTTGACAAGGTGGTTAATGACAGTAATGATTGTATTTAGTACAACAAGATATAGAAAAATTTGGCAGTTGGGCTGAGAAATGGCAATTGAGGTTTAACATTCACAATGCAAAGTGCTGTACAGGGGTCACAGTAATCCCAGATGAACGTACCAACTGTGTGGCACTAAACTCAGGGTGGTGAAAAACGAAAAAGACCTGGGAATAATTGTGCAGTCAGATATGAAATTCTCTGAGCAGTGCAGACAGGCTGCCGTCACAGAACAAGGAGTTTTTTCAGTGATATATAGTAATTTAGCTAGCAGAAATGAGGAGGTAATTATTCCATTATATAAGGCAACAATCAGGCCATATGTTAAGTACTGTATACAAGTCAGGAAGCCTCATTTTAGGAAGGATATAGAGCTGCTGGAGCAGGTACTGAGAAGGGCAACGAGATTGCTGAGGGGAACAAAGGAGTGTTCTTACCCAGCAAGGCCTCAATTCTGAAAATTGCAGAATCTGGACACTAAGCACCTATGAGATGATCTGAGCCATTTAAGAATTCCATCAGAATTGAGCAAGCACAATTCTGATGGAATTCTTCTTCTTCACCTGAAGGGGCATAAATTCAAATTGAAGAAGAATGGTTGTACAATATAATGTATAATAGAATAGCATTAAGAATTTTCAGATAAAGGAACCACTAGGTGACAGGGGACCATTTTTTATGATGTGGGATTTACTTAAAGAAGTAACTACCATCAAGGGTAAAGAGAAAGGTTTTTGCTTTCGTAAAGGTGACTACAGTGGGACCAACTGATAATGTTATCAATGGTAAATTCTAAATGGGAAGCATTCAAGGAATTAATCATGGAAGCTACTAGACTTTTCATACTAATTAAGAAATACTTTCAAGGTTTAGGATTAAATTGATGTCGGATGAACTAATGAGACTCGTGGTAGAGGGGGGAAAAAATGCATGGAATGCATATAAATTATCAGGCGACACAGAAGCCTATAGCAGATATAAGTTAGTCTGTGTTCAAGTCACAAAGAAGGTTAGGCAAGCAAAGGCTGATTATGAGTGAGAAATTTTTGGCAAAGGATGCTAAAAAACACAGCTAGGACTTCTTTACTTATATACATTCTAGAAGGTAGGAGATGAATCAGATTGGTCCACTTGATATCGATAGTTCGACCGTTGATTATCCTGCTCAGATGCTGACAAACAGAATGAGTAGTTTGCATCTACATTCACACATGAGCAGGTAAGTGGAGGAGAGAAGCTTATTAAACTTTAATAGGGAGCATAATGATTTTGTAATAACTAAGAGCAAAGTGGGGGTGAAATTGTTGAAGTTAAACATAAGAAAGGCACACAGGGTGGATGGGATCTATTCAGTTATATTAAAGGAGGCAACAAAGGAAGTAAGCATGCCCTTAGCCATAATTATGAGAGCATCCTTGAACTTAGGGGAAGTCCCCACGGACTGGAGATGTGCAAATATATCCCCAATTCACAAAGGGGGTCAAATGGTGACATGAGTAATTACAGACCTGTTAGTTTAACTTCTGTTCCGGGGAAAAGAATGGAGTCACAGGTCAAATAAGCATTGCAGGATCACCTAGACAACACTGCAGTAATAGTTCAGACACAGCATGAGTTTGTTAATGGTGGTTCTTGTCTGACCAATTTGATTAGATACTCCGATGTAGTCACAATGGAACTGAATGCAAAAATAATTTTGGCATCATGTACTTGGATTTCAGGAAAGCTTTTGATACTGTTGCACATGGAAGACTGCTATACAAATTGGAGTGGTCTGGCATTAAGGGCAAGTTGCCGCAATGGATAAAGGAAAGGTAGAGTGGGAGATGACAGAGATTGTTAATAAATGGACACTGCTCTTCATGGAAAAATGTTATTAGTGGATTCCCCCAGGGTTCAAAGCTGGGCCATTGTTGTTTTGTGTATTTATCAGTGATATCGATGAAGGCATATCAGGCTTAATGTCCAAGTTTGCAGATGACACAAAGGTTGGCAGGGTTGTTAATGACAGTAAAGACAGTATGCTACTGCAACATGATGTAGAAAAGTTAGGCAGATGGGCTGAGAAGTGGCAACTGAAGTTTAATGTTGACAAATGCAAAGTACTGCATATGGGTAGCAGTAACTCAAGAGAAATGTACCAACTGTATGGTACAACACTCAGGAAAGTGGAGAATGAAAAAGACCTGGGGGGTAATTGTGCAGTCAGATATGAAGTTCTCTGAGCAGTGCAGATGGGCTGCCAGAGCAGGAGTATTGTCAATGATATGTAGGAATTTTGCTTGCAGAGACAATGAGGTGATTATCCTTTTCTAAGGCAATGGTCAGGACACACCTTGAGTACTGCATACAGGTCTGGAGGCCTCATTTTAGGAAAGCTGTTGAGTTGCTAGAACAAAAACATACAAAGAAGGGCAACAAGATTGGTGAGAGGAACAAAGGTGTGCCTTACCAAAAAAGGCTTAATTCTGTAAGTTACAGCATCTGTAGACTAGGCACCTGCTAGGTGATATAAGGCTTTGAATGGTTTGAGCAGGCGCAATGGTGATGGGATCCTTCTGCTTGCTCAGATTACGAACTTGTGGGGAGCATAGAATCAAATTGAGGAAAAATGACAGTTGCAGAATAGATGTGCAGAAATTTGCCTTTAGCCAGTGGGTAGTTGATTGCTGGAACAGACTTCCATCTGTTGTTGTGGAAGTCGATAGCTTAAATAAATTTAAGGCTGAACTAGACAAACATTTGGAGTGACTGGATGAGTAAAATTCGAAGGGGTTTTTTGTTTGGCTGATGCTGTATAAGCTTGCTTTCTTGCATTATATGCCTCAACTAATGCCAATGGACGGGCAGAAGTTTGCCTTTTGTCAGGAGGTGGTTGATTGCTGGAACAAACTTCCATCTGATGTGGAAGTTGATAGTTTGAATAAATTCAAGGGAGAACTAAAGAAATGTATAGGTGATTAAGGTTTTTTCCCACTTTGGTTGATGCTGTATAAGCTTGCTTTCTTGTGTCATTTGCCACTACTAATATACAAATATATTTAGATCAGGTGTCTGGTAGACAAAATCTTTGTTTGAATTAATTTCTGTAATTTTTAAATCTTATATATACCTTTAACTTCACTAGTGGATAAAGTTTTGGTAATATTTTAATTTCTATAAAACTTTAATTTAAATTTTGTAATCTTTCTAAGTTCATATTTTACCTAAATAATTCTTTTTAGAAGATCCACTTTTATTATATCATCCAAGGATGTTGTGACTCAAGGAAATGCCTATAATTTCCAATTGCTTATATAGCCTGTGGCATGCTGAATATATACTAACGAGAGAGACCAGGTCAACTGACAGTTCTTTTCTTTCCACCCAATGCAGGGAATGTATTGATTGATCTCAAATTAAAATTTGTGCATTACTAGAAGAATTTGAGTCACTGAAGAAGCGGATGCTTGCCCTAGAAATAAATATAACTGGAGCTTGTCCAGGACTCAAATACTTGTGACCTGCCAAGTGATGCACCCCAATTCGGGTCTCAGAATAGAATAGTCAAGTGCATACTGCTTTGGTTAAAGGTGATTTAGTTTTATTTGGAGATTTATTGTCAGGGAAACAGATAACATTTTTTGTAATAAATATAGGTGGACCACAACAACACATTGTGTTGTTGCCAGGAACAACAATCGATGATGTTATCGATTGTTACAGATTTTTTATTGGGGATAAAGAGAGCATTATTATTCATGGTGGAGCTAACAATATTAAACAAACTCGATCTGACAATTTGTTGGATAAATATAAGACCTTACTGTAAAAATGCCATGAGTTAGGTCAGAATGTGTACATGTCTGCAACTCTGCCCAGGCACAATAGGAGAGATAATATACTTGAAAGTCTCGTGGATTAACTCAAGACATGGACTCTGCAAGGCTTTATCAGAGATATTTTTATCGACATGGCCCACACTTGTAGGTAGAAGGAATCTATTTTGTAGAGACAGTAATCATTTGAATAAAGGTGGTGCCCGTATGATTGGTGAAACTGCTAGTTATGGTGGAAATGGGTAATGTAGACATGCATTTATCTGATGATATTGGCCAAAGTAATGCTTGCACACATCTCAAAAATTCTTGTTTGTTGCTGCAGCAGCTGATGTTGGTAAGATGTTCTGAGAATAGCAATGTTTCAAATGAGTGGGAAAATAAAGCTAGGGGGGAACAAACCTAAATAAAGGGTGTATCAGAATAGTAAACTATAGAAGAATACTTATTCTTCTATAGTTTACTAATACTAACTAGTATTAGTCTTAGCTATAGTAATGTCGAGAATGTTATCGATAAAATGGGGGAATTCAAAGACTCCTAGTTAGGACAACTAATGCTGACACAATAGAGCTAACAGAAGCATGGTGCCACCTGGCAATTGGGGATAATGAGTTCCACTGTGGTATGTATAATGTATTTAGAAAAAAGAGATTTAAAATATAACCATAAACATCAGTTGGTTATATTTTAACACAAATAAACAGACCACCATCACTTTAGGTCAACTTAACAAATAATAAAGGGAAAAAAAGAGATTTAACTAGTTAGCGACTTTTGGCCTCGTGGTGGGGACAGGGACATCACACCACAAGTTGCTATCCCCAATATGAGAAGATAGGTCACTGCTCTCTGTTGCATACATCTAATAAAATCTATTTTAGTGGACAGTCACAACAAGAATGGACAATCACATTACCTATCCTCAAACCAACCAGGCAAAGCAGTGCCAGCCAGTCATCACACTTTGATATTAGCAGCAACAGACAAAAAAGTGTAAATTGTAAAGTGTATTTAGTGTCTAACGGCACCAGGGGTTTCCCCCATCTCCACGTTGCTTTCATTGTGGGTGTACCAGTCCTGAGATTTCAGTGGCTAGGACCTCTATATATATTTAAAAAAGAGGGGGGGAAGATAAACGCTTGAATCTAATTAGGCCGAAAGAGGTTGCAAGTGTGTTGAGTTTGGCATTTAAAATTTTACGTTGTGTGGGGCATTCGCTTTTCGCTGGCGATATAGGTAGAGTAGGGGGGAGAGATGGAAGGCTGGGGGGAAAAGACAGAAATATGGGGTCAATAGGGAAGGCGACCCCAGGTATATCAGTGGGGCATGCCCTTGCCCCACCAGAGGGAAAAGAGGGGGTGATGGGGTGGGGAGGAGGCAGAAAGACCTTCCCCCACCCCACCAGGGATAGGGAGAGAAAGTGGGCTGGGCAAGGGAGCCCTGCCCAGTTCGCCATAGTGGCAATTTGCAGTGCCCTCCAGCAAGTGCAGTCAGATGATGACTCGTTGGTGGGGCTTGGTCCTTTTCTAGGTGTGTGGTTTCATCCTGGGAGCGACGACATCCTGGCTGAAGTCACTCCCATTGGTTCCTAGGTCGATGCTGTTTCATTTATTCTGCTGCATATTACGCCGTTTGTCCTTAGTATTTTGCTATCCTTTCCTCTGTGTTGATGTTTTATCAGTTTGCCTTTATTTATTATTTGTGGTCATCTATTCGTTGTGGATGGCTATTTCTGTTCATCGTCTATTGAAGACGTCAAGTGCAAATCGGCTGAGGGCTTTGTATTCATCTTCTGAATCCAGTAGATGGTACTCTTGATTTTTCGGCAAGTATTGAATCTCGGTTATAAGTCTACTTCTGTGTTCTTCGTAGCATTCACAGTCGTGCATAATATGCTGCCAGGTTTCAGGTTCTCCACAGGTGCATGTGGACTCTTCTATTATTCCGAGTGCGTTCAGTTTTGCTTTAAATGGGCCGTGGCCCGTCAGGAGGAGGGTTGTATTTAGCCCAGGGTAGAACCACAAGGGGGCTTTTGGGTACATTTTTGCGACTATCGGTATGAAGCTTCTTGTAACTTGACCCTTTGGCGACATCTCCCATCTGTGCTGCCAAATCTTCAATGTGAGCCACTATTCGTTGTTTCTCTGCCGTCCGGCTGTTGGTTGGGTTCAAGGTAAAGTCATAGATGGAGGCAGGTATATCCTTGGACAGTAAATACATGAGTCAACATCTAGTCACCTCGAGGTCCAGCGGAAGAGCTCCTGCCAGGACCTGCAGAGCGTGGGTGCTCACCGTTTTGCATGCCCTAGTTATAGTTAGAAGTATGTTTCTTTGGATAGTGTCCAGCAGTCTTCTGTTGACCGTGGTTCCGGCCTTCCTGAACCAGATTGGCGATCCGTAGGTGATCGCTGGGATGAATATTGTTTTATAATACAGGGACAGGGTCTTCCTGTTGAGTCCCCAGTCCCTGCGAGATACTCTTGCTACAAGTGCTGCATAGTTCCTTAGTTTCTCTCTCAAGTAGGTGAGGTGTAAAGGACAGGTTTCCACCCAGGATAATACCTAGATACTTTATTTGCTTTGCTAGTTTAATGGTGGATTCCACTATCTTTATTTGCAGTGGTCGTCTGATATTTAGAGAGCCTTTTAGTAATACTGAGTTTGTCTTGGTTGGTGAAATCATTAACATATGTGTTTTCGCCCAATTCTGTAAGATTTGTAGTTTTTTTGGTTTGCCTGTGTTTCAAGTCCCGTTCTGGATTCCGCTTCCACCATTAAAATGAGATCATCAGCAAAGGCCTGACTGGCCACATTTCCCAGGTCCAGAGCCAAGAAGTCATCAAAAACCATGTTCCACATTAGTGGCCCCAGGACAGATCCCTGTGGGCAGCCCCTTCGGACGCTTTTAACAACTCTTCGGAAAGTTGTGACGACCTCAATTTTCCTATCCGACAGATATGCCCGGACACTGTTATACAAGTTTTCTGGGAGTGCTACTTTCCGGAGTCTGCCAAGGACGCTGGGCCACCTGACGGTGTCGAAGGCCCCAGCAAAATCCACTGCTATTACCAGAAAATACCTCTTGTTACTTTGGGTTGCCTTGGTTATGAGGTTTTGGACTGCTTCAATGGTCGAGAAGCCCGGTTTGAATCCATATTGCCTGGGTGATTCCAGGTTGACAGTTTTGTAATGGTTCATGATCCTTTTGTGGAGCAGCCTTTCATAGAGTTTGCTTAGGGTAGAGAGTAGGGCTATGGGGCAATATGAGGCCGGTTGGTCCAGAGGTTTTGTTTGGTTTTTTAAGATAAGTTTTAGGTGTGCAGTCTTCCAACTTGTCGGGAATTTCCCAGTTTCCAGGCATCGGTTGAGGAGATTAAGTATCAGGTTCGGTGTATATTCCACGGCTTTTTTGACCATCTCTGGTTCTATGAGATCCGGGCCGGGACATTTCCTGTTGCCCATTTGCAAGGCCGCACCCTGTAATCCTTCGACTGTGAAGGGCGGTTCTATTTCTTGGGTTTTATACGTTTAGTTTGCCAGGCATATTACCTTTTGTTGTTCATTAAGGATATCTGGTGGTTCGTGGATGATAGCACTAAGGATATTGGTAATCGATTCCTCCCACGTTTTAGTCAGGCTTCCATTGGGCATCCTCGTTACAGTGGATGTTTCTCCCCTGGGGAGCTTGTTTGTGGTGATTTTATACACTACGCCCCAGGGGTTCTCGTTCCCTGTTTTGGAGACCAGGTTTTCCCAAGAGGCTCGCTTGTTCTTTTTAATTTTTTCTGTATAGGTGTTTTGCACCTCTTTGTATTGTTGCCGTAGTACTACTACCTCTGTTGGTGGCCATGTTCTCCGTGCTGTCACCAAACAAAAGCAAGTCACCTAGTCCTATCGCACCAACACACATTGCTGAGAACTCCCTCCAGCTCCAACAACAACGCAAACTAAAGATGTCAACTGAGGCAGCGATGAGAAGCACCATGAAGCCATCAGTCAAGCCACTCACGTTTCTGACTCACTCTCACACAGAACCACTGCATCAACTCAACCCCAGAGCTCAGTTTCATAATCTACCTGTAATCAGTTTCCTGGGATACCACATCTTATGACCACACATACTCCAGACAATTTATACCCCACCTGTCAACAACAACATGCCTGGGAAGAGCTTCCTCTTCCAGCAGTTCACAAAACTGAGAGGATCATTAATTTAGGACACTCTCAGAAAGAGTACAATTCTCTAAAATTAATTAATGGGATAGTAGTAGTGGTACATCTAATGACCACACATATTCTAGACAATTCCTGTCAACAACAGCATGCCCAGGGGAGCTCCCTCTTCCAGCAGTTCACAGAACTAGGAGTATTATTAATTTAGGACACTCTCGGAAAGAGTATCCTAAAATTAATTAATGGGATAGCATTAGCATAGGCACATGATGCAAGAAAGCAAGCTTATATAGCATCAGCCAAAAAAAATCTAATTTCACCCATCCACTCACGCAAATGTTTGTCTAGTTCTGCCTTGAATCTATTTAAGCTGCCAACTTCTACAACAAGAGATGGAAGTTTGTTCCACTAATCAACCACACATGGGCTAAAGGCAAACTTCCGCACATCTATCCTACAACTGTCTTTCCTCGATTTGAATGTATGCCCTCTCAGGCAATTATTTTGAGCAAGAGGAAGAATCCCATCAGTATTGAGCATGCCCAAACCATCCGATGCTTTATACACCTCAATCAGATCACCTCGCAGGTGCCTAGTCTCCAGACACTGTTATTTGCAAAACTTAAGCCTTTCTTCGTAAGAGCAACCCTTTGTTCCATTCACTAATCTTGTTGCCCTTCTCTGCACTTGCTCCAGCAGCTCTACATCCTATACAGTGTGGCCTGTCCATTGCTTTATACAAGGTGATAATCACCTCCTTATCTCTGCTAGAAAAATTCCTCTATATCGTTGACAAGACACCATGAGCTACTCTTGCAGACCATCTGCACTGCTCAGAAAACCTCATATCTGCCTGCACAATTACCCCCAGGTCCTTTTCATTCTCTACCACTGTCAGTGTAGTACCACACAATTGATATGTTACTCTGGGGTTACCACTTCCTATATGCAGTACTTGACATTTCTCAATGTTTAACTTCATCTGCTCAACTTTTCTAGATCCTGTTGCAGCAGCATACTGTCATAGCAGCATAGTGTCATTAACAACCCTGCCAACCTTCGTATTGTCTGCAAACTTGTACATTAAGCCTGATATACCATCATCAGTATCATTAATAAATACAGAAAATGCCAATGGACCCAACACTGAACCTTGAGGGACTCCACTAATAATATTAGTCCATGATGAGCAGTGTCCATTGATTACCACTCTCTGTCTTCTCCCACTCAATCATCCCTTTATCCATAGCAGCAATTTGCCTCCAATGCCACACTGCTCCAATTTGTGCAGCAGTCTTCTGTGTGCAACAGTGTCTAAAGTCTTTCTAAGATCCAAATATATGACATCAAAGTTATTCCCTATTCAGTTGCTCTGTGACCACATCATAGTATCCAATCAAATTGGTCAGACAAGACTTCCCCTTAACAAAACTCATGCTGTATCTGAGCTATAACTGAAGTCTTGTCTAGATGATCCTGCAGTGCTTCTTTAACCAGTGCCCCCCATTAATTTCCCCGGAACACAAGTTAAACTAACAGGTCTGTAATTACTTGTCACCCTTTGATCTTCCTTTGTGAATTGGGGTCACATTTGCACAATCTCCAGTCCATTGGGTACCTCTCCTGAGTCCAAGGAAGCTCTCATAATTATGGCTAAGGGTTTGCTTACTCCCGTTGCTGCCTCCTTTAATATAACTGGATAGATCCCATCCACCTCAGGTGCCTTTCTTCTGTTTATCTTCAACAATTTCTCCTCCACTTTGCTCTCGGTTATTACAAAATCATCTAGATCACTGCCAGAGTTTAATTCACCTCCCTGAATAGCTCCTCATGTGTGAATGTAGATGCAGAATACTCATTTAGTTTGTTAGCTACCTGAGCAGGATCATGAACAGTTGAACCATCGATATCCAGTGGACCAATCTAATTCATCCCCTTCCTTCTAGAGTTTACATAAAAAAAGAACTCTGCTGTTTTTCTTTGCATCCTTTGCCAAAGATTTCTCGTAATCTGCCTTTGCTTGCCTAACCTCCTTTGTGACTTGGTTACAGACTAGCTTATATCTATCATAGGCTTCTATCACCCATTAATTTATATGTATCCCATGCATTTTTCAATGCATGGGATACATATAACAATATTTCTTAGTTGGTATGAAAAGCCTAGTAGCTTCCAAGATTAATTCTTTGAATGCTTCCCATTTTGAATTTGCTGTTGATAACATCATCAATTGGTCCCACCATATAGAATTTAAATACTGTCAGACCTCCGTAGTCGCCTTTACAAAAGCAAAAACTCTTCCCTTACCCCTGATGGTAGTTACCTCTTTGAGTAAATCACACTTCAGTACACTGTGATCACTGCCACCTAGTGGTTCCTTTATCTGCAGATTCTTAATGCATGAAGAATCATTACTGATAATAGTAGTAGTGTCAAATGATGCAAGAAAGCAAGGTTATATAGCATCAGCCAAAAAATAAAAAATAATAAATAAACCACAGACACACACACACACATTACACACTTCACCCATGCATACCCTCCAAGAATTTGTCTAGCCCTCCTTGAATTTATGCAAATCATACACTTCCACAACAACATATGGAAAACTTCCAACAATCGACCATCCACTAGTTGAAGGTAAACTTGTGCACTTCTATTCTGCAACCATCTTTCCTCAAATTAAATTTAGACAGTATGAACCAGAGCTGTAATGCTTAAATTTAAATTTAAGCATTTCAACTTAAAGTTATACTCCTCATATGTAGTCTCAGCAAGAGGAAGAATGCCATTCATATTCAGCTTATTCAATCTATTCAAAGCCATAAACACCTCAATCATATCACCCAGAAGGTGCTTAGTCTTGAGAAGCTGCAGTTTGCAGAAGTGAAGCCTTTCTAGATAAGAGCACCCTTTTTTTCCCTTCACCAATCTGGTTGCCCCTCTCTGCACCTGTACCAGCAGATCTACATCCTTCTTAAAGGATGTAGATCTGCTGATACAGACCTGTATACAATACTCAAGGTGTAGCCTAACCATGGCCTTGTACAAAGGGATAATCACTTCCTTATCCCTGCTAACAAAGTTTCTGTATATCATTTACCAAACCCCGTAAGCTATTCTGACAGCATGTCTGCACAGCTCGGAGAATTTCATACATTACTACATTATCCCCCCCCCCCCCAGGTCATATTCATTTTCCAGTGTAGTACCACAGAATTGATGTTACTCTGAGATTAACTGCTACCCATATCCAGTACTTGCATTTGTCAGTGTTAAACCTCAACTGCCATTTCTCAGCCAGTTGATCCAGTTTTTCTAGATATTCTTATCAGTAGTTCACCCTGATTACTGTTTTTAACCAGCCTACCAACTCAACAATATACCTTCATCAATACCTTCTTCAATATAAATATTGAAAACAACTGGCCCAGCACTGAATCCTAGGGGACTCTGATAACATTAGTCCACAAAGATCAATGCCAATTGATAACCACTCTCTGTCATTCCTTTATCCAAGCAGTAACCTGCCCTTAATGCCACATTGCTCCAGTTTATATAGCAGTTTTTTATGTGTGACATTATCAACAGCCTTTCTGAAATCCAAGTATACAATAGCAAAATTATTTTTTGCATTCAGTCCCGTGGTCTTTGCATCATAGTAATCTATCAGATTGGTTAGACAAGACTGCCCCTTAACAAATCCATGCTGCTGTATAATTGCAATGCTATCCAGATGATCCTGCATTACTTCTTTAACCAACAACTGCATTATTTTTCCTAGACAGATGTTAAGTTAACAGGTCTATAATTACTCTTGTCACCTTTTGATCCCCTTTTATGAATTGGAGATACATTCGCACACCTCCAATCCATAGGGACACCCCCTGAATCCAAGGATGCATTCATAATTATGGCTAAAGGCTTGCTTACCTCCTTTGCTGCCTCTCTTAATATTATTGGATAGATCCCATCCACCCCAGATGCCTTTATGTTCAGCTTCAATAATTCCTCCTCTTCCACTTTCATTTCAATTATCACAATGTCATTTAGCTCCCCATTAAGAGTTTGATCTTCTGGCATCTCCTTCCCTAAAGAATTTTTGAATGTGAATGTAGATGCAAAATACCTGTTCAACTTGATGTCAGTGGATCATCAGCAGTGACCTAATGTGATTCATTCCCTTTCTTCCCTTTACTGTTAATATAAGCATAAAAGTCTTTGCTGCTTTTCTTTGCATTCCTTGCAGGGACTTCTCATAATCTGCCTTAGCTTGCCTAACCTCCTTTGTGACTTGATTACAGATTCATTTATATGCATCCCATGCACTTTTCTTCTCTTCCACTTATCTCAGTAGTTCATCTGTCATCCATTTAGGGCTAATCCTTGAACAGCATTTGTTTGTTGCCTTGTAGCTTCTATGATTACCTCCCTGAGTATTATCAGTTGGTCCCACTACATAGAATTTAAAAACTGTGTGAGACCAATGTAGTCATCCTTGCAAAAGCCTTTCCCTTTACCCTTGACAGTAGTTATGTCTTTAATTAAATTCCAAATATGGTTTCTGCGACCAGGTGGGTCTTTTACCTGCAGATTCATAATGCATGTAGAATCACTGTGGGTAACCAGATCAAGAGTATTGCTTCCTCTTGTTGCCTCTCTAACATGCTGCTGTATAAAACAGTTGTCCAAGAAATCTATAAAAGCCTTGCTAGGGTGTGACCAACCCACAAATTCCAGTCAATGTCTGGAAAGTTAAAATATCCATTATAAGACATTCTGATTTACTGGCTCACTCTGTTTCTCTGTGTAGCTGTTTGGTATATTCATCAGAGTCATTAGGCCTATAACACACTCCTACTCTCAGTTTTGTTTTCCTAGAACTGACTAAATATTGCACTCGTCACCCATGTCGATTGAATTATCATTATTATTAGCCATATGCTGCAAGGAAGCCTGAGGCTTATTCTGCACCAGCCAAAGAAAAATTCCCGAGTTACCCTGAGAGAGAGAGAGAGAGAGAGAGAGAGAGAGAGAGAGCAGAAAGGAATCACCAAGAAAGAGAAGAATGATGATATCCAGCTCAGGACCCTGGGTTTGCCAAGCCCATACTCACCAGATGTAAGCACAGCCTTAGATTTAATATGCTTTTTAACTAAGTGCATAACCTCTCCACCCCTTCTGTCATGTCTGTCCTTCCTGCATACATTGATATTTAGATTTATTGGCAGATAGTGATCATGCAAGTGTTAGTTTGAAGATGAAGAAAGATGGGGAAAACCCAGAGATAAAAGCATGGGTTTTAATTTCAGAAAATTAGGCTATGACAGTTTAAAGTGCTGCATGGCATATATCAATTGGACAGATGGCAGAGGAAGTGCAAATACCTTATAATTATGGAATACCTTTAAAGCAATAAACACAGAAGTCATGAATGCATATATACTATTAAGAAAATATAGTGTGAGAAGGATGCTGAGATGAATGAATATGGAGCTGGCCAATCTAATAGGATAGCATGGGAGAGATGAAAAGTACTGAAGCCTACAACAGTTACAAGCTGATTTGTAATAGTACCAGATAAGGTTAGGGAGGCAAAGGCTGAGTTCAGATCTGAGAAAGCAATGTGTAAGAGAGCAAAGAATCTAGACAAGGAGATTTTCTTGTATGTTGAATACAATGATGAAGAAAACAATGGACCCTCATGTACTTGGGTGTGGGGAAAGTCTTAGATAACCCAGCGGATGTTGCTGATGACCTGAATAGGTATTTCGCATCATTCCTTACTGATGAAAGACCCTTCATACCAAGGAGAGGCTATGCGAGTAATGCTGAGACATATGAAATTAGTGATTTTGAAATTACAGATGACTGTTCATTAGAAAAACGTTTGAGCCTAAAGGCAAGTAAGGCTCCTGAAGTTGATGGCATATACCTGTAATTTTGAGGGATGTAGTCGGAGACTGTATTGAACCATTATGGTTAATTATGAGGGCATCATTGGACTCAGTAGAGATTCTTTTGGATTGGAGAAGTACCAATGTATTGCCAATACTTAAAGGCAGTTCTAAGAGTGAAGTCTGTAACTACAGATTGCATTAATCTGACTTCAGTAGTAGGGGAAAATCTTGAGTCGTTAATGATCACTGCCAAGCAGCATTTATTCATGTTGACTTGAACGGGCTTTAAGAATAGTCAGAAAAGGAACAGCTATGTTTTAATGCAACAAAATGCAAGATCTTGTGCACTTGGATAATAGCAACCCCAAAATAACTTTTATGCTTGCTGGGGTGATTAAAAAGCAGCAGAAGGAAAGGGATTTGTGGGTTTGCAGTATGGGTGGAGGTGAAACTCTCTGTGCAGTTCAGAAAGGTGACATGAGAGGTCTTACAGTGTCCTGCTGATGCTTTATTGATTTGTTTATAGAGTTAGGGAAGTCATAATCCCACATTACAAGGCAATTGTAAGACTGCATTTGGAATACTATGCCTAAATCTGTAAGCTGCACCTAGAAAAAAAGACAGTGAGCTTCTTGAAAGTGTCCAAAGATGGGCGTGTCACATGATGAGATTGACAAAAGAGCAACTATACAAGGGAAAGACTTTGATTATGTGGGCTACAGAGTTTGGCAACCAAGCACTTTAGAGGAGACTTCATTGAGGTTTACAAGGCTCTGAGTGGGATTAGTAAAATGAATGAAGGCAGAATTTTCACTTTATAAATAATTCAAGAACTAGGAGTCATAAATTCAAATTACAGAGAAAAAGTTTTAGACTAGGAAGTTGTTGGAAATTTTCTTTTAGCCAGCAAATTGTTGAATACTGTTACAAGTTGTCTCCACAGATAATTTGAGGGTGACAGTTTAAATTTATATTTTTCAATATACTATTAATTTGTAGTTTTCTTTATACTTTTTTTTTTTTTTTTGGCTAATGCAGCAAAAGCCTGTGGTTTCTTTGCACCAAATGACTAATATTAACTGTGTACTTCCAGTCACTGGAGAAGTCAACAAGACTGTTCATAAAAACTTTGCCCCCTGCTACTATACTTCTCTTCTATTACCCATTTTCCTTTTCATAAAATACCTGAATACTTTGTATTTTTTACTTTCTCTTCTCTCTTCTATTTCAGGGGATGTCTATTTCTTCTTCCCCTTATCTTCTATCCAACTTCCCTTCCCTTCCCTTCCCTTCCAGTTCCCATACTTCTCATTCTTATATCCACTTCCTTTCCCTAAACACCTTGGGGCTCCCAGGCTTGCCTGATAGCCCCAGTAAGGGTTTCAGTTTAAAAGCAGTCCCTGGTGCGTCTCCTCATGGCCAAGGTTGGGAGTCAGAGAGCAGGGAACTAGGTGTCCCTGGCTGCTAAGTTGCCAGGTGCTGACACTTAACACAACAACATGCTTACTTACACACCTACATATATACACTTGCCGGCCTTTTGCCTTTTCAGATGCTACTGCAGTATATAGGGGGAACCCTGGAGACCACAATTAAAACAAACACACCTTGACCTTTTTCATAAAAACTACATTTTAATGAATTAAGTATCATGAAAAAGTATCATCTTCAAAGTTCAGTCTTTTCATATGTTAGCTATCTCACACAATTCATTAAGATGATTATCTTCAATAAGCAATTTTTTAAGTGTGCTATCAAAATAACAATGGGGCTAGTGATTTTCAAGATGTAATCATATGATTCAGATGAAGCAATGTTCAAATTAAATTCTTAATTGAATTGTTACATCTATGTTTATTGGTCTAGTGACAATCCCCACCACACTACAAAAAGATGTTAACCTACCAGAGATCAGTGTGGATGGTGCTTTTCTTTCACAGGGGTAATGGCAGGGCCAGCTGGAAGTACAGGCAAACCAGGCACTGTGGGCCCCCAAGAGGGTGCCTGGAAGGACAATATTATAATGATTATTATTATTATTATTATTATTATTATTAGCCATATGGTACAAGGAGGCCTGAGGCTTATGCTGCACCAGCCAAAAAAAAAAAAAAATCCTGAGTTACCTGCTGAGAAAGAAAGAAGAGAGAGGAGGAGAGAGAGAGAGAGAGAGAGAGAGAGAGAGAGAGAGAGAGAGAGAGAGAGAGAGAGAGAGAGAGAGAGAAGTACAAAGGAATCACCAAGAAAGAGAAGAATGATGATATCCAGCTCAGGACCCTGGGTTTGCCAAGCCCATACAGCTGTGTTTACTGGGCTATTGACAATTCCCACTTCACTCTACAGAAAGATGTTAACCTGTCAAAGATCAGTGTGTGTGTGTGTGTGTGTGTGTGTGTGGGTGGGTGGTGCTTTTCTCTCATGGATAACTAGTTCCCACAATAAAAAATATGTTTCTGGATACATTGCTGTACTTTCAACAGGATGTCCATATTTTCACTCTGTTATCAGTGATTGTGGGTATAGTGAATTTCCTGAACATTGGCTAGGTTGCAAGTCTTCAGACCTTACTTCCCTAGACATTTTTACATGAAGATACCTGAAAAATTTGTGTGCAATGGCAGGAAGCAGGCAAAATTACAGCTGACTTGAGCACCACCATGTGTTGGACTATTCAGAAGCAATGCTATTCATGTGTACATGTGGTTGTGATTTACACGGTCTTATTTTACGCGATTTTGAAATAATGTGCCCTTATAATATGAATAATAAATAAATCTCATTATATGTGCAAAAATTAAGTTAATGTACTTTATGTTCATGCAAGGTCAAAAGAAACACAAAACTGACCACTAACCCAAGAAATCAAAAGATTGCATTGAGTGAAGTTCTAGATTTATGAAGGGACATATGAAAAGTTTGTGGCCTGAGTATGAAGAGTTAATGGCAGGAGCGGCCTGAGGTATAGGTGACCAGGCAGCCACCTAGGACGGCGAGGCACTGGGGTTGCTGAGACCTGGATGGACAATATATCACTATTTACATTTTCTTTTTCTTGTATATATCTTAACAGTTACAAAGTCTTGATTAGAGTAAACACAAAGTATGGCTTTTCTCTTGTGAATGAAGTTTTTGCCACTGGAGCATGAAAAATGAGATTTGGAGGGCAGAAAGGTATAAAAAATTAGATTTGGCTTTGTTGTCACTTAATAAAGACGAATTCAAAGTATTTCAATGCTGAAAGGTCACAGTCCTTAAACCTGAGTGCAATGAAACCTATCCAAAGGATGTTCCTTATTGTGGATCAAAACAACCTTATCTGACTACTTCTATAAGTTTTGCAGCAAAGATGGATTTTTACATCACTAATCAATATCAAAGAGCACAATTTAAAATTTTTGCCTAAGGTGCCAAGAAAGCTTGAGCCGGCCCTGGGTAATGGTACCATATTAAAAATTTCTGTACTTGAACATATGACACTTCAAATTGTAACCTACAGAGTTTCATGTAGTTTCAATAACATCTTTTTTTTTTTTTTTTTTTCTTTTTTTTTTTTTTTATAACAGGTCCTGAAATCAATAAAGCTGTGTGGATGAGGAAAGATGGACAAAATCAGTCACCATGCAGTCATCCAATATTTTGGAAAAAAGGAACTAATGCAAAAGGCAATTTATGAGGTATGGATACAACACTGGGGGAGGATGCCATTTCCCATTCCATGGTTAAGAAATGGGCAGCAGAATTTAAACAAGGGAGGGAGAGCCTGAAAGATGACCCACACTATGGAAAACTTGCAACATTCATCAATATAGAAGTTGTTGACATTGTGCATGATCTGGTGATGAGTGATAGTTAGGTACATTGCCAGTGTTTTGGGCATCTCATCTGAATGTGTGTTCAGATGAGATGCCCAAGACACTGGTAATATAACATAATAATAAAGGTTCTAGCTATGAAACAGGTGTCGGCATGATGGGTCCCAAAGTAGTTGACAGCAGATTAAAAAATGCCCTAGAGTTGTCAAGTTAAGTGAAAATGTACATTGTTTTCAAGCAGACCCTGCAGATTTCCTTGCAAGGTTTGTGACCATGGATGAGACATGGGGTCATCACTTTCAGCAGAGAGGGAAAGGAGCATTCCAAACAATAAAAACACAGCTCTTTTCCCCCTTCAAAGAAAGCCAAGTCGACTCCTGCTGACAAGATGATGGCATCAGTTTATTGGAATGCTGATGGAGCATTGCTAGTGAATTACCTTCAGAAATGCCAGTCACTCACAGGGGCATATTACACAGACCCTATAAGGCATTTGCATGAAAACATCAAAGACAAACAATGAGGGGAAAACTCGACAAAGGGATCTTCTTTCACCAGGATTATGTGCCTGCTCACAGGCCATGGCTGAACTTCATGAGTGCAGCTTTGAAATCTTGGACCATCTCCCGTATTCACCAGATCTAGCCATTGGACTTTCACCTATTTTCTAATTTGAAAAAATACCTGACTGGCTTCCATTTTCCCACCAACAGTGATTACTGCAGTGGATACAATCCTGGAGGCCCAAAAGAAAGCTTTATTTACAGCTGGAATCAGTGGAATCAGTGCATTGCAGTATTGATAGCAAATGTGTATTGACTCCGAAGGGGACTCTTTTGAACAAGTAACATGTTACCAGACTCCTCAAATAAACCCTTCATACTCAGGCCATGAACTTTTCAAACACCCCTCATAAGATAAAAGTTCAATGCTATATGTTTTATTATTATTTTTTTTTTAATTTCTTTTTTTATGATCACATGTTAATTTACAGGGATTTAAAGGTTATCTGTATTTTTTATTGCACTATACACTTTCAGTTGAATGTTTTATTGAAAATAGTCATTTTGTATACTGTACATAATTTTTCGTTACAAATTTCATTTCATCTTATTTCTGTTAATTATAAAAAAAATTCTATTAATTTTAATTTATCTGCATAAAATAAGGCAAAATATTGTTATGTTGGTGACTGTTGGTGACACATCTCCATGAATTTTAATGTATTTCTGTGGGATAATAGGTCTTAATATGATAAATCTTTGTTTACGTGTGTTTTACAGGAATGCAACCCACCATAAATCACAAATACCCTGTACATGTAGTGGCAGATATTTTGAACAGTTAACACAACTAATGCATTCATTTCTATGTATCCAATATGTTTGTTAAACCCCTTTTTTTTTGGTTCATGTTTACTTAGTATACTTTCTGAGATACTGCATAAAACATTTATATGTGGGTTCTGGCTTGCTCTGTATTTTATATGATAGCCACATAGCATTTGGATTATCTAGAATTTATCCTGGTCTTTGGTGAAACAATTTTTGCATATCTGCATTTTCATGAATAGTATTAGCTAGTAGCAAATGATGCAAGAAAGTAAGCTTATACAGCATCGGCAAGAAAAAAAAAAACTTTCCACATCACCTGTTCTGATCCCTCCAACAATTGGGAAGTAAGCAAACTCTTATCCATAATTATGAGAATATCCTTAGATTCAAGAGAGGTCCCCATGAACTGGAGATGTGCTAATGTATCCCGAATTCACAAAGGGAGTTCAAAAGGTGACATAAATAATTATAGATCTGTTAGTTTAACTTCTGTTTTGGGAAAAATAATGTACTCATTAGTTAAAGAAGTGTTGCAGGATCATCTAGAATAATGCAGTAATAGTTCAGACACAGTTTGGTTTGTTAAGGGGAGATCTTGTCTGACCAATTTGATTGGATACTACGATGTGGTCACAAAGGAACCTATTGCAAAAAATAATTTTGATATCATATACTTGGATTTAATTAAAATAATTTAATTAAGTAAATAAAAATTTCAGACTCAAGCAGAAATGAAAATTTTGGTCTTAATAAAAGCAAGTATGAATTTTTATGTGAGTATATATGAGTTTTAAATGTAATTAGTATTCAAAGTTTGTAAATATTCTCTCAGAAAAAATAAATAATTCAAATTTCTTATCCCCCCTCCACTTTTAGGTGCTTTGTTTACATCTGAAGCGTTTTCGATGGAGCAACTACTTTAGGACAAAACTGGATAATTATGTAGATTTTCCTGTTAAAGGACTTGATATGAGCAAATTTATGCTTGCAAATATGGTAAAGTATTTGAATTACAGGAAAATATTCTTAAAAAATATACTTTTTATGAATTTGTAATAACTATTATTATTATAAACACAGTATAAAACCCTTCTGTGTACAAGGGGCATTCAATAAATTATCTACCTACACAACCCTAGGGGCTCACATCTGGTGAGTATGGGCTTGGTACACCAGGATCCTCCTGAGCTGGATATAATCATTCTTCTTTTTTGGTGATTCTCTCTCTCTCTCTCTCTCTCTCTCTCTCTCTCTCTCTCTCTCTCTCTCTCTCTCTCTCTGTACTCATTTTTTTGGCTGATGCAGCATAAGCCTCAGGCTTCCTTGTACCACATGGCTAATAATAATAATATCCCAACTTGAATCATACTAATTTTGATCCCACTGTGTTTTTAAGTTGTGCTGCTCTAACCTATATTAAATTATGGATTTGCTGAAATTGGAGCATCATTCAGTCATCAGGTTTCTCACAAAAGAAGAAAATGGGCCAAAGGCTGTTCACGAAAGGATGGTGGCTGTGTATGGCAACAATGCACTTTCAGAGTACTGGATGAAATTGTTGTCAAAACAATTCAAGTGGGGGTAGAGAGTCCATCGAAGATGATCCATGTCCAGAAAGTTCTGTGACAGTGACCACTCCAGAAATGTGCCAAGCTGTGGAAGCCCTTGTGCTGAATGACAGACATTTAAAGGTATCCCAAATCTCTCAGGGATGTAACATATCTGAGGAAGCCGTTATGACCATCCTCCATGAACATTTGGGAACTAAGGTCGTAGCCGAGTAGGCAGGAGCGGGAGTGGGAGTGCAGTAGCACACGCTCTTTGAGTAGACCGGGGTTCAAGCCCCTGCCTGCTAAATACGGTCGATCTGCCAACCCGCACTGGACCAGCATGGTAGATTATGGTCCATTTCCCTCAACATGAATTGTCAAGGAGGCTTCCATCCTGCAGTGGGTTGATAATGGCTGCACTTTACTTTTTTAAGGTCAGTGCAAGGTTGGTCCCAAGATTTCTGACCCCTGTGCAGAAGCAATTCAGAATACGGTGTTGTGAGGAGAATTTAGAGCTTTATGGATGGAAGAGAACTTTCATCTCCAGAATTGTTACAGATGATGAAACATGGGTTCATCACTGGAATCCTGTGACCAAGCAAGAGTCAATGCAATGGAAACACAAGGATTCTTCCCCACCCAAAAAATTTCAGACACAACATTTAGCTGGCAAGGTTATGGTCACTATTTTTTGAGATGCTGAGGGAATTTTGTACAGTCCCTTCTTGTAACACAAACAGATAGCCACTATGGAGTCATATGTGCATCCCTACTGTACAACCTAAGGGATGTCATAAAGCAGCGGTTCCCAACCTTTTTTGACTTGCAAACCCCTTTCAATGTAATATTTTTTTATCACAAACCACTAGGTCTACATTCTCTGAAATCGTATACTTCCAGTACAACATTTTTATAAGTGATATTGCAGATTATGAAGTTCTCTGAGCAGTGCAGATGGGCTGCAAGAGTAGCTCATGGTGTCTTATCAATGATATACAGGAATTTTTCTAGCAGGGATAGGGAGGTGATTATTCCCTTGTATAAGGCAATGGTCAGGCCGCACCTTGAGTACTGTATACAGGTCTGGAGGCCTCATTTCAAGAAGGATGTATAGCTGCTGGAACGAGTACAGAGAAGGGCAACAAGGTTAGTGAACGGAACAAAGGGTTGCTCTTACGAAGAAAGGCTTAAGTTTTGCAAATTACAGTGTCTGGAGACTAGGTACCGGCGAGGTGATCTAATAGAGGTGTACAAAGCCTTGAATAGTTTGAAAATGCTCAATGCTGATGGGATACTGCCTCTTGCTCAGAATAATCACCTGAGAGGGCATAAATTCAAATTGAGGAAAGACAGATGTAGGATAGATGTACGGAAATTTGCCTTTAGCCAGCGGGTAGTTGGTTGGTGGAACAGACTTCCATCCCTTGTTGTGGAAGTTGATAGCCTAAATAAATTTAAGTCTCAGCTGGACAGGTATTTTGAACCAACGGAGGGGTGAAGTGGAAGTGGTTTTTTTTTTTTTTTTTGGCTGATGCTGCATAAGCTTGCTTTCTTGCATCATATGCCTCTACTAATGCTAATGCTGAAATTATCTCCCCCCTCACCAGATTTTCGAAATTCAAAGTAAACAATACCTCCCAAACCTTTGAAAAAATAAATTCTATTACAATAACCAATAATGACATCCTAGCTTCTTTTGACGTAGTCTCATTGTATACGTACGTAGCACACGCTTCTTGATTAGACCAGGGTTCGAGCCCGTCACCACCAAATACAAAGGATGCGGAAAGGTCAGGAAATGACCACCACATATCCACGGAGCTATATGGCCTTAGTTGCTAATGCTCCTAAAAACCAAATAACAAACAATAACAACATCGTTGTACACTAATGTACATTTGCCGTCAACATTACAAATCTTACGTAATTTCTTAACAGAGGACAAAACCTTATCCAATCACACTTCCCTCTCAATTAATAGCATACTGGAGCTCACAACCTTTCTATTAGATGCCAGATACTTCTGATTTCTTAATCAGATTTACCAGCAAACCCACCACCAAATACGGAGGATGCGGAAAGGTCAGGGAATGACCACCGCATATCCCGGAGCAATATGGCCTTAGTTGCTAATGCTCCTAAAAACCAAATAACAAACAAACAAACCAGCAAACCTATGGCCTACCTATGGGATTAGAGATCCCAGCCCCCCCCCATCTGAAATTTACCTAGCCTCCATAGAAAATCATATATTACAACCATGCCCCCCAGATATTAAATTATTTATACGATACGCTGATGATGTCCTCTTAAAAGGGCACAAATCCGTAATAATAATCTTTTCGTTAAATTTAATTCCATGCATAATAGATTAAAATATACCCTGGAATTTAGAAGAAAATGGATAAATTAATTTTCTAAACCTCACTATATACAGAAGCGATACAAAACTAGGAACAAGAATTTTTAGAAAAAAACTCACACGGGCAAATACTTACACTTTGAATCGCATCATCCCCTTAACACAAAAAAAGCGGTCCTTTATAATCAAATTTACAATGCTATAAAATACAGTTCCACACATTACAACCTTAATAATGAACTTCAATATCTTACAAGTAAATTCATATTTAGGAAATATCTTATTCAATTAATCAAACAAACTATTATCACAGTCCAAAATAATATTAACAACCCACCCAAACACATTTCCAATAATAATTCACGTATTATCCTCCCTTACCATAGTAATTTTGCCAATCAATTCCGCCATTTATTCAAAGATACCGATATCACTCTTACATTCTCATTTTATAATAAACTAGGTTCATTATTCAACTCATATAAAGACACACACAATTACCACATTAGTGACATGAATATTGTCTACTTAATAAAATGTCAACATAACTG
Source organism: Mastigoproctus giganteus (assembly GCF_048544385.1). Lineage (NCBI taxonomy): Eukaryota > Metazoa > Arthropoda > Arachnida > Uropygi > Thelyphonidae > Mastigoproctus > Mastigoproctus giganteus. The sequence continues at coordinate 115,610,714 of NC_143583.1, read as the reverse complement.
TAATGCTTGCTACATTGGTAGCACCGCCACAAAATACGGTTCCATCAAAACATCAAACACACGTGCGTACTACCACTACAATAGCTTTAGGATGGGACAGTCCAATGCCGAATTAGCAACACATGTTCAATCCTACAACCACACCCCCTTAGTAGATTCAGCCATTCCTATTATCAAATTAAAATCCAGTTTTAAAATTTTCCAATATGAAGCCCTAGTTATAGAATGGTTTTGCTGCCATTCCACTCTCCAAGTATTAAATTCCAAACTACCCTATAACATAGCACCGGTCTGGAATCTCATGTACCTGAGATTCCCACGTGTATCTAGGAGCATCCCGGGAACTTAGTCTTCTTAAATACACGCGTTCACTCTCATTCTACCATTGCCAACTGAAGATGTGTAAAATGGAAGCCACTTGTTATGGCTATTGGCCTTCTGTTTTCAACCATATAACTTCAACTGTTCCAATTTCAACATTGACAACCAAGGACGAAGACGTGCACTTCTACTTCCTTGCGCATATTTTAATTGTGTTTTTATCCTAACTTATTCACGCTAACTTAAATTTAAAATTATCATCCATTTTATTCTAACATCAATGGAGATTATAAAAAGATGAGTACCATAATAAATTAAATTAAGCTACATTATTATATTGTGTAAGTACCTATACATAACAATGGTCTTTGAGAATTAAAAAAAAAATTAGTGTGGAAAACATTTATTTAACAGATATGCTGTAAGATAGTGAACAAATTATAAGGAATTTTGGGAGATATGATTTCTTTCATTGGCAATTTTTTAGTTTTACAAAATTGTTCTACAAACTATTTTGTAGTTTTTATATTTAATACTTTATATTTAATTTTATTTAACTTTATTGTTTATTATTAGTTATATTTTGTAGTTTACAAAAATATACCTATGAAAATAAGGGCAGATGCCATTACATAATTTTACAAGGAAATGGGACTTATCTGCACATTCCAAAAAGAAAAAGAAAAAAACGTTCAGATGCTTATACTTTTCTTCTCATTGCCAAAAAAAGTGCCCATCATGTAATTCCACCTTGAACTTTTTCAAATTCTCTACCCAAGACACCTTGGGTGGGGGGGGGGGATTTGTTCTGATCAGCACATTGCCCAAACATAAACTTCTTGAGATCCAGCCTTCACTTATTCTCTAAGATTTCATATTTTGGTGCCATAGTTGTTTCTCCTATCACCTTTGTTCGTTTTACTGATACGCTTCAAAGCATTATATATCTTAGTTGGGTCTTCCCTAAGATGTCTAATTGTATACTTTGCAGTCTGTACCTTCTAAACTGTTCTTCATTTAGATATTGATTAGCACCCCTCACCAATCTGGTTGTTTTTCTTTGAACCCTCCTAGAAGCTGTCTTTTTTTAGTTATGGCTTCAAGACCAGTATACAGTATTTAGCATGCAGTCACACATCATTGTTTTATGTAGAGAAATAATGATGTCCTTCTCCCTACTAATAAAATCCTGATAAATCATTGATAGTACACTGCATACTTTCCTGGCCACCTGTTTACACTTCAGGCTAAATTTCATGTCAAATTTTGTCATTAACTTCTGTCTTTTCTGTCCTGAACCATCTTTAACCCTCCCTCTCCTCCCCTCAAGTCTGAGTCATTCCCAAGTTTCAGCATCCCCATCCAGTGTACAATTAATTTTCTAATATTCAATTAATACAATTAATTAATTTAATATTCTAATTTAAAATTAGAATATTCAACTTTATACACCATCTTTTAGACCATATTTTAATCAGAATTTATCATTTTTAAGGAGCATGGCCTAGTTCTGGCTATGCTGGTGTTAACAACACTCCAAGCCTTAAAATCTTCAGCAAACTTTGACAACCTCCCCCCCCATACTCCTACATAAATATCAGTGAAAATTATAAAGGGGGGGGGGACACAGATCTCTCAGGATTTCCACTTGCTAATGCTGCCTGCTCTAAAGCATACTCGTTTATGACTACTTTCTGTTGCAGTCATAAAAACAGTTGTTGATTTCAGTTCACTCGAAAAGAAGTTGTTAAGTCATAAATTAGAGCATATTTAAAGTACAGTAGACTCTCGATTTTCCAAGGTAGATGGTAAAATAAAAATCCCGATTAATCCAAAAATACAGCTATTCCCCAATTTATATGTTCCAGGACTTCTTACGATTAATTTTAATAGTCGAGTTTTACGTAACTCAGGAATGACTAATAAAATATTGCTCCTATATCCGTGATATACCAAAATTACAAAAACCACATAATTCTTCGGAAGAATGAAGAAAAATAGTTATATATTTTTAATTAGTTCAATTAAAAACTATCTGGGGACAGCAGTGAAGTTGCTGGAATGGCACGTAAAAAAAAAGAAAACATTAAAGGAAGAAATTGTCAGTAAAAACTGATATATATGTTTTGTAGCCTTGGTTATCATAGTTGACTTCATTGGTGCCGATCTCTTCACCACTTCTGGTATTCCCCTTTATTATTGTGTTCACCGTTGCCACTGGCAAATCTGGATTCCGTGCGATACTTGTTAATGTTTGGCCATTTTCATACATCCTTATTATTTAAATTGTCTGATGCAACTCTTTCGCTTTCCTTTTCTTGATAAATTTACTAGTATCACTGGCACTTATTCTCTTAGTCGGCACCATGATAACAGTCAAAAGGAAATTTTCTGAAAAGAACTTCACCGGGTTAAAGCAAAAACTCACTATTATCATCCCACGCGAACTCACATTTTACTAAAACACATTTCTGGAGGTCGCTACCATAAAACAATTTGCACTTCCCGGGTTATTGGGCCTATTAGTGCAATTCATTATAAATGGATAGTAAACTCGATCGTATTGCATTTGCGTTAATACCGATAGCTGGAATTTTGTGGGATTTTACGTTATTATAGTGAAATGTGTGTCCCCTTCACTGAATTCTTCAGTCATATAACAAAAAACCTAAATAAATTTTAAGGATCTTATCTTTTTTCCTGTTTTTAAGCTTGTTACTCCATATCTCGCTTGTGCAATTTGTGTGTGCCGAGATCATCGGTATTGATTGTTTATTATCATTATTCTATTTTAAATTTTACAATCGTATAAAGAAAAAAAAATTTCAGTGAAAAAAATTAACGTAAGTTCGAAGTTACATAAGTCAGGGACTTACTATATACAAAAATGTTCAGCAACCTACGTAAAAAATATGACGATAGATAAAAAAACTTACCACGCACTACTGCACTACTTGCGTGTCCAATATGATGCTTCCCTTTATTTTTTTTGATGTTGATTTTAAATCTAATAGCTTCCTTTTATTTTTTACGATGTCGCGTATATGCTGCACCATATTCAAACTTTTGAATAATTTCAAGTTTTTTTTTTTTAATTGAAAGCGCAATAAAATTTTTTCCCTTTCTGGTGCGATGGAACACAATTGAAGGGATACACTAAAACAAACTAACTAAACATTTGTTCTCTTTTTTTTATTTTATTTTTATTTTTTTAGCATCTGGTGTGAAGACAATGGGGTTGAAAGATAATAATCTCCCAATGACGACTTTATAACGCCCTTTTTGTCGCTTATTTACAACTTGCAAAACATCTATTTATACCTATTCTAGTTATTATTTGAATTTTATGATTTCTGGTTGATTTTTTTTTTTTTTTATTTTTGAGTCTTGAAGTGTCCCGGTTAAAACGATCCTGGTAATTCAAGAGTCTGCTGTATTTACAAAAAAAATGTATTTATTTAAAATCTTTAAATAAACACTTTATTGTTTGAGCAGTTTAGGAAAAGCATATTTCAGTGAATATTAAGAACCCTGGAGGCTTACATCTGGTGAGTATGGGCTTGGCACACCCAGGGTCCTGAGCTGGATATCATCATTCTTCTCCTTCTTGGTGATTCCCTTCTATTTCTCTCTCTCTCTCTCTCTCTTTGCTGATCTGAAATGACTTCAAAACTTTTTGCCACCTCACACAAACACAATATAACCAACCACATAGCTGCAATTTGTGCTAGGTAATGAGGCTTACTGATTGAGCAATAGCACTAAAGGAGAAAAATGTGCGATTTTAAAAAATTCTGGAATACATTTTTTTCACTTTCTTAAAAATTCAACTACAATTTTTACCAGTCATTTTATGACAATTGTATAGTAATTATTTAGCAAACGTAGGTTAACTTGTTTAAGAGGAATTTATAGATCCTTATTTCTTCCATATTTGTTATTAATTAGATAAGCAACAATTGCATGGCTGAGGTTTTTCCCTTTTTGTCTGTTTTTTTTTAGCATGAAACTCGAGGAACCTCGGGTGGAAGTACATTGTATGATCTTGCTGCTGTGATAGTTCACCATGGCTCAGGGTAAGTTCAGTTGATGGAGTATCTCTCTCTCTCTCTCTCTCTCTCTCTCTCTCTCTCTCTCTCTCTCTCTGTGTGTGTGTGTGTGTGTGTGTGTGTGTGTGTGTGTGTGTGTGTGTGTGTGTGTGTGTGTGTGTGTGTGTGTGTGTGTGTGTGTGTGTGTGTGTGCGCGCGCGCAGAGAAAAAATAATGATGTTATGCCACTGTTTATTCATATGAACATGAGCTTCTTTAAGATTGTCAAATGATGTTAGGCAAAGTAAAATATTTATAACCTACTGCATTTTCTAATGTTATCCTTTAGAAATTTGAAATACTGATGTTTTGGAGGAGTGGTTGAGTATATTGGAAAAGAAGTGTTTTACTGAATTTATCTACCTGTCAGTGACTGAGTAACTTTAAATGGGATTTTAAGGCATTTTAAATGGGCTGAGTTAGTTATATTTAAGTGAGTGGAGATGCAGAGTTTTTTACAGTATTTTCTCCGGCATTTTTTCATCCTGCAAACAGATGAACTTACTCTAGACACACACTTGTGGCATGTAAAGCATTTGAATGTGCATTGGAGGGTTCAGTAAGATTAAAATAATAAAATAAAATTTTAAATTATTTATTAATTATTTATTTACTTAAATTAATAATAAAAACAAAATAATTTTAAAATAAAATAAGATTTCAAATCTTATTGAACTCCCCCATGTGGGGGTCAAATCTTATTGGAGACTACAGGAATTATTAAAGGTCTCTCTTCAGTTGGACCAGTACTTGACCATCACAAGTGAAGGAAATGGGGTTTTAACCTAATGAGTTGTCCTTGATATTTCAAACTACACACACACACACAAGGCTTGGCAAAAAAAAAAAAAAAGAAATAAGATGGAATGTTTATGTTTAGTAATAATTATGTCATATATCTCAAATGGATTTACCAGCTGTTAGAATCAATGCTTGTATGTTTGAATCAGGTGAATAGTGTTTGTGTCACACCTGTTTTGTGTACGATGCATTTTATTGCTTTTGGTAGAAAATATGTGGTCAAAATTATAGCAACACATTAACATCAAATTTTTAGCTAAATTCCAACAGAACTACCTTGAAAAATGTTTATGGTGACAAAACAATGTCTTGCACATGATACGTGAGTGGCATAAAATATTTCTGAATGGCCGAGAAGATGTGCATAATGACCTCAAATTTGCTTGATCCAAAACCACAAAATTGGTGAACACATTGAAAGAGTTCAAAATTTAGCATGCAGTGGTCAAGTGAGAATTATTTCTTCCTTTTTTCTCTTTTATTTTTACTTGACTACTGCATGCAGTAGTCAAGTAAAGATGTGCTTTGGGTTATAAAATTCTTCCACAAAAGCAAAGCCAAGAGGAATATTGCATTATGTTCAAGAATGTTTTTATAGCCTTCCTTTCTTAAAATTAATTCAATTCTGACGTCACCCACTCCAGAAAAGTAGAAGCAACCCCACATCGTGATGGAACCTTTGCTTGACCATAGGCACCATTTTTCCTTCAGTTGATCATCTCACATAAACACTACACTTGGATCCAAAAATTTGAAATTTGTATCCATCCTTTCACAGTGTTTTTTTTCCATTCTTCAATTATTCAATTTTGTTAGCTGTTAGCCCAAGTCAATCTTCTTTAATTCGTTTCTTTCAATTTTCCAGTTTTAATAAAGGGTTTTCAGACCACTACACAACCATGAAGTCCTGCTTGTTTAAGACAAAGTTTTACAGTAGATGTAGACACAGGAGTTTCTCTGTTCCTATTGAACTTGACTCTGATTTCACGTGCAGTAAGTTGTTGATTGCATATAGCAACACACAGTCATCCTAATCGTGGTTTGTGTTTTAAGCTGCCAGTCTCTTTGGTAATTTGTACTCCTTTAAATAAAACACCTAGTCTTTTGCTAATACTTTTCATGGAATAACTTTCTTTATACAAAGTTATTATAGCACTTCTTTTTTCAACACTCATTTCCTTATTCCTTACCATGTTTAACAAAAAAAAACACACAACTTACACCAAACACCCTTTCTGAATAATGGGTGTTCACTTTTATAAGTTACAGCTCAATTTATATTATTGCAAAATTTCTAGAATCATCTACACCATTTCACCACATTCAGGAGTCTTCTGCACCTTTCTGGAATATTTTCAAATATAAGTTTTTTGATTTTTATACATAATAGAAAATTTTAATTGGTAAGCAATTTGTTCCTAATTTAATAATGCCTTTGAAAATTAAGGAAAGTTAAATTTGATTCCAAACTTTTTGGCAAGAGTGTATATATATATATATATCCCATTACCAAATCTGAAATCATTCAATCAGTTTTTCAGCTAATCAGATGAACTTACTCAAAGTTAGTTAACTAATTTTTAGATAGAAATCCAATGCAATATTTCAACAAGTCTATTGGTGAAAAAATAAAAAGTAACCAACATTCATTTCTTATTTATTTTTTATTTTATCTTCTGAATATGTCCAGATATCTTTTGTTAGTTTTAGAATAGGATAAGAAAATTTTCTGAATTATTCACAATTTGTTAGTCATGTGTTGATGAAATAGATGGTTTTTAATTACACTGGACAATATGGTTTTTACCTCCACTAATATATCAACTGTTTGCAGTCAATTATTTTGTATAGATTTTGAAAATAATTCTTAAAATTATGCATCACATCACAATTTCTACATGTACAGGTTTTTGTGTTAACCCATAAAACATATCTTACTACAATTTAAGGAAGAGGTATGAGACTGATCTGTTTTATTACCTGCAACCATAACGTTTGCATGTGCTCATAGCTGGTAGTAATGTTGGGTTAACATGTTCAAACTCATAAAAGCTTCATAAAAACTCGTAGGAAAAAAATCTACAGTAGTACTAAATGTGCATATTCTTTGTACTTTGGTTGTAAGAGTGGTGATTAGGACAAAACTTGGCTCCACTTATGGCTGTATGTATTACTGGCACTACAAATCTGAGAATGTGGCTAACTGAGAAAATTAAAAAAGTGCACCATTTGTTGTTCCTATGCTGTGGCAAGAACCACAACCACACTGATTGCTATTTCTGCATGACAGGATTATCAGGGAAGATCCAGAAAAAAACAAGTGCATCATCAAATATGCAATAAGATCCTGTTCCTGTTCTATATAATGAATATCTTATCCCTAAAATCATGAAATGAAGGAAGGAGTGATGAATATAGCAAGGAATCTTGTTTGCACACTTAGCAGCAGCATTAGTAGAGGCATATGATAAAAGAAAGCAAGTTATACAGCATCAGTAAAAAAAAAAAAAAAAAAAAAACCTTTCCATTTGCTCCAAAAGTTTGTGCACTTCTTCCTTGAATCTATTTAAGCTATCAGCTTCCACAATGACAGATGGAAGTTTTTTCAAGCAAACAACCACTTGCTGGCTAAAGGCAAATTTCTGCACATGTGTTTCCTCAACTTGAATTTATGCCCCCTCAGGTGTATGATCTGAGCAAGAGGAAGAATCCCATTAGCATTAAGCTTGTTCAAATCATTCAAGGCCTTATACACCTCAGGTGCCCATCTCCAGACGTTGCAATTTGCAGAACTTAAGTGATTCTTGGTAACAGCAATCCTTTGTTCCACTCACCATTCTCATTGCACTTCTCTGTTCTCATTCCAGTAGGTCTACATCCTTCCTAAAATTAGGCCTCCAGACCTGTACACAGTACTCAAGATGTGGCATGACCATTGCCTTATACAAAGGGATAATCACCTCCTTTCCCTACTAGCAAAATTCCCATATATCATTGACAATACCCCATGACCTGCTCTAGCAGCCTGTCTGCATTGCTCAGAAAACTTCATACTGACTGCACAATTACTCCCAGGTCTTTTCCATTGTTTACCCCCCTAAGTGTAGTACCACACAGTTGGTACGTTTCTCTGTGATTACTTCTACCCAAATGCAGTACTTTGCATTTGTCAATGCTAAACTTCAGTTGCCACTTCTCAGCCCATTTGCGAAACTTTTCTAGATCTTGTTGTAGTAGCATGCTATCATTAACAACCTTGCCAGCCTTGCATTAAGCCTGACATACCTTCCTCAATATCATTGATAAATATACAAAACAACAGCAGGCCCAACACTAACCCTAGGGGACTCCACTAATAACATTAGTCCACGAATAGCAGCGTCCATTGATTACCACTCTCTGTCGTCTTCCACTCAACCACCCTTTATCAATAGCAACAACTTTCCCTTAATGCCATACTGCTCCAATTTATACAGCAGTCTTCAGTGTGCAACAGCATGCATCAAAGCTTTCCTGAAATCCAAGTATACGATATCAAAATTATTTTTTTGCATCCAGTTCCTTTGTGACCATGTCATAGTATCCAATCATGTTTGTCAGACAAGACTTCCCCTTAACAAATCCTGCATCTGAACTATAACTCCACTCTTGTCTAGATGATCCTGCAATGCTTCTTTAACCAGTGACTCCATAATTTCCCCGTAACATTAGTCAAACTAACAGGTCTGTAATTACTCGTGTCACCCTTTGAACCTCCTTTCTGAATAGGGAATATATTTCCACATCTCCAGTCTGTAGGGGCCTTCCCTGAATCCAAGGATGCTCTCATTATTATGGCTAAAGGTTTGCTTACTTCTTTTGCTGCCTCCTTTAGCAATCCTCCTTTAACTTCAGCAATTTCTGCTCCACTTTGCTCTCATCTATTACAAAATCCTTTAGCTCCTTGTTAGAGTTTGATAAAAGTTTGGCATTCCCTTCCCATAATAACTCCTCATGTGTGAATGTAGATGCGAAATTGTTTGTTCGTTTGTCTGGATCGTTCAACTGCTTTATGTTTTAAACCTGTTTTTTATTTTATTTTATTTTATGTTTAGGTAGGTACGAATCTCATGGGCAAGTGGCTCAAATCTAGGAGGGGTACCTTTTATCTTCCCACCTGTATCATGGCTCGATACAGGTGTACTCATTTACGACTGAGTGAGTCGGAGCGATAGCGTAAAAGAAAATGCTCAACATTTCTCTGTTCCATCTATCTTGTTCGCCAGGCAAGTTATGGAACGCGCCTTATTGATGGTTACCCGCTAGAAACAGATTTGCTGAATATTGCATCAAATTTCAATCGTAGAAAGTTTTTTGCTTCTTTATTCCTATTAAATTTGCAATCAAATGTTCTCCAAAAAACAGCTTCACCAAATTTAGCTTTTATGTAATTTTGAAAATACGATAGATTTAATTGGGTGAAAAAAAATTGCAAGTAAATAAATAAAAAATTTCTTTCGTGAAAATTTTGAAACTTGCCTCATTTAGACTCTTCATTCAGTGCTTGCGGGAGTGACGCATAGTTATTGTGCCTTTGTTATCTTCAATATTTTTATTTAAAATTGTCGGTGATATAAATTCCTACTAATTAATATTTATTACTCTTAATATGTCTAAGATGAAATTAAATGTATGGAATTATTTTGCTCGAAAAAGCAAAGATGAAGCACAATGTTTAAAATGTCAGAAGATAATGAAGTTGTCTGGAGGATCTACATCATCTTTGATGTTGCATTTAAAGAAAATGCATCAGATTGACATTAAACAAGATAATAGTGAACCTCCCGTAAAAATGGTAGGAACATTAGAAAACTTTATTGTTAAAAAATCTATGGAAGAAAAGATTTCAAAATTAGCTGCTTTAGATGGATTTTCTTTTAATTCAATTGCCAAGAGTGAGTTTATACAATCAAGCCTTCACCTTCAGAGAAATAAATACGACAAATTACCATCAGCCTCAGTGAATGGAATTAAAAATATGGTTCTGAATTATTATAAAACTAAGAAAGAAGAACTCATTCAGCATTTCAAAAATTCGTTGGTTTTGGGTACACGGTATTCATTGACTCTAGACGAATATACGTCTATACAAAATAAAAGGTATATGAATATAAATGTGCATTCAAAAGACAATCATTGGTCATTAGGTCTTATTGAGATTAATGGTTCACTTGATAGCAGAAGAACTGAGCAAATTGTGAATGGACACTTGAAGGAATTTGGTTTGAACTTGGATGAGGATATTGTTGCCTGCACCACCGATAGAGCAGCAATGATGATTAAGTTTGGCAAGCAAATTACGCCTGATCATCAACAGTGTATAGCCCATTGATACATCTGTCAGTTATAGATGTACTTTATGAAAAAGCAATCAGTTATGGTGCCACAGTCTCTGAGTCTCCCAAAGACAATGAAGAAAATCAGAGAGTCTTATAATGGGGGATTTTAATTTCCCAGATATTGACTGGAATTTGGGGGCTGGTCACACACACAGTAGCAAGGCTTTTGTGGATTTATTGGATGATTGTTTTCTACATCAGCATGTTCGGGAGGCAACTAGAGGGAGTAATACTCATGATTTGATTATCAGTAGTGATTCTTCATGCATTAAGAATCTGCAGATAAATGAACCACTTGGTGGCAGTGATCACAGTGTGCTGAAGTGGGAGTTACTCAAAGAGGTAACTACCATTAGGGGTAAAGGGAAGGGGTATTGCTTTCGTAAAGGCGACTACAATGGACTGAGACAGTATTTAAATTCTATACAGTGAGATCAACTGATGATATTGCCAACAGCAAATTCAAAATGGGAAGCATTCAAAGAACTTATCGTGGAAGCTACTAGGCTTTACATACCAACTAAGAAATATTGTTCAAGGTTTAGGCCTAAATGGTTGTCAGATGAACTAATGAGGCATATGGCAGAGAAGAAAAATGCATGGGATACATACAAATTAACACGTGACACGGACGCCTATGATAGATACAAGTTGATCTGTAACCAAGTTACAAAGGAGGTTAGGCAGGCGAAGGCAGATTACGAGAGATCCTTGGCAAGGGATGCGAAGAAAAACAGCAAAGAGTTCTTTACTTATGTAAACTCTAGAAGGAAGGGGATGAATCAGATTGGTCCACTTGAGATCGATGGGTCAACTGTTGATGACCCTGCTCGGGTAGCTAACAAACTAAATGAATATTTTGCATCGACATTCACACATGAGGAGTTATTCAGCGAGGGGAATGCCAGAGGTGTATTCAACTCTAGCAGTAAGCTAGAGAATCTTGTAATAACTGAGAGCAAAGTGGAGGAGAAATTGTTGAAGATAAACACAAGAAAGGCACCTGGGGTGGATGGGATCTATCCAGTTATATTAAAGGAGGCAGCAAAGGAGGTAAGCAAACCCTTAGCCATAATTATGAGAGCTTCCTTGGACTCAGGGGAGGTACCCATTGACTGGAGATGTGCAAATGTGACCCCAATTCACAAAGGGGGATCAAAGGCTGACACAAGTAATTATAGACCTGTGAGTTTAACTTCTGTTCCCAGAAAATTAATGGAGGCACTGGTGAAAGAAGCACTGCAGGATCATCTAGACAAGACTTCAGTTATAGCTAGGACACAGCATGGTTTTGTTAAGGGGAAGTCTTGCCTGACCAATTTGATTGGATACTATGATGCAGTCACAAAAGAACTGGATGCAGGGAATAACTTTGATATTATATACTTGGATCTTAGAAAGGCTTTTGATACTGTTGCACATGGAAGACTGCTGCACAAATTGGAGCAGTGTGGCATTGGAGGCAAGTTGCTGCTATGGGTAAAGGGGTGGTTGAGGGGGAGAAGACAGAGAGTGGTAATCAATGGACACTGCTCATCGTGGACTAATGTTATTAGTGGAGTCCCTCAGGGTTCAGTATTGGGGCCTTTATTGTTTTCTGTATTTATAAATGATATTGATGATGGTATATCAGGCTTAATGTCCAAGTTTGCAGACGATACGAAGGTTGGCAGGGTTGTCAAGGACACTACTGACACTATGCTGCTGCAACAGGATTTGGAAAGGTTGAGCAGATTGGCTTCGAGGTGGCAAATGAAGTTTAACATTGACAAATGTAAAGTACTACATATGGGAAACAGCAACCCCAGAGCAACGTATCAACTCTGTGGTACTACACTGACAGTGGTAGAGAATGAAAGGGACCTGGGGGTGGTGGTGCAGGCAGATATGAAGTTCTCTGAGCAGTGCAGACGAGCTGCAAGAGTAGCTCATGGTGTATTGTCAATGATATATAGGAATTTTTCTAGAAGGGATAAGGAGGTGATTATTCCCTTGTATAAGGCAATGGTCAGGCCACACCTAGAGTACTGTATACAGGCCTGGAGGCCTCATTTCAGGAAGGATGTAGAGCTGCTGGAACGAGTACAGAGAAGGGCAACTAGATTGGTGAATGGGACAAAGGGGTTCTCTTACGAAGAAAGGCTTAAGTTTTGCAAATTACAGTGTCTGGAAACTAGGCACCAGCGGGGTGATCTGATAGAGGTGTACAAAGCCTTGAATGGTTTGAGCATGCTCAATGCTGATGGGATTCTTCCTCTAGCTCAGAAAAATCACCTGAGAGGGCATAAATTCAAATTGAGGAAAGACAGATGTAGGATAGATGTGCGGAAATTTGCCTTTAGCCAGCGGGTGGTTGGTGGGTGGAACAGACTTCCATCCCTTGTCGTGGAAGTTGATAGCCTAAATAAGTTTAAGGCTCAGCTGGACAGGTATTTCGAACGAACAGAGGGGTGAAGTGGAAGTGGTTATTTTTATTTATTTATGTTACTTTTTTTTTTTTTTTTTTTTGGCTGATGCTGCATAAGCTTGCTTTCTTGCATCAAATGCCTCTACTAATGCTAATGCTAAAAATAAAAATAATGAAGAAAGTAGTGATGATGAAGAAGTTGAAGAAAGACAGCAAGGCATGCTTTATCAAACCGACTTTACCGATGAGCTCATTTATTTCTTCAATCCAATGGCCAATATTGCACAAACTATTAACAAAGTCAGAAAAATTTGCAAGCTTTTTCGAAAATCACCTACCAAAAATGACATATTACAGAATTTTGTTAAAGCAAAATTTAATGGGAAAGAATATAAACTTATATTAGATTGCAAGACTAGATGGGATAGCACATTCTATATGATTGAGAGATTTTTGAAATTGAAAAATTGCATTCCAAATGCTCTATGTGCAGTAGTACTGTCAACTGAAGCTGTGTCTGACGATGACTGGAAAACACTTGAATTGCTATGTGAAACTTTGCGACCAGTTAAAATGATTCTGAAGGCTATAACATCAGAAGATACAGACTTACTTAAAGCAGTCTTCAATAGAATTTCTGCTTGCTTAGCTTGATACAACAGAAAACCCATTTGCTTTAAAGTTTCACCAAAGCCTTTTGCAGCATTACAATGCAAGACAAAATTGCCAAACTGTGGCTTTGATAAGCTATCTACACAACCCCAAAAAGTTTAGGAAAGAAGATTCAGGTTCAAGAACTTTTGATTTCCCAAGTAAGCAAGTTTTGAAAAAGCATGCTGAAGAGATTTATCAGAGATTATTTTCAAAACATTCCGAAGGAGTCTTAGCGTTGAATGAAGAAACTGAAAATAAACGAACTGTTCTTTTAAAAGAAAACGAAGACTCGTCTAGTTCCGATGTTGGAGATACACTCATGCGAGAGTATGATAGCGTAATAAAGAGATTAACTGAAGAGCCTTCAAAATATCCCAGTGAATTGGAAATCAGCAAAGAATTTAAAATTTTGGAGGCAACTAGCAGTAGAGGTGAAAAGCTGGAGAAAGTTTATAGAGCACTGCTGACCATTAAACCAACAAGTGTCCAATCTGAGAGAGTGTTTTTGATCACTGGTCTCTTTAACACAAAAATAAGGTCAAATCTATCAGGAAAAATGCTTAATATACTGTGTTTTTTAAAGGATCATTTTCAGAAAAAAGCTGAGCAATAAATAGTAAAGTACTTTCCCCAAGCTGTTTTTTTTTTCCACATTATTTTTATTTATTTATTATTATTATTATAGGGCTTATTATTTTTTTGTTTACTATACAAGAAGATAGTTTTTATTCAAAGGATTTGAATACAATTTGTAATTTTGTATAATCTCAAGCTGATTACTTTTTTGGAGAATTTTAATTTTTTTATTTTTTTACTATAAGAGGTGATAGATTTTGTTTAAAAGATTTGATTACGATTTGTACAATCTACCCAAGATTAAATAAATACCTTTGTTATAAGCTTTTAATTATTTTCCCTAAGTCTGAGAAAATTGGTTTTAAGAGTAAACTTCGGTTAAACTCGGTTTTGAAATTTCTCGGTTTTATGCAAGCCCTACATGATACGCATTATCCTTTGATTTCCGTAAGAACAATAACAAACAACTTGTAACTTTACTTGTTGATTATTATCGTGGAGGCACTCACTGGTTTGCAAACTGGACTTAAATTTCTTTAAACAGAAAAGAGCGATTCCTTTTCAATTTTAAAGTTAAAACGCCTTATTGAAATTGTTCAAAATAAATAAAGAGATGCAATGAAAAAGTCAACCCTTGGTACAGTTTTTTAAAATATGAAAGACTTGAAAGTAATGACTATAACGTACAAGAGTTTGTTCGCTAATATCTACTTTTTAGGAGTTGAAAGAATTTATTTTTTTTAAAACGAAAACTTTGTTTTCATTTTAAAAAAATTTTTATTCCTAAGACTTTCAATCCTAGCATAGTCAACCTTTATCCCCAGCCACATGTTATTAAGATAACATCTAGCAAATATATTTTGTGTCAAAATCTGGCCATACTAAAGTGGAGCATAACTGGTTAAAACATTCTTTGCCTTCTAATGTATGTCAATTCATAAAATAATTGGATTAGTTTACTTTTGAAATTTAATCAACATTAAATTAAAACATTATAACCACTTAATCAAGTTTTTATTACTTTTCTTTTTCTTTAAGTGCTGGCTCAGGGCATTATACTGCTTATGCAACTCATGAAGGTAAGCATCAATTGTTTTCCACAATAATATTTAGGAACTTTTAATGGAATTGTATTAATGCATTTAATGGACTGCATTTTATTTTTGATTTCATATTAATTCATTATATTATAAATTGGTTTTTACTTAGTGTAAAATAAGAACTTTCCAGAAATAAATTTTGCCATTTAACTGATATTTTGAAGGGATCGCTGATCACTATAATATCATATACAGTTGTGCACCCATATCCGCTGATTCAGTGATCCGCGTTTAACCACAGAAAAAAAAAAAAAAAACTTAACACATACTCCTCACATGTCCAATACAATGCTTCCCTTTATTTTTTATGATGTCATGTATGGTTTGGTCACCAACATTATAATGGTTCTTTAGAGATTTAATGGATGCACCGTTTTCAAAATTTTGAATAATTTCAAGTTTTTGTTTAATTTGAAAGCACAACTCTTGGGTTTGCCCATCATCCGACATCCCTGACATAAATAACAAAACAAAATTTGTCCTTTTGCGGTGCGACGGAACACAACAATCAACGCGCCTCACTAAATCAAACTAAATATTTGGTCTCAACAGTGGGGATTGCAAGATAATAGGTACACTAATCTCCCAATGATGACTTATAATGCTGTTTCTTGTCGCTTATTTACGACTTGCAAAATATCTGCTCTAGTTATTACAGTAATACCCCGAAGTTACGCGATAGGTGGGTCCGATGAAAATCGCGTAAGTCGGGGTAAAACTTTGCATATAAATACATATAAATTTTGCTTAATTGGGACCAAGGACTAACAAAAACACTAGTTTAGAAGAAAAATATTAATAAAATTGCAGTTCTTTATACATATTAATACAAAATATGTATTAAAAAAACAAATGACTTACATAAAAAGTTATTTCGATGTCGATGGCTTCATAAAATCTAACAAATTCGTCTGACGACACAGCGCGTTCTTTTTTTCATGCAGAATTTCTTCGTAGCAAGCTAATAATTTTTTTTATTCCTTGCTTTGTAGCTATAACGCGTTCTTCGTTGGAGTCTATGTTTTCTAAAATTTTTAAGCCCTTTTCAATTTTCAACCTGTCAAGTTTGCAATTGTCATGTGCTTTTCGCCGTTGCTTCATTTAGGCCTGTAGCACGTGCAATATCACATGGTCTTTCATTTCGCTCAAAGCGTTTCACAATTTCATATTTTTTCTCTATCGACAGAGGCGGACTTACCGGGGAAACCCCGGTGGGCCAGTGTGATTTTGGCCATATAAACCATAGTATGAGGTCACTATAAATTTTCCCGGGTAAGAATTTTTGATCCAGTCCGCCTCTGTTTATCGATAATTGCTTTTCTTTTTCTCTCTCTGAATCTGCAGTGTCTTCACCAGGACGCTTCCTTTTCACACCTTTTAATTAAGTATTTTACTCATTTTTAGGGAATAAAGCACAATTACAAAACGAGATGGAGGCACGCTTGATACGCATAAACAAAGCTGCGCGCATGTAGCAACTGAATAAACAACACCATAAAGGCAGAGATACGCTATTAACACCTCACATTTCTAGGGGTTACTACCATAAAACAATAAAAATCCAGTTGTGTTTCTGCTAGTGAAATCTGTTATAAACTGGTAGTAAACTCGATCTAATTGCATTTGCGATTATACCGATAGCTGGAATTGTGTTGGTTTTTACGTTATTATGGTGAAATGTGTCTCCCCTTCACTGATATAAAAAACATAAAAGCAGCAAAGTTGAATTTTGTTCATCTTTCGCTCTCATTCTCCGCCGTCGCACCGTATATCGATAACATATGAAAAACGACCTTGAAGATAGTGGGCGGCAGCGTTGCCAAACGAAAAAATCAAGAACCGCGTAACTCCGAGTTCGCGTAAGTCAGGGTATTACTGTACTTGAATTTTATGATTTCTGGTTGTTGTTGTTTTTTTTAAATTTGGAGTCTTGAAGTATCCTGGTTAATCCAATCCCGGTAAATAAAGTCTGCTGTACTTTATTATTACTGTATTTATTGTTGGTAATGTCTTAATGTGTGTTTAATTTATCAATTAAACTTTATTATACATATGTATGTACAAGAAAATCACATTATATATGGGGTCAGCAGGTGTTCGCTTATATCTGCGGTTTCAGCCATCCAGGTCTTGGAATGTATCCCCTGTGGATACGGGGGGGGGGGGGCGGTCTTACTGTATATTATAATTATTGTAAATACAGAAAATAAAAAGTAATAGAAATAATAAAAATACTATACAAATTTTCACCAGATCAACATGATTCAGTTCAGCATAATATCATGATCACTTTCCTTATAGTAATCACTGTCTTCTTAACCATCCCTAAATTGGAGATGGCGCTCGGAGTTCTCAGTTTCAATCTCAATGATTTCCATTCTCTCTCTCTCTCTCTGTCAAATTCATCTTTAGCCTCTATCGATCTCCCAATTTTACTAATCACTTGAACTCTTTGACTTCCTTTCTTTGAAACTTGATTTTCTTCAATACAATTTTCCTTGGTGATTTTAATGTTTATAACTCCAGCTGGATTCAGTTTTTTAGTTACATGGACCCAGCTGGTCGAGATGTTGAAACTTCTGCAATTACTAATGACTAATTTTACTAATTCCTGTCCTAAAGCTGGCTTTAGGACAGGATTCTCAACTATGGATCACCTTCACGTAATATCACAGCTAATGGAGAAAGCAAATGAATATAAAACACCATTATGCCTGGCATTTGTGGATTATGAAAAGGCATTTAACTCCATACAGCATAAGGCAATGTTTCGGGCACTGGAAAGACAAAGCATAGATACCCCATATATTATGATTTTGAAGAAAATATATGAGAGTGCTACCTCCTTTATTAGACTAGACAAAGACAGTAGGAAATTTAAAATCGAGAAAGGAGTTTGACAAGGAGACACAATATCTCCGAAGCTGTTTACTGCTGTTTCCATTTCCTTCTCAATTTCTTCTGCTACAATGCTACCAATCTCAAAAAGAATAGCATTGTGATCACTAGTTGTCAAGTCTTCTATAACTCTCCAGTTATGAACTCTACTATAAGTAGAGATTGTACTCATAGTAAAATCTATGAAAGACTCCCTGTGTATAGTTGAGTATGTAGGCCAGTGTCCTGGCACATTCATCACCACCAATCCTGAGGCAGAAAGAAAATCCTCAAGAATTCACCTCTCTCAGACTTCCTTCCACCCCAGAGCAGGGATTTCGAATTTGAGTCAAGAGCAACAATCAAATTATTAGGCTAAACAACGTGACATACCCTTTCTAATTTATTTAAATGTACTTCTATATCCTCGGAGGGTGGGAAGTATAAGGAGACAAAATATATTACTCTAAAACTCCCAATAAACTCACAACAGACAATACTATCACAGAAAGATGAGTCAACTTAATAACTATACTAGTCTTACATTTCTTACTATGGTTGAAGTCTTTGGATGTTTCCCTTCCTATATCACACGATAACTTATCAGGTATCCCCTTACACCACCCAACACCTCATAAGGTTCTCGGACTAATGCAATACCAAAATTTTTTCTTTCCATTTCGTATGCCAGTTGTGCAGCAACAGCTTTCGATCTTTGTGCATTTAACTGTACTACTCGTAATTCACTAGCCATAATTTATTTTCAATTTATATTGCTCCAATGCTCTTACATACTCCTGACATACCTTGTCAACTGTGACATGGTTCATCTCCCTTCTTTTTATCTTACAATTATTACAAACTGGTGTCTCATTTTTCCGAGAACATCCCCTATATGAGTGGCCTGCTTCTGCACAGTGACCACTAATAACAGTTCTTTGACAGTACTTGAAATATGTCTGTAACTCAGAGATTTATAGTATTGTACTACAGAATATATTTCTCGACACTTAATATGCCATCCAAGAGGCAAATAATCTCGTTCCTTTACCTATGATCTTTCAGACTTTTGATCAGACTTCCAGCACCCACTTGACCCATTGCCTAAGGTTAGTTATAGATTTATTTACTGACACAATCTCAACATTTTCTTTAAACACTTTTTTAGAAATTCCATTATCTTTACAGTTTTTTATCCACAATTGCTCCATAAATTCTTCTTGATTCATGTCCTTTTCAATGTCAAATAACACCATTCGAGGATGAATTGTTCTCAGAACACTGAACTTTAAACCAACTTCTTGCAACCCTGATTCTGTTAATGTCATCATCTCCCTTGGCCTCCACAATCTCTGACAGTTCTTATATTTTTAACCTTTACGTCTTTCAGTAACGGTTTCACCTCCTTTAACAATTCCTTTTTCACTTCCTCACTTGTTTTAAATCTCTCATTTGCACCATTTATCAGAATAATTTTTGGAGTTTTCTTTATTCCTTTGGTGCTTTGTGTACAATAACTTTTCACTTCACATGCACTTTTCTCCAATCTCTCCTTTAACAGCAAGTTCTCCATGTACACATCAATTGCTTTGGTTTCTAAAATGTCCCACATTTCCAAAATTATCTTCATTACGGCCATTGTGATTCGACTATATTTATCAAACAAATAGGCTTTTAAACATTCTCTAATTTCCTTTACATGCTCAAATTCTATGTGTTTTGATCTTTCCTTGCTATGATTGCCTCTTTTCTTCTTGTATACACCTCCAATTTATTTATTAGGATATATATAGGACTTATCTTTTTTGGGGCTATTGCTTGATCTTGCTTTCCTCTTTTTAGATTTGGCCATTTCACCACTTTTTGATTGCATATCCTTAGGAGTTGATTGTGAAGCCTAAGGCAGGCCCAAGAGAGACGATGACGATGACACAGAACCCTTAGGTGGTGGAGTTCTTGGAATTGTTTTGCCAGAAAACACTTCCACTTCTGCTAAATCTTGTACCTGTGGCAAAATTTCTGTTGATGGCTATTGATGTAGCCAATAAGGTGAAATCACATTGTCAATGAAATAAATTTTATTCAAAATATCAATACCTTCACAGTGAAATTAAAGTTTTAAACCGGCCACAGTACCATAACCTTTTAACATTATCCTGAAATCGAAGCACCGTTGCGTATTGTGGATTCAGTGTGAAAAAAGTTTTAAGTATTTTCTTACAGCAAAATGAGCTGAACCAAGTGATATCCTGAATTCCCATAGAGATTTGTTTGGAGATTGCAAAATTGTTTGTCTAATGCTTTCTGAGGTGCCATCTGTAGGAACACTCCTTGTTTCATGTTCTTTATTCCCAATTGACCCACACTTGCAAAACTTTTTTATTATCTTATAAATTGCAGCTTTGCATGGATGGTTAGTGTTCGGTAATTTTTCAACAATTTTTTTCTGACATTCACTATAAAAAAACACCTTGCTCAATGGTACATGGCATGACATTTATTCACCAATAATGACATGTGCAACTTCAAACACAGATTGTGACAAACTGAATACTTAAAGTGCAACTGTCACTTTCTCCAGTTACATAAAATCCCTTCACTAGTGCCCTCACACAGTTGCACCGACAATTATTTTTTGGTAGCATTGTACTTGATACAAATACCTTTTGAAACGAACACCCTGTACAAAAGAAAAAGGAATATTTGTATGCAGCAAATGTAAATGTTAAACAAAATTAGCATTTTCCTTTATATACAATCTGAAACAAAGGTTTAAAGCTAACATGTTTCAAAAAACAAAAATGAAATTTATTCCTAGTGACCACCTTAATGTGTTTGTAAATTTTAGTGTATTGCTGAATGCATATTTCCTTGTATAAGTATACAAATATTGGTGAAAAATAAAAGTTAAAGTAACTTAATTTTCTGAAAACCTGCACCTTTATTGCATTCACAGTTATCACCTTAGATCTGTTTTAATATAAGAAAATCAGTTAAGAAACTTGGCTTCTAGTTTCTTAACTGTGTTTTGAAATAGAACCCAATGCAAACAGTTTAACATATTTTGAGAAATATCTTTATCTAATTTTTGGCTAAAGAGAGCTTGTGAGCCAAAGAATTAATTAAGAATTAATTAAGCTGTTCATAGCAGATATTGTTGCACCACCTATACTTTAAATTTATTTTAAAGAGGAAAGGCTACAATAGTTTTTTTATTTTTTGGCTGATGCTGTATAAGCTTGTTTTCTTGCATCATATGCCTCTACTAATGATAATATTATGACCTTTCTAGATCCCCAGATGTTTTTGTTAAATTATAATTTATCATATATAACTATTAACTCTCCTAAAACTAAACCATACTTGGGCAAAGAGATACCCAAGTATGGTTTATATGCAAATATATGCACACTCCTAGTCAATACCCAAAAAAAAAAATTGACACTTGAGGAAGAATCAAAAAATAGTCCTCACCAAACCGTAATTATACACTAGGCCAGGGGTCGGCAACCTTTTTTTGAGTGGAGCCATTTTTGATCTAATTAAAAAAAAAGAGAGAGAGAATCTGAAAAGCCACACCTCAGCTCAAGCTGAAGTATGGCTCTTAGGATTCTCTTAAAAAATATTCCATTTCCTAAAAAATTCTCCCCCCAGCTCAAGCTGGGGGGAGAATTTTTTAGGAAATGGAATAGAGTGGGAAGGTGTTTTATTAAAAAAATATATATATTTTGAATTTGGTCTTGCTTTTTCAACTCGTGTTGCCGTCCATTTGTGTAGAATTGCAATGGCAACCTTTTGCCTTTCCAAATACTCAATTTCAGTTTTAAGGCACTTTAGTCTTGCACTCCACGTCCTTGATTTGAAGTCCTCTAACCCCATTTCAAATTGTGCTTCATGTGGGCTAAAATTTAAAGAGCTGATCATCCAGTTACATATGATCATCCAGTTACATATTCAAAGAGCCGCATGTGGCTTGCAAGCCACAAGTTACCAACCCCTACACTAGGCCCTTATGAGGCCAATGCTTGTCAGATTGGTGCCTCTGTAGCCAGGTGGGCAGGAGCAGCAGTGAGTAGCACACGTTCTTGATTAGACCGGGGTTCGAGCCCATGACCACCAAATACGGAGGATGCGGAAAGTCTAGGGAATGACCACTGCATATCCCCGGAGCAATATGGCCTTAGTTGCTAATGCTCCTAAAAACCAAATAACGACAACGACAACAACAACGGCTTGTCAGATTAATGAGCAGTATTTGCCTCCACTTGGCTTTGTCATCCTCCCTTGCCACATTGCTGCCAGCAGTGTCATAACTAGTAATACCTCCTAACTTCAAACAATCACATCAGCATATTTTCAGTGAAAGTTTAATGTACATAAAACTTTTGAAATGACTTTCAGAGTATCTTATATATGCATGTAAATATACTTCATCAGTAAGATGTTTGATTGCCAAAAATGGATGATAAAATTTATTTTAGCAGTTTTTTTAACAGCATTATATGTGCACTTTCTGATGTATTTTATTTTTATATATGTACATTTAGGTTGTTGGCATCATTTCAATGATAGTACAGTGACAGTCACAGATGAAAGTACAGTGTCAAAATCTAAGGCCTACATCCTCTTTTACATACGTAGAGAACTGAACCTAACTCCTTTTAGTTTGTAATTAACAGTGATGTCAAAAAGGCAACATTCAGTTACAACGTTCAATACCTTGCAAGTTGAAGATTGTACAGGATGAAGCTGAAACTATGTTCATTTATTGAACTAATAGTTCTGGTGATCTTGGTGATGGTGAAAAATAAATTTAAAAAAAAGACATGTTTTTCTATGGAATTTTGATACTCACTGAAGAAGGGGAACTGTGGTATTGAATTGTTAGTTACTTCCAGTTTCATTAACTTATAACAAGGAAAGAACACCACGACTTTTTATATGACTCAAGTGTTCAACAGTCCCTCTGTACTTTTATAGGTTTTGTGGCTAAATAACATTAGGCACAATTGTTTATTGTCATTATCAACCAGATCAGTCATTCTAATGAGCAGATCATCTGAACACGGGTTATCCAGTATTCCTCACTGCTTCTTACATTTTCAGTAAAAACATGCAATGTAATTATTATTTCATTTTTATAAACCAATATAATGTATAGTAACTTAATTCTGCATATGCTATTGATGTGCCAGTCTTTAGGATAAATTTATATACAGGTACAAAGTCCCAAAAGCAGCTGGTAATTTCAGGACTTGGAGGTTG
Organism: Mastigoproctus giganteus; assembly: GCF_048544385.1. NCBI lineage: Eukaryota > Metazoa > Arthropoda > Arachnida > Uropygi > Thelyphonidae > Mastigoproctus > Mastigoproctus giganteus. The sequence continues at coordinate 115,587,247 of NC_143583.1, read as the reverse complement.
CCTTTTTTAGATCATAAATCACATGGTGTGAATTATCACAAATACATTTCACATACAGTAAAATCTCATTGCAATGAATGTCATTTTAACAGAATTTTCACTATAATTAAAAGTGTTTTTAGGTCCCAGTTAACTTACCATATTATTAATCCTTTTTGGCAAAAAATTCAGTACAGTGAATTATTTTCGAAGTCCACCTGTGCCTAAATGTAGTGTTTCAAAAGAAAAGAAAAATTTTTTGTAAAAATTTGAATTGCACTGGGTAGTCCAGATTTTAAATACTGTTTTAAACACCCTCTATGTTTTCCACATTTTTAAATAAATCATATGCTTAAAATCCCCCCCCCCAAAAAAAAAACATTAGCATCAACTTCCAGATTAAAAATATACATGATTACTGTATCATGTATAGTTTTCATACATTATTTTCAGTAATCTACTTTCTTTTTAGACTTCTGATCTCTCTTGGCAGAAGTACATTACATATATTGCTTCCTCTGCATCAAAAAATTGGGTTTTCTCTTGGCATTACTTTTCTTCCAAACAGCTGTTCGCTCTATACAAATTGCAACTCCGCCCTACCATGGAATATTGTTCCCATATCTGAGGCAGTCCCCCAAAACCTCTCTCAGGCTTCTGAGTTCCATTCAAAAGCAGTCAGTTTGGTTAATTAATGACTCATCTCTAATAGTCACTCTCCATCTCATAGATGTTCTGTTTCTGCTGCATACCTTTTCTATAGATACTTTCCATGAGCACTGTTCTTCTGAATTGGCTTCTATAATTCTTGCTGTCTAAAGCAGTCCAAACATGTGCCACAACCAGTCATCATCCTTTTACTATCCAGCTTACTGTCTTCCTCATTTATTCATTCAGCTTCCGTTTTCTGGAACAACCTTCCTTCATGCATATTTCCTGAAAATTACAATCTACGGAAGTTCAAGTCTAATGTCAACAAATATCTTCTTTCATCTTCTCAACCTCCGACCCCTGCACAGTACTAAGTACTATAAGTTCTAATACCTCTTGTGTTTGGGGTTTTCAAAAAAAAAAGTAATTCTCATTTGCTCATTTCTCGCAAGAACTGAGTAATGAGAAAGCTGCATTATTATTATCTTTCTTTCTTTCTTGTCATGATTATCTTTCTTTCTCAATTTCTCCGGTGGTCTTTTTGTAATTGTTCACTAAATGAATGTTTATTAGTGTCAGTCAAACTCCATAAAGTATATCTCCTGTTGATAAAGTGAGAGCTATTTTTATTCAAACCTGTATATCATAAAAAGTAGAAAAGTATTTAATGCTTCTTCCTAAGTGTGATTATTATCCTTTGGGCCATTGAATTTGATTGTTATTAGCAAAAGTTATGCAGATTTTTTCATTCTCTTTTAGTCAACTGTCAAATTTTCATTTCATGCTGGCATACACAGGGTACTGTGCTACACAAACAGAGTACACAGTGCGGAGATGTGGAGGAAACCCCTGGTGCCGTCTGACAACCAACACACTTTGCACTTGTCAAATTTTCATAGTACTACACCACAGTGGTACAACACCAGTCAAGCTCTACCAGGAAGACAGTGTGGCCCCAAATAAAAATGCATTGATTTGGCACTATTCATCCAAGATTTTCTAATGTGAAAACCTAAGTAATTATTAATTCAATCCCCCTAATAAAACTTACAGGCCAGTTTGGGATATTGTTCCTGTATATATATATATATATAATGATTGGATGACCAATAAAACAGTATTTTTTGCTTCAATTTGAAACTTAGAATTTAGGTACCATTTAGCATATTCACAAATTATGTAATGCAAGGATAGGTCATCCAAAATGTTATAAAGCATTTTGGGGAGAGCAGGGTTCAAACAAATGCCATGCAACAGTTTTTTTTTTTTTTTTATGAAAATGATCTGATTTGAGTTGGAATATATGAGCTTTCATAAAAGGTAAGTTCCTCTGTCTCACCATTTATTGTGGTCTGTTGTTAATGAAGAAGCTGATTATAAGACTGCCAGAAGCATTTTGTGAATATGGCTTATATTATAAACCAACTGTTTAGTATTTTCATATTTGATGATAATAATAATAAAAAAAACTGTTAAACATGATTATGATTAACACTAGTTGACTTGTCCTGACATTGTTTCATACTGTATATATTAGTTTGATATTCAGATGCGTTCAAGAATTGATAAAATTGGCATTGCATGCTAATAAATGAAGTCCATACTTTTCAACATGAAATTCACTTTGATCTGTTTCAAGTTATAAACAGTGAATGGATATAAATGTGTAATTGTGTTGAAAATTGATATTTTGTTATTCTTTTGTGAAAATATTATTAAGAAAAATTTCACTAGTGCTGGTTTAGAAAAACTAATTGTATCGTAAAAAAGATAGTATTGTATAAATTAAAATTTTCATATAGCTTCTAAATGGTACCACATAAGTAGCCAGTGTGGTACAGGAATAATGCCTATACTTTAGCCAGGTCCTACCATTGTTTGCCGCATAATGGCCTTTAGCTGCCATTGCATCGTAAAACCTCTAACAACAACAACAACTTTAGCCAGGAATTGGGGGGTTGCACTGAGCCCATTTAAGGGAAGGCTGGTGAGGATGGTCCCCACTCCCAGGGTCCATGCTAGTTCTTAGCACAACAGACAGTAACAGCATACACCTGGAAGGTCTCCATGGATACATATTTGTAAATGTAACCTAAATTCAAATAATCATCATATAAAAAATCAAAGCAGGCAATACTGGAGCAGTCACTCATCTGTAGTGTTAGTTACATCTACAAAATGCAGATACAAAGAACCTCTTTTACAGATATGTTCCAAGAGATAATAAATATTGAATAAGCAAGTGCCTTTATTCCTGTTCCACACAGACTTCTTTATAATAATTCATATTTATATTCTTACTTGTTTAAAGTAGGTTTAATCAGCTCTCAAAGGTTATTCTGGGTATTAGTCAAATAAATTCTCTGCTTCCCTCTGAGATTTTCAATTGTTCCCTAACTCATGGTGGTTGACTTGTCAGTGTAGTATTATTTAAAAAAAAAAATCTTATAAAAGAAATTTGTAAGAGAAACTCATTAAACACTAACACCAGTGCTGTGTTAGTATTTAACAGAAAAGTTTTTCTCAATTGTTTATTTATTGTATTATTATATGAAATTAAGAAACCTGATGTGCATACAGCGTAAGATACAAAAGTTAGTGGGGTTGAGACTGGTTATGTAATATTAGAGAACTCAAAAGTGTTGCTATGAATCATTACAAGGAATGCTTATAAAAAGTTTAAAATTGCATCACATAATTTGTGAATATGTCATGCAGCTTTGTTTGGAATGAGTATAGCAAATATAAGAATTCAACACAATGTAGATTTTCTTGGGCTGCATTCCATTCTAGGGCTGTAGCACGTTGTTATTATTATCATTATCATCATCATCATCATTAATTCCCCCCCTCAGCCCTCTCCACCAAAATACATATGCATTTAAAAATTAGATTTTGTTGTCCTGATTTCCCCCACATCACTACCAAAAAAAAAATTTACAAAAGAGTGCCACAACAGCCTGCAAAAAGGAAATTTGTCCAACTTTTTATGAGATTTTTTTCTTTATTAAGAAAAAGAATATATTATGCATATAAAAAAAATTGAACCTACATTTGTTTACTTATGTCAAATGTATATAACTACTGTGTAAATAGCCCCACATTGTTATTCACTCATGCGAGTGTCTTAAAATAAACCGGGGAACCTAAAATATTTGCCTGTGTCGTATTTTTCTATGTTTAAATAACACTCTACAAGTTCACTTTCTTTAATGCTAGAAAATACTCCATATATGGAAAAATTTTTTTTTTTTTTTTTTTTTTTGTAGTATTTGTGATTTTAGTGAAATGACCATCGCATTTTTTCTTTGATTTCTTTGGTAGGGAAGAGCATAGAGTCTGGTTAAGGATGCAATTCAGGACCATCTCAACAAGAAAAGTATCTTGAATAGATCCTGGCATGCATGGGTTCATTAAGAGTAGTAAACCATGTTTGACCAATCTGATAAATTGTGATGTTTATTTATTTATAGTATACAAAATTATGGACAAACTGTTTTTCACTTGAATCCATCCCTAATTGGTGGCGTAACAGTAACTAACCTGACTGTGGTAAATATTTAGACCTTCGGTACCACTCCATACTTCGACTAAAAGTCAGGAAGATGGCAATGATTGGCAAGTGCCACTCAGTTTTCCCCTGTCCTCCTAGGTTGACATTCTTAGGGTATTTATCACCCCCACTTGTCACTGTTTTAAAATTGGGAACTAATTTTCCGATTTTAAAACAGCTGGATGGGGGATAAACACCGTACCTAAGCTAAGCACCCCATCTTTGACAACACAAAACAGTCGGAAACAAAACCCTTCAAATAATCACCCAATCACAGAACTCGACTATACAATCACTCCATTCTACAACCACACCCACTGCACAGAGACAAGTGGTATTCAAATAATATATTTTAGCCCTAACCATTTTTACATAGTTCAAAATGAAAGTGTACTAAAAACTACATTTTATCATCTTTAATAATAACCTATGAAACTGATTCTAATATAAATTAACAATAAATTACTCACAGGACTACATCTTCCTTGATGTGAAATAGTAGGCAGAGCTAGACCTGTGCATCACTTTGTGTCGCAAAGATCCATGGGTAAGAGCCTCTTGAAAGCTAACTGGGAAGTTAGTGAGCTCCTCATAATATCGCTCCTGTATGCACAAATGTTCATTAAGTGTATTCCATCCCTGTAGAATCAATCTCTCCTGTTAATAAGTTCAAGTCAATGTTGAAAAGAGTCACTAGTTACAGTTAAAACTTAAATGGTCTGCAATTCTGCTCAGACACAATAGAAGGCAGTATATGAAGAGAACCTTGTCAATCAATTTGGCCCTGGAGAGATTGTTCAAGGCTCGTGGGGTAGAATTTTTCATAGTCTGGTCTATACTTGTTAAAAAAAAATTGAACCTGCAGTTAAGAAGGCTGCAGCTCTCCTACTCTTAATATCAAATGAGTTCAGCGATATCAGATTTTGTACATATCTTGTTTAAATATTCAGAAATGTAGAAAAATCATCTATTTGTGGGTATCTTCCTTTCTTAGGTCCCATGGAACACTTGGTTGTTTTGCGAGAAAATATGAAGTGGTAGTTATTTCTCCAACCAGAAGCGACCCCAGGTCTATCAGCCCCCCGTGTGATATTTTTTGGTCTCCCCTCTGTGACTTTAAATTTACAGTAAATCAGTGAATTAAATCAGCCTTTCCCATCTGAAGAACAAGAGTAACACTGATTAACGGAGCTCAGTATCGGGTGTTTTTTATACCATGTCCCAACCCGTGCTGTAGTTCACCTGTAGTTGCTTTGATTTGCATAATGACTCGCTGGTCATAATGTTTTGGCTCATCAGTGTATATTATTAGTTTTTACCTATTCTATCCATTTGAATAATTTTAAATAAAAGTCTATCAGAATTTCTTACTTTGCCAGCCTCCTACTTGCCAAATGTTTCATTAGTTCAAACTGTACATTCTGGCAAGAGGCACCATCAACATTTCATTTGTACCTGAAGTTATCTAATTAATTGTCCAATAGCAGGATGCCAATTAAGATATCCTGGATCCAGTGATTTTTTTGGTGAATTGTAGTCTCTTGGTCAACATCGTCCTCAGATGTACTGACTATTTCTGGAGGTAGGGGTTGAGATAAGGGTGTTCTTCTGGTATTTGGAGTTTTCTTGTTTTTTCAGGTTGTCTTCTGTTGTCTTTTTAAATATATTAGGGTATTGTTGGTTAAATTCAACCCCCTTGTTTTCTGTTTAGAGAAGTGGCCTCAAACATTTTTATAAAGAATGCTTCCTTAAATTTTCTTTTGTTGTACTGGTAGTCTGTAGAAAGGACTGTAGTATTATCGAACTGCCATAAGTCCCAGCATTGGAATGCGTGCAGGGTTGTGTCCGATTTTTGTATCCTCTCACGTAATACAAAGAAGTATAAGCTAAAGGTTATGATGATTTATGCACCAACGTCAAGCCATGATGATGAAGAGATTGAAGAAATGCACACCAAAATTGAGTCTTCTGGATGAACAGAAAATTCACTACACTATCATTATAGGGAATTCAATGCTAAGGTTGGAAAGAGACAAAACAGCGTAGAACGGGGAACTATAGTAAATTTTGGAATTGGTGAAAGAAATGAAAGAGGGGAAAGACTTGTGGAATTTGCAGAATCTAGAGGAATGTCAGTAAAACACTTTTTTTCAAGAAAAGGGTGAACAGAAAGTGGACATGGAAGAGCCCAAATGGATTAACAACTAATGAAATCGACTTCATCCTCACTAACAGAAGATATATCATGAATCAGGTACGGGACATGTCTTGCCAAAGAGAGCTTGAAGGGCAGGGTGGATGCCCTCAAAGAATCTTAATTGAGGGGCCCATCAAGCTCTCAGCTGCCGACATCAACGCCAGAGCTTGTACTTGATCATCATGCAACACAGCGGCAACCCCCAAGGCAGAATGCACTGGTCCCACAGGAACTAGCAGTTGTTGGTGACTATTGTCAGGGAAACGGGGAACATGATATGTAAAAAGGATAGGTGGAACAGGACCAGGATATTTTGCCAGGGGCAAAGGATGATGTAGAGCAGATATCTTTTTTAAGGGCACAAAGGGTGATATTGTTGTACACGAAGAGTAGGAGACCGACAGAATAACTTAACAGGTAGAGGTCACTGTTGAAAAAAAAGTCGTGAATTAGAGTTGAATTTGAAATTGTCTGCAATACTGCCCAGACACGATAGAAGGGAGTATATGATGAGAGTCGTCGATCAATTCAGCCCTGGAAAGATTGTGCAAGGCTCAAGGGGTAGAATTTTTTTCAGCCTGGTCTGTACTTGTTAACAGGAGCGACTGCTTCTACAAGGATGGGATACAATTAAATAGAAAGGGTGCAAGAATATTTGCTGATGCTCTCGAGGCAGTGTTAGGTTGCTCAGAAAACTACTAGCTTGGGGGGGATACAGGGACTAATAGATTAACAGTAGCCATGGCAGAGGTGAAAGTGATTCTTGCACTGCTTCTATTGGAATGAGCAGAAGCCTGGAACACAAGATGCAGGGTATTTCAGAGCCTGCTGGGAGTCATTGCAGTACAAGTAAACACATGGGTTGTGTTAGGGTAGCTAATAATAGGAACAGGTGCATGAAACTCCTATTTACACCAATGCTAGGAGTTTGGTAAATAAATTTGATGAATTTGAGGTATTGCTCAGAACAAAGGCAAATATTGTTAGGATATAAGGAAATAAAGCAAAAGGCTCAAGCTAATGGAAGTGCTGTGGCTCAGAGCAGAACTGAGGGGGGCAGTTGTCCTCTGACTCACAGCCTTATAAAATGCACTGTTTGCTTGATGTTTGCAGAGCAATCGGGTACGGGACATGATACTGCCAAGGGGGATGTCTTTGTGTGTGCGCGATGCAAGGAGTGTATCGATATCAGGCAACAACTCGGCGTTCTTATGGGCCTATATGAGAGCTTGAAAGACAGGGTGGATGCTCTCGAAGAAACTAAATTGAGGGCCCATCAAGCTCTCAGCTGCCCACATCAACGCCAGAGCTTGCACTTGGGCATCGCGTGACATAGAGACAACCCCCAAGGCAGAATGCGCTGGTCCCGAAGGAACTAGTAGTTGTTGGTGACTCTTGTCAGGGAAATGGGGAACATGCTTTGTAAAAAAGTTAGGTGGAACAGGACCAGGGTATGTCTGCCAGGGGCAAAGGTTGATGACGTTGTAGAGCGAATATCATCTTTTAAGGGCACAAAAGGTGATATAGTTGTACACGTTGGCACTAATAATATTAAGAGTAAGAGACCGGCAGAATTACTTAACAAGTACAGGTCACTGTTGAACAAAAGCCGAGAATTAGGGTTGAATTTGAAAGTGTCTGCAATTCTGCCCAGACACGATAGGAGGGAGTATATGATGAGAGCCTTGTCGATCAATTCGGCCCTGGAAAGATTGTGCAAGGCTCAAGGGGTAGAATTTTTTTCAGCCTGGACTGTACTTGTTAACAGGAGAGATTGCTTCTACAGGGATGGGATACACTTAAATAGAAAGGGTGCAAGAATATTTGCTGATGCTATCGAGGCAGTGTTAGGTGGGTCGGAAAACTGCTAGCTTGGGGGGAGACAAAGACCAATAGATTGACAGTAGCCACTGGCAGAGGTGAAAGAGATTCTTGCACTGCTTCTATTAGAATGAGCAGAAGCCTGAAAAACAAGATGCATGGTATTTCAGAGACTGCTGGGAGCCATTGCGGCACAAGTAAACACATGGGTTGTGTTAGGGTAGCTAAGAATAGAAACAGGTGCAGGTATACTTGCGTGTACACCAATGCTAGGAGTTTAGTAAATAAATTTGATGAATTTGAGGTATTGCTCAAAACATCGAAGGCAGATATTGTTGGGATATCAGAGACGTGGTGTCACACAGATATAAGGGATGCGGAACTGCAATTTGGGGAGTACAACGTCTACAGAAAGGATAGACAGGATAGGAAGGGGGGAGGTGTTATGCTATTAGTTAAGAAACACAAAAACCAAGGAAGTGAAGCCAGTCGACATCGCTGGACAGTGCAGTGTGGAGTCAATTTGGTGTGACATAAACATTGGGAGATCAAAATTGAGAGTAGGAGTGTGCTATAGGCCTAATGACTCTGATGAGTATAATAAGGAACTGTACAGGGAAATAGAGTGGGCCAGTAAATCAGAGTGTCTTATAATGGGAGATTTTAATTTCCCAGATATTGACTGGATTTTGGGGGCTGGTTACTCACACACTAGCAGGGCTTTTGTGGATTTATTGGATGATTGTTTTCTACATCAGCATGTTCGGGAGGCAACTAGAGGGAGTAATACTCTTGATTTGATTATCAGCAGTGATTCTTCATGCATTAAGAATCTGCAGATAAATGAACCACTAGGTGGCAGTGATCACAGTGTGCTGAAGTGGGATTTACTCAAAGAGGTAACTACCATTAGGGGTAAAGGGAAGGGTTATTGCTTCCGTAAAGGCGACTACGATGGACTGAGACAGTATTTAAATTCTATACAGTGGGACCAACTGATGATGTTACCAACAGCAAACTCAAAATGGGAAGCATTCAAAGAACTTATCTTGGAAGCTACTAGGCTTTACATACCAACTAAGAAATATTGTTCAAGGTTTAGGCCAAAATGGATGTCAGATGAACTAATGAGGCATATGGCAGAGAAGAAAAATGCATGGGATACATACAAATTAACACATGACACAGAAGCCTATGATAGATACAAGTTGATATGCAACCAAGTTACAAAGGAGGTTAGGCAGGCGAAGGCAGATTACGAGAAATCCTTGGCAAGGGATGCAAAGAAAAACAGCAAAGAGTTCTTTACTTATGTAAACTCTAGAAGGAAGGGGATGAATCAGATTGGTCCACTTGATATTGATGGGTCAAGTGTTGATGATCCTGCTCAGGTAGCTAACAAACTAAATGAATATTTTGCATCGACATTCACACATGAGGAGTTATTCAGGGAGGGGAATGCCAGAGGTGTATTCAACTCTAGCAGTAAGCTACAGAATCTTGAAATAACTGGGAGTAAAGTGGAGGAGAAACTGTTGAAGATAAACACAAGAAAGGCACCCGGGGTGGATGGGATCTATCCAGTTATATTAAAGGAGGCAGCAAAGGAAGTAAGCAAACCCTTAGCCATAATTATGAGAGCTTCCTTGGACTCAGGGGAGGTACCCATAGACTGGAAATGTGCAAATGTGACCCCAATTCACAAAGGAGGATCAAAGGCTGACACAAGTAATTATAGACCTGTGAGCTTAACTTCTGTTCCAGGAAAATTAATGGAGGCACTGGTTAAAGAAGCACTGCAGGATCATTTAGACAAGACTTCAGTTATAGCTCAGACACAGCATGGTTTTGTTAAGGGGAAGTCTTGCCTGACCAACTTGATTGGATACTATGATGCAGTCACAAAAGAACTGGATGCAGGGAATAACTTTGATATTATATACTTGGATCTTAAAAAGGCTTTTGATACTGTTGCACATGGAAGACTGCTACACAAATTGGAGCAGTGTGACATTGGAGGCAAATTGCTGCTATGGATAAAGGGGTGGTGGAGGGGGAGAAGACAGAGAGTGGTAATCAATGGACACTGCTCATCGTGGACTGATGTTATTAGTGGAGTCCCTCAGGGCTCAGTGTTGGGTCCATTATTGTTTTCTGTATTTATAAATGATATTGATGATGGTATATCGGGCTTAATGTCCAAGTTTGCAGACGATACAAAGGTTGGCAGGGTTGTCAAGGACACTACTGACACTATGCTGCTGCAACAGGATCTGGAAAGGTTGAGCAGATGGGCTGAGAGGTGGCAAATGAAGTTTAACATTGACAAATGTAAAGTACTACACATGGGAAACAGCAACCCCAGAGCAACGTATCAACTCTGTGGTACAACACTGACAGTGGTAGAGAATGAAAGGGACTTGGGGGTGGTTGTGCAGGCAGATATGAAGTTCTCTGAGCAGTGCAGACGGGCTACAAGAGTAGCTCATGGAGTATTGTCAATGATATACAGGAATTTTTCCAGCAGGGATAAGGAGGTGATTATTCCTTTGTATAAGGCGATGGTCAGGCCACACCTAGAGTACTGTATACAGGTCTGGAGGCCTCATTTCAAGAAGGATGTAGAGCTGCTGGAACGAGTACAGAGAAGGGCAACAAGATTAGTGAATGGAACAAAGGGGTGCTCTTACGAAGAAAGGCTTAAGTTTTGCAAATTACAGTGTCTGGAGACTAGGCACCAGCGAGGTGATCTGATAGAGGTGTATAAAGCCTTGAATGGTTTAAGCATGCTCAATGCTGATGGGATTCTTCCTCTAACTCAGAAAAATCACCTGAGAGGGCATAAATTCAAATTGAGGAAAGACAGATGTAGGATAGACGTGCGGAAATTTGCCTTTAGCCAGCGGGTGGTTGGTTGGTGGAACAGACTTCCATCCCTTGTAGTGGAGGTTGATAGCCTAAATAAGTTTAAGGCTCAGCTGGACAGGTATTTTGAACGAACAGAGGGGTGAAGTAGAAGTGGTTTTTTTTTTTTTTTTTTTTTGGCTGATGCTGCATAAGCTTGCTTTCTTGCATCAAATGCCTCTACTAATGCTAATGCTAATGCTAAAAAGGATATCAGAGACTTGGCGTCACATAGATATAGGGAATGTAGAACTGGAATTTGGGGAGTACAATGTGTACAGGAAAGACAGGAAGGGAGGAAGGATTATAATGTTAGTTAAGAAACACATAAAATCCAAGGAAGTGAAGCCAGTCGACATCGCTGGACAGTGCAGTGTTGAGTCAGTTTGCTGTGACATAAGCATTGGGATATCAAAATTGAGAGTAGGTGTGTGTTATAGGTCTGATGAGTATAAAAAGGAACTGTACAGGTAAATAGAGTGGGCCAGTAAATCAGAGTCTTATAATGGGAGATTTTAATTTCCCAGATATTGACGGGAATTTGTGGGTTGGTCACTCACTCACACACTAGCAAGGCTTTTGTGGATATATATGATGATTGTTTTCTAAATCAGCATGTTCGGGAGGAAACTAGAGGGAGTAATACTTTTGATCTGATTATCAGTAGTGATTCTTCATGCATTAAGAATCTGCAGATAAAGGAACCACTAGGTGGCAGTGATCACAGTGTGCTGAAGTGGAATTTACTCAAATAGGTAACTACCACCAGGAGTAAAGGGAAGGGTTTTGCTTTCGTAAAGGTGACTACGATGGTCTGAGACAGTATCTAAATTCTATACAGTGGGACCAACTGATGATGTTACCAACAGCAAATTCAAAATGGGAAGCATTCAAAGAACTTATCTTGGAAGCTACTAGGCTTTACATACCAACTAAGAAATATCATTCAAGGTTTAGGCCTAAATGGATGTCAGATGAACTAATGAAACATGTGGCAGAGAAGAAAAATGCATGGGGTACATATAAATTAATCGGTGACATGAAAGCCTATGATAGATATAAGCTGGTCTTAACCAAGTCACAAAGGAGATTAGGCAGGCAAAGGCAGATTATGAGAAATCCTTGGCAAAGGATGCAAAGAAAAACAACAACCTATGTAAACTCTAGAAGGAAAGGGATGAATCAGATTGGTCCACTGGGTATTGATGGTTCAACTGTTGATGATCCTGCTCAGGTGGCTAACAAACTAAATGAGTATTTTGCATCTACATTCACCCATGAGGAGTTATTCAGGGAAGGGAATGTCAGAGGTGAGTTAAACTCTGGCAGTGAGCTGATTGATTTTGTAATAACTGAGAGGAAAGTGGAGCAGAAATTGTTGAAGATAAACATAAAAAAGGCACCCGGGGTTCACGGGATCTATTCAGTTATATTAAAGCAGGCAGAAAGGAGGTAAGCATACCCTTAGCCATAATTATGGCTAAGCATAATTATGGATTCAAGGGAGGTACCCATGGACTGGAGATGTGCAAATGTGAACCCAACTCACAAAGCAGGATCAAAGGGCAACACAAGTAATTATAGACCTGTTAGGTTTGTCTTCTGTTCCAAGAAAATTATTGGAGGCACTGGAGGATCAACTAAACAAGACTTCAGTTATAGCTTGGACACAGCATGGTTTTGTTAAGGTAAAGTCATGCCTGACCAATTTGATTGGATACTATGATGTGGTCACAAAGAAACTAAATGCAGGGAATAACTTTGATATCATATATTTGGATCTTAGAAAGGCTTTTGATACTGTTGCACATGGAAGACTGCTGCACAAATTGGAGCAGTGTGGCATTGGAGGCAAATTGCTGTTATGGATAAAGGGATGGTTGAGTGGGAGAAGACAGAGCGGTAATCAATGGACACTGCTCATCGTGGACTAATGTTAGTGGAGTCCCTCAGGATTCAGTATTGGGTCAATTGTTTTCTGTATTTATAAATGATATTGATGATGGTATATCAAGCTTAATGTCCAAGTTTGCAGATGATACGAAGGTTGGCAGGGTTGTTAATGACAGTAAGCTGCTGCAACAGGATCTAGAAAAGGCTGAGAGGTGGCAAATGAAGTTTAACATTGACAAATGTAAAGTACTACATATCGGAAGCAGCAACCCCAGAGTGATGTATCAAGTCTGTGGTACTACACTGACAGTGGTAGAGAACGAAAAGGACCTGGGGGTAATTGTGCAGGCAGATATGAAGTAGTGTCAGCAGGGTAGACAGTCTGCAAGACTAGCTCATAGTATCTTGTCAATGATATACAGGAATTTTCTAGCAGGGATAAGGAGGTGATTATCCCCTTATGTAAGGCAATCGTCAGGCACACCTTGAGTAAGAGGTATTGCTCAAAACATCAAAGGCAGATATTGTTGGGATATCAGAGACGTGGTGTCACACAGATATAAGGGATGCAGAACTGCAATTTGGGGAGTACAACGTCTACAGAAAGGATAGACAGGATAGGAAGGGGGGAGGGGTTATGCTATTAGTTAAGAAAAAAAAAAAACAAGGAAGTGAAGCCAGTCGACATCGCTGGACAGTGCAGTGTTGAGTCAGTTTGGTGTGACATAAGCATTGGGAGATCAAAATTGAGAGTAGGAGTGTGCTATAGGCCTAATGACTCTGATGAGTATAATAAGGAACTGTACAGGGAAATAGAGTGGGCCAGTAAATCAGAGAGTCTTATAATGGGAGATTTTAATTTCCCAGATATTGACTGGATTTTGGGGGCTGGTTACTCACACACTAGCAGGGCTTTTGTGGATTTATTGGATGATTGTTTTCTACATCAGCATGTTCGGGAGGCAACTAGAGGGAGTAATACTCTTGATTTGATTATCAGCAGTGATTCTTCATGCATTAAGAATCTGCAGATAAATGAACCACTAGGTGGCAGTGATCACAGTGTGCTGAAGTGGGAGTTACTGAAAGAGGTAACTACCATTAGGGGTAAAGGGAAGGGTTATTGCTTCCGTAAAGGCGACTACGATGGACTGAGACAGTATTTAAATTCTATACAGTGGGACCAACTGATGATGTTACCAACAGCAAACTCAAAATGGGAAGCATTCAAAGAACTTATCTTGGAAGCTACTAGGCTTTACATACCGACTAAGAAATATTGTTCAAGGTTTAGGCCAAAATGGATGTCAGATGAACTAATGAGGCATATGGCAGAGAAGAAAAATGCATGGGATACTTACAAATTAACACATGACACAGAAACTTATGATAGATACAAGTTGATATGCAACCAAGTTACAAAGGAGGTTAGGCAGGCGAAGGCAGATTACGAGAAATCCTTGGCAAGGGATGCAAAGAAAAACAGCAAAGAGTTCTTTACTTATGTAAACTCTAGAAGGAAGGGGATGAATCAGATTGGTCCACTTGATATTGATGGGTCAAGTGTTGATGATCCTGCTCAGGTAGCTAACAAACTAAATGAATATTTTGCATCGACATTCACACATGAGGAGTTATTCAGCGAGGGGAATGCCAGAGGTGTATTCAACTCTAGCAGTCAGCTACAGAATCTTGAAATAACTGGGAGTAAAGTGGAGGAGAAACTGTTGAAGATAAACACAAGAAAGGCACCCGGGGTGGATGGGATCTATCCAGTTATATTAAAGGAGGCAGCAAAGGAAGTAAGCAAACCCTTAGCCATAATTATGAGAGCTTCCTTGGACTCAGGGGAGGTACCCATAGACTGGAAATGTGCAAATGTGACCCCAATTCACAAAGCAGGATCAAAGGCTGACACAAATAATTATAGACCTGTGAGCTTAACTTCTGTTCCAGGAAAATTAATGGAGGCACTGGTTAAAGAAGCACTGCAGGATCATTTAGACAAGACTTCAGTTATAGCTCAGACACAGCATGGTTTTGTTAAGGGGAAGTCTTGCCTGACCAACTTGATTGGATACTAGGATGCAGTCACAAAGGACTGGATGCAGGGAATCACTTTGATATTATATACTTGGATCTTAGAAAGGCTTTTGATACTGTTGCACATGGAAGACTGCTACACAAATTGGAGCAGTGTGACATTGGAGGCAAATTGCTGCTATGGATAAAGGGGTGGTTGAGGGGGAGAAGACAGAGAGTGGTAATCAATGGACACTGCTCATCGTGGACTAATGTTATTAGTGGAGTCCCTCAGGGCTCAGTGTTGGGTCCATTATTGTTTTCTGTATTTATAAATGATATTGATGATGGTATATCAAGCTTAATGTCCAAGTTTGCAGATGATACAAAGGTTGGCAGGGTTGTCAAGGACACTACTGACACTATGCTGCTGCAACAGGATCTGGAAAGGTTGAGCAGATGGGCTGAGAGGTGGCAAATGAAGTTTAACATTGACAAATGTAAAGTACTACACATGGGAAACAGCAACCCCAGAGCAACGTATCAACTCTGGGGTGCTGCACTGACAGTGGTGGAGAATGAAAGGGACTTGGGGGTGGTTGTGCAGGCAGATATGAAGTTCTCTGAGCAGTGCAGACGGGCTGCAAGAGTAGCTCATTGAGTATTGTGAATGATATACAGGAATTTTTCCAGCAGGGATAAGGAGGTGATTATTCCATTGTAGAAGGCAATGGTCAGGCCACACCTAGAGTACTGTATACAGGTCTGGAGGCCTCATTTCAAGAAGGATGTAGAGCTGCTGGAACGAGTACAGAGAAGGGCAACAAGATTAGTGAATGGAACAAAGGGGTGCTCTTACGAAGAAAGGCTTAAGTTTTGCAAATTACAGTGTCTGGAGACTAGGCACCAGCGAGGTGATCTGATAGAGGTGTATAAAGCCTTGAATGGTTTAAGCATGCTCAATGCTGATGGGATTCTTCCTCTAGCTCAGAAAAATCACCTGAGAGGGCATAAATTCAAATTGAGGAAAGACAGAAGTAGGATAGACGTGCGGAAATTTGCCTTTAGCCAGCGGGTGGTTGGTTGGTGTAACAGACTGCCATCCCTTGTGGTGGAGGTTGATAGCCTAAATAAGTTTAAGGCTCAGCTGGACAGGTATTTTGAACGAACAGAGGGGTGAAGTGGAAGCGGGTTTTTTTTTTTTTTTTGGCTGATGCTGCATAAGCTTGCTTTCTTGCATCAAATGCCTCTACTAATGCTAATGCTAATGCTAATACTCAAGAGGCCTCATTTTAAGAAGGATGTAGAGCTGTTGGAACAAGTACAGAGAAGGGCAACAAGATTAGTGAATGGAACAACGGATTGCTCTTACGAAGAAAGGCTTAAATTTTGCAAATTACAGTGTCTGGAGATGGCACCTGAGGTGACCTGATTGAGGTATATAAAGCCTTGAATGGTTTGAGAATGCTGATGGAATTCTTCCTCTTTTTCAGAATAATCATTTGGGAGGGCATAAAGACTGGTACTTGGAACGAACGGGGGGTGAAATGGGAGCATGTTTTTTTTTTAACTGATGCTGCAAGAAAGCTTCCTTTCTTGCATCATATTCCACTGCTAATGCTAATGAGGTTACTGTCCTGAACAAGGTAAATGTTGGAAGTAATCACAGAATCGTAAGATGCACACTTGATACAGATGTAACAAAAGAAAGTAAAAAAAACAGACTCAAGTAAATAATGACAAAAGTCTTTGAGATAACAGAAGAAGAGAAATGGCAGTATGTACTGGAACTTAACAAGTTTGAGCTTCTGCAGACTTCAGGACCAAGATATCGACAAGGAATATTACAACTTTCTGAAAGTGATAAAGCCCAAGAAACCTATAGGTAAAAAGAAACCAAAGAAGAAAAAATCAGTCAAGAAACACTTGTCATGATGAACCGAAGACGACAAATGGAGAGCAAGAAAAGCACTGACAGGGAGAAAATAGAGTTATGCAAAGCCATTAGAAAGAGACTCAGAGAGGACATAAGAAAATTTAACGCTAGAACAGTAGAACAAGCATTAAGGGAAAACAAAGGATTTAAATGAGAAGTAATACAGAAAGACAAATGATACTGAAACTGAAGAATAGCAATGGTGTACTTACGAATAGCAGAGAAGGCATAATCCAAATAGCAGAAGACTACTATAAAGAGTTATACAAGGAGCGAGGGAATGATGCCAGCAGTGGGGAAGATGGATCACAAATTAGTAACATACAACATACCCGATGAAGTAGAACATGCGTTGAAGAAAATGAAGAATCAGAAAGCTCTGGGAGAAGATGAAGTTACTGTAGAGTTGTTAAAATTGGGAGGAAGAGAGACGACACAAAAACTGGCATAAATCTTCCCAAAATACATTAGAAAAGGTGTGGCGCCTAAGCAGTGGAATAATGTAATCATAGTTTTGCTGCATAACAAAGGAGATAAATCAGAAATTGGAAATTATAGACCAATTAACTTGTTATCCCACATCTACAAGTTGTTCACAAGGGTCATTACTAACAGGTTAGAAAGAATACTTGATGAAAATCAACTGAAAGAGCAAGCTGGCTTTAGGACAGGATTCTCAACTATGGATCACCTACACGTAATATCACAGCTAATGGAGAAAGCAAATGAATATAAAACACCATTATGCCTGGCATTTGCGGATTATGAAAAGGCATTTGACTCCATACAGTATAAGGCAATGTTTTGGTCACTGGAAGGACAAGGCATAGATACCCCATATATGATTTTGAAGAAAATATATGAGAGTGCTACCTCCTTTATTAGACTAGACAAAGACAGTAGGAAATTTAAAATCGAGAAAGGAGTTCGACAAGGAGACACAATATTTTCGAAGCTGTTTACTGCTGCCTTTCAAAAGCTTTCAGAAGATTAGACTGGTCGCAGAAAGGAGTCAATGTGAACGGAGAGTACCTAAACCATTTACGATTTGCAGATTACATTGTAGTCATAAGCCACAATCCCAAAGAATTAGAGGAAAATCTTAATCAGTTATGCACAGCTAGTAAGGATTTTGGACTAAAGATGAATATGGTAAAACAAAAGTAATGATGAACAAGTATGCCACAGAAAGGGATATAATGATTGAGCAGTAATTGAAAAGGTGGAGTCATATACTTATCTGCTACAAGTCATCAGTTGTAATAATGATAAATGGAAGTCAAGAGAAGAATTAATTTTGGATGGATAGCATTCAGGAAATATATTCACATACTGAGGAGCAATATCCCAATTTTTCTGAAACGTAAAATAATGAACCAATGTATATTCCCCACCGTGACTTATGGAGTGAAACGTGGGCAGTAAAGGACATTCATATCAAAACTAAAGAACTAAAATTGCCTTGGGCAGGACATATAGCTCGAAGACATGATGACAGATGTACTAAGAAAATAACAGCATGGTACCCAAAAGGAGCTAAGAGAAAACCTGGAAGACAAGAACGGAGATGGACAGATGAAAATCATGTGTTTGTGGGTAGTAAATGGATGGCCATTGCACAAAACAGAAAGAACTGGAATGTTGCTGGAGAGGCCCCGTGCCGGCAACAGCGTGCGCGCGCGCACACACACACACACACACACACACATTCCCAGGAGACAGGACAGCATAAGAAGATAATAGCATAAAGTAAAACAATAATAATAAAATAATAGTATTTTTCCACGTCTTTACGCAGTGCTGCCCAAAGTAGTCCACAAAGAGAAAAGGTGTGTACTGTCAAACAGCAGTAGTAATGTCATCCAAAAACAAGATCAGCAGAATCAAGTTCTAGATATAATTCTGTTCTGGAAATCCAGCAAAATTTTGGACATTATATCATCAGGACGACAAACGAGGCAACAGGTTGTATTTTCATTTATGAAGTGTTTTCAGTTCGATTGGTTGCATTAACATTGACATTGAATGTCTTCCTGCAATTAAAAGCAGCATAGACGGTTTGAAGGGCCTGGATTGACAAATATGAATATCTTGTCACATCCAGGAGACAAGTTTAGTACTGTTGCCTTAAGAGCCAATCTTATTTTCTCGTAAATGGAGCATTCAAAAAGTACGCGAGGAATCTTCCGGTAGCCCACATTGACAGGAGAAAGTCTGTATTAGAAAGTCTGAATTGGTAGAGTTTTGCATTAAGCAAACAGTGTCCAGTTAGTATAGAGGAGGTAAACAGAGGGTGAAAACCATTTTCTGGTGGATGATGAAAGTAGTGCAGTTACGTCGGGAACGAATTTTTTGGTAATAGGTCCTTTTTCGGTAGAATTACATCTATTTTGCTAGGTGTTCAATAACAAATCCCAGCATTGGGTTCATTTAGTTTTTGGATCACCCTGAGGGTTATCAATGATTCTTTAAATTCTGTAGAAATGCCTCTGCGGATGTAAAAAGTAAAGCCCTCTAAACACAACATGCAGGTCAAGTGGTATAGTGCCTGCTGGAGTTGAAACTGTTGGGAAAACGTGAAGTAGGCTAAGGAGAAAACAACGTTGAATAGTGGATTGATTTGTACAGTTTTAAGTGAAGTACGTCTAAACCAAAGGCTGCCAGCATAGTAGTAGTAGTAGTGGCATGCATTGCAAGAAAGCAAGTGTATGCAGCATCAGCCAAAAAAAAAAAAAAAAAATCACACCATTCCCTCCAAATGCCTGTCCAGTTCCTCCTTAAATTTATTTAACCTATCAACTTCCACAATGACAGATGGAAGTTTGTTCCTGCAATTAACCACCCGCTGGCTAAAGGCAAATTTCCGCACAATCTATTCTACTCTACATCTGTCTTTTCTTAATTTGAATTTATGGCCCCTTAGGTTCGTAATTTTGAACAAGTGGAAGGATCCCATCATAATTCAGCGTGCTCAACCAATTCAAGGCCTTATACACCTCAATCAGATCACCGCGCAGGTGCCTAGTCTCCAGCCATTGCAATTTGCAGAATTTAAGCCTCTCTTGGTAAGAGGATCCCTTCATTCCCCTCACCAATCTTGTTGCCCTTCTCTGTACACGCTCAAGCAAATCTACATCCTTCCTAAAATGAGGCCTCCAGACCTGTACGCAGTACTCAAGGCGTGGCCTGACCATTGCCTTATACAGAGGGACAATCACCTCCTTTTCCCTGCTAGCAAAATTCCTATATATAAGTTGTAATTTGGATTATGGCAGCATTATAAAATAGATGTAGGGTTTTAGTATCTGATCCCCAGTCTTGTCTGGTAATTTGGAGCAGCATTGTGGTAAAACTCTTAATTTTGACGGACAGAAGTTGAATTTGTGCAGTAAAGGAAAAGCTGTCGTCGATGATGACCCTAAAAATTTGGTGCTTCAGACAAGTGGAAGTGATTTCTTGTCAAGTTATAACTGGTGGTCTGCCAGTTTAATTTGTGTTTAAAAATCATGATCTTCGATTTGTTTTTTTTTTTTTTTTTTTATGTAAACCCCGAACACGAAAGTTATTAGAAACAATAGTACTTAGTACCGTGCTTGGGTTGGAGGTTGAGAAGACGAAAGAAGATATTTGTTCACATTAGACTTGAACTCCCGTAGACTGCAATTTTCAGGAAATACGTATGAAGGAAGGTGGTTGTTCCAGAAAACGGCAGTTGAATGAATAAACGAGGAAGATGAAAAGTTGGTTCTGTCAGTTTGAAGTTGGACAGTAAATGGATGTTGGCTGGTGGCGGCACGTGTTCAGACTGTTTTGAATGAGAGAGCGGGAATTATAGAAGCCAATTCAGAAGAACAGTGCCCATGGAAGTATCTGTAGAAGAGGCATGCAGCAGAAACAGTACGTCTATGAGAAAGCGAGTGGAGAGACTCTGTTAGAGATGAATAATTAATTAACCTAACTGCCCTCTTCTGAATGGAATCAAGAAGCCTGAGAGAGGTTTTGGGGCACCACCCAAGATGTGGGAACAATATTCCATGGCAGGGCGGATTTGCGATTTATGCAGAATGAGCAGCTGTTTGGAACAAAAGTAACGCCGAGAGCAAAAGGGAAAACCAAGATTTTTAGATGCAGAGGAAGCAATATTTGTAATGTGCTTGTGCCAAGAGAGATTAGAAGTCAGGGTAATCCCCAAAAGAGATATATTATCTTGCCTAGATATCGGAGTGTCACCAAAGATAAGCATAGGAACAGAAGAATCCTTTTTGCGAGATATAAGAAAGACTGAGCTTTAGAAGGGTTGAAATCAACTAAGTTGTCTTTGCCCCACTGGAGAATTACCTGAAGATCGGCATTTAAGGAATTGGTAGCAGATTATCGAGAAGTTGAAGCTGATTGAGCAGGACAAGGTTTCTCAAAATGGAAGTGGAATGCAATGTGCTATCATCGGCAAAACTATGGATAGGATTTCCAGTCAATGGAAAAAGGTCATTAATATACAAGAGGAAAAGAGTGGGGGACACTGGCATTAGTGGAGAAGTTAGAAGACAGAGAGCCATCTACCATCATCCTCAGTGAACGATCAGAGAGAAAACTGGATAACCAATTACTAAAACTGTTGGCAAACCATAACATGGAAGCATGTTTAGAAGACCTTTATGCCAAACACTATCGAAAGCCTTTGAGATGTCAAGAGCAACTACTTGTGTTTCACCAAACCTTTCCATCGAATTACTCCATAAATGGGTAACATAAGTCATGTCTAGGTAGTTTAAGAGTTGGCGGTTAATTGATTTCTCCATTACTTTGGAAAGAGTAGAAGTAATTGCAATAGGACGATAATTGGATGGGGGTGGGATTTGTCACCCTTTTTAGAAACTAGCTGGATATGACCAAATTTCCAAGCAGAAGGAAAAACACCTTTGGAATAAGAAAGTGAAAAAAGGCGGCAAAGAATAGGAGTAAGTTCAGGAGCACAGGTTTTGAGAACAAGTGGAGAAATGCCATTGGGACCTGGAGCTTTCTTAGCATCAAGATTCGTCAAAATCCTTCTGACATTCTTTTGATGTAAGACCACAGGAGCCATTGAATGGAGTGTGAACTGAAGAATGAAACTGGAGAATTAGAAACAAGCCAATTACGATATGCAACATTCTTCTCTTGAACAGCCTTAGCAAATTTATTGGAAAACCAAGGTTTAGATCAAGAACGAGATTTTAAAGTGGTGTGGGATAAAAGATTCCATTCCTACAAGAATAATTTCACTGACTCGATCTGAGCAAACGTTGACATCAAAAGTTTTGAAACAGTAATCTCACCAAGGAAAAGAAGTCTCGCGGGGAATCCCATTTTCCATTGTTGTAATGCCAAACAACACGAGGTTGGGAATTGCCATGAGATAAAGGTTCCATTGGAGAAGTGACAATCACCAAGTTGTGATCTGAAGTACCTAAAGGACCTCTCACTTCGACCATGTACTTAGAAGGGTTTTTTGTGAGAAAAAGATCAAGCGTATTAGCATTAGCATTAGCATTAGTAGAGGCATTTGATGCAAGAAAGCAAGCTTATGCAGCATCAGCCCAAAAAAAAAAAAAAAAAAACCTACTCCCACTTCACCCCTCTGTTCGCTCAAAATACCTGTCCAGCTGAGCCTTAAACTTATTTAAGCTATCAACCTCCACTACAAGGGATGGAAGTCTGTTCCACCAACCAACCACCCGCTGGCTAAAGGCAAATTTCCTCACGTCTATCCTACATCTGTCTTTTCTCAATTTGAATTTATGCCCTCTCAGGTGATTTTTCTGAGCTAGAGGAAGAATCCCACCAGCATTGAGCATGCTCAAACCATTCAAGGCTTTATACACCTCTATCAGATCACCTCGCTGGTGCCTAGTCTCCAGACACTGTAATTTGGAAAACTTAAGCCTTTCTTCGTAAGAGCACCCCTTTGTTCCATTCACTAATCTTGTTGCCCTTCTCTGTACTCGTTCCAGCATCTCTACATCCTTCTTGAAATGAGGCCTCCAGACTTGTATACAGTACTCTAGGTGTGGCCTGACCATTGCCTTATACAAGGGAATAATCAGCTCCTTATCCCTGCTGGAAAAATTCCTGTATATCATTGACAATACTCCATGAGCTACTCTTGCAGCCCGTCTGCACTGCTCAGAGAACTTCATATCTGCCTGCACAACCACCCCCAAGTCCCTTTCATTCTCTACCACTATCAGTGTAGTACCACAGAGTTGATACGTTGCTCTGGGGTTGCTGTTTCCCATGTGTAGCACTTTACATTTGTCAATGTTAAACTTCATTTGCCACCTCTCAGCCCATCTGCTCAACCTTTCCAGATCCTGTTGCAGCAGCATAGTGTCAGTAGTGTCCTTGACAACCCTGCCAACCTTTGTATCGTCTGCAAACTTGGACATTAAGCCTGATATACTATCATCAATATCATTTATAAATACAGAAAACAATAATGGACCCAACACTGAGCCCTGAGGGACTCCACTAATAACATTAGTCCACGATGAGCAGTGTCCATTGATTACCACTCTCTGTCTTCTCCCCCTCAACCACCCCTTTATCCATAGCAGCAATTTGCCTCCAATGTCACACGGCTCCAATTTGTGTAGCAGTGTTCCATGTGCAACAGTATCAAAAGCCTTTCTAAGATCCAAGTATATAATATCAAAGCTATTCCCTGCATTCAATTCTTTTGTGACTACATCATAGTATCCAATCAAATTGGTCAGGCAAGACCTACCCTTAACAAAACCATGCTGTGTCCGAGCTATAACTGAAGTCTTGTCTAAATGATCCTGCAGTGCTTCTTTAACCAGTGCCTCCATTAATTTTCCTGGAACAGAAGTTCTCACAGGTCTATAATTACTTGTGTCAGCCTTTGATCCTCCTTTGTGAATTGGGGTCACATTTGCACATTTCCAGTCTATGGGTACCTTCCCTGAGTCCAAGGAAGCTCTCATAATTATGGCTAAGGGTTTGCTTAGTTCCTTTGCTGCTTCCTTTAATATAACTGGATAGATCCCATCCACCCCGGGTGCCTCTTGTGTTTATCTTCAACAACCTCTCCTTCACCTTACTCTCAGTTATTTCAAGATTCTGCAGCTTACTGCTAGAGTTGAATAAACCTCTGGCATTCCCCTCGCTGAATAACTCCTCATGTGTGAATGTCGATGCAAAATATTCATTTAGTTTGTTAGCTACCTGAGCATTATCATCAACAGTTGACCCATGAATATCAAGTGGACCAATCTGATTCATCCCCTTCCTTCTAGAGTTTACATAAGTAAAGAACTCTTTGCTGTTTTTCTTTGCATCCCTTGCCAAGGATTTCTCGTTCTCTGCCTTCGCCTGCCTAACCTCCTTTGTAACTTGGTTGCATATCAACTTGTATCTATCATAGGCTTCTGTGTCATGTGTTAATTTGTAAGTTGTGATCTGAAGTACCTAAAGGACCTCTCACTTCGACCGTGTACTTAGAAGGGTTGTTTGTGAGAAAAAGATCACGCCTATTGGCTGTATGATTAGGACTGTCCAGTATTCTTGTAGGTAAATGAACAATCTGTGCAAGGTTATTAGTAATTGCAAAAGCCTCAGCATCTCGATCTGCTGGATCGGTGTGACTAGAAAACGGAAGCCAGCTGGGGTTGTGAACATTAAAATCACCAAGGAAAATGACCTCACTGTTAGGAAAGTTGGACTGGGGAAAGTCAAGTTGCAAAGAGCGGAAGTCAAAGAGCTCCAAGTGATTAGTGGAATTGGGAGAACGGTAGAGACAACAGATGAATTTTACACAATGAGGTAAAGGGAATTTAAGCCAGAGAAGATCAAAGAGAGGCGATTTCAAATTGCCAAGTCTCTGACAGGGAATATCAGAACGGACATATTCGCAAGTACCACCTTTGAGGCGAAAGGAATCATACAGCAAATAATTTGTGCACCTGAGATGAGCATTAGTTGAATCAACCGATAACTGAGATTCTGTCAGAAAAAGTACATGGGATTTGGCAGACTGCAAGTGGAAATGGACATCGTTCAGCTTAGAATTAAGACCACGTATATTTGTGAAATGAATCAGGAAGTGCTTGGGAGGTTTAGATCTTTTTGCAGATAAGCTTGCTCTATTAGTTTGACAATTCATAGTATATTCAATAGAAAGAAAAACTGGGTGGGACATGCTGTATGAAGTAATGAAATTTTTGGATATGGCGTACACTGTAAGAATATACCCAGATCCTTGACATAACGTGGCCTCGATAATGCTCCCCGCATACACACTACTCGGACTCCCTCCAGTCACTATCTGGCAGAGTAGAGGTATAGTGTATAGTGTGTTTAGAGTCTAACGGCACCAGGGGTTTCCCCCATCTCCGCGTAATATACATTGTGGTGTGATACAGAACACTGTAAAGGCCAGAGGTTTAAAAGTGTATGGATATTGTGGTGTGTAATGTTTTGTACCGTTGTTCATCTGGTCTTTTCGCCGTTGGGTCTCAAATGAGACCCACTGTTGCCCACACTATACCAGGTACACCAGTATTTTAGAAATTTACTATTTATTCTGGCAGGTCCTGCCACCTAATTTCCTGAGATTCCAGTGGCTGGGACCTAAAAAAAAAAAAAAAAAAAAAAGTGGAGGGGGGTTGGGAGAGACGCTAGAAATTGGGTCAGGCCAAAAGAGATATAAGTTATACTAGTTATAGTTCTTTTTTTTTTTTTTTTTTTTTTTTAATTTTTGTGTGGGGTTGTGTAGTTTTGGCTAGGGTGAAACGCTAGTCGCAAGATAGCTAGAGAGGGAAGGGAGACTGAAGACTGGGGGGTGAAAGACAGAAATATGGAGTCAATAGTGAAGATAACCCCAAAAGTTGGCGGGGCAGGTCCAATGCCTCACCAGGTGAAGATAGGGGATGGCAGGGGGAGGGTACAGAGTAACCATCCCCTGCCAAGGGAAGGGAAAGAAAGTGAACCGAGTGAGGGTACCCGGTTCAGATCGCCGAATGATGTTTCGGCAGCAAACTGCATAATGTCTTTGTCAGGTCTTCGTATGCCATTCCTGGGACATGTTGTCCCGTCCGTGTGAGTGGTCAAGTACAGATAATGACTCCAGTTTAAGCCAGTGGTCATCTCCAGGTTAAGTTAATGATTAGTTTTTCAGATTGTAGCTGTTAGGTTTTTGTTTGGTTGACACATCTAAGGATCTTTATTATGGATGACGAGTGGTTAGTTTGTGGGAAAATTCCTGCTAAGGTTGTAGGTATGTTCTTCTAGTAAAAAGATCCTGTGCAAACTGCGTTAAGGCTTTATAGTTGTCCTAGCTCTCCAGGAGATATTGTTCTTGGTTTATTGGCGAGAAACGTATTCTAGTTATTAAGAGGCAGCGGAGGTCTTCGTATAGTTGGCAGTGGTGCATGAGGTGCTCCCACGTCTCTGGCTGTCCACAGTGGCAGAGAGCGGTGTCACTCAATCCGAAACTGGAGAGTTTTGCTCTTATTGCGCAGTGTCCCTTGAGCAGGTAAGATGTCAGCAGTCCCGGTGAAAACCAGTTTAGGCTTTTGGGAAACACTAGTTGATTATCCGGTATGAATCTTCGGGTGACTTCCCCTTTTGTCGAAGTCGTCCAGCGGGTTTGCCAGGCCTGCTGTAGGTGGGTGAGAAGGCGTTTTTTCTCGAGTTTACGATCGTTCGCCGGATCAGTTGTGTAGTCTAGGCAGGTGATTGATTTGCCTTTGGACAGTTGATAAAGCAACCCACAGCGGAGGATTTCCAGGTCCAGGGGGAGAGCACCCAAGAGGACCTGCAGGGTGTGGGTGCTTACAGTACAGCAGGCTCTCGAGATTGTCAGTAGGACTGAACGTTGAATGGTCTCTAGCTTCCTTTTGTTCACTGCTGTTACCGCCTTGTGGAACCAGACTCCTGATGCGTGTGTTATTGCTGGTAAGAAGACTGCCTTATAGAAGAGGGCTAGGGTCCTCTTCTTAAGCCCCCAGTCGCGACGAGTGACTAGCTATTAGTGCGGAGTATTTTTTGATTTTGCTTTGGAGGTAAGTAAGATGGGGTGTGAATGACAGATTTTTATCCAGCAGAATACCAAGATATTTAAGTTCGGTGGAAAGCTTAATTGTTGTTTCCTGAATCTTTATCTGGGGAGGCCTTCTGATATTGAGAGAACCTTTAAGTAGGATGGAGCAGGTTTTTGTTGGGGATATCTTTAAGTGGTTTTGGGTGGCCCAGTCTTGTAGGATATTTATAGCACGGCTTGCAGAGATCTGTAGTTGAGTTCTTGAGTCTGCCGCCAGCATCAGGATCAGGTCATCCGCATAGGCCTGCGACCTCACATTACCAAGGTCGAGGTTTAGAAAGCTGTCGAGCACCACGTTCCAGAGAAGTGGGCCAAGTACTGAGCCTTGTGGGCATCCTCTATAGACTGGTCGTGTGACTGACGGTTACTGTTCTGTTTGCGAGATAGGTTTTTATACAATTGTACAAATTAGCTGGTAGTTTTGCTTTCTAGAGACTGTCGAGGACGCTTGGCCACCAGAGGGAGTCAAACGCCCCGGCAAAATCCACTGAAATGACAATGAAGTATTTATGGCTGGTAGTAGTAGCTGCTTTGGCGATATTCTCTAAGGCGTCCACCGTGGAGCATCCCCTTCTAAAGCCGTATTGGTTGTCAGAGTGAAGGCCAGCCTTGGAGTAATGAATTTTTATTCTATTGCTTAGAAGATGTTCTAGGAGTTTGCTTAGTATGGATAGAACGGTGATGGGCCGGTATGACTCCGGAAGGTCTTGTGGTTTTGTCGGGTTCTTGAGAATAAGCCTTATTTTGCAGATCTCCATACTACTGGGAAATGGCCTGCTTCAAGGCAATGGTTGAAGAGGTTTAGGATCTCATTTGGGATGGTTTCAACAGCCTTCTTTACGATCTAGGGCTCCAGCATATCTTCTCCTGGAGATTTCTTGTTTTTTATTTTTGCTGCAGCGGAGTCCAGTTCTTCCTTGGTGAAGCTGTCTTACACTTGGGCCGTGGTGTATGTGCTGTTTTCCTCACATAGTAGTATTTGCTCTGGAGTGCTTGGTGGCATGTGTTGATGGAACATGGCGTCAAGGATGTTTGTAAGATTTGAAAATCTTACAAAAATAAAATATTTTTTATTAAGACTTTGAAAGTTAGTTTTCCTTTGATTCTTGCCATTAATAGGATAAATGGGTAATATATGCAGTTTCAGAAATAAGAATTATTCTGGTAAGAGGTAAAAATTAAAAGAGTAGTAGGAACAAAAACAGAGCCATTAGCTTTACTTCCGTTAAGACAGGGAACTGACACTATGGCAAACCCAGCAGGGGGTCCGGCGCTACAAAAACAACTTAAGGTTTATGAGGGGTCACACACCAGAAACGTATTCTGAACAACACACACTAGTTTCTAAAAATAGACGCGATGGTCTCCAGTGTCACAATTTGTGGTTTTTTTTTTTTGAGTGCAATAGAGACAAGCTGTTATGAGACAGGAAGAGTTGTTTTGGAGTATTCGGCCGACATCAAAGAACACAACGGATGTCAACAGGTAATAAAGAAAGGGGTATAGAGAATCACGTGCTACGGGGCAGGCTGAACTAAGCCTTCCAACAAATGGAAAGGGAAAAATGAAAAAGAAAGGAGAAGATTGGTAGAAAACACTTTTGGAGAGGCGTGGAAAACTCCGGGGCAAATTGTGGATGGAGGATACGGACACAAGAGGAGGGAGAGTGGAAAAGGAAGAGAAGGAGAGGGGAGATCTTTTTGAGCGGTGCTAGTGAAAGGGTGAGTCGGGAAGAGTTTCTTGAAAGATGAAGAAATAGCCGACGAAAAAAGTCTAAGTGGGGTTATCAGTAATGTAGTGAGTGAGAAATTAGGAGATGAACTGGAAAGGGGTAGTAAAAGGAAGTTCTGCAAACAGTGAGAATGAGAGAAGAAGATTCCCTTAGAACACCCAGTCCACCGAGGAAGGCGATAATATCCTGATATAGTCTTGAAAGGCAAAGGTAACCGTCCTGACAGGAAAAGTAGCAGATCCTGAAAGCGGAGTAGCAGTTGCGAATGCCATATGATAATGCCCTGGAAGCTGTAAGATGTTGCCCTGGAAGCTGTAAGATGTTGCCCTGGAAGCTGTAAGATGTTGCCCTGGATTAGCAGAAGATAGCAGCTCTGGATAAGGATAGGATAGAAGGCCCTTATGAAGACACCGGATCACAGAAATTAAGTAAGTGAAAGTTAATTTGAGAATACTGTAAGTTAACTGCTAGAGAAAGGACTGTAGTGCGATATTTGGGGAATTCAATGATAAGAGAAAGTTATTTTTGAAAATACTGTAAGTTAACTGCTAGAGAAAGGACTGTAGTGCGATAATTGGGGAATTTAATGATAAAGATAAGATTAGATGGGTGAACCAAATAGGAGTAAATTCTATTCTAAGGCAATTATGGTTGGTTTAGGCAGTAATTTGGAATAAGGAGGATAGTAATGTAGATGAGAAAGTTAACGGAAGGAATTGTAGTAAAAATAGAAATATTAAATGTGTGGAGATAAAATTTATGTATATTGCCAACCCTTAAAGGTGTGTTTGAATGTAATATTGTATTTTGGTAATCAAGTTCTGTAACTGATAATGGTTAAAGAAATATATAAGAAAGAGGAATAGGGAATTAAAGAATAAATTGGTAGTTATGATGATACATAAAAGTAATATGATCAATGATATGTTTAACTTTAATGATAAAAAAATGTTAATGACACCTATGAGGTATGATTTGATTGTGTTGTAATAGGAGCAGAAATAAGGTGAGCATATAAAGAGTGTAACTATTTAACCTGTGTATGCGTAATGAGAAAGGTGAGATAAAAAAAAGTCAAGTCTGTAAAGGAGCCTGTTAGATAGGAAGAGACTGGATATGTTGTAAGTACCTTGGTGTTGAAACAGTGAAATTCTATTCTTAATGAGATTTGTTATGATTTAACTGTAAATATGCATAATAAACTTGTTTTTTGTATAACATTTGTGTAATTATTTGTTGTACTGGACACAAGCCCATCCGAAGGGAATAATATACACCTACAAGTTTCCCCCCAAAACCTGAAGTCTTCTGTGAAGTTGAATAGTCAGATGCGCAAGTGGGGAGATATTATAAAGGGGAGTTGTTTAAATAGGGGAATAAATTAAAATAATATAAATAATATATATAATATATACACACACATTAAACCCCCCCACATGTTATTTATAGATTCGGACCATGTCTTTGTATGCGTGCCTTGTGGCGTCTTGGTGGCTGGGATGACTTCTCCCCTGGGGAGTTTGTTTGTGATTACTCTGTAGACCACTCCCCATGGAGCAGAATTTCCAACTGTGGAGACTAAGTGCTCCCAGGAGCGCTTCTTCCTTTGTTTAATTAGGGCCGTGTATTCGTTTCTTGCCGTTCGGTACTGCTGCTTGAGATACTCTACTTCCGCTTCCGGCCATGTCCGTCTTGCGCGTTGAAAATTTTTCCGTCGGGTGTAAACCTCCCGTCGCAGTTGTTGGAGCTCTGGGCTCCACAAAGGTACGGCTTCAAGAGAAGGTTTCATTTTAATAGAGTTAATTGAGCTTTCAGTGACTAGGCTTACAATTGCCTTTTGGTGCTTGTCTGGGTTCAGTCCAACTGTGCTGAGAGAGTGGGTGGCCATGATCAGTGAATCCTTAAATTTCTGCCAGTTTGCCTTGTCAATTGCAAATCTATGTAGAGTTTGCCTCATAATTGGTTGTCGGCTTACTGAAAGGTATTACACGGTGGTCCGATGTGGTCCAGCTTTCTCTAACTGTCCAGGATGAAAGGTGTCGTGCAACGGATCTTGTGGCCAGGGTGATATCAACTGTGGCTTCCCACATTGTACTAGAGAAGGTCGGTAGGTTATTTGGTTGGTTGAGAATTGAGAAAGAACTGTTTGACAGATATTCTTCCAGTCTTTGTCCGTTGTTTGTGCCTCGTCTATCTTGAGTTTCACTGAACCACGCTGGCGACCTGCAGTTTACGTCGGCGGCAACGATGATTTTAGCATTTGGGAATTCCAGAGAGATGCTTTGTAAGTATCTAATAATCAGGAGAATATCCTCCCCGGCTGAGAGTAGAGAGAAACTGCGTAAAATTCCCCCAAAGGGGTGATGATATGGGCACAGGCTGCCCAGGGACGGCAGTAATGTGGTATTTTGGTAACAGTGAGATCAGAGTTTCTCACCAGAATAGCCGCCCATGGGGTCTCCCCGTCCACTTGAACGATCTTATAAGTCAACGGATACCCTCTGACTGCCTTACTATGCGAATATGGCTCTTGAAGAAAGAGGATATCGAGGTTCTCCTCGTCGGCCTTTTTCCTCAACTGGGCTGCAACTGCTTTAGCTCGCTGGGCATTAATTTGTGCAAATTTTACAGTGGTAATATTAAATGGTTTAAGGTAAGTCCCCATAATCGAGTTAGTTGGTATGTGCTCTTAGCTTTTGTGTAGACAGGTCATTTATTGTCCTCTCTCAGCACAGTGTCCACATGTGGGTTGAGCTTGGGTACACTTGTGTGTCGTGTGTCCAAAACGACAACACTTGTAGCATTTGGGGACAGCCACATGCTCCTTGAAGTGATGACTGCCCCAATTTACGAACACTCTATTTTGTTGACTTATTGTTCTCCAGGCTGCGGGGGAAAGCTCCACTACCGGTTGGTAGAATTTCCCACTCTGGCATTTTTTTGGAATTTCGGGAAAACATGGTCATTTGGTTCAACATCTGGGTGGTCCTGCTGGAGGTTTCTTCTGTATAGTTCATCCTGGAGTGTTGCTGGGGTTAGATCCTTTTCGGTATCATAAATTATTATGCTGGGCCCCTTTATTTTCGGGGGTGAAACCTGTAGGCCAAGTGTTTGTATTTTGGGGTTACTAATAATTTTATTAGCTACTTCTTTCGTCTCAGTTTCAATGATGACACCAATATTACGTGTCTTACGCACAGATTTAATTTTTGCCATTTTCAGGTCTTCTGCTAAATTTGCGACCACTATATTTTTTACTTCCTCACTTGTGTGATGATCTTCTGTGGAAGTAGATCTAACAATTACCAGATGTGGTTTTTGTAGGAGAGTTTTCCTTTTGGTTGAGTTTCCTGATTCAGTTGTTTGTTCAGCATTTCTGGGAATCCTCAGCGCGTCTCCATAGGTAGGGGCGCTGTTGCATTTGATTATCCCTAACGTCAAGATATGCCTCGAGTTTAGCCACTGCTTTCTCGCGTTCGAGGTGCGTTGTAAGTAAAATGGTTTCCAACTTCGTCCATAGGGAAACTATGTCTGCGCGCAGAGCTGTACTGACTGCTGTTGGTTGTCTTCATTAAAGTTTCTAGTGCAGTTCTCAGGTAGAGAACCTGCTCTAAAACGGGACCCTCAGGCAGAGTGGGATCCAGTGGTGTCTCTTCATCATCATTTCTCCTTGCTGGGAAGATCGGTCTTGTAGTTCCTTTCGTTCACTTTGGGATCTGGTTTCCATTTCTGATTTCGGAAATGATTTTTTATTACGCTTCTTGGAGGCTGGAGTAGGCCTGGAGGCCTCAGTATCACCCCGTGGGCCTAGAGTTTGGATAGTTTCAGGAGTAAAGTCCTGGTATTCATCAATGATATTATAGTCTGCAGTGGACATGATTTTTGAAAAACGGAAAACGGGGGTTTCCAGATAATCGGGTCGCCGTTAGTATTCTCTTAAAAAGTAGCAAAATGATGGTTGAAACAAGTCTCTATGATAAATAGGAACCGGGCATTGGGCTGTAGCCTTCTGGTCACGTGGGAAAAATAGGAAAAGCTTAAGCGGAAAAACCTCTAAATGAATAGAACAAGGTTTTATTATTATTATTATTATTATTATTATTATTATTATTAGAAGTTTTTGGGGACGATAAATACGATGACAATCTTCATTTTCTTGCAGGATAAGCCCGGGGGAAGTGTCACATCTGCCACAAAAAGTTTGTAGACGTGTGGGGAACACACAGAAAACATGGTAAAGTTAGTTTAAATCAGGCGAAAAGTTTCAGAGACGTTATGCCTGTGGGCATAAGAGGAGAAGAGTGCAATTAGGGTGGAAGAGGTATAATCCCTAATCTTGTCGCCACGTGACGTTATTCTTGACCTTGTTAAGCGACAATCACTAAGCAACGTAAGCAGACAATTGCTGACACACAGCGGGTGGTCCCCTCCCCAGTCACAATTTGCTAGATATTAGCGTGGCAGCTCCGAAAAGACCGAAAACTGCTCTCTTCAATTTCCTGCCAATGGCGGCATGGCCACCTAACCATTGACAAAGACGTTGAATAATTAACGTTAAGATCTAGCAGAAAGATCCCAGAAAACACCAAAAAAGTCTCACCAACGGAATAATCTTCTAAACTTGTCTAGGGAGAACATAATTCCAGAAGTATGGGGCACTTTAAGCACTTAAATTAAACAAAGTATCAGGAGCTCGAATTATTGCGTCTTATACCGTGAATTATTGCGTCTTATACCTCGAATTATACCGTGACCGTCCAGAGTAGAGGTACATTGATTGATTGTGTGTGTCCTGATATGAAAGGTGGCTCCTAGACATAAGCCCATCTCCACCTTTTACTCCTGTGAAAGCTCAGAACGTCTGCAAAACAGGCCTGAAAAAAGAGAGTTATGTCAGGCCATTTCGCCACCAGGGATTAACCAACACCTGGATCAACCATTCTCTGTGTGTGCTGTAATGCACAAATCTCGCACCTACCGGAAGTAGTGTTATACTGGTAGGTGCCAGCAATCCCTCCCCCAAGGCTGCCCAAACTTGGAGGCCAGCGAAAAAAAAAATAAATAATAATAATAAAAAAAATAATAAAAATTCCAACTAAGAACAATGTATGCTTGTTGAAACAAAAGCAACATTATACAATTATTTACATGTAAATAGCAAATACATACACTTAGAATGACATTAACTTAACAATAACACTTAGAAACATTAACATTAACACTTAGATTAACATTATCTCCACTTAGAGTCCATCCACAAATGCAAGCCTGCATTTGGGTATCCAGGAGCAGAAGATCATCTCGCACTGTAAACAAGAAACATCCTATAAAGATGACATTACACGAAGTGTAATGTCATTTTTATAGGATGTTTCTTCAAATGTGCGGCACTTCCCTTAATTGGTATCCTGCAATAGATTTCTTAACTCCTGTCTTCTTTTAAAAACTTTGGCCGAGAATTCCTGAAGCAAAGCAAAGATGTCCCACCTCTGAACCAAGAGAGGTAAATTATTCTCCGTGAAGTTTGGTAACCTATTTAGTAATTCCTGCCTGTCTGAAGTATACAGTCCGCATTCAAGGATGACATGTCTCCAAGATTCAACCTGACCGCACGAACAGTAGGGGTCAGGTTCTATTCCTCTTTCAAATAGTTTGGCCCTTAAGCCATGTCCAGTGATTAAGTAACTCGTGGTCATGGTGGGAGCAAACCAAGAAGACACCCTCCTGTCCATTGCAAAGCTTACGGCTGGAATGAAGCCACTTGTAATGGTTCCATACTCACTCAAATCCCAACGTTGCTGCCAGCAATTCACAAGCTCACCCCAAATTCTACGTTTTTCCTCCTTTATGTTGTTATTTGGATTAGAGGTGATATTCAATATTTGTAATGCCCTTCCCTTCTTTAAGTTATATACAATACCTCGGAAAATAATGTGTAAATCCAAGGGGATGGTACCTGCAATAACCTGTAAGGCATTTGTCGACACTGTCCTGGGAGTGCGTATAACTGTAAGCAACATTGTACCTTGCAGGGACAGAAGCTTGGCTTTAGTTGTAACCTTGGTAGCAGCCGCAAACCAAATACCAGCACCATAAACTACAATGGGAAGAAATATCGTCTTGTAGTACAATACCAGAGTTTTTTTGAATAAACCCCATTCCTTGTGGGAAATTCTAACAACTGCTGCTACGAACTTTTTGATTTTTTCATTGATTTTAGTGACATGTACATGAAACCTGAGACGATCATCTAAAGTTAAACCCAAATACTTGGTGTTCTGTACATATGAAATTTGAGTACCATATAGGATTACCTTTGGTGGCCTTCCATAATCGAAGTGGTGTTTAAACACCATGAAATTGGTCTTGGTGACAGAAATCTTTAGTTTATTCAAACCCGCCCATGCCACTAAATTATTCAAAACTGACTGAATTTTTTGTTCGAGAATTTGTCTTGATCCTCCCTGCATTGCCACCACCAAGTCATCTGCATATGCAACTTTGATGAACTCATCGCTATCCTTCGTGAGCCACTGGTCTAGCACTGCATTCCAAAAGAGAGGTCCCAAGACTGAACCCTGAGGGCCTCTTGAAACGGTAGTCGTGTATGATAAATGCTTAGCACATACTCTAATTTGTCGGTCCTTAAAGTAAGATCTGAGGATTTTGAACAGGTGGTCATCACACTTTGCCAGTTGCAGTGACCTGAGAGCACTCTCCCACCAAAGGGAATCGAAAGCGCCCTCAAAGTCAATAAAAACAGCAAGAACATATTTGCTGTTTGCCTCCTGAATGTAAGTTAGCAAGGTTGAGATTGCGTCCTCAGTGGAACGTCCTTTTTTGAATGCAAACTGGAAATCAGAGGAGAGTTTATGTTCTGTAAATAATTTTAAAATCCTTGGGGCAATCATCCTTTCAAATAATTTGCCAAGATTGGCCAATAAAAAGATTGGCCTGTATGCTCTGGGGTTTGTTTTTGGCTTTCCCAGTTTATGCAAGATTTTTAAGAGCGCAAGCTTCCATTCAAGAGGGAAAAGCCCTTCTAGCAAGCATTTATTAAATAAGTTCAATAAAATCTCAGGGAAGAATTCATAAAATTTTTCAATTACTTGATTCTCAATGAGGTCAATGCCAGGACATTTTTTATGGTTCAATTTAGCTACTGCAGCTCCTAGCTCAAGCATATTCAAAATGGCAGTTTCGGTTGTCCCCTTATATTCCCGATTAATGCGTCTAATTTCCGCTTAATCAGGGCTGTCCATATAGGGCAAGTCTTCCGGAAATAGGCTACTCACTATCCCTTCGACTGTAGGTTCCCAGTTCGAAGTTTCTTGATTCTCTCTAATTATCATGTTGTAAATTTCACCACACAAAAGTTTATTTCTTGAAAGCTTATAGATTATACCCCATCAGCATTTCCTGTTTCCTTCACCAGACGTTGCCAACAATTTTGCCTGCTATCAGCAATTGCTTTATGGTGCCTCTTCCTCAAGTCTCTGTAATCATTTTTCAAAGCCTGAGTGTCTGCGTCCGATAGATGCCTATTCCTTTGGTATGCTTTTCGTGCTTGTTGAGTTTGTTGTCTCAATTCAGCTAGTGCTGAAGACCACCATGGGACAGAAGTTCTTCCTGTCTGTTTTCTTTTCGTCGAGTAGGCCATCGCTTGATATAAATGATATTGATCTGGTTGATATTGATCTGGTTCAATATCATTATATGGTTCAATATATATGGTTCAATATCGTTAAGGTGTTAATGATTACTTTGTCATCTCCGTTAAAAATTGTATTCAGATATTCACGAAACTTGGTCCAGTTCACACTGTCCATCCGAAAACGCCTTAAATCCCTTATTGTTATATCCATTTACCTATCCTCCGATAAAATCGAGAAGGTGATTGCCCGATGGTCACTATCCCGATGGATACGGATTTATGTCCCAATTTTGCACCCTATCCACCAGATTAATGGAGGTTAAAGTAGCATCTATATTACATTCACCATTTGTCGTCGAGAATGTATACGGTTTATTTTGTAAGTTCTTTACACAGAGATTATGATCCAAGATCAGATCAACCAACTGCTCACCTCGAGCATCAGAAAAGCTGCTGTTCCAAAGTGTAGACTTAGCGTTGAAATCAGCTGTAATTAGTAAGTTGTTAGCTGAAAATCTGCTACATACCCTGTCAAGTCTGTGTAAGGCTGGCTGAATATCTTCCGAGGGAGGAAAATACTGGGAAACCAGATAAAACAACTGGTCCTTGGATGAAACCAGGATACAAACCGTGGTGGCAGAACATTCACTTGAGATAGTTGTTATTACTAGTTCATTGTTAAAGATAATTATGGCGGCCTTGGCTCGATCGTCACTTGAGGCAATAATCCATGCCGAAATTGGATATCCTATAACTTTATACGCTGAACCCCCTACCTGAGAAGAGTAATACGGTTCTTGTAAGCATACAATATCAAACCCCAGATCATCAGCAGCTTTCCTAATCTCGTCCGCCGCTGCACGAGATCTTTGCCCATTAATTTTAAGAATTTTTATTTCGCCGTATTGCAGGTTAACACTTGTTGAATCCATTACCGTTGTATTATTCATGTCTGGTTCTTCGGTCTGTCAATTCAACAGCTGATCGAGAAGCCTCCTAGAGAGTTACCAATAGGTTCGGTGTACTAACTAGTGGCCAGCCTGCGAACGCCGTTGTAGAGTTGTACCCTGGAAATGTAAGGAACATTGGATCTCGCCACGATGTTCATCATAACCTCAAAAGTCATCAATCATACTACATGATGGAAGAGCTAGGGAAGGGTTGACTGGAACTTAGCTCTAGAGACTAAACATGGGTTCCACCACTTCAAGCCTCCAATAAGCAAAGTGGTGGTATTGCACCGGTTGATGAGAGTCATCTACCACCTAGAGTTGGGGGTAATTCCAATTTTGGGGATAATTTGGGTTGGGAATAATTCCAAATTTGTTCTTAGAGTACCAAGACGATAGTTCAAAGAGTATTTTATTGGCATAGAGTTCAAAATCAGATCTTGAGTTTCCATTCACTAAAATGATAAGGTCCTCTGCATACGCAAGTTGTTACACATTTTGAAATTCAGTCGTTCTAAGCAGCCAATAATGAAGAACTAGGTTCCAAATCAAGGGACCCAAAATTGATCCTTGGGAGTAACCAGGGGAGACAGATCTTTATGCTTTTAATGATGTGCTTTTAATGATGACGGTGACAGTGCGGTAAAAAAAGTAGTTTCTAACAGGTTTATAAAACTGAAGAGCGCAATGATTGGAACGGAGTCTATGGAGGGCACTCTCCCACCATAAAGTATCAAAAGCGCCCTCACAGTCGATAAAGATCGCCATAACGTACTTGGAAGTGGAGCTATCTATAAGGTGGTGAAGTTCTTAAAACTACAAACTGTACACCCTAATAAGGTGTCTTCGCATCCAAGCCATTGCCTAAAACCGTATTGAACAGAGGATGTGGAACTTGTAGCTCCCTTCAGTGTGGTACTTTTATTAGCAATTAGTCTCTCTAACACTTTTCTCAGGTGAGAGAGCAAGGCTATGGGGTGATGGAATCTGGCATTGTCTAGTGGCTTACCAGGTTTATGTAAAATCTTAAGAATGGCGTGTTACATTGGTTTGGGAAACATTCCAGTTTTTAAGCAGTTGTTGAATAATTTAAGTAGAACTTTGGGCCTTAGGTCATAAAAATGTCTGATAAACATATTGCCGACCGGGCTAGCCAGGTGAGTAAAGTGGCTAACTAGCAACCCAAAGGTGGCGGGTTCCAATCCCGCCTTGGGCTTGGATCAGCGTAAAATGCCAAAACTTTGGGAGGTGCATTATGGCCACAGAAGCCGATGCGCCAACAACTAACAGCAAAAAGATAAATATATTATCAATCAGGTCATTGCCAGGACATTTGCTTGACTGAATTTTATTCAGGATTGAAGTAAATTCCTCTGCAGTGAATGGACTTGTTTCTTCTAAAGGAAGGTATTTTTGATTTAAATCTCGAATAGATATAGGGAATGAAGTGTCAATAGTGAGATCATAATCAGTCGATCCAAGATGGCATTTATGGAGTCTGTTAATGTAAGAGTTTCCATACTGTTGGAGGTAATGAAGTTAAAAATGTCACCCAGGATCATTTTATTTTTATCAATTTTATAAATGACACCGCAAGGATTATTATTCCCAGATGTACGAACAAAATTGTGCCAGGATTGCAATTTGCTTTCATAAATCAATTTTACGTATTTTCTTTTGAGAGTTTTGTATTCTTCATGTAATCCGTTAACTTCTTCTTGAGGCCAAGTACAACATTTGTGCTGAAAATTTCTTCTGGCTTTGTGAACTAGTTTCCGAGTAGAAGAAAGTTCGTAATTCCACCAAGGTGCTGCACACCTTGGTGGAATAACGAACAAAGTTTTTAGCTTCTTTTTATGCGTAGATTTCTGAATTGCAGTAATGATAATGTTTTGAATCTGCAGTGCTAATTGTTCGGCGATAACAGAATTAAAATTTTCTAGGTCGTCTTCAGGCGAATCAGAGAGAACGGAACGATTAAAACGATCCCATTTTATGTTTCTAAGAGAGTAACGTATGAGATTACCAAGAGGTTGTTGAAAAGGAAGAGTTGATCCCAGCAGGAAGACGATAGACCGATGGTCACTTGTTAGGTCAGTTTCTACGTGCCAGTCAGTAATATAAGGAGCAATATGGGCTGTGGCCAGAGAAATGTCTATATTTGGTTTACCTAGGGAATTAGAAAAGGTACATGGCTGGTTTGGTTGATTCAAGACGGTAAGCTGGGAGAAGATGGTATCCTGAAGCAGTAATCCCCGAGCATCTGTGAAAGAACTATGCCACAATGCAGACTTGGAGTTTGAGTCGAGTAAAATTAACAGATGAACAGGGCCTAATACACTGAATACAGAATCGATATAGTGTAAGTGAGGAATTATGTCAGATGACAGAGGGCAATACATTGAGATAACATAAGTCGAGTGATTAGGGCTCAAGACTTAAATGCAAATGGCATGCTGTGATGTCAAACAGAACAAAAGTAAAACGTCAACATTTTTATTAAATATTATGACGGCTACCTTAGGATCTGGATGAGTTGGTTTTAAAATCCGAGAAGAGCAAAGATATCCGACAATTCGTCTTTTACTATGATATGCTTCTTGAAGAATAAGAATGTCAATGAATTCCTCCTCAGACACACGACGTAGCTCATCTGCCACGGTACATGAATGATGAGCATTGGCTTGCAGAAATTTTAAGTCGAGATATTTGGCTGGGAAGCGCTTGAACTCGATAAGACTGATATTGAAAGGGAATTGTTTGTTGCTTTACAGTGTCTTGAGCCTTTATGTATTCAGGACAGTTGATATCTCTGACCGAATGATTAGCATCATGTTTGGGCCTCTTGCAATTGATGCAGACAGGCAGTTGATCCTTGCTGGGGCACTCAGCAAAGATATGGCCGTGTTTGCCACTATTTCCACAAAAAGGTCTTTCTTGTTTACATGTACTTGAAGTGTGTCCTAAAGCAAGACAACGATAGCACTTCGTCACAACAATGAAAGGCTTAAATCGGTGAGCGGTTCACCCAATAAATAACCTGTCTAAAGTACAAATAGCTGAAAAAATACTTGGGGTAAAATCAAACACCCAATTAGCAGTGTTCTTTGATTTGGAGCTAATTTTAAATCTGAAAGTGATCTCTTGTGAGATTTCTTCATGTGTGAAATTAAATTCCTTCAGGTTTTTGAAGTAGAAACAATGAAGTATTTCCTCTTTGGTTAAATCATTATCAATATTGTATTCCAGTAGGTTTGGATTCAATTTCTTAAGTATTTCAGGGGTGATTCCAACATCAGATAGGATTTTTGAGGATGAGATGGTATCCAAATCTTTACAGGAATTAGTTTCTAAAATTACGCCTTTGTTTTTAATGAGACGGAGAGCTTTAACTTTGACTTCTTTTAAGTCTTGCTTTAAGGTTTTTACACGTTCTTTACCATCAGTGCTCGTAGTAAGAGTATAACTCTCAGATGCCTTTAAGAGTAATAAAGGTGGTTTTATGGTTGAAGTAGTTTTAACATTAGCGGATTGCAG
The DNA here is from genome assembly GCF_048544385.1 of Mastigoproctus giganteus. Lineage (NCBI taxonomy): Eukaryota > Metazoa > Arthropoda > Arachnida > Uropygi > Thelyphonidae > Mastigoproctus > Mastigoproctus giganteus. Next base: position 115,546,319 of record NC_143583.1, on the reverse strand, counting down.
ACTGTCTGTTTGGTTAATAGAAATTTTTGCAAGGGCTGTGCAGCAGCCTCAGAGAAGTTTTCAGGAGAAACTACATTCAAAGAGGTATCAACTAATTCAGCAGAAGTTGAAGATTTTGCCACAGAAGCATATCAGAGAAAAGGTGTGGGCATAGTTTTTGAGTCATCACTTCTTATCTGCCGCATCTTAAGAGCTTCGTTTTCTGCATTCAAGCCATTCACAACTTGTTCAAGACCGCTCCAAGAATGAAGAATAGCTTTGATGGCAGATTTTGTGACTGTTATTGTCGTTTAATAGGTAAGTTTGAATTTCTTCTTGCAGGAAAATAAGTGCATCGACAGGGGGAAAATCTGAAAGTAAGACAGTCCCGACATTTCGTATTTTAATTTTCCTGGCAGTTGAAGTAGCAGCCCTAGTTAAAATGTCAGGACTAAAAGGTTTGATTGGAGAAGAATCAGTAACAACATTTGTCGTCGTAGAAATTGGTACCTTACTTACTTGATAATTCAAGATGTTCTAGTTTAGCCTTAGGAGTGGTTACACTTGTAGTTTCCCTTACCTTACTTTGTTCCTGTGAAGAAACTAGAGGTGGAAACTCATCTGTGTTTACCGACAAATTAGTGGCGCCTGTATTTTATTCCACATTGGAGGTTTGTTCTTGGGAGGAATCCAGTATGGAGAAGTCTCTTTTATCATGTAGCAAGTTAATAGCTTCCCTAATAGCCTCTGTTATTCTGAAACTTTGCAATTTTTAGCGACGAAAGGATCAAGGGTTTTTACCCTTGAGGTTATTTACCTCAGATGGTTAAATAGGCATAAGGCAAGGAGTGACAGGGAGGAAGCAATAAAATTATCGCTCCTATATGTGCGCTAATTTGACCTTGGGGCAGCTTAATTGGCGCTTCTTGTACGAGTTCAACTACTTGTGTTGGAAAACTTTTGTCAGTTAGGTTGCTTATGCAGATCTAAAACTAATAAAATAACTTTACCTGATAACTTCTTTCAGAAGCTGATGCACTCATTTTGGAGACTAAATTTTTCCCTTCCCGATGATACCAAATACCACTGTTATTAACTGTTCAGGCAATTAAAATAACACCAAAATAGTAGAGCACTTTTTCACTCGACTGACGTGCTGCGTGAGCATGTGCAAAGAAACCTGGAGAATGGAATTTTCTCGAATAAGCATTATACAGCCCACTCAACAAAAAACAGCCACACAAATCTTTATTATGAGTATAAGCAAAGGCGCTGAGAAGTGCCAGCTGATTAGCCTGCTGAAGGAATTGTTAAAGGTTTATATTGTTTCACTAAAAAAAAAAAAAAACCGAACAATCATATTTAGGCCACCCGAATAATTAATTTCATCTGACGTGCTGTCTTGTCTGTTAATTGCGTGTGTTCTATGGTTGATTTGTCTGTTTGCCGGATGAAAAACCCGTTTCTGGGGGGAAACCTTGCTATCTATGCCAGACCGACTAACTCAGTTACAGAGTAAAAAAAGCCCATTAAAGTTTCTCGCGTCATCGACGAAAGGAACTTTAATGGGCTCTTTTCCCATTAAAAGTAAATTGTATAAATGCTTATTCAAGAATGATAGGATCTTTTTGGGACGGACCTGTCTCTTTGGAATCTTCTAGAGGTCAGGAGAACTCTGATGGATTGGCCCGGAGGGTTCTTGGGAATCAATCAGATCCCAATAATATTGTTATATTTCGTCCTTCTGAGGGTTCTGAAATTACCTCGAGCCAGGATGTGAGATCCACTGTGACGGAAACAATAAAACGAGAATACAAAAACATGAAGGTAAAAAACATTCGACTTCTGAGAAATAAGGGAGTCTTGATTGAGACAACTTGCCAAAGTGATGCAAGTAAAATAACTGAGATTTTATCTTTAAAGCAGGCAGGATTGTCTGCAGAAAAGCCTAAATTTTCAAATCCAACTATTTTGATATTTGGAGTCCCTAAAGATCTTACTAAGGAAGATATCTTGGAAGATTTATTTTACAAAAATTTTCAAGATCATAATTTCACCGAAGATGAAGTTGATCAGGGGGGTCTCCTTTAGGTTCAGTTCAGGCTCTGGCTCTAGGGTGACAAACTGGATCATTGGATTTGGTCCACGTTTGTATAAATGCTTATTCAAGAATGATAGGATCTTTTTGGGCTTTGTAAAAGGCCCGGTATGCGAATGTGGGCCTTTCCACTCGGTGTTGGGAGGATGCTGACGATAACGCTGTGCTACCCCCGCAGACTATATTGTTTCACTGACCAAACTATTATATTTAGGCCACCCAAATAATTAAACTCATTTGCCATGCTGGGTATAATGTCTGTAAATTGCGTGTGTTCTATGGTCGATTTGCCTGTTTTGCTAGAAGAAAAACCCCCAGTTTCTGGGAGGGAGGTACCTTGTTATCTGCACCTGAGACCGACTAACTCAGCCACGGAGTGAAAAAAGCCCATTAAAGTTCCTCGCGTCATTGACGGGATTCGAACCTGGGCCCTTTCCACCCTGTGTGGGGAGGACTGTGCTACCCACGCAGACTATGTGTATGTGTATATTCCGTTTATGGCGGCCCCAGGCATGTGCCTATTTCCACCTAATGTCTCTATGAAGGAAGAATCTCTGTATAATGGGCTTGGCATAGTATTAACACACACTACAATACTAGGAGCCCACTGCTGATCCCCCAATTCTTCTGGAGGAGCCCTCCACTTCTCTGGATACGGAGGATCTTGGAGTTGTGGTCCCTTTGGTAGTAGAACATGAGGATAATAATCAGGATGCCAATACAACTCAGGGAGGGGAGACTCAGCAGTGGGCTCCTCTTTTATTGAAGGGTTGAATTTGGGTGAGTCCCTGGATGCACCTATGGTTTATTTGGCAATGTCTAAGATGAGAAAAGCTCTTGCGGATTTTGTCTTCAGATTCTAGTCAGGTAACAAAAACAGCTTCTAGTTGCATACATGGTCTCTGGGCGGACTTAGAGGTGGTAACCATGGCAGTACTCTTGGATAATGAACGTTTGAGGGCTCGCTCGGCAGAACTTGCAATTCGAGCTGGTCATTTAGAAAGTTTGAGGAAGAAACAATCGTTACCACGGAGCTCAGCTCCTACATTTGTGTCATTTGCGGATGCTGTCAGGGGAGGCCCTGCTAAAACGGACGGACCCGTCTCTTTGGAATCTTCTGGAGGTCAGGAGAACTCTGGTGGATTGGTTTGGAGGGTTCTTGGGAATCAATCAGATCCCAATAATACTGTTATATTTCGTCCTTCTGAGGGTTCTGAAATTACCTCGAGCCAGGATGTGAGATCCACTGTGACGGAAACAACAAAACGAGAATACAAAAACATGAAGGTAAAAAACATTCGACTTCTGAGAAATAAGGGAGTCTTGGTTGAGACAACTTGCCAAAGTGATGCAAGTAAAATAACTGAGATTTTATCTTTAAAGCAGGCAGGATTGTCCGCAGAAAAGCCTAAATTTTCAAATCCAACTATTTTGATATATGGAGTCCATAAATATCTTACTAAGGAAGATATCCTGGAAGATTTATTTTACAAAAATTTTCAAGATCATAATTTCACCAAAGATGAAGTTGATCGGGGGGGTCTCCTTTAGGTTCAGTTCGGGCTCTGGCTCTAGGGTGACAAACTGGATCATTGGATTTGGTCCACGTTTGTAGAAATGCTTATTCAAGAATTATAGGATCTTTTTTGGGCTTTGGACCTCACCGTTTTCGGAAATTTACAGTGGTTAGCAAGTGCTTTAGATGTCTTGGGTATGGTCATTCTGCCCAGACGTGTTTGCACAATACAGTGTCATGTGGTCATTGTGCTAACAGTGGTCACATTTACACAGAGTGTCCTAATAAGGAAAGTCCCCCTCAGTGTATCAATTGCAAGAGGAGAGGTCGAGGATGTGATCACTCGGTAAGAAACAGTAAATGTCTGGAATACATCCGAGCAGTAGAAATGACGGACAGAACTTATGAGTAACACGAATTCTTTAAAACTCATTACAGAAAATTCTAAAAATCACAGGTGTTTAAAAATATTACAGATTAACGGACAGAGGTCTCGAGCTGTTGCTGATGAGATTAGGGTTGCCGCTACTGAAGGCAATTTTGATCTAGTATGTATCCAGGAGCCTTACTATTTTGCTCAAGTAGGACACGATTATAAAATAACAGGATATCCAACATCATGCAGAATAATTGCAGTCTCTGATGTCCCTCCTAAGTCGGCAATAGTTGTATTAAACCAGAACATTGTACTAACTACTATTTCTGGTCTGTGTTTTGCTGGTGTTGCGTGTGTCTCTGTCATTAATGGAGTTTTCTTTCTGCGTATTGTTCTGCAGATTTTCAAAATTCAATGCATTATATTGATAAAATCTGCTCGAGATTTGCTGAGCGGGGACTGGTTTTGGCGGCTGATTTTAATGCCAAATCTAACTTTTGGCATAGTGGAGTTGTTGATGCTCGCGGCTCTCTCCTGGAAGATGTTATTTTATTGCACAATTTGAGTGTCCAGAATTTACCTAACAAACCATTTACCTTTTCTACTCGTAATGGAGAATCGAACATTGATGTGACTATTATTTCCTCGGCGTACGAGGGACGGATTCTACATTGGGATGTGAACCCAGGTTTGGTGAACAGTGATCATAATGCTATTTCCTTCCATATTGCGCCCAAGCCCGTGCAGGAGTCTGTGTTGGGAATTTCAGAAGGTTCCCAATGGATAAGATGAAGTGGGATAAGTTTGGTAACTATCTCAAAACAATATACAGTGATCACAACACATTAACCTTAAATGAATTTAATGCACATGAATTAGTGGCCCCCGTCGAGTATCACATATATCAGGCAATGATACAGAGCACTACACGAAAACAATTTAGAGTGAGCCCAGTTCCTTGGTGGACTCCGGCGTTGTCTGTGCAAAGATCTCAGGTGTTTAGAGCTAGGAAAGTGCTACAACGTCATAGACATTTGTCAGAGCGGGATGTACAGCAATTCCAAGAAAATTATAAATTATTGCGCAGTGAATACCACAAGGAAATTATCCGTGCTAAAATCGATTGCTGGCAGTCTTGTCAGGGAGGTGGGCAATTCGGACCCCTGGGGACTGATATACAGGATCTCGCGGAACAAGCTCCATGGAGATATTTATAATACCGTTGTATCTTATGGAGAGGAAACTGACAATTAGTACGATACTGTGGAACACATAATTAAAAAACTCTTTCCTGAGGATGAGATTGACTTGGATACGCAAGATCAATCAAGAATACGTATGGATAATGCTATGTATGAGGGTCCAGCTGAAACAAGTCTTTTTTTCCTTGTCAGAGCTTGGAGCTGCCATTGCTAAATTAAGCGTTAAAAAATGCCCGGATCTAGATCTGATTGAAAATAAAATGTTAATTAAATTCTTTGATCTTTGTCCACAAATTTTGTTGAAAATGTATAACAAATGTTTTCTTGAGATGACTTTTCCGAAATCTTGGAAGATTGCATTGCTCAAGATTCTTCACAAGCCTGGGAAACCTAAGGAGGATCCTCGGGCATACAGACCCATCTCTCTATTGGCTAATCTTGGAAAATTGTTTGAAAGATTATTGGCTCCTTGAATTGTTGGGAAACTAATGGAAAATCACATTACATCAGATTCTCAGTTTGGGTTTAAAAAGGGACATTCAACTGAGGAAGCAATTTTAGTATTAATTAATTATATAAAATCTTCTTCTGATAAGTATGTTTTGGTTGTATTTGTCGACTTTGAAGGTGCTTTTGACTGTTTGGTGGGAGAGTGTGCTGATGTCTCTGAGGAGGTCTGGTTGTGATAGACATATTTACAGAGTCATCCGTTCTTATTTCAGTGATCGGCTTGTAAGGGTCTGCGCAAAACATCTTATGTTCAGTATGTCAATAGGGGATGTCCACAGGGATCTGTCCTGGGGCCAATATTTTGGAATTCGGTTCTAGATCAATGGCTAAACAGACCAAGAGTTTCACAGTGCCTGCAAGTGGCTTATGCAGATGACTTGGTTTTGGGAGTCTCTGGACGTTCCAGAGCTATATTAGAGCTGAAAATACAGGAAATTTTGATGAACCTCTCTGAGTGAGCTGTATTGAACAAGCTGAAGATCTCATCTAAAAAGACCAAGATGATGGTATTCAAAAAAACATTTTGATTACAACCATCCACCCAGAGTACTGTTGAGTGGAAGTCAGGTTCCTCTTGTATCTAGTATCAAGCACTTAGGTCTGATTTTGGACGATCGATTGAGCTTTCATCTGCACGTGTCACATCTGAGGGATAAGCTAAAGAAATTTACTTCCTTTGTGGTACGTATATCTAGGAAAGATTGGGGACTTAACAAACGAGCAATGTTATTATATTATAAGTCCATTTTTTTGCTGATTGTTGCATATGCTGCTGGTGTGTGGATGGAAGCTGTGATTAAAGTCAGAATAAAAAATCAACTTATGTCACCACAAAGACCAATGTTACTAGCCTTCTTGCATGCTCCGAGAACTGTGTCGACGGCTGCATTACAGGGTCTATTCCTATTGACCTATACATACTGTATCATGGAATGCTGTATGCATTAAGAAAGGGAATCTCAACTCAGTACCTTGATATTTCTATTAACCTGACTGCCAGTATTAAAGAAGAAAAACTCAGAATTTGGAACTCCCTAGTTGAAATATGGAGAACTCGGTGGAGCTCTTCTGGGGTTGGTGAGATTACAAGGAAAATAATTCCACTGGCAGATTTTGCTACACCAAGGACAGTGTTGTCTTGGTTTTGTCCCTCGATGTTTACCAGCTATATACTGACAGGACATGGATCCTTTTGTGATAAATTGTATTCAAGAGGACTGGAGCCGGATCCATGGTGTTCTTGCGGTGAGGCGGAGACTTGGACGCATATACTGTTTATTTGTCCTTTCTATGGGTTTGAGCGGCGGCATCTTTTTGAAGAGGTTTCTTATTTTACTGAGGATAACATGAGTTCTTTTGAACGATGCATCTAGTTTCCAGGCTTTGCAGAGGTTTGCCGCTGCTGTGTTTGCCAGAACAATTATAAGAAATTTATCAGATGTTGAGTTGGCAGCATATGTGAATCATGCATGAATGCATCTGGGTTCGGGAGCTTCAGACTGGGAGGCTATTTGTCCAGTCTGTGGCTCCTGAACGTGTACCACTACGGTTTTGTTTTGTTTTTTTTCCTCCTTGGTTCTTGGATTTGGGCAGCCTGAGACCAGGGATGTAGGCACCGAACAGTATTGCGCTTCTTCTGTTGAGTGCAGGATTGTGCTTTGGCACCATAGATTATAATAGTAGAAGCAGGTCCGGCGCCATGTGTCGGGGACGGGCAAAGTGACCTGACATTAACAACACACTTTGGCTTTGGGATTAAATAAGCAGGATGCTGATAGAATTCTTCCTCATGCTCAGACAGCACATATGAGGGAGTATATTCAAATGGGTATCCATATATGTGTGATAACCTTTCTTTAGTCACGAATAGATGATTGTTAGAATAATTAGAATAAATTCAAGAACTAGACAAACTATTACAGTGGATGGACAGATAAGGAAAGGTGGTTTTTTTTTTTTTTTGAGAAGGCTGCTGTATAAGCTTGTTTTCTTGCATTCTTTGGCAATACTAATACTAAGCATTGGAATGGTCAGGCTACAATTCTGACCTCAGACCTAATGAGATCCTCTGTAAAAAATTGGATTTTCGAGGGCATATACGGAGAGACTGGCCAAAAGAGAGAGAGAGCTGAACTGATTATCGCTTTAAAGTGCGAATGGCAAAAAATATCAGAACATTTATAAGAAATTGGTAGTGTTCTACACACACTAGAGACTGTCATGAAGCCTAAGGGTCAGCACATGTTAATATTCCTGTAAATAAAGGTAATTTGCAGATATGGTGTCTGGATATTAATGAGGCAGTGTATACAGGATTGGAAAAATTATTAAAACACTTGGACAAATGATGCAGATAGATTTGGCAAAAGTGCAGGCATTTGTTTTTCATCCAATATCTTTTAATTTTCCTTTTGTTACATTCGTTTTTCCATTTGTTGTTAACCTTAATCAATCCCCCATTTTTTTTCTGGAGAAGTACAATAGTAGTAGTAAACGAGGACATCAGGAAAGAGAAACAATTCGGACTACGCAGCTTGGCTACACGTTAGGCAGCTTCCTCAGGTACCAAGGAAGCTGCCTAACCAACAGAGCTAACCCTGGTAGGCAGGTGGGGAACAATAGTGAAGTTCTCTACAAAAAATTCTTGAATAGAATGTACCAAGCGTTCAGCTGTGTTGTCATGATGCAAGCGCTAATGCCCAGTTGTTTTTCCCGAACAGCATCACGCAATTCCCATAGGATTGTTTTGTAGTATTCCTGCTTCATCGTTTGACAGTATTTGATAAATTCTTAATAAACAATTCCGGTTTATATAAAAGAAAGAAACACATAAGCATGATCTTCACATTTGATCAAGATTATCTTGCTTTTTTGGACGCTGTAGGAGAAAACAAAAAGAATAGATGACTCAATCCTTTCAACGGAGGAGTCTTTAAGTTGGTGATAAATTTTGTTAAGTACAGCTGTTACTAGAAAACTTTTTTCTTGTAATAGCTATACTTACACAATTTATCACCAGCGATGATGGAAGAAACAGTACAGTGGCACATTGACAAAGATCCAGACATGTGAGAAAGTACTAGCCATTTTCACAATGAGGATTTCATGCACAAATTTGGCTGCAACTCAATGCTGTTGTTGTAAGGTTTTAGGAGTATTAGCGATTAAGGCCACATGATCCGTATAGTCTGTAAATTGCATGTGTTCTGTGGTCTTTTTTCTGTTTCCTGAAAATAAAACCAGTTTCCAAAAAAAAAAAAAAAAACCCCCGCCATGCCCTCAAAAGCCGCCAACTAATCCAGCCACATTGTGAAAAAGGCTCAAAAATTTTCCTCACATTGACAGGACTTGAATTCACGTTTTTCGCTCGGTGTGGGGAGGATGGCAACAATTAACAACTGTTACACACACGAGTCAACTCAGAGCTGTTGTTGTTGCTATTGGGTTTTTAGGAGCATCAGCGATTAAGGCCATGTTACTCCATGTACATTGCATGTTCTTCTGAGGTTAATCACTCTAAATGCATGATTTACAGCAACTGAATATAAATGGACATTCATGTTACTGACTAGATGGATCAACACGCATTTTGCAACAACGCTGCAAATTAAGTGTAATTTCAAAATACAAAATGTCCTCAAACTTTTTTTTTGATCATGTCTTGTATACAGTTACGCAGGAGTTATTACAAAGAAATGCAATTATACAAAGAGAGAATCAACTGACTGACCTCTGATTACCAGAGAAATGAAAATATATTATGCAGAAATGATGGGTAGAATAGTACTAATGGAAGGAAATAATTATGTTCGAATGAGAAAAGTGCAAATTAGCACTAAATGTGAAAGCGTCTGCCACTCTGCAAAGACACGATAGGAGGGAGTACAGATGAGAGCCTTGTCGATCAGTTGGACTAAAGAGTGATTGTGCTAGCGTGCGGTAGGGTCTTTCACGGCATGATCTATCTGCTTGTCAACAGATGACTGCTTCTATAGGGATGGGACACACTGCTCAACAAACTTAACAGAAAATGTTTTTCATGAATATTTTATTGTGAAGTGTCGCTGAAGGTGATTATTTGATATTATAGGCATCCATCCTGGAAGGCAAATTACGAGTATCCAATAGAAATAGATCTACCACCTCATCGAGCTGCACATTATGCAAATTATTGAGGCCTATAAATCGCAAGTTGTGACCATATTACTTCGCTTTTTTTTTTGGCTTGCTCAGTGGGACAGCCACATCTCCAGTACTCAGGATAGCAAGTAATAAACATTCAGATAATTCTTTGAAATGACAAGCCATTGCACGACTTGAAGCTGGGTAGTTGTAGGTGGAGGTGGCTTAATGTATCCGTGTCATCTTGGCACTATGGAAGAAGCTTCAGGAGACAGGAACCATTATTACAAGAGCTGGCTAAGGTTGGCTGAGGGCTGTCAACCAGAAAGGCCACTTTATGGCTCTAGCAGCAAGATGGAACCGTCTGTCAACTCATTTTAGGCTGTTGCAGCCACAGGTGAAAACATTTCCAACTGGCCTGTGTTAAGAAGGCTCAATTCAAGTGGACTCTGCAAGCCAGAAAAGTATCCAACATGACAGTGCAGTGAGCCCTGTTCCGTACTGGGTTCTCCGGAACAGATGCTTGGTGACAGCCCCATGCTGACAGCTGGTCATCGCAAACAGCATCAGTTTGCACAGCAATACTGACACTGGACCCTGGCTGAGTGGCAATGGGTGGCCTCCGAGTCACGGTTTCCGCTCCACCGAGTGGATGGACGGTGGCATATTAGGCATGAAACCTCTGAGAACACACTCGTACATAACTGTTGGCAAAAGGCAGGGGCGGCATTATGGCCTGGGAAATGTTTTCATGGCATGGCTTGGGTCTGCTGATACCTCTGGAGGACACCCTGAATGTAAATGGTTACCTATTGATCAGGTACATGTTGACCGTGTTCCCTGTGGGTGATAGTATCTATCAGCAAGTCAATGTGCCATGCCATGTTGCCAGAATTGTCCACGAGTGGTTTTGAGGAGAACAACAAAGACTTCGAGCTACTCCCTTGGCCAGCAAATTCATCGGATCTTAATCAAATTGAAAAATCTATGGGACCACCTCGATCACCACATCACACAGATGGATCCTCCACCAAGGAACATACAGGAACTCCAGGGTGCACTGCAGTCACAGATACCCATAGCAACCTTCTGCAAACTTATTGAGTCCCTCCCCATGGCAGCTGGCTGTGGTGTATGCTGCAAAAGGCACATATTCTGGATACTAGGTAGGTGGTCATAATAACGTGACTGAACCCTGTATATTAACAGTAGGTGTCTGCACAGGTAACACAGTGGCAGTATCACAGTCCTTCCCACACTGGGTGGAAAAGGTCCTGATTCAAATCCTGTCGATGACGCAAGGAACTTTAATGGACTTTTTTCACTCCATGGCTGAGTTAGTCGGTCTCAGACATAGATAGCAAGGTTTTTCACCCAGAAAAACAGACATAAGACACAGCACAGCAGATGAATTTAATTATTCGGGTGGCCTAAATATAAGTTTAGTAGAAGCAAGGGGTTGAATCACCTTGGGCCACTTGATGACTGTTGATGATCCAGTTCAGGTTGCAGACAAATTGAATATGTATTTTCCATATATTAACACACGAGGAATTCCTGAAGAATTCTTCAGGGAGGTGAATGCCAAATGTCTAGCACACTAACTGGGTGCTGAATGATTTTGTAATAACTGAGAGGAAAGTGGAAGAAAAACTGTTTAAGTTAAATGTAAAATAAAAAAAAATAAAAAAACTGGATAAATCCATTTATATAAAGGAGGTAAGAAAACTCTTAGCCATAATTATGAGCATCTTTGGATTCAGGTAAGGTCTCTGTGGGCTGGAGATGTGCAAATGTATCCCCAATTCACAAAAAGTAACGAATAATTACAGACCTGCTAGCTTGTTCCAGGGAAAATAACGGAGTTAGTGGTTAGACGTAATGCAGAATCATCTAGACATAGTGCAGTTACAGCATGTTTGTTAAGAGGAGATCTTATCTGACCACCTTGATTGTATATGATGCAGTGACAAAGTGACGGGATGCAAAAAATAATTTTGATATCATATACTTGTATTTCAGAAAAGCTTTTGATACAGTTGAACATAAGAGACTGCTGTACAAATTGGAACAGTGGCATTGAGAGAATGTTACTGCTTGGATAAAGGGATGGTTGGATGGGAGAACAGATTAGTTATCAATGGACACTGCTCTTTGTGGACTGTTATTAGTGGAGGACCACAGGGTTCAGTGCTGAGCCCTGTATTTATTTCTGTGTTTATTAATGACATTGATTGGTGCATATTAGGCTTAATGTTGAAGTTTTGAGATGATAGAAATGTTGGCAGGGTGGTTAATGATAGTATGCTACAAGATCTAGAAAAAGGGCAGAGAAATGGTAACTGAAGTTTAACATTGACAAATGCAAGGTACTGTATATGGGTAGTAGTAACTCCAGAATAATGTACCAACTTCATGGTACTACACTCAAGGTAGTGAAAAATGAAAGCCAAGGTTTAATTGTGCAGTCAGATATGAATTTCTCTGAGCAGTGTAAACAAGGTGCCAGCCCAGCCAATGGGTTATGTCAATGATATACAGGAATTTTACTATCAGGGATAAAGTAATTATCCCATATAAGGCAAGGGTCATGCCACATTTTGAATATTGCATAAAAGTATGGATGTAGAACTGCTGAACAGGTACAGAGAAGGGTGAGGGAACAAAGGAATGCTCTTACCAAAGGACTTCAATCGTATAAATTGCAACGTCTGCATACCAGGCACCTCTGAGGTGAGTTAGTTGTTTAAGGCTTTGAATGGCTTGAGTAACAATACTCATAGGACTCTTCCTCAGACTACACACACAAGGGGGCATAAATTCAAACTCAAGATGTTGCAGAATAGATGTGTGGAAGCTTTCCTTCAGCGAATGGGTGATTGATTGCTGGAACAAGATTCCGTCTGCTGTTGTGAAAGTGGATGGATAGGTGAAATGGGATTTTTTTTTTGGCTGATGCTGTATACACTTGCTTTCTTGCATCATTTTCAACTAATAATACTGATATCATTCAAATGATATGGGAGTAATCAAATAATTTGCTATAATCAAAATAATTAATGACCTTCCATTATGCCCATCACCAGCTGGATATCATCATTTTTCTCTTTCTTGGTGATTCCCTTCTATGTCTCTCTCTCTCTCTCTCTCAGGATAACTTAGAGATTTTTTTTTAGCTGGTTCATCAAAAGCCTCAGGCTTCCTTGCACCATATGGCTAATATAATAATAATGATATCAACATAGAACATATTAAGCATTATAGCTCTGGTTCATACTAGAAAATGAGTATACATATATAAATATTGTCAACTATATTGATTTGCATTTTCCTGGGGAATGAAATATTTTATAGCAACTGCAAAGGATAAAATTGTGGCAACCTCCAGATTATAAACATAAATTAGCCAGACAAATCCAAGCTTTGAAAATGAAAACAACAAATATAATGAACAATACAAAGTGGATAAATGAATCAATGTCTTATCACAGGGACTTTAACTATAGGGATGCTGATTATAACTTGGGATGAAATATCCTGATACCACTCACTCAGAAGCAGACTGTTTTCTGTCAAACCTAACACATATTAGGGAAACAAAAAGAGAAAGGAATATTAGTGATTTCATTATCAGCAGCAACTCTTCACTATCAAAAAGTTTCCAGTAAAGGAGCCATCAGGTGGCAGTGATCATAGTGTACTGATGTGATTTATTTAGATAAATCTACCATAACAGGTAAAGGGAAGGGATTTTGCAGGTGATTACAATGGGCTTAGGAACTTTTTCAATTCTTTTCATAGGGTAACTGAAATGATGACCTGCAAGAAATGATGACAAGAATTGTAATTGATGACCTGTGAGACTTCTTTTCTTCTTTTCCTTGGTCGGATTAGTGTTTCAAAACTTCTGATGTCAACATTTGCTCAGATCGTGTCAGTCAAATTATTCTTGCAGGAATGGAATCCTTTATCCCACACTCCACTTTAAAATCTCATCCTTTATCTAAACCTTTGTTTTCCAATAAATGTGCTAAGGCTGTTCAAGAGAAGAATGTTGCACATCGTAATTGGCTTGTTTCTAATTCTTCAGTTTCATTTGCTGCCTACACCAAAGTTTGCAACAATTGTAAAGCAGTTATTAATCAGTCCAAACTAGAGTTTGAACAGGCTAAGAGTAGAAAACTTGCTTCTTGCCCTAATGGTAGCCGAGCATTCTGGTCTCTTGCCAAAGCTATTGGCCGGAACTTTTGCCCATCTCTGCTCCCACCTCTGTCCAAACCAGATGGTTCTGTTGTCACTTCAGCCAAGGATAAAGCTGACCTGCCAGCATCCTATTTTTCTTCCAGCTCATGTATTAATGATCTTGGTAAAACACCTCCCACCATTCAATGCCTCCTGTGGTCTTCCGACAAAAGGATATCAGAAGGATTTTGAAGAATCTTGATGCTAAGAAAGCTCCAGGTGGTCCTGATGGTAATTCTCCACTTGTTCTCAAAACCTGTTCTCCTGAACTTACTCCTATTCTTTGCCGCCTTTTTTCACTTTCTTATTCCAAAGGTGTTTTTCCTTCTGCTTGGAAATTTGCTTATATCCAGCCAGTTCCTAAAAAGGGAGACAAATCCCTCCCATTCAATTATCGTCCCATTGCAATTACTTCTACTCTTTCTAAAGTAATGGAGAAATCAATTAACCACCAACTCTTAAACTACCCAGAAACCTTCCATCTGATCAACGATCGCCAGTATGGATTCCGTCAGTGTCAATCCGCTGGTGATATTCTGCCTTATGTTACCCATTTATTGACTAATAAATACAAGTAAATCCATTTACTGTCCATCTCAAAGGCTTTTGATCATGTTTGGCATAAAGGTCTTCTAAACAAGTTCCATCTTATGGTTTACCAACTGTTTTTAGTAATTGGTTATCCAGTTTTCTCTCTGATCGCTCACTGAGGGTGATGGTAGATGGCTCTCTGTCTTCTAACTTCTCCACTAATGCCGGTGTCCCCCCAAGGTTCAGTTCTTTCCCCCACTCTTTTCCTCTTGTATATTAATGACCTTCTTCCATTGACTGGAAATCCTATCCATAGTTTTGCCGATGATAGCACATTGCATTCCACTTTCCATTTTGAGAAACCTTGTCCTGCTCAATCAGCTTCAACTTCTCGAAACTGCTACCAAATCCTCAAATGCCGATCTTCAGGTAATGCTCCAGTGGGGCAAAGACAACTTAGTTGATTCCAATCCTTCTGAAACTCAGTCTTGTCTTATATCTCGCAAAAAGGATTCTTCTGCTCCTATGCTTATCTTTAGTGACACTCCGATTTCTAGGCAAAATGATATCTCTTTTGGGGATTACCCTGACTTCTAGTCTCTCTTGGCACAAGCACATTACAAATATTGTGCTTGTGCCAAGTGCATCTAAAAAACTTAGTTTTCTCTTTTGCTCTCGGCGTTACTTTTCTTCCAAACAGCTGCTCACTCTGCATAAATCGCAAATCCGCCCTGCCATGGAATATTGTTCCCACATCTGGGGTGGTGCCCCCAAAACCTCTCTCATGCTTCTTGATTCCATTCAAAAGAGGGCAGTTAGGTTAATTAATGATTCATCTCTAACAGTCTCTCCACTCGCTTTCTCATAGACGTACTGTTTCTGCTGCATGCCTCTTCTACAGATACTTCCATGGGCACTGTTCTTCTGAATTGGCTTCTATAATTCCCGCTCTCTCTCTTTCAAAACAATCCGAACACGTGCCGCCACCAGCCAACATCCATTTACTGTCCAACTTCAAACCCACAGAACCAACTTTTCATCTTCCTCATTTATTTATTTATTTATTCAACTGCCGTTTTCTGGAACAACCTTCCTTCATACGTATTTCCTGAAAATTACCATCTACAGAAGTTCAAGTCCAATGTCAACAAATATCTTCTTTCGTCTTCTCAACCTCCAACCTAAACACGGTACTAAGTACTATAGGTTCTAATACCTCTTGTGTTTGGGGTTCACATAAAAAAAAATTGCACAATTCAAAATGAAGTCCTCTGGGCAGTATTGCCAAGCTCCCAGGACAGCTTATAGAGTTCTGTTAAGGAGTAACAATATCAGTCATTCATTTTTCCAGGAGAGACAAAGACCAAATTATCCCATTATACATGTATAAGGCAATGGTCAGGCCACACCCTATGCTGTGTACAGGTCTGGAAGCTTCATTTTAGCATCTGTTGCAACGGATACAGAGTGGTAATAAGATTAATTCATAGCAAAAAAGAATGCAGTGGCAAAACTACAACTTCCTTGCACCATATGACAAATACAAAATATGCACCCTGATCTAAATTTTGACCACCCCACCACCTTAATCTCCAGGAGTGTAAAAGCTCAGAAAACAGGCTTTCCTTACCTAATTCATTGTCAAGAGCACCCAAAACATGCTCTCACCAAATATGGTTAGCCTCTTTCCTTTCTACTACCTTTCAATGCCCTCAAAAATCCAAGACTTGATTGACTCAAGTGCTACCAATAGGGGGTCACAATAGCAAGTTTCAATGCAAAATTTACACTATTTCTTCCGATATGCCAAAGATACCACTAGCAACTTAGCCATTTCTCTGGCTCTCCTATGTATAAAAAACACAGGAGCCAGACTAAAAAGAACATCTACTTCAACATTATGGCAAGTCAGGTTTATTTACAACTCAAGGTTTGCTCTCCCTATAGTGATCCTGCAAAAGTGGGTAGGGGGTCTCAGTATAGGCCACTTTTTTTCTCTCCTTGCAGAGGTCATTATGGCTGATCATAATTGCATACCTAATTTTTATTGATCTGAATCCACAAGTATTTGGACACATTTCAATCTTACAGCATATTTCTCCTCACAATCAGAAGAAATGTTCCCCTTGTTCCTTCATGTGCATTGTAATGGAAGCGGTCTGATTTTCCACACTTCCATTTACATGAAGCCCTCTAGAACACTACTCAATTACACAACTATCGCTCTCAGGAGCCAGAACTACTCCACACCTGACAAACTTTTCAATGTAAGGATTACACAACCCATACTGTTAATTGTATTTTTTATAACATCATGGACAAGCCATCCTCTCACCATATATTCTGGAGAAGCCTTTATTTGTGCTCTGTTGGCATCCTAGGGTGAGTTAAATGATCTAGAAATGTCAGTGTTTTTTTTTTTACTGGCTAACAACGATCAAATTCTGACAATCACCACTCAATACCCCTCACACAGATGCATGTAGCACAGTATACTATACTGTCAGCCAGTATTACAAATCAACAACTACCACACCAGACAATCTGGTCTAGAAACTGCACTATTTTAGTTCCCCCTTCCTCCCCTAAAAAATCCTGAGATCTAGCAGCATATTACACCAAAATGTGAAAATGGTTCTTTAACTAGAAAAATATAGCCATAAATTCTTTACAGCTCACAGTTTGTACACAAGGGCCTGCTCCTGTGTTAATTTTCCATAGTTTTGATTTCCTTTCTTTACTCTAAGTTCTTGGAAAGTTAATTTTTTCTTGGACAATACATTAATAAAAATTTGTTCTGATTATGTAAGAATCACACACAATTTTGTTAAGCAACCCACTTCTTGCCTTTCTTACCAAAAAATAAATAACTGGGGAGCAAAATACACACACTGATGGATTTTTTTTTTTTTTTTAAACACCCATTAGAGACAGTTAATGACTGCTTGAACTTCAGCCAACCTAAAGTATTACATGTGGTGCAACAAGGACATAAAAAAAAAAAAAAAAAAAATTTGAGGCCTAGGTAACATGAGACCTTTCCATTAACCCTAGCTTAAAAATCAACAGCTATGCACGGCTTGTTATGTTATGTTATTTAGGAGCATTAGCAACTAAGGCCATATTGCTCCGGGATATGCAGTGGTCATTCCCTGACCTTTCCACATCCTCCTATTTGGTGGTGACGGGCTCTAACCCCGATCTAAGCAAGAAGCGTGTGCTATGCACTGCTGCTCCTTCCCAGCTGGCTATGGAGGCGCTACTATGCAAGGCAGACCCCCTGCCCCAGCTTTTTAATGTCATCCCAGCCAGGCTTATAGAAACCTACAAATTTTTGTCTGCTGTCTGACAGAGTTCTTTAAAATTATTCTTTTAAAATTTGAGAATGAAATTATCCAGAAACTAGCTCTTCGATGTCATTAAGATTACTTCTAAGTCCACGACAATTCCATCGACAGAACGTACACGTTGTTTGCTCTCAGTCACTGATTCATACGATCTACAATGTGCTGCCTGTTTGAACTGATGTGTTTCAACTTTATTTCCTAGGAATAATTGGTCACCAGTATATTCTGTCATCCAATCATCAAATGTATATAAATCCAGGATTGAATCATCCTCTTGCTCATTTTCGTCGATTTCCATAATGTCAGTGTTTTTTCTACAGGTTTGGTGGTATTTTCATTGCTTTTTGATGGTGTTGGATCTTCAGCATCTTGTGAGATAATGATGTGTATGTTATTTGCCTGGTCAACTTTTGGTTCCTTTTGAGAGGAATGTGTGCACCCAGTCTGTTACTGAGATGTCAGTTTGTGTTCCAGTGACTTGTTTTCTGAACTGCAATTGCTCCAGCATATGTTCTCATTAGTGGTTAGTATTCCCGCCTGTCAAGCGAGAGACTGTTCAACTCCCCACTGGAGAGGAGGATTTTTTTTTTTTTTTTGTACCCTAGGAGCTCACATCTGGCGAGTATGGGTTTGGTACACCCAGAGTCCTGAACTGGATATCATTCTTCTCTTTCTTGGTAATTCCCTTCTACTTCTCTCTCAAGGTAATTTGGGAATTTTTTTTTTTTTTTTTTTTAACTGGTGCAGCATAAGCCTCAGGCTTCCTTGCACCATGTAGGTAGTAATAATCATGGGGGGGGGGGTTACCAGTAACTGCTTTTTAGCTTCTTAGTATGTGACCTTTTCAGTTTTATATTTCTGAATTTGTTTCTCTTTTGCATATCATGCATTCCTGGAAAAAGGATAGTCTCCTTTGCAGTTTCTGAGTGAGGAGATTATAAATACACAATTCATTATTAGAATGTTCTTTTTAGCCACAGGTGGCATAAACAGTTATGTCTCTGCATATTGTTTTGGAATGGCCATACTTTTGACACATTGAATTGGGGATGCATGGCTTTACCCAACAGTTCAGGTATTCTGCTTTCACTGATGTTGGAGAGTTAAAAGTAAGTATTATAGGGTGGGTTGGTGTCAGTTTTCTATCCTTTTTAATAAGGATTCTTTTGGCATGTACACCATTTTGTTTTGTAATTCATATACAATTTCATTTTCAGAGTTGTTTAGGAGGTCCCATCCCACAGTGACCCTTTTTGATGTCTTTAAAGTGACATGTTAACCACTTTGATAGGAATCCCACCAAAAGCTGTGCTTTGAATGTCGGCAATTTGTCATTTTTACAAGCAGGTCACCTGATTTCAAGTGTTGATCCATTTTTGAACCAGCTATATGTTTTTACACACTTTGTATGACAAAGGGAAAGTTTACTGACAAGTTGATCTCTGAGTGGAGGGATAGTTGTGAGTCATCTTTCGTCTCTTGGCAGTAAACTGATTAGGATTGTCATGCTGCCAATGATCTTCAGTTTGATCCATAGAATCCATTGTTGCTCCCTTTTGCTGAAATTACTTTTCTTTTCAGATTTCCAGTCCCATCATGAGGAAGCAGGAGCAGTGCCACCTAATGACCAAGTGGCTGCAGAAGTTGAAAAAAAAAATTAATAATTATACTAAGAAAAGAAAGGCAAATTTTCTTCCTTGGGTTTTTACTAAAAATTTGTTTAGTACAGAACCACTTATGATGAACTGAGGATAAAAAAACCACTTTGCTTATTGGAGGCTTGAAGTGGTGAAACCCATGTTTAGTCTCTAGAGCCAAGTTTCCGGCATCCCCCTCCCCCATACTTCTCCTTCGACCCATGCACAGTACACTAAGTACTATAGGTTTGATACCTTCGTGTTTGGGGTTTTCATAAAAAAAAAAAAGTGTTAGAAATAAATAAAAAATAAAAAAGTGTTAGAAATAAAAAAAAAAAAAGTGTTAGAAATAATAAAAAAAAAAAAGTGTTAGAAATAAAAAAAAAAAACAAAATCACTTCATATAGTGCTCAAGAAAAATTGCTTAGCACTGAGGGCCTTGAAATCTTGGACCCCCCCCCCCAATATTCTCCAACTCTAGCACCATCAGACTTGCATTATTTTCTAATTTGAAAATATCTGGCTGAGATCCATGTTCCCACCAACAATGATATCATTGCTGTAGTGGGCAAATTTGTGAAGGCTCGAGAAACTTTCTTCGCAGCATTAGTGGGGCCAGTGTATTGACTCCGAAGGGGTCTATATTGAAATGCAACACTTTACTGGACTCCTGAAATAAATATTCACACTCAGACCAGGTACTTTTCAAATGCCCTTGTATTTTTGTAGAGCATTATACAAATCAGCATAATACAAGGTGGCACTGTATTTAATTAATGAGCTGTATACTTGAGTAGAAATGGAAAATAATGAACGTGCCCAAAAATTCATTTTTCATCTTTTCCCATAAGTCAGTTATACAGGTTTTGCTTGACGGCCTAGTAAAGTTAGAGAATAACAGTTAATGAGAAATTCTGCTGAAAGAATGCACTACTGCAAGAGTGACATGGGAACCAATTAAAATGCCAGCACCTGCCCTTAGTCATTGTGAGTTTTGCTTAATGTTGTCTCTTCACATATTTTTTTTTACTGTTTTTGAAGTGGTCTTACATACCACAATTAGACCAAGATTTGTTTTAGGTGTTCAAGTTGTTTTCCTCATATGTGTGGTGTGGAACCTTGTATTTATATTTCTTTGTCATCATATCTAACCTTGCTTCCATACCTACTGTCTCCTGAATCTGCAAGGATAAACAAGACACAACAAAGAAAAGACAGGCAAACTAAAATGGCAAATTCCACACAACTTCTTCAGAAAAACAAATCCCTCACTACCATCAGAAGACGTTGCCTGCAAGACTCTCTCCAGAGACTTTCTTTAGTTCTATAACTTAACTGACAAAGAACGAGGAAGATAATATGAATCAGCTTGAACTTGAAAAAATAGGTAGGTGGCATGTCATGGAACCTACAATGACTGACAGCCAAAGGCAAATGACATTTTGTTACACTGTGTCTAATGGTAAGCACAGTGTAACAATTTTTGACTTTGAGTGCTCGGCACCTAGTGTTTAGGAGAAAAAAAGAAAAGATGGGAACTACTGCTGAGTCACAGAGTCAAATTACATGTAAATACAGTATTATGGAAGTGTTCTGAAGAGGTACTATCCTGATCTTACATTTGGAAGACCTAGTTCAGACACTTGTAACCGTTGTGATAAACTCAATGCTGCAATAAAAGCTGCTTCAGTTCTTGGTATCAAACAGCAAGCTAATAATGAACTGCAGATATACCAACAAAAAGCAAAAAAGGCTCAGACCATAATTGATTGTCAGTTGCTTAACTGCTATTTGTGCCATGGACATGCAGCAAGTACTTTCCAGAACTGGCACCACTTGTCTTGATACAACCTCTGCAAACATGACTCAACAAATAATAACAGCTACATGTGTATGTTGACAGGGAGGAAGTGAAAGCACATGGTAATGTCTTCAAAAATAACTAACACTAGACATGTTATATTGGGCCAACAACTGTGCAGCCTAAAATAAAAACAATGCTACTCTTCACTATGATTTACTTAGTGGCCAAACAATTGATATTATTGACAAAATATCTTGTTTCAGGGCATAGTTTGTGTCCTGTGACAGGGGCTTCAAGGCTTATTGTAAAATAGAAGCTAGTGAAAGCCATGATCCCTGATGAGCTGGAAAAGGTCATCAAAAGTGAAAGACCAAAAAAAAAAAAAATTTTTGAGGTAGTTAAACTAGGTCCCAGAGGATTTCTTCTATTTTGTGAGAATGGCCGATAACTTTAAAATCACTAAACTAAGCATAAATAAAGCATCACAAATCAGAGTGACACATCATCAACCAGACCGAGTCGAGATCAAAACTTCCTGCAATGACTTTTGACAGATATCTTCACCATGTTTAAGAAAACCAAAACAGCTACCCTCGATCCTGATGCTTCTGCGTATAAAAAATGAGCATGAAATCAGTGAAGGAAAAAACGAAACACCTTTTGGAGCTATACTACTTTTTGGGCAATACAGAGTACAAAAACTTATCAAGCTCTTTGTTTGGGAGAGCATAAACAAAGAATTGACTGTTATGATAAGGACAGTGACTAAAAATCTGCTATTAAACTTCATTTAGTTTTTTAATAAAAATAAAATCATTATCTGGGTTATTCTTGCCTCCAATTTTACCCCCCCCCACCCCAAATCTGCCTATCCACAGTCAGGATTAGGTTAAAAATTTATTCATATGGACATAAGAATCTTAATGATTTTCTTCAAACAAAGAATTTTTTTCTTAATCTTTGCTTTAGAAAATAGGAATATCATGGAAAATGATGAAAATGCCAAAAGAAGCAAGAATAATAATATTCTTCATTTCCTGAAAAAAAAATATTAGTTTTTGGCACTTTCAACATTTTCTATTTCTGCTCCTCAATTGTCTTGGATAAGACTATTGTCACCTCTAGTGACAGCAAAGTAGTGTTGAAACAATACCACATCAATTCTTCATTAAAACAGGATCAATTTAGTGATGAACGTGAAATTTGTTTTTATAAATTACTGGACTAGTGTTAATTACCTACTAGGCAATAAAAACAAACACTTCCAAATCCCTTAGAATATTTATTTTCTGAAATATAAAATAAAGATAAGTAGAGAAAAATACGTAACTAAAAAACCATATTTAGCTATGGCAGAAGCTAGTTTACTTTTCATGGTCCAAGGTACCCCCCACCATGGTCCAGACCCAAACAACCCAAGGTTCTTGGGCTAAAAGAGGTCAAGCCTAGATACAAGCTGACCCAACATTCAGAAAATCCAGCATTCATTTATTAGATATGGCACATAAGAGGAAGATGCAGAAAATTCTATGAAGTGAGAAACGATTTAATACTTCCACAAGGCCATCCATCACAGTAGGCACTGAAAATTTCTCAATGTTTATATACACTCAACAAGATATCGGAAAATCTCACTAAAAATAATTAATTGGTCTGGTAATGTCCACCAAGTTGAAGTAAATGTAGTTAGTCTTGAAAGGCATGTTACTTGAAATAATCTCATAGGAAATAATGTAGTAAATTAAAATCAGAAGATTGCAAAGGTCATGTATCATCTTGTTGGAAGTAATCTTCCTGATACTATCATACAAATGATCAGAGAAGCTTAGAAAATCTTGATAACTTTCATTTATTGTTTAATACAGAAAATGGAGTTTTCTTATTTATATACAGGGTGTCTCAAAAATATTGGTACAAACAAAGGGGAGGTAGGTAACATCTAAAGGAATGCGAATCGCATAGGAACTCATAACCGGAAACGTCAATGTAAGTCGATACACGGCGCTGTTCCTCAGTTCGCGAGAGGGAAAATTCTGGTTTACTCATTCAAGCAGACATGTACCTAGCGTATGGATTAGCAGAGGGCAATGGACGAGCTGCTCAACGAAATTATGGAGAATGCTTCCCAGACAGACATGTACCGGACCACCGTTTGTTTGCGCATGTGCATCAAAATTTGTGCGATTATGGGTCATTTAGAGGTAACAGGAGTAGTGCAGGCAGACCACATTCGACGCAAACTCCCGCCATGGAAGAAAGTGTGTTGAATGCCATCCAGAATAATCCTACTACCCGCACACGTGCTGTTGCCTCTGCCTTAGAAGTGTCTCGTTGCAGTGTACAGAGTGTTTGGCACGATGATTCCTTACACCCTTTCATCTCCAAAGGGTTCAGTTACTGCTCCCCCAAGATCATCCTGCACGTGTGGATTTTTCGCAGTGGTTTCTCCAAGAAAGTGTTCAAGATTTGAATTTTCCAGCCTATGTTTTGTTAACGGATGAGGCTTATTCAATCAGCACAATGCTCATGTGTGGGCTCACGACAACCTAAATGGTGTGCACCCCATGCAGCACAACGTCGCTTCGCAATAAATGTGTGGGCAGGTATGGTCGATGTCTGCTTAGTCGGCCCATACCTGTTACCATCCCGCATGAACTCCGCTAAATATCAGATTTTTCTTGAACAAGTTCTACCAGGATTACTTGACTATGTTCAAGCAAATGCGAGATGCAACATTTGGTTTCAACATGACGGGGGTGCATGCCCATTATGGAAGGCGTGTTCGTGACCATTTTGAACAGGTGTTTTGGGCGTCGATGGATTGGCCGTGGTGGACCCGTTGCCTGGCCCCCATGCTCACCTGATTTATCGAGCCTTGATTTCTTTCTGTGGGGACACTCAAATCTATCTTGTATGAATCGCCTGTGGAGATGGATCTCGTGGTGGGACTCTTCTGCGCTGCTGCTACTGTGAAAGAAACTCCAGGTGTGTTCGATTGTGTCCACCAATCCATGCTGCGTCGGTGTCACACATGCACCGTGTCTCATGGTGGAACCTTGGAGCATCTGTTGTAACCTCATGAAATGCATCCATCTCGTACTCCATTGTTAATATTATGTCAAATAAATGTTTGCCACTAATTACTGTCTTGTCATTTCTGCTTCTTGTGCCTCTGCTACTACTACTTTCCTGTGACGTTTCCAGTTATGGGTTCCTATGCGATTCACATTCCTTTAGATGTTACCTACCTCCCCTAAGTGTTTGTACCAATATTTGAGACACCCTGTATATAAAACTGGTCTGATCATTTGTAACTGGAATACTGCATCTCACATCTTAATAAGAGAATGCAAGTGTTTTCTTGCTGTGCCAGATACTTGTTTTTGCTGTTAACATAATTCAACAGGCAAAACCAAACTTAAGTTTATAATTTACCACCCTCTAAATCTTTCAAGACCAGATGAATAAACCACTCATCGAGAAGCAAACAGTTGACTTATCTAGTTCAGTGAACAAGCAGGCAGCACCAATATGAGAAAAGTTGTTTCTCTTTTTGGTAAGATCAATGCAAGAGTCTACATTGGCATAAGAGGTGCCGTAGTGACTTCATAGGAATCTGAAATAGTCAATGACAGTCTGTGTGTATATACATTTGAGTCAATAAAGCTGGCTTTCTACTTTTTTTTTGTTAGGGTACAAAAAGTTGTTTTATAAGAACATGTCAAAATTTTCCAAATGTCAGACATTCAAGGGCACTTGTGTTGAATTTGTCCATATACCATTATAAAAGCAATAATGAAATGTGGACAAAAATTCAACAAAACAAATGTATAAAATCTAATCAGTAACTTTCATAAAAAAAGTTGCTGAATGCTCAAGTAGTCAAACACAGTGGTAGAGAAGAATGTGCACTTTAGTAACCACACTTCAAGCAAATGTGACTATCAAAGCCAGTAATATGCTTCTACCTCTATCTTGTGAACGCCTCTGAGCTTGTGTGGTCATCCTGCAGTATAAACCAAAATGCAGTGCAGCCAGCCAATGAGCCATCTTTTGATGAATTCTGACCCACATTTCTGATTTTCATAAATTGTTTTATATCTTATGTGTCACATACAATAAATAAACATTTCCTAGCTTTTGAATTATCCTGTATAAATATATGATGCATTATAAGGATTAAGTTTATTGTAAAAATTGAATAGGTTTAAGTTCAAAAATGATATCTCAAAATCGCTTACAATTCTTTAGCACCTTAATAGATAAGGTGGTAAAGAATTTGTAGGAAAATGCACCAATTCATGTTGTTTAATACAGCAAATTAGAGATATATATAACTATTTAGTCTGCTTATGTTTTTGCAGCCAACAGATTTAAAATTCCACTTATTACAATAATGACTGCAGTTTAATATCATCTGGCTGAAAAAAATGCAAGTGGTTCATTGTCCATATTACAAAATGACAGGTTTTTACTCAGAACAAAAAAGAAAGCTCAAACAGAGGAAAATGTTTATCTTGAAATTTAACAATTATAAAAAGAAAATCTAAGCTGATTTGTGTAGCTCAACTTTTTTTCCTTTTTCAAAAAAGAATGCACATGCAAAAAATGCAACAGATTTTCATTAAAATGTACAGATTGTCAGGCTATGTTAGTCTGTACATATGAAATTAATCATTATGCATGGCAATATGATGGCCAGCTCAAAATTCCATAGTTATTTTGGAATTTCATAGCATAACAGTAAAAATAAAGTTACAACAATTCAGTTTAACAATGTTGTATGAAAATATTAAAACAAGAATGTTTGGTTTATTTTTAGCAGTAACAGTCAATAAAGTACCTCTTCATTTTAAGATTATGAAATGAATTGATTTCAGCTACTGAAATTGTACATTTAGCCACTTGAAAGACAAAAAAAAAAAAAAAAAACACCTTTCTTCTGTTCATCAATAGCATTACAAGAATGGTGCATTAATTTTAATTTTTTATTAATACTTATAAAAAAAAATTTGAAAATACTATTTTACTAATCAAATATTCAATTTAAAACATTCATGACTTGTGTTGATTTTAAGATAAAAAAATACAGTACTACAATTGTAAGATTTTTCCTTTTTCTTTTTTTTTCCCTTTGTTTTTTTTTTTTTTTTTTACATAAGGCAGTAAAATAGAAGCAGTTCCCTCTCTAAACAAGTCACCAGAATCAAAACTTGAAATTCAAATTAACACTTTTTCCTATGCTTAATAAAGGGGAAAAAGTATACAAAACTGAACTCATGCTTCACAGTTTACATGAAAGAAAAACAATTAACAAAAAAAATAATAATAAAATAATCAGACTGAACATAGTCAAACAAAATTTCATGCTTAGCACTTTATAAGACATTGATTTGACTTGTCTCCGAAGAAGACATTGATTTGACTGGTTTACAAAGAAAAAGAAAATTTATATTAATAATGATAAACCACTTTTTTTTCTTTTTTTTTTTTTACCTAATGTCTTAGTATTTTCATTTACAAAATAGCATATGCTTTATCAAAAATAAATTTAAACACTGCTAGAATCAGTAACTTCTCATTTCCACAACATGGAAGCAATATTATCATAACCAAGTACCAAAAAAAAAAAGGAAAAAGAAGCCTACTAGAAGTGACTTCCATGGTATTAATAGAGCATGATTAAAGTAGCCAGCTATTAACTACATCATTAAAATGAAGAAACCCAATTAAACTAGACATTTCTTCAAAAGTGCTAATGCCTAAAAAAAACCTAAAGCAGAAGTCAAACTACAAATAATGTCAGTTTAGTTTAGAGGGCACAAAACCATCTTCACACTCGATGAGGATCATTATAAAAACACTCATAAGAATATCTCAGGCTGTTAAAATACAAAGCAATTTGGCAGAATTGCCATTTTTAGACAAGCCCTGCAACAAATAAGAAAGATAAAAGGACAAAAAAAAAAAAAAAAAAAAAAAAAAAAAAAATGCTATATTCTAACCAAAAATTCCAAAAAGCCTTCTCACCCTCAACTTGAAGGATGAAATTACAAAAAATGAGAAACAGGTGAAAGTAAGCATAAGCATTAAAAGTAACGTTCATAATTTGATATATCTTGTTGATACTTTGAAAGAATTGCTGGTGCTGCAGCTATTCACTGCAAGCTAACAAATTTTCCAATTATTACAGATTAAAATCTATAATCTGTTTATAGATTGATACTTTTTTTTTTTTTTTTTTACATATAACAGGGTAAAAATAAATAATAATAATAAAAGCAAAGCAAGAATGTAATAAATTGTAAGATAAATGAATATTTGTAGAACAGTAGCCCACTGAGCATTTGGATCACTCAAATACACTAAAAATCACCCTTACAACAAATATCACTAACAAAAAAAAAAAAAAAAAAACACACTACAACACTGAATTATTCTGAAGTCCACCTGTGCACAAAATATTCATTCCAGAGTAAACATTTTTCACAAGAATGAATGGCACGTGCAGAAATAAACAAACACTAGTTTGGTTTGACCAGCTGTATTTTAAATTCACCATTCACAACAATACATACTTATGTGGGTGCCTCACATAAGAGGCCCAGTACAAAAGAAACTGGGCACTTCCATAGCCAGGAGCAGCAGTGTGTAGCACATGCTTCTTGATTAGACTGTAGTTAGAGCCTGTGATCACCAAATACAGAGGATGCAGAAAGGTCAGGGAATGACCACCACATATCCCCAGAGCAATATGGCCTTAGTTACTAATGCTCCTAAAAAAAAATCAAATAACCAAAATAAAAGAAACTCCACCCAACATTTGCTTTCAAATGTAAGGTCAGAGATCAGTTCACATGTCACTAGAGGTCTAGTTTCACCATGCTGAGTGGCGCTGTAATTGGTCTTGTAAACGAGGCAACAGATAGTTCAAAATGGTGGATGTTACAGTTATGTATCAAGTAAAGATTGGCGATTTAATTTTCTTACAAAGGAAGAAGTGACACCTATCGAAATCATACACTTCGCAAAAATGTTTATAGTGATGATAATGTAGATGCGAGTACAATTAGATGTTGGGTAAGACACTTTAAGAGTGAGGAAAGCGACATTGTTGACAAGCCCTGAAGTGGCCAGTCAGTAATATCCATGATAACAGACAAGAGCTGGATTGACATGCTGATCAAAGAGGGCCACTGCATCACAACATGAGAATTTTGGAATGCAGGTATAGGGAAACCTGCTATGATAACATCACAAAGGAACTAGGCTACAACAATGTTTATGCCCAATGGGTCCCAAAAATGCTGACACATGAGAACAAAGAAAGACGGAAAGTCATCTGTGCAGAACTTCTCCAGGGCTACGAAAGCAAAGGAGAGGTTTTTCCTTCATGCACACTCACAGGTGACAAAACCTGGGTCCACCATTATGATCCTGAAACGAAGAGACAGTCAATGGAGTGGCACCATCAAAATTCACTGCACTAGAAGTTCAAAAGACAGCCTTCTGTTGGGGGTATTTCTTGTGGACTTCTTGGAGCATGACATCACGATCAACTCAGATTGATATGTGGAAATGAAAAAGTTGAAAGCAAAAACCTCAATTCTTCTTCATGACACTGCATAACCCCATACCAGTCTGCGTACAATGGAGGCAAATGCAAAACTAGGGTGCACTGTTCTTTCTCACCCCTCACAGTCCGGATCTTGCACCTTCAGACCATCACCTCTTCGGCCTGCTGAAGAATGCACTCAGTGGAACCCATTTTGCAGATGACGACACTCAAAGCAGTGTTCATGATGCCCTCTAGAGCAAGAATAAGGACTTTTAACATGTGTTTGTTAATGATAGAAGATTAATTGATGTAAAAGGCATAGCTGTAGGAATTAAATTTTCTGAGGAAAAAAAAATAGGAAGCATTACTTTTGTACTACTCCTCATATTATAAGTATGCCAATGAAAGAATAAAGACATTGTTGTTAGAAAAACAAAGTGATGAAGGAATTAGACCCCACACATTCCTGAATCAGCAACCTAACTGTAATGCTTTAGTAAATTTAAGATTATTATTTTAGATTGCACTAAAGTTGAATTTTGACATTAATTCAAGGGAAAAAAAAAATGTTAAAAATAAAAATTAATACAGTATATAAAAAACAAAAATAATATAGCCTTATATGAAAAATATAAAAAACTCCTTACTAGGTGAAAAGTAATAAATTATTTTCATGTAAAATATACCTGAACTTATGAATTTTTTTTTTTTTAAATGAGATATACTTTGAAAAACAATCTTTATACAAGTTTGATTACCCTGTAATATGTATTTTGTCTTTATTTTTAATTTCAAAGTTCATATTTAAGTAAAATAAAACCAGAAATCAATACTTTTATATGTTCAAGAATTGCAGTAGACCTTACCTGAATAAATAATTGGTCTTTAAGTAATTAAGCAATAATTAATACTCACTAGAACAAAATATTATCCTCCCAAGCCTCCAATATTATGATTGTTGCAACAGTTTTCTTTTATTAAAGCTCATTTTTTTAATCCTCAATTACTTTCATTTATTTCTACATCCTTTTAACTTCACCCTCAAACTTAAAGGTCAAGAAGATTTCTTAAAATCCAAATAGCTGTTTTTGTCCTCTCTTCATCCCTAATCATACTTCCAGGGTATCTTTGGGAACCAATGGTTTTAGAGTTTAAGATTTGTTTAAATTTTGATAGGTGTCTATCATTATTTTATTTGTAAATTTATCCAACATTAATTATTATTAATGTGGGATAAGTTGAATGATTTGAGGGAATCTCTGGGTCAATTTTAGATAAATTTCTTCCTCTTTTCCTCAACCAACATTTCTCCACTACCCCCTCTCAACTCTACAAAAGAAATTCAGCAAATTCCATTATCCATCAGAAGAAAGTTGTGCCACAGCATCATTTTAATAGTCTAATTGTTTCATTTCAACATTCACATAGCGTGAAGATTTTTAATCTTCAAATTTCATTTTAGACTTTGATAGTAGTTCATGAAGTTTCAGTGGCAATGATTTTTAATTATAATACTTGTTAATAATTTTGTAGCAATTACTCAGTGCAATATATTCATGAGAATTAGGATTAACTAGTTTAATCATGCTCTCTTAACATTTTAAAATTATATCCAGTAGGCTTGTTCAGTGCCAAATTTTTATATGAATTACTTCATGATGTAATTATCAAATTATGCAGCTGAATTTAACAGTGCTTTTTTTTGATAAAGTTTAGACTATTTCATATGAAGTTTATTATGTTGATAATGCATAATAAATATTATAAATTTTATACAGGGTATAGACTCATGATGGAACAGCCAACAAAAACATTATAAAAGTCTTTAACCTGTCTAATAGGCTGTAATGGGCAAGCACCAAGCAATTATGGGTACAAAAAGTCTGGACCAATAGTGATGGAATTTCTATTACTCACACATGATATATATGGAAATGAATAAAATTACTGTTTTATAAAATACACTCCAAGAAAAAGATCAAAAGTGCCAGTTTTTGTTGTTATCATTATGTATTACATAAATATCCATGAGTCTTCCCTGCTTTTTCAGGTGAACTTTTAAGTTGGGATTTTTCCCCAGTCATTTAATGATAACTGATGAATCAGTTCACAAGTTCCATTGATACAAACTGTTTTAGCCGCTCCAAATACTGACCATAAAGTTCAACATCATTATGACCAGCACCCTCTACCCATAAGGGTTCTACAGCACGAGGACAACTCTCATAGATTGCTAGTCCATGAGAAAAATCAATTACTTCATCTTCAGTACCATGGATAACCAAAACAGGAGATGTTACTTTTGGAACCTTGTCAATACTAAAATATAAAGACAAAACTGTTAGTTTGTGTTAGTATATACTTTACATATACTCAAGTTCTACACAGCTCTTACTATTAACTAAAATGTAAGTAGTGTATTGTATCTAAGTTTAGCAGGCTTTACTGCACCCTACCCCCAAAAAAAAAAAATTTTCACCATCACCATAAAATGACCATCCAATTTCACTGCAAATTTTACAAGCAATTTATTCCAATGATCTACAACACGCTGCCTGAATGTAAACACCAACATATATTTCCTAAAGTTTTTGAACGCTAAAGAATACTGAATCTCACCAATAGAAAAATTCTGATACACCGATATCACTTTCTCTGTTGCTGGGTAAGAAATGCAATAATGTGACAATGATGTCCATATAAGTAGAGTTTACCTCTTGACTTCCTTCTTAGGAGCAGGGAAAACTGAAATGCATATGGCAAATCCAAAAACTTCGCAAGAGGTTTGCTAATCCTGACTGCAGTCATCCCAAAAAATGGCAACGTGTTACTAAAGAAGGGACTTATCCTGAAGGTTTGACTGGATTTTTTCCTATTTAAACAATCATTTATAAACACTTAAGCAGAACTTATTTGCACACCCTGGTATATAAAAACACAACCCTCTAATATACATTAGAACACCTGAACCCCCAGGGAGTAATCAATTTCAGAGATTGATTTGGATTTTTTTGTTCCTTGCACACAGATTGCCATTCTTTGATTCCCCCTCCTTGATTAAAGTTCACTTAACATAAATTGAACAGAACAGATTGAGAAGATATGGTTAATGTTTATAAAGATAAACATTAAAAGTAAAACAATTGCATGCATATTTTGCAACACATTCAAGATAAGTTAAAAACACTACACCATATAGTTATTAACTAAACTTCAAATCATATTCTGCACATTCTAGCATGCAATCTCAGAGAGCACATGAAACTGGCATACAGCTCAGATTCTTAAAACCAGCATTTGCTAAACTGGGGTCTGCAGACCAGTTCCAGAAAGTCTGCAAAACGTTCATAAGGTATCAAGTAATATGCCTTTATTTTCTTTAAATAATATACTGATAGAATCGCAATGGATTTCATTAACATTACTTATTTTTGATACAATTAGTATATATACTTTTCAAATTATTCATTCTATGTATAGCAAGTTGATAAATAAAGTTATTATTACAGGGTGTCTATAAATGGTGGGAACACTTTCAATAATTTATTGCATGCACATGGAGTAAGAGAGATACCATTTACTTATTTATACCATGTGACAGAGAAAACACGAGTTTCCCAGTTGTTACTGCAGAGGTGTGTAGTTCCATCATTCACTGCCAGTTGGTGTTACCTGTCATAACTCTACCACACGTATAGCCTTGTTGAAAGATGGTTTCAACATAGTTGAAAGAACGATTTCTTCTTGTGGGGATACATAAAGGATCATGTTTATGTATCACCTTTGCCACGTGACGTCCAGGAACTAAAGCAGAGAATTGAAGAAGCTACTACCACCACAGTCACACAGGATATGCTGGACAGGGTATGAAAAGAGTTAGATGATTACTGTGTGGACATTTGCCATGTCCCATGTGGTTCCCACATTGAATCACTGAAGTGATGTGATGTAAAAAAAAAAAAAAAAAAAAAAACTGACAGACACTTTCACAAGGTATGTATATGACACTGATATCTGTCCTAGTCTTTGTGCAATAAATTACTGAAAGTGTTCCTACCATTTATAAACACCCTGTATAGTAATTCGGTTACAGTTAATCCAGATTGAAATATGGAAAATTCTGTTCATAGTTGAGTACTTTGAAAGACAGGATTTAGGAAGGCAGATGAGTCACTGACTGCGCAGAGAGAGAAACGGAACATACATTGTCGAGTCTGACGGACGTTATTGCTTATATTGTGTACTTCTTTATACATGTGTGTGCGTGCACACACACTGTTCAACTTATATAATTATGGGCTCTAAAGAATTGAAAAGTGGAATAAAGAGAAAACATGTTACTTTATCATTAACAAGCTCAAAGTTTTAGAGCTTGAAAAATGTTCCTGGGGGGGAAAAATGCTGAAGAATTTGGTATTGGCCAATAGACTGTCAGATATTAAAAAAAAACAAGAATCTATAAAGAAGTTTCCTTTAAAATTCGGCGTGGGAAGTGATAAAAGCAGTGTGCCAAATAGACAGACATTAAAAAGGCCAAATGAAGTGTTGTTGGAAGAAGCAGTATTTAAATGGTATCTGCAGAAACAATCATGTGTTGTTGCCGTGCAATGCCAGCGCCATCTGATAAATATATAAAAAGACAATACATTTATCCATCTATTGATGGATAAATGTATTGTCTTTTTATAGTTTTTAAATAAACTCTACAGTGGTATTTTATTTGTTTTCATCAGCACTACCTATGTTTTATTTATTAAATTTTGCATTTATTTGTTCTAAAGTTTGTTCTTTAAAGGCTATCTTTTGCTTCACTAATCCGGATGAGACCCACCCTCCCCCTCAATTAATCCGAATTAGCGAGGGTTTACTGTGTGTGTGTTTAATCTTTTATGAAATAATGGAATGGTAGTAAAAGGAAGAGTGGTAAAATTTATATCAGATCAGATTAATGCCATCAATTATAGATTAAACATTACATCAGTCTGTAATCTAATTACTACTGTAAGAGTGTAATCTGTACCATATAGGTGCTCAAAGCGAGTCTTTGAGCCAATGAACCATAATGAAACTATGAATACTCCCACCATGAGTTATGGAAGGGAAACTTCGGCACTCACCAAAAGAATGGAAGAGAAGCTGAAAAATACGCAGTGAAGAATGGAATGAATATTATGAATAAGACTGCTGGATAAGAAGAGAAACACATGGATTAGTAGCAAACACAAGTAAAGGTCATTCTTATTGAAACTAAAAAGAACTGAAATGGACTTGGGCAGAACAGAGCTCAAAGACATGACAGATGGACTAAGAAAATAACAGAATGGTACCCAAGAGAAGCTAAAAGAAAACCTGGAAGACAATGACGGAGATGGACAGATGAAATTCAAGAGTTCATGTGTAGTAAATGGATAGCCATTGCACAAAACAGAAGGAACTAGAAAGTTGCTGGAGAGGCTTTCATCCTGCAGTGGATTGAAAATGGCTGATGATGATGAAGACTAATGAAACGCTCTTCAACTGCCTAGAGGATTTCTCTCCACTATAAAAAAAATACGCGAAGTAAATTAAGTGGATTTACACAAGTTCAGGTGAGTAAATAACCCTCAGTAACAAACAAGATGCAAACTGCTTTACACCGCATACACTATATATATATATATAAAAAGGCAAATACGAAAATATATATAAATTTGATTGATTCAAGGTGATGTATACATGATAAAGTCACAGTTCACTTTGATAGTACTTTGTTCGAATTTGATAAATTGTCATTTAAGAACAATAATGCAGAACTTATATTGACTTTGCATGTGCACACATACCTCCCCTTGAAAAGTAATTGTTAATTTCAGATCATATATGGCAGTATCGGTTAAAAGTAGGTTAAAGAAAGGTATGCACACTCACTGACATATAGAACAAAATGGAACTTGGATGAGAGGGAAGTGGTGTGGGGGGGGGGGAACACTCATCATGCTATCCCAACTGCTAAAACATGATTATCACTACATGCAATACCAGTGCATATCCATTTACCAGATGGTAGAAAGAGCTAAGAACCCAAAAATTAACCTCTTCAAAATATTGAATGTCAATAGAAGATAGCAGGTAAAGCAACCATACTTCCAAGCAGATCACCATTAAATAAGTGATGGCTGACAGCACTGTATATGCAAAGCCCAGAAAAAAATAAAAAATTTAAAATGCCATCAAACAGATATGCAAATTTTTTTTTTTTTTAGTATAGTTTTAACTTTCAATCTGCATCCCTGATTTTGTTGCAATTTGAGAACGTCCGTAAAAAAAAAAAAAAAAAAAAAAAAAATCAGATGCGAGTTTAATGAGTTCTGTATATGCCTATGCTCTGGTTCATATAATAATAAGCTTAAGCATTTGTTGGGAACACCAGGTGTTTGTAATAAAAATGAAAGTCATAGATTGCCAAAATTACTTATAATTTTAGGCATAGATGTTTAATATTAATTTACTTTTGGTTTGAATTTAACATGACATTATTTTAGTTTAAAGTGTGTTAGCTGGATTATAATTTCAATTGATAATGTAATTCAGATTACAAGTTTTTGGTCAAATGTTTAGTTGACTTAGCAGACTATATTCCATGCAGTTGATTCTGTAAGTGGAATTATAAGTCTTCTTGCCATTTTTTAGTGCTATTATTAAGCTAGTGCAGCTTGAATTCCAAATACAGCAGTCACTCATGGGCTGCTGATATGACAATTTCTGAATGCAATGGCACTTTGATTCATCATGCAGCTGTCGTTATTGTCCACAATACTAAAAAATAAAATAAACTTTATAATTACACCAGCATACAATATTATCGATTTCATTTGTAGACTTATTTGTGATTTGATTTCTGAGAAATGGCCAAAGCTTTTACTGTGTTTGGCTGCAGAAATTCAATCAATTGCAGAAGCAAATCTGGTTCTCAAATTCTTTCATTTAAAAAAAAAAAAAAAAAAAAAAAAACTTTAAATTTTTAAAAAGCATTTTTGCCATATAAGCTTAAAAGATATTCCACAGAATATTTCTGAGTGCATTTATATGTTTATTAAAGTAAGCTAACGGCTGTTGTGATGATTTTTAAATTGTGGTTTAATGTTAATTTTGTTAATATTAAAAATAAATTAAATAATAATTAAAATTATAGCAATTGTCTTATATCTATTATATTGTCAAGATAATGAACACATTAAGAAGTACCTAATTTTAAACCCTTTGCTGTCTTTATTCCAAAGATTTCCATGGTATCAGAGGACTTATGCAAAAGACTGAGATTTAGGCATGCATCAGCTGGAGGATTAATGAATCTCACCCCCCCAGCACATACAGTTGAAACAAAGAGCACAAGAAACCTACAAAACAACTCTTGAGAAAATTGATAGAATTGGGATCAGTTACTATAGTTGTTAAGTGGCTCTTGAAGCTGTCTCACATCAGTGCATGTGATGTGAGACAGCACCTATCCTGGTGCAGAGAATGAAAAAAATGACATTATAGCAAATAGAGGATCGTGTTGTGAAGAGATGAATGTTGTTGTAGTAGTAGCAGTAGCAGCAGGTTCTTCTGACAAGTGCTTTATATCTAACAAATTATTTAGAGCATCAAATATATAAGGTTGATATTTAGAGCTATTATTTTTAAAAATAAAACTGCCATGATATTCATTCAATTTGGTCAGCATGTTAATTTTCAATATTGTTTCCATAAATGTATAGATTTGAATGGCTGCAAGTGTCATAGCCCCATGATAATACGGTGGTGTGGCCTGTGAACCACACCACTCTCAGTATCAAAATCAGGCATTGTTTAAACCCCCCCCCCCCTTTTTAATTAGCTATATATGATAAAATCACATTTCTAAACTGAACCAAAGGCAATTAAATGAATTTAATTAGTTGCCTCTAATCTCTCATCATAGCAAAACAGTTGCACTTTGGGAGCGAGGCCATATGCACGAAGAAAAGAATAGGTGGACTAGAACCAGGGTGTCTGCCAGGAGTAACGCTTAATGATGTCACTGTCAGATTTTAGGGGGGGGGAGTAAAGGGAATATTATTATTCATGTGGGGGATCAAGTGCACATGATCTGACGATTTGTTAGACAAACATAGGACCGTGCTGAAGAAATGCTACAGATTAGGCCATAATGTCTGTGTCTGTACAGACATTATAGGAGGGATTATATGCTGAAAGTCTTATGAATTAACTCAAGACCTTAAACTCTGCAAGGTCTCTATGGGAGGAAATTATCAGCTTGGCCCACACTTGTAGGTAGATAGAATCTGTTTTGTAGACACTAAATACATTTAAACAAAGGTGGTGCAAGGGTTTTTGCCAGTATTATTGAGAATACCTTAAAGGTTCAGGAAACTATTAGCTTGGGGGAGGGGGAAACAAAGGTAATATAGATACATGTTTATCTGATAATATTGGTCACAGTAATGCTTTCACATACTTCAAGAGTTCTTGTTTGTTACCACAACAGACCCTATTAGCAAGATGTTATGAGGACAGAAATGTTTCAAATGAGCAGGTAGCTAATACCAAGAAAGAGCTTAAATAGCTTTTAAGGGTGTGCCAGGGTAGTTAACTATACAAGAATACCAAGTCTTGATTGTTTATACAGTAATGTTAAAAGTGTAGTCAATAAAATGAGTGAATTTGAACTGCTGGTTAGGATAAGTAACACTGACATAATAGGGCTTAGAGAAAAGTGGTGCCACCAGAAGAGATAGGGGAGGATGAGTTTCAGTATAGTATGTATAATGTATTTAGGAAGGATAGGGCAGATAGAAGGGGGTGATGGGGTCATGCTTCTTATCAAAAGCATCCTGAGAATGACAAAAGCTTTCCCAGATTCAGACATTTCAGATGCTAGTATAGAATCTGTATGGTGAGATAGTTGGAAGCAAAGGCACAATGAGTGAGAGTAATTTACATGGCAAGTGATTGTGAAGATTATAATGGGAGCCTTTACATACAAATAGAATGGAAAAAAAAGTGCAGCCATTATCAACCCACTGCAGGGTGGAAGCCTCCTCAACAATTCATGCTGAGGGAAAAATGGACCATAATCTACCACGCTGGTCCAGTGCGGGTTGGCAGATCGACCGTATTCAACAGTCAGGGGCTTGAACCCCGGTCTACTCAAAGAGCGTGTGCTACTGCACTCCCGCTCCTGCCCACTTGGCTACGGAGGAAAGCAAGCATGAATGTCTTATTATAGGGGATTTTAAATTGCCTCTAATTGACTGGAGCAAATGGGAAGGAAGCTCCACATGGGAGACAATTTTTAAATCAACTAGATTTTTATTTGTACCAACATGTCAGGGAAAAGAATATTCTAGACCTCATCATCACCCATGAACCAGATGACATAATAGGGATGACAGCAAAGGAACCAGTAGAAGGAAGTGATCACTAAGTTCTATGGTGAAAATGAAGAGAGGTTAAAGGCAAAGGAATGGGTTATATAATAAGGACGGCTTAAGGTGCTACGTAAGCTCTATTAACTGGGTAGATATCACACAAAGAGTGAATACAATTGAATTACACAGAAGTCTTGAATTTGTATATACCATTAAAAAAAAAAAAAAAACCTCCAAGAGGAGGATTCCAAGTTGGATGAATAATGAAATTGCCAGATTACTTGAGCAAGGAAAAGTTACAGCAATAAAAAGTACTGAAGCCTATTACAGCTACAAAGTGATCTGTAATAGTGCCACAAAAATGTTAGGCTGGCAAAGGCAGATTATAGAAAATCTGCTAGCAAAGAGTGGGGATAAGGAATTCTTCACATATATAAATGCAAAGAGAAGGACAAACCAGATCCAGACCCTTATGTAATGGATGTGGGATAATATTAGATACCCCAAGCTGATGCTGCAGATGAACTCAACGGTTACTTTGCATCTATATTTACAGAAGAAAAACGCTTTGTCAAAGAGAAATTATCGGAGTGAAGTTGAAAAATATGTAATTAATGATATTGAAATTGCGAATGATTATTTAATGAAAATAACTTTCAAGCCTACAGGCCAGTAAGGCTCCTGGGGTTTGTGGTGGCCTCCATAGCCGAGTGGTCATGGGCAGGAGTGCAGTAGCACACCCTCCTTGAGTAGACCAGGGTTCAAGCCCGACTGCTAAATACAGTTGATCTGCCAGCCCGCAATGGACCAACATGGCAGATTATGGTCCATTTCCCTCAACATGAATTGTTCGGGAGGCTTCCATCCTGCAGTGGGTTGAGTTTTTTTTTTTTTTGGCTGCAGTTTTTTTTTACCCTATAATCTTAAGGGAGGCAACAAGTAAGTGCATTGAACCATTGAAGCTAATTATGAGAGCATCACCAGACTCTGGAGAGATTCCATTGGATTAAAAAAGTGCCAATGTATTTCCAATACATCAGGGCAGTTTTTTAAGAGTGTAATGGGAACTTGCCGACTGGTCAGTCTAACTTCAGTAGTAGGGAAAATCACGGAAGCAATGATCGGGGATGGAATTCAGGATCATTTGGATAGAAATGGAATTCTGAAAGATATGCACCATGGTTTTGTAAAGGGAAAATCATGTTTAATTAATCTGGTTAGCTATTTTGACAGGGTCACTCAAGAGCTGGACTTGGTGAATAATTTCTACATAGTTTATTTAGATTTCAGCAAAGCATTTGACTCAATCCAAAATGAATGGCTGCTCTATAAGCTGGAACAGGTTGGAATCACAGGGGAAATCCTTAAATGGATAGATGCATGTCTTCAGGGCAGAAAGCAGAGGGTTGTGATAAATGGTTATTCCTCAGATTGGGTTGATATAATCAGTGTGGGTCCCAAGGATCACAGTATTAGGACCACTTGTTTTTGATTTTCATAAATGACAATGAAGGTATAGAGAGCATGATGTCTAAATTTGCAGATGATGTAAAGATTGGTAGAGTAGTTAATGATCACCGCCAAGCAGAGCTTCAGAGTGACTAGGTAGACTTCAGGGATGGTAAAAAAAAAAAAAAAGGCAGCTATGCTTTAATCCAGCAAGGATTAAGGTATTACACCTGAGGAAAAGTAACCTGAAAATAACTTATACACTTGAAGTTGAACTAAAGCCAATAGTGGAGGAAAGGGCCTTGGATGCTATGATACAGTCAGACAAAGTTCTCAGAGCATTGTAGCCAGGGTAGAAGGAAGGCCCATGGTGTCCTATTGATGATTTATCGAACATTTGCTAGTAGAGATAAGGACATCATAGTCCCATTATATAAGGCAATTGTTAAAACCACACTTGGAATACTGTGTTCAAGTATGGAGACCACACAAAGACAACTTCTTGAAAGGGTCCAAAGACAGGTAACTCACTTGATGAGATTGGCAAAAGGGCATCCATACGAGGAAAGACTTCAAAATATGTGGGTTGCACAGCTTGGAAACTATGCACCTTAGAGGAGACTTGATTGAAGTGGTTAAGGCTCTGAGAGGCATAAGTAAAATGAATGAGGCCAAAATTTTCACGGTTATAAGTGATTCTAGAACTAGGGGCCATAAATTCAAGTTACAGGGGGAGATGTTTAGACCGGATTGCAGGAAGTTTTATTTTAGCCAAAGAGTTATAAATTACTGGAATAAGATACCTACACGGGCAGTTGAGGCTGAAAGTTTGGAGACATTCAAAGGTCAGCTGGACAGTTACCTACAAGAGGAGGGAAACAGATTTGTCTATTTCCATTTTTCTTCTTCTTATTATTATTTTTTGCTGGTGCAGCATAAGCCATAGGCTTCCTTGCACCATGTGGCCATTTCTACTAATAATACTAACACTAAAAATGCCAGGAATCTCTGAAATGCAAACAATACGTTAGAATAGTGGGCAACCAGTGGTGAGCTATAGTGGGCTCACAAGAGCCCATTGTTATTTTTTTTTGAAAATTTGCGAGCCCATTGTTGAGACCATTATTTTACAAATGAAATCCCGAATACAATTATTGAGTATTCAGAGCCGAAACTACGGTGGGGCGAGTGGGGGTCCATTCCCAGGATTTTAATGGTGCAATCTATCAGTTATGTATTTTAAAATTGCTTCATTTTTGATTTAATTACAGTCTGGCCTCTATTTAACAAACTTCTTTATAGCAAATTTTTTTGATTCCCTTGGTAATCACATTTAAAATAGTTTCTGTTGAACTAAGAAAATTTCCATGTAATGAACGAATTAAGAGAACTCTGTATGCATTGTTCTCACCTCTGGCCTTTAGACAATTAGAAAGAGCGAATTAAAGGTGAAGGGGATTACCATTTTGCAATGTTA
The DNA here is from genome assembly GCF_048544385.1 of Mastigoproctus giganteus. NCBI lineage: Eukaryota > Metazoa > Arthropoda > Arachnida > Uropygi > Thelyphonidae > Mastigoproctus > Mastigoproctus giganteus. The sequence goes on along the minus strand of NC_143583.1, from coordinate 115,505,079 downwards.
GTGGTGTCCATAAAACCTATGCAGTCACACACCGAGAAGTCACGCTCTTCAATCTGCTTTCCATAGTCAGTCAGAGCAATAAGAAGATTCCTCGACATGGATAATAGTCTCTGGTCAACCTGTGTTATGGTTCCCCTTTACTCTGACAAACAAGCATATGTTTTACGGAGAAGTGAGTGATCCATGCCTTCCAGTAAATTTCTCCCGTCTATGTTTACAGTAGCTGAATATTCGTGCGATTCCAACATTTTGCACTGTATTCAAACAATTAGTTTTTTTTTTTTTTTTGGTAGTTGTCGCATTGGCTTCTATGGCCATAATGCACCTCCCAAAGTTTTTGCCTTTTACTCTTATCCAAGCCCAAGGCGGGATTCGAACCCGCAACCTTTGCGTTGCCAGACAGGCACTTTACCCACCTGGCTAGCCCGGTCAACTCAAACAATTGGGGACAGTAGCAACTTGGATTGGGGGTGGAATTGAGGCAATTAAGATATATAAACTTTACGATGATGAAATGTTGGCAGATTTTGAAACTTTGTCGAGCTTTTTACTGTGTAGAAAGTGTTCTAAAATATGGCATACAGGCAATAATTAAAAAAAAAAAAACTATTACCAATCTCCAAAAAACTAGCACGAATTAAGGATGATTGCTAAAGAACTTTATGGGGAAACTATAAAAATCGGTCATGTGTTCGGGCCACGATGGGCAACTTGTAGCTTGTGGGTTGGAGGAATTAACTCTTTGTGCAAACATTTTGAATCAGAAGTTAAATATTCCAGATTATTAAACAGACTTAAATTTGGAATTTCTTAAATTAGCACTAATGATCGACATCCTGCAGGACAATGGTAAAAGCATATAAATTAATAATTCGAACTATCAATGCTATTGATAATTTGAAAAATTCAGAAGGTAAAATTGAGCATGTTGAAGTGGAAAGAATTTGAAGGAATCAAAATCAAAAGCAAAAAAATTACCTCGTGACAGGTTATTAAATGCATTGTTTTATCCTTAAAAAGGATAAGTTATTAATGCAACAGTGATTTTAAATTAAAAAACAAAAATGACGACACCACTGAAAGAAATTTTAAACATATGCTACCCGAAATTGTGGAATGTGAAAGTCTCGGCAAGATGGTTAAAACCAAATACGAAATTTGTTTTCTGATAAAATATGAAATACAAATTAATGATTTTAGAGTTTGTCAGACAGTTTTGAAATCTAGTGAAATTCCCTTTTCAATTAAGAAAGCCAGAAATATCTTTGAAACCATTGTGATTAGCTGAGTGAGCTTTCAACATAATGAATAATATTGCGACAATTAAACACACTGCAGATTACGAAGACTATACATCTAAATGGAAAACCATTGCTTCAATTTGATCCAGATTGTTATGTCAAATCATTCCTCTGTAATAATCTCTCAACTATTGAGTAAAGCAGAAGACAGACAACAAATATTAATAAAGAAGTAAATTGGCAATTTTTAGATTAAATTTTTCTTGAATATTTGGGAAATTTCTTTCCCATGTAATCTATGATTTTTTTGTCTACTTTTTCTAGAAAGTTTGTTTTTATGTAATATTTGTTTTTATATTGTGGAATGTTTTGTGATAGTTTTTATGTTATTTATGATATGGGAAATATTTCATGTTATTTTTTTTTATTCACAATATTAAAATTTTATCATGAAAAAAAAAAAAATGTATCCATTAAATTTCCCTAGTTGTTAAATAAAAAAAAGACTAATAAAAAAGTTGAGCATGTGCAGAGCACGCACAGTAGATGGTTTATGCAAACATCCTTCACGTTTCTTTTTGGTATATATATAAAGAAATAATTGAGCTTTACTGTAAATATTTTATTGATCAAACACAGATTTTCATAATTTCTAGAAGACAAGACAATGAATTTATGATAACTAAAGTAAGAGATGTATACTTGCGAGTGCAACGTATCTAAATATCTCTGTAAAATAGCACCAATTGACGTACCAATCTTATAGTCGAAGCAACATACGCAGAGTGTCCAGTTGTGAAGTATATCTCCACCATGTGAGAGATGCCTAATGATGTGCATGTAATTGAGATCATGAGTACTTTAGGGCTATAAGCCTCAGGTTGCAAAATAGTTAACTGACATGAAAGTTAACTTGCATGTCAGTTAATTATTTCAGAAACCCGAGGCTCATAGCCCTAAAGTGCTCTATGGAGCTTAATTAAGCTGACTGACAGAATCAAGATTATTTGTGAGAGCCACTGACTTGGTTGAAATGTCAGCCAAATTATTTCCCTTTGGGAGGGAGTCCATATGCCATAAAGAAATTGCATAAAAAAAAAAAAAAGTGTTTAAAAAAGTGTGCAACTTCTACAAAAATTAACAAAAATGCTCCAATCCCAATGTATCTAGGGATCCAGCAGAAACAAGACTTGGTGAGGATTACATCTCACTATGGGTAAAAGCTTCAATACACCTGATACTGGAGATACAAATGCGATTGAAAGCTAGCTGAATAGTGTGCAACTCAGCAGACTCCATACGTCAAGCCATCTGTGTGAACTTGCAAGAAGTCAGCATATTCAGTTCAGTGTACTAAATACAGCTGCAGGTAGACTGTTTTGTTTGTTTGTTTGTTTGTTTTTTGGTTTTTAGGAGCATTAGCAACCAAGGCCATATTGCTCCAGGATGTGCGGTGGTCATTCCTTGACCTTTCATATTTGACCTTTCATGTCTTCCATATTTGGGGGGTGACTGGCTCGAACCCCAGTCTAATCAAGAAGCGTGTGCTACGCACTGCTGCTCCTTCCCACCTGGCTACGGAGGTGCCCTGCAGGTAGGCAGCAGACTGCATATTAACTTTCTTTCAATTTAAGGAGAAACTGCATGCCAGGGCAGGGAAATACCCTGGTAACAAAGATATCTTGCCTACTATGATATATCTGAGTAGCTCTTGAATATGGATGTCAGCTGAATGGTTTATTTAAAAGTACGAGGACCAGTACAAAAGTACTCACTCCTAATTTTTTGCTTTCAAATGTGGTGCTGTAGATCATTTTGCATATCACTGAGTGATCACTAGGTCTCTGGTTTCACTGTACTGAGCAGTACTGCAATTAGTCTCTTGAGTGCAACACATGGATAGTTCAAAATAGCAGATGTTAAGATACGTTATCAAGCAAAGAGTGGTTATTGAATTTCTTACCGACGTCTATCAAAATCCACACGTCTCAAAACATGCTTATGGTAACAATACTGTAGATGTGAGTAGAGTTAGACACTTTAAGAGTGGAAAAAGTGACACTGTTGACAAACCCCAAAGCAGCCAGCCAGTAACGTCAATGACAAGAGTTGGATCCACATGTTGATCAAAGAGGACTGCCACGTCACAACATGCAAATTGTGCAATACAGTGGGTATAGGGAAACCTACTCTGATAATCATCATAAAGGAACTAGGCTACAATAAGATTTGCATCAGGTGGGTAGCAAAAATGCTGACAAGTGCAAAGAAGCCCAGAAAGAGGCCACTGCAAAACTGGGGTGCACTGTTCTTCCTCATCCCCTCTCAAAGCCCAGATCTTGCACCTTCCGACTATCAGCTCTTTGGTTCGCTGAAGGATGCACTCAGTGGAACCCATTTTGTAAACTACAATCAGCTCAAGCACAGTGTTTGCAAAGCACTCCGGAACAAGATTAAGGACTTTTAAAGGATTGGAATACAGCGCCTAACTCAGAGATGGCGGAAGTGCAGAGAAAACGGCAACTTTGTGGAATAAAAAAAAAAAGTTTATTAATGATTGAAGATTAATTGATGTAAAAGGCATAACTAAGAATTAAATTTTCTGAAGGGGAAAAAAAAAAAGAAAAAGCATTTCATATAACTCCTGGTTCGAAAACTGATGTCCTTGGGGTGGGCTGATTAGGATTATCAGACCAAGTGGTTTAAAAGGAGGAATCAGTAGCAAAAATTTGCTAAAAGGAAGACAAAAGAGGAGAGCGGATTGATTAAAGTAAAAGTCTAAATAAAAATCATAAATCATTAAAAATCAAAGTTAATTCATACAAGTCTCTTATGTACAGTAAAGAATATCCTAGTTGACCATGGTCCAAATCCACGACCTCAAAATACTGTTAAAACGATAATATTCTTTCAAATCACTATCATGATAATATTAAACTCCTCTGATCTATAGTCAATATGAAGTGTAAACCAAACAATATTTTCAATCATATGTAATAAGAAAAAAAAATTCTAAGATGCAATTGTCTTTGTCTCCATTTTTTTTTTTAGGTTCTTTTCAACTAACCTTCTTTCAAGAAAATATGAAATGCAATAAAAATTCTCTATCTCACTTATTGGCAAAAGACATGCATGACATGTCTTGTGCCGATAGGTGAGGTGGAGGCATGTCATACATATAAAAATTAAGATCAGGGCTAAACCTGGATAATCTGTTGCCAGATATAAAGAGTGCCATACATATATCTCAGGAAAGAAGAATATAACATAAAAAATATGGAACCCCTCATAACATATGCTTTTGTATCATAGCAAAACTTCTATTGTCACTGGTTATGTTCTAGGCTAATCAACAAATTGCAAATGCCAGGATTAAAATAAGTTGATTCCTGACTAAAAACTTTTGTTTAAAATGTTTTGGTATTGTATTGATATATTTCTACAAATACTAGCTACTCATTGGTTTTGCTAGAAGTAGACAGAAGAAATCATAAGTTAACCTGTAGAGTTTGTTTTTAAATTAACTTGTGCACAAACCTGTCCAAGATAGATTATTTTTTGCATCTTGTTTCTCTGAAAGGTAGAATGAAAGTGTGACTTGCAATTTTATATTATTCAAGTATGAAGAATAACTTTTCAAAAATACAGTTAACAGATATAAACTATCAGATTAGTGTCAGATATATTACTTTAAAATATCAATTCAGTACAATAAAACCCAGGGCAGTGTCTAGATATTTTGATGCCCAAGTGACACTAATATGGCACCTCATGTACATATGTGGATGGTAGCAAAAACAGCGGTAGGTCATCTGATAGGCACTGAAATTTTTTTAAATTTATGGAAAATGTTTTGGGTTTTTTGAATTCTGCTTGAACAATTCCACTACTTTATCTTTTCTTAATGAATTGCAGTGTGGTACTTTAATTTTTAATAAAAAATTAAAAAACAAGCTACAGTTTTACACCTTTTATTTAAGTGGTGTTTGCCCCACTTTGGGGTACCACTGCCACTGGGTTAACATTGATAAATGCAGGAGGATACTGTACTTGGATAGCAGTAAGGAGTAAGTATAATGTACTATGGAGAAATTCAATTTCTTGCACATAATAACAATCACTGCTGAGTTTTGTTTTTACTGCAATTATAACTTGTTGTGCAACTGACATGACTAGTTATCACAGCAACAAAAACCTTGTTAGAATTAAATCTATTTGTGTGCATTTGTCAGTAAGTTGCCATTTATAGAAAAGATTAATCATAGATTTAATCAAGCATATATTTTTCCAGCTTACCCACACACTAGTCAATTTCTGTTTCTTTTAAATTGCAGCTGTTCTAAAGTGATGCCAAACTGGTCAACAGTTCACAAAAGTGCTATATGACAAAACACATAGCTGTAATTGCAAGAGCAGCTTGTGCTATATTAAGAAATGTACTCTTTCTTTAAGATAAATGCAGTCAATGACATGAGTGTGGGATTGATTTCAGTATTTCTGTGGTGTTTTTTTGTAAAATGTGCCAGATTTTCAATGCATTTGGATTGAAAAGAGTCAGACAGTTTCTTGTAATAATAATATTTAACACATACTACTGTACATCTGAATAAAAATAATTTCATAAATAAACTGCACATGACAAAGCTTCCTGTAATTATGACAAAGTACCACCTTCGAGTGCTTTGGACATATGCACAAGTACCACCTTTGAGGCGAAAGGAATCATACAGCGAGTAATTTGGGCAACTGAGATGAGCAGTAGTTGAATCAACCAATAACTGAGATTCGGTCAGAAGAAGTACATGGGGTTTGGCAGACTGCAAGTGGAAATTGGGAGGTTTAGATCTTTTCACAGATAAGCTTATTCTATTATTTGACAATTCATGGTGTAATCAATAGTAAGAAAAAGTGGGTGGAACATGCTGTATGAAGTAATGAAATTTTTGGATATGGTGTACACATGGTTAGAATATACCCAGATCCTTGACAAAAAATGCACTTTGACGTTATGGTTGGTTGGTTGGTATGTTGTTTAATGGCACAAGGGCTGCTAAGGCCATATTGTGCCCGATTCTATTCGGTAGTGCAATTACCAATTAAAATCTGTAAAATAATCCCGTCTGCTTTAAGAAATAAAAGAACTCAGCTAAATTTGCATTGCCTCCAATCAGATGGGGTAATGTCAAAGGTTCTTGCAGATGTGAAAGCGATTTGAAAATTTTGTTGTTTCGATAATTATTATAATGATTGCAATTTATTAGAATATGCCTCACGGTAAGTGTAGTCTGACAAAATGTACAAATAGGCAGATCTTCCCCCTTGAGTAGATAGATATGGGTTAGATACGTATGCCCAATACGCGTCCTAGTCAGGATCACCTCCTCTTGCCTATTTGATCGCATGCTTGATGGCCACAACTTAGGTTCCTGTTTAAGTTGAAGCATTTTATTGCTGCACTGAGCCTGCCAGATCTGCAACCATTGCTCTTCACACACGTTTTTTATGACTGATTTGTAGTCTGTATATGGCACTTGGTAGTTAGATCTTGCAATGATTAGATGTTTAGTGGCTTGATCTGCGTATTCATTTCCTTTAATGCCTACATGACCTGGTATCCAACAGAAACTGACTGACTGGTTTACAGCTTGTAACGCAATAATCTGTGATCTAATTTGCTTCAAGATGGGGTGGATTTTTCAATGATTTTATTGCACTCAGAGAATCAGAATAGATCATAATTCGCTTCCTGGACAGGATCAATCATGTGATCCAGAGCTATTTTAATCGCCCAGAGTTCAGCAGAATAGACGCTGCATTTCGTTGGAAGGGACACAGAAGTAGAAAAGATAGAAGAAACTGCCGCTGCGCCCACTGTCGTACTTGTTTTCGAGCCATCAGTATATATTTGAAGACACCAAAAATTTGCTGCTATATGTGCAGCATGGAGTTTCCTGATAGTAAGGTCTGCCGCTTGCTTTTTCCCCCCCCATTGTTGGAATGAGAAGTCGCAGACTGGTGTATAATCAGACCACTGAGGGTCATGATTGCTCAGTTCCTGAAAGACATGACCCATGTCTAGATTCCAACATTGTGTTAACTGTAGCAACCTTATCCCAATAGGCTTGTTTTCATTAGGTTTGTTTTGATAAAATGTGGTCCATTGGGGCTCATATAAGTATGGGGAGATAGGATGAAAAGGAAGACTCCGTATTTTTGCTGCATATTTGAGGATCAACATTTTCCTCCGAAGATGGAGTGGAGGTTCGTGTGCATCTATATATAGACTCTGTACAGGGGATGTTCTGAATGCTCCTAAAGCAGTTCTTAGGGCACTGTGATGGATAGTGTCTAGCCGAGTTAGTGCACTTTACCTGGCAGAGTCATAGATTGGAGCTTCGTAATCCAAGCGAGATCGGATTAATACCCGATATAGTTGAAGCAGAGTGTAGTGTATCGGTCAGCACCCCGCATCAATGAAGATAGTACTCGGAGGATATTTAATTTTTTTTTTAAGCAAATGGTTCTCATATGTGATGTGTTGTGAGAAGTTTAATTTATTGTCCAGGATTAGGCCAAGAAATCTGATACCATTGGAAAGAGGTATGGTGAAATTTTTAAAATTTAGTTCAGGCTCAGGGTGGATCTTACGTTTTTTTACAGAAATGAATACAGTTAATTTTCGTGCTGATAAGCGGTAGCCATTGCGAGACATCCACTGCTCAATTTTGTTAATTGAGATCTGAAGCTGTCTCTCAATAGAATTCATAGATTTTCCTTGGCACGAAATCATGAGGTCATCTGCATAGTGATATAATTCTACTGTGCTTGGAATATCATGGATAATATTGTTTATTCTTATTAAAAATAGCATAGGACTCAAGATAGATCCTTGAGGGACCCCCCCCTCCTCCTGTATATGAATTCTAGAAAGAGCATTTAGATGACTAACCTGAAAAGTTCTACCCTGGAGAAAGCTCTGAACAAACAAAGGAAGCCTGCCTCGTAGACCAAAGGTGTAAAGATCCCATAGAACACCGAAATGCCATGTGGTATCAAAGGCCTTTTCTAAATCAAAATTTACCATAATGAGGTGGTCATTTCTGACAAAAGCATTTCTGATGTTTGATTCTGCTTTGGTCATCATATCTAATGCAGATCTATTTTGCCGAAAGCCATACTGATTTTTATGTAAGATGTTATGTGACTCAAGAAACCTGGTGAGGTGCTTGAGAACCATTTTCTCCAGTGTTACCCCAAACAACTAGTTAAGGAAACTGGACGATAATTTCCTGGATTAGAGAGGTCTTTTTCTGGTTTAGGGATGGCTAATACAACTGAATGTTTCCAAGAGCGAGGATAAACATGTTCCTCAAAAATTCTGTTAAAAAATATTAAAAGAATTTGTAAAGCAGTATCATTCAAGTGTTTTAGCATAATATAAAATATACCATCAGGGCCAGCTGCACTATTGGGTGCTCTGTTAAGAGCATCCATTAACTCGGATATAGTAAAAGGCTGATTATATAGAAGAGACAGAGCGGTGTTAAAATTTAACTTATACCTTTCTGCTACCACTTTAATTTGTTGGAATGAAGTATCATATGAATTTGCTGCTGAAATTTTTGCAAAGGCTTTAGCAAAAGCGTTTGCAATGTCTTTGGAGGAAGACAGTTCCTGTCCATTACAGATCAATATTGGAGAGGATGACAATGGATATTTGCCATTTAGCTGTTGGATTTTCCTCCAGATTAATCTAGTATCAGTGTTTTTGGTGATAGTAGAAGCAAAATGAATCCAAGAATCTTTTTTTTGGCTTTCCTTCTTATTTGTCGTGCTTTAGCATTTAGTTTCTTGTAATTTATAGGGTTAATAATAGTGGGATGCTTGTGGAAAATATTCCAAGCTTTGTTCTTTTCTTTTTTTGCTCTATTACATTCATCATTCTACCAGTAGTTTTTGCACCTGCGTGGATGAGTCGACGACTGAGGAATAGCTTTGTCAGTTGCTGCTAGTATCCGTTTAGTAACATGGTCATTAGCTTCATCTATTGACTGGTTCAGAATGAAGTTTTTATCTAAAACTGTACTTAAGGAAAAATTTTTTCCCAGTTTGCCTTTGTAAATTTCCATCTTCTGCGAGTTTCGGGATAGGTGGTGGGGGTAGTTTGGAATTTACAAGTAATTGGAAGATGATCACTATTGTTGGGATTATCCAATACCGCCCAATGTATACTTGGGTACAGAGCGGGGGAGCAGATCTATGGCTGAAATATTTCCTGAGGGAAAATGAACATGTGCACCGGTGTTCAGCAGAATTAGATTTTGTTTGTCCAGTAATGTTTCTATTAGCTGCCCTCTTTTATCCATATGGAGACTTCCCCATAATGGGTTTAGTCCATTAAAGTCACCCATCAAACAAAAAGGTGGTATCTGGACAAGAAGCACATCAAAGTCTGAGTATATACATTCGGTTTGGTGGAAGATAAATAGAAACAAGAGATAAAGATATTCCAATTTCTATTCTTACAGCAATAACTTCTAAATTAGTTTTTAAGGGGATTTGTCTAGACATTAGTAACAGATACCAAAACTGCTACACCTCCATGGGCTGCAGTTGCTGCATTCCTGTCACACTGTACAAAATATATTTCTTTATTGAGGGGGGTCACTTGGAGTTAAAAAAAAAAAGTTTCCTGTAAACAAATGCCTGCTGGATTGAAATCTCAGATTAGGTAATAAAGTTCATCTGTATTAGTACGTAGTCCTCGACAATTCCATTGTAAAATGCACTTCATTAGTTAGTTTTAGTGGTAGGATGATCCGGTTGCCTTTTAGAGGCAGTAGGCTTATTGAGATCTATTTTAATTTTATCTTTTTTAGGAAACGTAGGCCGTCCAGTGTCCATAACTTCTTTGGCATGAATTTCTAATATAGGTTCTTGTTGAGTTTTGTCATCTGTATCCATTTTTGCAGTATTAATTTGGGTTTTAGTAGAAGATTCAGCTTTTGTCATCCTGGTCTCACTTTGTGACTTGATGCCACTAGTCATGGGGATGGAAATTTGAGTATTACAAGTCTGGTCTCTGTTGTTTTACTTCAAGGATGGCTGAGGAACTGAAAGCTGAGCTCTAGCCCATTCAGCAAGTGATGTTTGGTGGAACTGAGTCATTGATTCGTGTAGCAATTGAACGATATTTCTTTGTAACATCTGCATACGTACGTGCAGGAGTATCTTTCAGTATGTGTCGTCTCGCTTCCTGATAAGTCACTTTATTTTCAACTTTAAAAATTTCTGTATTTTTTTCCCAACTTTCCATAACTCGCAATTTCTAGAATATGCAGGATGATCTTCCCTGCAGTTAGGGCAAACTGGAGATGTAGCAGTACAGTCTGTTTGAGTGTGATCCTGGGATCCACATTTTGGGCATATTGTGTTTCCTCGACATGTTGCCTGAGAGTGTCCGAACTTCTGACACTTATAACACCATATTGGATTTGGTATATATGGGCAGATATTGCAATTTAGATAACCAGTTTTTACAGTATTTGGTAAGTTTGGAGTATTGAATGTGAGAATTACACTGCGGGTTGGAATGAGATTGCCATCTCTACGAGTCAAAATTCTCTTAGCTTGTATGACCTTTTGGTCTTTAAGTTCTTGTACAAGCTCCTCTTCTGTTACATTCAATAGATCCCACTCAGAGATAACACCTTTGGAACTATTTAGGGTTGAGTGGGAAGATATATTAACAGGGATACCACCAAATGTTGTCATCTTTAACAACAATTCTGAATGTTTCGACTGTGTAGTTTCCACAAGCAAATCCCCTGACTGTAACCTTTTGACCTTTTTAGGTGATCCAGCAGCATTTTCTAGAAATCTCTGTATAATAAATGGAGAGAGTTTGCTCACTGGTTGGTTAGTTAAGAAATGGATAATCAGAAAAGTTGGATACTCAGGTTGATGATTATCTATTTTTAAGCGTTTATGTTGTGCACTACCTTCAGAGTTATACCAATCTATGGTATTTGAGCTTGAAGGCTCTAAGGCTGGATAATTTTCTTTATCCATGTCAGCTCCTTTTCGCCCTGGGGGATTACCTTTTCCACCCAGGTTACCAGCCCCGCCACGGGGGATGCAGGAGCAGTGCCGCTTGTGGCAAAGCTTAGGAGTTAGTACGGTTAGTATATACAATAAAGAAAAGGTACTTTCCTTTTTCTGGCTCTCTTCTACACTTTTAAAAAGTAGAGCTAATCAACAGAAAGACTTATGAACGAAATAAAACAAGGAAAAAAACTCAGTTGCTTTAGAAAAATCGCTTTAGGAATCTCAGTACTATTTAGCACAGAAAATCGCTTGGCCTCAAGAAGGGATAATCACCTCCTTATCCCTGCTAGAAAAATTGCTGTATATCATTGACAAGACACTATGAGCTACTCTTAGTGTCTTGTCAATGATATACAAGACACTATGAGCTACTCTTGCAGACCGTCTGCACTGCTCAGAAAACTTCCTATTTGTTATTGGTTTTTTTTTTTTTTTTTTTTTTTTTAGGAGCATTAGCAACTAAGGCCATATTGCTCCGGGGATATGCGGTGATCATTCCCTGACCTTTCTGCATCCTCCGTATTTGGTGGTCACAGGCTCAAACCTCAGTCTAATCAAGAAGTGTGTTATGCACTGCTGCTCCTGCCCACGGAGGCACCAAAACTTGGTATCTGCCTGCACAATTACCCCAAGGTCCTTTTCGTTCTCTACCACTCAGTGTAGTACCACCGAGTTGATACGTCACTCCGGGCTACTGCCTCCCATATGCAGTACTTTACATTTGTCAATGTTAAAGTTCATCTGCCACCTCTGAGCCCATCTGCTCAACTTTTCTAGATACTGTTGCAGCAGTGTACTGTCGTGTGTCCTTAACAACCCTGCCAACCTTCGTATCATCTGCAAACTTAGACATTAAGCCTGATATACCATCATCAATATCATTTATAAATACGGAAAACAACAATGGACCCAACACTGAACCCTGAGGGACTCGACTAATAACATTGGTCCCCAATGAGCAGTGTCCATTGATTACCACTCTGTCTTCTCCCACTCAACCATCACTTTATCCATAGCAGCAATTTGCCTCCAATGCCACACTGCTCCAATTTGTTCAGAGTCTTCCATGTGCAACAGTATCAAAAGCCTTTCTAAGATCCAAATATATGATAAAGTTATTCCCTGCATCCAGTTCCTTTGTGACCACATCATAGTATCCAATCAAATTGGTCTGGCAAGACTTTCCCTTAACAAAACCATGCTGTGTTCGAGATATAACTGAAGTCTTGTCTAGACGATCCTACAGTGCTTCTTTAACGAGTGCCTCCATTAATTTTCCTGGAACAGAAGTTAAACTAACAGGTCTATAATTACTTGTTGCTCTTTGATCCTCCTTTTTGAATTGGGGTCACATTTGCACATCTCCAGTCCACGGGTAAATTCATACATTAGCATGGGAGGAGTATTCAATTTAAATTAGATCTTTATCTATCCATGAATTAAGTGAATCAGAATAGCCTTCCCATTTAATGGGATAATTATTTCTCTCTTTTTTTCTAATAATTTCTTCTATTTGATAAATGCCATCTTGCTTATATTTTACTAACTCTTGTTCATAAAATGAACCTTGTATTTCTTCATTATTTAAACTTATGTGATAGGCTTAATCTTCAAAACTTCAGAAATAACAAATACTTCCTAGGAAAAGTTAGATAAATAAAGATTAGATAGATAAATAACAAATAGGCCTTTATCAACATGACTTTGTATTTACTGATTCTAACCTTATCACCAGTATGAAACTTGTTTAGATTCTGATAATTCCTTTTTGTAAAGATTATAATAGACTGCTTTTCATTTTCAGCTTTACTTGCTTCTCTAGGTTTCATTTTAATAGATCTATGATAAGAATTGTTATAATTTAAATTACTTTGTCCAATACATCTGTCCTCTTCCTAGTATTATTAGCTGTAAAGTATTTCTATTTTTGTTTTCAGAGTTCTAAAAAAAAAAAAAAAAAAAAAAATCTGTGCTACTGTTTGAGCTTTGGTTTCTATATTCTTAGTGGAAAACCAATAAAAGTTTTATATTTTAAAAAGCTGCTGCATTTGTTAATTTATAAATTCAGTATCTCTATCAGTCTATTTTTTCAGGAATTCATTTTGGAAATATAATCTGAAATTTTTTGATATCTCATCACCTGTTTTCATCTTAATAGGTTTAGCATAAGCATACTTAGAAAACATCTATGAAATGTTAATATGTAGTTAAGTGTTATTTTTAAATGATTTTTATTCTTGCATACAAATTAAATCTAGTTGAAACTGATCATCTATATGAGTAACATGCACTCTCCTCTTAAATTTTCTTTTCACAGGTTTATGTTTTGTATATTCATCTTGCTGATGTATAAATTTTCTTCCTTTTACAGGTAGATTTTTTCTTTATAATTCTAATATTCATGAATAACCTTTAAGGGTTTATAATACAGATTCTTTAAGCTATCATTTAAAAAAAAAAATGATAGCTTAAAGATCTTTGTTCCACACTACAAATATCTTTCATTATATTTCTTCCAGTTTTTGTTTTCATAGCATTATTAGTTTTAGCTTTACGCTTTAAGCAGTAAATATTCATTGTGATTATTACAGAAGAAATATTATCAATTCCAAATCCGAATTGTTTTTTTAGTTTTAATTATAGGCTTAATCATCCATCTATCTACACTTTCTTCAAAAGCTGGGTTTTATATACACTGCGCAACAAAATTAGCAAAACAAAATGTTTCTCATGAGTATATTATTGTGAACAGTGACACCAAGGTGAATATTTGGCATAACAGGAATCCTAGCATACAAATATTGAAAAAAAAAAGTCATGAATTAGGGTTAAAATTGAAAGTGCCTTCAATTCTGCCTAGACATATTAGGAGGGAGTATATGATGAGAACTTTGTCAATCAATTTGGCCACAGAGAAATTGTGCAAGGCTCATGAGGTAGAATTTTTCACAGCATGGCTGTGCTTGTTAACAGGAGATTGTTTCTACAGGGTTGGGATACACTTAAATAGAAAAGTGTGCAAGAATATTTGCTGATACTATCGAGGCAGTGTTAGGTGCATCGGAAAACTGCTAGCTTGGGGAAGGGTATTCACAGACTAATAGATTAACGGTAGCCACAGGCAGAGGTGAAAGTGATTCTTGCACTGCATCCATTGAAATGAGCAGCAACCTGGAAAGCAAGTTGCTGGGCATTTCAAGAAACTTCTGGGAGTCATCAGGGAGAACATAAATACATGGGCTGTGTTATGGTAAGAACAGGAGATAAGAATAGCTAAGAGTAAGAACAGGTGCATGTACACTAATGCTAGGAGAATAGTAAATAAATTTCATAAATTTGAAATGCTTGTCAAGACATCAAAGGCAGATATTGTTGGGTGTCAGAGACATGGTGTCACACAAATATAAGCAGTGCAGAATTGGAATTTGGGGAGTACAATGGGTACAGAAAGGGGGATTATGATGTTAGTTGAGAAACTTTGATTTGATTTTGGGTTTATTGGCGCAAAAACAACTAAGGTTATACTGCGCCAAGAAACGATTAAAATAACAATAAATATAAATTCTGGTAACCTTTAAAAAGGTTACCTCGTCAAATTGTTATTTATATATGTGGGTATATATTAATAGCTTTTAAAAATTTAAAAGCTGCCGACACGTGGTCATTGTCTGATAAAATCCGACTGAGTGTATAAGGCTCAGTCGGATGAGTAAAAGCGGTAAAATGTATATTGCGAACATGGGTAAAATGAACGCAATCTATTAAAATATGCTTTAGAGTTAAAACGGTGTCGTAAGACTCGCACATAAGAGGGTCATCCGCCCTCAGCAGAAAAGAATGTGTCAGATGACTGTGACCTATGCGGAGTCGAGCAAGAACAACTTCCTCGCTCCGATTCCTGCGCAGACTAGACTGCCAAGTTTGTATTACTGGCTTTATTTGATATAATTTATTTGTTTTCTGGCTGTGCCATAGTTCTTACCATTGGGAATATATCTTTTTGCGTATTATTTGCCTGTAGTCTGTATAGGGGACTGACAGGCAACGATTATGAGTGGGTGTTGCTGATTTGGCTGCAGCGTCAGCCAAATCATTTCCCTTTATCCCAATGTGGCTAGGAATCCAGCAAAAGCGGATATCAAACTTGCATTCATGAAGAGAATGAATCTTCTGCTGAACCCGACAAAGAACTGGATGAGAATTATGTCTCGTAGATAATAAAGCCTGTAATACACTCAAAGAATCGGAATATATTATTGACCTTTGGAATTGACAAGTTCGAATGTGATCCAAGGCTAGCTCTATAGCATACAGCTCTGCAGTGTATATGCTGGATTCGGGAGGAATCTGCTGAGATATTATAGTGTCCGGAAAGACAGCAGCAGATCCTACGCACAATTCAGATTTCGAGCCGTCTGTGTAAACGGGCAGGAAGTCTGAGTACTCAGCTTGGTGTGCAGAGTAGAGCTGCTGGTAGACAGATGAGGTCTCAGACTTTACCCATTTCTTAAGGGAAAAGTCGCACGGTGGGGGATGAGCATGCCAGGGCGGAGGAGTTTCTTTTGGTGTTTGTGCCACCTTGTCTACCATGATGTTAAACTCTGATTAGCTCTTGGACACGAATACCAAAAGGTCGGTTGGCAGTCTGACGGGTATTGTACAAGTTTTCCCAACGTGGCTCAAAAACGGATGCCCACGTAGGATGGTCTGGCAGGGATCAACTTTAAAGCATAGTTTAAAGACAACTGCTTACGTCGAAGGGATAACGATAGTTAGTTTGCTTCAACGTATAAGCTCTGGACAGGAGATGTTCAAAAAGCTCCAGTAGCGATACGGATAGCCTGATGGTGGACAGGGTCCAGCCATTGGAGGACACCAGGGCTCCCACTCACAAATTTTAAAAAAAACTTAGATTGCAACTTAAATAAACCCAAAAAAACCTAGTTTTCATCATATAGTATAGCAACACAAATAAGATAAAACTTACCATGCAAAAATATCTATTTAATTGTAATCAGAATTTTCATCCCATTCAGTTCCCTCCACATTTATTTTTTGAAATTCTTTCATTTTTTCAAACGTTCTTCGTATCTTTTATGACAAGTTCCTTGTATGACTTCTTTTACCAATTCTGATTTAGGTTTCCATGTATAGCAATTTTGATTAGATCTATTTATCGCCTGTTTTGCCATTAGTCGATTTTTCACAGTTTCTGGTTTAAGGGAGTTTGTGGCTTTTGTTTTTATATGGTTTACTTGGGAGAAGATTCTTTCTACGCTTGCCAAAGAGTGAGGTAAAATAGTTAGACTGGTCATAAAGTTAGATAAAATCTCATGTTTAGAATTATTAAAGCCATCTTTTATATTACATAACAGATACCAAAGGTCATAAAGTTAGATAAAATCTCATGTTAGAATTATTAAAGCCATCTTTTATATTACATAACAGATACCAAAACTCAGGGATAGTTTTGTAAGAGAAATCTAAATCTTGATTTAAACGAAATGATCTCCATTCATCATCTAGAAGATCTAGTTTGTCTTCAGAAACAAGGCGAGGGAACTGCATTGCTAAATGGAAAATTGAGGATGGCGAATTGGCACGATCATGTATCACTGCTGGGTCAAGAACATTGAGACTGGCAATAATTCCATCATCATTTAGAGGAAATATTTTTCTGATTTCCATACAAAGTTCAACAAGAAATTTTAAACAATCATTTTTAAACCTGCTTTCACTGTCACCAAGTGGTGTTGAATTTAATAAGCCCATACAACGGCCTCCCAAATATATTTTATTTAGAGGCTTATGATTTATTGCATTGCTTGGATCAATTTCAACCATCTTGCACGAAGTAATGACTTCTTTTATGAAAAAACTAAGAATATTTTTATACTCAATTGAAACCATTGAATGAAGTAAGTGCAATCTGAAATGCTCAGATTGAAATTCAATATTCAGGCAGTTTATTTTCTCAGTACATATCCTAAAAACAACAACATATGCTTAGTTCCTTTGGTGATCATAGTATTGTAAATATTCACTGCACCATCGATTTTGTCAATTTTTGATTGAGACTGAAAATAAAGAACTAACGCATCCCACTGCTCACTAATAATTTTTATTACATTGCCACGGGATAACCAACGTGTTTGTGCTAATTTGGGGATTTCATGCTTAGCAGTATCTACAACATCTTGAATCATTTTGAACTAGTTTAATCTTTTACTACTACGTGAAAAATAACAAGAGATTTCTTTTATAAATATTTCTAGATATGATGGTAGTACCTTGACTGAATGATTAGCACATAATGCAAAAGAATGGCAAACACATCCCATTATAAATACTGATGGTACATCCTTTTTTAGCAATGACTGGAACCCACTCTTAGTACCCATCATAGTGGCACAATTATCACTATCAAAGCCAACGAGATTACTTATTTGAATGTTTTTTTTTCTATGAAAAGATCTTTTACAGCTTGATAAAGCCCTTCTGAAGTACCATTTTCGACACAGTGTCAAGTAACACATCTACAACATCAAGTTTTTGAATATCAAAATATCTAACAACAGCTAAAACTTGCGATAAAGATAAATCTGTACTTTCATCTGTTATCATTGAAAACTTGTTGTTTCTGCATATGTTAGAAATGTATATTTTTTCAAGATAGGCTATGCCATCCTGTATAAGATAAGAGACTTTAGTCGCCTTCATCTGAACTTGTTTTGCAATATTGCTATCATGAAATTCTTTCTTACATGCTTCTATATGGTGATCACATTGCGCAAATGGAATATTATTCTCAGAAATGAGTGCAGCAATTGTTAACTCTGCCTTTGCTACTTCTTCATTCTCCGTAGGTTTACGTTTTGTGAAGAACGTGTCTAACGTTGAACTTGTCTTAGCAATATTTGCACTTTTTTTATGTTTAACTGTATTTTTATGCGCTAGTAACATCGATTTATTGGCATTCTTTAATTTCATTTCACAACAAATACAGTAAGACGCACCTTTTTCATTACTGTCTTCTTTCATCTGATCCTTTAATTCCGGATCTTTTAACCATTCATTTCTAAAATTTTGAGTATACCACCGTTTACTCATCTTTCTCTGTGGGGAACAAGTTTCAGACATTGTGGGCAGTTTGTGGGTATGGCTAATTAGCAGTTATCTTATTTAAAATGTTCTATAAAATAAAAAATAAATCACTAATCCATTAACATAAAATAGAAATAGTCACTACAATTTAAAATTTATTATATCACTGTATCTAGTACACGCATAAATGTAAAAATCACACCAAATAATGCAATAATACCACGAACGATCACGAAAGACTGTGCAGTAAAGACCGCCTTCCGCCTGCTCAATAGGCTGTGCATACATGTTAGTAACACGATCATGTATGCTTACATGTATGAACATGTAAGCGTAATTTCATAGTGTAGAACCCTGCGAAAACTTTGAAATCCTTTTACATTTGTAGTACTTTGTACAAGCACTTGAGATATTACAAATTATGATCAGTATTGTTAGAATATAAAATTAAGAAAATTGTAAACTGTTATTAAATGTATTAAATTTTATTGTATTTACAAGAAATAAAAATAAATTTTGACTTAAAAATTACCGAAAAAACCCAGATAATGAGATATTTTTGTGAAAAAACCTATCAACCCAGATGACAACCAAAAAACCCAGATCTGGGTGGAAAAACCCAGGAGTGGGAGCCCTGGAGGACACTATCTCTAGCTGAAGAGTATACCTGGGACCCGTAGTCTAATTTGGGTCGTACAAGTGCACGGTAAAGCCGTAGTAGGGTGCATCTATCTGCTCCCCAACACGTTGAGGAGAGAGAGCGGAGGATATTGAGTCCCCTCGTGCATTTTGTACGAATATGTTCGAGAAAAGTCAACTTTTTATCAAACACAAGTCCCAAGAATTTTGTGTCTGACATTACTGGAATAACATTTTGTCCGAGCCTTAATTCAGGTTCAGGATGAAGATTACGCTTGCGACAAAAGTGTACGCAAGCGGTCTTCTCCAGCGAGAACCTGAAGCCATTAGCAAGTGCCCAGGAATTAAGGTGATCAATGGCTTTCTGTAGTTGTCTTTCAATAACCCTCATGTTGCATGACTGACAAAATATGCTAAAGTCATCAACATAGAGGGCACAGTTTACAGTTGGAGGAAGTTGTTCTGTGATGGAATTGACTTTGATGGCAAAAGGCGTGACACTTAATACTGATCCTTGTGGTACTCCCTCCTCTTGGCTGAAGGGACGAGAGAGTGAGGATCCCACACGAACTTGGAAAGATCGATTGGCTAAAACGTTTTTAATAAAAATGGGGAGTTGCCCCCTAAGGCAAAGGCTATGCAGATCTTTTAAGATGCCAAATCTCCAAGTTGTGTCATACGCTTTCTTCATGTCAAAGAACACCGACACCAAGTGTTCGTGTTTTAGGAAAGCATCCCGGATGGATGCTTCCAATCTAATAAGATGGTCCAAAGTGGACCGGTTCCTTCGGAAGCCGCACTGGATATTGGAGAGAGGGTCATTTGTTTCGAGATACCATATTAAAGGAGAATTAACCATTCTCTCCAGGATTTTGCACAGACAGCTGGTCAGAGCAATAGGACGATAATTGGTGGTGACTTTTGGATCCTTTCCTGGCTTAGGAAATGCAAGAACGATTGCCTTTCGCCAGGAGTCCGGAAACTGCCCTTCAATAAAGATTCTGTTATACAGAAGGAGCAGACAATCCATAGATTTTGGCGAAAGATGTTTAATCAGTTGAGAAACAAAATCTAAGACAGCGCATCCAGCTGACATTGGTAGTCAGTGCAGTGTTGAATCAGTTTAGTGTGATATAAGCACTGGTAATGCAAAAATGAGACCAGGAGTGTGTTATAGGCCTAATGATTCTGATTGTTTTGGTTTTTAGGAGCATTAGTAACTAATGCCATATTGCTCCGGGAATATGCGGTGGTCATTCCCTGACCTTTCCGCATCCTCCGTATTTGGTGGTGACGTGCTCAAACCCCGGTCTAATCAAGAAGCATGTGCTAAGCACTGTTGCTCCTTCCCACCTGGCTACGGAGGTGCCATCCTAATGATTCTGATGAGTACAATGAAAAACTGTACAGAAAAATAGAGTGGGCCAGCAAATCAGAATGTTTTATGATTTAATTTTCCAGATATTGGAATATTAAAGATGTTTGAGAGGCAACAAGAGGGAGTAATACTCTTCATCTGATTATCAGCAGTGATTATACATGCGTTAAGAATCTGCAGGTAAAGGAAACATTGGTGGCAATGACACAAGGTGATGTGGGATTTACTTAAAGAACCCCCAGGGGCTCATATCTGGCACATCCAGGGTCCTGAGCTGGATATCATCATTCTTCTCTTTCTTGGCGATTCCCTTCTACTTCTGGCTCATGATACGGGTTATATTATAACACATCTCACTATAACAACTCGCTATAATGCTATTTTACTAGCGTACAAGATTGAATTTTTGGTGAACCCTGCTTCAGTCCAGTCCGTTTTTAAGCTTTTTTTTTTTTTTTTTTTTTGAAATTAACTAATTATTTTTATAATTTCTACTCTATGTACAAAATTGAAACTTTCGATATGTTCTATTTTCTTGGTGTGGATTTGATGTTATCACAACGTTTCAAGGGAGAAATTCTTTTTTAGTACACAAGCTGAAAATTCCTATCCAGTGTCATATGTTGTTACAAAGTCTATTTCCTGTTCTGACCTGTAATAGAAAGGTATACCCTATTGAAAAATAGGGTTACTCCCTACCTCTTGTTTTTCTGTGGGAACTATAACTTGCGAAAAAGATTATTTCACACAACTCCACAAGTGCTAAATGCAGTGCTGTTTCTTGTATTCTCTTATCTCCTCTGTCCATGTGGTCATCCTGAAGTACAGAAAATTTGTTTGTTTTACTGTCCAAATTGCCATATGTACTCCATTCTGTCTTCTAAGCTGCACTGCCTTTAGATTATCCCCTTTGGGAATATTGGCAAATACATCTCTCAGAAGCAGTTTACACTGCCCCACCGTAACGAATTACTTTCGGTAACAAAGGGTAACTTCCCTGTTTGATTTTACTGTATGGGACTTCTCAGAATAAAACACCCATTGTTACAGTCTTCACGCCACTTGACATTATTTCCAGATGGAATATTGACAAGTATTTTCTATTCATTTGAAACAGAAAACATTCTCCGTGCCGTGCACTGTAATTGATTATAGTACTTTTTGTGCAATAACGGATTACAGTACAACTGTTTGATTTTACCGAAAGTTAAAATTAATTTCTCAGATAAATAAAACACTTGTCACTGTCTTCAGCTCACTTGCCAGAAGGATTCTAGTCATCATTCAGTACATACAGTGTTAGACATATGGACAATTTACTGTACTTTAACGCTGTATCACAATCAGTGCAACGCAGTTACGTTTTCAGGGAGTTATGGTAGATAAGAATGAAAAAGCAACATCTGAACGTGGTACAAAGACTGGAAAGGTAAAAAACAATTGAATTTGAAAATTAAATTAGACATTTTAAAGAGAATCAATTCATGACAAGTGGATGTGTGCAATAATTTAGTACTGGCAGGTTCAACTGTAAGAACAATTATAAAAAAATAATAGATTTTAGCATCCGGAGAAACAGCTATTTCCTGCAGGCAACTAAACTGACTAGGGCTAGGCCGGCTATTATGACTGAAATGGATAAATAATTTTATTGAAGATAATATTCAACGCAGAATTCCGTTAAGTTCAATTATTATTAAAGAAAAGCGAAGAGCCTATATGAAGAAAGTTCACCCAAGAAAGGGGGGGGCGGGATGTGGAACCATTTAACGCTAGTAAGGGCTGGTTTGATAGATTTAAAAAGCACTATAACCTACACAATGTAGCAATACAGGGAGAAGCCACAAGTGCAGATCAAGGAGCCAAAACTTTCAAAAAAGAACTTGTTAAAATTATTGAAGGGTGTTATACTGCTCAACAAGCTTTTAACCTAGATGAAACAGGTCTTTTTTAAACTACTTATAAGATAAGAAGTTTCATACCGAAAGGAAAAAACATGCCAAGCTTCAAAGCAGCAAAGGATTGGTTGACTTTATTGTTGGATGGTAACGCTGTGGGAGATTTTAAATCAAAACCCCCTTTTAGTTTACCAATTGGAAAATCCAGGGGCTCTTAAAGGTTTAGCTAAATCAAACCTACTTATAATCTGGAAGGCTAATAAAAAAGCTTGGGTAACCAGGCCATTTTTCATTGATTGGTACACTGAGTTCTTCTGTCCTGCAGCGTAAAGGTAGTGCAAAAAATAACCTTGATTAAAAAGCAATTCTGATCATAGACAATGTGCCAGAACACCCAAGCAAAGAGAGCTTAGAAGACTTGAACAATCACATAAAAGTTTACATGCCTCCAAACACTACATCTCTGATCCAACCAATGGACCAAGGTGTAATTGCCACATTTAAAGCGTACTACATAAGGAACTCCTTTTCCCAAGCTATTAAAGCCATCAACACTGAAAATGTACACAGAGCCTAAAGGAGTTTTGGAAATCCTATGACATTAAAACCACCATCTACAATATTTCAAGTGCCTGGGATGAAGTGACTCAGAAAACCATGAATGGAGTGTGGAGGAAAGTTTGGAAGAATTGCATAAAGCATTCCCAGGAACCTGATGATTCTGTTGAAAACGTTAAAATGCAATTGTTGAGCTAAGGAAAGAAGCAGGATTAGACTAAATTTATGATGACAACGTACAAGAGATGATCGACAACAGGTATGGCCTCGCTAAACAAGAACTAATGGAAATAATCAAAGAACAAGAGCTTGCTATTGAGAGAGAAGATGATCAAGATACTACAGATGAACAACTAATGAAGTCGCCGACTGCAAAAGGACTTAAAGCTTTTGAACACTTCGGAAAAAATGTGATTTCCAGGAGAGTGACCCTGACATGGAACGAAGTGCCAAGGTAATAAGAAATTTGAAATGAATCCTACGTGATGTTGTATAATGAGAGGAAGAGGGCCCAAAATACATTTTTCGGTCCGAAGATATGAAAACTTGAGCACAGGGCCATCAGATTAATAAATTCATGATTTTAGTTAGTCAATTACCACATAATTATATACATATGTAATGCAGAATGTTTTATATGCACAAAAATTTGAATATTAAATATTTTTAACCGATATTTATGTGTATTTTCACTACCATTTATTACTGATTAGGAAATATTCTATGGAATAGACCACAACTCACAAATACATGTTACCTTATGGGAATACAGTGCTTGCTTAGTGCTGAGTCACTTAGCACTTTGTTTTTCAGAAATAGAATTATCAGCATTAAGTGAGGGTCACCTGTATTCCGAATGTGGTCTTACAATTGTTTTTATGAAGTGGGACTATGACCTCCATACCCTTACAGGATAATGTTCGATAAAACATCAATAAGACACCATGGGCTTTCCTTGCTGCTGCTGTTTACACTGCTCAGGAAAACTTTACATCTGCACATATTATAACCACCATATCCCTTTCTTCATCCTTACCAAGTGTACAATTTATTTTGGGTTATAAGACCTTTCATTTTGCTGCTTTAAAACATAGCCATCAATTCTTATAGCCTGTTCAAGTCATCCTAAAGGAGTGCTGCTTGATACTGATTATCAACTACTCTACCAATCTTTATGCTTTCTGCAAATTTTGACATTAAGTCTTCTATCCCATCATCAGTATCATTTATGAATATCAGAAACAACAGTGGTCCAAGAAACGATTCTTGGACCACTGTTGGAGTACCCCACTTCTTGCTGGGCATATGCCATTTTCAAAAATTTCATTACTTCATACATGCTTCCCCTATCCCCACTTTTCTTTACTACTGAATACATCATGAATAGTCAAACTAAAAGAACAAACTTATCTGCGAAAAGATCCACTCCCAAACAATTCCTTGTTTCACAAATATTTGTGGTCTCAGTTCCAATCTCAATGAAATCTATTTCCACTTACAGTTTATCAAATCCCACCTTATTCTGACAATCCCAATTATCAGGGTGATACTTATGCATATGTCAGTATGCACAAGTACAACCTGTGCTACAACCCTGATATTCCATGTCAGAGACTTAATATGAAATCTATTTCCATCTTTTCTGGCTTAATCTCTACCCAATTCTGTCAAATTCATTTGTTGCCTCTATCAATCTCCCAATTCCTCAACTTTCTGACTTTTTTTAGGACTATACTAGATGGCCGCTTAAAGCATGGCATTGGAAACTCCTTCGAACACCTGGTTTTACAGGAAGCAGAGGGAAAAGGGATGCAAACTAGATGAGCACTTCCAATGGCGCAGTGGACGACATGAGCTGGCATTTGTCTGCTGACACTGACCGAGGTGTTGAAAACACCAGAGACTGCGTTTATATTGCCTGAGGAGAAATTCTCCCCATGCATGGGGTGGGCGGTTGGCCTTCATCCGTTATTATTTGGCACCAAGAAATTTATCTGTGAAGTGGAAAGGCCTGCCTTGTACAACACAGCATTAAAGGATTACCTCAGAGGAAAGTATTAAATATTTTAAAAAAGTCAAAATCTCTCTCACACACACACAAAGCCATGTTGTGTCTGAATTATTACTGCTGTCCGATCTATATGATCCTCCAATGCTTCTTTAACCAGTGACTCCATTATTGTCCCTGGAACAGAAATCAAACTAACAGATCTGTAATTACTCATGTCAGCCTTTGATTTCCCCCTTTGTGAACTGGAGATACATTTGAACATCTCCAGTCCATAGAGACTTCTCCTTAGTCCAAGGATGCTCTCATAATTATGGCTAAGGGTTTGCTTACATATCTTGCCACCTCCTTTATATACTGGATAGATCCCATCCACCCCAGATACCTTTCTTATGTTTAACTTCTTTAATGATCATCTACAGTCAAACCATTTATATCAAATGAACCAATCCGATTCATCCCCTTCCGTTTAGAGTTTATATAGGTAAAGAAGTTTTTGCTGTTTTTCTTTGCATCCCTTGCCAAAGATTTCTCACAAACTGCCTTCACTTGCCTAATCTCCTTTGTGACTCGATTATATCTACTACACCAGAGAAAATATCGCTTGAATAATTTATATGCATCACATGCATTTTCCTTCTCTCCTACAAGTCTCATTAGTTCATCTGACATCCATTTGGGCCTAGTAGCTTATAAGATTACTTCCTTGAATGCTTCCCATTTAGAATTTTCTGTTAGTAGCATCATCAGTTGGTTCCACTGTATAGAACTTAAAAAATCTGAGGCTACTGTAGCCACCTTTACAAAAGCAAAAACCCTTCTCTTTACCCCTGATGATAGTTACATCCTTAAGTAAATCCCACATCAGTACACTGAATCACTAACACCTAATGGTTCCTTTATCTGTAAATTCATAACACGTGAATAATCACTGCTGATAATCAGATCAAGTGTTACTCCCTCTAGTTGCTTCTTTAGCATGCTGCTTAGAAAACAATCATCCAATAAATCCAGAAAAGTCTTGCTAGTGGTGTGCGAGTAACAACTCACAAGTTCCAGTCAATATCGGAGAAGTTAAAATTCCCCAATATAAGACACTGATTTACTGGCCCACTATTTCTCTGTATAATTTTTCATTGTACTCAGAGTCATTAGGCCTATTAAAAAAAACTTCTACCCTTACTTTTGCTTTCCTGGTGCTCATGTCACACCAAATTGACTCAACTTCGCACTGTCCATCTATGTCAACTGGATGCACTTCCTTAGATTCTGTGTTTCTTCACAGCATAACCCCTGGTGCCTTACTATTCTGTCTCTCCTTTCTGTACAAATTAGCATTAGCTTATGCAGCATCAGCCAAGAAAAAAAAAAAACCACTTCACCCCTCTGTTCGTTCGAAATATCTGTCCAGCTGAGTCTTAAACTTATTTAGGCTATCAACTTCCACGACAAGGGATGGAAGTCTGTTCCACCAACCAACCACCTGCTGGCTGAAGGCAAATTTCCGCATGTCTATCCTACATCTGTCTTTCCTCAATTTGAATTTATGCCCTCTAAGGTGATTATTCTGAACAAGAGGAAGAATCCCATCAGCATTGGGCATGCTCAAACCATTCAAGGCTTTATACACCTCTATCAGATCAAATTGCTGGTGCCTAGTCTCCAGATACTGTAATTTGCAAAACTTAAGCCTTTCTTCATAAGAGCACCCCTTTGTTCCATTCACTACTCTTGTTGCCCTTCTCTGTACTCGTTCCAGCAGCTCTATATCCTTCTTGAAATGAGGCCTCCAGACCTGTATACAGTACTCTAGGTGTGGCCTGACCACTGCCTTATACAAGGCAATAATCGCCTCCTTATCCCTGCTAGAAAAATTCCTATATATCATTGACAATACACCATGAGCTACTCTTGCGGCCCATCTGCACTGCTCAGAGAACTTCATATCTGCCTGCACAACCACCCCAAGGTCCCTTTCATTCTCTACCACTGTCCGTGTAGTACCACAGTTGATACGTTGCTCTGGGGTTGCTGTTTCCCCATATGTAGTACTTTACATTTGTCAATGTTAAACTTCATTTGCCACCTCTCAGCCTATCTACTCGACCTTTCCAGATCCTGTTGCAGCAGCATAGTGTCAGTAGTGCCCTTGACAATCCTGCCAACCTTCGTATCGTCTGCAAACTTGGACATTAAGCTTGATATACCATCATCAATATCATTTATAAATACAGAAAACAATAAATGGACCCAACACTGAACCCTGAGGGATTCCACTAATAACATTAGTCCACGATGAGCAGTGTCCATTGATTACCACTCTGTCTTCTCCCCCTCAACCACCCCTTTAACCATAGCAGCAATTTGCCTCCAATGCCACACTGCTCCAATTTGTGCAGCAGTCTTCCATGTGCAACAGTATCAAAAGCCTTTCTAAGATCCAAGTATAATATCAAAGTTATTCCCTGCATCCAGTTCTTTTGTGACTGTATCATAGTATCCAATCAAATTAGACAAGACTTCCCCTTAATAAACCCATGCTATGTCCAAGCTATAACTGAAGTCTTGTCTAGATGATCCTATAGTGCTTCTTTAACCAGTGCCTCCATTAATTTTCCTGGAACATAAGTTAAACTCACAGGTCTATAATTACTTGTGTCAGTCTTTGATCCTCCTTTGTGAATTGGGGTTACATTTGCACATCTCCTGTCTGTGGGTACCTCCCCCGAGTCCAAGGAAGCGCTCATAATTATGGCTAACGGACTGCTTACTTCCTTTGCTGCCTCCTTTAATAGATCTGGATGGATCTATTAAATCTATTCCTTTGCTGCCTCCTTTAATATAACTGGATAGATCCCATCCACCCCAGGTGCCTTTCTTGTATTTATCTTCAATAATTTGTCCTTCACTTTACTCTCAATTATTACAAGATCATCTAGCTCACTGCCAGTGTGTACTTCAACTATGGCATTCCCTCCCTGAGTAACTCCTCGTGTGAATGTCGATGCAAAATATTCATTTAGTTTGTTAGCTACCTGAGCAGGATCATCAACAGTTGACCCATCGATATCAAGTGAACCAATCTGATTCATCCCTTCCTTCTAGAGTTTACATAAGTGAAGAACTCTTTGCATCCCTTGCCAAAGATTTCTTGTAATCTGCCTTCGCCTGCCTAACCTCCTTTGTAACTTGGTTACAGATCAACTTTTATCTATCAGAGACTTCTGTGTCACGTGTTAATTTGTATGTATCCCATGCATTTTTCTTCTCTGCCGTATGTCTCAATTAGTTCATCTGACATCCATTTAGGCTTGAGCAATATTTCTTAGTTGGTATGTAAAGCCTAGTAGCTTCCAAGATAAGTTCTTTGAATGCTTCCCATTTTTAATTTGTTGTTGGTAACATCATCAGTTGGTCCCACTGTATAGAATTTAAATACAGTCTCAGTCCATCGTAGTCACCTTTACGAAAGCAATAACCCTTCCCTTTACCCCTAATGGTAGTTACCTCTTTGAGTAAATCCCACTTCAGCACACTGTGATCACTGCCACCTAGTGATTCCTTTATCTGCAGATTCTTAATGCATAAAGAATCACTACTGATAATCAAATCAAGAGTATTACTCCCTCTAGTTGCCTCCCGAACATGCTGATGTAGAAATTTTTTAATTGAGTATCTAGCTTTCTCTGTGACCTTGCTGCAAGTGATGGTAGATAACTCCTGTCTTCTAAACTCACTAATGCAGATATTCCCCAGGATTCAGTTTTCTTCCACTCTTCTCTCTTGTATATTAATAATCTATTTCCACTGACTAGAAATTCTATCTACAGTTTGCTGATGATAGTACATTGCATTCCACCTTCCAGTTTAAGTAACAATGGCCTGCCCAAACAGCTTCAGTTTCCCAAATATCCATTATCAATTCGCTGAATTGATAATCTCCAGGTTCCAATGAGGCAAAGACAACTTAAATAATTTCAATCCTTCTAAAACTTAGTCTTGTCTTAATCTCCCAAAAAGGATTCTTCTGCTCTTATGCTTAATCTTCAATGACCCTTTTACATACCATTTTTATGATAAAATTTTTTTTTTTTTTATCATTTAGGTTAATTAGTGACATCTCTTAGAAAGCCTCTCCACTCTTTCCCACAGACATTGTCATTGCATGCCCTTTTCTATAGATACTTCCATAGGCACTCTTCTGAATCGTGCTTCTATAATCCCCCCCTTCCAAACATGCACTGTAACCAGCCAACATCCATTTAATGTTCTACTTCAATTCACAGAACCAACTTTTTTTCTTCCTCATTTATCCCTTCATAATCTCATTTTTTTTTCTGGAAAGCCTCCCTTCACATGTTTCCTGAAAATTACAATCTATGGAAATTCAAAGTCTAATGTCAACAGGTATCTTCTTTCCTCTTCTCAACCCTCAACCCATACATGGTACCATAGGTTTTAATACCCTTTGTGTTAGATTTTCATAAAAGAAAATAGATAGTATTCTGGCTGTTATGTATGGGCAATATGTTGACAGTTACTAAGATTATCACCACCAATTCTTCTGCCTGCCTTCACACTGGTGATGGCAGACAGAAGATTTGGCTGACAAAATGGCAGACTTGGCCAAGATTCAATGCGTTCAGCTCAGCTTTGCTGAATGAAAGCTCTAATAGAATCTTATCATTCCAAATGAAAGCCTTAGCTATCACTGTTATAGATAAGAATATCTACACTGCTGCCTTTTCTCCCATCCATTTGCAGCAAATCTCAATTGATAATTAACAATACAGTAAAATCCCATTACAACTGTAATTCTCAGGGACATACTTTGATGTGCCCCCGAGTTTACTGTAATGAGACCCGTAAATATATATTAAAGTACTTTGTGCTTTATTCTCCTTAAATATTGACTTTAAAATTAATAATAAATAGAATGACAAAATACACTACAAAAGTAAAAATGCTTCCCCCACCTTATTTATTTTTTTTTTTTATTTATACCACACATGCAGAAAAAAGTTTTATAATTTATTGTTATTCTTCACATATTGTTAATACTTAGCATTTTTAACCCCAAACTAATAAGAAAATTCACTTTTAATGCAATAAAAATAAAAAAAAAAAATATATATATATATATATATATATATATATATATATATATATAGTATTTCCCCATGTATAAGATGCACCTTAATTTTGGGGCCCGAAATTTGAAAAAAAAAAAAAAAAAAAAAAAGTATTACATAAAGTCATTGAACACAAGTTTTATTCATCCTAAAATTCAGACAACTCCTCATAACTTGAATTCAGCACTGTACGAAAATCTTTTCTGAGCCATTTCTGGGCAGAACGTGACAAAACTTAACCTAATATACCGGTAACAAGTACGAAACAATGAGCGCAAAGACAGCAAGCATGAAATGCAAGTAAAAAAAAATCTACAACCACTGTATAAGACGCACCCAGTTTTTAGACCCCAAATTTTTCGAAAAAAGGTGCATCTTATACATGGGGAAATACGGTATACGAGTACTGTAGTAAAAATAATAAAAACACCATTCAAAAAAAAAAAGGTAGAAAATGGGGTAACAAATTCTTTTACTGCATATTTTAAATTCTTGTGATTTTTTTCTTGAAGCCTTTACAGTCCCTTACAACTAAGAGCTATATTCAATTTTCAAACTGAATTTCAGTCTGTTTTGTACACAAGTAAATTCTAGACATAGGTGGACTTTGGAAACAATTCTTTGCACTGAAAAATTCAGTACATACTATTTTTTCAGAAAACACTTAAAAGCACTAATAAAGGAAGGCAACCAGACCTGGAAATATTTTCATTATAACAGGATCTTAGGATCAACTGTACATTTTTACACAATATGAAACAGAACACCCATAGCAGGAAAAAAAAAAAAAAAAAAAAATTCCTTAACATTTATAAAGCTGCCACTTATTAGCGCAAGCCTATTATAGTAGTGGATGATTACGGACAATATTTGTTTGTTATTTGGCTTTTAGGAGCATTAGCAACTAAGGCCATATTGCTCTGGGATATGCGGTGGTCATTCCCTGACCTTTCCACATCCTCCGTATTTGGTGGTGACGGGCTTGAACCCCGGTCTAATTAAGAAGCGTGTGCACGCGCTGCTGCTCCTTCCCACCTGGCTACAGAGGCGCTGTCGCACGGACAATATTAGCATTCACATAAGTGTGGTGGTGACCATTAATTAACTTGTAGAGCATCTAAGCAGTTAACACTTTTAAACTTGCTACACTTTCTCCACTCTATTCACTCACAGAAACCAAGATAAGTGATTTTATATACCAAGTCTGTATGCATACAAACAGACAAATTTTTAAATTTGTGTACTTTGAAACATGGAAGAGCAAATTTTGAAGGTGGGTTATATAATTTGTTTGTCAATCAATGTTCTATTATTAAGAATAATGAAACAAAACTGTATTCTAATTTGGGGGTGTTCGCTAATAAAGGTAAGGATAATATAGGGTCTGGCTGAAAAATTTGGTGACACTGAGATAAACTAAATATTGCCCAACTGAAAAGGCCCTTAATTTTACCAATCTCCAATGGGATTTGAACACAGATGAAACTACTATGATGTCATTGAGGGCAACACTATCTGCCTATTTCTGTGTAGAAGCCTATGCAGATAGGCTACACAGAAATCTAGACCTGACAGTATCTGTCTTATGAGTGTACATATAGGAAAACGTTCTGCAAGATAGATGAAGTGCATTTCAGCTCTGAAACATACAAAGCTCAAACATACAAAAACGAGAAGTCAAAGAATATTTCCATGTTCTGTAGGAATCCTATTCTTCGAATGCAGACAGGTGCGATGATAAGTTGCTTATCATCACCTTGCACGACAATGCAGAACATGTGGCTGACACTGTAAAGACATTACCAAAGTGGGGGCTATGGGAAATCCTTGAGCACTGCCTCCCAATACTCTACACAAGTCCTTGTAACTGATTTACATCACAAGATGTAATTACTCAAACAAAACTGAAATGTGTTCTGACAACATAGAACACATTTCAAGCAGTAAAAGGCATCTTCACTATGCCTTAATAAAGCCAAGTTGATGGTAGACTTAATGCAAGTTTAGGATACAGCTAGTGGTGTGCTGGAGCTAGCCCTCACAAGCCAATCGTTAAAATGGCTATAAGAATTTTGCAAGCCGGTTGTTAAACCAGCAGTGGTTATAAATTGTAGAATGGCAAACACTCTACAACTTCTATCCACAATGGCCAGCAGCATTTGGGTAATAAGCTTATATATGGTGACATGGAAAATCCAGCCAGGGCACACTTATTTAGGCACTTTTTTTTTTTTATGAAATCCCAAATGAGAGGTATTAGAACCTATAGTACCTAGTACTGTGCATGGGTTAGAGGTTTATAAGACCAAAAAGAAAATATTCCCCACATGGCAGCCTATGTAGGGATTATCTCCACTAGCAATTTTACAGGAATATTATTTCCTACAAACATCCGCTTAATTTTTCCTGCCCAAAAGAGGTTTCAGTTTAATGAACATAATTTGCAAGAGGGTGAGAAATAGTTTAACAATAGATGACATACTGGATTTAATGACAATAAGTTTATTGGGAAAACAATATAAACAGCAGAGAAGGCATAATTCAAATAGCAGAGGACTACTATAGAGAATTATACAAGGAGCAGGGGAATGATGCCAGCAGTGGAGAAGATGGATTGCAAATTAGCAACAAATATGACATACCTGATATTCTTCCTGATGAGGTACAACATGCATTGATGAAAATGAAGAATCAGAAAGCCCCGGGGGAAGACGAAGTTACTGTAGAGTTGTTAAAATTGGGAGGAAGAGACATAACAAAAACTGGCAAGGCTCTTCACAAAGTGCATTAGAAAAGGTGTGATGCCTAAGCAGTGGAATAATGCAATCATAGTTTTGCTGCATAAGAAAGGAGATAAATCAGAAATTGGAAATTATAGACCAATCAGCTTGTTATCCCGCATCTACAAGTTGTTCACAAGGGTCATTACTAGCAGATTAGAAAGAATACTTGATGAGAATCAACCGAAAGAGCAAGCTGGCTTTAGGACAGGATTCTCAACTATGGATCACCTTCACGTAATATCACAGCTAATGGAGAAAGCAAATGAATATAAAACACCATTATGCCTGGCATTTGTGGATTATGAAAAGGCATTTGACTCCATACAGCATAAGGCAATGTTTAGGGCACTGGAAAGACAAGGCATAGATACCCAATATATTATGATTTTGAAGAAAATATATGAGAGTGCTACCTCCTTTATTAGACTAGACAAAGACAGTAGGAAATTTAAAATCGAGAAAGGAGTTCGACAAGGAGACAATATCTCCGAAGCTGTTTACTGCTGCCCTTGAGGAAGCTTTCAGAAGATTAGACTTGTCACAGAAAGGAGTCAATACGAACGGAGAGTACCTAAACCATTTACAGATGACATTGTGGTCATAAGCCACGATCCCAAAGAATTAGAGGAAAATCTTAATCAGTTATGCAGCTAGTAAGGATTTTGGACTAAAGATGAATATGGCTAAAACAAAAGTAATGATGAACAAGTATGCCACAGAAAGGGAAATAATGATTGAAGGAGCAGTAATTGAAAAGGTGGAGTCATATACTTATCTGGGACAAGTTATTAGCTGTAATAATGATAAATGGCTGGAAGTCAAGAGAAGAATAAATTTTGGATGGATAGCATTCTGGAAATATAGTCACATACTGTAGAGCAATATCCCAGTTTGTTTGAAACTGTAAAATAATGAACCAATGTATACTCCCCACCATGACTTATGGAAGTGAAACTTGGGCACTCACCAAAAGAATGGAAGAGAAACTGAGAACTACACACCAAAGAATGGAACGAATCATATTGGTAATCAGACTGTTAGATAAGAGAAACACGTGGATTAGGCAGCAAACTCAAGTAAAGGACATTCTTATCAAAACTAAAGAACTAAAATGGTCTTGGGCAGGATACATAGCTCGAAGACATGATGACAGATGGACTAAGAAAATAATAGAATGGTATCCAAGAGGAGCTAGAAGAAAACCTGGAAGACAAAGGCGGAGATGGATAGATGAAATTCATGAGTTTGTGGGTAGTAAATGGATGGCCAGTGCTCAAAACAGAAGGAACTGGAAAGTTGTTGGAGAGGTCTTCATCCTGCAGTGGATTGAAAATGGCTGATGATGGATTGGGATGCAACTCTATTCGTCAAATCGTGGTTGAATCATAATCACTCATTGGCTACAGATACAAGAGATAGGCAAAGGTCAATGAAAACATTGAGAATAGATTGGCTGTAGAAATTACAATAAAAATAAATGTTATTATTTGTTTGAAATTTTTGCATTCCTAATTGTTGTAAATCAGTAAAACTTACAATAAATATATGCACACATTTGTTTTGTTTTGATTTTTTAGCAAGCCAGTTGTTAAAAATTTACCAGAACACCACTGGATACAGTTGAACAGGAGTTCAGAGGTTACTGTGAGGGAATGTAGTTGTCAAATAATTATGACAGCATTCTTTGGGCATATACTACAGCAAATTTGAAGAAGCTAGTACATGGATTATGTAGCAAGATTCTTCATTCCACATTATCCTCTTCCATTGCTACAGAATCTATTGCTTCCATTGCACAGGTGTCTTGTTATCTTCAATACAGTGTGGTCAGTAGTATTATTATAGGCATCCATAATAATAAAAAGTTTAATTTTTATATATATAAAACAACCATGTTGCTACCACTTTCTGAAAAACCTTTGTAAATATCCTTGATTACAGCTGTAATGAAATCTCATATCCACAATAATACTGCTAATTGCAGTCTTGAGGATAAGAAGACACCTAATGCTCCCCGTAGAGCAGATCTGCTGTTTCTACAGAATTTGTAGAAGAAATCCTGTAGAAACAGCAGAGGATTACATGAAATGATGAAACATGCTAGATTACTCATGCATTAGACTCAACCTTAGTAGCATATGCCTAAGGAATGGTTTCATATAGACAAACCATACATGAAATAGAATGATGGAAATATAATGATCTAGCCCTGTTTTTATATAATTTGGCCTGGAGCCCTCCCCCGAGTTGCTGGGCTGAACCATGAATATTGTTAATTGTGATAAAGGAAATTCTGTCCTACCTATGTTGCAAGAATCCTATGGACAAAGAGACCTTACCTGTATCAGCATGATAATGCCCTCTGTCAGACAATTCAGTGATTTAAGGCTAATAGAGAAGGAAACCAACCTTGGCTAACCCAGAGGACTACTAATCTTAATCTATCTGAACATTTCTGGAACATTTCTAAACAAACTAAAAGTCAGGCTGACATTCTTCTGTAAATTAAGTAGTCATTGACTCATGGATGTGTGGCACAAAATAAGTGACTAAGAATAAAAAGTTACTTTGTTGTCTGTATCCTGCAGGATTGCTGTAGTTACTCAAGTCCATGATGGATATGTCAGATATTAAACTGCTTTCTGAAGTCAATTTCTATTTCTCTGCATCCAAATACATGCTAGTATAATATAATACAAGTACAGTGAAACCTGTCACAAGCTTGAAGGGGGGGGGATAATTTCATTATAATGAATATTAGCCAGAAGTAATTTCGAAAGAATCATTTGTTCAAATAATTTAATTTCTTGGGAGAAAGATACACTGAAATTAATTAATGCTAATACCAAACTCCATGTAAATTTTAAAGACAAAAAATTACCAAGTTTTTGAAACACAAACACAAATTTTAATGGAAAACATTCCAATAATCCAACCATTTAGAAGTTGGATTTTGACAACATTTAAAAATTGTGGATATCATTTAAGTCTAGAGCAGTGTTTCTCAAACTTTTTTGGTTTGCAGCACACCGTAAAACAAAAATTCTGGCACACTTAGTGTACAAAATTAAAAATATTAATACATTTTAAACTATGAATAAAAATAACTACAGAAAACTATTACTTATCTTATTTTAATAAATTAAGCATGGTCACGTCAGACACGAGCTTTGTTTTTTGGCGACCTTTTCAATGTCAGGAACATACCTTCATTTCATCTTCAATGCATTGGAGTATCTCTTTTTTTGCATTTAATGTTAGTTAGTGAAGAAAATCCTAATTCACACAGGTATGATGTAGAAAACCGCAATAAAATAGACAAAGCTTTTTTTAGCAACCAAAGGATATTCTTCTCTAATTAAAATCCAAAATTTTTCGATAGACAAATCTTCACGTTTTAGTACGCAATCACTGGATATAGAAGTCAGTTCTTCTTCAGATAATTTCAAACCAACATCCGATGGAATTTATGAACGGGTTTCGAACCCAATCAGTCTTCTACATTTAATGATGGAAAATAAAAGTTTAATTTCTCTTCCAGAGTTGTAAAATGCTCAACCACAATAGGAGTCATTTCTTTTATATGGATTTTACATAGCAGAGAAAACATTTCAAAATTACTATCTCTATTTTTCCAAATTGCTATTCTTTTCTGAAATAGAATTAGCTTATCTATCGAAGTTAGAAAGTTTTCATTTTTACCTTGCATACTTGTATTGAGGTTATTAAAATGCATAAATAACTCTTGGAAATCCAAAATTCACAAAAGCACTCGTGTTTTATTTCCTCAAAAAACGCATCTCTTTTCAGAGTTTGTGTACACAACATGGCACCTTCTCCCTTAAGAGCCATCTCACTTCTGTGTGTAAAATTAAAACGTCTATACTGTAAATACATATCAATACAAATTTGCTTAAATAAATGAGTCTTTAATGGTCTGCTTTTAATGTTATTAACCATTTCGACAACTTGGTTTAAAAAAAAAAAAAAAACTTTTTGCAATTCAATTCCTAATGTTTTGAAACAAGGACCTCCTTATGTAGAAAGCAATGAGTTATAATAACATTGGGATTTTGCTGTTTTATGAGCACTGTAAACCCTATCATAGATGGAGCCCCCATCTGTACAAATGCCAATGCATTGTTTCCATGAACATTTCCATTTTTCAAGGTAGGCAGTTAAAAGTATTAAAGATGTCTTGACCTCTTGTAGTACTTGGCATTTCTTTGCAGTAAAAAATATTTATTTACTATTTGGTCTCTATCAATAAAACGAATAAATGTAAGTAGCTGCACTTTGTTACCGGTGTCAGTAGATTCGTCAATTTGCAAAGCAAAATCTGAAATTTATTCCATACATTTTCTATTTCAGCTGACAGTTCTGTAATTACTCTACGAAGTGCATCATTTGAGAGGAGAATTTTGCTTATTTCTTGTTCTACTTCCTTTCCCAACATTGTTTTAACAATCTTTCTTCATGCCACAAAATAGTAGTAGTGGCATGTGATGCAAGAAAGCAATTGTATAAGCTTATGCAGCATCAGCCAAAAAAAAAAAAAAAAAAAAAAAAAACCACACCATTCCCTCCAAATGCCTGTCCAGTTCCTCCTTAAATTTATTCAACCTATCAACTTCCACAATGACAGATGGAAGTTTGTTCCAACAATTAACCACCTGCTGGCTAAAGGCAAATTTCCACACATCTATTCTACATGTCTTTCCTCAATCTGAATTTATGCCACCCTTAGGTTCGTAATCTGAACAAGTGGAAGAATCCCATCAGAATTCAGCGTGCTCAACCCATTCAAGACCTTACACACCTCAATCAGATCACGGCGCAGGTGCCTAGTCTCCAGCCACTGCAATTTACAGAACTTAAGCCTCTCTTGGTAAGAGGATCCCTTCATTCCCCTCACCAATCTTGTTGCCCTTCTCTGTACACGCTCAAGTAAATCTACATCCTTCCTAAAATGAGGCCTCCAGACCTGTACGCAGTACTCAAGGCGTGGCCTGACCATTGCCTTATTACAGAGGGATAATCACCTCCTTTTCCCTGCTAGCAAAATTCCTATATATCATTGACAAAACCACATGACCTGTCCTGGCAGCCTGTCTGCATTGCTCAGAAACCTTCATATCTGCCTGCACAATTACTCCCAGGTTTTTTTCATTTTCTACCACCTTAAGTGTAGTACCACACAGTTGGTATGTTTCTCTGGGGTTACTTCTACCCATATCCAGTACTTTTCATTTGTCAAGGTTAAACTTGATGGGCTAAGAAGTTGCCACTTCTTAGCCCATCTGCCCAAATTATCTAGATTCTGCTGCAGTAGCACACTGCCATTAACAACCCTGCCAACCTTTGTATCATCTGCAAACTTCGACATTAAGCCTGATATACCTTCATCAATATCATTGATAAATATACAAAACAACAGTGGACCCAACACCGAACCCTGTAGAACTCCACTAATAACATTAGTCCAAGAAGAGCAGCACCCATTGATTACCACCCTCTGTCTTCTCCCACTTAACCATCCTTTTATCCATTGTAGCAACTTACCCTTAATACCATTCTGCTCCAATTTGTACAATAGTCTTCCATGCGCAACAGTGTCAAAAGCTTTCCTGAAATCCAAATATATGATATCAAAATTATTTTTTGCATCCAGTTCCTTTGTAACCACATCATAATATCCTATCAAATTTGTCAGACAAGACTTTCCCTTAACAAACCCATGCTGTGTCTGAATTATTGCTGCAGTCTTGTCTAGATGATCCTGCAATGCATATTTAACCAGTGACTCCATTATTTTACCGGGAACAGAAGTTAGACTAACTGGTCTGTAATTACTCTTGTCACCCTTCGATCCCCTTTGTGAATTGGGGATACATTTGCACATCTCCAGTCCGTGGGAACCTCCCCTGAGTCCAAGGACGCTCTCATAATTATGGCTAAGGGTTTGCTTAGTTGCTTTGCCGCCTCCTTTAATATAACTGGATAGATCCCATCCACCCCAGGTGCTTTTCTTATGTTTAACTTCAACAATTTCTCCTCCACTTTGCTTTCAGTTATTCCAAAATCATTAAGTATCCTGCTACAATTTGATAACCTTCTGGCATTTTCAAACCTTAATTCCTCATGTGTGAATGTAGATGCAAAATACTCATTCAGTTTGTTTGCTATCTGAGCAGGATCATCAACAGTCGAACCATCAAAGTCAAGTGGACCCATCAGATTCATCCCCTTCCTTTTAGAGTTTATATAAGTAAAGAAATCCTTGCTGTTTTTCTTAGCATCTTTTGCCAAGGATTTCTCGTAATCTGCCTTTGCCTGCCTAACTTCCTTTGTCACCTGATTACAGACTAGCTTATATCTGCCATAGGCTTCTGAGTTGCTTGATAATTTATATGCATCCCATACATTTTTCTTCTCTATTACGAGTCTCATTAGTTCATTAGATGACCATTTAGGCCTAAACCTTGAACAATATTTCTTAATAGGTATGAAACTTTTAGTAGCTTCCACGATTAATTCCTTGAATGCTTCCCACTTAGAATTTACTGTTGGTAACATCGTCAGTTTATCCCACTGTACAGAATTTAAAAACTGTCGGAGACCACTGTACTCACCTTTACGGAAGCAAAAACCCTTTCCTTTACCCCTGATGGTAATTAAATCTTTAAGTAAATCCCACATCAGTACACTGTGATCACTGCCACCTAGTGGTTCCTTTATCTGCAAATTCTTAATACACGAATGATCACTGCTGATAACCAGATCAAGAGTATTACTTTCTGTGGTTACCTCTGGAACATGCTGCTGCAGAAAACAATCATCCAATAAATCCACAAAAGTCTGACTAGTGTGTGAGTGACCAACCCACAAGTTCCAGTCAATATCTGGGAAGTTAAAATCTCCCATTATAAGACATTCCGATTTGCTAGCCCACTATTTCTCTGTACAATTGTTCATTGTACTCATTCGAGTCATTAGGCCTATAACACACTCCTTCGCAGTGCTTATGTCACACCAAACTGACTCAACAGTGTACTGTTCATCTATATCAACTGGATGCACTTCTTTTGATTTTATGTTTTTCTTAATTAAGAGCATAACACCTCCTCCCTTTCTATACACATTGTACTCCCCAAATTCCAGTTCAGCATTCCTTATATGCTGTGTGACACCACGTCTCTGCTATCCCAACAATATCCACCTTTGATGTCTTGACCAACACTTCAAATTCATTTACTATACTTCTATATTGGTATACATGCAAGCATACATGCTCCTACTCCTATTCTTAGTTACCCTAACACATCCCATATACCCACCTATTTCAGGAGGACTGCCATCCGTCCCTGAAACCCCCAACACTCCGTGTTGCTACTTATTCTAATAGAAGTTGTGCAAGAATCACCTTCACCTCTGCCTACGGCTACTGTTAAACTATTAGTCCTTGTATCTCCCCAAGCTATCAGTTTTCCGACCCACCTAACACTGCCTCGATAGCATCACCAAATATTCTTGCACCCTTTCTATTTAAGCGTATCCCATCCCTATAGAAGCAGTCTCCTGTTAACAAGTACAGTCCAGGCTGAAAAAAATTCTACCCCTTGAGCCTTGCGCATTCTTTCCAGGGCCGAATTGATCGATAAGGCTCTCATCATATACTCCCTTCTATCGTGTCTGGGCAGAATTGCAGACACTTTCAAATTCAACCCTAATTCTCGGCTTTTGTTCAACAGTGACCTGTACTTGTTAAGTAATTCTGCCGGTCTCCTACTCCTAATATCATTAGTGCCAACGTGTACAACTATATCACCTTTTGTGCCTTGTAAATAACTGACTCAGGTAGAGTATGTGACTTACATACTCTACCTGACAAATACATTTTTTTTTGTGCAACAATTTCAGATCTCATAAGCGATTTGAGCCTTTTCAGAAACTGCTAATCTTTTTTTAAAAATGATTGTTTCAATTGCTGCTCTGACAATCTTTTGAAATAATTTCAATCTTTTTCTTAAAGATGGAAGTGTTTAGTTGTAAAATTGCTAGGAACCATGACTTCATTCAACGTTTTTTTGTTACATACAACAGTGTGAAAGACTTCTTTGTTTCCAGTACAAGAAAAACCAAACTTTAAATAACTGTTGCAATATTGGCAATTAGGTAGTGTTTTAACTTTGACTTTTGTTGCTTTTGAAGTAAGCTGCTTTCAGATTCAGTCATAAATGCTACGTTTCCTCTTAACAAATTTATCCATTTTTATGGGGTGCTATGTCATAAAAAATAATAATAGAAAAGCTGAACTGCATATACATACAAACATACAGTATATTGAATTGTGCAGTTAACACAGTCACAGTGCACATGTAGCCTATTCTGTAACTCAGTTGGAGAGAACATGTAGCCTATTCCGCCGTCTGTCTCAAACTAATAAGCGAGTTACCAGTCTGCATCCTAAGCAGCCACATGCATTTTGAATGCATTTCAACTCTCCTTGGTCACATTGATAATGGATATAATAAATCTCTATACAAATGGGTTTCTTCTCATTTTTAAAATATACTTATATATTTGCAGCACACCTAGCCACACCATTTAAGAATCACTAAGCTAGAGAAAGGAAAAATAAGGAGATTCTAAAGAACTGGTAATATAAAATGCCATACCATTTTCAAAACAGAAGAAAAAACCTTCACATACACACAATTTCTTTAAATCTTTCTCCACATTTAAATTATATTAACATGGATTTTGAAATTTCATCAAAATTGGCCTTTAATGATTGCATTATTGAAATGTTTTCTGAAAATTTACTTTCCAGCTTGTTTCAATAAACTTGATAATTTTTTGCCTTTAAAATTTATGTGGAGTGCCGTGTTGCCTAATCTCTTATTAGAATTTGTTCAAATAAATTTTTCTGTGCTTTTTTTAATACATAAAAGCAGTAATTTCCAGTACATAAATAAAACTGACCCTACCTAGCAGAATATATCTACTACAAGAGTAAACATATGGTGTTCAGAGTAGTTTCAAAAGCATATTTTATTTGTAAGAAATACCACATATTCAGAAGAGTGGTAGAGTAGATACAACTTACTGTTATAATAATACATTAATTTTTGTTTTTAAATGTAAAAACAAATTTTTTGTTTTTTCCCTGCATTAATACAAAAATTAAACTTTAGTGCAATCAAAAATTGTATGGGTTCACAGTGCACTGTGAATTAGATTAATTCACAACACTTTCTGCCAACTGAATGAACCAGTTACAGGAATATTTCTACAGTAAACAAGACTGAAGTCATGAAAATAAGAGGCTTCTGGGTCATTCCATGTCAAGTGGCCTAGGGTCCTGCTCAACCATCTTAAATTTTGTTGAAACTTGGTGTGGTTGTTTAAACAGGTTTCAAATGAAGCTGTGCAAAATTTCAGTTAAAAATATAGTATGCTTGAGACACCAGCACCTTTTTTTGTGGAGGTCACTTGTGCTATGCAGAATAAATCACAAATTTTCAAAGTTTTAAGTGTTACTGTTGCTCAACAATGAGAGGTAGTGCTCTGAAACTTGGTATACCGAGTTAACTTTTGGAAGAGAATACAAAACCTTTGGTGTCCAGGCTCAAAAGCCTTCACATTTTTTGCAATGCAGTCTAAAACTGGCACCAAAAATTTGTCACAACAAATTTAAGCAAGACTTTTGAAAGTCAACTTTGAAATAAAAACCTTTGGTACCTTCTTTGGACATGCCTAACTAAATATCAGCACTTATACTTGTTTTCTGGCAGAGATATTTTTCTTCAAAGATTGACTCAAAATCTGAAAGTCAAATTTAACCTATCTTAAGGGGCAAGTATCTTAATGTGGGACACCTTCAATTCTCTCAATTGTGCCACAACTGGAAAGAGCAGAGTTTCAGCTACAAGGATTATGGTTTATCTGTTTTGTGTCTTTGCACTTAAGGCCTTAAAATTAAGTAGTAGTTTTATGTGCCATATTATTTTGTGAGATCTTTTTTGTTGCAGAACACTTCCTTAATCCTGTCTAATGTTTAGGATAATCCAGAAATAGAGTATATTCTAGAAGAATACCCAAGAATTATAGAATATTCTAGAATCCAAGAACATTCTAAAATTCCAAATAACTGCTAAACATTCTAGAACTCTGGAATATTCAAGATACAAAAAAAAAAAGTATATTTTTAGGTGGTAGATGACTTTCATCAACCGGTGAAATACCACCACTTTGCTTATCGGAGGCTTGAAGGGGTAAAACCCATGTTTAGTCTCTAGAGCAAAGTTTCCGGCATCCCCCTCCCCCCATACTTCTCCTTCAACCCATGCACAGTACTAAGTACTATAGGTTTTGATACCTTTCGTGTTTGGGGTTTTCATAAAAAAAAAAAAAAAAAAAAACAATAAAATAAATAGCTGATATTTAAACCATGCTGTTATTAATGTGTTTTATCTTCACAATGAAGAGTTCATTTATTTTGTTCCTCTATTTTTTATCGTTTGACTGTAATAAAGTAAAATAAGTTTTCATTGCTTGC
Source organism: Mastigoproctus giganteus (assembly GCF_048544385.1). Taxonomy (NCBI): domain Eukaryota; kingdom Metazoa; phylum Arthropoda; class Arachnida; order Uropygi; family Thelyphonidae; genus Mastigoproctus; species Mastigoproctus giganteus. Next base: position 115,461,670 of record NC_143583.1, on the reverse strand, counting down.
AGAAAAGTCTACCTATTAGTCAGCATGAAAGCCATGGAATCAGAAGATTTTGCTGGAGATACGCTGAACACATGCACATCAGTCATATGGATAATTCTAAAAATGTCATGTGCTATCCTATACACACAACTGGGTTAAAATTGTTAAAATTGAATAACTGATAGGTCGACGTTGTGGATAAAAACTTCAGAATATAAGTTTCTGCATAATCAGTGACTGCCTTCGACATGACAATTGTAGTGCATGTTTTTCTAACCAACTTAATTGAATATCTGAAGAGTTTCATGACAGAAATCAGGCACATACCATTTCAGTGACGGTTCTTAACTCAATACAAGAATTTCATTAACTTGTGACATCAGAAGGATTTTGATATCAGTGCTTGCCATGGCAAGTCACCATGTGATGGAATTGGTGGAACAATAAAACGATTGGCAGCATGTGCAAGTCTCCAACACCCAATTGAAAACCAAATCCTGACACCAAGAAACGTCTGAATTTTGTGACAAGCATGTGACTGGAATAAAATTCTGTTTTGTTTCTAAAGAGGAAATCGAGCAAGTAAGGCCATTTCAAGAGAAAAGATTCATAGACAGTCATACTCATCGCTGGAACAAGAGAAAGTCATCACTCCATTCCTATTGATGTAAGACAGATTCGTGTTTGCAGAGTATCAAATGACACGCCATCATCATTTGTAGCTCATGTAGATCAGACTAGTGAAACCAATATTCAATATGTGGCAATTGTTAATTTACAACCTGGCCAATATATTGCCTGTATTTATGACAATAATTGGTGGGTTTAAAATATTTGTGAAATTTCATTTGAAGAACATGATGTATTGGTAAATTTCATGCATCCTCATGGAGCAGCTCACTCATTTCACTGGCCTACTAGACAAGATGTCTGCTGGATTCCTGAACCATCAACGAAAAATTCAAGTCGATTACAAAGCAGTGATTCAATATCTTCACACTCACTTGCTTATTTCAAAAATTGTATTGTAAATAAATTTTGTTGCAGTTATAAGTTCTTTCAAGCTTAGAAACCAATAGAACATCATCTTTATGCTTGGAACCCTGAATAAAGACCACTTCTCAGGCTTGGGAACTTGCACTAAAGAAACCCATGCAATTTCTTTTCTTGCCATTTGCACCCTCATTGTAAAAAAATAGATCTTTTTGTGCATTGGCAATATATCCTTTCTCCTTAAACCAAAGGGTGGAGTAATTACACTCCTGTAAATACAAGAGTTCTGTTCTTACAATGTGAAACTTCAAATAAGTATGCAAATATTATATGGAAAATATAAAATGTTTAAGACCATTTTTTAGGCCTTAAGTAGCAAGACAAAACTGAAAAACCACAATTCTTGTTGCTTAAAACCTGCTCTTTCCAATAGTAGAAAAAAAGAGAATTGAAGGTGTCCCACATTAAGATATTTGTCCCTAAAGATAGGTCAAATTTTGAGTATCTTTTAAGGAAAATATCTGAGCCAGCAAACCAGTATAAGAGCTCATATTTAGTTAGGCTGAATTCATGCAGATGTTAAATAGAATGCCCAAAGAAGAAGGTACCAAAGGTTTTTATTTCAAAGTTATGACTTTCAAAAGTCTTGCTTAAATTTGTTGACAAATTTTTGGTGCCAGTTTTAGACCACAATCATTTGATACTCTGCAAAATATGAAGGTTTTTGAGCCTGGACACCAAAAGTTAACTAGGTATACTAAGTTTCAGAGCACTACCTCTCAATGTTGTGCAATAGTAACACTTAAATTTGAAAATTTTTTGCGATTTATTCCGCTTACCACAAGTGACCTCCGCAAAAAGGTGCTGGTGCCTCAAGCATACTATATTTTGAACTGAATTTTTGCACAGCTTCTTTGGAAACCTGTTTAAAACATGTACACCAAGTTTCAACAAAATTGAAGATGGTCAAGCAGGGACCATCTTCAAAATTAGGCCACTTGACATGGAATCACCCTTCTTTCATTTATTATCCTATATCTGCTTTTTATTTTTTTTTTTGTGAAATAGTGCTGGGGGAAAGATTGAAAAACAGAGGATGAGAATTCTTTTCTCATATCTTTTAAAACTTATTTTTTTCCCCTCAAGGAAAAATGTACCCATTCCTGTATTTACAATAGGAACTACATAATTCATAAATTGAGTAAAGTTTTGTTGTTGTAAAAAGAGGTAGTAAAAAGAGCTACATTTTAGGCACAGGTAGAATTAAAAAAAAAAAAAAAAAAAAAAAATTAATACTGAATTTTGTCAAAAATATTTTGTTCAAATGAGTGACAAAAGCGCTACTAATAAGAGAAGTCAGCTGGAACCTAAATATAGTTTCATTAAAAACAGTACAAGTTGTAACAGGATTTTACTGTACTAGCAAAATAACTAATTCAAGATTATTCACATACAAAACAGATGTCTATAGTGTCTTGGGCAAATAAGTTTCCCATTTCTAAACAAAACTACACTGATTTTGCACATATTTTATGTTCCATTACTGTCAACATATACATTGCCTGGTCACTTTGAGGACCAATGTTTGGGTCCTCAAATATCATATGGGTTTTTGCCAATCTGGCAAAAACCCATATAAAAATATGTAAATCGAAGGGGGTCACTTGATATGTGGATTGTCCAGGAAAATCCTATAAAGTCATGTGACTCAACTATTGTACAAATCAGTTCACTGCAATGTTGATCATTCAAGACTAGTGCTATTGAGTTGTTTGTGAATGGAAAAATGCAGGAAAACATCTGTGATGATATCAGTATCATGTACTGGCAAATGATGCACAAGGAAGCAGTCTTATACAGTATCAACCAAAACATAAAATAATTTTTAAAAAAATAAAAAACAGTTCCCACAAACTGTCCATCCAATCCAATAATTTGGTTGTCTAATTCATCCTTACGTTTATTTAAACTACCCACCGGCAAAACACAAGATGGAAGTTGTTCCAACAATCAATCATTCACTGACAAAGAATTTTCAGGAATCTATCCTACAATCAATCCTCAATTTAAGTTTATTTATGTGTGCCATCTGAGCAATATTTAGGATACAGTCTGCACTTAATTTACTCAATCTATTTAAGGACTTAACCTTCACATTAGGTCTAGTTTCCAGGTATACTACAATTTGCACAACTGAAGTCTCATGGTAAGAGTATCCTTCTTTGTGTCCTTGACTAATCTTGTTGCCTCTTCTCTGCACCCATTTAAACAGATCCACATTCTTCATAAAATGATGTTCCAGATCTGTATGCAGCATTCAAGATGTGGTCTAACTGTTGCCTTATACAACAGGACATCTCTGCCTTTGTCGCTGCTTGCAAAAAATTCCTATATATCGACTGAATCCCACGACTTGTCCACACAGCTTATCTACACTACTCAGAAAACTCTGCAATACTGCTCCATTATTCTGGAATTACTGCTACCCATATGCAGCACTTTGCATTTGTCAATGTTAAACTTCACTACCACTTCTCAGCCATTCTGCCTAAATTTTATAGATCTTGTTACCATACCCTTGCTTAGTCATTAACCATCCTAACAACCTTTGTATCATCTGCAAACTTAGCCATTAAGCCTCATCAATATCATCAAGGACAGCATTAACAACATTATTCCAAGTCCAAAAGAGCAATGCCCACTGATAATCACTCTTATCTTCTCCCACTGAACCATCCCTTGACCCATAGCAACAGCTTACTCCTAATATCACACTACTCCAATCTGTACTGAAGTTTTTCATATGGAACTGCAAGAAAAGCTTTCCAAATTAATGATGCCAAAATTATTATTATTATTTTTTTTTTGCATCTAGTTTCCAATGTTACTACAGTCAATTAAGTTAGTCAAACAAGATTGCCCCTTAGGAAATCCATGCTGTGATCACCATATAACTGCATTCCTGTCAAAAAGGAATATTACTTTTTTTTTTTTTTTTTTATGTAAACCCCAAATACGAGAGGTATTAGAACCTATATTACTTAGTACCGTGCTTGGGTTGGAGGTTGAGAAGACGAAAGAAGATATTTGTTGATATTGGACTTGAACTTCCATAGATTGTAATTTTCAGGAAATATATACGAAGGAAGATTGTTCCAGAAAAACGGCAGTTGAATGAATAAACGAGGAAGATGAAAAGTTGGTTCTGTGAGTTTGAAGCTGGACAGTAAATGGATGTTGGCAGCACGTGTTCGGATGGTTTTGAAAGAGAGTGAGAATTATAGAAGCCAATTCAGAAGAACAGTACCCATGGAAATATCTGTAGAAGAGGCATGCAGCAGAAACAGTATGTCTAGGAGACTGAATGGAGAGACTCTGTTAGAGATGAATCATAAATTAACCTAACTGCACTCTTCTGAATGGAATCAAGAAGCTTGAGAGTAAGGTTTTTGGGGCACCACCCCAGATGTGGGAACAATATTCCATGGTAGGGCGAATTTGCAATTTGTAAAGAGTGAACAGTGCTGTTTGGAAGAAAAGTAACACCGAGAGCAAAAGAGAAAACCAAGTTTTTTAGATGCAGAGGAAGCAATATTTGTAATGTGCTTGTGCCAAGAGAGATTAGAAGTCAAGGTAATACCCAAAAGAGATATCATTTTGCCTAGAAATCGGAGTGTCACCAAAGATAAGCATAGGAGCAGAGGAATCCTTTTTGCGAGATATAAGACAAGACTGAGTTTTCGAAGGACTGAAATAAACTAAGTTGTCTTTGCCCCACTGGAGAATTACCTGGAGATTGGCATTTCAGGAATTGGTAGCAGATCTGAGAAGTTGAAGCTGATTGAGCAGAACAAGGTTTCTCAAAATGGAAAGTGGACTGCAATGCACTATCATCACCAAAACTACGGATAGGATTTCCAGTCAATGGAAGGTCATTAATATACAAGAGGAAAAGAGTGGGGGGAAAGAACTGAACCGTGGGGAACACTGGCATTAGTGGAAAAGTTAGAAGAAGACAGAGAGCCATCTACCATCACCCTCAGTGAGCGATCAGAGAGAAAACTGGATAACCAATTACGAAAAACAGTTGTCAAACCATTAGATGGAAGCTTGTTTAGAAGACCTTTATGCCAAACACGATCGAAAGCCTTTGAAATTTCAAGAGCAACTGCTTGTGTTTCACCGAATTAGTCCATAAATGGGTAACATAAGCCAGAATATCACCAGTGGATCGACACTGATGGAATCCATACTAGCGATTGTTGATCAGACGGAAGGTTTCTAGGTAATTTAAGAGTTGGCGATTAATTGATTTCTCCATTACTTTAGAAAGAGTAGAAGTGATTGCAATGGGACGATAATTGGATGGGAGGGATTTGTCACCCTTTTTGGGAACTGGCAGGATATAAGCAAATTTCCAAGCAGAAGGAAAAATACCTTTGGAATAAGAAATGAAAAAAGGTGGCAAAGAACAGGAGTAAGTTCAGGAGCACAGGTTTTGAGAACAAGTAGAGAAATACCATCGGGACCAGGAGCTTTCTTAGCATCAAGATTTGTCAAAATCCTTCTAACATCCTTTTGCCGGAAGACCACAGGAGGCATTGAATGGAGAGTGCTGGGAAGTGTTTTAACAAGATCATTAATACATGAGTTGCAAGAAAAATCAGATGCTAGCAAGTCAGCTTTATCCTTGGCTGAAGTGACAATAGAACCATCTGGTTTGGACAGAGGTGGAAGCAGAGATAGGCAAAAGCTGCAACCAATAGCTTTGGCAAGAGACCAGAATGCTCAGCTACCATTAGGGCAAGAAGCAAGTTTTCTATTCTTAGCCCGTTCAAAGTCTAGTTTGGACTGATTAATAACTGCTTTACAATTGTTGCGAGCTTTAGTGTATGCAGAAAATGAAACTGAAGAATTAGAAACAAGCCAATTACAATATGCAACGTTCTTCTCTTGAACAGCCTTAGCACATTTATTGGAAAACCAAGGTTTAGATAAAGGACGCGATTTTAAAATGGAGTGTGGGATAAAGGATTCCATTCCTGTAACAATAATTTCACTGACACGATCTGAGCAAACAGTGACATCAGAAGTTTTGAAACAGTAAATCCACCAAGGAAAAGAAAAGAAATCTTGCAGGTCATCCCATTTTGCATTCTTGTAATGCCAAACAATGAGGTTGGGAATAGCCATGAGATAAAGGCTCCATTGGAGAAGACAATCACAAAGTTGTGATCTGAGGTGCCTAAAGGACCTCTCACTTCGACCGTGTACTTAGAAGGGTTGTTTGTGAGAAAAAGATCAAGCATGTTGGCTGTATGGTTAGGATTGTCTGGTATTCTTGTAGGTAAATGAACAATCTGTGCAAGGTCATTAGTAATTGCAAAAGCCTCAGCATCTCGACTAGCTGGGTCGGTGTGACTAGAAAACCAAAGCCAGCTGGAGTTGTGAATATTAAAATCACTGTTAGGAAAGTTGTACTGGAAAAAGTCAAGTTGCAAAGGGAAAAAAAGTCAAAGAGCTCCAAGTGATTACTGGGGTTGGGAGAATGGTAGAGACAACAGATGAATTTGACACAATGAGGTAGAGAGATTTTAAGCCAGAGAAGATGGAAAAGAGGAGATTCCAAATTACCAAGTCTCTGACAGGAAATATCGGAATGGACATATGCACAAGTACCACCTTTGAGAAGAAAGGAATCATACAGCGAGTAATTTTGGCAACTGAGATAAGCAGTAGTAGTTGAATCAACCGATAACTGAGATTCTGTCAGAAGAAGTACATGGAGTTTGGCAGACTGCAAGTGGAAATGGACATCGTTGAGATTAGAATTGAGACCGCGCATATTTGTGAAATTAATTAGGAAGTGATTGGGAGGTTTAGATCTTTTCACAGATAAGCTTACTCTATTACTTTGACAATTCATGGTGTATTCAATAGTAAGAAAAAGTGGGTGGAACATGCTGTATGAAGTAATGAAATTTTTCGATATGCTGTAAAACGTGGCTTCAACAATGCCCCCCCCCCCCATACACACTACTCGGACTCCCTCCAGTCACTATCTCGCAGAGTAGAAGTAACAAGATTATACACTAGCTGATCCGGAAGCCTCCTAGAGAGTTACCAATAGGTTCGGTCCGGTGTAGCGGCTGGTCTGCGAACACCGTTTTAGAGCTATACCTCCAAAATGTACCAGCGACTCCGTTATTTTCCCTGAAATAGAAAGTCAAGGTTACAGGTCTGTACTCAGTTCACTTCACCATTTGATGATATACAACTTCAGCTGAAAACATAAGGTGAAAGAGTGAGCTGTTCAACATCTGGTGGAGATTATTAAGTGTACTTGTCACCAGATGGACTGATTGAGTCGTATTTTAACACAGAAACATTACAAGACTCACCATCCACATCATAACTACTAAATACCTCTACAAATAATATATAAAGGGTAGATCTTAATGAATGCCAATGATCTCTGACAACAAGTGTGGAAAATCTGACTGTCTTGGTGCAGAAATGCAAAGAATGAATACAATACAGGAAGACTGGAAATGAGTAATATGGTCTGATCAGTTACAATTTCTTCTTTTCAGCACCAGTGGAAAAATGCACACAAAGCACTGGAACTGTTATGTTGTACTGGCAACAGAAGCTGCTGAAGATGTGATGGAATGTTTTTCTTGCATACCCTTGGTTCCCTAATCCTATCTGGGCAGCACATCTATGCATTGCTGAGGATCAGGTGCACCCAGCAGTGCTGAACATTTACCTCCATGGATAATGGCACTTTCAAGATAACAATGCAACCATCCATTATCCCAGAACTCAACTGTCTGACATTTCTGGAATAAACTGGCAAGGCAACTTTGGAGACAATCTGTCCAAGCTACTCCAGGAATTAAGGAAAGTTTTGTTACATGAATGATTTAATCTTCCTCACAAAACTTTTCACCACCTTGCTGAATGGCAGTCCAAGGTGCTATTTGCTCATGATCCTAACAAAGTGGTCAGGCAGCGTATGCCCACACCTCAAACACTATAATGACGACGGGTATTCTGCCCAATGGCAGGTATGTAATCTTGGGGAGATATATATATGCACACATTACTATAGCAATATTTCATTGCCTTTTATATCTGTAGGTTCAGATCTGACAAGCCATATTTTCAGTCAGTTTGACAGTTCATGGGAAATCCAATCCTTCACCCACTTAAAACAATGTGGATTACCAGCTTGAAACTGAAAAATTGAAAAACAGAATATTGCCCAAGCCCACTTTCCACACAGCTGACAAGTGACTAGGCCAATGACTTTGAGGTACACTTGTAACACATGAAACAAAGTAAAAAGTTACAATAACAATAGATCATAAATTAAATACATCACCTCGAATACCTTGCCAAAATGCTGCGGATAACTTTTCTTACGTACAAATACTGTGTGTGTGTTGTTTTTTACAGTTAAAGTGCTAGCCATTTAATCTTTCATCAAATAATTCTATTCTCAAATTTATGAACGATGAAACTGAATATAAACTCCGAATTACCTCACATGACGTACAAGATACAAATTCTTACCTTGGGAAGGCATCAAAAAACCACGTCCTTTTCGTGTTGGGAAAGGCAACACGCATTCCTGACATTAAAGGTGAATGAAGTATTACTGCCCCCACTTCATATCTGGAAGCAAGATCAACGGTAGGCACAGTTCCTATACTCTGTCCATATAATATAATATTTTCAGGACTAATTCCATAACGTGTTCTTAAAGCATGCCATGCAGCATCTATATCTGCATATAGATTTTTTTCCGACGGTTTCCCAGTACTGATTCCATATCCAGAATAATCGTAACTAAATATATTACAATTGATCCTTGATCCCAGTCCTAAATAAAAACTGCTCATCTGACCTAAGTCAACTGCATTTCCATGACTAAATAGAATAGTAAATCGGGCACTTGGTGTACAACGTACAAACATACATGCAATTCTATTTCCTCTTGTCGTTCTATTATAAAACACTTCGATGCCCTCCAGTTCTCGTTGGGAATACTGCCACTCAGCCTTTTCTGAAAGATTTAGAGTGAACTTAGTACCAGCTTCGTCGGCTACAAAGGAATATGTCGGTTCTGGAGGAAGAAATGCTAATTTTGCGGCGATGCGAGAAGGAAACGGCGGACAACAAAACAGGCAACAAAGTTCACTGAATGATAAACCATTCATTTCTCTTGGCATTGACGCAACCCGTTTCTGAAAGCAACAACTAATAAAAAACACAAACTACACCATATTAGAAAGAAACTCGTAACACGAGAAAAACGGAAGATATACAAACATCAGCTACGAAAACCAAAAAACTCATTTTTGACAAAAGATGTCCATATCCTTTATATAGCGTCCATTGCAAACCAATTATGACGTCATATCAAAAGCAGGCATCTAAACTCCAACACTTGTATTTTAAAAGTGTAAACCAATTCTTAAAATTTTAGTACAAAAATAAATTACTAAGTATTATCATTACTGAAGAATGAAAAAAAAGAATTACATTTCTTCAAATATTTCACCAGTGCCTTGAAAATCTCCTGAGGTTAGAATATAGATAACCACGTGCTCCAACCAATATGTAAAAAGCCAAAAAAATACAATAAAAAAATAACCTATATATATATATATATATATATATATATATATATATAATGTAACACTTTTAATGAGTCTGTGGGTCTGCTAATAGCCACGAAGCATCAGTATATTTTTTGATAGATTTGCCTGTTTTCTGTACCCTACTTTCATGAAAAAACCACCCTCGCCCGAAGCCAGCTAACAGTGATATGGTGTGAAAAAATATATATATACATATATTAAAAATATTCCTCTCGTCTAATCGGGATACGAACACAAGCGATAGTAATCCCGGGAACAGTAATCGCTTGCAAACCGAGGAGACAGCGTTTGAGATATTTGGTGGAAAAAATAATGCAAAACATCCAAAAGGGTTGGCTGTTTTGTATTTGAAAACGGATAATGAAGATCATGATGTTAGTGGTGAAATTACCATATCATACCATCTGCCACGGTAAGAAAACTTTGGTTTGATATGGTTGTTAAAGAGCACAGAGAGACCGTCTAAAAAACTTGTGATGGAGAACCCAGAATTTCGCCTTTCCAAGAGATGTCAGTCCCTTGCAATACACGCATTAAAATATCTGTAGTGCGTGAACTTTATGATACTCTCTCTCTCTCTCTCTCTCTCTCTCTCTCTCTCTCTCTCCTTTATAAGATAAAAACCGAATTTCACTTAGTCGTAAACTATGTAACCGCGCCCAAAGCCATCGAGGTATCACAGCTGATAGAATCGCTGTCTTCCCCACATGGGAGGAAAAGACCTGAGTTCGAGTGCAGTCGAAGACGTGAGGTAATTTTATCGACCTTTTTCACAACCATAGCTAAGTTAGTCGGGCGAGAGTAGCATGATATTTTCTACTGGAAACTCAGGTTTTTCGTCCAGCAATCACAAAATCGACGAAGAACACACTCACTTTACAGGCAAGTTATAAGGAACAATAGGCCTTAGTCTCTGATGCTCCTAAAACCCTACTGCAAAAACAACTCCATCCAAAATTGATAAATCCTGCCACAACTGAGAAAAAAAAAAAAAAACTCATAGCAGTTCCTTCCAGTCGACAACACGAATCTCGAACCCAAGAACACATAGATAAGACTTTGGGTCTGCCAATTGTCTTGTAGTTTCTTTGTTTCATTTTTGCACCAAAGCAACTATTAGCATCAGCATTAGTAGAGGCATACGATGCAAGAAAGCAAGCTTATGCAGCATCAGCCAAAAAAAAAATAAATAAATAAACCGCCCATTTCATCCCTCCATTCGTTCCAAATGCCTGTCCAACTCAGCCTTAAATTTATTTAGGCTACTAACTTCCACAACAAAAGATGGAAACCTGTTCCACCATTCAAATACCCGCTGGCTAAAGGCAAATTTCCGCACATCTATTCTACAACTATCTTTCCTCAATTTGAAACTGTGCCCCCCCCCTCAGGTTCTTAGTCTGAGCAAGACGAAAAATCCCATCAGCATTCAGCTTGCTCAACACATTCAAGACATTACACACCTCAATCAGATCACCTCGCAAGTGCCAACTCTCCAGCCGCTGCCGTTTGCAGAACTTAAGCTTTTCTTGGTAAGAATACCCTTTTGTTCCCCCCACCAATTTTGTTGCCCTTCTTTGTACTCGTTCTAGCAACTCTACATCCTTCCTAAAATTTCATAAAGAAACTTATGGGAGCCCTGACATTGTATAAATATCAATTTTAATTCAATGTAAATAAAATGTAAAAGGAAAAAAAAACAAAAAAAAAAAACAAAAAAAAAACACCTTAATTCACAATTATAATTTTAAAGAACTAAATAAGCAGAATATGTATATTGTACATTAAACACAGGAAATGGAATGAGGTAAAATAGATATTGTGAGAGACAAGATGGAAGAAGAAAGAGAACTTTAGAGGTGATAGGGTAAGGGTTTTATATTAGCATTAGTAGAGGCATACGATGCAAGAAAGCAAGCTTATGCAGCATTAGCCAAAAGAAAAAAAAAAAAAAAAACCCTCCCATTTCATCCCTCCATTCACTCCAAATGTCTATCCAGCTCAGACTTAAATTTATTTAGACTATTAGCTTCCATAACAAAAGATGGAAGCCTGTACCACAAATCAACTACCTGCTGGCTAAATGCAAATTTCTGCACATCTATTCTACAACTATTTTTCCTCAATTTGAAACTGTGCCCCTCAGGTTCTTAGTCTGAGCAAGATGAAGAATCCCATCAGCATTCAGCTCGCTCGACCCAGTCAAGGCCTTATACACCTCAAGCAGATTACCTCGCAGGTGCCTACTCTCTAGGTGCTCCAATTTGCAGAACTTAAGCCTTTCTTGGTAAGAGCACCCCTTTGTTCCCCCTCACCAACCTTGTTGCCCTTTTTTGCAACTCTACATCCTTCCTAAAATGAAGCTTCCAGACCTGTAAACAGTACTCTAGTTGTGGCCTGACCATTGCCTTGTATAATGGGATTATCACCTCGCTGTCCCCGCTAGCAAAATTCCTATATATCATTGACAAGACTCCATGACCTGCCCTGGCAGCTCGTCTGCACTGTCCAGCGAATTTAATATTTGGCTGCACAATTATCCCCAGGTCTTTTTCACTTTCCATTTCCCTGAGTGGAGTACCACCCAGTTGGTACGTTTCTCTTCGGTTATTGCTACCCATATGCAGTACTTTGCATTTGTCAATGTTAAACTTCAGTTGCCACTTCTCGGCCCATTTTTCCACCTTACCTAATTACAGCTAGAGTAGCATACTGTCGTTAACAACCCTGCCAACCATTGTATCATCTGCAAACTTCGACAATAAACCTGATATACCTTCATCAATATCATTGATAAATATGCAAAACAACAATGGGCCCAACACCGAAACCTGGAGAGCTCCATTAATAACAAATGTCCATGAAGAGCAGTGTCCATTGATCCCTTTATCCATTGTGCCATATCTCTCCAATTTGTACAGCAGTCTTCAATGTGCAACAGTATCAAAAGCTTTCCTGAACTCCAAGAATATGATATCAAATTTATTTTTGGCATACAGTTCCTTTGTGACCACATCTTAGTAACCAATCAAATTAGTGAGACGAGATCTCCCTTTGGCAAACCCATAATGTGCCTTAACTATTACTGCTGTCTTGTTTAGATAATCCTGCAATTCTTCTTTAAACAGTAAATCCCTTATTTTCTGCGGAACACAAGTTAAACTAACAGTTCTGTAGTTACTTGTGTCACCTTTTGAACGTCCTTTGTGAATTGGAGATTCATCGGCACACCTCCAGTCTCCTGAGTCCAAGGAATCTCTTAAAAGTTGGCTAAGGGCTTGCTTATTTCCTTTATTGCCTCCTTTAATATAACTGGATAGATCCCGTCCAACCCAAGTGCCTTCCTTATGTTTAACTTCAACAATTTCTCCTCCGCTTTGCTCTCAGTTATTACAAAATCACTTAGCTCCCTGTCAGCGTTTGATAACCTTCTGGCACTCCCCTCATTGAATAACTCCTCATGTGTGAATGAAGATGCAAAATACTCATTCTGTTTATCAGCTACCTGAGCATGATGATCAACAGTCAACCATTCTATATTAAGTGGTCCAATCTGATTCATCCCTTTCCTTCTAGAGAATACATAAGTAAAGAACTCATTGCTGTTTTTCTTTGCATCCTTGGCCAAAGATTTCTCATAATCTGCCTTCGCCTGCCTAACCTCCTACATGACATACGCTTCTGTGTCGCCTGATACTTTATATGCATCCCCTACATTCTTCTTCTCTGCCACTAGCCTCACTAATTCATTTGACATCCATTTAGGCCTAAACCTTGAAAAGTATTTCTTAGTTGGAATCAAAAGCCTAGTTGCCGCCAAAATTAATTCCCTTTCGGTGTTGAACCCCTTTAGAATTCACTGTTGGTAACATCATCAGTTGATCCCACTGTACAGAATTTAAAAACTCTCTGAGACCTCTGTATTCACCTTTTCTAAAGCAAAAGCCCTTCCCTTTAGCCTTGATGGTAGTTACATCTTTAAATAATCCCCACATTAATACTTTGTGATTACTGTCACCCAGTGGTTCTTTTATCTCCAGATTCTTAATGCATGAAGAATCACTACTGATAATCACATCAAGAGTATTACTCCCTCCGGTTGTCTCTCGAACATGTTGCTGTAGAAAACAGTCATCCAATAAATCCACAAAAATCTTACTAGTGTGCGAGTGATCACGCACAAGTTCCAGTCAATATGTGGAAAATTAAGACATTCTGATTTACTGGCACACTATTTCTCTGCACAATTGCTCATTATACTCATCAGATTCATAAGGCCTATAACACACAGCTACACTCATTTTTCCTTTCTCAGTGCTTATTTCACACCAAACACGCTCAACACTGCATTGTCCACCAGCATCAATTGGATGCATTTACTTAGATTTTATGTGTTTAACTAACAGCATAACCCCTCCACCCTTCCTATCCTCTCTATCCTTTCTATACACATTGTATTCCCCAAATTCCAACCCTTCACTGCCTATACCTGTCTGACACCACGTTTCTGATATCCAACAATATCTGCCTTTGATATCTTGACTAGCACTTCAAGCTCATAAAATTTATTAACTATACTCCTAGCATTGGTATACATGCACCTGTTTCTACTCTTAGTTACCCTAACACAGCCCATGTATTTACTTGTTCCACTATGACTCCCAGCAGTCCTGGAAATTTCCATTACCTTGCTTTACAGTCTGCTGCCAATTTAATAGAGGCAGTGCAAGAATCACTTTTGCCTCTGTATGCGGCCACTGGTAACCTTTTAGTCTCTGTATCACCCCACGCTATTAGTTTTCCGACTCACCTAACACTGCCTCGATAGCATCAGCAAATATTCTTGCACCCTTTCTATTTAAGTGTATCCCATTCCTGTAGAAGCAGTTTCTCCTGTCAACAAGCACACACCAGGCTGAAAAAAATTCTGCCCCTTGAACCTTGCACAATCTCTCCAGGGCCGAATTGAACGACAAGGCTCTCATCATATACATGTAGTCCCTCCTGTCGTGTCTGGGCAGAATTGCACACACTTTCACATTCAACCCTAACTCGCGACTTTTTTTCAACATTGACTTGTATTTGTTGAATAAATCTGCAGATCTCTTACTCTTAATGTCATTAATTCCAACGTGTACAACAATATCACCTTTTGTTCCCTGAAAAGATGATATCTTCTCTAAAACGACATCAACTTTTGCCCCTGGCAGACATACCCTAGTGCTGTTCCACCTATCCTTCTTACATAGTATATTCCCCGTCTCCCTGACAATAAAGTCACCAACAAGTTCCTTTGGGACCAGTGCATTTTGCTTTGGAGATTGCCTCTGTGTTGCCTGATGCAGAGGAGTGATCTCTGTCGTTGAGCTGGGCAGCTGAGAGCCTGATGGGCCCCTCATATTAATTTCTTCGAGGGCATTTGCCCTACACCTTAAGCTCTCATAGACTGATATCAGAACGCTGAGTTACACCTAATTTCTTGACACTCCAGACACCTAACACAACCAAAGTCAACCTCCTTGGCCAGATTATTTCCTGTTTTAGAAAGGTCGGCAAACATTTTTTTTAACTAACTTTTTTTTTTAAATTATGATTTTATTTATTAATTTTTTCCTCTATGCTGGTACCCTAAGTTTGGGCAGCTGTGGGTACCGGATTTGCTGGCATCCACTGGTATAGCACTATCTCCAGTGGGTGCGGGACTTCGACCTCTTCAAGGCAGACAAAGATTGTGATGGTCTATCTCCACTTGGCTAAGAATATATCTAGTTGTGGTCCACCTCCTCCTGATGTAGACGGGCATCGGGCACGCTTTCAAGGAGATCGCCTGCCCGGTGGCAAAGAGGCCAGAAACAACTAACCAACACATAATATACACAAATATAACACTACCCGTTTCTGGCCTCTCTACAGAGTTTTGTACCATCACAGAGTAACAAGGCGGAAATGAACTCATGTTCCTGGAGCCGCTATACAGAAGATACTATACATGTCTACTTGTCTACAAACATTTCACATTTCGCACAATTTTTGAGACTGTGATGCATTGGAGAATCGCCCACTTCGTTTCTCCCTAGAGCCACAGCTCTCTCACTAGTCTATTATCTTTGCTTGCAACTCTATTCTGGGTCATGATTCCAGTTCAAATACAATTTAATTAACAATGAAATTTAATAAGATTAATAATATTTTTTATTAATTGATAATACTATAATAACCTAACAAATACAGTGCTTCGCATTACGCTATCTAGTTTTACTTTATACCTTCGCTATCAGTTCAAGATATATATATGTTAAGCTATTTCTTATCGACTACAATATGGCGACTAGTTCAACAATATTGGCGCCAAAAACCGGGAGTCGTAACTTCCAAAAATCGCAGGTTAAATTAAAAATAAGAAGATAACCAACGCTATTGAACCTATTTAATATCTGCGTAGAACACAGTGTACTATGTTAAATAACGAAGAATACGTTAAAAATTAAAAAATACTTATCCCTTTACAGCAGCCAAAAATCCACGGTCGGTGCTGTTCTGCGATCCCCAAAACTATGTTGAGGTTTCGATGTTTTGTACCTGTAAAACTGCACGAGCTTTATCTGGATGAAAAATCAAGTTTTCGGGAGGGAAAACCGTCCTGAAACCGCACTCAAATTGTGAGAAAAGCCGATAAAAATTCCTTCTGCCTTGAGAACATTAGAATCCACTTTTTTTCAACATGGTACAGAAGAACGAGGTCTATAACCATTGACACCGCGAAGGCATGGTATGAGAATGAAGCAACAACACCCAATGTTGTTGCTATGTGCAGTGAGGACAAGCAAAACTATCAAAGAATGCTTGAAATTCAGGAATGGATGGATGGACAGAACTGAAGAAAGAGTGTTGTAAGAAAAGGCAGTATTAAAAAAAAAACGTGTACGATGCTTTCTGCTGAATGAATATTATAGCTTCGTAAAACGGAAATCGAAAAATTAAAAAATAATAATAATAATAACATATAGCATAGTAGAGTAGTCTACATTACTGTTTTAATGCTGTCATAGACAAACTTACAAAAATACCTAGACATATTTTTTTATATACTAAATTATTTCAGCAAACTAAGTTTATATAAAAGGTGTTTTGTCAACAGGCTAGATTTATAGTTCCTTACAAAAAAATTAAATCCTGTCCTATTTTCGTGATTTCAATTTCATTTAAAGATAACTATAGTTTCAAATAGTTATAGAAAAAACAAATAAAATGTGATTCAGGAAATCATAAAAGGTTATGCTGGGTGTCGCGTTTATATTGAGCTTTCTCTAGCTAATGGAGTCTAACTGATGCTCTGTTTGAAACAAAGCCTCTTAAGGTGTGTTGTTCACAGTGTCCGCCAAAGTATAAGTTAGGGTTTCATCTGCCGTGACAATATTATCCCTTGGAAACTAGTTGATGGCAATTCTGCGCACTACGCTACACCACCCTACACCCCGGTGGCAAAGAGGACAGAAACATTTAAACAACACATAATATACGCAAACATAACACCACACGTTTCTGGCCGTTCTACAGAGTTTTGTATCATCACAGAATGACATGACGGAGAGAACTAATGTTCCTGGAGCCACTTTACAGAAGATACATAAAAAAAAAAAAAAAAAAAACATCATCCTTATTTTTGTAGGCATGAGTAATTTGAATAATATGTGGCTTTATAAGGTGCCAGATCGATTTCTACTGCTACTCGGAATTTGCATGCCAGGATGCCTATTACATTAAATATTTATTTTGTTAATGTTGTCAAGCAGTGTATAAGAAATAGATGTTAGTTCTCTTGCAACTTGGCTGAATTAGTCGATCTCAGGCATAGATTGCAAGGTTTTCCGCCAAGAAACTGGAGTTATTCGTCCAGTAAAACAGACAAATCAACCATAGAACGCATGCAATTAGCAGATATAAGACACAGAGCACGGCAGATGAATTTAATTATTCGGATGGCCTAAAAATAATGGTTTGTTTGCAGCGTAGAAATTTCTTTCATCATAATATAACATGGCCTCTTAAAAGAAAAACTTTATTCTTCAGAAGACCGATCTACCTATATGGAATTAAAGAAAATTGAAAATTGGTATCATGTGCTCCAAGATTGTAATATATGTGCAGATCTTACATCTGACTTTTGGCTGCTCTTCCTGACTAACTCCCTGGGCGTGAAAACCTTCTCTTTAAAAATCAGTAAAATTTTATGCTCTTCATTTTCGCATATGACGTATTTTGTTTTCATAAATTCTTGAACTCTTTTGTAAATAATGCTAATGTTAATATCGTAAATAGCGTAAATTTTTATGCGCGTACATTTTTCTTTTCTTTTTCTTCTTTCATATACACTGTGCTGCCACTTTATTAGGTACACCTACCTAGTAGCATGTTGAGCCTCCTTTAGCCTTCAAAACAGCCTGAATTCGTTTAGGCATGGATTGAACAAGATGCTGAAAACGTTGTGCATGAATGGAGTACCATGCAGACATGAGTGTGTCATGCAGTTCCTTGAGATTCAACGGAGGTGTAGGATTCCAGCAAACAGCCCATTCCAGCTCATCCCAAAGATGTTCAATAGGATTGAAATCCGCCGACTGAGCGGGCAACTGCAGCAAAGAAAAGACATTGTCATGTTCCTGGAACCATTCCATAGTGATTCGGATTTTGTGCACCGGCGCATTACTTCCTGGTGGAAGTAACCATCTGACTGAGGATAAGCTGTCAACATGAATGGATGCACTTGGTCAGCAATGATGTTTAGGTACGACGTGGCATTCACACGTGAATCTATGGGTAACAATGGAATCAAGGTGTGCCAAGAAAACATAACACTGCCCCCACCACTTTGCACAGCAGCCGTCAGACATGACGGGTCCATGGATTCATGTTGTTTTTGCCAAATTCTGAACCTTCCATCAACATGATGCACCAGGAACTTCGACTCGTCAGACCAAGCAACTGTTTTCCAATCCTCGATAGTCCAGTACTGGTGTTGCTGTGCCCACAGGAGGCGTTGCTCTCTTGTTTTTCATTGATAACAAAGGTACGCTAAGTGGCCGTCGGCTGTTGTAGCCCATTCGCGACGAAGTGCGACTAGTGGTCCGTAGCGATATTTTGTTCTGCGCACCAAGGTTGTATTCTAACGTGTGCGACATTGTGGCCCATCTGTTTGCTTGCACAGTTCTAACCATCCTCCTCTGACCTCTTTCATCAACAAGCGATTTTCTTCCACAGGAGTGCCGTTGAGAAGATGTTTTCTGTTTATTGCACCATTCTCGATACACCCTTGAAACTGTCGTGCGTGAAAAGTTCAGGTGCACTGCTGTTTCAGAGATACTTTGTTCAGCACGTATTGCACCTACTACCATGCCACGTTTGAAGTCCGTTAAATCACTCCTTTTCCTTACTACATTCTTGCTATGGTTTGTTTGCTTAACTGATACTAGAAAGGTTGTTCTGCTGCATTTATATCCACAACTGTGGTCATGTAACTTGCATCGTTGTGGGACAAACCATTTGTGTTCACAGCAGGGGTGTGTCTAATAAAGCGGCAGCACAGTGTATATTACGCCACGAGATTTATTTAATTTTCTCTGTAGAATGAGCTTTCAGAGTATATTGCTTCACCCAATGATATGGCACTAGTTCCTGTAGACATCATCTCAAAAACGAGACCTTGGCTCGTTTTTAAGATGATGGAACGTTTTTAAGAGTGCGCTGGAAGGTTTGCGGTCTGCAAATTTTCCGCTACAGCTGTTCTTACTTCTAAGGAATTATTTTTTTTAGAGCTGTGTTATTTTAAAATCAAAGTACAACTAAATAACTCGATAGTTACGCGAGGGTGTCTCCAAGGATCTATTTTGGAGTCCTTTGTGTGGAATGTCATCTTTCAAGATTGGATTTCCAGATAATTCGATAATTCAAAAATTATTCCTTATGCAGACGATTTGACTGTCCTTGTCAGTGTACAGTCTAGAGCTGCACCAGGAAACTGCCAACGCAGTTGCCTCTAATTTACATGACTGTACCCTTACTAACCATTTGAAGATCGCTCATTAAAAAACTAAAATGCTTGTCTTTAAAACTAAATTGTACATGTGTTGGCCTCTGTATATTGAAATTAAGAATCTACATCTTCTTATGTTAACAGAAATTAAATATTTAAGTGTAACTATTGAGAGTATTTAGAACTATTTCTCCCACCTTAAAAATACCTCTAAAAAAAATCACAAATTTTTCTAGAGCATTTGTGAGGGTCACCAGTTCTGACTGGGGACTGTCCAGAAGAACCTTACAAATTTATTGTAACATTATTTTACATTACAAATTTATTGTAATATTTTCCCCGAGGGCAAACTCTGTAGCAGGGGCATTGTTCCATAGGGTGAAAAATCTCAAAATTCTAAGCCCAATTATCATTGCTCCAATGAACCATACTGTTGGCCATTTTACGCGTTTAACGAACTGGCTCATCCCCTGCTGGCAGGTCACTTTTACTTTTTTTTTTCTTTTTCTTCTTTCATATATATTACGCCACGAGATTTATTTAATTTTCTCTCTAGAATGGGCCTGCAGAGAATATTGCTTCACCCAATGGTATGACACTATATCCTGTGGAGATCGTCTCAAAAACGAGCCAAGGTCTCGTTTTTGAGACGATCTGCTGGACCGGCCCACCTTCCCGTGGTGTAGATGACTACCAAGAAGCAGCTTTCTAGGTTGTGGATGACTACTAAGAAGCAGCTTGGCAAGCGTTCTTCCATGGGATTTATTTCTTTCACACAGAGGATTAAAATGCTGTATTAAAAGCAAATTCCTACCAAATTTTGACGCTTCAATATTGATTTACAGATAGATGTTAAGGAAAATTAAAATGTATGAATGATATGATCAATATATGGGATATCGCTTAATTGGGTGGTGACAATTTTCCGGAAGTGGCCTTTCTTCTCGGTAAACAAAATAGAAAATGGTTTTCCATGAGCCTTTTTACACCTTATACAATTAACGGCCACGGCTCTCTAACTGCACAAACTTGGACTTCATAATTCTGAAGTGGCATCCCCGAGAATTGAAAGCATATACAGGGTGTCCCAAAAAGGTGTAACCAATATTAAATGTTTGTAACAAATGTAATTTTAATGATTTAAATTAATGATAGAAACACAGAACCTGCGCTAAATGTGAGTAAAACAGTTTTTACTGACATTCAACATGTGCACCATTTGTCACACGAACAATATCTAATGGGTAATAAAGTTCATCCAATGGTTTTTCAAGGATGTCATGCTTAATCATGGTAATTGCATTTGTAATCCTGCGCTTTAAGTCTGCGATGTCTGCAAGAGGGGTCTTGGAGACTGTCTTTAATGAATCTCCATAAGAAGAATAAATGTGAGAAAAGCAGTCGAAGTTTTTACTGACATTCAACATGTGCACCACTTGTCACACGAACACTTGTCACGTTCACCAACCAGATAAATCTGGTGAACGTAGTCGCCACGCAATGGGACCATCACGCCTAATCCAATGGCCAGGAAACTTGTCATCAAGAGACCTCCTCACACTCAAAGCCAATGTGGCGGCGCTCCATCCTGTTGGAAAATAACCCCATTTGGCAGTTCATCCAATTGAGGATACACATAAAACTCAAGCATGTCCTGGTAATTATCCGCTCTCACAGTCGCTTCTTGAAAGAAAAAGGTTCCACACCACACATTCACCTTTGGGCTATCTCGCTGATACTCCTGCGCGCAGTGTCGGTTTTCAGTTCCCTAAATTCTGACATTTTGCTTATTCAACTTTCCGGGGCGCCTCCGTAGCCAGGTGGGAAGGAGCAGCAGTGCGTAGCAGACGCTTCTTGATTAGACCGGGGTTCGAGCCCGTCACCACCAAATACGGAGGATGCGGAAAGGTCAGGGAATGACCACCGCATATCCCGGAGCAATATGGCCTTAGTTGCTAATGCTCCTAAAAACCAAATAACAAACAAACATTAACCTTTCCCGAAACATGAAATGTGCACTCGTCTGTGAAACAAATCTGTGTCATTACACATTCATCTTGTTCCATTTTCTCCAACATGTTTGTATTGCTCATTAAAAATTGGTTACACCTTTTTGTTCGTGTGACAAGTGGTGCACATGTTGAATGTCAGTAAAAACTGTTTTACTCACATTTAGCGCAGGTTTTGTGTTTCTATCATTAAAATTACATTTGTTACAAACATTTAAAATTGGTTACACCTTTTTGGGACACCCTGTACAAGTCATTGTTTTCATTAGTTTTTTTTTTTTTTTTTTTAAGTAACGATATTTACTTAATTATCGGGTATATCATGTTTGTGATTTGAATTACCAGGCATGAAAGGTAGATGAAAATACAAAACATCCTTTTTCGATTTCTGAATTATGTATGATTATGAAGTTATTGTTATTATATTGCTTCTCATTACGAAATTTGTACTCGGTGCAGCAGAATTGAAGCAACATAAAAATCTCAAAACTCAAGGAATATCATTAAAAAAATTGAAGATTAAAAGAACACGTGTGATCGTGCAGCAGTCGTTAGATGGAAGATGAAGAAAGATGTAGTAGTTAAAGGCATGGATTTTAATTTCAGGAAAGGGGCGCATGAAAGTGTAATAT
The DNA here is from genome assembly GCF_048544385.1 of Mastigoproctus giganteus. Taxonomy (NCBI): domain Eukaryota; kingdom Metazoa; phylum Arthropoda; class Arachnida; order Uropygi; family Thelyphonidae; genus Mastigoproctus; species Mastigoproctus giganteus. The sequence goes on along the minus strand of NC_143583.1, from coordinate 115,439,358 downwards.
ATTACTACCATTACCAGCCACATGGTGCAAGGAAGCCTGAGGTTTTTGCTGCACCAGCCAAAAAAAATATATATATATTTCTGAGTTACCCTGCGAGAGAGAGAGAGAGAGAGAGAGAGAGAGAGAGAGAGAGAGAGAGAGAGAGAGAGAGAGAGAGAGAGAGAGAGAGTCAGAAGTAGAAGGGAATTACCAAGGAAGAGAAGAATGATGATGTCCAGCTCAAGACCCTGGGTGTGCCAAGCCCATACTCACTAGACGTGAGCTCCTGGGGTTGTTATATGGTATCTATTAATTGAACACCTTGCAGAGAGAGGAAGAATACATTAGAGTCACGAAATATCTTCAAAGCGGTAATCACGGAAGCCATGAATACATGTACCATTAAGAAAATATAGCACGAGGATGCTGGGATGGATGGATGAATATGGAGATTGCCAGTCTAATAGAGCAGAAAAAGATATGGTAAAGTTACAGAGCAATGAAAAGTACCGAAACCTACAACATCTGCAAGTTGATCTCAATCAGAATCACAGATAAGGTCAGGAAGGCCTAGGATGAGTAAGGGAAAGCACTGGATAAGAGAGCAAGGAACTGGGACAAGGAGTTTTTCATGCAGGTGGACAGAAAAGAGAAAACGAATCGAATTGGACCATTGTGCACTGGGTGTCGGAAACCCAACTGATGCTGTAATTGAACAGGTACTTCGCATTGGTCTTTACTGATGGAAGGCTGATGACGAGAGGCTGAGCCATACGAAATTAGTGATTTTGAAATTGTAGATGACTTTATTTGCAAATTTTCGAGCTTAAAGGCAAGTAAGGTGCTTGGTGTTAATGGCATATACACAGTAATTTTGAGGAAGACAGCCAGAGAGTATATTGAATCACTGAAATTAATTTTGAGAGCATCTTTGGCCTAGGAAGAGATTCTTTTGGATTGGAGAAGTGCCAACGTATCGTCAATACATAAAGGCAATTCTAAGAGTGAAGTCAGTAACTACAGACCAGTTATTCTGACTTCAGTGGTGGGGAAAATCTTAGAGGGAATGATTACGAGTGCAATCCAGGAAATAGAAATGGCATTCTGCAGGAGATATATGGTTTTGTTACGGGAAAATATAACCTGGTAAGCTATTTTGACACAGTTACTTATGAGCTAGATGTAAGGAACAATTTTAACATAGTTTACTTGGATTTTAGCAAAACATTTGTTTCAGTCCTGCATGAGAGGCTACTGTATAAGTCGGAACATGCTGGGATTACTGGAAAGATTCTGAAGATTGCAGGGTAGCTGCGAGGCAGATTGTGATTAATGGATATTCTTCAGATTGGTGTATCGTCAGAAGCCGTGTACCCCAAGGATCAGTTTTTAGACCAATGTTGTTTCTGATTTTCATAAACGATATTGACGAAGAGTAAAGGCCATGATATCAAAATTTTCAGATAATGTAAAGATTGGAAGAGTTGTTAATGATCGGTGCCTGTTCAAGACATCCTGAAGGACTCCTTCAGGATGACTTGAAGAGGCGTCAAGAATGGTCAGAAAAGCGGTAGCTATGTTTTTATGCAGCAAAATGCAAGATTAACACTTGGGAAATAGCAACCCCGAAATAACTTACCTACTTGCCAGGGTAAAATAAAAAAAAAAAACAGTAGAAGTAGAAAGGGATCTATGAGTTATGCTACAGGCAGATATGAAATTTTCAGAGCAGTGTAAATAGGTGGCCAGGAAAGTGATGTCTTGTTGATGATCTATTTGACAATATCCTGTAGATATAAGGTAGACAAAATAATAAATAAATTTATAAACCCACTGTACAAAGCAAATATAAAACATCATTTGGAACACTGTGTCCAAGTATGGAGACCACATCTGAAGAAAGACATAGAGTTTAAAGGGTCCAAAGAGGGGCAACTTGCATGGTGAGATTAGCAAAACAGTGACTGTATATGAGCTACAGAGCTCGAGAATCAGGCACCTTAAAGGGGACCTAATTGAGGTTTATAAGGCTCTGAGAGGAGTTATTAAAATGGGCGAAGGCAGAATTTTCAGTTGTAAATAATCTCAAAATTAGGGGCCATAAATTCAAATTACAGGGGAAGAGGTTTTTAGACTAGATTATAGGAAACTTTCTTTTAGCCAGCAAAGGGATCACTGGAAGAAGCTGCATTCACAAATAGTTGAGGCTGAAAGTTTGAAGAAATTCAAAGGTCAACTGGATAGTTACCTACATGAGAAGGGAAGCAAATAATTTGTATTTTATTATCTATTATATTTTTTTGATTGTTGCAGCAAAAGCCTGTCACCTCCTTGCACTTATGGGTGATACTAAGTTACGATTACTTCATTGCAATCAGTGCCGGATTAAGGTATGGGCTAGCAGGGCCCTTGCCTGGTGTGCCGTTCTTTAAAGGCACCAAAAACAGAGGCAAAAAATATATATATCCTTACTAAAGGGCACCCAAAAATCATTCTGCCTGGGGTGTAGAAATGCCTTAGTCCGGCACTGATTGTAATAAGTGCAAAATTACTGTCATCGTGGATACAAAGTCATATGTATTTTAATTTTTTTTACTGTTTATTAAAATTATTTTTACAAAGTTATATGATTTGAATTTTTATGGTGTATGGGCAACTTAGGATGTGATGAACAAAGTCCAAGGATATAAAGATGAGGTATATGAAGACATAAAATAACAGAGTACACAATAAGAAAAAATAATAGAGAACATTTAAGAAAAAATAAGTAATAATTAAAAAATGTGTTTACAGTTTGAAATCAGAACTGAAAGTTGGGAGGGGGAATGTATACTATGTTAATTTATACTATGGGGCTCTGCCCCCTGCTCGCCAACCTCCGTGCACGCTTTTCTATGTAAAATGTAGAGGTATGACGGAGTAAGTCAAATCTTTTCTACATAAAAGACACCTGTCGAAAAGCACTGACTGATCGATATATAATCAGGAAATGACCTCTGTAATTATTTATCTGTGCATTTGTAGTGACGTAATTACCCCACTCACTTGTATCACGTGACCAGCATCCCTCTTCTCCCATTGCCTACCCTACCCTATTTATTCCACCTTTAGAATGCCACAATGTGGCATTCTAAAGGTGGAATAAATAAATATCACTATGTAATTATTTACCTGCATTTACATAGGTCACTTAGGAAAAGGCCTTTGGCTTCGGGTTCCATAAGGCATGAGGAATATTGTTGCATCCAAAAGAGCAGAACTAAAACATTTACAAACTATATAAATATTTAAAATGTTTAGAAATATACAAACTATATAAATATTTAAAATGTTTAGAAATATACAAACTATATCGGGTTCCTTCATTAGCTGACATTACAATGGAACATCAAATGATGCAGGGCATGGTCATGTATTAGAGTGAAACGCGCGCACGAGATTGGTGAATGTTATGGAGGTAGTTGTCTTTCAATGGGCCCCCACGTACATGCTTTACATTGTCCACAGCAAGTGTCTGATTCTGCCCAGTAACCCATTTGTGTTCCTTTCATTTAACGTTCACCAACCTCGTGCACGTGCATCACTGTCTAATACATGACCACACTCGGCATCATCTGCTGTTCCATTATAACGTTTTTTCTATATATATATATATATATATATATATATATTAATGTCAGCTGATGAAGGGACCCATCATCCCTCGATATAGCAGAGGTATAATTGTAATTAATTTAGTTTTTTTTTTTTTAATATTTGTATAGGTTTGTATTGTATAAGGTTATTATTTGTATAATAATATTATACGGCCCGACGTAGCCGAGCGGTCAAGAGCACGAGTACAGTAGCACACGCTCTTTGAGTGGACTGGGGTTTAATCTCGTGACTGCTAAATACGATTAACATTTGTATTGATTGATTTATTGTAAACTCCACTGACCCGGTGGTCTGTGGGGGGTGGAAAACAAAGATGATGATTGTTTATATATTTAGTTATTGTTTTATTGTTCTTATTTCATTTCGTTTTGTTCCCTATTATGTGTTTGTCCACTTTATTCTTATTTCCCCCACTTACGCATCTGACTTTACTTCCTAGGAGAATTCCAGATTCGTGGGAACTTCTCAATTGTGTATAATTCTCTTCGGAAAGGCTGAGTGTTCAGGAATGACAAACAACACACACATTAATATATAACATGACATAGTTTATTTACACTTATATATATTCAACAAAATATACAATTGAATAAAAAACATGTAATATGCATACAAGGTTAAGTCATAAATGCATAAATTATTCTTATTGCATAAATTATTCTTATTTTAACAATCAATATGCTATTTTCATAATTATACTCTGTGTTCTCGCCATTCTGTTACAATACACTGAAGACCAATCTTAACTTTCCTAAAGTCTCTATTTGTTATTAGTCTTTCAGTTAGATCAACAATTCTTCATCAATACAAACACTATATCCAATTATCTATCCTTAGAACATTCCAAGATTCTCACTATATTCAATTATCTAACCTTAAAACATAGTTAAAACTTCTCATATAAAATTTACTATCCTTCTAACATATTATAATCATTTGAACAACAATTTAATCTATTACTTATCTTTCGTTTTTCTTGCATTTTACAATAACCTTTTTGAATTAATTAAACTCTGTTAGTATATATATGATTTACTTAAGAGATAATTTATCTATCAAGTTACTTCTAGTGCTATCTCTGTTTTTCATTAATTAATCACTATACTGTGTCACTAACAGTCCTTGTTAACTTACAGTACTTAATAATATCTCACCTACTTCTATCTTTTTTTCTTTCCTTTCCGGGGAGGTTCCAAGCTTTCCTGGCTCTCAGGGAAGAGATCCCCAGAAGGTATGAGAGAGATCCCCAGAAGGTATTCTGGGGATCTCTTTCATCAGCTACACCTGAATTTGCTACAGATGATTTTTAGGAACTGTTTGCTGCACTGGGACTGGCGTTCTTTCTCCACCTTATTCGGGCGACCATTCATTCGCTGCTTCCTTCCTACTCATAGCTACTAATTTCGCATTTTCTCTCCTTTCTCTCGAGCTACTGATTCTGCGGATTTCGCTCCCTTTCTCTCCACCTTCTTAAAACCTATCACAAGGAAAACTCATAGGGCATCTCACACTAACTCCTACTCCTCTCCACTTTATTAAAACTTATCACAAGGAAAAACTCATAGGGTGCTACCCTCGTTTTTCCGCTCCACCTATTAAGAACTTTTTCAAGAAGAAAACTTCCCCAGGGCGCTACCCTTCTCTTTTCCCACCACGTCCAAACACTCAACTGTTAACTGACACATATTTCCTACCACAACAGAACCCTCAACTGTCTATGTTACTAACTCATTTTACTTATCTCGACGAAAATCTCGACTGCTGTGTCCGCTGACTATTTCATTCTCCCTAGCACCAACAAAAACTCAACTTAGAATCCCACTAACCCAGTTTCATAAAACCCACATAAACTCAACTGTGTTTTCTCTCGCTAACTCATCTTCGCAAAACACTCCCAAATTCTCAACTCTGTGTTCTAACTCATCTTCCCAAAACACTCCTAAATTCTCAACTGTGTGTTTTCTCTCTCCCTGTTCACTCACTTTTTTTTATCTCCTTGTCTGTACCGCCTACATATGTCAAAACCGCCCTAGCTTTCTGTTTAACCAATCTTACTCATTTTATCAACTTTCCCTCTCTTCTTATTCGCTAATTTTTATCTTTCTCACGCTGATTCCTTGTTGCTCGATCTAACTTCTTATTTTAAGAAATTTGTAAACTTTCTCAGGCTGTCAGTACCTTTGAAGTCAGCCGCTTATAGTTATACTTTAGCAGACTAATTTCCCACGATCTAAAAACTTGCCATCACTGCCAGCCAGACGCCAATCTTAAATCTAATTCCCAGCATTTCTACCTTGTCTCTCCTGGAGGTGTCACCGATTAAGGAAATGTCCCGACAGCACATGGTCCACCGCGCTATTGTTTACCAGAGTTGACACCTTCTACTAATAGCCTTTGCAACTGGTTTCTATTGTTCTGGTTTGCCTGTGTGAGCTGAGAGTCCGAGTGTACCTAGCTTGCTAATAGCTTTCTACTTACCGCTCCCCTTGTATGGACGTTGTCTAATTTAATCCCTTGGCTTGTAAGGTTCGCTCCCCCATATTGCCATATTATATGGTTTTACTTTAAATAAATCTCACTTTTCCACAAAATATTATATTTGTAAGATTTTACATCTTACAGGTCGTGTAGGAGTATAAACAAGAACATACTAATATACTAGAATTATAACGCACTGATCTAAATCTAATCAGGAAATGACCTATATAATTATTTACCTGCATATTTGTAGTGATGTAATTGCCCCATCTCTCTTCTCCCATTGGCTCGAATAAATATCACTAGGAGAAAAACTTTTTTAATGTATAGAGAGATTTTTTATTTTTATGTATCATATAGACCAGTGTTCCTAACCTTCTTTAGAGTCGTGACCCCCTTTTTAACAGCAAAGTAACCTGCGACCCCACCACGTTTCCATAAAAAGGCATTTTTAATAGGGTAAAGAAAACACATAAAAAAAAAAAATAGAATTTTAAGAATATAATTCTATCCTAATATTTAATGTGATGGTTGTACTTGCATCTGGGCAACCAGCTTCAAAATTCCCGGCTGAGTTTTTGTTAAAGCCAACCTCATGCCATTCTCCACATTCAGTCTGTTTCTTGCCTTTGTTTTGATATGAAGAAGCGTTGAAAATCCACTCTCGCAGAGATATGTGGAGGCAAATGGCAGTAAAACTCGAAAGGCAAGCATGGTGACATTTGGATATGACTGATACATAGCACACCAGAACTGAGTTAGCAATTTTTCATAAAATAATTACGTATCGTTCTGCAGATCCAAGAATTAATCCTGTACTTCATCGAGAATGCTGGCTACATTCAGGGAAGTAGAGAATGGGTTTCATACTAGTGCAGCTCCTTCTTCTATAAGCTCAGTGAAGTACTGCTGAAATTCCTTTTCAAGGGATTCAAGGTGCCCAGTAATCTCCTCCTTCAGATTCCGCTACCACACTGCAGAGTATTTCAAACATGACAATATTTCCAAAATTTGCTTTCCGACGTCAGTTTTGCAGCTTGAATACAAATTACTAAAGATTGTCTTGAAATTGGATAATGTGTGTTTGCTTTCCCTGAAGTTTCATGTTTAGCTTATTTAGCTGGTCTAAAATGTCTGCTAAGTAAGGAACCCTTTTCTTCCAATCTTCATCATTGAAGTAAGCCATAGAGTCATGTTTCCCTTGCACTTCCAGAAACAACTTGATTTCATCTTTCAACTCAAAGACACGATTGACAACATTTTCTTTCGACAACCAGCGTACAGCAGTGTAGAAAAGAAGAACCTCGTGATCAGAATTCATGTCTCTACAGAATTCTTTAAACAGAATTACATCAAATCTAGAGCGTTGAGGGTCTAGATTTGATGTAATTCACAATTTTGATCAGAGAATCAAGTGCCTCTTGCAAAGGAGGTGGAAGAGTCTTACTGGCAAGAGCATATCGGTGAATCATGCAGTGAATGATTCATGCTCCCCTTTGCTTAGGGAGCAAGTTCTTTCACTTTTGTCTGAAAGACCGAATTTGACCCTAGCATAGCTGGTGCTCCATCTGTACAAACCCCACAGACGTTTTTCCACTGTAGTCCTCCAGTTTCAAAAAAGGTATTTATCTTCTCCATAATATCTTCACCTTTTGTAGTAGTTTCAAGTGCACTACAAAACAGGATCTCTTCTTTGATGTCGTCTGAATATTTCACGAAGACAAGCAACTGAGAACATGAACTTACGTCCGTTGATTCATCGCCGTGAAGAGAAAACAATGGAGAAACTTTGATTTCATTCGAAACCTGCTCTTTCATGTCTACGGACATCTTATGTAGGACGGCACCTGAACGAAAGTTCATCTGGACATATCTGAAATGCGCCTCTGAATAGTGTTATTGGACAGAGATATTTGTCGCATCTTTATCTTGCTGGCTTCCCCAAGAATTAACTTCGCCATCTTCAACATGCAGGGTTTGATGACCGTTTCTCTAATCATGTAAGGTTTTTTTTTTTTTTTTTTTTGTTTGGCAATTTCCAATGCGACTTCATATGATACTTGCACTGCTGCTGTGCTCTGCTACTGAAAACTTCCTATAGGATCAAGTCTCTGACGTCTGAGACTCCAAAACCTTTTTACTATGTTCTGAATGCTTTGTCTGTAAGTGACGTTTCAGTTTTGAAGGTTTCATAGATTCAGCACTGAGAACCACAGTGCACAAAACGCATTCAGGCTTCTCTATGTCATTTAGCACGGACTGATGACGACCTAGTGACGCTCTTTAGATTTTAGAAAGTGCAAGCAGTAGCTAACCCGCGTTCGACAGCGAGTAGCTGGTTTCTATCATGGCGCCAACTAAAAGTGGTTGACTATTGGCGAACTAAGATCGCGCCAGTTTACATTAGACGGCCCATCGCGGACATTATTGAATTACATCATTGCAAACATGGCGGGGTGAGCAAAACATACGAGGTGATCTTCAACTGCGTTAAGAGAGCAACTCACCTTTATTCGACGGTCCGTATCTGACAGTCTGTTATTCACGCATCGAGACACCGATTAAAAATGAATTTTGATATTGAATTTTGCATCATAGTGAATATTTTTTTCAGTTTACTATTTGTAACATAGAATTTTATTCTAATGATAACACTGCATTTGTATATTTTATTTTTAGGGAGTGAATCAAGGTCCGCCGCGGCGGAAATTTGAAAAAAATATTAAAGGCTCGCCATAGAAAATAATTAAAATAATATGAAATGTTTAATATGTATGAACACAGCGGGCTTTTAATATTTTTTAAGTATCCGCTGCGAGGGACCTTATGAGTGTGGTTCAATAAAGAATCGCCCTCACCTACTTCCACATATCGCAGTCATGATATTTTGTGTGTAGCATCATACATATCTCTGTAGTAAAGGTGAAAATTTTCAGCCCTGTGTATTAATTTGTTTTTCTCTTACAGAGCTGAACGTGTGACGAAGTAGCATCATAGACAAAGTTGAAACCAGAGCTGTAATCCGGTATCTGTTCTTGAAGGGGAAATCTCCTAAAGAAATCCACGAGGAGATGATTGCTGTATATAGAGATGAAGCCCCATCCTATGGCATTGTGAAGCACTGGCATAGACAGTTTAGGTGTGGTCGGACATCGGTAGAATCTGACCCATTCCAGGTCTTCCCCATTCAGCCATTGATGACAGCACGATCAGAAAAGTGGTCGTTAATCATGGAAGATCGCCGGATATCTGTGCGTAAATTGTCCAAGGACGTGAAGAGTAGTGTGGGCTCTGTTCAAACAGTTCTTCATAACCAACTCCATTTACGGAAATTGAGTGCAAGATGGATTCCCCGATTATTGACTGGTTTCCAGAAGGCTGACCGACAACAAAAATCACAAGAGTTGTTAGCCCTGTGCCAAAACAATGAGGAAGACTTTTTCTCTTGTCTAATCACTGAGAATGAAAGTTGGATACACCAATTCGACCCTGAAAGTAAAAAGCAGTCCATGGAATGGCGACATCGTGCCCCCCCCTCCCTCAAGAAGGCAAGGGTCCAAGCGTCAGCAGGAAAGGTTTGCTGACAGTGTTTTGGGATGAGAAAGGCGTAATAATGACTGATTACCTGCCGAAAGGTAGAACAATTACAGGTGCCTATTATACCAACTTACTCACAAAATTAAGGGAGAAAATCAAAACATGTAGGCGTGGCATGCTGTCTGTTTGTTTGTTTGTTTCGGGATTTATTGGGCGCATCGGCTACTGAGACCATAGTGCGCCATACGTAACTATGCATGCCATTTCTTCTCAAAATAGAGAAAATGGAAAAAAGGAACCAGAAAGTAAATTTTTTTTTTTTTTTTTCTAACTAAATGAGGTGATATACTTTAATCATCTTGAGAAAGTTATAAATGTTTGAGACATTTGTTTCATTGTTTAAAAGTGAAGCAAGTGTAGTGAGGCAAGTGCAAGGTCTAAAGTGATTCCTAAGAACCGTATGCTGGGATGAACTGCTATTGGCTGGCGATTCAGTTGTAGCTCCGGATTGGGATGGAGTTTCCGTTGGCGGCAAAAATGGATGCAGAATGTTTTTTCCGGACAAAATTGAAATCCATTAGTCTGAGCCCATGAACAGATCTTATTTATTGCCCCTTGTAACTGTCTCTCAATAGTATTCATATTTTTTGCATGACACCAAATACTCAGGTCGTCTACAAACAGTGCTTTATCAATAGTCTTAGGAATTTGTCCGGCAATGGTGTTTATTGCAATTATAAAAAGTGAAGCACTGAGTACAGAGACTTGAGGAACTCCTTCTTCTTGGGAAAATACTTGGAACAGTGAGGTTTTTAATCGAACCTGGAATGTACGCTTGCATAGGAAATTCTGTATGAAAATCGGGAGGTGACCCCCGAAGTCCATGGCGATTAATTCACGGAGTATTCCATACTTTCACGTGGAATCATAGGCCTTACTGATATCAAAGCAGACTAACACATGGTGTTCCGATCTGAGGAATGCATTCCGAATGGAATTCTCTAGTCTGACCAGTATATCTAGTGTAGATCTGTTCTGTCGGACACCGTATTGTGCAGCATGTAGCAGGTTGAGATTTTCAAGGTACCAGATCAGTCGGCGGTTCACCATCTTTTCAAGAATTTTGCAAATGCAACTAGTCAAGGCGATTGGTCTATAATGAGTGGGATTTGTAGAGTCTTTACCTGGTTTAGGGAAGGCAAGGACCGTAGCATGATGCCATTGATTAGGGAATTTATCTTCCAGGAAGAGTCTATTGAATAGATGAAGAAGTAACTGTAATGATTCGGTACTTAGTTTCTGAATCATGGAATAGTGAATATTATCTGGTCCTACAGCACTGCGTCTAGATGTTGACAAAGCTCTATGTAATTCGTGAATGGTAAAAGGTAAGTTGTATTGTTCATCTCCTTTTGAAGAGAAGTTTAACTTTTGTTTCTCTAAACTTGTTTTTAATCTTCTGAAAGTCGGTGTATAACTTTCTATTGCTGATGTTTTTGCAAAGGTTTCACCTAGTATATTGGCAATTCCAGCAGAATCATTTACATTCTGCCCTCTCCATTTCATGATGGGTAGAGATATCGTTTTATATTTGCCACTCATTTTTCTGATTGCTTTCCAAATTTTATGTGTAAGCGTTGCTTGATTAATAGTCGAAGTAAACCGGATCCAAGCAGCCTTTTTATTGCAGCGTCTAACATATCTCGCTCTTGCTCTAGCGCGCTTATATTGAATGAGATTGGTTGTAGTTGGACTCCGGCGAAAATAATTCCAAGCTTTGCTTTGCTCTTTTTTAGCCACAAGGCATTCATCACTCCACCAGGTTTTTGGATGAATCGGTAATTTTGATGAGGATTTCGGTACGGTTTGTTCTGCTGCATGTAATATCGTTTTGGTGACATAGTCAACTGGTTCATCAGTTGTGGAATTTTGGATTATTTCAGGATCAAGCTTAGTTAATTTTTTATAGGACTGCCAATCTGCTTTATCAGTGAGCCAATGTGGAATTTTGGTAGGATGATGAGAGGGCTTATTAAGTAATTCAATTATTATGGGGAAATGATCGCTATGTAGCGGATCGTTGTTTATCGTCCACTTTAGAATAGGATATAAGGTTGCTGAACAGATAGACAAATCTATTGCAGTGCTTGTTCCTGAAGGAAGGTGAACGTATGTAGGTGAACCGTCATTTAGAAGAAGGAGGTTATTATTGTCTAGACACTGTTCAATTAGTTTTCCTCTTTGGTCGATGTTTTTGTTACCCCATAGAGTGTGATGACCATTTAAGTGTCCCAGAATGAGGAAAGGTGTTGGGAGTTGAGCTATAAGATTGTTGAGATCATTTTGTTGGAAGGTATAGCTTGGTGGGATGTATAAGGAGCAGATTGTCATATGGATGTCAGCAGCTACACGGACTGCTATTGCCTCGAGGGGAGAGTTCAGTGAGACCTGTTTGGTAGGAATATGTGGGTTTGTTAAAATAGCTACACCACCATGTGCAATATTCTGATTGGTTCTGTCTTTTCTAATAATGTTATAACGAGACAGTTTTGGTGTATTTTGGGGTTTTAAATAAGTTTCTTGAAGACAGAGACATATTGGTGAGTATTTACAGGAAAGATCGTATAGGTCATCGATATTGGCACGGAATCCACGACAATTCCACTGTATTATTTTGTTCATTATTTATCTCTTTTTAGACTTTCTGAGCGTTTTCGGGTTGCTGAGGTTTTCTGTTTTTCACTTTTGTTTTTATCTTTTTTTGGGAAGGAAGGCCTTTCGGTGTCCATGTCTTCTTCAACAAAAATTTGAAGAACAGGGTCATCTGCTGATTTTTCTTTAGTGTCCATTTGTTGTTGATGACTAGAAGTTAGGATATGTTTTTCTTTGAGTCCTTGATCCGGAGTCTGGACATTTTCTTGTGGTATGGTAATTGGTGTATTGACTGCTTGGGTTTGAGTTGCACTGTACAAAGATTTTACGTAATTCGAGAAGGACTCTTTTGGGGGTACTGTTAATTCAGTTTGCGACCGGTTGATTGGAATTTTTTGGTGGCTTGGGCATACGTAGGTCTGTTTGCATGAGTTGGTGGTGAGATGATTCTTTTTGCTTCTTGGTAAGAAACGTTATGCTCAGTTTTATATTTCTCGATAAACTTCTCACTTCTCCAGCGCTCACATATTCTAGCATAGGCGGGATGGTCTGTTTTTGCAATTTGGACATACTGATTGAGGAGCACTACAGTTTTCGCAATCATGTTCGATTGAACCACACTTTGCGCAAGTAGGGGTTCCCCGGCAAGCTGATTGGGAGTGTCCATACTTCTGGCATCGGAAACATGGTAGCGGGTATGGGACATATGGTCTGACCTTACATACCAGATATCCGGCCTTAATGGATGATGGACGATTCGGTGTATTAAAGGTCAAGATCAGGTTGCGGGTAAGGATCAGATTGCCATCTTTTCTGGTGGAGATTCTCTTGACATGAATAACTCCTTGTTCTTTCAGTTCTTCTAGCATTTCTTCTTCAGATACATCTAGTAGGTCCCAGTCTGAGATCACTCCTTTAGAGGTGTTTAGTGATCTATGAGGCGTTACAGTTACTGGGAGGCCTGCAAAGAAATTAGTTTTCAAAAGTCGTTCAGAATGTTTGGCATTAGATGTCTCAATGAGAATATCTCCTGATCTGAGTCTTTTTACGGATTTCGGAGATCCTGCTCTACTTTCCAATTCCTTTTGAACTTTAAATGGAGAAAGTGTGCCAACTGCATTCTCACCAGTTGAATGGATGATCAGATGAATTGGAATTGGATAGCTCTCTGGCTCAGTTTTTTGGCGCTTTGCAGTTCCTGCTGTGGAACTGTTTTTGTTTTTTGATATCTGGGTTGCGTCTGGCAGCCCAGATAAGTCTGAGTTTGATTTACTCATGATATGCTCTTTTTGGCCCCGGGAGATTGTCTTTTTCTCCCAGGTTACCAGCCCCGCCACGTGGAGGCAAGAGCGGTGCCACCTAGTGACCCAAGCGAAGAAAAGTATTAGTATTAACTAAAAATAAAAGAGGGATTAAAGAAAGGTGGCTTTCCTTTCTAGGTTATAGTATTTGAATATATCTATTTAATTATAATATTCAGGCATTATCGGACTTTCGAAACTCAGGAAAAACGTATTTACAGTTAAGCGCACTAGATAATCACTCTGGAAAGGCGCTGTGGTCACTAATATCGCTTGGCACTCGGGGCCAGCATGCTGTCCAAAGGTGTTAGAATGCTTCAACACAATGCCCCAGTTCACACTTTTGAAATTGAAACAACACATGCGGCCATATAAAATACTGCCCCATTCAGCCTACTCATCCGATCTTGCACCATCGGACTTCTTGTCTTCCCTCAATCATTTCTTCAGGGGACCCACTTCCCTGTAGCCTCATCCATCGATGGGAAAATGTGTAAATTTGCACAGTGGCCATGTAGAGGACTAAAACCTGTGCCAAGAATCAACAGGCTAGTACCTCTACAGCTAGATCGGAGCGATTCTTTATTGAACCACCCCCTGTAAGTTACAGTACTTCCTTTCATTTATCAAAAATCAGTGTTACAGCCAATAGCAGAATATTGCAGTGAAATAAATGTGTTGAAAACCTTCGTGGTGAAATTTCCTAAAAAATAATTGCAACTAAAATAACCGCGGAAACCCCCCAGAAAACACTTCGAGGTTGGAAACCCGGGATACAGACAATACAATATATTAATATTATTGATTTATTTTAACTTAAAACTAACTGTATTATATTATATTATAACTGTATAATTTTCTTAAAATACACTTTTTTTGTGTGTGATATACACAATGCCAGTTAGGCTTCGGTGTGATTCAAATTACTGTAGGTGCAGGTCAGGTGTGGGTTTAATATAGTGGACTTGTACAGGACTCGATTCCCGTGACCCCTTAGTTGTGTATCATGACATGACACCATAAAGTACCTTTTAACTGAAAACTGTTCTTCACACACTTCCATTCCAAGTGAAAAAGGAATATTTCTCCATTCTAAACTGTTCACTCTAAATTTAATCCCGACATAAACAAATACACGTTATAAACATCTCATTTGTCAGCAGCTTATCTTATCTTATCTTATCTTCCTTCACGGATTAGGCGACTTGCCTGTCCCGATCTCGAAGAGGTCTGCCCATCTTTTCTTCGGTCTTCCTCTGTCTCTTTTTCCTTTTGCTCTATATGTGTAAGCTAATTTAGGAAATCTATTATCTTCCATTCTTTCTACATGTTCTTTCAATCTTTGTCTATATTCTATAATTTTTTCATTAATTGAGTAAATCTTTAATTCCTTTCTAATATTTACGTTTGGTATTTTATCTAATTTTGTACATCCTTTAACATATCTTAAAAATTTCATTTCTGTTAATGTCTCTTTGTTTCGGTGACAGCGGTACTAGTAAGAGGTATGGCAGCGGTACTAGTAAGTTTATCAAGAAAAGGAAAGCGATCGAATTAGATCAGAAAATTAAAATATTAAGGATGTATGAAAATGGCCAAACATTGACAAATTTCGCCCGGAATTCAGATTTGTCAGTGGCAACGGTGAACACGATAGTGTTAATTTTTTTTTTTTTTTGGCTGATGCTGCATAAGCTCATCTACTACTACTACTACTACTACTACTATTCTCGCTCTATTTTGGGATCTCCTCTGATCGGGGTCGTCCCGGAGTATAAACAGAAAATTTGTTTGTCGGAATGCTGCCCACCAATGGCACTAATTATCAACTCTTTTACTGTCCTTCTAATTTACATTGTGTTCAGATGATCCACTTTGCTAAAATTCGAAAGTGTTACATCAATTAGGAGCAAAAACCGTCCCCCCCAACATAACGAGTTACTTTAGTACAATAAAGCGCTACTACTAAAGATTTTACTGGAAGGAAGTATCCACAATAAAACATCTGTACAAGACGAAAACATGTGGTCACTCGAAAGAAAGTAACTGTAGTCATTTTCAAATTCGCACCAGACCAAAATCGGACTTATTAGTACTTCCGCATCCTAGGATGAACTGACTAATTAGAACTTCACCAACATCGTTGGCTACAGCAATTACGTAAAGCAACAAAGCAAAACATTGTAAGAGAGCAATAATAATGTAAAATATTGTTAGAAAGTAAAAATACTAAATATTGTTCCCTGAAACAATTACAGTAAAGCAAAGTGGATTTTTTTCTCAAATTCGCACCGGACCAAAATCGGCCTTATTAGAACTTCGGCATCCTAGAATGAAGAGCTATAATGCTAATTTTTTTTTATTATTGTACTGTATTTTTATTTGTGTTTTTGTATGGGCGGCTCTTAGAACAAAAGTTCATCTCCGCTTCGTTGCTCTGTTCAGTTTTAACACTCTGTCAAGGTAAGACCAGTGTGTGTTCGTGTAAAATTAAAAAAAAAAAAAAATTCATTCCACATAGGAATATCCCATGCTGGATGAAGACAGACGAAAAGGAAAGCAAGAGAGAGAGAGACAGAGAGTGAGAGAGAAAAAAAAAAAAAAAAAAAAAAAAAAAAAAAAAAATTTCCGTCCCGCACGGGAGAAAGTGACAGGAAAGAAAAACTGTGTTTGTGAGCTTGTGTGTGTTCTGTAGTGTGATGTTGTGTTTTGGCCTTTTGGCTACCTGGAAGTAGTGATCAGTGTTCTCCTCCCCGGGGAACGAGTTTCCCAGGGAGGAAAGAAAAACGTGTATAAGATGAAAAGAGGGAAGGAGAAAAGAGGAGAAGGGCTATCCCGGCCCAGAGAAGCCCCAATCTAGGATGGATTGCTAGAACAACACAAACAAAAAAAAATAATAATAAATAAATAATAATAATAATAATAAATAAAATAAATGAAAAAAAATAAATAAAACATATAGGGTGAGAGAAGAGCTGGCCTGGTCTGGGGAGCCGCAGCCTAATGCTAGGATGAAGCTGACTTATTAGAACTTTTAGCATTTGTGAAACTGAATGCAATAAAGAAATAGACATTAGAACTTCCGCGTCCGCGATGAAACTGACTTATTAGAACTTCAGCATCTCTTATGAAAGTTAGAGCTCTGGAGCTTTGACAACCTCCTGGCCGTCTCCCCACCAAAAGGGTATCTTTATTCTCTCTCTCTCTCTCTCTCTCTCTCTCTCTCTCTCTCTCTCTCTCTCTCTCTCTCTCTCTCTCTCTCTCTCTCTCTCTCTCCCCTAGGGTCGGACTAGAAAGGGCAAACTCCCTCCCCTAAGGAGTTTTTTCCCCAAGTGAATGAAAGGAACTATAAATTTCAGGAAAATGAATCCTGTTTTCCTTCATTCGGCAAACAGCTACTCTGTCAGTGGAAGAGAAGTGAAATTACATTTACAACTCAGAATGAAATCCAGGCATCCAAACATATGACACTTTATGGTGAATTTTTCCGGCGTGTGTGCGATAATGAAAATTAAATTTTTCTCTTGAAATTTTTTTATTGTATCAAATGCATATCAAGGAAATATCGAAGTATTCAGTAACAATTACAATTTTCCAATCCGTCACTACGAGTTAACGGATTGTTTTCACAATCCGTTACTCGTAGTGACGGATAAAAAAATATACTGTATATGCTACGAGTAACGGATTGTTTTCACAATCCGTTACTCGTAGCAATACAGTATATTTTTTTCGTTTGCACACCAGGTGAGATGCATTAGAAGTTTATAACACAGCTATGAATAGAAATATTTTCTTGAAATTTCATAAGAAGATCAAATATACATCCGTGAAACTGCTGTTCCGATTTAGTCCTCTAAAAACAATTACAATAAAGCGAACTTTTTTTTTTTTTTTTTTTTTTTTTATGAAATGCGCATTGTGGTGATCAGTTTTACGACAGTTTTTTTTTTTTTTTTTTTTTTTTTTCCTTACGTTTCCACTGTGGTTTCCAATAGATGAATTTCCTTGATTTTTTGTTAGTAGTAAAGGAAATGCGATATTTTTGTTTTTCAAAAACAATTCGTTGCAATTTTTTTGTACAACAATTTCGAAAAGCAAAATGTTCGGGCGTTCACTCAAACAGTGCATCAATGAAACAGCAGAAACCCTGCTAGGACATCAGGCGTCGAAAAAGAAACAACGGTGGATGACCCAGCACATACTAGACCTAATGGATGAACGGAGAATATTCAAAAACAACAACAACCGGGAAAAATACAAAGAAATACAACAAAAGATCAAACAGGAAATCCGGAAGGCGAAGGAAAAATGGATGGAAGATCAGTGTGCAGAAATCGAAGACCTAATCAAGAAAAATGACAACTATAACCTGCACAAGAAGCTTAAAGAAGCTGGAAACATCTACAAACCGGTTCCTATCCCAAGTTTATATACGGACAACAATCAACCTATACTAAGCAAACAAGCCAAACTCGACACCTGGAAGAGCTATATATACAATCTGTTCGGCACCAACAGAAAACCGGCAGAAACGCAACAACAAACACAGGAAGACAATCTCCACATATTAACATCTCAAGTGGAACATGCCATCCGAATAACAAAGCCAGGCAAGGCCTGTGGACCTGATCAGATTCATGTGGAACTGCTGAAGCAACTAGACTACAGCAACATCCAACAACTAACGAAATGGTTCAATCAAATCTACAACAACGACATTCCATCCGAATGGCTCCAATCCATCTTTGTGGCCCTACCAAAAAAGGCTACCAGCCGGAAATGCGAAGACTTCAGGCTGATCAGTCTAATGAGCCAGGTGCTAAAAGTCTTCCTCAAGGTGATTCAGCAAAGGATAAGATGTAAGTGCGAAAGTGCACTAGGAAACACACAGTTCGGATTCTGCAGGGGACTAGGCACCAGAGAAGCAATTTTCTGTTTACAAATATTGCTACAAAGGTGCTATGAACATCAAAAAGACGTGTATATATGTTTTATTGACTACGAGAAAGCCTTCGATTCAGTAGACCACGACCGCCTAATTGACCGACTGAGAAAACTTGGGCTTGAAAACAATGATATCAACTTTATTACAACTCTCTACTGGAATCAAACAGCCCGGCTTCGCTATGACAACGATCTGACAGACCCAATTCCAATAAAAAAAGGCGTCCGGCAAGGCTGTCCATTATCTCCCATTCTTTTTAACATCTATTCGTAAATGATCTTCGACCAAACACTGGCTGACAAGAACATCGGCATAAAAGTTAACGGACACTACATCAATAACTTAAGATATGCCGATGACACAGCACTAATAGCGGATTCAGAACAAGATTTACAGACCATCTTGAACGAAGTGGACATAGAAAGCCAAGCATGGGGGCTACGAATCAACAAAAAGAAAACAAAGGTGATGAAGGTCAGCAGGACTGCAAGCAAAATCACGATCAAACTAAACAACGAAAAATTAGAGCAAATACACCGCTTCAAGTATCTCGGAGTGCTCATTGATGACCAGCTGAACCATGAGGCCGAAATCAAAAGCAGAATTGAACAAGCCAGGCAGGCATTCACCAAATGGAGAACCCTCCTCACCGACAGAAGCTTGAACATCGTGCTCAAATTACGCACATTGAAATGCTACATCTGGCCAATACTGCTCTACGGTGTAGAAACCTGGACTCTAACATCAGCCACTACAAAAAAGCTCCAGGCCTTCGAAATGTGGCTCTACCGAAGAATGCTGAAAATTCCGTGGACAGCCAAGATAACCAACGCACAGGTCCTGCAGGACATGCACACGGAACGGGACCTGCTCAAAACCATCATCAGCAGGAAATGCAAATACCTAGGTCACATCGCTAGGAACCAACAAAAATATCACCTACTACCACTCATCCTGGAGGGAAAGATCGAAGGCAAGAAACGCCCAGGCAGACCGAAAATGGCATGGCTAGATAACATCAACACCTGGCTTCACATGACAACAGCACAAATTCTACACGCAGCGCTAGACAGAGAACAATATCAAAACGAAGTCGCAAACGCCATTCGGCAGCATTAAAGAAGAAGAAGAAGAAAATGTTGTGACAGAGCGACAATGCAAAATATTGTTCGCAAATAATGATGCTCAACTTTCAGAAGAAAGTCTTCCAAGAAAGTTGCTTACATTTTTATTTTCTCCTTGGATCACCTTGGTAACGCTAATGACGTAAGCTCGAGTGAATTAATAGTTTTTGCTGCAATTTAAAAGTAGGAAATCAAAGAATATACTTCTGTTTATGTATATTGAAAGTTTCAATTTTGTAAATTGAGTAGAAATTATAGAAATTATTAGTTTTTTTCAGGGAGGGGACAACTTTCAAGTTAGGGTTAAAAATTAGAGCTTAGGGGCGGACGTAAACAGATGTATACTAATCTTATCGAAAATAAGTAATGTTCTACGATCAAGTTCGTTGTGATTCTATCAGTATATTTTTTAAGAAAATAAACACATATTACTTGATAACTTCTGAACGTTTTGCGAACCCCCAGGGGTCCGCGCACCCCAGTTTGGGAAACGCTGTTATAGAGCATCAGCCAAATAAAAAAAAAAAAAAAAAACCCTTCCCATTTCACACATCCGGTCACTCCAAATATTTTTCTAGTTCAGCCTTAAATTTATTTAAGCTATGAACTTCCACAACAAATGGAAGTCTGTTCCAGCAATCAACTACCCGCTGGCTAAAGGCAAACACATCTATTCTACAACTGTCTTTCCTCAATTTGAATGTGATCCCCCTCAGGTTCTTAATCTGAGCAAGCGGAAGTGTCCCATCAGCACTGAGCCTTCTCAAACCATTCAAGGCCTTGTGCACCTCAATCAGATCACCTCGTAGGTGCCTAGTCTCCAATGCTGCAACTTACATAATTTAAGCCTCTCCTGGTAAGGGAACCCCTTTGTTCCTCTCATCAATTGTTGCCCTTCTCTGTACTCCTTCTAGCAACTCTACATCCTTCCTAAAATAAGGCCTCCAAACTTATACCGCAGTACTCAAGGTGTGGCCTTATACAAAGGTATAATCACTTCCTTGTCTCTGCTAGCAAAATTCCTATATATCGTTGACAATGCTCCATGACCTGCTCTGGCAGCCCGTCTGCACTGCTCAGAGACTTCATATCCGACTGCACAATTACCCCCAGGTCTTTTTCATTCTCCACCTCCATGAGTGTAGTACCACACAGTTTTCTCTTGGGTTACTGCTACCCATATGCAGTACATTGCATTTGTCAATATTAAACTTCAGTTGCCACTTCTCATATATCTTCACGATATCATTAATAAATACAAAAAACAATGGGCCCAAAACATTATCTGACATAATACCTTTGCTTTGAGACAAACAGAATGACTGTACTCAAACAATATCTTATACGTTTCACTACAAGTTTACTTTTTTTTAAGGGGATGCAGTTTTTTTTTGTCTGCCAATGTATATAATGACAATGATTTTAAAAGATTTACAGCATGTTGTGAATACGAATCTTTATTTTAAAGATTTTCAAATTCGTTCGCAAAAATATTTTTGTCTTGCACTTTTAATTATTATCATAGCCTGTGAGAAGCTTTAGCTGCATTTCGCTGCTAGTTCCAGATAAGCAGTCACATGCATTCTACGTGGGAATACCCTTAAACATAAGGCTGTCAGGGGCGCTGGTTCCATACAAGGCAGTCTTTACTTTTTCAATTAATTCAACTATTTAAGGAAGAACTAAATATAAAATTTCATCAAAATCGGTAAAACTATTTATGAAGAAAACGTAATTTTCTAATTAATCTTCAAGTTCGACTTTCAGGTAGAAAGTCTGTTTCCGATAAAATTCCCTTAAAAATATTAGTAAAAAACAGCAATAAGTTTTTTAAACAGTGATTTTGGGACCCCCTTCTGATCGGGTGCCCTGGGCAAATATCTTTTTTGCCTTTTGGATAACGCGCCCCTAGTCTGAATTATTACTGCAGTCTTGTCTAGGTGATCTGCATCAATTCTCAAACCAGTAACTCCATTATTTTCTCCGGAAGAGAAGTTAAACTAACAGGTCTATGATTATTTGCGTCACCTTTGTGAATTGGGGATACACGTGCACTTCTCTTATGATTCAGCAGAGGTCCTAGGACCTCCACCTGAAATTAAGGATGCTCTCAAAATTATGGCTAAAGGTTTGCTAACTTCCTTGGTTGTCTTCTTCAATATAAATGGATAGATTCCATCCACCCCTGGTGCCTTTTTTTTGTTTAACTTCAACAAAATCTCTCCATTATTACAAAATCTTTGCTCTCCATTATTACAAAATCATTTAGCTCCTGTTAGAGTTTAGTTAACTTCTGTCCTCCCGTTCCTTACAGAATTCCATGTTTTTTTAAATTTTTTTTATGTAAACCCCAAACACGAGAGGTATTAGAACCTATAGTACTTAGAACCGTGCTTGGGTTGGAGGTTGAGAAGACGAAAGAAGATATTTGTTGACATTGTACTTGAACTTCTGTAGACATTTTCAGGAAATATGTATGAAGGAAGGTTGTTCCAGAAAACGGCAGTTGAATGAATAAACGAGAAAGGTGAAAAGTTGGTTCTGTCAGTTTGAAGTTGGACAGTAAATGGATGTTGGCGGCACGTGTTCGGACTGTTTTGAAAGACGGAGCGGGAATTATAGAAGCTAATTCTGAAGAACAGGGCCCATGGAAATATCTGTAGAAGAGGCATCCAGCAGAAACAGTACGTCTACGAGACAGCGAGTGGAGAGACTCTGTTAGAGATGAATCATTAATTAACTGCCCTCTTCTGAATGGAATCAAGAAGCCTGAGAGAGGTTTTGGGGACACCACCCCAGATGTGAGAGCAATATTCCATGGTAGGGCGGATTTGCAATTTGTAAAGAGTGAACAGCTGTTTGGAAGAAAAGTAACGCCGAGAGCGAAAGAGAAAACCAAGTTTTTTATATTCAGAGGAAGCAATATTTGTAATATGTCGTTGTGCCAAGAGAGATTAGAAGTCAGGGTAATCCCCAAAAGAGATATATCATTTTGCCTAGAAATCAGTGTCACTAAAGGTAAGCATAGGAGCAGAATCCTTTTTGCGAGATATAAGACAAGACTGAGTTTTAGAAGGGTTGAAATAAACCCTTCTAAAATATAAAAATTGTCTTTGCCCTACAGGAGAATTACCTGAAGATCGGCATTTAAGGAATTGGCAGCAGATTTTCGAGAAGTTGAAGCTGATTGAACAGGGCATGGTTTCTAAAAATGGAAAGTGGAATGCAATGTGCTATCATCGGCAAAAATATGGCTAGGATTTGCAGTCAATGGAAGGTCATTAATATACAAGAGGAAAAGAGTGGGGGAAAGAACAACCTTGGGGACACCAGCATTAGTGGAGAAGTTAGAAGACAGAGAGCCATCTACCATCACCCTCAGTGAGCGATCAGAGAAAACTGGATAACCAATTACGAAAAAACAGTTTGCAAACCATAATATGGAAACTTGTTTAGAAGACCTTTATACCAAACACGTTCGAAAGCCTTTGAAATGTCAAGAGCAACTGCTTGTGTTTAACCGAACTTTTCCATTGAATTAGTCCATAAGCCAGAATATTACCAGTGGATCGACACTGACGGAATCCATACTGGCAATCGTTGATCAGACGGAAGGTCTCTAGGTAGTTTAAGAGTTGGCGCTTAATTGATTTCTCCATTACTTTAGAAAGAGTAGAAGTAATTGCAATGGGACGACGGTGCTGTTTATTGTATTCTTTCTATCTTGTGAACTCCTCTGACGGTTTGGTCGTCCTAGAGATAAACAGAAAATTTATTTATTTGTTTATAATTGGATGGGAGGAATTTGTCACCCTTTTTAGGAACTGACTGGATAAGAGCAAATTTCCAAGTAGAAGGAAAAACATCTTTGGAATAAGAAAGTAAAAAAAGGCAGCAAAGAACAGGAGTAAGTTCAGGAGCACAGGTTTTGAGAACAAGTGGAGAAATACCATCGGGTCATGGAGCTTTCTTAGCATCAAGATTCGTCAAAATCCTTCTGACGGAAGACTACAGGAGGCATTGAATGGAGTGTGTTGGGAATGGTGGGAGGTGTTTTATCAAGATCATTACTACACGAGTTGGAAGAAAAATGGGATGCTAGCAGGTCAGCTTTATCCTTGGCTGAAGTGACAATAGAACCATCTGGTTTGGACAGAGTTGGGAGTAGAGATGGGCAAATGTTGCGGCCAATAGCTTTGGCAAGGAACCAGAATGCTCGGCTACCATTAGGGCAAGAAGCAAGTTTTCTACTCTTAGCCTGTTCAAAGTCTAGTTTGGACTGATTAATAACTGCTTTACAATTGTTGTGAGCTTTGGTGTAGGCAGAAAATGAAACTGAAGAATTAGAAACAAGCCAATTACGACATGCAAGGCAACGTTCTTCTCTTGAACAGCCTTAGCACATTTATTGGAAAACCAAGGTTTAGATAAAGGACGCGATTTTAAAATGGAGTGTGGGATAAAGGATTCCATTCCTGTAACAATAAGTTCACTGACACGATCTGAGCAAACAGTGACATCAGAAGTTTTGAAACAGTAAATCCACCAAGGAAAAGGAAAGAAATCTTGCAGGTCATCCCATTTTGCATTCTTGTAATGCCAAACAATATGGGGTTGGGAATAGCCATGTGATAAAGGCTCCATTGGAGAAAAGACAATCACCAAGTTGTGATCTGAGGTGCCTAAAGGACCTCTCACTTTGACTGTGTACTTAGAAGGGTTGTTTGAGATAAAGATCAAGCATGTTGGCTGTATGGTTAGAATTGTCTCGTATTCTTGTAGGTAAATGAACAATCTGTGCAAGGTCATTAGTAATTCCTCAGCATCTCAACTAGCTGGGTCGGTGTGACTAGAAAACGGAAGCCAGCTGGCATTATGAACATTAAAATCACAAAGGAAAATTACCTCACTGTTAGGAAAGTTGGACTGGAGAAAGTCAAAGAGCCCCAAATGATCAGTGGGGCTGGGAGAACAGTAGAAACAACAGATGAATTTGACAGAATGAGGTAGAGATTTTAAGCCAGAGGAGCTCGAAAGAGATTTCAAATTACCAACTCTCTGACCAAATACTCATTGTTTGTCAGCTATCTGAACAGGATCATCAACAATCGAACCACCAAAATCAAGTGGACCAATCGTTCCTTTCAACCCTTTCCTTCTAAGTTACATTAGTCTATGTTGTTTTTATTTGCATCCTTTGCCAAGGATTTCTTGTAATCAACCTTCACTTGTTAACTTCCTTTGTGACTTGATTTGACTAGACTAAATAGCAGATATCTGACTACAGACTATTTAGTTTATATCTGCCATAGGTTCTGTCACCTGCTCATTTATATACATCCCCATTTTTCTTCTCTGCCACAAGTCTCATCCATTTAAGCCTAAATCTTGAACAGTACTTCTTAGTTGGTATGAAAAGCCTAGTAGCTTCAAAGCTTAATTCCTCCAAGGCTTCCCATTTAGAATTCACTGTTTTTAACATCATCAGTTGATCCCACTGTATAGAATTTAAAAACTGATGGTGACTACTGTAGTCACCTTTACAAAAACCCTTCCCTTTACCCTTACATCTTTGAGTAAATCCCACATCAGTAGACTGTGATCACTGTCACCTAGTGTTTCCTTTCTCTGCAAATTCCTAATGCATGAGTCATCACTGCTGATAGATCATGGGTATTACCCCCTCTGGTCGCCCCTTGAACATGTTGCTGTAGAAAACAATCCTCCAATAAATCCACAAGTCTTGCTAGCGCATGAGTGACCAACCCACAAGTTCCAGTTAATATCTGGAAGGTTAAAATCCCACATTACAAGACATTCTGATTTACTGGTCCACTCTATTTCTCTGCACAACTGTTCATTGCACTTATCAGTCATTAGGCGCACAACACATTCTTACTCTCCTATTCCCAGTGTTCGTCACACCAAACTGACTCAACATTGCACTGTCCACCCATGTCAACTGGATGCACTTCCTTAGATTGTGTTTCTTAACTAAAAGTATAACCTCTTCTTCCTTCCCATCCTGTCTGTATATTTTGTACTCCCCAAAACATGGATGTCAGATGAACTAATGAGGCATATGGCAGAGAAGAAAAATGCATGGGATACATACAAATTAACACATGACACAGAAGCCTATGATAGATACAAGTTGATATGCAACCAAGTTACAAAGGAGGTTAGGCAGGCGAAGGCAGATTACGAGAAATCCTTGGCAAGGGATGCAAAGAAAAACAGCAAAGAGTTCTTTACTTATGTAAACTCTAGAAGGAAGGGGATGAATCAGATTGGTCCACTTGATATTGATGGGTCAAGTGTTGATGATCCTGCTCAGGTAGCCAACAAACTAAATGAATATTTTGCATCGACATTCACACACGAGGAGTTATTCAGCGAGGGGAATGCCAGAGGTGTATTCAACTCTAGCAGTAAGCTACAGAATCTTGAAATATCTGGGAGTAAAGTGGAGGAGAAACTGTTGAAGATAAACACAAGAAAGGCACCCGGGGTGGATGGGATCTATCCAGTTATATTAAAGGAGGCAGCAAAGGAAGTAAGCAAACCCTTAGCCATAATTATGAGAGCTTCCTTGGACTCAGGGGAGGTACCCATAGACTGGAAATGTGCAAATGTGACCCCAATTCACAAAGGAGGATCAAAGGCTGACACAAGTAATTATAGGCCTGTGAGCTTAACTTCTGTTCCAGGAAAATTAATGGAGGCACTGGTTAAAGAAGCACTGCTGGATCATTTAGACAAGACTTCAGTTATAGCTCAGACACAGCATGGTTTTGTTAAGGGGAAGTCTTGCCTGACCAACTTGATTGGATACTATGATGCAGTCACAGAAGAACTGGATGCAGGGAATAACTTTGATATTATATACTTGGATCTTAGAAAGGCTTTTGATACTGTTGCACATGGAAGACTGCTACACAAATTGGAGCAGTGTGACATTGGAGGCAAATTGCTGCTATGGATAAAGGGGTGGTTGAGGGGGAGAAGACAGAGAGTGGTAATCAATGGACACTGCTCATCGTGGACTGATGTTATTAGTGGAGTCCCTCAGGGCTCAGTGTTGGGTCCATTATTGTTTTCTGTATTTATAAATGATATTGATGATGGTATATCCGGCTTAATGTCCAAGTTTGCAGACGATACAAAGGTTGGCAGGGTTGTCAAGGACACTACGGACACTGTGCTGCTGCAACAGGATCTGGAAAGGTTGAGCAGATGGGCTGAGAGGTGGCAAATGAAGTTTAACATTGACAAATGTAAAGTACTACATATGGGAAACAGCAACCCCAGAGCAACGTATCAACTCTGTGGTACTACACTGACAGTGGTAGAGAATGAAAGGGACTTGGGGGTGGTTGTGCAGGCAGATATGAAGTTCTCTGAGCAGTGCAGACAGGCTGCAAGAGTAGCTCATGGTGTATTGTCAATGATATATAGGAATTTTTCTAGTAGGGATAAGGAGGTGATTATTCCCTTGTATAAGGCAATGGTCAGGCCACACCTAGAGTACTGTATACAGGTCTGGAGGCCTCATTTCAAGAAGGATGTAGAGCTGCTGGAACGAGTACAGAGAAGGGCAACAAGATTAGTGAATGGAACAAAGGGGTGCTCTTACGAAGAAAGGCTTAAGTTTTGCAAATTACAGTGTCTGGAGACTAGGCACCAGCGAGGTGATCTAATAGCGGTGTATAAAGCCTTGAATGGTTTAAGCATGCTCAATGCTGATGGGATTCTTCCTCTATCTCAGAAAAATCAGAGAGGGCATAAATTCAAATTGAGGAAAGACAGATGTAGGATAGACGTGCGGAAATTTGCCTTTAGCCAGCGGGTGGTTGGTTGGTGGAACAGACTTCCATCCCTTGTGGTGGAGGTTGATAGCCTAAATAAGTTTAAGGCTCAGCTGGACAGGTATTTTGAACGAACAGAGGGGTGAAGTGGAAGTGGGCTTTTTTTTTTTTTTTTTTTTTGGCTGATGCTGCATAAGCTTGCTTTCTTGCATCAAATGCCTCTACTAATGCTAAAATTCCAATTCTGCACTTCTTATCTGTGTGACACCATATCTCTGATATCCAAACAATATCTGCCTCTGATGCCTTCATCAGCACTACAAATTCATCAAATTTATTTACTTGTTCCATGACTCCCTGCAGCTCTTGAAATTCCAGTAATTTGCTCTCCAGGCTGCAGCTCCTTACAACAGAAACAGTGCAAGAATCGCTTTCGCCTCTACTTGTGGTTACTGTTAATCTTTTAGTCTGCGAATCCCCCCAAGCTAGCAGTTTTCTGACCCATCTAACACTACCTCAGTAGTATCAGCAAATATTCTTGCACCCTTTCTATTTAAGTGGCTCCTGTTAGCAAGCACAGATAATGTTTAAAAAATTTTTCTACCGCATGAACCTTGAACGATCTTTTACTGATGAGCCAAAACATTATGACCAGCGAGTATTTATGCAAATCGAAGCAACTGCAGGTGAACTATGGTGTGGGTCAGGGAACGGTATAAAAAACACCTCATAGATGTCTGTTAATCAGTGTTACTCTTGTTCTTCAGATGGGAAAGGCTGTGGACTTAAGCGAGTTTCACAAAGGCCAGACTGTAATGGCCAGACGACTGGGTCAGAGCCTATTCGAAACGGCATGGCTGGTGGGGTGCTCATGGTCAGCACCTACCGAAAGTGGTCCAAGGAGGGAAAATCCACGAACCACTGGCAAAGTGTTGGACAACCACGGCTCATCGATGCTTGAGGTGAGTGAAGGCTCTCCTGGATTGTACATGGCAACAGAAGGGCGAAAGTGGCACAACTAGCTGGTAATTGGAATGCTGGTGACGGGAGTAGTGTCTCACAACCCAGTACATAGAATCCTGCTGAAAATGGGGCTGCGTAGCCGCAGGCTGCTCTGAGTGCCCATGTTAACTGCGGTTCATCAGTGACAGTGCTTACAATGGGCACGCGAGCATCGAAACTGGACCTTGAGTGATTGGAATGTCACCTGGTACAATGAGTCATGTTGCCTTTTGCACCATGTGGACGTCCGGGTACATGTGCGTCATTTACCTAGAGAAATGATGGTGGTGCCTGGATGCACCGTGCAATGAAAACAACGCAGCGGTGTCATGCTTTGGCGATGTTCTGCTGGGATACCCTGGGTTCAGTCATCCATGTGCCGGGCACTCTGGTGTCCACCACTTACCAAAACATCATTGCTGACCAGGTACACCCTTTTGTGGCAACGGTCTTTCCCTCTGGCGGTGCAGTCTTTCAGCAGGATAGTGCACCATGCCACACTGCCCGAAATGTTTGAAACTGGTTCGCAGAACGTGAAGAAGACTTCCAGGTACTGCCCTTCCCTTCAAATTCCCCAGACATCAATCCCACAGAGCATCTGTAGTTTGTGTTGGAACAGCAACTCCAATCAGCAGTGCCTCAACCATGGAGCTTACAGAATTTAAAGGATCTGCTGGTTACGTGTTGGTACCAGATATCACAAGACACATTTAGAAATCTTGTAGCATCCATGCCTCTCTGGGTACGAGCTGTTTTGGCTGCACGTGGAGGACCAACATCATATTAGACAGGTGGTCAATATTTTGGCTCATTGGTGTATTTATAATAGATTGAATGTACAGTACTAACAAAAGTCCAATAAATGAGAAACTGCAAATCGTTTTTGTTTTATGGTTGTGACCTCCAGAAACGTGCCTTAGAAAATTATCACAAAGGTATTAAAAATTATTATAACCAATCATTTACCATTTATAGCAATAAATGGTAAAAGTGTAGTGCACGTTAATGGTTTGGACTGGTGTTTTTAAATTTGATTCTACAAAGCGGATGATTCTAATAACCAGTGATCATATTATGTATATAGGAGTTCCATCTTACGTCACCAAGCAGACATCTTAATCAGTGTTTAATGGTGTTTCGGGTTATTTTTTTCTTCTCCATAAAATTAATCTTGCTATAAAACACAATCTTTTTATGGTTTGCACAATTAAGTGTTTTAATTGGGAAGCATTGCTTTTGCTAATTTAATATTTCTTTTCTATATAAAGTGTGCTTAATAATGCCTAAAATGAAAAAAGCTACAAAAAAAAAAAAAAAAATTTAATTTAGATAAATAAAAATCGTTGAGTTAGAAAATGGTAAAAATGTGACATTGACCAAGAAATATAGTATAAATAAATCTAGCATTCAACGAATTAGAGAAATATAAAACTTCAGTTACCTGTTCCACATCATGGGCTGCAAAAAAATCACTACAAAAGTGAGAAATCCGTTAGAGAAAACGGAAAAATTACTTGCTTTCTGGATAGATCTTAATCAAAAAAAGAATGCCTTAGTTCAGATATTTGCACTAAATCTCTGCAATTTTTAATCGCTTAAAAGAAGCCAGTCCATCCATTATATATTATGAATAATAATTCCTTGATAAAAAGGTAAAATAAGAGATCAAAAATGTTTTGTTTTTTTGACTTGGAAAAATAAAGTAACAATAAAAACAATTTTAATAGAAACTTTTAACTTATTTATTGTACAATTAAAAAGTATAAGAATAAAATTTAAAACTTAACAATTTAAGTTTATGACTGCTTTTATATTACACGTTTTCTTGGTTTATTATTATTATAAATTTTTGTAACTACTTTAGAAAATATTTACACTGAAAAGGAGGCCCCTCTTTGCGTGAGGCCACTGGTCATGGCCAGTTTGGCCGTAGCATTAATGCGGCCCTGTGTAAAAGATAGGTTAACACTTTTATGTGGCAATGCAGACGGTTACTTTAAGTGTAAACCTCTTCTAATCAATACGTCAGAAAATCCTCGTGCTTTCAAAGGAACATCAAAATATTACAAGTTCATTGGAAATCGAGCAAAAAATGCCCGGATCATAGTTAAAATCTGATTGGTTTTTAAATTGCTTTTGCATCGAAACAAAAGATATTGATTGAAGAACATAGCATTCAAAATCTTGCTCATTCTTGACAATGTGCCCAGTCATTCTGCGCATGTCTGATCTGCACCTAAATGTGAAAGTTATTTTCCTTCCAGCAAATATAACTTCGTTAATTCAGCCAATGGACCACGGTATTATAGACTCCTTTAAACTTTATTACCTAAGATCTTTTTTACAACTGGTGGATGCTACTGATGGAATAGGGTCATTCAACTTGTGATTATTGGTGGAATTAATTGGTGGAAAGAAGTCATGGCCAAAATGCCAGAGGTAGTTGAGATTGTGAGAATTGGCAAAATGATTATCAGAGAGGAATTTTAAGAACTGGAACCAGCAGCTATCACAGAAGGGAACAATTATCAGCAGATGATATTTTATCACAATATGAAGATAACAAAAATGATGAAAATTAAAAAAAAAAAAAAAAAAATGAAGATGCACACACAAATTTGACTGTGAAGAGACTAGCCGAGTTTTTAAGACTTGCAAATCAGCTTATCCAAGAAGCTGTGGATATGAATCCTCATTTAGAGGAGTTTAAATTTTTGTAGAGGTTTATCATTCACTTTAGTTCCTATGAAGAAATTTATAGAGAAGAACAGAGTGCTGCTAAACAAACAATTTTAACCAATTTTTTTCCAAAAAGTGCTGGATACTGTTGCAAGTTTATCACAGCAAAACAGTATTGAAGAAGCAATGAATTTAGATTAAAAATCTAGAGGTAAGTATTATGAAGATTAATTTTATGGACTTGTTTGTACATTTTTCTTCTTACTGAATAAAGAATTTGTGTACAGGAACGGAACCCTTATTATGTCACATAAATTACATTTCGTATTGTGCGGTGTTTTCCCCGAATGTAACCCCCACACAAATTGAAGGATGTACAATAAAGTCAGCACTTGTTTCATTTGTCATTCTTCTGCTGCTTTTACTAAAATATTGAAAAACATTTTAATAGTGCACAAAAACTATGCCAACAAATAACCTGCTATTAATCAATCATTGGGACATTGGGGGGGGGGGGGGAGATCAACCCCAAGAGCTTAAATTCCAAACTTGTCAATGAACAAACACTGTTCACAGATCTATAAAATCAAAGACAGCTACTGTTATCATATGTTGGGTATGTGCTAGCTAAACATAACAAACAAGTGGTCAGGTAATGTATGCGGCATATGATGCAAGAAAGTAAGCTTATATAGCATCAGCCAAATAAAAAAAAAAGACTTTCTTATTTCACACATCCATTCACTCCAAATGCTTGTCTGGTTCTGCTTTGAGCTTATTTAAGTTGTCAACCTCCACTATAACAGATGGAAGTTCGTTCCAACTATCAACTACCTGCTGGCTAAAGGCAAATTTCCACACATCTATTCTACAATTGTCTTTCCTCAATTTGAATTTGTCTCCCCTCAGGTGAGTAATTTGAGAAGAGGAAGCATCCCATCAACACTGAGCTGCTCAAACCATTCAAGGCCTTATACACCTCAATTAGATCACTCCACAGGTGCTTGGTCTCCAGATTCTGCAATTTGCAGAACTTAAGCCTTTCTTCGTAAGAGCAACCCTTTGTTCCATTCACTAATCTTGTCCTTCTCTGTACTCGTTCCAGCAGCTCTACATACCTCTTAAAATGAGGCCTCCAGAACTGTATACAGTACTCAAGGTGTGGCCTGATAAGGAGGTGATTATCCCCTTATACAAGGGGATAATCACCTCCTTATCCCTGCTAGAAAAATTCCTGTATATCATTGCCAAGACACCATGAGCTACTCTTGCCGATCTTGTCTGCACTGCTCAGAAAACTTCATACCTGCCTGCACAATTACCCCCAGGTCCTTTTCATTCTCTACCACTGTCAGTGTAGTACCACACAGTTGATACATTACTCTTGGGTTACTGCTTCCCATATACAGTACTTTGCATTTGTCAATGTTAAACTTCAGTTACTACCCCTCAGCCCATCTGCTCAACTTTGCTAGATCCTGTTGCAGCAGTGTACTGTCATTAGTGTCATTAACAACCCTGCCGACCTTTGTATCGTCTGCAAACTTGGACATTAAGCCTGATATACCATCATCAATATTATTAATAAATACAGAAAACAACAATGGACCCAACACTGGACCCTGGGGGACTCCACTAATAACATTAGTCCACGAAGAGCAGTGTCCATTGATTACCACTCTCTGTCTTCTCCCATTCAACCATTCCTTTATCCATAGCAGCTATTTGCCTCCAATGCCACACTGCTCCAATTTGTGCAGCAGTCTTCCAAGTAAAAGAATATAATTAAGTAACAACATTTAGTGTGGATGATAT
The DNA here is from genome assembly GCF_048544385.1 of Mastigoproctus giganteus. Classification (NCBI taxonomy): domain Eukaryota; kingdom Metazoa; phylum Arthropoda; class Arachnida; order Uropygi; family Thelyphonidae; genus Mastigoproctus; species Mastigoproctus giganteus. Next base: position 115,406,378 of record NC_143583.1, on the reverse strand, counting down.
TGTACTGTCAAAGAGAACAATATCATCCGCATTGTGTTAAACGGTAGCCTGCAAGACCTTGAAGCTCTGAATAAATTTATCATGAAAATTAGTTATACAAAAAGGAACGATATGACAGTTGAGAGATACAAGGGAAATTTAGATTGCAGACTAAATAACCAAAAATTCACACAAGTTCATTAATTTTATGTAGACAGAAGTCTTGAATGAAGGCAGATGAGATATAAAGGTAAACAGAATATAATCAGGTAGAAAGCCAATAGAATTCATCTGGAGCAAACCAAAAATTATCCAAGAGACAAAACTAGCTGTTTATAACATAGTTTTTAATCCTATTTTTAACCAACAGAACTGATAGTCTTGAGAGTTTTAAGAAACATAAATGAAACAGATTGGTGTACTGGCAAGACTATATTATAAATGAATAGGAAAAAATTTTGGGTTAACAAATGTCTCGTCTAAGGTAAGTGAAGCAAATTTAATAAGGTAGAAAAGGATGGCAGAAAAGAATTAGCTAAACAGATATTTAAAGCAAATATGAATGTTAAGAGGCCTAAAAGAAGCCCAAGAGAAAGGTGGAGTAATGGTATGGAGCAAGAAGAAAAAAGAACCACTGTGGCTATGGCTAAAAATCTATTGGGTAGGAGGGCAGCTTGGGCAAAAATAGTGAATTTAATGATATATGACTAATACACAATACACTGATAAAACTCTGTGGGTAAAGAAATAAATCTTGACCACAAATCACTCTGTCTTATTTATGGACTACAATGTCTTATACACCCAGTGGATATAACAGATTTGGATGATGGAAGTTTTATCAGCATATTATGTATAGATCATGTTATTACATTCACCTCTATGGTGATTTATTTATATCCTTATCAATACCTGTGGATTATATTTATACTGTTGGAAAGGAATCACATTGGAGGGTAAGATGTTGTTGTTGGAGCTTGATGCTGCCAAGTAGTGTAAATTTATTTATCACTGTTTATATATGGCATCATCATATTATATGATGATGCCATATATAAACAGGTTGATGGCAATTCCTCCATTAGTAAGGGTGGGGGTGGTGGTCAACGTGGTAATGGAGATGTCAAGAGTCTAGAATTTTCAGTTTGTTCCTTCCATACATTTCTGAAAATTATGTGCTTGTAATTATTCATTGATAGGGGAAGTTTTCAGCATTTCTCTCTCAATACTCTATCAACTTTTATTCTGCTTAGTTATAGACCCCTGTAAATGAAGGTTTCCCCAGAACAGTCTAGGACAAGATTAATAATGAAAGTAAGAGGGGTTGCTGATGAAAGGTTTAGGCACATCAGTGACTTAGACCAACTAACTCTGCCATGTTGTGGAAAAAAGTCCACAATTTCCTCATGTCATTGATCGGATTCAAACACAGGCCATTTCCACCTGGTGCGTGGTGCTTATATTCATCATGCTACCTGAAAAGGCCCAGCAGGAAGAGATTAGCTTATCAAAGTGGGGTTGTGCTTTGATCTTGATAACCACAGTATGTATTTCTTATTATCCTAAATCATTCTGTACTTTGATGTATTGCATGCAACTGTGTAAATCCAATTCCTATTTACTTATATCCAGAATTCTTTAAAATCTAATACTTTTTACAAAAACAAACAAAAAAAAAAAAAAAAACAAAAAACACAAAATCATTTACAATCCAGAAATATTAAGAAAGCAAGTTGGAACATACACAAACAGTCTCATTTTTCTTTAAGAAGCCATACGAAAAAGGGCAACATTTTTCACTTTCAGTGTTATCACTTATTCATCAAACTTTGTAACTTAGCTCTTGCAAGATGCTTGTGTGAGCTGGTGACCAGTTTCATGTGACTTTAGAACAGCTGGAAAATGTATGCTTCATTAAATCTATGTTTAATCTCTTCCACAAACAACAATTTACTGATGTGTACAAACAGCAGATTTAATTCCATGCAAACAAGGTTTTTACCAACATTAAAACTAGCCATACACAGTTGAGGAGTCATACAGTTTGTCAACTGTATAAGAAGTTATAATGACAGCAAAAGCAAAACTTAACAAACAACTTGGTTAGGGAAATCATTTCTTGTCTGGTCAGTGTCGATAAGAATATTTAATGAACCTTTGTTATTATGCGCAAGAAACTGACTAAATTTCTCCATATGTCATATAAATTGATGAAGATTACCTTGTTATAATTATTCCTTAAGAAGAATAATTTCTTTTATCCTCCAATGAAAAAGCTTTTTTACTCTGAAGCACATTCACTGATATTCTCATAAATACATGCCTTCCCTAGGCATGTATTTAAAATTAAAACTGATATCACAGTATATGACATTTCTTGTGGCTTTATTGTCATTTGTCTACATTTTACAAATTAAATTGTTATTTACCACTATTACTACTTTTTAGTCATTATAAATATGTACAAATGTAAATAAGTTGGTTTCGAGCAACTAATACTTATTGAAGTGTGTTTCTCCAAGACTGCTCAAACACTAGATGACTCTCTCTAAAATCTGGAACATTTTAAAATCTAGCACTTCACAATCTCTTAAGATGTAGGATTTAAAGAGTTCCCCGTATACCCACAAAGTAACAACATATAATGAATATAAAAATATAATTAAGCATACTTCAAATGGAAGATGCTATAAATATTAGACTCTAGAGATGAAAATAAAATTTTATTCAACAAATATAAACATTCAAAGTTTCAATAGATGTGTTACAAAAATTAACTGGATTATTTTGAAGGCTAATATTTTTGGTATTATATTATTTCTTTATAAGCACAAATACATAGCAGACACCAACAAATTCCACTATTCTTCTTCTTCGTCAAGACTTTCACTTGATCCAAAATAACTTTGTAAGCATGAAGAAGAAGGAACAGCATGAAAATTATTCCAGTCCCAAGGACCAACAGGAGAAAATGGAAATGCTGATGTTATTATTGGATTATTTTGAACTCTACAAGATTCAATATCTTCAGCAAAAACATAATCATCAGATGCTACTCGTCTGTGACCAGATGTCAGATGGGGATATTTAGATCGTGATGTCAATGAATTAATAATTTTTTCAAAAGTTCTGATATCTTCCCAGAGTTTTAAATTGTTTATATATATCACTGGAATCCCTCCCCCTACAATATGAGCTAGAGGATTCCACCGTAAGTAGCACTGGTTCCATATTTTCAGACTTTTTATTGTTGGATCAATTTCCAGTAAGTTTTCATCATTTGAAAATTCCATACCTGAATGTATTTCATCATTTCCTACAGTTAATGGACGTCTCTGAGAATGATGTTGATGATCCTTTCCACCACTGAATGACCATGGTCTGGATGAAGAATCTTTGTGATTAAAATCTCTAAAATCATTTAAAATAAATAGAGGATTTTTAAATAAATATATGTCTTTTTTAGAGAACTGTTTTGACCAATCCCATATGCTGCGTAACTGTAAACTACTGCCTCGGATTCGCAGTGCTTCTTTCCTGAGCTTATGACAGTTGAACAAAAATGTATCAAAAATACTATTATGAGTAGCATCCCAAAGTGTAGTTAGATAGGTTTCATAAAATTCAAAGAGAGATGGACACTGTTGTAACATCTGCCATACACAGTCTAGGAATAAAAGGAAAACTGGAGACTAGAAAAAAATAAATAAATAAAATAATATTAATGAACACTATATTTGAAATGAATTTTATATTAATTTATTGCAACAAGTTAATTCCACTGTCTGTAGGTGAATTAATTTTAACAATTATATGTATGGATTTCTCTCTCTCTCTCTCTCTCTCTCTCTCTCTCTCTCTCTCTCACACACACCCCCACAACATTAAATAAATAGGATTAATCCTAACCACTTAATGGTTAATAAAAGCCGGATAAGGCTTATAACTATTATTTATGCTGAACATAAAAGACTTAAGGCTTCATCAATCTGCATATAGGATGCAGTAAATCAGACCACTAGATGGTGTTGCATTTTTTTTTTTTTTTTAATTTCAAGGATGAGTGGGTGGACTAATCATCTCCCCAAAAAAGTTGATTGCATTACACAACCGTTCATATCATCATTAGCATGTGAAAGGCTCTGTAATGAAATCAACGTGTTAGAACATGTAGTAAAGAAAGAATCAGAGGATGAAAAATTCATCCTGTTTTGTGGAAGTAAGTACAGGTAACCCTCGTATAACACTGTAGTTTGGTTCCTACAAAATCTCGTGTAATGCAAAACTGTGTTATATGGGACTAAGAACCAGTACAAAAAGGGGGGTTACGTTCCAAAAGCTAACAAAAATACACTATTTTTTTTATAACTATCGGAAACTTAATTTTTATAATAGTAGTAACTTAAATAGAAATAACTGAACAAATGTCTTACCTTACAAACTGTGATACATATGTCAGATAATGTAAGTTAATTTAATTTTCTTACTCTTCACATCACTGCTAAGCACAATAAAATGAGAACGTTTTCTCTGTTGCAGAATATCATCTTCTGAACTTTTTCTGCAGCATCTAGATTTCGCGTATCTTTTGTTCTCTTTAAAAAAATCAGTAATCTGGGTTTGTTTACTTTTGCTAGATAGATTTTTGTAAGTTTCTTGGTATGGAGCTAAACATTTTTGAAGCTCCCTTTTGAACTTTGTGTTCCTTGATCTGCATTCAAAAAATAAGATTCTAATTGCTCGGTTAAGTTTATGCCTTCCTGTATGCTTTTTAGCGTAACATTTGAAACTTCAGAATTTATCTGCGCTATCATTCTCTGAATTGATTTGGATATTACCGATGCCATTTCCACCAAATCCGCTTCGGCAGCCTCTTTTTCTACCAAGAATTCATGAACGTCTTCAGTAGTCACGTCACCAAAGCCTTCCCCTCCTACTGACTTAGCAAGTTCTACTAACACACTGATTCCGTTTTCTGCTGGTTCAACCATATTTCCTGAATGAACTGACTCTGGCCATACATTTTTCCAACACATTTAATGTTGATGGTTTTACTTCTTTGAGTGATAAACCTATGATTCCGATACAGTCCACAAATGAAAAATGTTTCCATGCCTCCATCACTTCAATATATTCAGAATCAATTTTTTCCAAAATCCATTGTAACAATTTTCTGATGCAATCAGTTTTAAAGGTAGATATAATGCCTTGATCTAATGGCTAAATTAAAGAAGTTTAATTTAATTAATTTAGAGTTGAACTTTGGCCCTCTTCCAAATAAACTAAAAGGGGTATTAATTTTAAATGGCCCGCAGCGTTACCACCCAACAATAACGTCAACTGATCCTTCGCCGCTTTGAAACTTGGCATGTTTTTTCTTCTTTCAATATGAAACTTCTTTTAGGCATTCGTTTCCACAAAAGTCCTGCTTCATCTATGTTAAAAACTTGTTGAGAAGTATAACACATAATACCCCTCTTCAATAATTTTAACAAGTTCTTTTTTGAAAGTTTCGGCTCCTTGATCTGCACTCCCTGGATTCTAAATCTATTCTACCAGCCCTTACCAGTTTTAAATGGTTCCACATTTTTTTTTTTTTTTTTTAGGCGAGTTTTCTTCAGATCATCATATTGGCTAATCTCTCTCTCTTTTTTTTTTTTTTTTTTGTTAATATTTAACTTAACTGAATTCTGCATTGGACATTATCTTCAATAAAATTAAAGTCTTTCCATTTCAATCCTAATAGCCGGCCTAGTCCTAGTTGCTTGCAGTGGAACAGCTACCTTTCCCGCTGCAAAAATTAATTCTTTATTTTTTTATAATTGTTCTTACAGTTAAAGTTGCAAGTCCTAAATTATGGCACACATCCGCTTGTTGTTGACCGGAATCGATTCGCTTCAAAACGTCTAATTTTCAAATTCAGTCTTTTTCTTACATTTATAGTCTTCGTACTGTGCTCAGACGTTGTTGATTTTTCATTCTTTTTTCATTCTTCGAAAATGTAACTGCGTTGGTTGCATTAATTATGATACAATGTTCAAGTAAACTGTCTGTTTCGCACGTTGTCTAATACGGTACTGAGTGATGACTAGACTTCGGATAAATGCATATAACGCAAATATTACAAGCAATACACTTCGTCATTTTTTAAAATGTTGATCTAGGAACTACGTAACAAGTCACTGTACTGAAATTAAATTAGCGTGCGAGAAATTTTCACTGAGCGTGGGAAAATTTCTCAAGTCGGCGTGGGAAACGTTTTAATGCTGTTTTGCTATTCATTTTCAAGCTATCGACTCCATCAAATGAAACGATTTCGTTAAATATGTCAAAAATGTAATCTGTAAAAGAGCGTTATAGTGATCTGTGACAGCGTTATAGTCAGACACGGGTTATAATATAATAACAGCATTATAGCGAATCAGCGTATAGCGAACCGCGTTATAACGGGGGCCTGCTGTATATGATATCAAAATTATTTTTGGCATTCAGTTCCTTTGTGACCACATCATAGTAACCAACCCCGGGGGCTCACTTCTGGTGAGTATGGGCTTGGCACACCCAGGGTCCTGAGCTGGATATCATCATTTTTCTCTTTCTTGGTGATTCCCTTCTACTTTTGACACACACTCACACTCACACTCTCTCTCTCTCTCTCTCTCTCTCTCTCTCTCTCTCTCTCTCTCTCTCTCTCTCTCTCTCTCTCTCTCTCTCAGGGTAATTCGGGAACTTTTTTTTTTACTGGTGCAGCATAAGCCTCAGGCTTCTTTGCATCATATGGCTATTAATAATAATAATAATAATAATAATAATAATAACCAATCAAATTGGTCAGACAAGACGTCCCTTTGACAAACCCATGCTGTGTCTTAACTATTACTGCAGTCTTGTCTAGATGATCCTGCAATGCTTCTTTAACTAGTGATTCCATTATTTTCCCTGGAATACAAGTTAAACTAATATGTCTGTAGTTACTTGTGTCACTTTTTGAACCTCATTTGTGAATTGGTGATATGTTTGCACACCTCCAGTCCATGGGGAGGACCTTGCCTGAGTCAAAAGAAGCTCTTATAATTATGGCTAAGGGTTTGCTTACTTCCTTTGATGCCTCCTTCAATATAACTAAATAGATCCCGTCCACCCCAGGTGCCTTTCCTTATGTTTAACTTCAACAATTTCTCCTCCACTTTGCTCTGTTATTACAAAATCACTTAGCTCCCTTTTAGCGTTTGATAAACCTCTAGCACTTCCCTCATTGAATAACTCCTCATGTGTGAATGTAGATGGAAAATACTCATTCAGTTTATCAGCTACATGAGCATGATCATCAATAGTCAACCCATCTATGTTTAGTGGTCCAATCTGATTCATCTCTTTCCTTCTAGAATTTACATAAGTAAAGAACTCCTTGCTACATTTCTTTGCATCCTTTGCCAAAGATTTCTTGTAATCTGCCTTTGCCTGCCTAACCTCCTTTGTGACTTGATTACAGACTAGTTTATACCTGTCATATGCTTCTGTGTCGCTTGATGCTTTATATGCATCCCATACATTCTTTTTTCTGTCACTAGCCTCATTAATTCATCTGACATCCATTGAGGCCTAAACCTTGAACAGTATTTCTTAGTTGGAATGAAAAGCCTAATAGCCTCCAAAATTAAGTCCCCGAAGGCTTCCCATTTAGAATTCAACATTGGGAACATCATCAGTTTGATCCCACTGTACAGAATTTAAAAACTGTCTGAGACCTCTGTAGTCACCTTTATGAAAGCAAAAGCCCTTCCTTTTTGCCTGATGGTAGTTACAACTTTAAATAATTCCCACATCAATACATTGTGATCACTGTCGCCCAGTGGTTCCTTTACCTGCAGATTCTTAATGCATGAAGAATCACTACTGATAATCAGATCAAGAGTATTACTCCTTCTGGTTGCCTCTCGAACATGTTGCTGTAGAAAACAGTCATCCAATAAATCCCCAAAGGCCTTGCTAGTGTGCGAGTGACTAACCCGCAAGTTCCAGTCAATATCTGGAAAGTTAAAATCTCCCATTATAAGCCATTCTGATTTACTCGCCCATTCTATTTCTCTGCACAATTGCTCATTATAATCATCAGATTCATTAGGCCTATAACACACACACACTTCTCTCATTTTTCCTTTCTCAGTGCTTGTTTCACACCAAACAGACTCAACACTGCATTGTCCACTAGAATCAACTGGATGCACTTCCTTAGATTTTATGTGTTTCTTAACTAACAGCTTAACCCCTCCTCCCTTCCTATCCCGTCTATCCTTCCTATACATTGTACTCCTCAAATTCCAACTCTTCACTGCCTATATCTTTGTGACACCACGTCTCTGATATCCCAACAATATCAGCCTTTGATGTCTTGACTAGCACTTGAAGCTCATCAAACTTATTAACTATACTCCTAGCATTGGTATATGTGCAAGTATACATGCACCTGTTCCTGCTCCTAGCCACCCTAACACAGCCCACGTATTTACTTGTTCCACTATGACTCCCAGCAGTCCTGAAATCTCCATTACCTTGGTTTCCAGTCTGCTGCCCATTCTAATAGAGGCAGTGCAAGAATCACTTTTGCCTCTGCCTGCGGCCACTGTTGACCTTTTAGTCTCTGTATCACCCAACGCTATTAGTTTTCCGACCCACCTAACACTGCTTCGATAGCATCAGCAAATATTCTTGCACCCTTTCTATTTAAGTGTATCCCATCCCTGTAGAAGCAGTCTCTCCTGTCAACAAGCACACACCAGGCTGAAAAAAATTCTACCCCTTGAGCCTTGCACAATCTCTCTCTTTTTTTGGTAGTTGTTGGCGCATAGGCTTCTGTGGCCATAATGCACCTCCCAAGGTTTTTGCAGTACTTTGATCCAAGCCCGAGGCGGGAATCGAACCCGCGACCTTTGGGTTGCCAGGCAGGCACTTTAACTACCCGGCTGGCCCGGTCGGCGCACAATCTCTCCAGAGCCGAATTGATTGACAAGGCTCTGATCATATACTCCCTCCTATCGTGTCTGGGCAGAATTGCAGACACTTTCACATTCAACCCTAACTCGTGATTTTTTTCCATCATGACCTGCAGTTGATGAGTAAATCTGCAGATCTCTTACTCTTAATGTCATTAGTTTCAACGTGTACAACAATATCACCTTTTGTGCCCTGAAAAGATGATATCTGCTCTACAACGACATCAACTTTTGCAAATTGGGGTCACATTTGCACATATCCAGTCCATGGGTACCTCCCCTGAGTCCAAAAAAGCTCTCATAATTATGGCTAAGGGTTTGCTTACTTCCTTTGCTGCCTGCTTTAATATAACTGGATAGATCCCATCCACACTGGGTGCCTTTTTTATATTTATCTTCAACAATTTCTCCTCCACTTTCCTCTCAGTTATTACAAAATCATCTAGCTCACTGCCAGAGTTTAACTCTCCTCTGGCATTCCCCTCCCTGAATAACTCCTCATGGATGAATATAGATGCAAAATACTCATTTAGTTTGTTAGCCACCTGAGCAGGATCATCACCAGTTGAACCATCAATATCCAGTGGACCAATCTGATTCATCCCTTTCCTTCTAGAGTTTACACAGGTAAAGAACTCTTTGTTGTTTTTCTTTGCATCCTTTGCCAGGGATATCTCATAATCTGCCTTTGCCTGCCTAATCTCCTTTGTGACTTGGTTACAGACTAGCTTATATCTATCACAAGCTTCCATATCACCCATTAATTTATATGTATCCCATGCATTTTTCTTCCCCGCCATGTCTCATTAGTTCATCTGACATCCATTTAGGCCTAAACCTTGAACAATATTTCTTAGTTGGTTTCTTAGTATGTAAAGCCTAGTAGCTTCAAAGATTAATTCTTTGAATGCTTCCCATTTTGAATTTGCTGTTGGTAATATCATTAGTTGGTCCTACCGTATAGAATTTAAATACTGTCTCAGACCACCATAGTCGCCTTTACGAAAGCAAAAACCCTTCCCTTTACCCCTGATGGTAGTTACCTCTTTGAGTAAATCCCACTTCAGCACACTGATCACTGCCACATAGTGGTTCCTTTATCTGCAGATTCTTAATGTATGAAGAATCACTACTGATAATCAGATCAAGAGTATTATTCCCTCTAGTTGCCTACCGAATATAGAAAACAATCATCCAATAAATCCACAAAAGCCTTGCTAGTGTGTGAGTGACCAACCCACAAATTCCAGTCAATATCTGGGAAATTAAAATCCCCCATTATAAGACTCTGATTTACTGGCCCACTCTATATCCCTGTACAGTTTTTTTATTATACTCATCAGAGTAATTAGGCCTATAACACACTCCTACTCTCAATTTTGATCTCCCAATGCTTATGTCACACCAAACTGACTCGACACTGCACTGTCCAGCGATGTCGACTGGCTTCACTTCCTTGGATTTTATGTGTTTCTTAACTGATAGCATAACCCCTCCTCCCTTCCTATCCTTCCTGTACACATTGTACTCTCCAAATTCCAGTTCTGCATTCCTTATATCTGTGTGACACCATGTCTCTGATATCCCAACAATATCTGCCTTTGATGTTTTGAACAATGCCTCAAATTCATCAAATTTATTTACCAAACTCCTAGCATTGGTGTACATGCAAGTATACATGCACCTGTTTCTATTCTTAGCTACCCTAACACAACCCATGTGTTTACTTGTACTGCAATGACTCCCAGCAGTGTCTGAAATATCCTGCATCTTGTTTTCCAGGCTGCTGCTCATTCCAATAGAAGCAGTGCAAGAATCACTTTCACCTCTGTCAGTGGCTACTGTTAATCTATTAGTCGTTGTATCCCCCCAAGCTAGCAGTTTTCTGACCCACCTAACACTGCCTCGATAGCATCAGCAAATATTCTTGCACCCTTTCTATTTAAGTGTATCCTCCTTGTAGAAGCAGTCTCTCCTGTTAACAGAAAAAAAAAAGTCTAAATGGTACTGCAGGAAATGAAGCTTTAATAACATGTTGCATCCCTACTCTCAGTATGCTAAAATTAGCTCATCCACAATTCCACTGTAATTTGGTGATTTGTCATTGCCTAAAAAGTTCTGGCAGACATTTTTGAATTCTTCCCAGGGTCTTATTTCTGTAGCAAATAATTTTTCAGTGAATTCCTCATCTTGAAATAGCAGTTTGATTTGAGGACCCAGAAAAATTCCCTCTCTGATCTTGGCTTCACTGATTCCCTGAAACTTTTGCTTCAAACAAGAAAATCCTTCTCCTTTTGTGTCCATCACTTTCACAATTTTTTTTTTTTTTTAAATCAAACCTAGCTTGATGTGCAACATTTTTCTAACCTGTGTAGTTTCTGAATGGTCTGGCCATTTTTTTACCCTGTAGTGGCAATCCTTTATTCAGTTGTCTCACTTGCAAAATATGTAGCAGTATTTAGTGTATCTACCTTGCAACCCAGGCAGCAAAGCTACCACTTTTAGGTCAGCAGGCACAGATATTCCATTTGTATTCTTGACAGCATATTATTTGCAAAAGTACCTGTAGGTTCTTGTACGTTTCCTTCATGTGAACTGTATGGGCCAACGGTATATATGGATACTTATTTTCGTTATGGAGTAAAACAGCTTTCAAACTGACCATGGATGAATCAATGAAAAGCATCCACTACTTGGAGACATGCTCCAGATCTAACTCTTTCATTAATTCCTGGACATAGTTACAATAAACCAAAACACCATCATAGAGTAATAGGTCATTATGTTAGATTGCTTCTTACTATAAAAAGACACCATGACATCCTTTTCAAGAAGATTCCATTGCTGAAGCAGTGATCCTAGTATTTGAGCCTTGGTTTTGGAGCGGTCCAAATCTCTGCCCAAATCGTTTAATTCTTCCTGAGTGATTTGATATGGCTTTGCAATATCAAGAGTTGAAAAGTCTGGAATTGTATTCATTCTGGGTTCTGCATTTTCTGGATACTCCTTTTCCGATCCTGAATCAAGTCCATAAGTTTCTGGTGGCTTTGGCACTGGCATTATATCATTGTGAGCAACCAGACTTAGAGCAGAAGATATGTTGGGATACTCTATTTTATGCTTAGGTTTCCCAGAAAAACAAGAAATATTGGTCATGCAAAAGTAACAATCATTTATGTGGTATCAAGTTTCCTGCCATATCACCGGAACAGCAAAAGGCATTGATTTATGACTACCTCTAAACCAGCCTGTAAGCCCATGTCCATTTCTTTTTTGTATTTTTGTTTTATCGTATGATCTGAGCAAGAGACGAAGGAACCAGTTTTTTCCCACTTCCTTCATGTATCATGGCCATGAGGTCCAACCAGAGAGTACAGCACCATTGTAATATCCAAGCCCCGAGGTGGGATTCGAACAAGCATACCAAAGGAACCTTGTGAGGTACAGAAATGGAGGGAAAAACACTGAGACAACAACAGAAACAAAACGGTACAGAGGGACTTTATTCAAAAATGGCAATATAGCACTGGCTGCCATGATACAGATGAATCACTGCCAAAGATGGAACAAAGGGAATTTTGGAGCTCATACTTTATCTCTGACAAAACATCCAAAATAAAGTTCAGAGGCTATTCTCAAAAGTTGTGACAGTGGCTTGCACTGTGATTTTAATACCACTTCTCTGAAAATGTAGCAAAAGCTGTCAGTCTTATTTTGGTGAGAACGTGACATCTTTCATGTACAGTTCAGGTATGTGCACATAAGAACACAATTAAAAAAATGTAGATTTTTATTTCTAATTTAAACACAGTTCACGATTTACATCAATGCACATAAACATTTGTTTACACTAATTCATTAAAACACTTGTTCACTTTGTTAACCACCACTCATCCTTTGAAACACTTTTTGAAATAGAAAAATGCATGCTTGGTGCAGAACCCCCTCATATATATATATATATACTGGTAGAGAAGTTTTTAGAAGACTCAATGTTTTTAGAGAACTCTGTCAAAACGTCTAGAACCTTCCAGAAACATCCCGACCTTCTGCACAGAGCAATATTCTAGAACGTTCAGGAACATTTGCGAGTGTTGTAGAAAGCATCTGAATGCTCTAGAAATCTCCCAAATGTTCTAGAAAAAAAAATAATAATAAATAGATAAAATTGATGGAAAAGATGATTAAACCAATTACAGGTCTTGGTTTTCAATGATTAACCTATGACATTTGAAAACTGAGGTGATGAGAACTTTTAAGCACATATCTGAGTTTTTGAACATATTTCCTACAAGAATCTGTCGAAATTATTTCAGGGAGGAAATTGATATTGAAGTCCAGTGTAATCTATAGTATTATAATCAGATTATTTGCCTTTATGCATTCAATAGCTAGTACAGCAAGATCATTTAATGTGGTTTGCTCTATCGAATTTTTTTGTAATCTTTTATTATTTTTAATTTAGATCGTATGTATAGCTTAGCTTAATTTTCAGCACTCATCTCATAGTAATCCGCTTAGCTGGTGGAGAGTTTTACCACATACATAGTGGTTATAGGATTCTAATGACTTACAGGGATTATGGGTTTAAAACTAAGTTATGGGCTATAAAAAAAATTTTTAAGAAAGGAAAGTGCACCTTCCATTCTATGGTTGCCTAATTAAATTAAATTAAATTAAATTAGATGAAGAAAAATAGATTCATCTAATCTAATTTAATTAGGCAACCATAGAATGGAAGGTGCACTTTCCTTTCTTAAAAATTTTTTTATAGTCCATAACTTAGTTTTAAACCCATAATCCCTGTAAGTCATTAGAATCCTATAACCACTATGTATGTGGTAAAACTCTCCACCAGCTAAGCGGATTACTATGAGGTGAGTGCTGAAAATTAAGCTAAGCTATACATACGATCTAGTTATTACATTACAGCACATAAGGACTCCTTAAAAAAACAAGAGTATTTTTAATTTACTAAATGAAAGAGTAAGGAGGCATGGAGGAAAAAGGAAAGTCAGGGTGTTATATAGTGGGAAGGTACTAAGAAAACCACATGAAGTAATGGGGAGAAGGGTGAATATATAAGGGGGTTATAGGGATCCAAAAAGTGGCAGGAAGGGATTTTGATATTGTAAGAATAAAAGACCATGACAGTTTGAGACTAGTCATACTGGGGTGAGATGCAATTGCTGCATTAATGAAAGTGAAAGAAATAAGGCAGTAGGTATCGATGGAATACTCGTGGAGTTTATTATTATTAGTAGTAGTACTAGAGGCGTGTGATAAAAGTAAGCTTATAAAGCAATGAGGAAAAAAAAAAAAAAAACCTTCCACATCATCTGTCCCCTCTCCAATCTAGTTTTTCCTTGAATTTAGAAGATTTGTTCAAACTTGAATAGAAGTTTGTTCCAACAATCAACTACTTGCTGGCTGAAGGCAAAACCTCCACATATCTATCTTGCAACCATCCTTTATCTATTTAAATTAATACCTCTTTGTGTGTGTGTAGTCTGAGAAAGAGGAAGAACACCATCAGCATTGGGCTCGATCCACTCAAAGCCTTAAACAGCTCAACCAGATCGCATAGGTGCCAGATGCTACAATTTGAAGAACTGAAGTCTGTCTTGGTAAGAAAACACTTTCATTCCCTTCACCAATCTCAATGTCTTTCTTTGCAGTCATTCCGGCAGATCTACATCCGTCCTAAAATGGTTCACCAGGCCTGTATGCAGTACGAAAGACGTGGCTTAACCATTGCCTTATACAAGGGGATAATCACCTCCTTATTCTTGCTAGCAAAGGTCTTGTGTATCGTAGACAAAACTTTATCTACGATATTCAAGTACCACACAATTAGTATGTTATTAGCGATTACTGTTACCCAGTGCTTTTTTTGTAAAAAAATAGGTGCCGGTACTCATTCTTTGCTATCAAGAAAAATTCCGTGCCGGCACGGGTGACACGGCTGGCATGCAGTGGGTGTCAGCCATGTCAGCTGCTTCCGTCTGTTAAGGATCACGTGACACTGGGCGGAGTCAGCACCCGTCAATCACGGCCATATCGCTAGCAGTTGGTACGCTATATCCGATACTGAATCTCAACCATTAAGTTTATTAACACACATTTTATTAAGCATAAATTTATTATACAAGTATATTAAAAATAAGTCAAAGGTGAGTCTTATTTAATAAATAAAAAATAAGTAAAATGTAAAAATACGGTAAGTACCAAGTAAAAAAATAAGTAAAAATAATTTCATAATGAAGTTTTGGTTGAGATTCAGAAACGGGTACCCCTTCCAGACTGCTAGCAATACGGCTGTGACTGACGGGTGCTGACTCCGCCCCTTGTCACGTGATCACCTTAATAGATGGAAGCAGCTGGCATGGCTGACACCGACTGCGTGCCAGGCGTGTCACCCGTGCTGGCACGCTGTAAAAAAGGTGCTGGCACGCCGTACCGTTGCGTACCATCACAAAAAAAAAGTCCTGCTGCTACCCATATGCAGTACTTTGCATTTGTCAATGTTAAACTTCAATTGCCATTTCTCAGTTAATCTGGCTAATTTGTCCAGATATAATTGCAGCAGTAGCAGTATATCTTTCATTACTGTCATTAACCACCCTATCAACATTTGTATCATCTACAAACGCAGACATTAAGCCTAATATAGATTCATCAATATCATTAATAAATACAGAAAACAGCAATGGGCCCAGCACTGCTGTGGGACCCCAATTATAACATTAGTCCACAAAGAGCAGTGTCCATTAAAAAACCACTCTCTGCTTTCTCCCACTCAACCATCCCTTTATCCAGAGCAGTTGTTGTTGTTGTTTGTTAGTTGTTGGCACATCGGCTTCTGTGGCCATAATGCACCTCTCATGGTTTTGTAATTTTCGAGTGTGGTCTCTTGCAATAGTAGTTGAAATTAATGCCTGACTTTATTTGGAGATGAACTTCCATTGTATTAATTTTTTTTTTTTTTTTTTTTTTTATATCTGATTATACAAGCCTATTAATCTTAGGTAGTGAAAGATTTCTTGTATATTACTTTCTTCACTTAAAATGTTTTCCAAAACAAAAGCATCTTGAATATTAGTTTTAGACTTAAAGGCTATTTTTCTTTGATTTATAAAAGCTGGACAATCTACTAGTAAATGCTTAACTGTTTGTTGTACATGGCACTGATTACACTGAGGCTAGGAATGAGTAAGATATGAATGTCCTATCCTTAACCTGGCAAGGGTTACTTCTTTTCGGACCTGTCTTTCACTGGTTTTCCACTGGTTTAATTTGAAAAAGTTTATTATAGGTTTGTTCGTTCCATATTTTTTGCCACTGTTCCTTGCTATTCACTTTGATGCAACATCTATAGTCTGTAAATGGTACTTTGGTGGTTGATGGTATGATGTCTGTTGCCATTTTTGCTGTATTTTTGCCATTAATTCCTGTATGACCAGGAATCCAACAAAATGTAACATTTTTGTTTTCTTTTAATCAGTTTGTTTAGGGTGACTTGAATTTGTCTCAAAGTCGGATGGAAATTCTTTGAGTCGCACTGTATTTTTTGCATTACACTGAAGGAGTCTGAAGATCAGACTATGGGTTAACCTTTGGTGCCATATTTGGTCCATTGCTAACTTCACAGCTTGTAGTTCAGCTGTAAAGATGCTACATTCTCTTGGGAGAACTTGGGTTATTGTAGTATCAGAGAAAACTGATGCCGTGCCTACTTTTGTATCAGTTTTCAATATCCAGAGCAGTACCGTGCCCTTAATGCCACACTGCTCCAGTTTGTACAGCAGTCTTCCATGTGCAACAGTATCAAAAGCTTTCCTGAAATTCAGGTATATGATATCAAAATTACTTTTTTGCATCAAGTTCCTTTGTTATTGTATCATAGTATCCAATCAGATTAGTCAGATAACATCTCCCCTTAACAAATTCATGCTGACTACAGTAAAATTGCATTACTACTTTAACCAGAGACTCCATTATTTTCCCTGGAATAGAAGTTAACAGGTCTATGATTATTTATGACACCTTTTGATCCCACTTTGTGAATTGGGGATACATTTGTAGATCTCCAGTCCATAGGGAACTCTCCTGAATCCAAACGTGATCTCATATTTATGGATAAGGCTTTGCTTATATCCTTGGCTGTCTTTCTTAATGTAAATAGACAAATCCCATCCATGCCAGGCACCTTTTTTTTTTGTTTAGCTTCAATAATTACTCTTCCACTTTCCTTCTCAGTTATCACAAAATTGTTCAGCTCTGTTAGATTTCTTCTGGCATTTCCCTCTCTAAAGAACTCATGCATGAAAGTAAATGCAAGGTAATTATTCAGTTCGTCAACAATCTGAGCAGGATTATCAACAGTTACACCATCAACATCTAGTGGACCGATGTGATTAACACCTTCCTTCTACTGCTAACATAAGTAAATAAATCTTTTCTGGTTTTTTGGCATTCTTTTCCAAAGACTTCGCTAATCTATCTTAGCTTGCCTAACCTTCTTTGCAACTTTATTACAAACTAGTTTATATCTAATAAAGACTTCTGTATAACCTGATAATTTATATTCATCCCACGCATATTTCTTCTCTGCCAGGTGTCTCAATAGTTCATCTGATATCCATTTAGGTCTATACCTTGAAGAATATTTCTTAGTTGGTATGAAAAGCCTAGTAGCTTCTGTGATTAATTCCTTGAATGCTTCCCATTTAGAATTTGCTGATGGTAACATCATCAGCTGTCCCATTGTAGTTACCTTTATGAGAGCAAAATCCCCTTCCTTTATCCTCCATGGTAGTTACATCTTTATGTAAATCCAAAATGCACTGTTACTAGTGCCACCCAGAGATCTTTTACCTGCAGGTTCTTAATGCATGAAGAATCACTGCTGATAATCAGATTAAGGGTAATGCATCTTCTTGTTGCTTATCTAACATGTTGCTCTAGTGCTCTAGAAAACAGTTATCCAATAAATCCACAAAATCTTGCTGCTGGGTGACTGACCAATCAACAAGTTCCAACACTATTTCTCTGTACAGTTTTTATTATACTACACAACATATTAGTTCTATAAAGCTTATAAGGTTACTAGGGGATGTGGACTTAGGGGAATAAGCAGAATTATATAAGTTAATATAAGAGCAAGGGGAATGCCCAGAAGATTTTTGGACTACAGTAATGAATCCATAAAAAAGAAAAGCCATGCAATGAAATGTAAATATTTGAGAACTATAAGTTTGGTAATGCATGCAGCAAAGAAACTACTTCGAATGTTAAAGAGGAGAATGGTAAAAAACACTGGAGAAGGACAGTTTGGTTTTGGGGAGGGGGAATAGACAAGGAATTAACTAGGCATGATGCTCAATGTTGACATAGACATCTGTAAGTGAACAAATATGTATGTATGTGTTTTATAGATTTAAATCTTTTGATTAGGTATACTGGGTTAAATTACTGAATACAGCCAAGCCTTGCCTAACGCGAGTTCAATTATGCGTTTTTCAGTTACTGCTATTTGAAAAAATTACACCACTTTTCACTTTACACAATGCAAATTTACAGTTAAAGTGATTTTTTTTTTTTGTTTATGTGATAAACAAAAAAAAAAAAAAAGATCGTTGAAATGTGATAGTTGAAAAAGATTTGAATCGCGCATTAAGCTTACCGCGCGTCGGACAGGCAATAAACAAACATTTGCTTGCTGCCCGCCTCAGTGTGTTCTATCAACCATTGGATGAAGACGTGTTACTTGCTTGTCTCCCGCTAATAAGGTCAATGCAGACTTGCATTCTAATTTTTAAATGAGCCAGATGAAAATGTTACCGCAAAGGAGATAGCGATAAAACAGCTAGATGAAATCTTTCGTACCGCAGAGAACCTCAAACCTTTTGTTTGAGGTTCTCTGTAATATTTATTTCGCTAGGACCAGAGAAGATTGTTGTTGGCTATTGGAAATTGATTGATGAAAAGAGAAAGTCAACACTGTTCAAACGACTTTGTTCAATTATTTCCATAACAAATTGTTTCTTCATTGTGTATTTTATGTCAGAGGTACTAAAACTTTCTCGGTTTATGGTGCCCTTAGTGTCTCAGTAATTTTTTCATGGCACATCCAGACCAAAAGAAATACCTAACAGTTCCTTTTATTAAGTAGTTAGGCCCAAATAACTTAATAAGAAATGTTGAAACTGTGAACTATCTCGAGCTAGTAGTTTGCGCGGTGTCCAACAGATGTCGAGTATCGCTGTGTTTCCCTCGAAAATTTAAAATATTTCGCAGCGCACAGTTTGGGAACAGCTGTTTTATGCAATAAACATTTAATTTCATAATTATTTTCATTATCTTTTACATAGTATACAGTTAAAAAGGTATTTTTAAAATTCTTTATGGACATTCCTGAAGGTCAAGGACCAATTATAATTTTTCCTATTGATTATTATATTCAATTAACGTGTTTCCATTTTGCGTGATGCACTCGCGGGACGAATTAATCGCGTTAATTGAGGTCAGACTGTACACTCAAAGCAGATTATTTTGGGGATAAAAAGTAATACTTAGGACAAGGTGGTACTGAAAACGTAGAGATAGGAAGAGGTGTGAGATGGAGGTGTTTTCTGTCCCTGGCTTTATTTAATGTATATGTACAAGAAATGGTAAAGGAGGTGTTTAATAAAATAGGATAAAGGCAAATTGTGATGGAAATAAATAATGAGTTAAAAACACAGAAATAGGAAAGAAATAGAAAAGGCAGCTATTTGGGAAGTTTAGTGATGGAAAAAGCAATGAACAGCAGAGAATTAAGAATAAAAATTGGAAAAAGGCTTTTGGGAAGCAAAGAATATTATGTGGAGATTAGGAATTGATATAAGGAAATAAATTCGTTGATAACGTGAGAAATCAGGAAGTTTTGAGAAGAGTGGGTGAGAAGAGGTGCTTAACTGAAATAATCAGAAGGCTGAAGAAAATTGGACTGGACATGTGTTGCAAAGTGGGGGATTATGAAGGATATAATGAAAGAAAAAGTGAGGGGGGGGGGAGAACTATGACAGATGAATTGAGAGGGTATAGTGTATATGGAGGAGATCAAGTGGAGGGCTGAGGATAAGAGAGATATGGAGAAGGGATGGGATTACTGAAAATCACATTCAGGTTTTTTTCCCTATATGTCACAATTAACAAAAAAAAAAAAAAAACCCGCATTAAATTTGAGATAGCACACTCAACTAATGTATAGAATATATAATAAATTGTATTTTATGGTAATGAAAGAAAAGTGGTTTCGATTGTAGGTCTTTTAATTGCTAATTTATACACATATCAATGATAGATGTGTACTTAATATTAATGTAACATATTCTTTTCAGATAAGGTCACTTTGTTTGTGTGTCAGCAAGCCTGATTCCTTTTGATACACCTGTGGAAATTTTACACCACAAAATCAGAAGCAAAGAATAATTCACTTTTACAGGAATGCATACTGCATTAATTTTTGTTAGAATTTATGACCTAGACAAAATCATGGGCCCCACATGTCTACCGTCCATGTGCTGAAAATGTGAGAACTATTTAAGGAAAATGTAAACCCCATGCATTTGATGTACTGATCCACAAAATCAGAGAACATGAAACTGATCTGCTATGTTTGCACATGCAATATTATAAAATACAGCACCAAGAACCAAAATGCAATAAAATATCTAATACATTACTGTCATGAGTTATTTGTCCTGTTCCCTGTACAAAGACAGCAGAGGAGATCACTGTTCAAGCAATATGGATCTTAGGAGAAAAAAAAAAAAACTTAGCAAGTGGATAGTTTCAGTTTGTCAATACTGAAAATCATGTCCAAAAGTAGTGTTAACTTTTTGTAACAATTTGTATCAATTGGTCACCTACCTTATATTTGAGGTAGGTGATCAATTGATACAAATAAAATGAACATTCTTCAAATCCGGCATTTGAAAATCGTGAAATTTATCTGGTAATCTGAATAATCACATACCTTATTATTATTATGGTGCCTAACCATAATAATAATAAGGTGTGCACTTAATAAGGTGTGCACTTAATCTATGGGTTTTTTTTTTTTTTTTTTTTGTGAGAGACTCAATTGTAAAAAAACATCTCACCTCTGGCCATCTGACAGCCATTTGTGCATCTCATACTGTTCGTCTCATACCATTTGTTCACATTTATGTTAACTTATGTAGAAAATGTAACTACAGTATGAGATAATATTTGAACTCTTTAGGCCACTGGCTTGAAACATTCACATGATACAATGGCAAGCAAAAGCTGTAAGCCCTATCTCAGTGCACAAATATAAAGCCTTGACTTGCTTAACACCATTATTACATTTAAAATTTTCCTATGTAAAAGTTCATATGAATGTAACCATAATTTGAATATTTAGTTGGTCATATATTTTTTATAAATTTATTTAAAATTTTTCTCTGTTATATGAGTTTTTTTTTTTCTTATCAATTCAAAATATGCTTTATTATAATTGCATTACTGTATTTTTAAAACCTTGCATAGTTTTTTTTCTAGAATATAATAAAAAAAACCCAACAAAATTGCGTTAAATTAACTAAGTCTCACTATATCGTACGTATAGCTTAGCTTAAGTCTCACTATTTATTAAACAATTTCATGTAACACCAGGATAAAATCATAAAAATCATATTTGAGGCAGGTAGCTTCATTTCCTCAAGCCACCTATTGAAACATCTCTACAATACAATGTGCAGCGAGAAGCACCTGTTGTCTTGCAGAGCTCAAACAAAATAAATGGTGCTTGATATAGCAGGTGGATCCCAAGGCTTTTCAAGCCAAAAAGGGCTAAGACATGACTATCATGTCTCATGGTGGTTAACATATTAAAAAAATAATGTGCGAGTTGGAGAAATGGCACCATATATTTGCAAGTATGCAATATTTAGTTGGGCTTTAAAACTTTTACTGTTGGCTTGATGGCAGGATCGAGTCAATCTGGATGGGGAGGACACTTTTTCAAGTCATAGCTTTCTTCTCACTGTGGCTGAATTAGTTAGCTGGTGGTAAAGGTTTCTTGACAAAAATATACAATTTTTCTTCTGTCAAATTGGTAAAAAAGTTTGATGGTGGTTTTCTTTCCAAGTGGATTAAAATTCCATGATCATTTTTGTGTCATGATGCAGTGAACATTTTAAAAGTATGGTTTTTTTTTACCAAACGAAATAAAAGTCATAAAAGTATATAGAAGTCTAACTTATATATACTGATAAGTGAAAAATACACACTTTATTTAAATAATTTTTACCTCTTCTGTTTCACATCCAGTAATATGCCTTAGTCTTTCAGAAAATGGATGACCCATGGCAACCCATTCTTTTTGAATTAGTGTTTCAAATCCTTTCTGTGTTCGACAGTATGGATCAAGTATTATCTGCACCAAACTTGATATAACACAGTTCAGGTCTCTGTCTCCTGTCTCTGTTTTATGCATATATTATAAAATTGATTTATAATTTATACAAAAGACAAATTAATTCTGTTAAGTGTTAATGAATACTGAACAATAAAATGAACAGGATGCAACCAAAACAAAATTAAAGATCAGATTCATGAGAAAAATACAATATATAAAACAATACAAGTAATATGCTAACATCTTAAAAAACTAAACACAAAATCTTAGTAAAAGTTAGGACTTCATTTAAGGTCTTAACTTTTAGACTGGAAGAGAAACTGGTGAAGTTAAACATAAGAAAGGCACCTGGGGTGGATCAGATCTATCCAGTTATATTAAGGGAGGCAAAAAAAAAGTAGGCAGGCAAACCCTTAGACATAATGACAGCATCCTTGGATTCAGGGGAGGTCCCCACGGACAGGAGATGAGCAAATGTATCTCCAATTCACAAAGGGCAACTCGAGTAATTGTAGACCTTTCACTTTAACCTCTGTTCCACAGAAAATAATGGAGTAGCTGGTTAAAGAAGTAATACAGAATCTAGACAAGACTGCAATTACAGTTTTAGAGACAGAGCATGGGTTTGTTAAGGGAAAATCTTGTCTGACCAATTTGATTGGATACTACGATGTGGTCACAAAGGAACTAGATGAAAAAAATAATTTTGATATCATATACTTGAATTTTAGGAAAGCTTTTGATACTGTTGCACGTAAAAGACTGCTGTACAAATTGGAGGAGTGTCGCATTAAGGGAAAGTTGCTGCTAAGGATAAAGGGATGGTGAAGACAATGGCAGTATGCTACTGCAACAGGATCTAGAAAAGTTAGGTAGATGGGCTGAGAAGTGGCAACTGAAGTTTAACATTGACAAATGCAAAGTACTGCATATGGGTAGCAGTAACTCTAGAGCAGGCCTGGGCAAACTTTTTGGCTGAAGGGGCACATTAGGAATTCAAAAAGAAGGCGGGCCGCACGTAAAATACCATTTTTAGATATATATTATTTGTTATCATGAAGAAGAAATATAACATAAAAAAAAATTATTCTCTAACAACCAAGAATTTAATGAGATAAATGGAACTGTTTTACATCTTTTAAATTTTTTTTAATTTCGGGTGTTAATTTTGTAGTTGAGATTCTTAAAACTGCTTGTAAATGTTCATCTGTGATGCTTGATTGTAAAGAATTTTTATTTAGATTCACGATGGAAAATGTTTGTTCACATATGTAGGTTGATCCAAAAATAACCAACATTTTTCGGGCAAAACCTTTTAAGTTCGTTGAATTTGTCCGAATTAAGAGTATTGTAAAATTTACAGATTTCCTCACGACGGTGCAATTCCCTTAAATCAGTATCACACTGCATATCTATAATCTGAAGTTGTGGTTCACTCGGTGCACTATCAATTTCTATTGAATATGGGTCACGCACTATTGCCAAACTTGTCAATTTTTTGAAAATCTTCGTGAAAAGTCGCCATCCAAAGCGTTGATAATTTCGCAATATTTTTCAAATTTACTTTCTGGAATCTTCAGCAACTTCATGGTTGGGAAGTGGTCTACCTTGTTAATCAAGAAATGTCGAAGGAACAACTGGAGTTTTAATTGAAATCCATTCAAACCTTTTAGCATATCATGGGCGTATAAATTTTCCCCTTGTAACACAGTGTTGAAAGTATTTAAGTGTGTCACGATGTTCAGGGTAAACGCAAATTCACAAATCCAGTTATTATCAGTTAATTCGGGAAAGTCCATAATATTTTTCCGTTTTAAAAATAGAACGATGTCACCTTTAAGATCCCATACTCGCCAAAGAACTTTTCCTAAGGTAAGCCATCGAATTTGGCTATGATAAGGAATATCTGTGTACTCGGATTCAATATCTTGAAGAAAATTAACGAATTGTCTATGTTTCAGGCCCCTCGATCGTATTAAATTTACTAGTTAATTTTACTAGTAAATAAACTTTTACTAGTTACCTTCCGTCTGATCAACGATCGCTAGTATGGATTCCATCAGTGTCGATGCACTGGTGATATTCTGGCTTATGTTACCCATTTATGGACTAATTCAATGGAAACGTTCGGTGAAACACAAGCAGTTGCTCTTGACATCTCAAAGGCTTTCGATCGTTTCATAAAGGTTTTCTAAACAAGCTTCCTTCTTATGGTTTGCCAACTGTTTTTTGTAATTGGTTATCCAGTTTTCTCTCTGATCGCTCACTGAGGGTGGTAGATGGCTCTCTGTCTTCTAACTTCTCCACTAATACCGTTGTACCCCAAGGTTCAGTTCTTTCCCCCACTCTTTTCCTCTTGTATATTAATGACCTTCTTCCATTGACTGGAAATCCTATCCATAGTTTTGCCGATGATAGCACATTGCATTCCACTTTCCATTTTGAGAAACCTTGCCCTGTTCAATCAGCTTCAACTTCTCGAAAATCTGCTGCCAATTCCTTAAATGCCGATCTTCAGGTAATTCTCCAGTAGGGCAAAGACAACTTAGTTGATTTCAACCCTCCTAAAACTCAGTCTTGTCTTATATCTCGCAAAAAGGATTCTTCTGCTCCTATGCTTACCTTTACTGACACTCCGATTTCTAGGCAAAATGATATATCTCTTTTGGAGATTACCCTGACTTCTAATCTCTCTTGGCACAAGCACATTACAAATATTGCTTCCTCCATCTAAAAAACTTGGTTTTCTCTTTTGCTCTCAGCGTTACTTTTCTTCCAAACAGCTGCTCACTCTGTATAAATTGCAAATCCGCCCTGCCATGCAATATTGTTCCCACATCTGGGTTGGTGTCCCCAAAACCTCTCTCAGGCTTCTTGATTCCATTCAGAAGAGGGCAGTTTGGTTAATTAATGATTCATCTCTAACAGAGTCTCTCATTCGCCGTCTCATAGACGTACTGTTTCTACTGTGTGCCTCTTCTACAGATACTTCCATGGGCACTGTTCTTCTGAACTGGCTTCTATAATTCCCGCTCTCTCTTTCAAAACAGTCTGAACACATGCCGCCACCAGCCAAAATCCATTTACTGTCCAACTTCAAACTCACAGAACCAACTTTTCATCTTTTTCGTTTATTCATTCAACTGCCGTTTTCCGGAACAACCTTCCTTCATACGTATTTCCTGAAAATTACAGTCTACAGAAGTTCAAGCCGAATGTCAACAAATATCTTCTTTCATCTTCTCAACCTCCAACCCAAGCATGGTACTAAGTACTATAGGTTCTAATACCTCTCGTGTTTGGGATTTATATACAGTAATACCCTGCCTTACGCGAATTCGGAGTTACGCGGTTCTTGATTTTTTCGTTTGGCAACGCTGCCTCCCACTATCTTCAAGGTTGTTTTTCATTATGTTATCGATATACGGTGCGACGGCGGAGAATGAGAGTGAAAGATGAACAAAATTCAACTTTGCTGCTTTTATGTTTTTTATATCAGTGAAGGGGAAACACATTTCACCATAATAACGTAAAAACCAACACAATTCCAGCTATCGGTATAATCGCAAATGCAATTATATCGAGTTTACTACCAGTTTATAACAGATTTCACTAGCAGAAACACAACTGGATTTTTATTGTTTTATGGTAGTAACCCCTAGAAATGTGAGGTGTTAATAGTGTATCTCTGCCTTTATGGTGTTGTTTATTCAGTTGCTACATGAGCGCAGCTTTGTTTATGCGTATCAAGCGTGCCTCCTCGTTTTGTAATTGTGCTTTATTCCCTAAAAATGAGTACAATACTTAATTAAAAGGTGTGAAAAGGAAGCGTCCTGGTGAAGACACTGCAGATTCAGAGAGAAAAAGAAAAGCAATTATCGATAAACAGAGGCGGACTTGATCAAAAATTCTTACCCGGGAAAATTTATAGTGGCCTCATACTATGGTTTATGGCCAAAATCACACTGGCCCACAGGGGTTCCCCAGTAAGGCTTATGGCCAGTCTACCTCTGTCGACAGAGAAAAAATATGAAATTGTGAAACGCTTTGAGCGAAATGAAAGACCATGTGATATTGCACGTGCTACAGGCCTAAATGAAGCAACGGCGAAAAGCACATGACAATTGCAAACTTGACAGGTTGAAAATTGAAAAGGGCTCAATTGTAAAGGGCTTAAAAATTTTAGAAAACAGACTCCAACAAAGAACACGTTATAGCTACAAAGCAAGGAATAAAAAAATTATTAGCTTGCTACGACGAAATTCTGCGTGAAAAAAAGAAGGCGCTGTGTCGTCAGACGAATTTGTTAGATTTTATGAAGCCATCGACATCGAAATAACTTTTTTTACGTAAGTCATTTGTTTTTTTAATACATATTTTGAATTAATATGTATAAAGAACTGCAATTTTATTAATATTTTTCTTCTAAACTAGTTTTGTTAGTCCTTGGTCCCAATTAAGCAAAATTTATATTTATTTATATGCAAAGTTGTACCCCGACTTACGCGAATTCGACTTACGTGATTTTCTTCGGACCCACCTATCGCGTAACTTCAGGGTATTACTGTATATAAAAAAAAAAAAAAAAAAAGTGCAACATGTACAACAATATCACATTTGGTGCCCTTAAAAGAATATATCTACTCTACAATATCAGCAACTTTTGCCCTTGGCAGATATATGCTGGTCCTATTCCACCTATCCTTGCACAATATATTTCCCCTTTCCCTGAGAATTGAGTCACCAACATTAACTAGCTCCTGTAGGAGCTAGTTAACTAGCTCCTGTAGGACCAGTGCATTCTGCCTTGAAGATTGCTGCTGTGTTGCCTGATGCACAAGAGTGAGTTCTGGCGTTGATGTGGGATGAGAGCTTGATGAGCATCCTGATTCAATTCCTTCAAGCTGTCATAAAGGCCCTAACAATGCTGAGTTGACACCTAATATCCTCGCACTCCTTACATTGAGCACACAAAGACATTCCTTTGGCAATATTATGCACCATTCCTGACAGCTCTTCAAATATCAAACAAGCTGTATATCTCATAAGGCTGTGATTTGGATGACAACTGACCCCCCCTTGGCAGATATATGCTGGTCCTATTCCACCTATCCTTGCACAATATATTTCCCCTTTCCCTGAGAATTGAGTCACCAACATTAACTAGCTCCTGTAGGACCAGTGCATTCTGCCTTGAAGATTGCTGCTGTGTTGCCTGATGCACAAGAGTGAGTTCTGGCGTTGATGTGGGATGAGAGCTTGATGAGCATCCCGATTCAATTCCTTCAAGCTGTCATAAAGGCCCTAAACAATGCTGAGTTGACACCTAATATCCTCGCACTCCTTACATTGAGCACACAAAGACATTCCGTTGGCAATATTATGTACCATTCCTGACAGCTCTTCAAATATCAAACAAGCTGTACATCTCATATGGCTGTGATTTGGACGACAACTGACCCCCCCCCCCAAATCTACATCCTTCCAAAAATGAGGCCTCCAGACCTGTACGCAGTACTCAAGGCATGGCCTGACCACTGCCATATACAGAGGGACAATCACCTCCTTTTCCCTGCAAGCAAAATTCCTATATATCATTGACAAAACCCCATGACCAGCCCTGGCAGCCTGTCTGCATTGCTCAGACTTCATATCTGACTGCACAATTACTCCCAGGTCTTTTTCATTTTCCACCACCTTAAGTGTAATACTACACAGTTGGTACATTTCTCTGGGGTTACTTCTACCCATATGTGGTACTTTGCATTTGTCAAGGTTAAACTTCAGTTGCCACTTCTCAGCCCATCTGCCCAAATTTTCTAGATCCTGTTGCAGTAACACACTGCCATTACTGTCATTAACAAACCCTGCCAACCTTTGTATCATCTGTAAACTTCGACACTAAGCCTGATATACCTTCATCAATATCACTGATAAATACACAAAACAACAGTGGACCCAACACCGAACCCTGTGGGATACCACTAATAACATTAGTCCAAGAAAAGCAGCACCCATTGATTACCACCCCTCTCTCTTTTCCCACTCAACCATCCTTTTATCCATTGTAGCAACTTACCCTTAATACCATTCTGCTCCAATTTGTACAGTAGTCTTCCATGCGCAACAGTGTCAAAAGCTTTCCTGAAATCCAAGTATATGATAACAAAATTATTTTTTGCATCCAGTTCCTTTGTAACCACATCATAATAACCAATCAACTTTGTCAGACAAGACTTTTCCTTAACAAACCCATGCTGTGTCTGAATTACTGCTGCAGTCTTGTCTAGATGATCCTGCAATGCATCTTTAACCAGCGACTCCATTATTTTACCTGGAACAGAAGTTAAACTAACTGGTCTGTAATTACTCGTGTCATCCTTCGATCCCCCTCTTTGTGAATGGGGATACATTTGCACATCTCCAGTCCGTGGGGATCTCCCCTGAATCCAAGGTTGTTGTTGTTATTTGGTTTTTTAGGAGCATTAGCAACTAAGGCCATATTGCTCCGGGAATATGTGGTGGTCATTTCCTGACCTTTCAGCATCCTCCGTATTTGGTGGTCACGGGCTCGAACTCCAGTCTAATTAAGAAGCGTGTGCTACGCACTGCTGCTCCTGCCCACCTGAATCCAAGGATGCTCTCATAATTATGGCTAAGGGTTTGCTTACTTCCTTTGCTGCCTCCTTTAATATAACTGGATAGATCCCATCCACCCCAGGTGCCTTTCTTATGTTTAACTTCAACAATTTCTCCTCCACTTTGTCCTCAGTTATTACAAAATCATTAGCACCCTTGTTAAAATTTGAAAACCTTCTGGCATTTTATAACCTTAATAACTCCTCATGTGTGAATATAGATGCGAAATACACATTTAGTTTGTTTGCTATTTGAGCAGGATGATCAACAATCGAACCATCGATATCAAGTGGACCAATCAGATTCATCCCCTTCCTTTTAGAGTTTATATAAGTAAAGAAATCCTTGCTGTTTTTCTTAGCATCCTTTGCTAAAGATTTCTCATAATCTGATTTCACCTGCCTAACCTCCTTTGTGACTTGATTACAGACTAGCTTATATCTGCCATAGGCTTCTGTGTTGCCTGATAATTTATATGCCTCCCATGCATTTTTCTTCTCTGCCACGAGTCTCATTAGTTCATTTGACAGCCATTTAGGCCTAAACATTGAACAATATTTCTTAATAGGTATGAAACTTTTAGATCCTGTAACACTATGGTGATACAGAGAATGTTCAACAAGCTAACAGCGTTAGAAGTAACAATCAGTTAGTAGTGTTAGCATTCCATTCAATGTTGAATCCAGACCCGGGGGGGGGGGGGATGCAAACTTCAAGGGTACATGCACCAGGGGGAAAGAATGTAAACTTCTGAGGGTACATGTAGTATAAGTGTAGATTTTTTATAATTATTTAATATTTACAATATATGTTACAAACACCTGTATATTTATATTTATGCATAATCTGTATATTTATATTTATGCATAAATATAAATATACAGATTATGCATATTTATGAATGTTATAATAAGAGAATATGAGAAAACAAAATAGGAAACAAAAGGAAATATTTATTATTTAACATCTAAATATTAATAGTCAGTTCACAAAAATCACATTACTGATAATAATCACAGTTTAATAATATGAAAATCAATGATTAAAATTCAGAAAAAAACAAAACAAAAAAAAAACAAAAATTATAATCAAACATGCAAGTACCATATTGTAATAATCTTATTCTTCTTTGCATGTGTATAAAACACATAATTTATTAATTTTTCTGATAACTCATTCAGGCCCTATAAGCTTATCTTCGTACAATCTTGCAATATTACATCACAGATGTATATATAATAAAAATGTTATAAAATGTATTGTTTATAGACTGCGACCAAACCAACTTGTTCACAGTACACAAAGGAAGAATTAGCTACAAGTACTCTTGCTGTGAAAAAAAACAAATAAAGGGAATGTGAAAACCATAAAGCAAAACTGCTGATGATTGAATTAGTGGCTGCAGTAGACTTTCCTCTCTGTCAAGACATTTAGCCTGTCCCTGAAAGCTGCAGGACACTTTATAATTACAATAGCATCTGTCAGGAACCAATTCAGGCAAACCTACTTGTGGCCTGCAATCTTGTTTGCGATATACAAACAAAGAATTAGTCGCAAGTGAAAAACTATTAAGAGATGGTTTGTGTGAAAAAAGGAAGGGAACCTGAAAACCATAAAACGAAAATGCAGACACTTGAAACAGTGCCTTTTAGTTAAAATTTGTGCAGCCAGAAATATTGCCCATTTAATTATTTTGAAAATTTCCTGTCCTATGAATTTTAGTGATTTATTTTCGCTGTGTACCATGCTTAGTTGATGTGATTTTTCATGTTGTGTTTATTTGACATAAATTTATTGAATTCGTGTTTTATAAAATAAAATTACTATTTTTCACCAAGGGGGATTTTATTCCACTGGGGGTGAAACTCAACCCCAGTCACCCCCCTGGATTCAACACTGGTTCCATGTCATGATTTTGCAATGAAGCAACAAAAGAATATCAAATTTTTCTTTAAAGAAAAATCTAACATTCATTCACTGTGCCACTGGGAAAATCTGCAATAGAAACTTTAAAAACTCTATGAAATGTTAAAAACTGTTTATGGTGACAAAACATTAAGTTTTCAAGAAGTGGATTTCAGTGTGTTTGAATGGTATAAGCAGTTCAAAGACAGACATGAGGATGATTGTGATGATCCAAGAAGTGGGAGTCCGTCAAACTCTTGAAATGAGGGCATAGTTGCAAATGTTTGGGAAATTGTTTTACCCTCAGAACGATGGTTAAGAACAAAAATGCGGGCCAGAATGTTGCTTTAACTCCAGGGGCTCGCATCTGGTGAGTATGGGCTTGGCACACCCAGGGTCCTGAGCTGGACATCATCATTCTTCTCTTTCTTGGTGATCCCCTTGTACTTCTCTCTCTCTCTCTCTCTCTCTCTCTCTCTCTCTCTCTCTCTCTCTCTCTCTCTCTCTCTCTCTCTCTCTCTCTCTCTCTCTCTCTCTCAGGGTAACTTGGAAATTTTTTTTAGCTGGTGCAGCATAAGTCTCAGGCTTCCTTGCACTATATGGCTAGTAGTAATAATAATAATAATAATAATAATAATAATAATAAGAGCTGGATATGAATAAGATGATTCATCAAATTCTGCAAGATTTAGGGAAAAGGAAGGTCTATACAAAATGCGCATCGCACAGCCTCATGGATGAATAGAAGCAATGAAGTGTGTCATCATGCGAAGATTTCATCCAGACTGGTTAAGACAATCCAAATTTGCTCAGCTGTGTTGTCACTGGAGATGAGTGTTGGATACGAATAGTCAGAGCATGTAGTGGATTTCAAAATCATCACCAGGGCCAAAAAGTTTTGCTTACAGAAGTCCAGGATCAAGACAATGCTGATTGTGTTTTTTGACAAACAGGTGTGATTCATGAGGAATTTGTACACGAAGTTATTGGTATTAGCTATATAGTGCAAGGAAGCCACAGGCTTTTCCTGCACCAATCAAAAAAAAAGAAAAATGAAAAAGTAGATAAGAAAATAGAAATTATGTGCTTCCCTCCCACCCTCACATAGGGAACTATCTAGCTGACCTTCAAACTGTCAGCTTGACCACCTGTGAAGGCAACTTCACAGGTGGTCAAGTTGACTTGTTCCAGTAGTCAACTCACTGGCTAAACAAAAGCTTTCAACAATCAGGTCTAAATCTCTTTCCCTGTAATTTGAATTTTATGGCCCTAATTTTGGAATTTTCTATAACAGTGAAAATTCAATCTTCATTCATTTTACTAATTGCTCTCAGAGCCTTATAAACTTCATTCAGTTCCCCTCTAAGATGCCTGGTTGGCAAGCTTCATAGCCAACATCACTGAAGTCTTTTTTGTTGCAAGTTTTCATCTTTGGACTCTTTGCAAGTTTTCCATCTTTGGACCCTTTCAAGTAGCTCAATGTCTTTTTTTTTTTTAGATGAGGTCTCCATACTTGAGCACAGTATTCCAAATGCAGTCTTACAATTGCTTTATATAGTGGGATTATGACCTTCCCATCCCTACAGGTTACTGTTCAATAAATCATCAATAGGACACCAAGGGTTTTCCTACCCACCTGTTTACACTTTTCAAGAAACTTTATACCTGCCTATATCATGACTCAGAGATCCATTTCTTTTTCTATTGTTTTTGATTCAATCCCACCAAGTGTATAATTTATTTTGGGGTTGCAATTCTCCAAGTGCAAGACCTTCCATTTTGCTACATTAAAACATGGTTGCCACTTCTCTGACCATTCTTGAAGCATGTTCAACTCATCCTGAAGGAGTGCTACTAGGCACTAATCATTAATGACTCTTCAAATCTTCATGTCATCTACAAATTTTGACATCACACCGTTTACCGCTTTGTCGATGTCATTT
This sequence comes from Mastigoproctus giganteus, assembly GCF_048544385.1. Taxonomy (NCBI): domain Eukaryota; kingdom Metazoa; phylum Arthropoda; class Arachnida; order Uropygi; family Thelyphonidae; genus Mastigoproctus; species Mastigoproctus giganteus. Next base: position 115,373,490 of record NC_143583.1, on the reverse strand, counting down.
ATGAAAATCAGAAGCAACACTGGTCCAAGAAGTGATCCTTGGCAGACCCTACTTTTGATGGTACACCCATCTGAAGAATATTGATTAATCACAACCCTCTGTCTTCTGCCCTACAGCCACCCTGCAACCATCTTAGAATTTTTCCAGTAATTCTAACATGTTCCAGCTTTTAAGCAACTTTCACGAGGGACTGAGTCAAATGCCTTTCTTAAATCCAAATAAACTGTTTAATTGTTCTCTACATCTAGCTCATGAGTAACTGTGTCAAAATAGCTTATTATGTTAGTTAAACATGATTTTCCCTTAACAAAACCATGCTGAACATCGTTCAGAATGCCATATCTATCTAAACGTCCCTGAACTGCACTCTTAATCACTGCCACTAAGATTTTTCTTAACTCTGAAGTCATATTAACCAGTTTGTAGTTACCAACTTCACACTTAGAACCATCTTTATGTATTGGCAATATAGTTTTGCACTTCTCCAATCCAAAAGAATTCTCCCAAGCCCAAAGATGCCCTCATAATTAACCTCAATGGTTCAATATACTCTCTTGCTGCCTTCCTCTCAATTATTGGGTATGAGCCATCAGCTTCAGGGACCTTTCTTGATTTTGGGCTCAAAACTTTTTTTTAACAAACAATCATCTGTAATTTCAAAATAACTAATTTCATATGACTAAGCCTTTCTAGCACAGCCTCTCTTCAGTATAAAGGGTCTTTTGTCAGCAAAGACTGATGCAAAGTACCTATTCAATTCATCTGACTCTTTGTCCCCATTCTTTGCTCTCTTAGCCAACACTTTCTCATACTCAGCCTTGGCCTCTAACCTTATCTGTAGTTCTATTAAAGATAAACTTGTAGCTGTTGCAGGCTTCAGTACTTTTCTTCACTATAACTTTCCCATAGTGTCTTTTTCTGCTCTATTAGACTGGCCAGCCCATTATCCCTGCATTTCCTTGTGATATATGTTCTTAATGGCATATGGCTTCTGTAATTATTACTGAAAGGGAGAGAGCCAATGCTGCATTCTATGTACAGGTCCTTCAAAGACTATTAAAGTGCATTTCCCTGGTGAGGCTGCAATTTCAAGAGAAAGGCAACTGGTTCTTGTTGCATGACAATACCCACACATTCTGTACTTTCTAGGAAGCCATTTCTGATGAAAAATGGATTGTAGAGATCAACCACCCTACTCTCCTGATCTAGCACCGGTAGATTTCTTCCTCTTTCCCAAGGTGAAAACTGCCATCAAAGAAAAGAGATTTTGGGATGTTGAGGATATAAAGAAAAATGTAACCACCAAAATGAATATCATCTCTTTGGACAAGCCATCCAAAGAGATGATATTCTTTTCAAAAACTTTTATAATGGTGTAATAAGTGCATTCAATCAGGTGGTGATTACTTTGAATAAAAATAAAATCATTTTTGAGCTCCTTTCTTTACCAGTTCATGAACTTTATTTCCACATCTCATAATTATCTCACGCATTCTGCCATTAAGCTCATCAGTTATTCTGTTATCTGTTTTGTTCTAAACCATAAATACATATTTTCACATCAGTTTGTCCTGTTGAAAAGAATTTAAAAATATCCAAACCCATTATAACCACTTTCACAAAAACAAAAGGTGTCACCTTTGCTTGATGATTCTTAATGGATGAGGAATCACTATAGATAACCACATCAAGAATACTGCTTTCTTTTGTTGCCTCTTTAACATGTTGTGCAGAAAGCAGAGTCATCCAATAAATTTAGGAATGTTTTACTACTGATTCAGCTGCCAAACAATGAGTTTGATGGATAATAGGAAAAGCCCATAAGACATTCTAAATTGCCAGCCCACTATTTGTCTGTGAAGTTGTTCATTATAACAGAATTTTACTATCAATTCTATTGTTTTCCCAGTGCTTACACAATCTGCTGTCCACATATATGCATATGGTGGCATCATGCTCAGAGTGGTGGAGAGGACTTGAGGTATAGACAGGCAGTTGGAGTAGCTCATAGGGTTCTGTCAGTGATGTATCAGAATTCTGTGACAGGGACAAGAGTGTGTAGGGCAGTGGTTGGGCCATGATGAATTGAAGGGGAATGGCTGCAGGATGGATGTGTGAAAGTTCGATCTCAGCCAGAAAGTTATTGATTGTTGGAGTGGACTTTTGCCTAGTGTTGTGGAAGTGATAGTTTGAATAGATTTAAGGAAGAGTTGGAAAAATTATTAGAGGAATGGACAGATGAGGTGGGTAGGTCCCCCCCCACTTTTTTTGGCTGATACTACAAGAGCTTGCTTCCTTACATCATTTGCAACTACTAATATGTAATACTAAATAACACTTCAAATTCGAAGTACATGTTACATATTTATCATTAAACCACCCAATATAGTTTAAAGCCACGATCAGTTTGACATAAAGAGATTGAAGGAAGTGATTATAAAAACAAGATAATTTTAATGCTGTCTTCAGGACCTTCACTAGTGAGGACAGGCCTTGTTAACTTGCAGCATCCAAGTAATACACTATTTTCTTACATAACAAGGCTGAAGAAATTTGTCGTCACCCATAAATAAGGAACAATGGGATTTCACTATAGCACATATAACATATTTAAGAAAGATTAGCAAGACAGGAGAGAGCAGAGAATCATGCTTTTTATCAGAGCAACCAGAGCACAATGGTTATAAATGGGATGAGCAAACTAAATGCTGATGGCATCTTTACTCTTCCTCAGATAACACATGTGTCATCCAAGAAAGGGAATACAGGAGAAGGATAGTTGTAGGACAGGTATACAGGGGCTGTTTTTGTTGTTTTTTGGGAGCATTAGCAACTAAGGCCATATTGCTCTGGGGATATGCGGTGGTCATTCCCTGACCTTTCCGCATCCCCCGTATTTAGTGGTCACGGGCTCGAACCCCGGTCTAATCAAGAAGTGTGTGCTACGCACTGCTGCTCCTGCCCACCTGGCTACAGAGGCGGCAGGTACAAGGGCACTTGCTTTCAGCTCAAAAGAGTAACTGATTATCGGAATAAATTTTCTGCTGGTGTGGGGTAGTTTGAATAAATTTAAAGGGCTGGACAAATTATTAGAAGGGATTGGCAACGATTTATTTTATTTTATTATGGCTAATGCCATATAAGAACAACTTCTTTCACTATTTTATCACTACTGAAACTAAAAGTTCCCAGATTTGAAAATTATGCATGCCAACACAGAATCTGTGTGGTGTGAGATATTTGAAAGCAAAAGGAAAAAGAGAGTGGATGTATATACTACAGACCAGAAGATTATGATGAGAGCTTCTGTATGTGGATGGAATGGGCAAATGCAAATGTCATCTTGTGAGTGATTTCAATTTACCCCTTACTGATTAGTGCAAGTGGGAGGGGAAGTTGCCATGGGAACAAAATTTAAGTCAGCCAGGCAATTTTTATTTATATCAGCATGTTAGGGATAGCAGATAGCATCATGGGACTGACAGTACAGGAACACTTTGTAGGAAGTGATCATGCAGTTCTCCATTGGACAACGAAGAGAGGTCACAGGTGTTAGAAGCAAAAGAACGGATTTCAATTTCAGGAAAGGATATTAAGATGCAACATGGCCTCGATAACCTGGGCAGATAGCAGGTGGTTACTTCTCCCTATTCTTACTCATGGCAGTTACTACTTCTTATTCCTCCTCTCCTGTGGTAATGCTCCAAGCTAAAAAAATTTTAGATCATGAAGACTGAAAGACTGTACCTCTCCTACCAAATGGTTGACAATGTCTGAATCCAAGTTGTCAAACCTGGTTTTGTAGGCATATTCTTTTATCCTGAATTAAATTTTAAGATCTGAGAACCATTAAGTTTATTGCTTTTGAAATGGATTTGTACATTGTATTTATTCCTGGTATTTTGGCAAGTTTATTACCAATTCCTGTTGACCAATCTCAGTCATTTTAATTTTGCAATGATTACAATTTCATAATGTATTCACCTTCTTTTAAGAGTTTGTGTATTGTTTATTGGAAAAGGAAGTCTTATCATTAATGATTCTCATCCAAAATGTTTCCTATAAGTCTTCCACATACCTTTCAATACTACTGTTTCTTTTTCATGCTGCAATGTATATGCTACATTAAGGGCAAGCTGAAGACATGAAGAAACATGATGGAGCCATCTACTTGATTCAAGACTACCAGAGTAATGGCTGTCCTGTTCCCAATATTCATGGGGGTTACCTGGAAGTAATATACTTGTATATAAAATGATATCGTGGCCCTGATTTGTGGCAAACATAAGATAACATAATGATAATAAGTCACACAGACACATATGCTCACTCGCTCTCACACACACTTCATTTAAAAGGCAATGGGTCTATCTAACTTTTTTGAGTTTAGGCAGTTTGTTGTCTGGGCTTTGTCATATTTTGGCTTAAAGTTTTTTTGAATTTGATGTTAAAATTTGGCTACGCACTACCATTTAGATTTTATGATTTCTAAATTAAAATTTTTCCTAATCAATTTTTTTTTTAAATGGGAAAGTTGTTTCCCAATTTATTCTAAAAACATCATCAGTGTCTGAAAAGATTGTAAACTTTTAGTTGAAACAACAACAATATTAACACAATGGTGTGAAAAACTGCCAAAAGCCGTGTATTGGAGAGCAAAGATCACGTCCACAACTGCTGTGTTTGTTTTGTTTTTCTTCAAATAAAATTAGTTTATGTTCATTTCAGAAGGACAGTGATGAGGTTTTAAACTGAAGATGGAAGAAAACATTGATTGAGAAAAAAAGCACTGATTAGGCAAAATATTAATTCAGAAATCATAAAATCTAAATGGTAATACTCGATACAATTTTAACAGCCAATTCAAATTTTCAGCCCAAACAGCAAAAAAAAAAAAAAAGGTCCAGGTGAAGACAACAAATAGCTTAAACCTAAAAATAAGTGAGACAAATCCCCACTGCTTTTTATCAAAACAACCTGCATATATTTCAATTTTTTTTTGAAGTATCTGTAAACATAAATAAACAGAAATATGTGCATATTTCTGAGTTTAAGGTTCCACAAACTTGTACTTTTAAATTGGAAAATGGAAGAGACTAATAGATTCATGTTTATATTTTATGCCTATTAGGATAAATAAAACAGAGCTATAATGCTCAATGAGTTCTACATTTATATTAATACATAGAAATAAAGAGGAATTTACCTCAATGCTTTTTTTGTAGAATGCGTCACTACAACACCCTCCTAAATTCAATCAGACGTAAAATTATTTCTCAATGGCTTCCTTCCCTTGCAGACATATGAATGGTCTGACGTATCTGCGATTGACAGTCAAGATCTCCCAACCCAGCCACCAACACATCAAACCACCATTACATAAACCCTGAGAGTCAGAAGACATCTTTGTCTAATTATAAAATCATTAAAACTATTAAAATGATCACGGCATATACAAGTTAAAATCTTCAAATTAACTGAAATAATTCAACCCAATTTTGAATAACTTTTCTTCCTAAAGCTGACCAGGGCTTTTCCCCCAGTCAGCTTTAAGGAAGATGTTATTCAAAATTGGGTTGAATTATTTTAGCTAATTTAAGATTTTTAACTTTTATATGCCGTGATTATTTTAATGGTTTTAATGATATTATTATTAGACAAGATGGCTTCTGACTCTCAGGGTTATGCAGTGGTGGTTTGATGTGTTGGTAGTCGGGTTGGGAGATCCTGACTGCCAATCGTGGATACGTCGGATCATTCATATGGAAGCCATTGAGAAATAATTTTACATCTGATTGAATTTAGGAACCCCTTTTTCCACAAATTAAAAAAGCAAATTGGCACCTGTCAGATACCACGTTAGCCACCTGGGGTGCTACCAATGCCGGATTAAGATGTTCAAAGGAACAGTCAAGGAAATTTAAAGATAAAAAAATTACAAAGATAAAATGAATATCTCAGTTGCTGCATCGAAACTTTGTACTTCAACTGCTTTAATTTATAAGATATTTTATTATTTCAATAGAACAGTTAAAAAATAGAAGAAAAATAAATATTATTATAATATTTGTAAAAATAGTATGACATACCATGTTTGCAAAAATGGAGTTTGCATATTAATAAAATTGTGCTAATATCAGGGGAAGAATGAGAATAGATGAGAATAACAACAATTTCCCTGGCCAATTGTTGGAAATTTCCTTTCCAACAATTGGCCTGGTGCTTGCAAGCACCAGGCCAATATGATGATATTGCAAACATAATGACCCAGTTGTTTTCACAACTGGGTCGTCAGGTTTGCAATACCAGGGTACCTGCCCATCCACTGATGATAGGCCAATAGCCTTGAAACGGTGCCGTCTAGGTGGTAGTACTCACTGAGAATAAGTAACAATAGTCTTTTCTATTAGTGAAGCGTTACTTATTCAAGTTAGTGCAATATCATGGCAACTTGTCGTGAAGGAAGAGCACAATATCAGAAACAGAGCAAAGGATGCCTACTACAACAACCACTTCATAGTTTCTTAAGAGTTGTCTATGGTGACACTGATATTATATAGATAAACTCTTAACTTTTAACGTATTATGCCTTGTGCATTTAGTTATTTTTAAATATTGTCTTAATTGTAATATATTTAATATGAAATGCAGAGGGAAAACATAAAATACTCTTAATATTAGAAAGAATCCACATCAATCAATGAATAAAAGTACTGATTCTACAAAGTCATGATGAGTGATATTTTTGCTTCATCGTTTCAAAGTGAGCTTGTACCATCGGTGAGATGCCACTTGCTTTCCAAAAAACTTGAAGAAAAGTGTATAGTTACATTCTCAAAAAAACTCAAGATTTTGAAATAGTGCATTTCAATCAAGATGGTTTTGAAAATGTTAATATATAAAACATGTTATTATTTATTCTTATTATATTTCATAAATCTTTATACTCTTAAAAGACCAAATATAAAATTTATTAATAGGTTTAATGAAAACAATGGGTTGTTGGCAATAGAATACTGCATTTAAAATATGCTCTACTTTAATAATATTACTAAACCTTCATATTACTAAGCATAATTGGATTAAGGAAAAATAGCACCACGTTTATTGACTATGAAAAAGCATATGACAACCTTGATCATTAGTTTTCACATAAGTTTTCTGAGCAATGCAGACAGGCTGCCAGAGCAGGTCATGGGGTATTGTCAATGATATACAGGAATTTTTATAGCAGGGAAAGGGAGGTAATTATCCCTTTGTATAAGGTAATGGTCAGGCCACGCCTTCAGTACTGTGTACAGGTCTACTTGAGTACTGTGTACTTCGTGAGGGGAACGAAGGGATCCTCTAACCAAGAAAGGCTTAAGTTCTGCAAATTGCAGCAGATAGAGACTAGGCAGCCATGAGGTGATCTGATTGCAGTGTATAAGGCCTTGAATGGGTTGAGCATGCTGAATTCTGATGGGATTCTTCTGCTTGCTCAGATTACAAACCTGAGGGGGCATAAATTCAAATCGAGGAAAGACAGTCGTAGAATAGATGTGCGGAAATTTGCCTTTAGCCAGTGGGTGGTTAATTTCTGGAACAAACTTCCATCTGTTGTGGAAGTTGATAGCTTAAATAAATTCAAGGAGGAACTGGACAAACTTTTAGAGGGAATGGTTGTGTGAAATTGTTTTTTTTTGGCCGATGCTTCATAAGCTCATATGTTTGCTTTCTTGTATCACATGCCTCTATTACTATTACAGTAGCACATCGGTTATCCAGAATAATTTGAAAGGCTGATCTTTCTTCTTTTTTTTATTAACGGTAGTACAGTAAGCGCTGGTTATAGTGATCACGTTTGCAAATTAAATTTTGATTATAATAAGCGAAAGATCAAGTTTACTACCAGTTTATAACAGATTGTACAAACAAAAAGCCCAATAAACCGAAAACTGCAAATTGTTTTTATTGTTTTATGGTTGTGACCTTCAGAAATGTGCTTTAGAAAAATATCAGAGACTACTGGGTTTTCTCGGAAACCATGAGTGAATTTCAGATTAGTTTAGCTCCAAATTCGGTAAGAATAAAATTGCCCCAAAACCATGCAATTTATTATTTTTCTAATTTTTTACGGTAAAATGTGAACGAAAAGAAAACGCGTAGTTTTAACATTGCAATGGAAAACTGAAATTAACAGAATTAGAAAAGGTGAACATTTAGGAAGTCTCTACAAAGAGTTTAATGTGGGGACTTCAACAATTTATGACATCAAGAAAAATTCCAATGCTATGACAGAATTTATGTTGATTATAGATAGTGGAGGAGGATCCAGCAGGAAAAATACAATGTCGAAATCTGAAAATGCCACTTTAGAGAGTGCACTTTATTTGTGGTTTCTTCAGAAGCAAAGTCTAGGTGAACCAGTGTCTTGCCCAATGGTGTGTGAAAAAGCATTGGACTTTAATCGAAAATTAAGAGGTAATGAAGATTTTAAGGCAAGCACAGGTTGGCTGAAAAACTTTAAACTGAGACACGGTATACGTGAACTAGACACTGAAGGCAAGAAACTGTCTGCAGAAGAATTGGCAGCGGTGTCCTGTAAAAGTAAGTTTGCTTCAGTTATAGCAAATTACGAGAAAGAAAGCATTTATAATGTTGAGGAGACAGACTTATTATGGAAAGCATTACCGAGAAAAACCCTAGCCACTAAAAGAGAAATGTCTGCACCATGTTTTAAGATGTGAAAGGAGCGAGTTACAATTACTATGTATGCAAATGCCACTGGGATGCACAGATTGTCTGTGCTCATTAGCGGTAAGTCAAAAAAACTGAGAGCATTTAAAAATCATAAAATTACATGGATGTATGTTTCTGTTTTCCAAGATTGGTTTATAATTTTTTAAAATTTAATTAATCTTAATTCTTTAATTTAATTGTAAGGTAAGATTAAATTTATTTAATCTTATTTAATTAAAGTATTTAATTAAGTAATTAGATTAAATTTATATAATCTTACCGGAAAATTTGGTTATCCGGAAGAGGTGTGACATCAATTATTCCAGGTAACTGACACTCTACTGTATCACTATTATATTCTTAGTTAAGAAACACAAAATCTAAGGCAGTGCATCCAGTTGAAATGGATGAACAGTAGAACAGTGCAACTTGTGGGTGATGTGCAAGTGGGTTAGTCACTGAACACTAGCAAGTTTGGTTTGGTTTGGTTTTTAATGGCGCATTGGCAGCTAAGGCCATAATGCGCCAAGACAAACACTAGCAAGACTTTTGTGGATTTACTGGATGGCTGTATTGTACACTAGCATATCAGAGAGCAGCAACACTCTTGATCTGATTATCAGTAGCAATTTTTCATTAATTAAGAATCTACAGGTAAAAAACCTACTGGGTGACAGTGATCACAATGTGCTGATGTGGAATTTACCTAAAGACATAACTACTGTCAAGGATAAAGGGAAGAAGTTTTAATTTCACAAGGATGACTACAGTGGTCTCAGACAGTTTTTAAATCCTGTAAGTGGGATCATCTGATGATGATATCAAATGTATATTTCAAATGGGAAGCATTCAGGGAAATAATCATATAAGCTACTAGGATTTTCATACCAACTAAGAAATACTGTTCGAGGCTGATGTCAGATGAACTAATGAGACTCATGGCAGAGAAGAAAAACACATGAGATGCATATAAATTACCAGGTGACACAGAAGCCTATGGTAGATATAAACTAGTCTGTAATCAAGTCATAAAGGAAGTTAGGCATGCTAAGGCATAAGTCTTTGGCACAGGATAAAAAGGAAAACAGCAAAATCTTCTTTACTTATGAGTATGTAAACAATGAAAGCAAGGGAAGGAATCACGTTGGTCCACTTGATATCGATGGTTTAATTGTTGATTATTCTGCACAGGTTGCTAACAAACTGAATAGGTATTTTGCACTTCATTCACGAATGAGTTCTTTACAGAGGGAGAATGCCAGAAATTCATCAAAATCTAAAAGGGAGCTAAATGATTTTGTGATAACTGAGTGTAAAATGGCAGAGAAATTACTGAAGTTAAACATAAAAATGGCACCTGGGGTGGATGGGAATCTATCCAATTATATTAAAGAAGATAGCAAAGGAGGAAAGCAACCCTTAGCCCTAATTATGAGAGAATCTTTGGATTCAGGGGAGGTCATTGTGGCTGAAGATCTGCAAATGTGTCCCCAATTCACAAAGGGAGGGGGGGATATGTAACATGTGTAATTAACGACCTGTTAGTTTAACTTCTTTTTCAGGAAAAATATTAGAGTCAATGGTTGAAGAAGTAATGAAGGACTATCCAGACAGGAGTGCAGTTATACTTCAGTCACAGCATGAATTTGTTAAGTAGTTTGGTCTTTCAATTTTGAATAACCAATTTGATTGGATACCAGGATGCAGTAAAAAAAAGGAACTGGATGCAAAAAATAATTTTCACATATACTTTGATTTCAGGAAAGTATTTGATACTGTTGCACATTACAGAATTTTGTACAAATTGAAGCAGTGTGGCATTAAGGGGCAAGTTATTGCTATGGATAAAGGGATGGTTGAGTGGGAGAGGACAGAATGGTTATCAATGGACACTGCTTTTTGTGGACTAATATTATTAATGGAGTCCTGCACGATTCGGTGGTGGACTCTATTGTTTTCTGTATTTATTAATGATATATCAGGCTTAATGTCTAAGTTTGCTGTTATTGTTGTTATTTGTTATTTAGTTTTTAGGAGCATTAGCAACTAAGGCCATATTGCTCCGGGATATGCGGTGGTCATCCATGACCTTTCCGCATCCTCCGTATTTGGTGGTGACGGGCTCGAACCCCGGTCTAATCAAGAAGCGTGTGCTACGCACTGCTGCTCCTTCCCACCTGGCTACGGAGGCGCCCCCTCTAAGTTTGCAGATATATATGAGGGTAATTCAAAAAATAAGTTACACTTGACCACTGTTAGCCCAAGAGACATTTATTGAGGTATGTAACATTATGCAATGGAAAGCACATAGTCACAGAGATGGTGTAAACACTTCTCGGAACGTGTGACTAAACGTTCGATTCCCTGATGATAGAAATCCATTCCTTGGTCATTCAGCAACTGCCAAAATGCTGTTTGCACTTGCTCATCGTTTGCAAATCGTTGTCCCACTAGGATGTTCTTTCAGCTTGCAAGATGTGATAGTCACACAAGGCGAAAGATCGAGATTGTATGGTGGATGTTGCCATAACTCACATCCAAAACTTTAGAGCAAGTGTTGTGTTGTGCATACATTGTGTGGCATTATCCTGAACAAGAACAACACCTTTGCTTAACTTTCCAGTTCTCTTGTTTTTCATGGCTGTTCGCGAAGACCGTAATGTTTGGCAGTATGAGGCAGCATTAAATGTTGTGCCTTTTGCCATAAATTCCGTGTAAACAACTCCTTCAAAGTCGAAAAACACAGTGGCCTTAATGATTTTGTAATAACTGAGAGCAAAGTGGAAGAGAAACTGTTGAAGTGAAACGTAAGAAAAGCACCTGGAGTGGATGGGATCTATCCAGTTATATTAAAGGAGGCAGCAAAGCAACTAAGCAAACCCTTAGCCATAATTATGAGAGCATCCTTGGACTCAGGGGAGCTTCCCACGGACTGGAGATGTGCAAATGTATCCCCAATTCACAAAGGAGGATCGAAGGGTGACACGAGTAATTACAGACCAGTTAGTTTAACTTCTGTTCCGGGTAAAATAATGGAGTCACTGGTTAAAGATGCATTGCAGGATCATCTAGACAAGACTGCAGCAATAATTCAGACACAGCATGGGTTTGTTAAGGGAAAGTCTTGTCTGACAAATTTGATAGGATATTATGATGTGGTTACAAAGGAACTGGATGCAAAAAATAATTTTGATATCATATATTTGGATTTCAGGAAAGCTTTTGACACTGCTCCGCATGGAAGACTATTGTACAAATTGGAGCAGAATGGTATTAAGGGTAAGTTGCTACAATGGATAAAAGGATGGTTAAGTGGGAGAAGACAGAGGGTGGTAATCAATGGGTGCTGCTCTTCTTGGACTAATGTTATTAGTGGAGTCCCACAGGGTTCGGTGTTGGGTCCACTGTTGTTTTGTATATTTATCAATGATATTGATGAAGGTATATCAGGCTTAGTGTCGAAGTTTGAAGATGATACAAAGGTTGGCAGGGTTGTTAATGACAGTAATGGCAGTGTGCTACTGCAACAGGATCTAGATAATTTGGGCAGATGGGCTAAGAAGTGGCAACGGAAGTTTAAACGTTGACAAATGCAAAGTACTGCATATGGGTAGAAGTAACCCCAGAGAAACATACCAACTGTGTGGTACTACACTTAAGGTGGTAGAAAATGAAAAAGACCTGGGAGTAATTGTGCAGGCAGATATGAAGTTTTCTGAGCAATGCAGACAGGCTGCCAGGGCTGGTCATGGGGTTTTGTCAATGATATATAGGAATTTTGCTAGCAGGGAAAAGGAGGTGATTATCCCTCTGTATAAGGCAATGGTCAGGCCACGCCTTGAGTACTGCGTACAGGTCTGGAGGCCTCATTTTAGGAAGGATGTAGATTTACTTCAGCGTGTACAGAGAAGGGCAACAAGATTGGTGAGGGGAATGAAGGGCTCCTCTTATCAAGAGAGGCTTAAGTTCTGCAAATTGCAGTGGCTGGAGACTAGGCACCTGCGCGGTGATCTGATTGAGGTGTATAAGGCCTTGAATGGGTTCAGCATGCTGAATTCTGATGGGATCCTTCCACTTGTTCAGATTACGAACCTAAGGGGGCATAAATTCAAATTAAGAAAAGACAGATGTAGATTAGATGTGCGGAAATTTGCCTTTAGCCAGCGGGTGGTTAATTGCTGGAACAAACTTCCATCTGTCGTTGTGGAAGTTGATAGGTTGAATAAATTTAAGAGGAACTGGACAGGCATTTGGAGGGAATGGTGTGATTATTTATTTTTTTTTTTTTGGCTGATGCTGCATAAGCTCATACATTTGCTTTCTTGCATCACATGCCACTACTACTACTACTACCTTTCCTGCCAATTTTAACATCATCTGCAAATCCATACATCACGCCCTCTATCCCTTCATCGATGTCATTTATGAAAATTAAAAACAACAGTGGTCCTAATACTGATCCTTGGGGAACCCCACTTCTTACATCAACCCAATCTGAGGAATAGTCATTTATCACAACCCTCTGCCTCCTGCCCTGAAGCCATCCTGCTATCCATCTAAGGATTTTCCCAGTGATTCCAACCTGTTCCAGCTTATAAAGCAACTGCTCATGTGGGACTGAGTCAAAAGCTTTGCTAAAATCTAAATAAAAAAATGTCGAAATTATTATTACCTAAATCCAGCTCGTGAGTGACCCTTTCAAAATAGCGAACCAGATTTGTTAAACATGATTTTCCCCTTGCAAAACCATGCTGAGTATCCTTGAGAATTTCAATTCGATCCAAATGATCGTGAATTCCACCCTTGATCATTGCCTCCATGATTCTCCCTACCACTGAAGTCAGACTGACAGGTCGATAATTTCCCACTTCATTCTTAGAGCCACCCTTATGTATGGGAGATACATTGGCACTTTTCTAATCCAACGGAATCTCCCCAGAGTCTAGTGATGCTCGCATAATTAGCCTCAATGGTTCAATGCACTCACTTGCCGCCTCCGATTACAGGGTATACAGTAAACCCCCGCTATTCGCGGTCGCTGATTTAATATAAAATGAAACCTAAATAAATGTGAATTTTAAAGCACCGTGAACATTTTCCACCATAAAAAAACATGGGCGTGGCTAAAATTATCTTTCCCGATCAAAACAGCACTCAATATGCTTATAAATTGAATAAATTTATCAATTTATAAATTGATATGCTTACAAAAGTGATGAATCTACAGTTTTGCAGTGTAAAATAGACTTTTTCGAGTGTGTTAATGGAAAAAAGTGACTTTATTGTGGACAAGTTCTTTCTAACCCGTACAAAAATATGGCTACGAATAACAAGGGAAATGTGATGACATTAGCGAATAAAATTGAGTTATTACATAAAATTTCTAATGGTGAAAATGTCTCTTCAGTGGCAAAACATTATAAAATCAATGAGTCAATGGTACGATCAATCAAGAAATCGGAAGAAAATATCCGCCGTAGTGTCCGTGAAAACACGCTAATTTATCATGACACTTAAGTTATCATCCAATTAAGATTGGCCTTGGAACAGGATGATAACTTAAGTGCTAGATGTATCTCAAGTATCTCAAGCTAAGTTAATTTGTTTTTCATTATTTTTAGTCACTGAGGATGAGATCTATAGAAATCCCAGAACATCTGTCATTATTAAACTGAAATTTGATGAGGGCTGTTCAATAAAGAATGATCATAATTTTTCACGAACAACCACACTGCTTGCTATTTATGGCTGAGCTGCGGAATTTAAGACCAAACTGCATTATACAGCAATTACACAGTTGACGTATGCACATGGTATGATCGTGGTGACTGGTCAAGTTTATGCCTATTCAGTTTCGACTACATAACACACAAAGAACAGTATGCTGCTCTCAAATTTTGTTTCCGTCTCAAGAAAACATCAACTGAAGTGTAAAATGTTAAAAGAGGCTTATGGGGAATCTACACTTCCATATAGCACAGCTCACACATGGTTTAGAATGTTTAAAGATGCATGTGATTCAATCACAAAAAACGGTAGTCCTGGAGCTCCACTGCTGTCACCACAGAAACCATAAATACTGTTTCTGTAATCATGAGAGAAGATCATCATATAACAGTAAGGCAACTGGCAGAGATGTTGAGAATATCAGTAGGAAGTACACATGGTATCCTCCATGACCATTTGCATATGACATGTTTGTGCATGTCAGGTTCAAGACTACTCACACCTGAGCAACAGCAAGTTCGTACGGAGATTTGTCAGGAGATGCAATAGACGGTTACTGAAGTGGTGAGGTTCTGCACAAGGTGGTAACAGCAAATGAGACATGGCTTCATCATTTCAACCCAGAAAGTAGGCAATAAAGCTCTCTTTGGAAGTTATGTCATTGCTAACACCGAAAAAAGTCAAAGTTGTCGCTATGGTAGGAAAGGTTATGGTCATCTCTTTTTTTGACAATCAAGGAACGATTTACCAGCATGTTGTGCCACGTCATATGACTGTTATGGGACCTTACTACAGAACTGTACTGCACACTTTGCGAAATCACATTCATCACAAATAACCACAACTGCATGCATTTGGTTGCATTTGGAACGACAATGCGAGATCTCACATTGCTCATATTGTCATTGAGTACTCCGCCATTATTAATGTCAAATGTGTTCCTTATCTATCCTACAGCCCTAAATTTGCACCCTGCAATTTTTTTTTTAATTTCCAAATTTAAAGAAGGAGCTATGAGGAAAATGTTTCCAGTTGTCATACGAAGTTGTGAAGACACTGGAGGCAATGCTCAAATGTATGTCAAAAAATGGCTTCCACTGTGTTTTTGAAGAATGGCAGAAACTCTGGAGTAAGTGCATTTCATAAAATGGGGACTATTTTGAGAATTGCCATCAAAATATGGATGATAAAGTTATGTTTTGAAAAAATATTATGATCATTCATTATTGTCACAAAGCAGAGAAGTTTATTCACTGGCAATAAGGCAAAATAATACTGATGTGATAAGCAAATTTTTTTAATTATCTTGCATGGCTGGCCAAACCTGTGAGCAGCAGTAATAGTCAGCCTACAGTAGTCAGTTATGGTGTGAAAATCAGTGAACTATAATTTATTAATACTGTCAATGTCTATGGATTAACATGGCTGTCAGCTTTGTAGTGAGCTTCTGTACTGTGGTTTATATTATTAGTTAATCTAAGTTTTAAATACCACCAAGTATTTGAGTGTGTTTTTAAAGTAGTTTCCTTGTTGAGTGAAATTTCATGAAGAACCTTTGAATATTTACAGAGAAATCGATCATCAAAGTTTTGTAGTATGTGTAATAGCTGCCATTGTATTAGAAGTAGAGATCTTTTAACGATTGTTGTTTTGTGCTTCAGGAAGGTTGCAGATTTCTTGGAATACTTACTCCCAATACTCCCAATATCAAACACGAAACTTTCATGTTTGACGTTGGGAGTGAGGACTGTTTACTTTATTAGCTATTTCTTTTAATTGCTCTTATTTTAATTTTATATACTAATATGGCTATGCGTACTCGCAGGAGTTTTACTGGCTCTCTACCAGATCTGTCACAAGGTGTTAAGTGATAATGATGATAGCATTTTAGTTGACCAGAGTTTAAAACCAATCAGTGCCTGAATTATCTGAAGAAGAGATTGAGTCGATTGATAAGGATATTTTGTTTACAGCAGCAGAAAAGGCTCTAAGGCTGCTCCAGAAGATAATGTAGTAGCATTATCTCAGAAAGAGGAAGGGAAAGATTTGACCTCTAAAAAGAAAAAAAATTAGGAAATAAGGAGGGGGGGGGATTGGAGTTTTAACTGGTAAGAGTAGGACAATGGATATTCAGAATTTATGGAATTTTATGGTATAATATGGTATTATGGTATAAAATTTTATGATATTTTATGGATATTCAGAATGTGGATACAGAGCAAGTTTTAAATGAGACCCCCCCCTCCCATTAATTCAGCTAATAGGAAGAAAAGTGTAAATGTAGGTCAACTTAGGCCTCCAAAGAGAACAAGAGATGAAGATAAAGTTGAGATTGAAATTTCAGATGAAATTGAATTAGACCTGTTCAGAATGAAGAAAATTAAGAGTGCAAGAATGAAATTAAGAAAACTGTTATTAAGAGGGGATTACAACATTCCTGAAATTGTAACTGCTCCAGTCCTGGATTTGTGGGACAGTATGGAGCTTTCATTAATGGAACTACAAATTAAAAATAAAGTATTAGAGGCAAAGTTAGAGGGAAAAGAAAAGGAGAAAGGAAGTCAAGATACATCCAGATCTTATGCTAGTGTTGCATGTAAAGATCAAGAATGAGATTTAAAGCAACCCAAAGTGGCAGTTGCCACAACCAAGAGTGATTATTATAAGACTAGTGAGGACATGAAGAGAGAACTGTTTAAATCAATCAGTAACATTGGTACGGCCAATGTTATCTGACGTTAAGGTAAGAAGTGTTAGAGCTATAAAGGACAAAATATTAATTATTGAAATTGATTCTGAGCAGGATTTAACAAAAATTAAGGATTGTGTACAGTTTAGGAAACTGAACAACCTAAGAGGTTGAACCACAAATTTTTAGTTTATGATGCAAGTCAAGATGTAGATAAAGGTATATTTATTGAACAATTTGGGCAAAGAAATTTGCAGGAGTATGGTTTAGTAAGGAAAAAGTGTTAAAAAATATTATTGTTTTAACAATTAACAAAATTAGGAATAAGCCCATGCCCAATTGGATCATGGAACTTTCCAGTCATCCTCACAAGTTATTGCTAAACAAATGTTGGATTTATATTAACTGGGATTCCCAATGCATCAGGGATATTGTTTTAGACACACAGTGCTACAAATGCATAGACTTTGGGCATGTAGCAAAACTTTGTAAGAATGATGTTATTGTGGTCACTGGTCTGGTAAAGGACATTCTTTTAATAAGTTTTTCACAAAGGTTGGAGCAGAGTAGGTGCATTAATTGTTGGAAAAAAATAATGTTGCTGCTGAGCATTGAGCAATTGATAAATTATGCCCTGAATATTTAATTTCTTTAGAATTTAATAAAAAATGAAACAATTATGAATTATAACAATGAGTTTTTATTAAAGATGCTACAGATTAACGCTCAGTGGTCATAAGATGTTGAAAGTGGCCTTGCAACTAGGTAAAGTGGCAGAGGAGAGGTTGTTTTACATAATTATGCTTCAGGAACCTTACTCTTTTCTCGGTAAGGTGAGGGGATATCCGGGTACATATAGGATCATTCATTGTGGGGGGGGGGGCACTCTGATGGTGGCAACTGTAGTCGTCAATGGAGAATTGGTGATTACTGTGATCACTTCATTAAGTAACGAGTATGGAGTGTGCTGCAAGGTGACAACACCAAGTGATCCTGTGTACTTTGTCCTTTGACTTAAAATTTAGTGATATTATTGAACCATATATTCAATATTTAGAGAGAGTTGAGGTGCTCCTGAGAGGAAAATCCATAGTTGTAGCTGAAGACACTAATTCCCACTCCACACTCTGGGGGACTGGGAACTCTGATGACAGAGGTCATGATCTAGAGGAGTTCCTTTCTTCCTCAGGGTGGAGAGTTGTGACTGACCCTCAGCAGCTTGTGTCGACCTACTCTTCTGCACATAGTCAGTCATATACTAGTGTTACCTTCTGCTCTGAAGCATCTTTGAACAAGATTACAAACTGGAAGTTTCATAACGCTATTGTGACCAGTGACCATAGAGGCATCTGATATAATTACTGTGTGACTGGTATTCCCAAGACCTGGTTGGATACCGACAGGTTTGCTACTACGACTGTTAATTTGGAAATTTTTGATAATTTGGTGGGGAATCGTATTAAAGAACTTAATGATTGGGAATGCTTCACAGAAAGTTAATACAAATAACAGAAATACTTCAAGAGGCTAGTAGAGCCTCAATGAGGAAACCTGTAAGATCTGTTCCATGGCGGGTTCCCATCTTAACTGATCTTAGAAAAGGGCTTGGTCCTCAAGGAAGAGTTTTCAGCACTCCTGAAGGGTAGCCAATGCTAATGTTGTGGCTGAGTTGAAAAGGAATTACACTGAGTTGAGAAAGGAATAGTCTACAAAGATAAAGATGTTTATATGTCAAGCATGGCAGTCTTTTGTGGAGCATGCTGGGAACTCTGACCTTGGGGTTCAATTTAGAGAATTATTACTGATAGGATTCACCTTGATGAAGTCACTTAGTGTTCTAAATGAGAGCCAGAAGGCCACTATTACATGAGCCCAATCTGTCCAACAGGTCATGTCAGAATTATTTTTAAAAGGTTACAGCACTGTAAATAATAGTGTACAAAATCAAATTTTAAAAGAGAACAATGTATATTTGTCTGAAGAAAGGGATGTGTCCTTCTCTCTTGAGGAACATAATGCAGCCATGAATTTAGTTAAAGATGGGAAGGCTCTGGGGATTACTTTCCTGGAGACCTGCGTTATTAAGCACTTTTACTTGAAGTTTCCTCTGTTCTTGTCGGACATATATCGTGTGTGTCTTAAGGCAGGCATTTTTCCTAAGATATGAAAAATCGCTGGTTTGAAAGTAATCCTTAAGAGTCCGGAGAGACCACTGAACGAACCAACATCATATCACCCGATTACTCTTTTGCCAATTTTAGGCAAGTATATGAGAGACTGATTATCCTAAGATATCAGACAAGATATGAATCCTTGGGCTTGTCATCTTCAAAACAGTATGGATTTAAAAAGGGTAATTCTACTGAGGATGCAATCAGAAAACTAATTAAAACTGTTTAGGAAGAGTTGCAGCAATGTGTGCTCAGTTTGTTCATGAACTTCAGGGGTGCATTCAATGCTTTGTGGTGGTGTAGATCCTACGCAGGGCTAGAACTGGTATCTGTCCTGGAGATCTCTTTAGCATCTTTAGGGATTTTTCTGACTGCAGGGTCATGGTTTGGTCCCACTGGGAAAAGGAGGTCTGTCTCGTTGTTATTGAAATAGTTATTTTTACTAATACGTTTGGAAGCTGCTGATTTAATACTACTAATATTAATCTATTTGTGAGTTTTTTATGTCAAAGAATTAAGGAAGATAGAAATCCTAATGGTAAAAGATCTTTAGACAGATCCAGCGGGGAGGGAGAGGATACTTCACTCCTAATCCCACCTAAAATTCCTCAGGTTAGGTGAGTTTGCTTATTATAAAAGTATTGGTCAAGAGCAGTTAAGATCTGCGGCTCAGTTAGTACGAGAGCAGTGCACAGGTAGTGAATTAATTGAAGTGGAGGGGATTGGGTCTATTCTCTCCCCTATTTTGACTATTGATTCAAGTACAATGACTGATGAGGTGATAATATTCAAGATACGTCTTCTGTATATGCAGTCATTTCTATAATGCAAAATGATATCACAAGTTTTCTTTCGGAGAGGCTAATAAGGTGAATAAAAAAAATGGGGATATCAATATGGACAAATGGTGTAATTTGGAGACTGTAACAACTGCACTATTGATAGAAAATGAGAGATTAAAAGCCATTAATGAGGAAATTGATAAAAGAGCCCAATTGCTACAAACAGTGTTACAAACTTTATCTGTGGTCTCCGGTTTGTTTGTTTGTTTGTTTGTTATTTGGTTTTTAGGAGCATTAGCAACTAAGGCCATATTGCTCCAGTATATGCGATGGTCATTCCCTGACCTTTCCGCATTCTCCGTATTTGGTGGTGACGGGCTCGAACCCCGGTCTAATCAAGAAGCATGTGCTACGCACTGCTGCTCCTTCCCACCTGGCTACGGAGGCGCCTGGTCTCTGGTAAACACACTGAACAGGATGAAGGGAGGTATATACCAAAGTCAGATGTAGATACAGATGTGTTTCCAACATCATTCCAACGGATAGGTTACATACACAAGAGCCTGTGTGTACCTATGCTGATACTGTGAGGGGGTTTTGATTGAGAAGGGTGTTTCTTCTAGTGATGTTATTAAATCGTCTAAATGTTCTAATAATTAGAGCTTCAGTTACTAGTGACTTGAAAACAAGTTCTGATGTGAAAAATGTAGTTACCACAACCTTTAAAAATGAGTTAAGAATGCAAAAGTGAAATCTTTGCTAATCGAGGAGTGGTTGTGGAAACAGCTACGAAATCTGATTTGGACTGCTTGACTTCTACAGCGGCGTTTTCCGAAGCTGGAGTGATCACTGATATTCACCGTAAAGGTAATCCATTAGTCATAATTTATGATGTCCCATGAGATCTTTCAAAGGAAGATATTGTGGATAATCTTTAAAACAAGAATTTGGTAGATTATGGTTTCATATTGGAAGAAGTGAAGCAACAAACAGTATTTTGTTTTACTAATTAGGCCAGGTCGTCAACGCTAGTTCATTGGGTTGGATGGATCCAGTTATCTTGACAGACATTCCCGGTGGATGATCTAACTATTGATTCTGTTGTACATTCAAATATTCAAGTTGTAAATTCGCTTTATACCACGAATATCCAGACAGAAGAATTTACAATTGATGAGTTAACCTCTGTTGCTGTTTGTTTGTTTTGGGATTTATTAGGCACATCGACAACTATGGCCATAGTGTGCCAAACCCCCCTGATGCTAAAAAAAGATTAATATTAAGAAACGTTCAACCTGGTTGAAAATACATTTATTTTGTGATTTTTCAAATTGCGTCCACAAGTGCTGCTTTTGCTTTTTAACAAATTTCTCCAAGGTCTCTTTCCTGATATGTGGAAAATCGTGCTAAATCCTAGATCTTAAAGGCCTATTCCACTTTTGCCAAACCTTGGGAAGTTTCTAGAGCATCTAATGGCTTTGGTGTTACTGATCTTCTTCAGTCAAAATATATGGTGTCCTCTAATCAATATCAGCAAATTCAAAATGGGAAGCATTCAAAGAATTAATCTTGGAAGCCACTAGGTTTTACATACCAACTAAGAAATATTGTTCAAGGTTCAGGCCTAAATGGATGTCAGATGAACTAATGAGACATATGGCAGAGAAGAAAAATGCATGGGATACATATAAATTAACATGTGATACAGAAGCCTATGATAGATATAAATTGATCTGTAACCAAGTCACAAAGGAGGTTAGGTAGGCAAAGGCAGATTATGAGAAATTTTTAACAAAGGCTGCAAAGAAAAACAGCAAAGAGTTCTTTACGTATGTAAACTCTAGAAGGAAGGGGATGAATCAGATTGGTCCACTGGATATTGATGGTTCAACTGTTGATGATCCTGCTCAGGTAGCTAACAAACTAAATGAGTATTTTGCATCAACATTCACACATGAGGAGTTATTCAGGGAGGGGAATGCCAGAGGTGAACTAAACTCTGGCAGTGAGCTAGATGATTTTGTAATAACTGAGAGGAAAGTGGAGGAGAAATTGTTGAGGATAAACATAAAAAAGGCACCCGGGTGGATGAGACCTATCCAGTTATATTAAAGAAGGCAGCAAAGGAAGTAAGCAAACCCTTAGCCATAATCATGAGAGCTTCCTTGGACTCAGGGGAGGTACCCATGGACTGGAGATGTGCAAATGTGACCCCAATTCACAAAGGAGGATCATAGGGTGACACAAATAATTATGGACCTGTTATTTTAACTTCTGTTCCAGGGATTTTAATGGAGGCACTGGTTAAAGAAGCACTGCAGGATTATTTACACAAGACTTCAGTTATAGCTTGGACACAGCATGGGTTTGTTAAGGGGAAGTCTTGTCTGACCAATTTGATTGGATACTATGATGTGGTCACAAAGGAACTGGATGCAGGGAATAACTTTGATATCATATATTTGGATCTTAGAAAGGCTTTTGATACTGTTGCACATGGAAGACTGCTGCACAAATTGGAGCAGTGAGCATTGGAGGCAAATTGCTGCTATCGATAAAGGGATGGTTGAGTGGGAGAAGACAGAGTGATAATCAATGGACACTGCTCTTCGTGGACTAATGTTATTAGTAGAGTCCCTCAGGGTTCAGTGTTGGGTCCACTGTTGTTTTCTGCATTTATAAATGCTACTGATGATGGCATATCAGGCTTAATGTCCAAGTTTGCAGACGACACGAAGGTTGGCAGGGTTGTTAATGACAGTACGCTGCTGCAACAGGATCTAGAAAGTTGAGGATGGGCAAATGAAGATTAACATTGACAAATGTAAAGTATTACATATGGGAAGCAGTAACCCCAGAGTAAGGTATCAACTCTGTGGTACTACACCGAAAGTGGTAGAGAATGAAAAGTACCTGGGGGTAACTGTGTAGGCAGATATGAAGTTTTCTGAGCAGTGCAGATGGTTTGCAAGAGTAGCTCGTGGTGTCTTGTTAATGATATACAGGAATTTTTTTAGCAGGGATAAGGAGGTGATTATCCTCTTGCATAAGATGATGGTCAGGCCACACCTTGAGTACTGTATACAGGTCTGGAGGCCTCATTTTAAGAAGGATGTAGAGCTGTTGGAACGAGTACAGAGAAGGGCAACAAGATTAGTGAATGAAACAAGGGGTTGCTCTTACGAAGAAAGGCTTAAGTTTTGCAGATTACAGTGTTTGGAGACTAAGCACCTGCAAGTTTGTTAGTAGTTTGGTTTTTAGGAGCATTAGCAACTAAGGCCATATTGCTCCGGGATATGTGGTAGTCATTCCCTGCCCTTTCCGCATCCTCCGTATTTGGTGGTCACGGGCTTGAACAACGTTCTAATCAAGAAGCGTGTACTACGCACTGCTATTCCTGCCCACCTGGCTACAGAGGCACCGCACCTGTGAGGTGATCTGATTTAGGTGTATAATCTTGAATGGCTTGAGCATGCTCAATACTGATGGTATTTTTCCTCTTGCTCAGAATAATCACCTGAGAGGACATAAATATCGAGGAAAGAAAGTTGTAGGATAGATGCGTGGAAGTTTGCCTCTAGCCAGCAGCAGTTGATTGGTGGAACAGACTTCCATCTTTTGTTGTGGAAGTTGATAGCCTAAATAAATTTAAGGCTGAGCTGGACAGGTATTTGGAACGAACGGAGGGGTGAAATTTTTTTTGGCTGATATGCTGCATAAGCTTGCTTTCTTGCATCGTGGGTTCCGTGTAATAAAGTCCTGTGAAGATACACTTGATGAATTTGTTTGCCGCATTGAGAGTTCAACATCAAAGGGAAGAAAGCGTTAGCGCTTTGTTGATTTCGAGGGCATTTTTGACTCTCTGTGGTGGCAAAGTGCTCTGGATCGTTTCCGATCAGCTGGATGCTCTCAGCAACTATACCACCTGTTCACTATCTATTTCAGTAATCGTCATATTTTAGTGACGTCTAAATATCAGGAGGTGTCTAGAGAAGTTTCACGAGTGTTTCCCAGGGGTCTACCTTGGGGCCTCTCATATGGAATACAATGTTACAGAATTGCATTTCCCGTTGTTTCAGTAGTACTAAAATTATCACTTATGCTGACGATCTTACTATCTTAATTCATGGTTCATCTAGATCTGCTATTGAAAGTAAAGCCAATGATGTTTTACAAAATTTATTTCAATGGATAGTGGATAATAAATTGACAATAAGTTTATCTAAGACTAATATGATGATCTTTGGATCACATTTAAACCCTCAACGACCCCCTTTCGTGAAGATTAATAATAACAGGATTCCACTTTCTCTAAAACTAAATTACTTGGAATTACAATAGACTCAAAGCTTAATTTTGTTTCTCATTTAAATAAGGTAACAACAAAGATCAGAAGATTCACTAGTGCTATTGTAAAAATTTCTAGTTCAGACTGGGGACTTTCTAGATATACCATGAGAATCTATTATAACGCCGTATTCCTTCCTATGGCCATTTATGCTGCAGGTGTATGGGGTTTCACAGGATTAGAGCTGTTGAATTTTGCTTGAAGTAGGCTAATATGCAATGTACAAAATTATTATGCATGTTAAGAGCTTGTCATACTGTTTCAACTTCTGCGCTACAGGTTCTTGCAGGTGTATTGCCATCGGACCTTCATGTAGCTTACAGAGGTCTTTGTTATAGGTTAAAAAACCAAATATCAACTGAATTTATGGGTTTGGTTCTGAATATTTATTCAGATGTTAAGCAAGAATGTAATCATTTGTGAAATGAAATGATAAATCTGTAGCAGACCCGCTGGGATACATCATCTGTCGGATCTGTTACTAGGACTTTCTTCCCTGAGGTGAACTTTTGTGTAAAGCAGAACCCTGTTTGGTTCTCTTAAGACTTATATACATCCTTCCTCTTAACGGGACATGGATCTCTTAACGAGAAACTGTCATTTTGGTGTTTTAGAATGGAAGCTTGCCAATGTGGAGAAAATGAAAATTGAAGCCATATTTTATTTGATTGTCCGCTATATAATAACTTTAGAGATGTTCTTCGTTCGTCAGTTTCTTCACTCTCTCATGAGCATGAAACTTTGCTAGTGGGAGACTAATTATAAGAATTCTCATGTTGCTCTTCAGCAGTTTGTGTCTGATGTTTTCACAAGAAGAAGAATTAGTTATATGGCTATGAATAATGCTACTCCTTTGGGTGGTTGAGCTAATTAATAGGGAGCAACATTCCTTAGCTGGAGGTTGTGTACATTGTGTAACAGAGGCCAGCAGATGTCTTGGGATGCCATTTATATTAATGTTTTGACTTTGAACTTGAACTGAACTGCATACATTTGGATTGACTTTGATCTGGCTTGTGATACAGAACATTGCACTTTATAAGCTCAGGATACTTATATGGAGCAGTATAACTTAAGCCATCTGTTTATTTGTACAAAGCCTGGTTTGAAGGGTATTGCCTACCTTGAAGGATGTTAACTGTTATAGGAGCTATGAATATGAAGTATAATGTATTTATTATATATATATTTTTTATTATCATTTTATTTTTATTTATTTGATTATTTTTTATTATATATATATATATATATATATATATATATATGTATAATTTTTTTATAATTTATTTTTATTTATTATTATTACAGGAACTCCCTGACTTACATAAGGGTTGTGTTCCGCGGAATGCTAAGCAAGTTGAATTTTACTTAATTTGGGGAATTTCCCATGCTTCTGCAACACGTGCAACTGTGCTTGCTGAATTGATTGAATCAAAATAGAAATGTTCGACGAACATGTAAATAGAATTATTTATTGTATTTATTCAATTTTTTATCTCATGCGCAGGAAAAATAACAAAAGTGTGCAATTTAAAAATTTTTCAAAATTATAAAATTACAAAAAAAGAGAGGAGACAGGCATAATGTCAGTAAGTTTTACCTCCCGAGCTTTGTTGCCACAATCGACGTCTTCAACTGATAAGTACCCCACTGCGGAGGTTGGGGGCTGTGTTTCAATCTTATGAAAGGACATATTAATGGATAACTGGACAGTGGCTTTTTTCTTTTCATCGTAGATTTCTTTGTTAGCAAGCAAGCATATCATTCACCCCTCTGGTAACTTTTAAGAATCATTCCCTGTCAGAATCCATCTTCTCAAACCTCGTCATTGCCATCTCTCTGGTGATGAAGCGTCTCGGCTCCTCATTTGTTTCATCTTGAGCTTCGTCAGCATTTTCTTCTTTCACTATCGCTGCCTGCAAGTCAATAAGTTTTTTATTAGATAATTCCTTCTCTTCTTCCTCTGTTAACTCCTCCACGTCTCTGGCAACAACCTCCAACTGAAGTAGCTCTGCAATCTTTACAATCTTATCTGTAACCGCTTCATATGATTCGTTTTTTTTCAAATCCTTCGAAGCTTTTTACGTGCCATGGTCATATTTTCTTTCATGTGCCATTTAAACAACTTTTAGTAATTTCCGCCCAGGACTTATTAATGTTTAAGATGGTGTGGTAAATATTGTAATATTTCCAAAAGTCTGTAAACGTAAAATTTTTCTCACCGTCTACTGCAGACAATGCCTGAACAAATGTGCGTAAATAGCATGCTTTTAAATTCGAAATAACACCCTGATCCATAGGTTGGATGAGTGAAGTTGTGTTTGGTGGGTAGAAATATGACTCACGTTCAAACTGAAATCATCTAGATGCGTAGGATGTCCAGGAGCGTTATCTAATAGAAGCAAAATCTTGAAAGGAACGTCGTTGTTGTCTTTACAATATTTTTCAACCTTGAGAATGAAGCAGCATTTAAACCAATCCTCAAAGAGAGATATTGTTATCCATGCTCTCTGTTTTGATCAGAAATGCACAGGTAGGGTGGCTTTATTGATGCCCTTTAATGCACAAGGATTTCCAGAATGGTACACGAGCAGTGGTTTTAATTTGTAATATCCCGCTGCATCAGCTCGAAGAAAGAGTGTGGCCCTATCTTTTGACGCCTTGAAACCTGGCATTGTATTTTCCTCTTTGGCAATGTATGTTCATTCTGGCATTTTTTTACAATACACAGCAGTCCCATCAACGTTAAAAATTTGCTCTGTTGAATAGCCACCTTCATCAATAATTTTTATCAACACATCACAAAATTTCTCTGCAGCTGCAGAATTGGCACTGGCAACTTTACCGCATACTTTAACGTTGTGGAAACGAGCACGATTCTTGAACCTATTAAACCACCCGTTGCTTGCGACGTACTTGGGTTGGGGTTTGCCGTACTTATCCTTAATATTTTTATAAATACTTGTTGCTTTTGCTTGAATGGTCATTAGACTCAGGGGCACTTGCTTCTGAATCTGATTTTTGATCCATATTATTAACAGCTGTTCCATCTTCAATATAGCACCTGAATGCTGTTTTGTGATCACTGTTGATCTTAAGTGTGTTGTTTTGTGATCACTGTTGATCTTTGATACGTTCCTTTATATGTGCACTGTCCTTTAAAATAGTATTCACTGTTGAAGCAGCAAGAACTAATTCCCTTGCAACAGATCACAAACTTTGTCCTGCTTTGTACTTCTTAATCATTTTCATCTTCATTTCCAAATCAATTTTGTTTCGTTTCCTGGCACTACCACCACTTGCACTTTTCGTTGGTTGCTTTCCCTTCATCATTGTAATAGGTAAATAGGAATGAAGAGAAGTTTCTGAAAATTTGTATTTTATATGATTGACGATTTCAGTGAAGGGGAACACATTTCACCACAATAGCGTAAAAACCCATACAACAATGCAGTTATTGGTATTATTGAAAATGCAATAAGATCAAGTTTACTACCTATTTATAATTAGATGCACAAACAGAAAAGCCCAATAAACCGGAAAGTGCAAATTGTTTTATGGTCATGACCTCCAAAAACGTGCTTTAGAAAAATATCAAAAAGGCGTTCAAAATTGATTCTTATATCTTATAACGGATATAAAAAAATAATACAGGAACTCCCCGACTTACGGAAATTCAACTTTACTTTACTTTACGCTAGTTTTACCGGGCCCGTGCAATTTCCATTATAAATATGATCTTTTAGAGAGATAAATAACTTAGTAATACAGCGATATTTAACTTCCAAGGACTTGGAACGAATTACAAAAAAAACCCAAACAAACGAAAAAAAACAAAAAAACAATGTTAGTGTGTTCACATGATATTTTCATAATACCTCCATTTATTCCTACAGGATGCAAAATACGTTTGCACAGGCCAGGAAAAACTTGTGTAAAGTTGAATTTCCGTAAGTTGGGGAGTTCCTGTATTATTTTTTTTTAAAAATAACTCCATGGGAATTTCCCCCCCCATGGAGTGGGCCACCAGAGGAATCTGGCCCACCTTCCCGTGGTGTGGAAGAGTACCCAGAATCATCGGTCCAGGTGACTGATGCTTCTGGGTAGCCAAGAGGCTACCCAGAAGAACAGAACAATAGAGAACACACACACATAATACACACAAACATACACTACACATTTCTGACCCTTCTACAGTGGAACTGTTCTAGACAGAGATACGAGGCGGAGATGAACTGACATTCCAAGTGCCACCCATTACAAAAACATGTCTTGTGGAGCGCTGGCATCGCTAGGGGATCGATCTCCAGGCCTTATATGTGAAACATGGTTTTGGATGATTTTTTGGAGCATGACATGGGTGACACCTGTGCCATCTCCTGTGCAGAAAACTTAGTTTTAATTGTTAGCATTAGTGAAGGCACATGATGTAAGAAAGTAAGCTTATATAGCATCAGCCAAAAAAAAAAAAAAAAAACCCCTTCATTTCACCCATCCACTCATTTTAAATGAGTTAGTTCTGCCTTGAATCTATTTAAGCTATCAACTTCTATAATGACAGATGGAAGTTTGTTCCAGCAACCAACCAACCGCTGGCTAAAGGCAAACACCCGCACATCTATCCTACAACTGCCTTTCCTCAATTTGAATTTATGCCCTCTCGGGCGATTATTCTGAGCCAGAGGAAGAATTCAAACAGCATTGTGCATGCTCAAACCATTCAAGACTTTATACACCTCAATCAGATCATCCTTCTCAGATCACCAAATTTTGTTGCTCTTCTCTGTACCTGTTCCAGCAGCTCTACATCCTTCTTAAAATGAAGCCTTCAGACCTA
The DNA here is from genome assembly GCF_048544385.1 of Mastigoproctus giganteus. NCBI lineage: Eukaryota > Metazoa > Arthropoda > Arachnida > Uropygi > Thelyphonidae > Mastigoproctus > Mastigoproctus giganteus. The sequence continues at coordinate 115,344,215 of NC_143583.1, read as the reverse complement.
TATACAGTACTCAAGGTGTGGCTTGACCATTGCCTTATACAAGGGAATAATCATCTCCTTATCCCTGCTAGAAAAATTCCTGTATATCATTGACAAGACACCATGAGCTAATCTTGCAGACCGTCTGCACTGCTCAGAAAACTTCATATCTGCCTGCACAATTACCCCCAGGTCCTTTTCATTCTCTACCACTGTCAATGTAGTACCACTGAGTTGATACGTTACTCTGGGGTTACTGCTTCTCATATGCAGTACTTTACATTTGTCAATGTTAAACTTCAGTTGCCCCCTCTCAGCCCATCCGCTCAACTTTTCTAGATCCTGTTGCAGCAGCGTACTGTCATTAATAACCTGCCAACCTTTGTATCATCTGCAAACCTGGACATTAAGCCTGATATACCATCATCAATATCATTTATAGATGAAAACAATAAATGATAAACAGAAACAACAATGGACCCGACACTGAACCCTGGGGGACTCCACCAATAACATTAGTCCACGAAGAGCAGTGTCCATTGATTAGCACTCTGTCTTCTCCCCCTCCACTATCCTTTATCCATAGCAGTAATTTGCCTTCAATGCCACATTGTTCCAATTTGTGCAGCAGTCTTCCATGTGCAACAGTATCTTTCTAAAATCCAAATATCTGATATCAAAATTCTTTTCATCCAGTTTCTTTGTGACCACATCATAGTATCCAATCAAATTGGTCATACAAGACTTCCCCTTAACAAACTCATGCTGTTTTTGAGCTATAACCAAAGTCTTGTCTAGATGATCCTGCTGTGCTTCTTTAACCAGTGCCTCCATTAATTTACCTGGAACAGAAGTTAAAATAACAGGTCTGTAATTACTTGTGTCACCCTTTGATCCTCCTTTATGAATTGGGGTCACATTTGCACATCTCTGCAGTCCATGGGTACCTCTCATAATTATGGCTAAGGGTTTGCTTACTTCCTTTGCTGCCTTCTTTAATATAACTGGATAGATCCCATCCACCCCTGGTGCCTTTTGTATGTTTATCTTCAACAATTTCTCCTCCACTTTGCTCTCAGTTATTACAAAATCATCTAGCTCACTGCCAGAGTTTAATTCACCTCTGGCATTACCCTTCCTGAATAACTCCTCATGTGTGAATGTAGATGCCAAATACTCATTCAGTTTGTTAGCTACCTGAGCAGGATCATCAACAGTTGAACCATTTATATCAAGTGGACCAATCTGATTCATCCCCTTTCTTCTAGAAGCAAGAATCACTTGTTGCAAGTGATTCTTGAAAACAATTGAAGAAAAGGCTAGTTCCATACTTCAGGATCTCCTAAATTGGTCAAATTTACATAAGCTACAAATTTCCAAAGAAAAAACTGCGGTTATGCTTTTAAAGGGTAAGCTGAGTTTGACTAGGCCACCTCTTGTACGCTGCGTGGGCATCTCTTTAAGGTATGTAAGATATGTCAGATATTTGGTTTGTACCTAGAGGAGCATTTGTTTTTTTACACAACATGTAAGATACTTGAAAAATAAAATTAAATTGTTGTGTGCTAAGCTTTGGAGGGGTACTAGAGTGAAATGGGACAATAAGCACTAGCCCTTAAATTTATTATATGAAAGTGTTTTTGTCCCCATAATCACTTATGTCTCTGGAGTTTGGTTTACGAAGGCTGAAAATTCAGTAATAAAGAAACATCTTCTTTCGGCCCAGAGATTCGCTATTCTGGGTATTACCCATGCTATTAGTTTTGTCTGGCAAATTGCCTAGTGACCTGTTGGTCATTCGTGCTGGACTTATGTATTGTTTCAGGCTAGGTATCCCTGTGGAGATGTTAGGTGTTCGGTCCTGCCCAGAAGGTGGGAGGGGACTTGTGAGGCAACAGGTTGCAGTGGAGCAGAGAAGAATCTATGATGAGCTTGTAAATATATGGCAAAATTATTGGAACAGCTCTGAGAAAGGCAGAGAAAAGTTTTTATTCCTACCCTCTGTCTCTACCGTGAATTATAGGATTAGATCCTGGTTGCAATTCAGTTTGTATACCTGTTTCCCACTGACGGGGCACAGCCTAATGTCTAAGTTAAATCAATTCAGCTTGGTCCCTTCTGGCTATTGTTTTTGCGGGGGATATGGAGACTGGCATTCATGTCATGCTTCGCTGTCCATATTATGTTGATCTGAGAAGTGAGCTTGAGAGAGGGGTCTCTCAAGCTCAATTATCCTAGAATCATAATTTTAAGCTTTTTTGTTGTTATGTACAAAATGTTTTTAAGAGAAAATTCCATGTACTAGACGAAGTAGAGCATGGTATACCTGAGATTCAGAATGGAAATTGATGGCTATTTGTACCGATGGACTTATTTTTGTTTTATATATGTTGAGATCGCTCAAACAAATTTTTTAAAGAGATTGACAAATGATTAATTGAAATTACTATTGTAAATATTGTTTAAGGCCTTATGGAAATTTAAAATTTTGTAATTGTTTTTAGTGCATATGGGCTCATTGCCCTGTAGGCACAATAAATAAAATATGAAATGTGTCAATTGCTATGGAAAAGGGATGAAATAAAATATATGAAACATATATTCTGAGCACAATGAATTTTAAGATAATATGGTGTGAAACTGAATAGCCTGCCAAGTGCACTAGTGGCTATTATGGCTAAAAGAAGTCACAAGGAAAATCACGGTAGGGATACTTTAGAATAACTGTTGTACTATAAATAATGAATATGATCGATGTTATGGGAATTATTACAATATTTTCTGTATTGCTAAATTGGTAGTGTGGAGAAAAAAACAGCTGTTCGTGGCCACACATGTATTTTCTACAATTCTATGTCAATCTGGGAATGCTCAGCATTCCACTAATTTTGAAGTGCAGTTTATAAGTGTTTTAAATATGCATAAAATATATATATCTAAAATCTATATATATAATTATGAAAAAACAAGAAAATACCACATTTGCTTTGGTAGATAAAGACACTTTTTTTTTTCCTGGAAAGTTGTGCATAAAATTCTCTTGTGTCTTATGGTCCAAATATATAATAGGCATGTGCAGTAATTATTTATTTATTTATTTATTTTTTTTTTCATCAGTTGTATACTGCAGAGGTGGGTAATTCTGTGCAAGTGTGCTGTGGACAGTTCTTGTTAGTGGCACATCTACCTTGGTATGGGTGGAATCAGTAATGAACTTACTTTTAGTCCATTTTAATTTCTAAATATTATAACCTGGATTTCAACATAGCAACTCAGTTCGTATTTACTGCTTTTTAGTGTTAATTTAAAGCATGTTAGCATGGCATTTGGCGAGTTCCTCGCAGTAAATTCTAAGGACAAACATTTATTCGTTAACCTATATTAAATTTAATTTACAAAGAACATAATATTTTTTAATTTTCTGCTTATTAAAAGTACTTAGTATACATGACAATTCCTTTACACAGTTAGCAAAAAAATCTGGTGGTAAGGATTAGCGGTGATGGGGGTTGATACTGATAACTTATGCATATGTCCCTAGGTGGCATACAACACATTTTCAACATGATATGCAGCATTCTGCAGTAAAAAAAGGTTGGCCATCCCTTAGCATAGTCCCATAGCCAAGTGAGATCTTACATGACTCATTAGAACTTGTCCTCTATTCTGTGAAAAAAAACCTGTTTCCATCTGGCAACTTTTTTTTCTGGAAAGGATTACAGGGAACTACCATGCCTTACCTTCAATATATAAGATATTGTGAACTAACCCCCACCCTGCTTTTTCCTGCTCAGGTCTACAAGTGCGACAATAAGCAGTACAATCAGTCTAAATTACTGGCATTATTATTAATCATTTGACTGACCTTATCTGTGACTTTCAAGTTTCACTAATCCCTTCTATAAATCAATGAGTCACCAGTGGGGTGGGGAGAGAGAAAACATCTCTTTAGGAGCTAATGTTTGTGTTTTGTTCAGTACAAGTAGTTGTTAATTTGTTATACATTTGTAGTCCTAAAAAAATTGAATATAGTTAGTCCTTGTATAACGTGTGTTTATGCTACAAGAATTCGATCATACACGATCTATAAATAGGGGAACGATGTCATATATAACATGAATCAAATTCGCTTATGCATGATTTGCCTGTGTGTTTTCAAGAAAAGGCAGTCGAATGCAGGAATCCCCCCAACTGAACACAATACAATAGAAATGAAGAAAAGATTCTGAAAATGTATTCATATTTTTATACGATTGAAGATTTCAAGTGAAGGGGAAACACATTTCACCATAATAATATAAAAACCCACAATTCCAGCTATCGGTATTATCACAAATGCAATTAGATCGCGTTTTACTACCTGTTTATAACAGAATTCACACTAGCAGGAATGCAACTGGAAATTGTTTTTATGGAGTGACCTCCAGAAATGTGCTTTAGTAATATGTGAGTTAGCACGAGGTGATAATAGTGTGTTTCTGTTTTTAGGGTGTTGTTTATTCAGTTGCTAGACATGAATGGTTTTGTTTATGTATATCAAGCGTGTCTCCTCATTTTTGTCCTTTTTATACTGTAACTGTGCTTTATTTCCTAAACATGAGTAAAATACTTGAAAAAAGTGTGAAAAGGAAGCATCCCGGTGAAGATACTACAGATTCAGAGAGAAAAAGAAAACAATATCGATAGACAGAGGCAGACTGGGTCAAAAATTCTTACTGGGGAAATCTTGTAGCGGCCTCATACTAGTGTTGTTTATGGCCAAAATCACACTGGCTTCCGGCCCACTGGGGTTTTTCCAGTAAGGCTTATGGCCAGTCTACCTCTGTCGACAGAGGAAAAATACACAAAATTGTGAAATGCCTTGAGCAAAATGAAAGAACATGCGCGTGCTACAGACCTAAATGAGGCAATGCCAAGAACAATTAGAAAGAATGCAGCAAAAATAAAAGCAACTTTCAGCAGGAACAACTCAAAGTGTAACAAAATCCATTTTTGGTAATGTTTTGGTTACAAATATATGTTCAATCTTGGGTGGTTGGCACCTAACCCTATTTTTCCCATAAGACCTGTTATTTATATTGCACGAGGGTTTCTAGGAATACAACTATCGTGTTATATGAGGACTGACTGTACAAGGAAAAAGTTTTTTGTACACTGCTGGCCTCAAATTGAAGGTATTAGAACATTCATTGACAGTTATATTTGAGAGAGCTCATTAAATGTGCCACAGTGACTCTTTGAACTGTTGAGATATAACAACATTCTGAAAATTTGTAAATAATGGTTGAAAAGTAAGTCTAGAATCTATAGTTAAAAACAAACACCTACTTTTGGGCTGAACTGTAAATCAGAACAAAATAAATTTTTACCCAAAGTTTATTCTATGTTCATAAAAAAAAACCTCAACATAAGGAAAAAACAAATAAAAATGTCTACCAAGCTATAAACAAAAACAAACCATTGATGTTAACAGTCCAGAGTTCAATCAATGTGCTGACAAACTGAGCGGCTCACTTCATGTGCCTTTACTTTTATATCACTCATATATAGATTACTTAGGAATGAGTGCCTATATGCATTACAGCAACTGTGTTAAATTATGCCAATCAACATGGAACAGGGCAGCTGAAAAAGATTTTAGTCCTCCAACCAAGAAAATGATACCTTTACTTGTGAATTTATATTTCAAATAGATGTGATAAAATACTTTTTACAAAATTCTAATTCAAAGATCTGGGTGCATCCTATGATCTGGTGCAACCAGCAAATATCATAAAATGTATCACAAAAAATAACAGATTAGCATCAATATGAAAAAGGCTTTTGTAATAAAAAAAAATTTATAATAACAAAAAGAATATTCTGCAGCTATACTCACCAGGTGTACAAAGTTCTTTCAATTTTAGAAAGCTACTTTGAATATCTTTAACTGAAGGACAAAATTCATCAACTGGAATTACTTTTATTTCTTGGTGACGGCGACTGGTATTCATAATGGCATCCAGCATACTAATTTCAAAGAGAAAACAAACTATCAGAAAGAGTCCCATGTTAGCTATGTTTCAGTGAAAAGACTACTTTTAATTCTGTCTGTAACAGAACTTCATCCATTTTTTTTCATTAGAATTAAAGTGGCAATATGATGTAAGAAAGCAAAGCTTATATAGTACCAGCCAAAAAAATAAAATAAAATAAGGAAACCTCCATTTGCTGATTCTTTCTTTAAATTTATTAAAACTACTTACTTCCACAACACTAAGTGGAAGTTTATTCCAACAAATGCTGAAACCAGCAAATTTTTGATTTCTCTCCTCTGTGTGTGTGTGTGTGTGCGTGCCCTGGAGGTCTGCATGGGTCTGAGCCTGGCCCTTGGGCTCGGTTCGGGTACAAATAATCGTAATGAATTGTTATTTCCAAACATTTCAGACTATTTCCTACGTATATTTTTATGTATAGGTTTTTTTTAGAAAAAATGTGTATTAGTTGTCTGTTGACACTTTTAACTGACCAATAAGGCACACTTTGCCAATGTCTCCAAAATTCACTGAAATTTTATACCCTTTTGTGGAAATGACCCAGTCTGTATTTTTGATCAGTAAAGTAGTCTTTACCCTTAAGCAGGCATTAAGTTGCAATTTATGTTATATCAAGAGTATGATATGAGTCATTATGTCCCCCAGCAATGGGTTCCTTTCTAGTTGTATGTGTATAGTATACAGAATTTATTAAAAGTGTGATACTGTTAATCCCTAGTTTTACTACATCCGAGATTTTGGGTTGACCTACTTGCAATTCTAAGAACATTCACTTGTAACACTTTCTAACCACTTCTTTGCTATATTCAATACTGACCAATAATTTAGAAATAGAGGTAAGGGGAATGCTTACACATCATTCATACAGTGAGAATTGTCAGTGTCAGTCAGTTTTAATTTTTAAATTAAAGTAGAGGTGGATATTGATATTCGTTTTGGAATTATATTAAATATGATAAATTGAAAATTTATTACATTTTCTTTTTTATATAATTAATATTCAATTTTGAATCTGAGGCACCTCCGTAGCCAGGTGGACAGTAGCAGTAGTGCGTAGCACACACACTTCTTGATTAGACAAGGGTTCGAGCCCGTGACCACCAAATATGTAGGATGCGGAAGGTCAGGGAATGACCACTGCATATACCCAGCCCAGATAAAGGTTGACATCAGGAAGGGCATCCGGCTGTAAAAATTGCATGCCAAAACAATAAAAAAACACTGACCCCATATATAACGGGGAAAAAGAAAGGACAAAAAAAAAAAAATAAATAAATAAAAAAATTTGAATTTTGAATCTGAGTTTATTTTTATTATTATCAAACTTCAAAGTAATGCTAGTAATTTTATTTATATAAAAAATTTCAATGGGGTGGGATAAAAATCAGTTCGGGGACGGGGGATGAATTTGAAAAACAAATTTGGGCTCGGGCCAGGCCAGGTAAAAATAAAAAAATGTAGGCCCATGCAGACCTCTAGTATACAATCTGAGATAGAGTGAAGATACCATCAGCATTTAGCATTAGCATATGATGCAAGAAAGCAAGCTTATGCAGCATCAGCCAAAAAAAACAAACTCCCATTTCAACCCTCTGTTTGTTCAAAATAGCTGTCCAGCTGAGCCTTAAATTTATTTAGGCTATCAACTTCCACAACAAGAGATGGAAGTCTGTTCAACCGACTACCAGCTGGCTAAAGGCAAATTTCCACACATCTATCCTACATCTGTCTTTCCTCAATTTGAATTTATGCCCTCTCAGGTGATTATTCTGAGCGAGAGGAAGAATCCCATCAGCATTGAGCATGCTCAAACCATTCAAGGTTTTATACACCTCAATCAGATCACCTCACCAGTGCCTGCTCTCCAGACACTGTAATTCGCAAAACTTAAGCCTTTCTTCGTAAGAGCAACCCTTTGTTCCATTCACTAATCTTGTTGCCCTTCTCTGTACTCGTTCCAGCAGCTCTACATCCTTCTTGAAATGAGGCCTCCAGACCTGTATACAGTACTCAAGGTGTGGCCTGACCAATGCCTTATACAAGGGAATAATCACCTCCTTATCCCTGCTAGAAAAATTCCTGTATATATCATTGACACGACATCATGAGCTACTCTTTCAGCCCATCTGCACTGCTCAGAGAACTTCATATCTGCCTGCACAATTACCCCCAGGTCCTTTTCATTCTCTACCACTGTCAGTGTAGTACCACAGAGTTGATACGTTGCTCTGGGGTTACTGTTTCCCATATGTAGTACTTTTCGTTTGTCAATGTTAAACTTCATTTGCCACCTCTCAGCCCATCTGCTCAACCTTTCCAGATCCTGTTGCATCAGCATAGCATCAGTAGTGTCCTTAACAACCCTACCAACCTTTGTATCGTCTGCAAACTTGGACATTAAGCTTGATATACCATCATCAATATCATTTATAAATACAGAAAACAACAATGGAACCAACACTAAACCCTGAGGGACTCCACTAATAACACGATGAGCAGTGTCCATTGATTACCACTCTGTCTTCTCCCCCTCAACCATCCCTTTATCCATAGCAGCAATTTGCCTCCAATGCCACACTGCTCCAATTTGTGTAGCAGTCTTCCATGTGTAACAGTATCAAAAGTCTTTCTAAGATCCAAATATATAATATCAAAGTTATTCTCTGCATCCAATCAAATTGGTCGGGCAAGACTTTCCCTTAACAAAACCATGCTGTGTCCAAGCTATAACTGAAGTCTTGTCTAGATGATCCTGCAGTGCTTCTTTAACTAGCAACTCCATTAATTTTCCTGGAACAGAAGTTAAAATCACAGGTCTATAATTACTTGTGTCAGTCTTTGATCCTCCTTTGTGAATTGGGATCACATTTGCACATCTCCAGTCTATGGGTACCTCCCCTGAGTCCAAAGAAGCTCTCATAATTATGGCTAAGGGTTTGCTTACTTCCTTTGCTGCCTCCTTTAATATAACTGGATAGATCCCATCCACCCTGGGTGCCTTTTTTATGTTTATCCTCAACAATTTCTCCTCCATTTTCCTCTCAGTTATTACAAAATCATCTAGCTCACTGCCAGAGTTTACTTCACCTCTGGCATTCCCCTTCCTGAATAACTCCTCATGTGTGAATGTAGATGCAAAATACTCGTTTAGTTTTTTTTTTTTTTTTTTTTAGTTTATTTAATTCTTTTAAAACCTTCAAAGAGAAAAACTTCGCTTTACACTTCAATTAGGTCATCACCTATATGCCTAGTTTTCAGACAATGCAATTTACAGAAGGCCAGTAAATGTGATAAGAATATCCTTTTGTGTGCTCCCAGCTAATCTTGTTGCTCTTCTGTGCACCCTTTCCAACAGGTTTATGCCTTTCTAAAACGAGGTTTGGATGCCTCATTTTAGGAAGGATAAAAATTTGCAGTATTCCACATCAGGGCAAACCACTGTCTCATACAAAGGGAAAATTGTCTCTTTCTCTGTGTTGACAAAGTTCCTATATATCATTAAGAAAAACTTCTAGCAGTCCTATTTGCACTAATCGGAGAACTTCATGTAGGACCATACTAAATGAGCTTTTTCTTTATCAACTGATTTGAGTTTCATCCAAATGGCATGTTATTGTGGGATTACTGCTATTCACATGCATTTATCAACGTTAAACCTCAATTGCCATTTTTCAGCTGATCGGCCAGATTTATCTAGATATCCTTGTTGTAACATATCATGATACTTTCATTAACCCAGCAGTAGTATAGCCCACTTTTATAACACAAGTGGTATGGCATCACCTGACAGGGATGAATTTTAATCTAAATTTTGCAAACATATTTAATATTTTGAATTGTGGTTACATTACACTAATGATGCTTGATCTTTTATCATTAGATTGCAAACTTAAGTTTATTATTTTTTAATAATAATATTTTTTAAATGCTATGTTTTTTGACCATCGGAAATACTCATTAGTTTTATTGAAACAAAAAAGTTTATTAATTATGCTTAATTTTAAAAATATTGTGGTACCAGAAAATAGAAACATGATACTATTAATCACAGCTGAATTTAAATTTGTAGAGATATTGATTGCATGAAACTTTGAAATTAATCCAGAAAACTCCTTGAAATTAACATTTTTGAATGAAAAAAAAATTATTGCTATTTATTCCTTGTTGAACTGAACTGTAAACTTGAAATAATTACATAATATCATTACAACATATAAGAGCGAGGAAGCCCAATTCTTCCTACTTTAAATAATATTGTTTAAATATAAGATAGCTTATCATACCTTTTTTGTAGGAAATTTCTTCACCTGATGCTCACATCAAATTGATGCGGTTAATATATAATATAAAAAATCTAAGTTTGTGATGAAATAATATCCATATTAAAAGATTGTTAATTTATATGGTTTTTAATAAAACTAATCTTGTATTCAATTCCAAATGTCTACTTAGCGCTACCAAGTAAGAGCAAAGCATAGTCTATGTACATCAATCTGCCCTAAACTAAACCCATCAGCAATAATATACTAGAAACAGAAGACAATTGTCAAACTATATTAAAAATTATATTAAAATTAAAAATATTTTAGACTCTACTTCTTTATATAGGACTAGGTTATTTTATACAGGACCGTGCTCACAAGAAGTAAAGTGACAAATTTAACAATATCCACTCTCTTATAATTTAAAATTAGTGCACCGCAACAAGATTATTTTTTGTTAACCAATGTGAATTGTGTTATTCACACATGCGAATAAAGGTCCATGAGTCCATAATATCATTACATAATTACATTCATCTCTATTCTTTTAAAGGTTCCTGTGACATTAAGCAGCAATACATGGGTGGTTTTTCTCACAGATCTGGATTGCCACGATTCAGATCTGCAAAATAAAATAACTGATAAAAAACTACTCTTGTGTGGCTGGTTTTAAACAAAAAAATGTAAAATTTTATAACTTTTGATTTACAGTTTTTAAAGTTTAAAAAAATTATTAAGAAAGAAATTACTGTAAGTATTAAAACAGTGGTAGGCTAGATCTTCAGAAAAACAGTTCACATGTGGCGACCTATTTATTGCATGAAAATCAGTTATTTATATAATAATAATAATGCCCATTTTAATGTAATAATTCAAATATGAAAATATGTAACTTCACTGTGATGAAAGAAAACTAGAAACTGTATGCAGCTACCCATAATGGGCTAACATAAAGGGTATGGCCTCCCAAAAGGGATCACAGTTTATACAAAATGAATATAATATAATTTAATCCAAACTGCAGCAAATACATGACTAAAGACACCAATAAGATGGCATACAAAGTAATAACTACTAATCTCCAACGAGTGAGTCACCACAATAAATATTTTCCCACTGGTCCTGTGAGAGGACAGGATGCTACTGTTGATTATCACCCTGACAACCATTATATTATCAGAAAACTTGGATAATAAACTTGAAATTCTTATCTCATCATCATTAAAAATTTTGAAAAAAGTAAAGGAGTCCAACAAAAACATGGATTAATGTGGAACAAACTATTGTTGTGGTACCTAACTCCACATTAGCCCATGAGGAGGATTAGCTATTTATAACTTCTTTTGCTTAACTATCTGTCATCCGTAGTATTAACTTTCCCCTAATTGTGTGGCTTTGCTGTAATTTAAGTATAGTTTATTTAAGGTCTAATGGTACCAGGGGTTCCCCCATCTCCGCGTAGTTTACATTGTCACTTGATACAGTACACTGTACAGGCCAGAGATTTAAAAGTGTATGGATATTGTGGTGTGTAGTGTCGTGTACCATTGTTCTTCTGACCATTTAGCTGCTGGGACCTGGTGGAGGCAGACCAGTTACACCAGTAATTTGTTTCACTCTGGCAGGCCCTACCACCTAATTTCCTGAGATTTCAGTGACTAGGGCCTTAAAAAAAAAAAAAAAAAAAAAAAAAACTGGGGAGAACGCTAGAATTGGAAAAGCCTGGTGAACGGGGTTTAATTTTGTCAAATTTAAATTTGGACGTGTGGGACATGTGGTAGTATACAGAGTAGGGGAGAGAGAGACTGAAGGCTGGGTGAAAAAGTCAGAAGTATGGAGACAAAAGAGAAGATGACTCCAATGATTTCCAGTGGGGCATATCCATGCCCCACCAGGAGAAAGTGGGAGGTGGGGAGGAAGGAAGGAGACAACAGATCATCCCCCCCCCAACAGGTTAGGGAAAGGAAGTGTGAGGCTAGGTGTCCTACCCAGATTGCCAACTGGCAAGGTGGCAGCTATACTGACAACAGTTTTTTTTGGTATGAATGTCCCCCCTTCATGTTAAAACCTCTAGCTCGTGTCAGGCTAGTCATACAACATAATGTATCAAATAAGCACACCTTTCAGTCATTGAGTGCCCTTATTTAAAGGGAGTGTTGCCGAAAGAAATTCACAAAGATATGCAACAAACGTTAGGGGAATCGTGCTTTATATGCCATGGTCAAAAACTGGAGTTGCAGAATTTAAGCAAGGACAAGACAGTGTTCAAGATGCACCCTACAGTGGAAGGCCTGTTACTGTGTCAACACCTGCAAATGCAGATGCCATTCAAGACATGATCTTACAAAACTGCAGAATAAAATTGAAGCACACTGAAAAGACATTCAACATCTCCGATGAGCAAACTCACGATATTGTGCCATATGTTTTAGGAATTAAGGTTTCTTCCAGATAGGTCCCTAAAGCACTGAATGCAGATCAACAGCAGTAAAGAGTGACACGGTGTCATGAGGTTGTGCTGCATTTTTAAAGTTAAAGCTCAGTTTTGGAGGCAGTATGTCGTTATGGACAAAACATGGATGCACCACTTTGACTCTGAAACAAAAGAACAATCAAAACAGTGGAAGCATCCCTCTTCTCCCCCTCCTAAAAAAGTTTTGAATGCAGAAGTCAGTTGGGAAAGCCATAGCATCTGTCTTGTAGGATGTAGGGGTCATCACGGTGGATTTCCTGGAAAGAGATGACAATGTTGAGTATTTTTCTAACCTATTTAGACATTTTCATAAGGAACTGAAGCTCAAGAGGCATGGAAAATTGGTCAAATGAGTCATCTTGCATCAAGACAAAGCACCGCATATAGTGCACATAGCATTTGTGACTTAGACAACATTGCCAGTGGATTCAAGCTACTACTCACCAGATTTAGCTACATCAGACTATTTTCTATTTCCAAATCTCAAAAATGAGTTGAAAGAACAGAAATTTGACGGCAACAATGTTATGATAGATTCAGTTAAAAACTGATTTAAGTCAAAATTTTTTGAATTTTATTTGAGTGGGTTATGAAAGCTAGTGGATTTTGCCAGTGTGTTGACTCAAAGAGGACTATGTTGAAGAATAAATGGATTTTCACAACTTTCCAGGATTCCTTCTATGGGAGACTAAAAACTTTTCAACCTCCTCTTGTACATGGCAGACTTTGCAGAGATGGTTAATACAGAGACACAAAATGAGTTTGAGGGAATTCTTAGGAACCACTGTAATGAAGCTGAATAGGTATGAATGTGCAAATGAAAGATATTTATCTGAGACTGAATGGATAGCACCCCCCCACTAACCCTCTCCTTGCTCCTGCTTGTTGTTTCCTCAGTTGCCACCACTGACAACTGAGGAAACAACAAGCAGGAGCAAGGAGAGGGCAACTGAGTTGCCACCACTGACTGAGGCACATTCCTAACAACTAAACAAGAATGGCCATAAAAACAAACCAGAAACTTTCACCAAAAGATGACCATCTTTTTACATGCAATATCTCAGAACAGAGAAGTAAAATGTATGATAAAAGAAAATGAATGATATAAAAGAAAATGAACATAAAATGTACGATATAAAAGAAAATGAACATAAAATGTACGATAAAAGAAAATGAACCTGAAACAAAAATTATATCTTAAGTAGAGAGACCACAACATGTATCCAGATGGAGTGGAAGGAGCATAGCTGACTAACCAAAAGTTGGACAGGTGCAAGAAAGGATGAGCTTAAAACCTAATGTTTCTGGGGCATACACTATACATGCAGTGCTAATACCTAGCAAGCAGTGTTTGTTCCCACCTTTGTAATTATGCTGTCAAACAGCTGGTGTTACAGAGCAGTGCACAGAATTCTAGTATTGCAATTCCCTCCCTACGTTGTCCTACTTTTGCTTGCTAAGCAGAGGCTGTCATACCAAGTCAAAGTTGTAAAACAACAGGTGACTGGGCTGCTGGCTAACTCCAACCCTGTATCATCCCTTCCCAGGGGTTGTTTTCTTCATAAGTGTAGAAAACTGGCAAAGAATTTCAAACTGTTAATCTGCAAGCTTGCCATTAGCGTCAATATTCTTTTATTTCGAAATGAATATTTGTAATAAAAGAGTAAAAACAGGCCAGTGACGGAAATTTTTGTTATTAAGATTTCGTCTTTCATTATAACAAATATAAAATAGCACTAAGTTTACGGGAAATCGGCCATGACCTATCACATAGTTCATTACAATATGTTGGGATGTTAAAAAGAGGGTCATTATAAAAAACTTCAACTTTACTTTTCAAAAAAGAAGCTATTTGTAATTTTTCTTAATGCAATGAAAAATTTTTTTTACCTTTCTTCTTGGGTACTGTCATATATTGCAAGATCAAGTGCAGCCATCCGAACTAGAACAACACCTGTGGAATATCCCCAGCTCCAAGTCTAATAACAAAAAAATATTAGCTAAGAAGGAATTAATACAAATACTAATAGGCAGTTATGATAAGTTATGGGAAACTAATTAGAGAATGACAAATAGGCCAAGTAGTCAATACTGAATTATAGAGAGTTGGTTGGTTGGTTGTTTTGGGTTTTATTAGCGCATTAGCGACTAAGGCTATAATGCGACAGAACCATGTCATGTAAAAGAAAAGATTTATATTTCAGCAACCTAAAAAATTAGGTCACTACATCAAGATGTATAGAAATAAGGATATATAAAAAGTTTATAAAGACAGTAGCTTTTAAATATGTGTAAAAATATTTAGACATTTTAAATCGCTAAAAATAGCTGATAAATTTGCATTGTCAGATAAAATCTGACTGAGTGTACGAAGCTCAGTCAGAGGGCTAAAAGCAGTAAAATATAGACTACGTTCATGCCTGTAAAGTGGGCACTCGGATAAAATATGTTTTACTGTTAAAAAGGTGTCACAATGCTCACACAGAGGAGTGTCATCTGCCCTCAGCAGGAATGAATGGGTAAGATGACTGTGTCCTATGTGGAGGCGAGCTGGAACAACTTTCTCTCAGCGGTTCCTGTGCAGACTCGACTGCCATGGTTTTATTACAGGCTTTATCTGATAGTTTGTTCGTGACCATTACAGAGAGTGCAGAGTCGAATTAGAATTGACTGAGCAGTATACAATTCTATAAATAATGTATCAAAAAACATGAATGTAACAATTTTGTATTATGTTCTCCAATGATAAGGGAAGTTAAATCATGAAACAGGATTTTGGAATTGCTATGCTGATGCAGAAAAACAAACAGTACCAACAAATTACAGGAAGAATTTTATGTGGCCTTATATACAAAAACAGTAGTGTTTTGTATATAAGGTCAGTTCAGATAGTCTTTAAAAGGAGACCTGGACTCAAATGTGTTGACTGTAGACTCTGAAAATGGGCCAAAAGATTTTATTCTCTTTTTCGGTTTTTTTCCCCCCCCACCATGGTAAGTCAGTTGGTCTCAGGCATAGGCTGCATAGTTTTTCCTCCTGTAAACTTGGGTTTTCATTCAACAAAGTAAGCAAACTAATTTTCAGGCAAGAATATACACACTGACATCTCATAGCCTTGCCTACTTTGTGGAAAAAAAAAACAAAAAAACAATTACATGGTATAGACACCACAATCTCTTCTTTTATACATCAGAGTTCAAAGTCATTAATTAGCAACTATTAGTTTTCAAACTTAATACTGTCTGTGCATAATGTAATATAAAATAACTAAAATGAATGTACAACTGCTATTTTCACTATGATATTTGTAATTTCCCAAAAAATACAAACAGTTCATGTTAGCCAACATCTCCATAACTTCACTTCATTAATTCAAAAGTTCCAACGTACTAGCTCAGAAAAAATACATTAATATCCACTGAACGGTGTGGGCATAAATTTGTCAATGAAGCTACTTATTCAACAGAAAGATAATATATGAAGGAGAATAGGCCTGTGTTTCCATAGTTTAAGTGAAGAATAATACAGCAGGGCCAGGGGAGGCAGTAACTAAGATAAATTTAATAAGTTAAGATTAATACAAGAAGCTTTCAAGGTGACGAATTCCTTCCTTAGCAAGTAAAAGATACATACAGAAATGCAAACATAATATTGTCGTGCTTCCTGCCGACAAGGGACGTCACACAGTTATACTGGACCGTTCGGAGTATTTGAACAAGGCCCTCACTACAAGATCCCAATGTTTACGAGCCTACAAGTGACCCACCCATCAAAGTCTTAGGGCAACTAGAATCAAACATTAACAAGTTGATATACAAGTGGTTCAAATCTGGGAAGATCTTAATGTTGACAAAATGGCAGTTGCATGCCACGGGCTGCCAGCTCCCGCAATTTTATGGCCTGCCAAAAGTTCATAAGCCAGGCATTCCTCTCTGGCCCATCGTGTCCTGTTGCAATTCGCCAACATACAAACTGTCAAAACACGTCGCCCACCTCCTAATGCCTCTAGTGGGAAATACGGTCTCCAACAGTGAGGAGTTCCTTCGCCTCATCAAACAGCTTACAGTTCTTGATGATGAGATCGTGGTGTCCTTCAATGTTGTCTCTCTATTTACCTCCATGCTGTCGTTTGTACCAGATGTCTTCTAGAGAATGATCCCAGCCTATCAGATAGAACATCATTATCTACAGAAGATATCTGTGCCACCCTTAACCTGTGTTTGTCAGGTGGTGTCATCGCATTTGGCAATTCTCTGTACAAACAGATACACGGTACGGCTATGGGTGCCCCTGTCAGTCCCTCGTCACTAACATCGCAAAGGAGGAGTTAGAGGAATACATATTCCTAAAAGTGCCGGTACAATTACTATGTGGTGCAGACATTTGATGATATTTTCACCATCATCCCCCCCCATGGTTCAGATGTGGCACTGTTGGAGTACCTCAACTCCTTATCCCCCTTCATCCAGTATACTTTAGAGTTGGAAGCGAACAGGTCCCTTCCTTTCCTGAATGTTTTGGTGAAATGAGTGGGCCCAAACCTGGAAAACTCAGTATACCTAAAGCCAATGTGGTGCAGGCAATTCACTAACTACAGGTCAGCCCATGCCCCTTGTCATCTAAACAGCACCGCATGCACTCTAATCTCTCGAGCTTGGAGCCATTCCAGCTCGGAGGAAGCCAGCACACCGAGGTTTCCAGAGTAAAAGCTGACCTAACCAATTGTGGATACCCAGCCCCGTGTGTTAGACAGGTGCCTGCTACAAGCACAAGAACTTGCAACTCGCCCAAGGCCCACGTCCCCCCACAACAGTGTGCCTATATTCCTTAATATCCAGGCACTTCAGACCAGATTTCTAAGATCCTGCATGAGTACTGCATTAAATATGTATAACTCCCTGGAAGGAGCTTACGATCTCAGGTCTCGAGTGTAAAAACATCCACTGTCCCTCTCTTATGCAGCAGAACTGTATACCGCGTAACTTGCCACGATTGTGGCAGTTGCTATATAGGGGAGAGCGCCAGACATCTTCAGGGCCACCTTGCGGAACACGATAGGTTGATCAGCCTGGATGAAACTGAGAACTCTGCAATCGCGGAGCATTTTTGGTCAACTCATCATGACCTCAACCCCAGATGCGACCGTGAGGTGATCGACCAATCTCGCCACTACCATTACCACCTATGGTTAGAATCGTTAAATATATCCAGCTGTCCAAAAGTCTTAAATCACTGCAAAGGTACAAGGCTACACCCTATTTTAGAGTCAATAGTTTTGAGGCACAACAAATGCTGGCAGCAATCCCATATACGCCCCATGCACCAACAATGAGCGCCCGATCTAGTGAATGAATGTCCGTACAATCTCACATTCATGTGCATGCTCTCCAAGTCATCTGAGCATGCACAGCCTATTTAGTATTAAATTTATCTTAGTTACTGCCTCCACTGGACCTGCTGTATTATTCTTTGCTTAAGATAGTATATATCACACAGAGATATAATATACTGTCAGTTCTATGTTATTTTACACCAAAAACAACTTGAATATGCATAATTATAATAATGAAAAAAATATTAGTTTTGATCAAGGTTAAAGAAATAATTAAAAAGCAATAAACTTTTAAATGATAGAAATGAATAAAAAATAAAACTTCATTGTCAACAGAAGAATAACTATTTATTTGAAATGATATATAGCAGGGGTGGCCAATGAGTCGATCATGGATTTAATTTCGGTCGATCATGACGTATTTTAAATATACAGTCATCCCTCGATTTGTACACCTTGTGCAATGTAATTTTTGAGATGGTAGATCACGGCACATTTTGAAGGAAAAAAGTAGATCGCATCACAAATTGAGTAGGCCACTCCTGATATATAGTGTACTTAAATAATTAAATATAAGTGCAGTTACTTACAGGTACTCTTCGCCCAACAAAGTGTGGTGCTGCTGTATTCAGATTTATGTCCAATAGCCCAGAAGGAACAACAAAACTCTCTGGAAAACTAAAAAGGAATAACATAAAATGCTTAAAAGTGATTTCTAAAACAAAAAAAAAACAAAAAAAACCACTAACATCCTGCATGGTATCTTCTAATGCAGTAACAATCAATATATGAGAGATAACTATAAAGAGGAGGCTCCAATACATTAAGAATCTTTTGAATACATTTTACAATTTTTTTTTTTTTTTAATGAAAACCCCAAACACGAGAGGTATTAGAAACTATGGTACTTAGTACTGTGCTTGGGTTGGAGGTTGAGAAGCCGAAAGAAGATATTTGTTGACATTAGACTTGAACTTCTGTAGACTGTAATTTTCAGGACATATGTATGAAGGAAGGTTGTTCCAGAAAACGGCAGTTGAATGAATAAACGAGGAAGATGAAAAGTTGGTTCTGTCAGTTTGAAGTTGGACAGTAAATGGATGTTGGCTGATGGTGACACATGTTCGAATTGTTTTGAAAGAGAGAGCGGGAATTATAGAAGCAAATTCAGAAGAACTTGGAAGTATCTGTAGAAAAGGCATGCAGCAGAAACAGTATGTCTATAAGACAGCGAGTGGAGAGACTCTGTTAGAGAGGAGACGTTAATTAACCTAACTGCCCTCTTATAAATGAAATCTAGAAGCCTGAAAGAGGTTTTGGGGGCACTGCTCCAAGTGTGGGAACAATATTTCACTAGGGCAGATTTGCATCTTGTACAGAGTGAACAGCTGTTTGGAAGAAAAGTAATGCCAAGAGCAAAAGAGAAAACCAAGTTTTTTAGATGTAGAGGAAGCAATATTTGTAATGTGCTTGTGCCAAGACAGATTAGAAGTCAGGATAATCCCCAAAAGAGATATATTATCTTGCCTAGATATTGGAGTGTCACCAAAGATAAGCATAGGAGCAGAAGAATCCTTTTTGCGAGATATAAGACAAGACTGAGTTTTAGAAGGATTTAAATCAATTAAGTTGTCTTTGCCCCACTGGAGAATTACCTGGAGATTGGCATTTAAGGAATTGGTAGCGGATATTCAAGAAGTTGAAGCTGATTGAGCAGGGAAAGGTTTCTCAAAATGGAAAGTGGAATGCAATGTGCTATCATCGGCAAAACTATGGATAGGATTTCCAGTCAATGGAAGATGGTCATTAATATACAATAGAAAAAGAGTGTGGGAAAAAACTGATCCTTGGGGGACACCAGTATTAGTGGAGAAGAGAGCCATCTACCATCACCCTCAGGTGAGCAATCACAGAAAACTGGATAACCAATTATAAAAAACAGTTGGCAAACCATAAGATGGAAGCTTGTTTAGAAGACCTTTATGCCAAACATGATCGAAAGCCTTTGAAATGTCAAGAGCAACTGCTTGTGTTTCACCAAACTTTTCCATTGAATTTGTCCATAAATGGGTAACATAAGCCAGAACATCACCAGTGGATCGACACCGACGGAATCCATATTGGCGATTGATCAGAAAGAAGGTTTATAGGTAGTTTTTAAAAGTTGGCGGTTAATCGATTTCTCCATTACTTTAGAAACAGAACAGAAGTAACTGCAATGGGATAACTGGATGGGCGCGATTTGTCACCTTTTTTAGGAACTGGCTGGATATGAGCAAATTTCGAAGCAAAAGGAAAAACACCTTTGGAATAAGAAAATGAAAAAAGGCGGCAAAGGACAGGAGTAAGTTCAGGAGCACAGGTTTTGAGAACAAGTGGAGAAATACCATCAGGACCTGGAGCATTTTTAGGATCACATCTCCAGTCGCTATGGACTGGAGATGTGAAAATATATCCCCAATTCATACAGGGGAATGAAAAGGCAACATGGGTAATTACAGACCTATTGGCTTAATGTCTGGTCTAGGGAACACAATGGAACCACTGGTTAAAGAAGTAATGTGGGACCATTTGGATAGGCAAGCAATTATACTGCAATCACAGCATGGATTTGTGAAGGGGCATCTTTGTCTAACCAATGTGATAGTCTACTATGATGCAGTGACCAAGGAACTGGATGCAAACAATAATTTTGACATCATATACTTGGATTTCAGGAAGGCTTTTCTGTTGCACATAAAAGGCTGCTGTACAAATTGGAGAAATGTTGCATTAAGGGCAAGTTACTGCTATGGATAAAATGGAAGAAGACAGATTTGGTTATCAATTGACACTGTTTTTTGTGGACTAATGTTATTAGTGGAATTCAACAGGGGCTCAGTGCTGGGTCCATTGTTGTTTTCAATATTTATCAATGATACTGATGAAGGTATATCAGGCTTAACGTCTAAGTTTGCAGCTGCTACAAAGGTTGGTAGGATAGTTAATGACAGTCATCAGGGCGAGCTACTGCAACAAGATCTAAGGAAATTGGGTTGATTTGCTGAGAAAGAGCAGTTGAAGTTCTTGAAGTTCAACATTGACAAATGCAAGGTACTGCAAACAGGTAGCAATAACCCCAGAGTAACTTATCAACTGTGTGGTACTACACTCAGAGTAGTGGAAAATGAAAAAAAGATCTGGGGGTAATTGTGCAGTCAGACATGAAATTCTCTCAGACGTGCAGACATGCTGCCAGGGCAGCTCACGGAGTTTTGTAAATTATATAGAGAAACTTTGCTAGGAGGGATATGGGGGCAATTATTCCTTTGTATAAGGCCATGGTTAGGTCACATCTTGACTACTGTATACAGGTCTGGAACCTCACTTTAGGAAGGATGAGATCTGTTGGAACAAGTGCAGAGGAAGGCAACCAGATTGGTTAAGGGAACAAAATGGTGCTCTTATCTGGGCAACTAGGCAAGGAGATCTGATTGAGATGTTGAAAGCCTTGAATGGATTGAGTGAACTGAATGTTAATGGTATTCTTCCACTTGAGCAAGGATGGTTGTAGGAAAGATGTGAAAAGTTTGCATTCACCTAGAAGGTGGTTGATTGTTGAAACAGGCTTCCATTTCCATTTTGTTGTGGAAATGGGGATGAGTTGAATAAATTCAAGGGAGAACTAGAAAAATTCTTGGAGGGTACGCATGGGTGAACTGTGTGTTTTTTAGTTGATGCTATATCAGCTTGCTTTCTTGCATCATTTATTACTACTACTAATACAAATAAGGTGAAAAGCTATCAGAAAAACTTGTCATTGAGAACCAAACTGCATATTCTAAAAAAGAATGGATTTGGGGGAGTGCTAGATTTACCATTTTGCAGTTTTGACCAATTTAAAAATTAACAGTACCACAAGTTATTATTGTAAATGACAATAATAACTTTTCCCAATTTAGGTTCTGTAACTAAGATTTCTTGAACATATACTGTATTTATGCTTTATTGCATAATTTACATAATTTATGAATTTAAAGGTTTATGCTGAGTTTAATATTGTGATATAGAGAAATGGTGCTCTAAAATTAGCAAGAAACACTAGTCGCACCAACCAGTTAAAATTATTTACGTTACTTCCTATGGATAACCCCCCCCCCCACTTCGCACACTGTTTTTATGATGGCCCTAATTAAGAGTGCTAAGCAGAAGATGTCAGTATTTTTGTAAAAATTTGTATCTCTGCATGATTTTGAAAAACTATATTGCATATATTGTGAAAAACTATATTGCATATACACATTCATTACTTGCCATTAACATGGCAAGTAATGAATGTGTACATTAAGCCGACTGTAAATGTACAAATATACAGGTTTCACTGTAGGCATTTAAATCATATTCACATAAATTAAATGGCACAAACCTTTCACAGAGCTGGAATTCCTCATTTGCCTGAGTTATTCTCCAACCATACAAACAGCCACACCTCTCAAGTTCATTTTTCCAATCTTTGGGGGAGGAAAAGGCCAAAGAGTTGAACTTCATCTGGTCTGTTTCTAGAAACAAATTTGCAGTTCATATAATCTGTACAACAAAAATTTTTTTGACATTTTTTTAACACAAAGAAACTCAGCTTAATCAACTGCACAAAAATGGATCTTTTAAATACACTTGGTAAATCTTTTTCTTTTTTATCTTTATTATTTAAATACGGCAAAGGAGCCTAATGATTAAGTACTGCAGTCAAATCACTTATCACTTTAACCCCCCTCCATCTAGAATTGGTGGTCAAGGCTATTTCCAAGGCATCACTAAAAAGAAGTTCTGAACTTTTTTTTTTTTTTTTTTGCTTCACTGAATATTCGCTAATGCTTAGCACTGCTACGAGGAATTTGGGAAAAAAAGGTCAATAACTTGGATTATTTCCAGCATCCTTGTGCACTAGTCAGTTCCCAAGCCAAGGACTACTGTATTTTTTCTTTCATAACTTCTGGCTAGGTTCTTACACTGAAATTAATAGATCTGATGTGAAAAAATCTACTGTGCCATTTACTTTATCTTCAATGATACAAAGAACTACTAAACTGACTACGAAAAAAATTCAAAATTTGCACATGATGCACTATCATTTGATGAAATTTGTGCTACCTCAGCATCTAAAAGACCATAATTTTTCAATGGGAACTTGTGCGCCATATAATCACATGCAGCAATAAAGTATATTCTCACTGAACAAAAGAACAATCTTCTGCTCTAATTTTCTATTCTACACAAACACAAAATTTGCAGTAGAAATGCCAATGACTAAGTCAGAATCATCATTCTGATTCTTTCTAATAGGATAATCTACATCCAAAAAATGGAAGTGAAAGATTTAAAAAGTATAAAAAATTTGCACATAACATTTATCAACATAGCTAGGAGTAACAACTTCAGTTCAAGGTTGTGAGGTATGCTATATTGAAGAGCAATGTTGGGATTTTCAAACATTGGCATAAAATTTAAAAGAAACAAGCAAATTGCTTTATTCAAATAAGTAGAAGAAATATGAACAAACTTCCAAACAAGTGAAGGTAACGTGCCATAGAGTTTTCTGCTTGCTTGGCCTTTTTAGGATTGCTTTCACCAGATATTGTGAGACTCAGTTCTTTTTCTTGGGGAGTTCATTAATATGCCTTCTTTGAAAACTCTGAAAAGTGCTCATTATGGCCATTTTCACTACTTCTAGACTTAAAAACTAGATTTAAAAGTTTCAATTAATGCATGCCATTAAAGTAAAAAATATTTTGAAATGTGTTTAAAATATTGGCTCTTTTTGTGTAAATATTTAAGTAGAGTTTTGACAGTTTGTTCCAGATAGCAGTAAATGCCAGAAGTGAATATTCATGCATTAAAAATCTTCAGATAAATAAATTACAGTGGCAGTGATCATAAGCTACTAATGTGAGATTTACTTAAAAAATAACTATTATCAAGAATAAAAGAAGGGATTTTGCTTTTGTAAAGGTGACCACAATGGTATTAGATAGTTTTTAAATTCTTTTCAGCGGGGACCAACCGATAATATTATCAACGGCAAATTCTAAATGGGAAGCATTCAGGGAAATAATTGTTGAGATTAATAAGCTTTTTTTTACCAACAAAGAGTTAGACCTAAGCCCTCTTAATTGGTAAAAAAAACCCTCAAGAGTTCAAGGTTTAGACCTAAATTATGTCAGAAAAACTGATAGAACTAGTGGAAGAGAAAAAAAATGCATGTGACGATTATCACTTATCGGGGCATACAGAAACCTATAGTAAGTATAAACTAGTTCGCAATCAGGTCACTTAGGAGGTTAGACAAGATAAGAAAGATTATGAGAAGTCTTTTTTGCTAAGAATGCAAAGAAAAGTGACAAAGAATTTCTCACTTATGTTAGCACTAGAAGAAAGGAATAAATGAAAAAAATTGGTTTAATGGATATGAATAGCATAAAGAGTATTGATGATCTGCATTCGCGAATGAAGAAGTGTGTAGGGATGGGAAAACCAAAAGTATACCATGTTATAACTGAAGGCTAAATGATTGTGACAATTGAGAAGAAAGTAGAGGAGAAATCAATGAAGCTAAAAGTAAATAAGTGACCTGTGGAGTGATGGAATCTACCAATTATATTAAAAGAATTAGCAAAGGAGCAAACCTTTGGCTAATTATGAGAGCATCTTTGGATTCGGGGAAGGTCCCTACAGATCACAGGTGTGAAAATGTGTTTCTTATTCACAAGTGAGGTGAGTAATTACAGACTTGTAAAGCTGGGCTTCCTGAAAATAGTAGACTCAGTGGTTAAAGAAGTAATGCAGGATCATCTTGATAGGAATGTAGTTAGGTGGCAATGACAACATGAATTTTCAGCAATACCCCTGTTTGAGTGGACCATAGTTCAAGCCTGCATGACTGCTAAATATGATTAATGATTGTATTTATTATCAAAATAATTAAATGTAAACTCCTCTGACCAGTGGTCATGCCACAATATAAACAACTTTTTTTTTTTTTTTTTTTAAACTCTGATTCAGTAAAAAAGGATCTGGATTACGCACTAAGATTTCAGTAAAGCTTTTGTACTGTCCCATATGAAAAACTTTTGTGCAAACTGGAAGTGTGGCATTAGGGACAATTATTGTTATGGATAAAGGGATGGCTGAGTGGCCAAAGACAGAAGGTAGTTATTAATTGGAACTGCTCTTCCTGGATTGTTATTAGTGGAAAATCCACTTCCTGTGGAGATTCAGTAGTGGCCGCTTACTGTTTCCATTATTTAATGATATTGATGAAGACAAAGTGACATGTATAAGTTTGCTGATAGGGTGGTTAATGACAGGAATGGGTGATTTTTGTGATTTCTATTCTTTTTTTTTTTTTTTTTTTTTTTTGCCTTTATTGGATTACTGTATTAGTGTATTCGGACAGTGTATTCTTGTAGGGATGACATCCTTTATTCCACATTTCATCCTAAAATTTTAATCTAAACTTTGGCTTTCCAATATTCATGCGCTAAGGCTGTCCAAGGCAAAAATGTAGCATATCTCAAATGGCTCATTTTCAAATCTCCAGCTTTATTTTTCCGATACACTAAAGCTAGTAACAATTGTAACAACTATTAATCAATCCACGCTTGATGTTGAACAAGCTTTACAACCTCAGAGGTTTACTTTTTTTTGTGCTCCAAGATTTGTGTTGATTATAAAGTGGGTATAATAGCATTTCTTGGATTAATTTTGTGTGCCCCTGAATCCGCTGGTGACGATGAGTTTTTCGATGTGTTTTTCATGCCGAACGTCTAAGGCATTTAATAGTTATATTGACTCTTAAAATTTTGCATTGTGTTGGTTGATTCCACGGCGTGCACAATGGCTAGGCTACGCCACACATTTGGCAGGCTGTTGTTATATGTTGTTATTTTTAATTTGATTACTACTACTGATCTAGCTTAATCTTAACTACTTATTTTGTGCTCCCTGAGTTAGATCAGATGTGTATTTTGCTATATGATTCTATATATTCATGCTAGTTTATTTATGGATTGGTGCTCTTGTACAGTAATTACAACTACATAGTGGTAGCCATTGCTTCTTCCTAAAGTGGAACATTAGAGCTTTGTTTGCTGTGCTTTGGTCATGTGACCCAGCTCTGATTGGCTAGCATAAACACTCAATTGAAACTGGCACTTAGAACTCAAATTAATATAGTATTTGAAAATGATTATTAAATATCAATGTCACGATTATGAACTAGGCTAACCAGAGGGTTAATTGAAGGTGATAATTAATAATTGATCTTTAATTTGAACTGTGACAAGATATGATAATACAGTCCTTTGTTGACGGTATTAGTAATCATGATATATATAGTGGCTATATATATTAAATTTTACCCATCAGTGCCCACTTTTGGAATTAGTTGGAACTATCTTTTCCAGGAGAATTTCTCCCATTCTCAGTTGACTCTTTCAGGAGACTGTCTAAAAATCAGTAGACTTTGAAACTACTAATTAACTGCGGAGGGTGGGGTGGGGGAATCATCCAACTTTCTGAAAGTCACCAACCATTATGATTCCACGTGAAGGGTCTAGCTCCACTGATGCAGAGGATGCTGCAGATGATTCTGAGGCACCAGTGCTTCTTCCCCTTCAGGCCCTCAACAGATTTATGCCTAAAAAGAAGAAAAAGAAAAGCAGTATGAAGTCGAAATATCGACAACAAATCTGTTCTCCTGGGCCATCCCTGATGGGCGAGAACAGTAAATTATCATGCCTCCGTAGCCAAGTGGTCAGGAGCGGGAGTGCAGTAGCACACGCTCTTTAAGTAGACCGAGGTTCAAGCCCCTGACTGCTGAATACGGTCGATCTGCCAACCCACACTGGACCAGCGTGGCAGATTATGGTCCATTTCCCTCAGCATGAATTGTTGAGGAGGCTTCCATCCTGCAGTGGGTTGATAATGGCTGTACTTTACTTTTTTTTTTTTTTTATTCTGATCCAGACCCACTTTTGTCATCCAAATTTGAATTCAGCATATCGCCTCTGGTCGCTGCAGCTGCCTTCAGATCCCGTGCCTCAGCCTCTCCAGATCCAACTACTCCTTGCTCTCCCTCATTATGGCTACCTAAGCTCTCATGTCTTCCCCAGCTTCTCCACCACTTCCTGCATCACAACTGGCACAGGAAACTTCAGAAACGTCTGTCACACCAGTTCCTTCAGCTAGCATCACTGCCCATGTTCTAGCAGCCTCTTCAACACTATCTAGCACTGTTCATACTATCTCTTCAGCTCCTGTTACTCCAACCACCCTACCTTCCCAATCAGCTCTTGACCAAGCTATTGCCTCTGGTATCTAGCCTTCTGGTAGACTTGCTATCCTAGCTCCCTGTGCCCATACTGGAAGAGTTAATGCTGACAACTCTGCACCCCTGCATCGGGTTGTTGCAATACTCCATAAAAAGCTGGTCGCATTCTTAAACCACAATGCTAATAGATTTATGAAGTCAGCTGGTAACTATGTACAATATCCTGAAAGAGGCCTCTGAGGTCAGGAAAATTCATGTCTAGGAAATAAGTGAAATCATACACCAACCATTAGATGAATTTTACTGTAACTAAGATTTTACAAATAACAAAGAATATATAAAAATATTATATAATTTACTATAATTTACAATAAACTGATGGCTGTATATTATGGAATGCTAAAACTATAATAAAATCATTTACTATAAAATATGCTAAATATAAAGATTAAAAGCGTTAAAAAACCTGAAGATTTCGAGAGCATCAGCTCTCTTCCTCAATAGTGATAAGACTTCCTGCAACAGTACAAGAATTGTGGAACAGCCTGGAAACATCTCCATGGCACTCCTCATAGACAACAAGAAGCTCAAGACAGTCAATGAAGAGTGCTGAGGAGATGGTTCTAGAAAAAGTCACTGATACTTTCTCCAAGTTCTCACCCAACCCACTGGAGAATTCAGATCAGGACCAAAACTGTACTACCTGTTGTGTGCCTCCAGTTTGCTCATATGCTGATGTTGCAAGACCCAATTCTCTCTCAACAAACCCAGATCCTATTCCTAACCTCCTGAACAACAAGCCAGAGCCTGAAAGACCTCAACATATTCTCATCCTTAGAGCCACTGATGACTCCAAGCTGAAAACTAGCAATACAGTCAAAGAATTTGTTCAGAATACTCTTAATGAGTTTAAAATGATTAAAGTGAAATAACTAAACCCCCATATGCAATAAAGGGGTTTTACTATAAGCTGCCTCCAAAAGGACTTAGATAATATTTTCACAGCCAGCTCCCTTCACTCAGCTGGGGTATCGGTCGGCCCTCCTAAGCTTAATAACCCCTCAGTTCTTATTTACAATGTCCCCAATTCTGCAACTACCGGCAGACCCCCTAGAAGATTTGTTCCAGCAAGAACTTAGCAGACTATGGAATTACCATAGAGGATGTCAAGAAGGAAGTTACATTTAGATTTTCCACAAACGCAAAAAGAAATGCAATAGCACACCAAGTAATAACACTCAGTCCTAGCCTGTTTAAAAAAGTTATGTCTCTGAACAGAATCTTTCTTGGCTGTAGTACCCACAAGTTCAGGCCCTTTACGGTTGTCACAAGGTGCTTTCTTTGCCTGGGATACTGGCATACATCACTCCACTTCACCAACATGTTGCGCCACTGTGTCCGGAGTTGGAATGTGCATGCAAAGTGCCCAAACTAAGGTGAACCCCTCAGCTGTATAAATTGCAAGCATAGGAAGAAGGATCACCAACATTCAGTTAGAGAGGTTACTTGCCCAGAATATCAACATCTCCAGATCAGTTTTGCACCAGTCAAGCCTGGCAGCTACATCTTCTCATACACAGGACAACTATGACAGCAACAACCCCATCCTAAGCCTCAGCATTATACAGATTAACGGTCAATGCTCCCAAATGAAATCAGACAAGCAGCTGAAGCCTGGATTGCTACAATATCAGATTGATATTGTAGCAATCCAGGAGCCCTACGCTATCAAGGTTCCAATGGGTAACACGTACAAAATCACTGGTTACTCCATCCAAACAAAACTTATACAGCCCACCAGCACTGATCCAAAGTCTTGTATTATGATTGCAGCAGAAACTCTCTAAAATAATTTAGAAAATATAAATGTAAGAATAATAATTCATTGAATTTTAAAAGCCAATTAAATAGAAATTTAATGGTGCCCCCTCTGACGGGCACCAGGTTCAAATTTATGTGAAATATCACCAACAGAGATGTAAACCACTACAATAAAACAAAACAAAAATAAATCAAAAATAGACTGACCATTACGCCCCTACTACTTTTGTCAGTAGTGTGGTTTGGCACTGGAGGACTCTTATCTGTTCTATTTTTAATTTTTGCTGCATCAGGACCACCGCTGTTCAAGTCCTCTGCATTGGCGGTTCGATCTGGGGATCGGGTGGCGGACTGATCTTTCGATCGATTCTCCTTTATGGTGATTTGTCTAGCGTTCGAAATGCAGCGATTCCTTGACCATTATTGGCCTTGTGGTCCTCTGTCAAGATGGAGCGTAATGGTCAGTCTATTTTTGGTTTATTTTTGTTTTATTGTAGTGGTTTACATCTCTGTTGGTGATATTTCACATAAATTTGGACCTGGTGCCCGTCAGAGGGGGCACGGTTAAATTTCTATTTAATTGGCTTTTAAAATTCAATGAATTATTATTCTTACATTTATATTTTCTAAATTATTTTAGAGAGTTTCTGCTGCAATATATTTTTACTCTTGTTACCCCTCTCTTCCCTCCCTGCTTGGTTTGATTTAATTTAGACTATTTTTGCTCTTGTCTTTCTTGCCATACTGCTGGCATTATTTTATTTTAACTCTCATTCTAATTTATTTTTATGGTTATATTTCAAGCATCATGTAGAGGAATATGCTTTTTGCTGTCTCTGATGTATGCTGTACCTTTTTATTTTTTATAAAAGATTCCGTTTCCAACTATTTTAAGCATTATCCAATATATATATATATATATATATATATATATATATATAACTAATATAAAAATATATATAACTAATTAATTGAAAAATATATAAATATTTTTCTTCATTCTTGTGAGGATATTATGTGGTGTTTGAAATTTTGGCATATTAGGGATATAGTAGCAATATTTTATTAGTCATTCCTGAGTTACATAAAACTAGACTTACGTAAGAAATCCTGGAACGCATCTCTTACGTATGTTGGGGACTTACTGTACTATTGTAAATTGCCTTTAGCATTTTATCAATTACACGCTCAGCTTCTTTCTGTTAATAGAAAGTATTTCCCTCTTTACTTTGTTGATCAGTCTCTTCTGTTTTGTCTCTAAGGTCAAATTTATTCACAGCATTTTGATGTGGAAAACAATCTTCACTCTTACTGATATTATTGTCAGAACTATTTGTTTGAACTAAATTCTTTTTCTTCAGTTTCTGTTTCTTCACTAGTAACCCTGAAAACTAAATGCGAACAGCAAACAAAGTTCAATTTATAGACACTTTGTTTGCTAAATATTGAAAAACTATGTGAAAATGCAACTGTTCACATTTTTTGTTTCCCTATATTTCCAAAAAAGAAATGTAACAGGCTGATAAGTAATAAGAAAATAATAGATTAACTGAATCTTTCTCTTGCATCAGAAGAAATGAGCTTGTTCTGCTTTTAATTGTCATTTATTCTAAGAGGAGTAAAACCATTAGTTATTAAAACAAATTAGACTCCATGAAGTAACACAAGACAAAGCAACTGGAGGTAACTATAAACATTCTGGACTAGCTGAATGCACACCAGTCACTTATCCTACACATAAATAAAACACTCACTGCAAGAATTTGGCAATTAAATAAAATGACCAGTGAATTTGAGAACAATATGAGGCACATCCAGAAAGTAAAGACCCAAGTTTTCCACACACTACACAAATATCAAGATATAAAATTTTATTCAAAAATTATTTAGGTTAAAAATTTCACTATTTTTCTATATAATCACTAAGAGCATTTAAGCACTTGACATATTTAGGGGAAAATTTTTGTATTATCTAGCAGTAAACAAAATAATAAATAAATATCCATTTAATTGTTGTGACAGACAAATACATAACTGACTAGAGACAACAAACCCGACACAACTGAGGCAAGAAGGAAAGATACACAAATAATAACAAAATGAGTCTTATTTACACACACACACACACACACACACACACACACACACACACACACACACACACACACACACACACACACACACACACACACACACACACAGGTTAGAAAATAGAATGGCATCAAGTTTCCTTGCGATATTGGTAGTAAACAGAGAAGAATATATCAACTTTAAACTGCTAAATAAGTTCGAAAGACAGACGAGGAAAGCACATACCAGGAGAAAAGATTTAGTTAGAAAGAGAAGAATTAATGATGGCTTCTACATAGTACTCCTTGGAGGAATATGCTATACAACCCTCTCCTAAATAGGAGGGGCTTGTCAAGCATTTGAGATGAGTTTGGAAACACTGGTAAGATTAAATGTGAAGCATCTGTATCGGTGGAACCCAATTTAAGTTTTCTTTCATTATAGTGAAAGCATTTGAGAAGAGTTTGGAAACACCAGTAAAGATTAATTGTGAAGCATCTGTATCGGTGGAACCCAATTTAAGTTTTCTTTCATTATAGTGCAGAAGATTAACATTAGCAGAGGCACATGATGCAAGAAAGCAAGCTTATGTAGCATCAGCCAAAAAAAAAAAAAAAAAAAAAAAAACCCCACTTCCATTTCACCCCTCCATTCATTTCAAATACATGTCCAGCTAAGCCTTAAATTTATTTAGGCTATCAACTTCCACATCAAAATATGAAAGTCTGTTCACCAATCAACTACCCGCTGGTTAAAGGCAAATTTCCGCACATCTATCCGATAACTGTCTTTCCTCAATTTGAATCTATGCCCCCCTCAGGTGATTATTCCGAGCAAGAAGAATCTCATCAGCATTGAGCATGCTCAAACCATTCAAGGCTTTATACACCTCAATCACATCACCTCGCAGGTGCCTAGTGTCCAGACACTGTAATCTGCAAAATTTAAGCCGTTCTTTGTAAGAGCAACTCCTCGTTCCATTCATTAATCTTGTTGCCCTTCTCTGTACTCTTTCCAACAGCTCTACATCCTTCTTAAAAATGAGGCCTCCACACCTGTATACAGTACTCAAAGTTGGCCTGACCATTGCCTTATACAAGGGGATAATCACCTCCTTATCCCTGCTAGAAAAATTCCTGTATATCATTGACAAGACACCATGAGCTACTCTTGCAGACTGTCTGCACTGCTCAGAAAACTTCATATCTGCCTGCACAATTACCCCCAGGTCCTTTTCATTCTCTACCACTGTCAGTGTAGTAACACACAGTTGATACGTTACTCAAGGGTTACTGCTTCCCATATGTGGTACTTTATGTTTGTCAATGTTAAACTTCATTTGCCACCTCTCAGCCCATCTGCTCAACTTTTCTAGATCCTGTTGCAGCAGCGTACTGTTATTAGAGTCCTTAACAACCCTTCCAACCTTCATATCATCTGCAAACTTGGGCATTAAGCTTGATATACCATCGTCAATATCATTTATAAATACAGAAAACAACATTGGACCCAACACTGAACCCTGAGGGACTCCACTAATAACATTAGTCCACGTTGAGCAGTGTCCATTGATTACCACTATCTTCTATCACTCAACCATCCCTTTATCCATAGCAGCAATTTTCCTCCAATGTCACACTGCTACAATTTGTGCAGCAGTTTTCAATGTACAACAGTATCAAAAGCCTTTCTAAGATCCAAATATATGATATCAAAGTTATTTCCTGTATCCAGTTCCTTTGTGATCACATCATAGTATCCAATCAAATTGGTCACACAAGACTTCCCCTTAACAAAACCATGCTGCGTCAAAGCTATAACATAAATCTTGTCTAGGTGATCCTGCAGTGCTTCTTTAACCAGTGCCTCAATTAACTTCCCTGAACAGATGTTAAACTAACAGGTCTACAATTACTTGTGTCGCGCTTTGATCCTTTGTGAATTGGGGTCACATTTGCACATCTTCAAGGGTTTGCTTTACTTCCTTTGCTGCCTCCTTTAATATAACTGCATAGATCCCATCCACCCCGGGTCCCTTGTTTATGTTTATCTTCAACAATTTCTTCTCCACTTTGCTCTCAGTTATTACAAAATCATCTAGCTCACTGCCAGAGTTTAATTCACCTCTGGCATTCCCCCTCCCTGAATAACTCCTCGTGTGTGAATGTAGATGCAAAATACTCATTTAGTTTGTTAGCCACCTGAGCAGGATCATCAACAGTTGAACCATCAATATCCAGTGGGCCAACCTGATTCATCCCTTTCCTTCTAGAGTTTACATAGGTAAAGAACTCTTTGCTGTTTCTCTTTGCATCCTTTGCCAAAGATTTCTCATAATCTGCCTTTACCTGACCATTGCCTTATATAAAGGTGTGTTCCTGGCTAGATTTTAGGTATATTTAGTTTACCTGATGATGTTTAAGTTTGCAGATGATACAAAAGTTGGCAGGGTTGTTAATGACAGTAATGGCAGTCTGCTAGGCAACTGAAGTCTAACATTGACAAATGTAAAGTACTGCATACCGGTAGAAGTAATCCCAGAGAAACGTACCAACTGTGTTGTACTACACTTAGGGTGGTAAAAAATGAAAAAGATCTGGGAGTAATTGT
Organism: Mastigoproctus giganteus; assembly: GCF_048544385.1. NCBI lineage: Eukaryota > Metazoa > Arthropoda > Arachnida > Uropygi > Thelyphonidae > Mastigoproctus > Mastigoproctus giganteus. The sequence goes on along the minus strand of NC_143583.1, from coordinate 115,310,326 downwards.
GCAGTCAGGTATGAGGTTTTCTGAACAATGCAAACAGGCTGCCAGAGCAGGTCATGGAGTATTGTCAATGATATACGGGAATTTTGCTAGTAGGGAAAAGAAGGTGATTATCCCTTTGTATAAGGCAATGGTCAGGCCATGCCTTGAGTACTGCATACAGGACTAGAGGCCTCATTTTAGGAAGGATGTAGATTTACTTGAGTGTGTACAGAGAAGGGCAACAAGATTGGTGAAGGGAACGAAGAGTCCTCTTACCAAGAAAGGATTAAGTTCTGCAAAAATGCAGTGGCTTTAGACTAGGCACCTGTGAGATGATCTTATTGAGGTGTACAAGGCCTTGAACGAGTTGAGCATGTTGAATTCTCACGGTATTAGCATTAGCATAGGCACATGATGCAAGAAAGCATGCTTATACAGCATCAGCCCCCCAAACCCCCTTCCCATTTCACTGATCTATTCGATGGAAGTTTGTTCCAGCAATCAACTACTCGGTGGCTAAAGGCAAACCTCCGCACACCTATTCTACAACTGTCTTTCCTCAGTTTGAATCTATGCCCCCCTCAGGTTTGCAATCTGAGCAAGAGGAAGAATCCCATCAGCATTGAGCCTGCTCAATCCATTCAAGGCCTTATACACTTCAATCTGATCACCTCGCAGGTGCCTGGTCTCCAGAAGCTGCAATTTGCAGAACTTAAGCCTTTCTGCATAAGAACACCCTTTTGTTCCCTCCACCAGTCTTGTTGCCCTTCTCTGTACTCGTTCTAGCAACTCTACATCCTTCCTAAAATGAGGCTTCCAGGCCTGCAGTCAGTATTCAAAGTGTGGCCTGACCATTGTCTTATACAAGGGAATAATCACCTCCTTATCCCTGCTAGAAAAATTCCTGTATATCACTGACAAGACACCATGAGCTACTCTTGTAGCCCGTCTGCACTGCTCAGAGAACTTCATATCTGCCTGCACAATTACCCCCAGATCCTTTTCATTCTCTACCACTGTCAGTGGTAGAGTAGTACCACAGAGTTGATATGTGCTCTGGGGTTGCTGTTTCCCATATGTAGTACTTTACATTTGTCAATGTTAAACTTCATTTGCCACTTCTCAGCCCATCTGCTCAACCTTTCCAGATCCTGTTGCTGCAACATACTGTCATTACTGTTATTAACAATGTTGGCAACCTTTGTATCATCTGCAAACTTTGACATTAAGCTTGATATACCTTCATTAATATCATTGATAAATATACAAAACAACAATGGGCCTCAACACTGAACCCAGAGGGACACCATTGGAATAGAGAACCATGTACTTGGAATGACTGTTTGAGAAAAAGATCAAGAGTGTTGGCTGTGAGGTTAGGATTATCTGGTATTCTGGAAGGTAAATTAAAAATCTATGCAAGGTCATTGGTAACTACAAAATACCTCAGTATCTTGACCAGCTAAGTCTGTGTGACTAGAAAATAAAAGCTAGTTGGAGTTGTGGACATTAAAATCATCAAGGAAAATTACCTCACCGTTAGGAAAGCTGGACTGGAGAAAGTCAAAAAGACTTTCTCCAGTCTTTGTAGAGTTGGGAAAATGATAGAGGCAACAGATGAATTTGAGAGAATGGGATAGAGAGATTTTTAGTCAGAGAAGATTGAAAAGAGGGGATTCCAAATTACTGTCTCAGATAGGGAATATCATATGCACAAGTACCACCTTTGAAGCAAAAATAACTGCACAGTGAATAATTAGGGCAACTGAGATGAGCAGTGGTCGAACAACCGATAATTGGGATTCTGTTCGAAAAAGTAAGTGGGCCTTAGCAGATTAAGTGGAAATGGAAATAACTGAGATTTGAACCAAGGCCTCGTATATCTGGAAATGTACAAGGAAGTAATTATGAAAAAATTACCATATTAAATACTTCACAAAAAAGTGTACATGCACATGGGTAAAACTCACACACATTGTTGCAGTACATGCAGGCCCTCAGTGAGACAGTTGGGACACATGTCAGTATCAGTAAGTACACAGAATGCTGCATGATATGGGTTACCAGAGTCACGCAGCTATCCTCAAGCCCCTAATCACCCTGACTAATGCCAGATGCCATCCTAGCTTGGTTTACGCCTCACTGTTCTTGGACTGCATACTAATGGAAAGCTGCGCCTTGGAGTGAGTCGAGTCACAGACATGGTCTGCCAGTCTGATGGTATTTCCTGGATGTGACAGTGAAGACAATGAAGTTTTGGCGATGTAGCAAGTGGTCGTATGGGGTTTTTCATGGTTTGGCATGAGATCATTTGTTGTTTTGGACAATGTGTTACCACAAATTTTGGCAGCACATCGAAGAAGGCCCATACCTTTATCAGCAGGGCAATGCTCAGGTCATATTACTCATGTTGTGAGGAAATGAGCATCGAAAAGTTGGACAAGCCAGCCCAGAGTCTGATCTCAATTGTATGGAGAATCTCTGGGATAGTGATTTTTGGGTGCATGTGAGGAAAGACTGCTCAATAAACAGAGCAATTGGTTGCCACTTTGAAGGCTGAATGGCAAAAAATGTCAGAGAACATTTACAATAAATTGGTGGGGTGTTCCATGGAAACTAGATGCTGTCATATAGGCTAAAATTATTATTATTACACATTAGTACACAGCACACATTATTTGTTCCTGTAAATAAAGGTTATTTGTAGATATGTATGTGTCTGCATATTAATGGTAGGGCAAGTGTGACCACATACCTAATAGTGGATATGTACTCCTGTTGCGACCAGTACTGCTGCCACAGGGTGAGGCATGGACCATATAAGGCCTCCGAACATTACAGGAGGTATACAATAGTACATTTTGCCAGGATTGCATACCACAGATCTAATATAGGTGATGGAGGATCCAAATGCCAGATCTGTCAATCCAAATAATCCCAGCGGTTTCTATGGGATTCATATCTGGCTAATTTGCCGGCCAAGGTTGCACCTGGACGGCAAATTTCTCAAACAATACCAGCAATATGGTAGGGTGCATTATCCTGCTGGAATACACCTGTGCCATCCAGGAAGACAGTCACCACAAAGGAGTGCACCTGATCAGCCCCAATATATAGGTAGCTTTCAGCATTCAGGGTTCAGTCCAGGGGCATGAGGACTCCAAGAAATTCCCAGGGAAACATCTCCCATACCAAAACACTCCTCCCACATGCCTGTTTCTGTTGGACCAGGCCATTAGAGTGACTCCTGTCTGCAGTTTGTCACTGTTCAGTCCATCTATTATCCACAGGAAATGTGATTCATTAGAAAAGGCAACCTTTTTCCAGTCATCAATGGTCCAATGATGCCATTCAAACTTTACGCACTGTTAGCATTGGGTGTAAGGTAGCAGTAAGTGCCCACATGGTTCAGTGAATCATTGTCTAGGAAACATTGCTGGTCATCCCCTGGTTAAAAGTCTGTGGTCAGCCATTCCACCATTTTCTGTTTATCAGCTCACACAAGGCAGGCCAGCCTATGATCACCATGACCATTGATGAGGTGTGGGTGTCTGCTTCTCAGTCCACTATCCACCACAGAAAAGCCACATGATTTGCAGTTTCTGTAACGCTGCCATTTTTAGACTGGTACCCAACAATCACCCCTTTTTTTTCAAAGTCCATCAGATTATATGCCTTGCCCATGTCAATCAAGTACTTTGTATAAACCACATGGCACAAGCCTGTAGTATAGCATTTACTGATTCTCATTATGACAAGTGTGCCACCAGACAGACAAATCACGTTTTGAATGGACAGTGTGTGTGTGTGTGTGTGTGTGTGTGTGTGTGTGTGTGTGTGTGTGTGTGTGTGTGTGTGTGTGTGTGTGTGTACGCATATATCTAAAACATATAATGGAGTAAGTGAAATGGCAGAAATTAGACAACCGTACAGAAATACTTAGCATATACTGGAAAGTTCAAAGCAGTAAAATATGGTATTTTATCTGAGGGCAAAGAAACTAATAAGAATAGTATTATTGGAGATAAAATGAAGGTGGAACAGAGAAGTATAGGTTATGACAAATGTCCAAAATGGTCATGTATATATGTATGTATATGACAAATGTCCAAAATGGCCGAGATTATTGTAATATCTAAAAAGAATTAATTTAGATGACCACCAAAGAGTGGTTAAAATATGTGAAATATCACTGAAAATTATGAAAAAGGTTACTGCTTTATATTTGTGGAAATCCAAGAAAATGCTGAAAAGATTACAGCAAAAGGTAACACTAGATATTATGAACGCAAATGATAGGGTTGGGAGGGGGGAAATAATGCTGCTATTCTTGTTTTACGATGGAATTATTTTACAGGTTTACTACATTGCAAACTTCAATTATATGCTTAAACAGAGAAATTGTTCAAGGTTTAGTAGCAGAGAAAAAAACTGTGTAGTGAGATTACAAATTAGCAGGCAACATTGGAAACCTAGGGTAAGTACTAAGTAATCTGCAATCAGGTCACTAAGGTGGTTAGGCAAGTTAAGGTAGATTGTAGGCAGTCTGGCTAAGCAAGCACAGAAAAGGAGCAAGAATTTATTTATGTTAATAACATTAAAATGAAAGGGATGATGAAGACTCACCCACTAGATAGGTCATAACTGCTGATGACCTTGTTCTGGTTGCTGACAAACAAAATAAATATTTTGCAAATTCACACATGAAGATTTTAAGGATGGTAACACCTGAAGAATCCCAAGTTATAACTGGTTGCTAGAATCAGTGTTACGGTCTTATTTTATGCATCCGTTCTTATATGGTCATCCTGATTGTGGTTTGTTCTTTAAACTGCCAGTCTCCTTGAATCAAATGGTAGTTTGCACTCCTTTTAATGAAACACCTGGCTTTTTGTCAATACTTCTTGTGGAATAACTTTCTTCATACACAGTTATAACAGCACTTCTTTTTTTCAACACTCAGTTCCTTATTTCTTGATATGTTTATCATGCAACACACAAAACTTACACCAAATGCTCTTTTTATAAGAGTGTGTGATTTTGTTACAGTTCTTACTCCTCAATTTATATTATGGCAAAACACTAGAATCATCATCAATCTTCCATAATATTGAAACAATACTCCCACTTTTTGGAATATTCTAGAATCATACACAACATTCAGGAATCTTCAGCAATGCTTTACCACATTCAGGAGTCTTCTACACCTTTCTGGAATATTACTGAATACTCTAGAAATTTCTTAAATAATATTTAAGTTTTTTGATTTTAGCATATAATAGAAAAAATATTTTAATAAAAGTTGATAAACAAGTTGGTCCTATTTTAATAAAAACTTTAAAAATTAAGCAACATGATTCCAAACTTTTAGGCGTGAGCCTAAATTTACTGCATTGAAAAAACAAAGTAGCAATGAGATTTTAATTTTGCTAATAATTGCATTTTACTGCTAGGCTATTAAGTCACAATAGGAAAAATTTGATATTTAAAAGCAATTACAGTTTTTTTTTTTTTTTTTTTAATTTTACAAAATTCAAATTCCCTGAAAAAAAAAAAAAAAAAAAACCTCATACCAGGCAGTTTACATATGCCTGGAAACTCACTTGGAAGAGGGTTAAATTTGCTTTTTAAACATTTCTTCTTTTGAATCTCCTCATTTTAATTTTCTTTTTTAAAACATTTCCTTTGTGAAGAATATTCCATGTAATTTTATAACAGGTACCATACTTGCCTTCTAATTATTGTGACAGGAGAGATTTCTCTTTTATAAATTGTTTAACACTAATGTCTTGGCAAGTTATTAACAACTATAAAAGTTTAACTAACCTTTCACAGGATCTTTATAGTCAAAAGTAAACAGCAGCTGAATTTTAGGTACAAATGAATGATGAAGAATAGCACTTGTCACCTACAAGAAATTTTAAGTTTACAATCAAGATTTTACTTTAAAAAAATGCAAGAGAGCTCTTACATTTAAGAAAGATCAAGCATACAAAATACTGAAATAATCATGCCAAACAGAATTAAACTTTAAACTGATACAACACTTGAGAATTATTTTATAATCAAATTGATTTTTGAATTTTTCAAATTACACTTTGTTTTGTGGGTACTGTGCAGCTTATTCTGCTATAGAAGAAGTAATGCTGATTTTGGTATAACACACAACATACATTCCAAAAAAAAAAAAAAAGGCACAAAATAGAAATATGCACTACAGCATGCACATTTTTGTTAACAGTCAGGGATAGGTTTCATCAAAGCTATATGTTTTCATCATTTTTATCCAAACAGCACATATAAATAATATATTATTATTATATGTACAAGTAGTTCGCGACTTTAGGAGTTAATTCGTTCCTAGCGTGCGCTTGTAAAGCAGGAATTAGCTAATTAATTTATGTTTAAACAATGATTGATTATCGAACGAAATAAAAACGTAGCCTGTAAAATCACACAAATTATAATAATAGAGAAATTATTTATGACTAATAGTTAAAGAATGTTTATTCTTCAGCATCATCGAATAAAGGCACACTCGATCACTCATTATTGGCTCGGCACTCGTTTCCAAGATAATCTTCTCTTTTAATTATAAATTTCATGATTGCATGCATAAGCATTTTTTAACACAAATTGCAACTAACACGATTCGCGTGGAGTAACAAGTTTACGAAGCTTAAAAAAAAAAAAGGAATGAAGAGAAGATTCTGAAAATTTATTTATGTTTTTTAGACGAATGAAGATTTCAGTAAAGATATTTAAAAGCGATTGTAGATTTCGGTTTTATACGATTGAAGATTTCAGTAAAGGTTATACCATAATAACGTAAAAAACCCACACAATTCCAGCTATCGGTATTTTCGCAAATGCAAAAAGATAGAGTTTATTACCCGTTTATAATTGCTTACAGTAACAAAAAAGTCCAATAAACCTTTCCGGAAAGTACAAATTGTTTTATGGTCGTGTCCTCTAGAAATGTGCTTTAGAAAAATATCACAAAGGCGTTTAAAATTTATTCTTATAACGGAACATATGATAACGATGAAAGTGTAGTGCATTTTAATGATTTGAATTGGTAACTAATACAATTTACAAACCCACCTCACGACCTTTTATATGGCCTTAAGGTCACGGTCGTGACCTTAAAAATGACATTTTAGAGAGATAAATAGCTTAGTTATACAGCGAAAATTTCAACTTCCGAGATCTTGAAACAAATTACCAAAAAACAATGTATTATTGGGTTCACATTACGATATTTGAACGATACAATGGTGTCTCTGGAACTGATTAATATCGTAAAACGGGGTACACTGTATTGTATAGCTAATTTTTAACACGTGGTTTGGAATGCAGTATTTATGAATGTTTAACATTCATTTTTTGCAATTAATGTGCATATTTTCAATTTTGTTGATACTTGGGTAAAAAAACTCATAAACCTGGGAGCTCGTAAAGCGAGAACTTCCTGTATATATACTGAACCAACAGTTCAAGATGTAAAGTAAAGAATGATAATATTTAAAGTAAATTTAACAGAACTGATTAATGTCATTGAATAAATTATTAAACATCACATCACACTGCAATATTAAAGAACAAGAAAATATGGACAATTAAATATATTAAAAGAAACTATGCAAATTTGGAAGAAATGGAAAAAAGGCTAGTTGATACTTTAAAAAAAAAAAAGTATGTGTGTGCCCTAAGCCAGTGTTTCCCAAACTGTGAACAAGTGTTTCGCAAAAATTCGTAATTAATAATTAAAAAAATTATATAAATAAATTTTGCATATTTGTAGCATACACCACTTTTGTATCATTCTAATTTTTAACATTATTTTTTTTTTTTTCAGTTATTAATATACTGGCATAGACTAATAATCAATTAGTCTATGCCAGTATATTAATAATGTTAAAAGTATGTATAGAGGTAATGCCATCTATAAAAAAGTGGCAATGTAGTGGTCTAATATGCCATTCATATGCAATTTAGCTTAGAGTACATAGGTTTAAGGAGAGGGGGAAGCGAACCGATATCATAACTAAACACTCTTCCTTGTATCAGGGCCACCACAAGTGGGTAGGCGAGGTAAGCGTCGCTTACGGGTGGCAGTTCAGGAGAGTGCCAAAATTTTTTTGACATATACAAGTCAGATCTCTGTTTAACAAACTTCTTTATAGAGAAATTTTCTATTTAGTGATTTTTTTAAAAATTCCCCTGGGTAATTACATTTATAATAGTTTCAGTAGAACAAAGAAAATTTCCATATAACAAACAGATTACGAGAGACTTTACTGGGAACGCATTGTTCTAACCTCTGGCCTTCAAGAAATTGAGTCAATTAGTGCTGCTGCTAAGCATGAATTAAGAGCCAAAGGGATAACCATTCTGTAACTTAGTGTTACTCTTAAAACCTAACCAATCGCTTGTCCCACATACCCAGAAGTCACGCTAGTCATCTGATTGGTTTTATACAGTCAGATGGATCACTTACATCGCTTACCAGTATTCAACATAGTAGGCAAATAATTCATTTGAGATAAATACAGTACATGAAATTGCAGACATGTTAAGTTGCTTCTCTGGATCTGTGTTTCATATTTATATTTTGAAGTTATAAAATCTTTTTCTTCAAGTTCTCTGCCCTCAAGCAGGTTCAGGGCACCATGCTTCTCTATCTTGTGCTATACTTTTAATTCCCGCATAATTTCCTCTTATCATCCAATCCATCATTCCAATTCTCTTTCTCCCAACAGTTCTCTTCCTACACATCTACCCCTCAGTCCCATTCCTCTACATGCTTTCTCTTCTCAATACATGTCCTATAAAGTTATTTTGTCTCCTTCTTAATTCTTTACTAACGTTCTCTCTTCTACTTTCCTCAAAATCTCATTACTCACTCTGTCCACCCATTTCACCCTTTCCATTCTCCTCTACACTCACATCTCAAAAGCTTCTAGGCATCTAATTTCCTCTTTCCAGTGTCCATGTTTCAGAGCCATATAGTACAACACTCCGTATTAATGTTTTCACCATTTGCCTTCTTAATTCCTTCTTGAAACTTCTCCTCAATAATTCTTTTCTATTACTAAATGCCTCTTTGCCCATTGCAATTCTTGTTTTTATTTCTTCCAGGCCTTTTCCATTTTCTGTCATTATGCTTTCCGCATCCTCCATAATATATAATAATATATCTAATATTATTCCATCTAATGTTACATTGCTTCTTCCTGGCCTCTTTGAAATTAACATTACCTTGGTTTTATTGCTGTTAATCTTCATATTTTACTCCTTTATTACTTATACAGAGCAAAGAGCTCTGTAATTCTTCATTATTAGCAATCAATATCTAGTCATCTGCAAATCTTATTGTTTTTATCTTCTCCCCTCCTACTTTTACACCTCTTTGAATTCTTTCATCAGTGCTTCTGCGTATGAATCGAATAGTATGGGGGACATGGAACATCTTTGCCTTACACCTCTACCGATGGGAAATCAAGGAATATTTTCAAGAAAATAGAACAGAGGAAGCATTCCAAAAAAATTCTTGATTCGGCTAATAATATGGCTACTATCGTTGACATTGCCGCATAGTTTCCAGAAGCACTGTAAGGAAAAGATTGAAAATTCGCCATTTGGATTATCAAAGTAGAGAGGAAGCTATTCAGGATTTGCAACAAAATTTCAAAATTATTTTTTTTCTTTCAAATTATGGACACAACAATTTTCTCGTTAACTGAAAGGTTTAGAAATATGAAAGAACATGTAAAAATATTTAAAATATTTTATAATATTTCTGAATTAAAAAAAAAAGGTCATATAACGATTTCCTAAATCTTTGCAAATGTTTACGTACTAAATTAAGTGATACTGATCATAATAAGTCTGATATTGACGGTTTATAGCATTAGTGAAGAACTTGAGTACTTCAAATTTATATTAAAGACAATATTACTCCATCTGAAGTGTTACAATATATTTTTAAAAACAATTTTAAAGATACTTTTCCAAATGTAGCAGTTGCATTAAAAAATTATGCAAATGAGGGGAACAAAGGGGGTGCTCTTACCATGAAAGAGCTTAAGTTCTGCAAACTGTAGCATCTGGAGACTAGATGCCTGCGGGGTGATGGGTTGAGCAGGCTCAATGCTGATGGGATTCTTCCTCTTGCTCAGATTACTAACCTGCGGGTGCATAGATTCAAATGAGGCAAGACAGTTGTAGATCAGATGTTCGGAAATTTGCATTTAGCCAACGGGTAGTTGAATGCTGGAACAAACTTCCATCTGTCATTATGGAAGTTGATAGCGATTGATAGCGAAGACGATTCTAATAATGTCCAAAAGTTTTTCAGTTGTGAAAGGGGCAGTTCATCTTGTTCATCCAGTTGTTGTTCGACTTCTGTATTCAATGCAAATCCTGCTTTCGAAAAACAATTTTGAATAGTGTATTCAGTGACATCATTTGTTCAAACTTTTGCCAGTTCAGAGATGCAATCTCTAAGAGTAATTGTAACGTCCAAGTTTCTATTTTCTGATAATGCATTGACAATCTTCATTATTATTCTCTTTCGATAATGAAATTTAAAATTTTTAATAATGCCTTTGGTCCATTGGCTGGAGTTTTAACGTTACGTTTGGTGGTAAAAACAACTTCACACTTTTAAGTTTGGCAGAAATACTGGCAGGATGTACCAAACAGTTGTCAGTTACCTACACGATTTTCCTTTTTCTTTTGTTATATGCTTGTCTAGTTTTAATATCCATTCTTCAAAAATATCACTTGTCATCCATGCTTTTTTTTATTTTTTTTATTAAAGGTGTTAGTCAACTTCCAAAGATTTTGTGCCACAAAAACGACTTGGATCTTTTGATTTTCCAATGACTAAAAGTCTTAATTTTTCATTTCATGTCATATTTGCTCCAACTAGTAAAAAGGATAGGTGGAATAGGACCAGGGTATGTCTGCCAGGGGCAAAGTTTGATGACGTTGTAGAGCGGATATCATCTTTTAAGGGCACAAAAGGTGATATTGTTGTACACGTTGGCACCAATGATATTAAAAGTAGGAGACCGGCGGAATTACTTAGCAAGTACAGGTCACTGTTGAAAAAAATCCGTGAATTAGGGTTGAACTTGAAAGTGTCTGCAATTCTGCCCAGACACGATAGGAGGGAGTATATGATGAGAGCCTTGTCAATCAATTCGGCCCTGGAGGGATTGTGCAAGGCTCAAGGGGTAGAATTTTTTTCAGCCTGGACTGTACTTGTTAACAGGAGAGATTGCTTCTACAGGGATGGGATACACTTAAATAGAAAGGGTGCAAGAATTTTTGCTGATGCTGTCGAGGCAGTGTTAGGTGGGTCGGAAAACTGCTAGTTGGGGGGGATACAGGGACTAATAGATTAACAGTAGCCACTGGCAGAGGTGGAAGTGATTCTTGCACTGCTTCTATTGAAATGAGCAGAAGTCTGAATAACAAGATGCAGGATATTTCAGAGACTGCTGGTAGTCATTGCGGTACAAGTAAACACATGGGTTGTGTTAGGGTAGCTAAGAATAGAAACAGGTTCATGTATACCTGCGTGTACACCAATGCTAGGAGTTTGGTAAATAAATTTGATGAATTTGAGGTATTGCTCAAAACATCAAAGGCAGATATTGTTGGGATATCAGAGACGTGGTGTCACACAGATATAAGTAATGCGGAACTGGAATTTGGGGAATACAATGTGTATAGAAAGGATAGACAGGACAGGAGGGGAGGAGGGGTTATGCTATTAATTAAGAAACACATAAAGTCCAAGGAAGTGAAGCCAGTCGACATCGATGGACAGGGCAGTGTCGAGTCAGTTTGGTGTGACATAAGCATAGGGAAATCAAAATTGAGAGTAGGAGTGTGCTATAGGCCTAATGACTCTGATGAGTATAATAAGATATTGTACAGGGAAATAGAGTGGGCCAGTAAATCAGAGAGTCTTATAATGGGGGATTTTAATTTCCCAGATATTGACTGGAATTTGTGGGTTGGTCACTCGCACACTAGCAAGGCTTTTGTGGATTTATTGGATGATTGTTTTCTACATCAGCATGTTCGTGAGGCAACAAGAGGGAGCAATACTCTTGATCTGATTATCAGTAGTGATTCTTCATGCATTAAGAACCTGCAGATAAATGAACCACTAGGTGGCAGTGATCACAGTGTGTTGAAGTGGGATTTACTCAAGGAGGTAACTACCATCAGAGGTAAAGGGAAGGGTTTTTGTTTTCGTAAAGGAGACTATGATGGTCTGAGACAGTATTTAAATTCTGTACAGTGGGACCAACTGATGATGTTACCAACAGCAAACTCAAAATGGGAAGCATTCAAGGAACTAATCTTGGAGGCTACCAGGCTTTACATACCAACTAAGAAATATTGTTCAAGGTTTAGGCCTAAATGGTTGTCAGATGAACTAATGAGACATGTGGCAGAGAAGAAAAATGCATGGGATACATACAAATTAATGGGTGACATGGAAGCCTATGATAGATATAAGTTGGTCTGTAACCAAGTCACAAAGGAGATTAGGCAGGCAAAGGCAGACTACGAAAAATCCTTGGCAAAGGATGCAAAGAAAAACAGAAAAGAGTTCTTTACATACTTGAACTTGAGAAGGAAAGGGATGAATCAGATTGGTCCACTGGATATTGATGGTTCAACAGTTGAGGATCCTGCTCAGGTGGCTAACAATCTAAACGAGTATTTTGCATCTACATTCACGCATGAGGAGTTATTCAGGAAGGAGAATGATGTAGGTAAAGTAAACAGTGGCAATGAGCTGGATGATTTTGTAATAACTGAGAGGAAAGTGGAGGAGAGATTGTTGAGGATAAACATAAAAAAGGCACCTGGGGTGGATGGGATCTATCCTAAGGAGGCAGCAGGGGAAGTATGCAGACCCCTAGCCATAATTATGAGAGCTTCTTTGGACTCAGGGGAGGTACCCATAGACTGGAGATGTGCAAATGTAACCCCAATTCACAAAGGAGGATCAAAGGCTGACACAAGTAATTATAGACCTGTTAGTTTAACTTCTGTTCCAGGTAAATTAATGGAGGCACTAGTTAAAGAAGCACTGCAGGATCATCTAGACAAGAATTCCGTTATAGCTCAGACGCAGCATGGTTTTGTTAAGGGCAGGTCTTGCCTGACCAATTTGATTGGATACTATGATGTAGTCACAAAAGAACTGGATGCAGGGAATAACTTTGATATTATATATTTGGATCTTAGAAAGGCTTTCGATACTGTTGCACATGGAAGACTGCTGCACAAATTGGAGCAGTGTGGCATTGGAGGCAAATTGCTGCTATGGATAAGGGGATGGTTGAGTGGCAGAAGACAGAGAGTGGTAATCAATGGACACTGCTCAACGTGGACTAATGTTATTAGTGGAGTTCCTCAAGGTTCGGTGTTGGGTCCGTTGTTGTTTTCGGTGTTTATGAATGATATTGATGATGGGATATCAAGTTTAATGTCCAAGTTTGCAGATGATACAAAGGTTGGCAGGGTCGTTAAGGACACTACTGACGCTATGCTGCTGCAACAGGATCTGGAAAGGTTGAACAGATGGGCTGAGAGGTGGCAAATGAAGTTTAACATTGACAAATGTAAAGTACTACATATGGGAAACAGTAACCCCAGAGCAACGTATCAACTCTGCGGTACTACACTGACAGTGGTGGAGAATGAAAAGGACCTCGGGGTAATTGTGCAGGCAGATATGAAGTTCTCTGAGCAGTGCAGACGAGCTGCAAGAGTAGCTCATGGTGTCTTGTCAATGATATACAGGAATTTTTCTAGCAGGGATAAGGAGGTGATTATTCCCTTGTATAAGGCAATGGTTAGGCCACATCTTGAGTACTGTATACAGGTCTGGAGGCCTCATTTCAAGAAGGATGTAGAGCTGCTGGAACGGGTACAGAGAAGGGCAACAAGATTAGTAAATGGAACAAAGGGTTGCTCTTACGAAGAAAGGCTTAAGTTTTGCAAATTGCAGTGTCTGGAGACTAGGCACCGGCGAGGTGATCTGATAGAGGTGTATAAGGCTTTGAATGGTTTGAGCATGCTCAATGCCAATGGGATTCTTCATCTTGCTCAGAATAATCACCTCAGAGGGCATAAATTCAAATTGAGGAAGGACGGATGTCGGATAGATGTGCGGAAATTTGCCTTTGGCCAGCGGGTGGTTGGTTGGTGGAACCGACTTCCATCACTTGTTGTTGAAGTTGATAGCCTAAACAAATTTAAAGCTCAACTGGACAGGTATTTCGAACGAACGGAGGGGTGAAATGGGAGTGGTTTTTTTTTTTTTTTTTTTTTTTTTTTGGCTGATGCTGAATAAGCTTGCTTTCTTGCATCATATGCCTCTACTAATGCTAATGCTAACTAGCACAGTGATTCTTTCTTTGCTTTGTTTCCCACCAGAACATTTATCATCCTTAAAAGCATAAGTTGCTAACTTAATGCTAACAATACCATGTAATCTCTCTTAATTTAGCAATATCAATTTTCTTTGCAACTTCAACCAATAAACCAACTCAATACTAAACATTTCCTTATTACACTTGTTTCTTCAACTTCAACCTTACTCTAAAATAATCTCCCACTTTATTTAAGTAGCATTTCCAAAACAACACAGTTCAGAGGACTTACCTTCCTTCTCTTTAACGGCGGATTCCTTTGTGCGGGTTCCTTCCATAGAGTGCAGTGATTGATTTTCTCTCTCTCTCTCTCTCTCTCTTCTCAGTTGAACTCTGCATCTCTGCTGTATAGCTTTTCCAGTACTGTCTTATTTCGAGAACAGTTCTCTGCTAATGCTGAAGGAAATTACCACAGCAGTAATTGAAGCCAGGGCACTATCTGACTAGATTGTTATTCAACTTCTGAATTAACTTCTAGCACAGGAACATGCCCAGCGGAACCCTTCACTATATAGCTAGACACTCCCAGAACTGCTTGTTTGTTTGTTATTTGGTTTTTAGGAGCATTAGCAACTAAGGCCATATTGCTCCGGGATATGCAGTGGTCATTCCCTGACCTTTCCGCATCCTCCGTATTTGGCGGTCACGGGCTCGAACCCCGGTCTAATCAAGAAGCGTGTGCTACGCACTGCTGCTCCTTCCCACCTGGCTATGGAGGCGCCACTCCCAGAACTGGACCCGAACTGATCCCAGAACTACCACTGGAAGTCTGCGACCCTTCTGAACAACAACCACAAAACCCCTCTTTTGATGCGAGCACCTTATTTATTTCCTTCCCATTTATTTATTTATTGAATTGATTGCAAGTTACAATCGCCCCTTGTACTACTTTTTATACGTAAGCGTATGTGCAAACCCCAGCAGGGTTTGCACGCATTTACGTATCTCCCCCATCTAATTTAAACCTGACCCAATCACTGTGTTATTCTTTAAACTCACTCTTCTTCCTTTGGTGGGAAAAACAGAATATTTTTCCCACACAGCAAAACGCTTTCATCTTTTACCTCTACATCACCTGTTCACAATACCTTTGAACTGCTCCATACCGACACCCTTTCCCAAAATGCACTAAGTGTCGCATCCTCAAGTAGCAGTGTAATAGAGGAATTAAACTTGTTCAAAAGCTTTTAATTTTAACCCTTCCGCACCTGTCATACCATTGTTCACCATATTCCTTAATTGCACTACCAGGCCTACTGCCACTAATGGAAATATTTCCTTAATGATGTTTTCGTTATTCCTTAAGTGCTTTACTTCCACACACACATGCACTCTACTTACTAAGAGAAATATATTTGTAAGATTTTATGTCTTACAGTTTCATGACATTTTCAGGTTTTCGTTGCATTTGTACTGTGTGTAACAATCTCTCATTTGCAAATTCAGCAGTATTAACGATTTAATGTTGTCGATTTTATAACCTTTATGTGAATAAATCATGGATAATTATTTTTTAAATTAGTACCAAATAACCGGTATTTCTGTATCAATACCGGGATTTGAATACCGGAAAAAAATGACCGGGATCCCGGAATCTCAGTATTGTAAGCCCTACTCTAGAGGTCACATGCACATTACCATTCAACATGTGCAAAATGTGAACGCAAACGTTTGTCTCAACAATGCATTAACATGCATAGGAAATATTAACACTGATTTAAACAAATTAGAACTGTAAAAATGTAACAATAATGGATCTCAAATAAAGACAACTTTAAGAAATATACTATATGCAGAATTTCTTACATACATGAACTAAATTTATTGCCTTCTTACACATATATACACATAAGAAGGCAATAAATTATACATATGTTAAATTATAGGTGAAAAAAACCTCATACCTTTGAGTAGGACTGTAATCTCTCAACACTGAATCGCGAATGATTATAATATGAACTTACCCCCCCATATTGTCATAAATGAATCAAGTTAAAATAACTATTAATGAAAATAAGCATGTATTCAACTTTCATATCACATCAAGGGAATCTGAAAGAACCACAGAAAGACGGCGGCCACCAACTTCCAAAAACCAACCAACACCACAAGCCATCATGAGAATTGAAAACCAATTGTCGCGAAATTCTAAAAACGACGACACTAATAAATTAATTCACACATAAGTTAAACTTTAAAATCATTATTAACTTCTTTTAAGAGACCACCTTATTCGGTTTGTTACCGTGTTCACAAGAAGTACAGAAGTGATTCGCGAATGATATCCCCCCCCCCCTGTTTTATATCAAATTAACGACAAGATTATTTATATAAACCAATGTATGAATTGCTATTCATACATGCACGTAAGAGTCCACGAGTCCGAAATATTATAAGGTCTGCATATATTAATAGAATTAATATTTAAATCTCATTTCTAATGTTTTGGCAATTAATAATTTAAAATATTCATGCTGTTTATTAAGAACTTTGGATTCATTAAAAAGAAACGCACATCCATCAGTGATTGCATGAAACACAAGCTCAGATGCACCAGTCCTACCTGCTCTAACTGATGCCAAATGCTGCTGTATCCTTACCGAAAGTAAATTTTGGGTCGAGCCAATATAAGTAGAATTGCATCCACCACAATAAATATTGTAAACAATATTTCTTGTGGTGGATGCAATTGAACTGTGCATCTCTGCTGTATAGCTTTTCCTGTACTGTCTTATTTCGAGAACAGTTCTCTGCTAATACTGAAGCAAATTACCACAGCAGTAATAGAAGCTAGGGCACTATCTGACTAGACTGTTATTCAACTTCTGAATTAACTTCTAGCACAGGAACATGTGCTAGAACATGTGCCCAGTTATATGTAGTTCCTACCATGAGCTTCCATGGTAGGAACTACATATAACCTATATTTCAGGATAGTATGGAGCTTACTCATGGGTTGTGGAACAATCTTAAATATGTTAATAAATTGTCTATACCAACGTTGTATATATGGAACTTTAATAAAACGTTTGTGATCCGCCCTGTCATTTGTTGTATCCATCTCTAATTTATATTTCGCCTGTTGACTAATCTGCATAATGGTACCTAATGAATAACCCCTATTTAAAAATCTTTTTGTCAGTTCCATGAGCTCATCCAATAAGGATTCTTGAGTAGAGCTGTATCTATATGCATTATGAAACTGGTTAAAAATAATGCTCCTTTTATATGTAAAAGGGTGGTAGCTCGAACGGTGCAAAAATTTTCTCGTATTCGTTGACTTCCTATAAATTTTAAAAAAAAAGATGTTTTCATTAATTCTGGTTAAAATAAAATTTAGAAAATTTATGGATTTGTGATGTGGGATTTCCATTTCTAGAGTGAACTTAAGTAGAGTATGAATGTTATTAAATGTATCCAGGACCTTCTGTACTATATATTTATTAGTAATTATTAAAATATCATCAAGATCATCTTATTTAGATAAATTTCAGCCACCAATCCACTCAAGCTAAGTCCCCTTGGTAACCCAAATATCTGTTGGTAAATTTTATCTTGGAAATTAATATAATTGGTTTGTACAAGAAATTTAATCAAATAAAATATTTCATTTCTGGGTAAATTTGACGTTTAAACAGATTGTCTGATCACTGATAAGGTCCCATATTACGTCAAGGGCATATTCTACATGTACGTTGGTGACAAGGAAATAACATCTAAAGAGAATAATCTGTCATCTCCATTTAGCATTTTTTCTTTTATTGGTTGAATAACACCTCTGAATTCTTTAGACTAAACTTTAATGTTAAATGCAAAGGTTTAACAATGTTGTAAAGATACGCTGCAAGCAATGCAAAAGCTGTGTTTCTGCAAGAAACAATAGGTCTAATAGGGTATCCTGTTTTACGAAGTTTGACTTATCCGAAAAGAGTTGTTACCGCCTTAGTCCTAACCTTAAGGGATTTCAAAGTGGCCATCGAAATATAGTCTTTTTTTTTTGTACTCAGTTAACTTGCTATTAAACTGTTTAATTAAGCTGTCAAACACCACTTTCTCTACAACCTGGTATGTAGAACTATCAGATATAATATTATTAAAGTTTGCCTATATAATCTATTTTATTTAAGACTACAACTGTATCACCCTTGTCGGCTTTCTGTACAATAATACTGGTGTTCCGTCGTAATTTTTGGAGACTAATGCTTTCTTCTTTTGATAACCTAGGTATATACAGGTCCCTGTTCTGACTGATAATTCCATTAACCTGCTGTATCAACCCTTCCCTATTTTTAGAGTTCCTTAAGCCAAATTCGAATTCAATAACTGTTTGCTTTTTTGAAAGACATCTGGGAGGTAAATTATAATTGAGCCCTTTACTTAAAAGATTAATTTGCAGAATGGACAATTCATAGGAAGATAAACTGACCACACCATGGTTGATAATATTCTCTTCTGCATGTGTTACACTAAATTCCGTCGTGTTATATTTTGTCAGCTTCTCGGTAATCATACGCTGTAGAACCACTCCCCCTAAGTCTTGTCTTGTATTATTCTCCCTACGCCAAACCTCTACTGCTGTGTTATTATTCCTCATATGAAGTAAGTGTTGCAGTTTATTAGTATGTCTCATGTTTATTTCAATTGCTTGTTTCCTTATTTCAATATTTGATTTCAGATAAGCCCAATCATTATTATGTAAACAACCCTTTATCTTATTACGTAAATGCTGTAGTTGACAAAAGTAATTCTTCTTTTCGCAAACTCTGAAATTCAAGTTTAATCTAACGATTTTTTGTGAAACCGCACATGCTAACTTTTTAATGCCCGCTACCCTTTGTCTTAATGACACTCTCGCAAATTTTGGGATGAGATTCTCGTTAATGCATAATTTAAAAACAAAATTGCTTTGTGGGAGAGACCCCACAAATTACAACACAAATTTTTTAATACGAGGAATGAATTTATCTGTCCACCACTTTAGATTGGTGATTATAATAATCTGTTGGAATATTATTTATGTCCTTTAAACTTCTAGGAGATTGATTTTCCCACTACGGTTAATTTTAATTTGACATCACCAAGTGTTTGCAGCACAGCATAAAATTGTTATCCTGTCTTTGCTAATTTTATATCCTGGTGCATATCTTTCTTGTACAGATGCCGACGTGCAATTGGGCATTGCTCACCAATAAAGTTCCATCTCGTCTGCATTGTAAATTTGCAATGGAACAAGACCCATTTCTTTAATAATCGTAGCTAATTCATCACAGAATAAAGTTGCTCCCACATTATCTGCACTGAGCTTTTCACCCTATATCTCTAACCCTTATACCATGTCTGTCTTTAAATCATTTCAATCAACTAGATGAAAATGTAGGTATTCCAGGCATTTCTAATTTGTCAAAAAAATAATTTGCTTTGCTTAAAATCATTGGTTCAGATATTGGAGTTCCTTTAGCTCTTTGTTGTTAAAACCACTTTATCATTACACTTTCAAGTTGTTCATTTGTAGCACCTTTGAGAGATTTTCTTTGTGAAGCACAAGCAAATGTGTCACATTTAGAAACAAATTTATCTATATTGGGCTGGTTTTTAATGATGTCCCGTACATTTCGCTGGCCAATTCCAAATTCTTCTGCACGCTTTGAAACACTTTCACCTTTTTCACATCTTTTAATAATTTCCAGTTTCTTTTCCATTTAAAAACAACTCATTTTTATTTATCTAACATTTTAGAGGTTGAAATGCGAGATAAATATTACGTACAACACACGACAAGCACAGGAACACGCTTTCGTGATGTTTAGTAGACAAATGCAAATAGATTACATTTGTATGTTATTTGGCATTAGAAATGCAGCAGGTGTTTCAAGACACTTGACTTTGCATCTGCAGGTGTAAAAACATTTGACTTGATTTACCAGGTGGCAAAACGAGAGACATGACAGTGATTTCCTGTATGTACTTTATGAATCCACTCACACAGATAAATAATATTCTTTATATGTTTGTTAAAAATAAAACTACATACGTATAGAGGACCACAGTAAATCCAACCCTATGGATAATTGAGCCCTGGATAACTGACGTTTTATTGTACTTATCTCAAAAATAGTTCGATTCAATGAAACTGCTAATTTCACATTGAAAAGTCAGCTCCTTCACTACAATGATCTTTGAGAAGGTTAAGAGAAATTTGCTATACATTATTAGTAAGAAACACTTGCAAAGAAAACTTACCTTTTTTGCATGATCGACTGGGGTAAACTTGAAACTGAATGTAAATATCCGGAAATCCTTTAAGGAAAAATCATAGCATTAAATAAAAGAAAACCTTATTTAAATCAGATAAATTAACCGACTCAAAATTAAAATGCACCAATAAAATCTTCATGTCTATCTTAATGCCAAACACTAATATAAATAAGCTACATCTATTATATCACTATTTATAAAATTTATATACAGTAAAATCTTTCTAATACAAACTCACTTTATACAAAGTGTTCGTTTATATGAAGCACATACCATTCCCCTGCAAAAGGATAGGTTTTTCTATGTGAATATATTAATTTATTACAAAATTCGGTTAATATGTATTTCAAGTTCGTTTGACCCAGTGAGATATAAATATTATTTTGTATGTTTAATACAAATCTTGGCACAGTTGTCCAATTATTGCCCCTATTATTGCCTCTGGCCACCCAGTTCCCTGCTTCTCAAAAGATGGCACTGAATTATTAGAATTTACTTTTGTGTAAACAAAATCAGTTTATGGTAGCTACAATGAAGTGCACTCTGAAAAACACCACTGTGAAGGATGAACTGTTAAATTAACAAAAAAATAAAAACAGCTTTTCTAAGTTGTTTACATACATTCCCTCAACTCTCCACAGGATTAAGGCCAGTTGCAATTGTTACATCAGCTCACGGAGTCTTTTGTTGCAGTATGGTATAATCTATTTTTTGTACCATTTTATCTGAACCGATGTCTTTTTTTGGAACTTGTGTCTTTAAAATAATTTAAAGTTTGTTTATATTAAATCTCGTCTAGCAGAGTTATGGCAACAAAACATAAACGGATGGAATTTAAGTCTGGAAATTAAGCTAAAAATTATACAAGAGGCTGATAGAATGGAATGAAGCAAAACATACATTGCAAGGAATACAATGTCCCTTTACCTACTTTGTTTATAATACTGAAAAAAACTTTAAGTGCGTGACACTGGAGCAGTGATAAAAAACAGGAAGTGAATTCATGGTGCAAAACATGAGGAGCTTGAAACAAAACTTTGAGTGGTACCAACAAATGTGTGCATCTAATTTGCCGATATCAGGTCTGATTTTGTAAGGAAAAGCAAATTATATAGCTTAGCAAGATGGAATTAGCAACTTCAAGTGCAGCATTGGCTGGCTCCAAAGATTTAAAGGCAGGAATAACTTGGTTTCACAAAATGCTTGTGGCAAGTTTGGATTATTTGGCAAAGAAAAGGCCACATATTGGTTGTGTTCTGTACGGTACATTCTTGAAAAATGAGGCAAAGGATATTTTTAATTTTGACAAGACAGGTTAGTTTTATTTGCTGCCAAACAAACCATTTGCGGAGAGTCATGGCAGAAAATTAAGTAAGCAAAGACTCACTGTTCTGTTATGCTGAAATTCAGATGGCAGTACGAAACTAAACCCACTTGTGATTGGTAAGTTTTCCAAGTCAAGACGTTTAAAAGAAGTTAATCAACTTCCCTGTGATTAAGAGGCCAATAGAAGCGCTTGGCTTACAGTCAGAATTTTTCAGTCTTGGTTATCAAAGGTGGACAGAAGAATAGCTTCAGAAAAAAAAAAAAAAAAAGGAATATTTTGATGATTCTAGATCGTTGTACAGCACATTTTGCCAAGACACTTAAGTTGACAAATATATATGGCTGTTGTTTTTACCTCCCAATATCACCAGTTTTATGCAGCTACTGAATCAAGGCATTATTTATAACCTCAAGAGAGCACATAGAGACCGCCTGATAAGTTACTTGATCTGCAACATAGAAGGGAACAATTTGCAGCCAAACTGGAATGTCCTGGATGCTATCCATAATCTTGTTTTTGCTTGGGACAGTACTGAATCAAGTGTAAAAATTAACTGCTACAGAAAGAGTTGCTTTGGAGAGAATATCCATCGAAAAACATGGTCCAGCAAATGAATGTGATAGCAACATTGAGGAAGTGTATGGATTTTGTTGGCTTTGATTTGTAGAGGTTGTGAAGGTGGATGATGAAGTTGCTATCACTGCAACAATAAGAGAGGAAGAGCTGCTGAGCACCAAGCAAAGCAATGATGTTTTTGTTATCGGCAACAGCTTTTTTCTGTCACTGGTAACAAAAACACACACTGCTATCTAAAAAGAGATACCCAAAATGCATTGCTAATAGAGAATGTATTGGCCTGCAGTAATGTTGATAAAGAAACAGCTACTGGATTTGATAATAAAATAAATGTCTGTGCTGTAGTTAAAAATGCATATAGGACAAAAACTGTGCAAACAACACTGGACTCTTTCTTTAAATTAGATTAATTTATTAAAAAGTTAATGGTTTACATGTCTCCTTTTATACTGAAATTGTAATTCTTTTTAATGTGATACTAAAATATTGTATACAAGCAACGCTGTATACCATGGTACTTCTACAACACAGTTTCGCTTTAACAAGGTTTGAGAATTGCAGAAATCCTCTCACAACACTGTACTTATATAATACAGTTCTGCCCCAACACAGTTTGAGAATTGCGGGAAATCTCGCATAACACAGTATTTTTGAGGTTTTGTGCTGGGAAAACCCTGCAGTTGACTCTAGTCATTATCGCCTTCATGGTATTTTTCTAAAGCACATTTCTGGAGGTCACTACCATAAAACAATAAAAACAATTTGCAGTTTATTGGTCTTTTCTGTTAGTGTAATCAATTATAAATGGGTAGTAAACTCGATATTATTGCATTTGCGATAGTACCAATAGCTGGAATTCTGTGGGTTTTCATGTTATTATGGTGAAATGTGTTTCCCCTTTGATGAAATATTTAATCATATAAAAAACAAATAAATTTTCAGAAACTCATTACTCCATATCTCACTTGTGCATATCATGTTTGTTGCAACTTGTGTATGCTGTGTTTTGTTATTAATTGCTTATCATTTTTACTGTTTTAAATTTAACAACCAAAAAAAAAAAAAGTCAGTGGACAGAAATATCAATTAGTATGTACATATTACAGGATGTATTATTTAAGCTATGTATGTAAGCGTAAATTTATTTTTATTTTGATAACTGGAAAATTCTTCCGATTTTCACACACATTTAAAGCAAGGGTCCATTCTATTTTGTTGGGCGATTGCTGGGTTAGGTTCTGTGCTATTAAACTTGTGCTTGTTTAAGACCATAAAAAATTGTGACTTAAGAGTGCAGTTCGTGACTTTTAAAGAGAGCAGAAGGTACACAAAATCTACATGCTGCAGAAGAGATTATGCTTAGCAGCGAGGAAGAGGAAGAAAATTAAATGAACGTACATTATCTGAATATAAGTATCACAGTTTGTAAGGTAGGACACTGGTTCAGTTATTACTATTTAAGTTAACTATATTATAAAAATATATTACTACTATAAAAATTAAGTTTCCGATGGTTATAAAAAACAAAAATGGTGTATTTTTGTTAGCTTTTGGAGCGTAACTCCCCCTTTTTGTATTTGTTCTTAGTCTCGTATAACACGGCTTCGAATTACACAAGATTTTGTAGGAACCAAACTACTGTGTTATACGAGCGTTACCTGTATATTAAAATATGTCATACAATATTTTCATTTCCATTAATTGTTTTTCTCTTAGTTTATCTAACAAATAAAATAAAATCTTGAAAAAATGTGTTATTACTATTACTGTATTGTTAGACAAGGATTTTGTTTTTATTATTTTTTATTTTTAGTATTTTATTAATTTAACTTAATTTATTTTTGATATTATTATTTATTATTATTCTTAGATATATAGTATGTAAAAAAAAAAAGGTGAAATTTTGACACTTTTGGATGACCTTGTTACTACAAACCTCGTTATTGCAAAACAGGAAAATTAAGTCCTTTGTATTTACGAGATTTGACTGTATATCAACACTTATAAAATTAGAGTGTGCAGAGAAAAGACATTTATACATTGATCTCTCTCTCTCTCTCTCTCCCTCAGCCCCCCCCCCATGCCACCATGTTGTGGGGTTGCTGCAACCAGGTGCTAGGTGCTGCTCTACAATTAAACAATTCTCATAAATGAAGCATGATGTTTCAAAGTTATAATACAACTAATCATATATGGCCTCAGAGAAATCATAAGTTTGCAGACCCATCATGTCCTTTCATGAGTTTTTGCAGCCAGCAGGATTTAAATGCGTAAATAATGCAATGGTCGTACTGCCCTCAGCAGAACATGCTTTATCTTTTCTATGAGTTGCCCTGATATTGGTATTGCACTATTTTCAAACAGATGACCTTGTCAAAATGTTAATTTGACATTTGTTTATAAGATGAGACACTGCCTACAATAGACTGTTTTAAGACTAAATGGTCCCCCTCATCAGATAGCAAGTGGTCTCGAATGACAATACTTAGACAAAATAGTTATAAAGAAGTTGTTTGATGTAAGAACATTTGTTTTGTTGTTTACTTTTCATTTCCCACAAATAGTTTTATCCCCTGGAATTTGCTGTCAGGAAGGGAATTTGTAACACTATTTAGTCTGGTAGGACAAATAAAGAACAGCTGCAGGTATATGAAATGAGAGCTTCAAAGCAATAATACAGCTAATAGATTCTTAACTTGAAAGTACAAGATGGTCTTATAAACTTCTTATAATTTCACTAAAGCCATATAGCATTAACTATATTAAACGTTGAAGATCCAACTTCATGTATGGAATGGCAGCTCACATTGTTTTAATAGAATTAAAAATTTACAATATAGCATTAGATGTATTATAACTTCGAAGCTCTGACGTCATATAGAGCATGGCAACTCACATCAAACAACTTCTTTACAACTGTTCTATCTGTGTGATAACCTCGAGTTTGAGAACGAGAGTAGCCTGTGTGAGATGCAGCTTATTGCCGCTCCTGGAACACAGAAGTTTTTCCTGATTTATT
This sequence comes from Mastigoproctus giganteus, assembly GCF_048544385.1. Taxonomy (NCBI): domain Eukaryota; kingdom Metazoa; phylum Arthropoda; class Arachnida; order Uropygi; family Thelyphonidae; genus Mastigoproctus; species Mastigoproctus giganteus. The sequence continues at coordinate 115,284,699 of NC_143583.1, read as the reverse complement.
AGCTTAAATTGGCATATTAACTTATTTTCTAGAGTAGCTTTATATTCCTAGTTACGATACTTAGTTTAAAGTTTAACTTAGATAGAGATTTTGTAGGTATTACTTAGTATCGGTAAGGGTATCAAATCCACGTGTTACAAGTTGCAGCTCCGTTGAACAAGAGGTTTTTTAATCATATTTAGCCGATTATTAACCAATTGTTATATCAAGTTATTTTCTACAAGTAGCTTATAGACCTAGTCGGGATCCTCCTTAGTTTATTCTGAATTGAGACAGCAAGATTTGTAAGTTAATCAATACTTAAGTGTCCGTAGATTTACCGTTCGTAATTTACTGCCATTGTTAAACGATACAACATTATATACCGAACTAGATAGCATAAGCTTAGTATAGTATAGTGTATAATATAATATTGTCAATTAATCAGTAAATCTATTAATCTTGTTAAACTTCATTGTCAATTAAATTGTACTTTTAACTATATACATATAACGACTTAGATTACAAACGTAACATAAATAATTAATACATAACTTGATACAGAAGCTATATACAGGAAACTCGTAGATAACACTCGATACTGAAAAATAAATATAGCATTATAACTGTGTTGGGATACAAGTTTAGGGTTTTAATTTTGTACTGGAATTGAAATTTTATTGAAATTAAATCGAAATCATGACTCAGACCAGAGCAGCAAAGCAAAAGGCTCAAGCTAATGGGAGTGCTGTGGCTCAGGGGAGAACTGGGGGGGGGGGCGCAGTTGCCCTCTGAATCACAGCCTTTTAAAATGCACTGCTTGCTTGATGTTTGTGGAGCAATCAGGTACAGAACATGATACTGCCATGGGGGATGTCTTTGTGCGTGCGCGCGATGTAAGTAGTGTAAGGAAATCAGGCGACAACTCAGCATTGTTATGGGCCTACATGAGAGCTTGAAGGACAGGGTGCAGCATGCCCTCGAATGATATAAATTGAGGGGCCCATCAAGCTCTCAGCTGCCCACATCAATGCCAGAGCTTGCACTTGGTCATCATGCAACACAGCAGCAACCCCCAAGGCAGAATGCACTGGTCCCACAGGAACTAGTATGCTATTAAGCTTACTAGTTCCTGCTATTAAGTAGTTGTTGGTGACTATTGTCAGGGAAACGGGGAACATGCTTTGTAAAAGGGATAGGTGTAACAGGACCAGGGTATGTCTGCCAGGGGGCAAAGGTTGATGATGTTGTAGAGCAGATATCATCTTTGAAGGGCACAAAAGGTGATATAGTTGTACACGTTGGCACTAATGATATTAAGAGTAGGAGATTGGCGGAATTACTTAACAAGTACAGGTCACTGTTGAAAAAAAGCGGTGCATTAGGGTTGAATTTGAAAGTGTCTGAAATTCTGCCCAGACACGATAGGAGGGAGTATATAATGAGAGCCTTATCAATCAATTCGGCCCTGGAAAGATTGTGCAAGGCTCATGGGGTAGAATGTTTTTCAGCCTGGTCTGTACTTGTTAACAGGAGAGACTGCAGTGATTCTTGCACTGTTTCTATTGAAATGAGCAGTAGCCTGGAAAACAAGATGCAGGATATTTCAGAGACTGCTGGGAGTCATCGCGGAACAAGTAAACACATGGGTTGTGTTAGGGTAGCTAAGAATAAGAACAGGTGCATGTATACTTGCATGTACACCAATGCTAGGAGTTTAGTAATTAAATTTGATGAATTTGAGGTATTGCTCAAATTCATCAAAGGCCAGATATTGTTGGGATATCAGAGTTGTGGTGTCACACAGATGTAAGGAATGCAGAACTGGAATTTGGGGAATACAATGTGTATAGAAAAGATAGACAGGACAGGAAGGGAAGAGGGGTTATGCTATTAGTTAAGAAACAGATAAAATCTAAGGAAGTGAAGTCAGTCGACATTGATGGTCAGTGCAATATTGAGTCAGTTTGGTGTGACATAAACACTGGAAAAGGGAAAATGAGAGTACGAGTGTGTTACATGCCTAATGACTCTGATGAGTACAAGGAATAATTGTACAGAGAAATAGAGTGGGCCAGTAAATCAGAATGTCTTGTAATGTAGTATTTTAACTTTCCAGATATTGACTGGAAATTGTAGGTTGGTTACTTGCACACTAGCAGAATTTTTGTGGATTTATGGGAGGATTGATTTCTCATAGCAACATATTCGAGGAGCAACCAGAGGGAGTAATACTCTTGATCGGATTATCAGCAGTGATGATTTATGCATTAGGAATTTGCAGATAAAGGAACCACTAGGTGACAGTGATCACAGTGTACTGATGTGGGATTTACTTAAAGATATTACTACCATGAAGGGTAAAAAGATGGGGTGTTTTTTTTTTTTTTTTTTTTTTGAAAAGGTAACTACAGTGGCCTCTGACAGTTTTTAAATTCTATACAGTGGGATCAACTGATGATGTTAAAAACAGAGAATTCTAAATGGGAAGCCTTAAGGAATTAATCTTGGGAGCTACTTGGCTTTTCATATCAACTAAGAAATACTGTTCAAGATTTAGACCTAAATGGAGGTCAGATGAACTAATGAGGCAGAGAAGAAAAATACGTGAAATGCATATAAATTATCAGGTGACATAGAAGCCTATGGCAGCTAGTCTGTAATCAAGTCACAAAAAAGGTTAGGCAAGCAATGGCTGATTACAAGAAATCGTTGGCAAAAGATGCAAAAAAAAACAACAACAAAGACTTCTTTACTTGTGTAAACTCTAGAAGGAAGGGGATGAATCAGATTGGTCCACTTGATGTTGGGGGTTTAACTGTTGATGATCCTGCTCAGATAGCTGACAAACTGAATGAGTATTCTGCATCTACATTCACAGGGAAGGTTTTTTTGGCTGATGCTCTATAAGCTTTCTTTCTTGCATAATGTGCCTCAACTAATGCTAATAAAGAAAAATGTAACTGCTGAACTGAACTTAATTTCTTTGGAAGCTTTTGCTGACTTTTCAGAAACCTATAAAATGGTGTAATAAGTGCATTCAATCAGGTGTTGATTACTTTGAATAAAAATAGTTTTGAGTTCCTTCCTTCACTTTGTGTTCTTTTTATTATAACATTTCAGGAACTTTATTGCCAAACGTGTGTGTGTGTGCGCGCACACATTTGTGTATGTTTACACACAGCTCTACAATATTCAGACACCTCTTCAATTGTGAATGCAAGATGCCAAAAGCAACAGAGTTAACATTCTGTAAATGAGGTAGACTACCACATCCCGACTAATGCCAGATTCTACTTTGCTTAGTGTAAGGCCTTTTCTTTCTTGAAATACAGACCAATGAAAGCAAAATGCAACACACTGTTTAATGGAGATGTATAGCTTTCAGTGAAGCCTGTTAGTTTTGGATCATAAACCAATGGAAAACTGTGCTCTGTGGTGACACATCAGTTTACCAGTCTCAGTCTACAGCCTGACAATCATGCCTGTGTGTGGCAGATGTCCAGGCAAAGCTACCTGCCAGATGTCACATCGACAATGAAGTTTGGCAGAGGCGGTGTGACAATCTAGGGGGACCCAGTGAGATATAAATATTATTTTGTATGTTTAATACAAATCTTGGCACAGTTGTCCAATTATTGCCCCTATTATTGCCTCTGGCCACCCAGTTCCCTGCTTCTCAAAAGATGGCACTGAATTGTTAGAATTTACTTTTGTGTAAACAAAATCAGTTTATGGTAGCTACAATGAAGTGCACTCTGAAAAACACCACTGTGAAGGATGAACTGTTAAATTAACAAAAAAATAAAAACAGCTTTTCTAAGTTGTTTACATACATTCCCTCAACTCTCCACAGGATTAAGGCCAGTTGCAATTGTTACATCAGCTCACGGAGTCTTTTGTTGCAGTATGGTATAATCTATTTTTTGTACCATTTTATCTGAACCGATGTATGTTTACACACAGCTCTACAATATTCAGACACCTCTTCAATTGTGAATGCAAGATGCCAAAAGCAACAGAGTTAACATTCTGTAAATGAGGTAGACTACCACATCCCGACTAATGCCAGATTCTACTTTGCTTAGTGTAAGGCCTTTTCTTTCTTGAAATACAGACCAATGAAAGCAAAATGCAACACACTGTTTAATGGAGATGTATAGCTTTCAGTGAAGCCTGTTAGTTTTGGATCATAAACCAATGGAAAACTGTGCTCTGTGGTGACACATCAGTTTACCAGTCTCAGTCTACAGCCTGACAATCATGCCTGTGTGTGGCAGATGTCCAGGCAAAGCTACCTGCCAGATGTCACATCGACAATGAAGTTTGGCAGAGGCGGTGTGACAATCTAGGGCTGTATTTTATGGTTTAGCCTGGAACCACTGGTTATTTTAGAATAAACAATGAATGCTGACTCAGTGATGGGCATAACTGAATGATCAATAATTGATTATTTCAATAATCAAAATATAATCAATTATATGCCAATTAGTCAATTATGCCCGTCACTATGCTGAGGTCTAAATGTCCTGGGTAATAATGCATTACCTATGTTGTGGCAGCAATTCAGAGAAGGCAAATGAATGAAGCATCCTTTCAAGATGGGGCAGTCATATATTACAAAACTCCATGTTTATTATCTAACTGCCCCATATATTATAAATGGGGCAGTCATCTACGTAATAGTAGACAAATGCATGGCTGTTATGACTGCATGGAAAGTGACTTAGTCCAACAATATTTGTTACTTTTTCACTAAATTATAATACTTATATAAAATTAAGTGTGCTTCAGAAAAAACCTATACTTTACATATGTATCACTGTGATAACTAAATTTTTAAATTTATAATTTACAAATTCTTGGTGATTTCATATTTCCAAGTTTTCAGATGATACAAAGGTTGGGAGGGTTGTTAACGACAGTAAAGACAGTATGCTACTCTTTGGATCTAGATAAGTTGGGCAAATGGGCTGAGAAGTGGCAACTGAAATGTAACATTGACAAATGCAAAATACTGCATATGGGTAGCATTAACAAAAGAGAAATGTACCAAGTGTGTGGTACTACACTCAGGGAATTGGAAAGTGAAAAAGACCTGGGAGGTAATTGTGCAGCCATATATGAAGTTCACTGAGCAGTGCAGGTGGGCTGCCAGGGCAGGTCATGGAGTCTTGTCAGTGATATATAGGAATTTTGCTAGCGGGGACAGGGAGGTGATAATCCCATTAAACAAGGCAATGGTTAAGCCACATCTAGAGTACTGTGTACAAGTATGGAGGCCTCATTTTAGGAAGGATGTAGAGTTGCTAGAACGAGTACAAAGAAGGGCAACAAGATTGGCGAGTGGAACAAAAGGGTCCTCTTACCAAGAAAGGCTTAAGTTCTGCAAATTGCAGCACCTGGAGATTAGGCACCTGTGAGGTGATCTGATTGAGGTGTATAAGGCCTTGAATGGGTTGAGCAAACTGAATGATGATGGAATTCTTCCTCTTGCTCGGATTAAGAACCTGAGGGGGAACAGATTCATATCGAGGAAAGACAATTGTAGAATAGATGTGCGGCTAGGAGGGAGTATATGATGAGAGCCTTGTTGATCAATTCGGCCCTGGAACGATTGTGCAAGACTCAAGAGGTAGAATTTTTTTCAGCCTAGTCTGTACTTGTTAACAGGAGAGACTGCTTCTACAGAGATGGGATACACTTAAATAGAAAGGGTGCAAGAATATTTGCTGATGCTATCAAGACAGTGTTAGGTGGGTTGGAAAACTGCTAGCTCGGGGGGGGGGATACAAGAACTAATAGATTATCAGTAGCCGCTGACAGAGGTGAAAGTGATTTTAGAGACTGCTGGGAGTCATTGCAGTACAAGTAAACACATGGGTTGTGTTAGGGTAGCTAAGAATAGGAACAGGTGCATGTATACTTGCGTATACACCAATGCTAGGAGTTTGGAAAATAAATTTGATGGACTTCAGGTGCTGCTCAAAACATCAAAGGCAGATAGTGTTGGGATATCAGAGACGTGGTGTCACACAGATATAAGGAATGCAGAACTGGAATTCAAGGAATACAACGTGTACAGGAAGGACAGACAGGATAGTAAGGGAGGAAGAGTTATGCTATTAGTTAAGAAACACAAAATCCAAGGATATTAGCATTAGCAGAGGCATTTGATGCAAGAAAGCAAGCTTATGCAGCATCAGCCAAAAAAAAAAAAATAAATAAATAAATAAAAAATAACCACTTCCACTTCACCCCTCTGTTCGTTCGAAATACCTGTCCAGCTGAGCCTTAAACTTATTTAGACTATCAACTTCCACGACAAGGGATGGATGTCTGTTCCACCCACCAACCACCACTGGCTAAAGGCAAATTTCCGCACGTCTATCCTACATCTGTCTTTCCTCAATTTGAATTTATGCCCTCTCAGGTGATTATTCTGAGAAAGAGGAAGAATCCCATCAGCATTGATCATGCTCAAACCATTCAAGGCTTTATACACCTCTATCAGATCACCTCGCTGATCAGATCAGCAAGGTGATCTGATCAGATATACACCTGATATACACCCCTATCAGATCACCACACACTGTAATTTACAAAACTTAAGCCTTTCTTCGTAAGAGCACCCCTTTGTTCCATTCACTAATCTTGTTGCCCTCCTCTGTACTCGTTCCAGCAGCTCTACATCCTTCTTGAAATGAGACCTCCAGACCTGTTTACAGTACTCTAGGTGTGGCCTGACCATTGCCTTATACAAGGGAATAATCACCTCCTTATCCCTTCTAGAAAAATTCCTATATATCATTGACAATACACCATGATCTACTCTTGCAGCCTGTCTGCACTGCTCAGAGAACTTCATATCTGACTGCACAACCACCCCCAGGTCCCTTTCATTCTCTACCACTGTCACTGTAGTACCACAGAGTTGATACGTTGCTCTAGGGTTGCTGTATCCCATATGTAGTACTTTACATTTGTCAATATTAAACTTCATTTGCCACCTCTCAGCCCATCTGCTCAACTTTTCCAGATCCTGTTGAAGCAGCATAGTGTCAGTAGTGTCCTTGACAACCCTGCCAACCTTCATATCGTCTGCAAACTTGGGCATTAAGCTTGATATACCATCATCAATATCTTTTATAAATACAGAAAACAATAATGGACCCAATACTGAACCCTGAGAGACTCCACTAATAACATTAGTCCACGATGAGCAGTGTCCATTGATTACCACTCTCTGTCTTCTCCCCCTCAACCACCCCTTTATCCATAGCAGCAATTTGCCTCCAATGCCACACTGCTCCAATTTGTGCAGCAGTCCACCATGTGCAACAGTATCAAAAGCCTTTCTAAGATCCAAGTATATAATATCAAAGTTATTCCCTGCATCCAGTTCTTTTGTCACTGCATCATAGTATCCAATCAAATTGGTCAGGCAAGACTTCCCCTTAACAAAACCATGCTGTGTCCGGGCTATAACTGAAGTCTTGTCTAGATGATCCTGCAGTGCTTCTTTAACCAGTGCCTCCATTAATTTTCCGGAGCAGAAGTTAAATTCACAGTTCTATAATTACTCGTGTCAGCCTTTGATCCTCCTTTGTGAATTGGGGTCACATTTGCACATCTCCCGTCCATGGGTACCTCCCCTGAGTCCAAGGAAGCTCTCATAATTATGGCTAAGGGTTTGCTTACTTGCTTTGCTGCCTCCTTTAATATAACTGGATAGATCCCATCCACCCCAGGTGCCTTTCTTGTGTTTATCTTCAACAATTTCTCCTCCACTTTACTCCCAGTTATTACAAGATTCTCTAGCTTACTGCCAGAGTTGAATGCACACAGGCTGCCAGGGCAGGTCATGGGGTTTACTCAATGATATATAGAAATTTTGCTAAAAGGGAAAAGGAGGTGATTATCACTCTGTATAAGGCAATGGTCAGGCCACGCTTTGAGTACTGCGTACAGGTCTGGAGGCCTCATTTTAGGAAGGATGTAGATTTACTTGAGCATGTACAGAGAAGAGCAACAAGATTGGTGAGGGGAATGAAGGGATCCTCTTACCAAGAGAGGCTTAAGTTCTGCCAATTGCAGTGGCTGGAGACTAGGCACCTGCGCGGCGATCTGATTGAGGTGTATAAAGCCTTGAATGGGTTGAGCACGCTGAATTCTGATGGGATCCTTCCACTTGTTCAGATTACGAACCTAAGGGGGCATAAATTCAAATTAAGAAAAGACAGATGCAGATTAGATGTGCGGAAATTTGCCTTTAGCCAGCAGGTGGTTAATTGCTGGAACAAACTTCCATCTGTCGTTGTGGAAGTTGATAGGTTGAATAAATTTAAGGAGGAACTGGACAGGCATTTGGAGGGAATGGTGTGATTTTTTTTTTTTTTTGGCTGATGCTGCATAAGCTCATACACTTGCTTTCTTGCATCAAATGCTGCTACTACTACTACTACACCTCTGGCATTCCCCTCGCTGAATAACCCCTCATGTGTGAATGTCGATGCAAAATATTCATTTAGTTTGTTAGCTACCTGAGCAGGTTCATCAACAGTTGACCCATCGATATCAAATGGACCAAACTGATTCATCCCCTTCCTTCTAGAGTTTTCATAAGTAAAGAACTCTTTGCTGTTTTTCTTTGCATCCCTTGCCAAAGATTTCTCGTAATCTGCCTTCGTCTGCCTAACCTCCTTTGTAACTTGGTTACAGATCAAGTTGTATCTATCATAGGCTTCTGTGTCACGTGTTAATTTGTATGTATCCCATGCATTTTTCTTCTCTGCCATATGTCTCATTAGTTCATCTGACATTCGTTTAGGCCTAAACCTTGAACAATATTTCTTAGTTGGTATGTAAAGCCTAGTAGCTTCCATGATAAGTTCTTTGAATGCTTCCCATTTTGAATTTGCTGTTGGTAACATCATCAGTTGGTCCCACTGTATAGAATTTAAATACTGTCTCAGTCCATCATAGTCACCTTTACGAAAGCAATAACCCTTCCCTTTACCCCTAATGGTAGTTACCTCGTTGAGTAAATCCCACTTCAGCACACTGTGATCACTACTACCTAGTTGTTCATTTATCTGCAGATTCTTATTGCATGAAGAATCACTACTGATAATCAAATCCAGAGTATTACTTCCTCTAGTTGCCTCCTGAACATGCTGACGTAGAAAACAATCATCCAATAAATCCACAAAAGCCTTGCTTGTGTGTGAGTGACCAGCCCCCAAATTCCAGTCAATATCTGGGAAATTAAAATCCCCCATTATAAGACTCTCTGATTTACTGGCCCACTCTATTTCCCTGTACAGTTTCTTATTATACTCATCCGAGTCATTAGGCCTATAGCACACTCCTACTCTCATTTTGATCTCCCAATGCTTATGTCATGCCAAACTGACTCGACACTGCACTGTCTAGCAATGTCGACTGGCTTCACTTCCTTGGATTTTATGCATTTCTTAGCTAATAGTATAACCCCTCTTCCCTTCCCATCCTGTCTACCCTTTCTGTAGACATTGTACTCCCCAAATTCCAGTTCTGCATTCCTTATATCTGTGTGACACCACAACTCTGAAATACCAACAATATCTCCCTTTGATGTTTTGAGCAATACCTCAAATTCATCAAATTTATTTACTAAACTCCTAGCATTGGTGTACATGCAAGTATACATGCACATGTTCTTTTTCTTAGCTACCCTAACACAACCCATGTGTTTACTTTTACCCCAATGATTCCCAGCAGTCTCTGAAATATCCTGCATCTTATTTTCCAGGCTGCTGCTCATTCCAATACAAGCAGTGCAAGAATCACTTTCACCTCTGCCAATGGCTACTGTTAATCTATTAGGCCTTGTATCCCCCCCACCCAATCTAGCAATTTTCCGACCCACGTAACACTGCCTCGATAGCATCAGCAAACATTCTTGCACCCTTTTTATTTAAGTGTATCCCATCCCTGTAGAAGCAGTCTCTCCTGTTAACAAGTACAGACCAGGCTGAAAAAAATTCTACCCCTTGAGCCTTGCACAATCTTTCCAGGGCCGAAATTATGCAGCCAGTCGACATCACTGGACAGTGCAGTGTCAAGTCAGTTTGGTATGACATAAGCACTGGGAGATCAAAATTGAGAGTAGGAGTGTGTTATAGGCGTAATGACTCTAATGAGTATAAGAAGAAACTGTACAGGGAAATAGAGTGAGACAGTAAATCAGAGTGTCTTATAATGGGGGATTTTAATTTCCCAGATATCGACTGGAATTTGTGGGTTGGTCACTTTTGTGGATTTATTGGATGATTGTTTCCTACATCAGCATCTTCGGGAGGCAAGTAGAGGGAGTAGTACTCTTGATCTTATTATCAGTAGTGATTCTTCATGCATTAAGAATCTTTAAAGGAACCACTAGGTGGCAGTGATCACAGTGTGCTCAAGTGGGATTTACTCAAAGAGGTAACTACCATCGGGGATAAAGGGAAGGGTTTTTGTTTTCGTAAAGGCGAGTACGGTTGGCCCCACTGTCTCCCCTGAGACAGTGGGGCCAACTGATGATGTTGCCAACAGCAATTCAAAATGGAAGGCATTCAAAGAATTCATCTTGGATGCTACGGGGCTTTACATACCAACTAAGAAATACTGTTCAAGGTTTAGGCCTAAATGGATGTCAGATGAACTTATGAGACATATGACAGAGAAGAAAAATGCATGGGATACATATAAATTAATGGGTGACATGGAAACCTATGATAGATAAAAGCTGGTCTGTAATCAAATCACAAAGGAGATTAGGCAGGCAAAGGCATATTATGAGAAATCTTTGGCAAAGGATGCAAAGAAAAACAGAAAGAGTTCTTTACCTATGTAAACTCCGGAAGGAAAGGGATGAATCAGATTGGTCCACTGGATATTGATGGTTCAACTGTTGATGATCCTGTTCAGGCAGCTAACAAACTAAATGAGTATTTTGCATCTACATTCACACATGAGGAGTTATTCAGGAAGGGGAATATGAAAGGTGAATTAAACTCTGGCAGTGAACTAGATGATTTTGCAATAACTGACAGCAAAGTGGAGGAGAAATTGTTGAAGATAAACATATAAAAGGCACCAGGGGTGGATATGATCTATCCAGTTATATTAAAGGAAGCAGCAAAAGAAGTAAACAAACCCTTAGCCATAATCTTGAGATTCCTTGGACTCAGTGGAGGTACCCATAGACTGGAGATGTCCAAATGTGACCCCAATTCACAAAGGAGGAGGATCAAAGGGCAACATAAGTAATTATAGACCTGTTAGTTTAACTTCTGTTCCAGGGAAATTAATGGAGGCACTGCAGGATCATCTAGACAAGACAGTTATGTAGACAAGACTTCTGACACAGCATGGTTTTGTTAAGGGGAAGTCTTGTCTGTCAATTTGATTGGATACTATGATGTGGTCCAAAGAAACCGGATGCAGGGAATAACTTTGATATCATATATTTGGATATTAGAAAGGCTTTTGATACTGTTGCACATGGAAGGCTACTGCAAATTGGAGCAGTGTAGAATTGGAGGCAAATTGCTGCTATGGATAAAGGGATGGTTTAGTGTGAGAAGGTAGAGAGTGGTAATCAATAGACACTGCTCTTCATGGACTAATGTTATTAGTGGAGTCCCTCAGGGTTCAGTATTGGGTCCATTGTTGTTTTCTGTATTTATAAATGATATTGATGATGGTATATCAGGCTTAATGTCCAAGTTTGCAGACGATACGAAGGTTGGCAGGGTTGTTAAGGTCACTAATGACAGTACGCTGCTGCTACAGGATCTAGAAAAGTTGAGCAGATGGGCTGAGAGGTGGCAAATGAAGTTTAATATTGACAAATGTAAAGTACTACATATGGGAAGCAGTATCCCCAAAGTAATGTATCAACTCTGTGGTACTACACTGACAGTGGTAGAGAATGAAAAGGACCTGGGGGTAATTGTGCAGGCAGATATGAAGTTTTGTGAACAGTGCAGATGGGCTGCAAGAGTAGCTCATGGTGTCTTGTCAATGATATACAGGAATTTTTCTAGCAGGGATAAGGAGGTGATTATCCCATTGTATAAGGCAATGGTCAGGCCACACTTGAGTACTGTATACAGGTCTGGAGGCCTCATTTTAAGAAGAATGTAGAGCTGTTAGCACGAGTAGAGAGAAGGGCAATTAGTGAATGGAACGAAGTGTTCCTCTTATGAAGAAAGGCTTAAATTTTGCAGATTACAGTGTTTGGAGACTAAGCACCTGCGAGGTGATGTGATTGAGGTGTATAAAGCCTTGAATGGTTTCAGCATGCTCAATGCTGATGGGATTCTTCCTCTTTCTCAGAATAATCACCTGAGAAGTCATAAATTCAAATTGAGGAAAGACAGTTGTAGAATAGATGTGCGGAAGTTTGCCTTTAGCCAGCAGGTAGTTGATTGGTAGAACAGACTTCCATCTTTTGTGGTGGAAGTTGATAGCCTAAATAAATTTAAAGCTGAACTGGACAGGTATTTAGAACGAATGGAGGGGTGAAATGGGAGCAGTTTTTTTTTTTTTTTTTTTGGCTGATGCTGTATAAGCTTGCTTTCTTGTATCACATGCCTCTACTAATGCTAATGCTAATTTGCCTTTAGCCAGCGGGTAGTTGATTGGTGGAACAGACTTCCATCTTTTGTTGTGGAAGTTGATTACCTAAATAAATTTAAGGCTGAGGTGACCGGCATTTAGAATGAATGGAGAGGTGAAACGGGAGGGTTTTTTTTTTTGGCTCCTGGCTGCATAAGGTTGCTTTCTTGCATTGTATGCCTCTACTAATGCTAATGTTTCAAAATGCTCTCTTGTCTCCCTTGTTCATTCATTGTCACTGAATTCAATAGATAAATTTATTTTCATGCCAAAGATAATAAAACGGTTTTCTTTGTTTGTGGCATGGGTCAGCCTTTTTTACGTCACAGCCCTGCAGCTCTCATATTACACAGTAGACATCAAGGCCAACATTCTGGCGGGGGGGCTTCTCACAGTAAGACAAATACAAAAGAGAGTTCTCTGAAATTAAATGATTGCACATGTTAACAAATTGTTCTAGGTGCTTTTCTACTGTGAGAGGGGAAGGAGAAAGGAATTAACACTATAGTTGCCGTTGGCAACTGTTCTTATGTAGGAGCAGTTGTTTGGAGACTCATCTTTATGTTCACCAGAGAAAGGGGTGAAATAATTCCTCTGCAACATATTGCAGCTGTTGACTTTTATTGCTGTGGTTTGAAAGAGCACCCACCCTTCACTGTCTCTCAAAGAAATGACAGCTGTAGAGCTTTCACAAGTTTCAATGAAATCATGTTTGTAGTATTCTCCCTTCCCTTTTGTCATAGAACCCAGGTCACATACCTGCAAGTTTCTGTATCATTTAAATCTTCTCTGGTTTAATTATTTAAAAATCATAGTCCAGACGAAACAGTGTGTGTGTATATTATACATAAAAATTACAATAACTTCAGATTATGAAGAATAACAAAACAATAAAGCAAAGGATAATAGATAAATAAAAGGAAGGTAAACATCAGTGGCTGCACAGCATAACCAACAACACATTGCCTGGAACATAATGTAAATTAAGTTACATATGTAAATTAAAATAGGTCAGCAGAATGGATAAGCTCTGTAAGAAATGAATACAACAAAAACCAGTTCTTAAAAAAAGAACTACTGAAGAGAATGGAGAAGTGGGGGAAATTATTTGAGAGAGAGAGAGAGAGAGAGAGAGAGAGAGAGAGAGAGTGTTAGAGAAATATCTGATACTTCTCTAACTAATAACCCCAAAAATGCTGCTGAAGCCAAATAATGTGAAATATCAATGTGATATTTCGCATTTCATTATTTCAGTCCAAATACGGTTAAAGATTGTATTCATTGACAAAAATTATCAACTGTAAATGCCTCTGACCTGATGATCATGCCAGAGTATAAACAGAGTTTATCCTCCCCCCTTCTATTGGAAGGGCTCATAATGAAACAAAAGTCAGTGTCAAATCGAAAATGAACTAAATGAAAAAATTGAAATGAAAGTGAAAATAGAAAGGAACTTTAAAAAAATAACTACAGCAATTACTAAAAAAAAAAAGTCATAAATGCCAGCACACTATTGAGCTTTTTTGAAATTGCAGATGTGTGTACGCACGCACGCACACACACACTGGTCATTTCAATTCCGTGTGTATACAAGTGTAAAAATTCTTTGTGCATGTGCTTAGAGGTTAAAAAGGTAGTACTTGTGCTTATGTATACTATGATATTCTTTGTCTGAAGCTTCCCAATCTGGAATCTCCAATTTTTTAATCTTCTCTGGCTTAAAATCTCTTTATCCCATTCTGTCAAATTCATCTGTTGTTTCTATCATTCTCACAACTACAAAATACTCAGAATTTTCTGATTTCCTTTCTTTGAAACTTGACTTTCTCCAATTTAACTATCTTAACAATGAGATAAATGTCCATGGTGATCTTATGTTCACAGCTCCAAATTGCTTGCTTCAGTTTTATGGTTACATGGATCCAGCTGCTAGAGATGCTGAGACTTTTGTAAATTACTAATAGCCATACACAATGTTTGTTTACCTATCAGAATACCAGGCAATCTTAACCACATACCCAACACCCTTGATCTCTTCCTTGCTAACAACCCTTTAAACATACAGTCAATTTTAAAGATCACAACTTAGTGACAGTCTCTTTTCCAATGGAATCTCTCTCTCTCTCTCTCTCTCTCTCTCTCTCTCTCTCTCTCTCTCTCTCTCTCTCTCTACCATTCTCAGCCTTGTGTTGTTTTGGCTTTCTGTTTGTGTGTTCAAATCCTAATGTCCGCTCAGTTAGACATTATTCACATTCTTGTAGGAATAAAATCTTTTACTCCATATTCTACCCTAAAATCTCTTCCTTTTTTTTTTTTTTTTTTTTTTTTATCTACACCTGGGCTTTCCAATAAATGAGTTAGGCCATTCAAGATAAGAATGTGGCATATTTCAATTGGCTTGTATCCAAAATCTCCAGCTCCATTTTCTCCCTACACTAAAGCTTACAGTAATTGTAAAATACATATTAATCATTTCAAGCTTGATTCTGATCACACTAAGAGTATAAAACATACTTTTTGTCTAAGTGATAATTGAGCCTTCTAGTCTCTTAACAAAGCTGATATATTTGTACCTCTGTTACAATCTAATGGTTCTATTGCATTCTCAGCTAAAGATGGACTTATTACCATCCTATTTTTCTTTTAACTCTTGTATTGATTATCTTGCAAATCACCTCCTACCATACCAACCCACATGCTACCTCACACCTCTGGTCTTCCAACAGAAGGATGATAGAAGAATTCTGAACAATACTGACACCAAGAAAGTGGGAGGTTCTGACAGAATTTCTCCACTTGTAATCAAATGGTGTTTTGTTAATGATATACAGGGATTTTTCTAGCAGGGATAAGGAGGTGATTATCCTCTTGTATAAAGCAATGGTCAAGCCACATCTTGAGTACTGTATACAGGTGTAGAGATCTCATTTTGGAAGGATGTAGAGCTGCTGGAATGAGTACAGAGAAGGACAACAAGATTAGTGAATGGAATAAAGGGTTGCTCTTACAAAGAAAGGCTTTCCTCCCTGTTCTTGGCAAGGTCTTTGAGAAACTCTTATGTACTTGAACCAATCAACATTATACTGCTGCGAATCTTCCATCTCCAAGACAGCATGGATTTAAGCAAGGCTCCTGTACTGAAGACACCCTCCACTCTCTAATTTCGGCTCCTACTCAAAAGGAACAGCCTACTCAATTGATGCCCTATGGTGGCAAAGCATTTGTAGGAGACTCAATCTCTATCACTGTATGTAACTACCTCACCAACAGAACAGTAATGGTTATGACCAAATACAGAAGCTCCACCCATCAAGTATCCAAAGGATGTCTCCAGGGGTCAGTTCTTGGCTCCCATGTTGTCCATGGTCATGGATGAAATCCTCAATGCCAAAATTGCGCACTCACAGTTGAGAGCATTTGCAGATGACCTACTACTGCTCGTCCATGCTGATGCTCATGCCTCCTTTGAGGTGAGAAGTAATGCTGCTCTTAGCAAAATTCACAAATGGTCAACCCTTCACGTGCTCTGCATTTCACCTGGAAAAACCCCAGGCATACTTATCAAAGGAACCCTCAGTCATACTAGACCTCCCACAGTGAAACTAGGCAACATCCCTGTCAAATTTGTCTCTCAAATCAAATACCTTGGCATTATTATAGACACCAAGATTTTGTTTTCCCCCACCTGGTTCACCTTGCTACAAAAATTAGAAAATATGTATTGATGATCACCAGAATCTCAAGGTGTGACTGGGGACTCAGACGTGCTCTTACTAATCTGTACAAAGCTGTCTTCCTTCTGGCCGCGTGCTATGGTGCAGGCATATGGTTACTAGCGAGCTATCATTCAGAGGAACCAATGCAGGTAGGAACTGACACAGAGATATATTCTTCTTACGACTATATGTGCCTGCTGCACTACTAGTAAGCCGGCCCTACGGATTCCTGCTGGAACTTTGTCTGGGAGTTATTGTTCGAGGGCTTAACTACTGTCATCGGGAAATCAATCCCTGCTATAATTCTCAATTATAGCCTAGATCTCTCTAACCCTCTCAAATAGGAGAAAAAGAATATCTCAGCACATCTTATCCAATACTGGCATCATCGCCATCCTTTAGATCGGTGTTTCCCAACCTTTTCTTTACCATGCCCCACCTAAGTCTTTCTAAAATTCTGATGCCCCCTATGTAACGTTGGGAAACACCGATATACATATTTTTTATATTCAAAAATTGAATTATTCCCTAAATGAAGCCTAATTACAACTTGTTCAGGACACGAGACTTAGATTTTAGGAAGAAATCATTAGGAAATTATTAATAAAAAAATAGTAAGTAAATTTTCAAAACATATAATAGACATTGTGATATCCAGTCGATTTCTTTTCTTTAGTAACAAATCATTTATGGCACTAAATCCACATTCAGCTAAATATGAAGATGGAAACGGTAACAATAGCTCTCTTGCAAAGTTGGTTGAATTTGGGTATTTAATTTCTGTTTCATCACAAAGCCATGCCATCGCTTCTTTTATATTGAATAAAGTTTTAACTGACTCATCATTTTGCATTTCTGAGAATTCTTCTTGGTACTGCATTGATACATCAGACAAATCCACTAACATTGGTTGCATCATCCAGGTTGGAAAATCAATTTGTTTTAAATCAAAAAACCTTTCTTTTAAATCATCGGACAGAATTTGCAGATGATCAACAATAACAAATACAGCGGTATCAGTCACTTCACATTTTTGCAGACAACGAAACTGTTCAAATTTTTTTTAAAAATATATTTTTGACATAATTTAATAAATGTAATGAAACCAAATGTCTTCGCTTTTGCATCGACGAGAGTTTTATTTGTTCCTTGAAGTTGTTTATTTAATATATTTAGTTTTTCAAAGATATCGGCTAAATAACTCACAAATGCTTTACCATCGACCGTTAACAGATGCTTCATTTTAGGTTTATCACTTAAAAAGTCACTAATAGTTCCATAAATCTTTTCAAGCAGTTCCCTTTCGAGAGCCACCTTACTTCAGTGTGAAGTAAAAGTCTCACATAGTCTTCATTTTGTCCTTCACAAAAAAGCTTGAAGAGACACAAGTTTTCCCTATGAATAACACAATGCACAAGAAGCATTTCTGGATTCTTATCTTTCATCAATTTTAAGCAGCCATTTTTCTTGCCCATCATATTAGCATTAGTAGAGGCATTTGATGCAAGAAAGCAAGCTTATGCAGCATCAGCCAAAAAAAAAAAAAAAAAACCACTTCCACTTCCGTTCAAAATACCTGTCCAGCTGAGCCTTAAACTTATTTAGGCTATCAAAATACCTGTCCAGCTGAGCCTTAAACTTATTTAGGCTATCAACCTCCACGACAAGGGTACGAAGTCTGTTCCACCAACCAACCACCCGCTGGCTAAAGGCAAATTTCCGCACGTCTATCCTACATCTGTCTTTCCTCAATTTGAATTTATGCCCTCTCAGGTGATTATTCTGAGCTAGAGGAAGAATCCCATCAGCGTTGAGCATGCTCAAACCATTCAAGGCTTTATACACCTCTATCAGATCACCTCGCTGGTGCCTAGTCTCCAGACACTGTAATTTGCAAAACTTAAGCCTTTCTTCGTAAGAGCACCCCTTTGTTCCATTCACTAATCTTGTTGCCCTTCTCTGTACTCGTTCCAGCAGCTCTACATCCTTCTTGAAATGAGGCCTCCAGACCTGTATACAGTACTCTAGGTGTGGCCTGACCATTGCCTTATACAATGGAATAATCACCTCCTTATCCCTGCTGGAAAAAATTCTTGTATATCATTGACAATACTCCATGAGCTACTCTTGTAGCCCTTCTGCACTGCTAAGAGAAATTCATATCTGCCTGCACAACCACCCCCAAGTCCCTTTCATTCTCTACCACTGTCAGTGTAGTACCACAGAGTTGATACGTTGCTCTGGGATTGCTGTTTCCCATGTGTAGTACTTTACATTTGTCAATGTTAAACTTCATTTGCCACCTCTCAGCCCATCTGCTCAACCTTTCCAGATCCTGTTGCAGCAGCATAGTGTCAGTAGTGTCCTTGACAACCCTGCCAACCTTTGTATTGTCTGCAAACTTGGACATTAAGCTTGATATACCATCATCAATATCATTTATAAATACAGAAAACAATAATGGACCCAACACTGACGGACTCCACTAATAACATTAGTCCACGATGAGCAGTGTCCATTGATTACCACTCTGTCTTCTGCCACTCAACCATCCCTTTATCCATAGCAGCAATTTGCCTCCAATGTCACACTGCTCCAATTTGTGTAGCAGTCTTCCATGTGCAACAGTATCAAAAGCCTTTCTAAGATCCAAGTATATAATATCAAAGCTATTCCCTGCATCCAGTTATTTTGTGACTGCATCATAGTATCCAATCAAATTGGTCAGGCAAGACTTCCCCTTAACAAAACCATGCTGTGTCCGAGCTATAACTGAAGTCTTGTCTAAATGATCCTGCAGTGCTTCTTTAACCAGTGCCTCCATTAATTTTCCTGGAACAGAAGTTAAGCTCACAGGTCTATAATTACTTGTGTCAGCCTTTGATCCTCCTTTGTGAATTGGGGTCACATTTGCACATTTCCAGTCTATGGGTACCTCCCCTGAGTCCAAGGAAGCTCTCATAATTATGGCTAAGGGTTTGCTTACTTCCTTTGCTGCCTCCTTTAATATAACTGGATAGATCCCATCCACCCCAGGTGCCTTTCTTGTGTTTATCTTCAACAGTTTCTCCTCCACTTTACTCCCAGTTATTTCAAGATTCTGTAGCTTACTGCTAGAGTTGAATACACCTCTGGCATTCCCCTCGCTGAATTACTCCTCATGTGTGAATGTTGATGCAAAATATTCATTTAGTTTGTTAGCTGCCTGAGCAGGATCATCAACAGTTGACCCATCAATATCAAGTGGACCAATCTGATTCATCCCCTTCCTTCTAGAGTTTACATAAGTAAAGAACTCTTTGCTGTTTTTCTTTGCATCCCTTGCCAAGGATTTCTCGTAATCTGCCTTCGCCTGCCTAACCTCCTTTGTAACTTGGTTGCATATCAACTTGTATCTATCATAGGCTTCTGTGTCATGTGTTAATTTGTAAGTATCCCATGCATTTTTCTTCTCTGCCATATGTCTCATTAGTTCATCTGACGTCCACTTAGGCCTAAACCTTGAACAATATTTCTTAATTGGTATGTAAAACATATCTAGTAGCTTCCAAGATAAGTTCTTTGAATGCTTCCCATTTTCAATTTGCTGTTGGTAACATCATCAGTTGGTCCCACTGTATAGAATTTAAATTATTAGGAGCACCATCTGCAGCGCAAGATGTTATATTTTTCATTGATATATTATTGTCATCTAAGTAATTTTTTAGCTTATTATATATATCTTTGGAGGTAATGGTGCTCTCTAACGATTTACAGAATAACATTTCTTCAGCAAAATTACCTTTATCAATATATCTTACATAAGTTATCAGTACGGCTTCACTTCACTGTCTCTCAAAGTTGAGTCATCCATTTGTACTGAGAATTTTCTTGTTTTCAGCTTTCCAACAAGTTGTATTTCAATATCTTCACTCATTTCATCTATTCTTCCGCTAACAGTATTGTTATTGAGTGGCTTAGCTTTCACGTCTTTGTCATCTTTTTCCAGAACTGTTTTAAGAAATGCTGATATTGATGGTTTGATTAAATTTTCTCCTGTAGTATGATTTTTCCATATTTAGCAAAGAGTAAAGAAATTTCATAACTAGCCTCAAGAGTACGATTGACAGTTGCAGTATGAGCAATAAACAGAGACTTTACCAACAATTCTTGTTTTGTACAAGTTAAGTCATAGTAGGCAGTTGTTTTAAACTCTAGACGAGCAATTTTTGAATTGCCCCCCTGAACAATCAAATTTCCCCCATGTGGGGCGTGGGACCCACGTTGGGAAACACCGCTTTAGATGCAAGATGCTTCAAGCACTAGTTTCCCTTCCTCACAGTGAAGAATTCTTTTTCAGCACAAACAAAGGCTACTACAAGGAACTTTCTGCATTGTCATACAGAAGAAGAATTTAACTCCCTTAACCATACAAAACTATGTGTGGAAAGACATCATTCTGCTGACTTCACACCACATGAAAACATTGCTGGTGCGCTGGTTACTGCATACAGGATCTTTAACCTTTCATCTGTATAATGTAAGTGGGTCAGGTACTGCTAATATTTGTCCACAGGTGTGGGAGGCCAAATTGGCACTATGTTGCAGAGCACCACTCTAGCCCTGCAATCTTTCTACTTTCTGGGTGGGCTTCCCAGCCCAGGGAGATCCAACTCATCAGTCCCTTTTTAACTCTCTCTCTCTCTCTCTCTCTCTCTCTCTCTCTCTCTCTCTCTCTCTCTCTCTCTCTCTCTCTCTCTCTCTCTCTCTCTCTCTCTCTCTCTCTCGGAGAATACCTTCTCTCCTCATCTTCCTACTTCTTATCCACTTTAACTCCCACTTTTCCATATCACCCTCACTCAATTTTTTTTCCTCCCTACTTGGTCTCCATCCAGGAAGTTTAGAGGACCCTGGTGGAGACTAGCCAGAGAAAATGGACTACCTGGCTCATGCTCATCTCCCAGTGGTGGCGGTGGCAGGCAATGTAGAGTCAGACTAGGGCCCTGTGGCCAAGTAGCCAGAAACACAACTCTAACATAAACCACACACTACACTCAATTATGGCTTTTACAGAGCACTATTTCTACACAAGAGTACTTATGGCACAGATGTGGGAAACCACCAGTCAGGCACATCTTGAGTACTTCATACAGGTTTGGAGGCCTCATTTTTGCAAGAATGTAAAGTTACTGGAGAGCAGAGAATGGCAATAAGTTTGGTGAGGGGGTCAAAGGGTGATCTTACCAAACTGCAGCATCTGGAGACCAGGCACCAAGGTGATCTGACTGAGTGTTTAAGGCTTTGAATGGCTTCAGCAAACTCAATGCTGATGGGATTCTTCCTCTTTCTCAGAATATGCACATGAGGGGACATAAATTCAAATTGAAGAAAGATGGTTGCAATCATCCACTGGCTGAAGGACAACTGATGGCTGATAGCTGGAACAAGCCTCATTCATTGTTGTGGAAGTGGATAGTTTGAATAGGTGAAATGGGATTTTTTTTTTTTTTCCGCCGATGCTATATAAACTTGCTTTCATGCATCATTTGCATGAAACTATACGCTTTCTCACTAATGTCATTTCATCTTATGGTGGTCCACAGTTGCATATTTTTATTTATTATATATTTTGTGTGTAAAAATTTATATATAAAATTGGAAGTTTTAAAGTTTTGACAAAAGTAGTTTTCAATGTGCAGCCTTTGAAATAAGCTATGTATACAAAAGAAAACTGGATGAGCAGTTACAGATTTATTTCAAAAGAGGAAAAAAGCAAACTAGGCAACCGACCTCATTCATTCATTCTTAAAAAATGGGGGGGGGGGGGGAATTGGCTGAATGTAAGATTGCCATTGCCTTCTTCTGAATGAAAAAAATTACACTGGTCGGTAAAAAAAAAAAAAAAAAAAAAAAAAATTTTTTTTTTGCTCCCTGTTAAAATTCAATTCAGGGTGATTCTTGTAGATTTGACATTGCTGAATTCAAATATGGCAACCATACTGCTGTAATGCCCACCAGTTTTAAGGGAGAAGGGATTAAAGTCAAAAAGTTTCTAGCAAAAAAAGATTTCATATATTTTAAGAAAATGTTACATACAGTACTAAATATTGAACAATGGGTCTATTAACCTTATTTCATTTACAAAAATGTTTATCTGATAACAAAACACTTATTTTGTCATGGTTTACCTTTTATAATTATCTTGTGTCTCCCATACAAGATTCCAACAGTAGTCCGTGAATATATTTGGACTATTTTCTCTGTCCACCCCCCTCCCATTTGAGAAATATCTTGGTGAAACCTTTCACCGGGTTCATCAGAGACTGCTCCCAAGTTTTTAGGAAAAATGTCTAAACAGAATGTAGGAAATGAAACTTTAATGACAGGTCTTGGTTTTCAGTCATTAACCTATGATATATGAAAACTGAGGGCGATGAGAACTTTTTAAGCACATATCTGAGTTTTTGAACATATTTCCTACAAGAATCTGTCGAAATTATTTCAGGGAGGGAATTGATGCTGACCAGTGTTATCCATCAAAAATGAAACACTGGAAACGTCAATTTTTTTTTTTCAATAAATTTTTATTTAATATTATCAATCACTGCATAATACATATTGATAAAAGTAAGTTTGAAATTGGAGTAAGTGTTAATGATTTATAGTTTTTATGGAACCTATTCCTGACTTTTATGTAAAAATGTGCATACTATACCAAGCATTTCTGATAAGAACCCCCCCCCCCACACCCTACAATGTATGTTGCACATTATAGCAGGATGAACTACACTGATTTTCCCTTTTAATAAACTTATTTTCACACTGTTACATAAGAATATTTCTGAATGAAACTATTTTTTTTTCTGGTCATTATTATCATGACTATTTAAAAACAAATTATCACGTTCATAAATACTGTATTTAATTTTTGGGATAACTTAAACAGTTCCATAGTAACTATACATGTAATTTTTTCCCTCCACTAATCACTTTCCTAAAGCAATAACAACTTTCAAATAAAACAAGCAGCACACAAAAACAATCTTCTTTAATGAGCAAAATCTATACTCTTTTTAGCAAACCACTGTGTTTTACTGCCTTGAAAAATTTGAAAACCATGTAGATTTATGTCTTCACCACTGCAAGCAGTCCACATTTCTGCAGGAAGTGGTGAACATAACTGCCTTATATAAGCAATTTATTACACTGTGGGAAGTAGTGAAGAACAAAGCAGTTTTCTGCAAAAATGGATACCAAAGGGAATGTGCCAGTGGGCATGCAAGTTAATTGCACAAACCCAAACAGGCCCACATAAAAGTGCACCAAAAATTAAAGTATATCTGTTATTCGATTTTTTTGTGGTCATACTCCATTTCTACACAATGATGAAAGTCAAGAGGATAAAATTAATTACGGAATACTAAAATTGGAGCTGATGTCGCTCTGGTGGATATTTTAATTTTTAAATTTAAATGGCCCACTTTGTAAGAACCAGACTTTCAGAAAAAGTTCAATAGCATGGGCAGTTTTATTTTTCCATTTGCATTAATAGTTGGAATAGCAGGATGCATTCTGAAAATCTACATATCTTTCACATAACTGCATTTTATTAAATTTGATCAAGATCTGATCTCAATTTCATCAAGACCACCCTGAAATTGGCATTGGGCATTTTCATGGGTAGAAAGGATATTACCATGCTTACGTCACAAGGGTAGGAAAACCTTTTAATGCTGTAATTCTATCTCCCAGTCAAAGGGTAATCAGTAAAAGTACTTACAGAGTCAAAAAAGTTGGTGCCACACAATATGAAACCCTGCTTCTGTATTTCTTCATCTGTGACGGAAGATAGTACTGGAAAAGAATTTTACTATTCTACTACATCTTGTTATAATCCAGTAAATTCACTAAAACAAGAAATAATGAGAATGCATATACTTAGTTCACACACACACACAATTGATACTGTGATCAACTGCTGCCATTTTTAAAAATTAAAACTATGCTTGTATTGCTTCATGGACCATGTTCCCAGCAATGGTAGCTGTATCCACATGTGAAGCAATCAGCCTATTGTGCAGGTGCAAACTTCTTGGTGGTGGAGCTGGAGGTTGGATTGGATCTGCTTTGTCCAGATGCAGCTATGACAACAAAGTGAAATACCAACACCACTACCTCCAACCATTAAAATGTTGCTAGGAGCCAAAAGTGAAGACAGAAGTTTGGGTAATGGCTGGAATCAACTTTGTGATAACACGTGACAGTGACAACATATACAATACAGTACTGCTACTGCCGCTTCCAACTGTAGTATGCTTGTTATAAGTCAAAACTGAAGATGCAGAAGTTACGGTGACAAGTTCAATTTTCATTTATTGGTGGAGGTTTTTTTTTTTTTTTTTTTTTTTTATACAAGATCCTTGAAGAGGTCAATCAATATGTTGCTGAAGTTTTTTTTTTTTTTTTTTTAAATTCTGTTGAAACTAGAATTGATGGTAGTAGCAGTAGGGACAAATGATGCAAGAAAGCAAGATTACAGAGCATCAGCCAAAAAAAAAAAAAAAAAAAACACACACACGCTTCACATACCCATGCCCTCCAAGAATTTGTCTAGTTCCTTGAATTTATTCAAACCATCCACTTCCATAATAACAGATAGAAGCCTGTTCTAACAATCAACCACCTGCTGGCTGAAGGCAAACTATCACACATTATGCAACTATCTTTCCTCCATGTAAATTTGTGTCCACTCATACATGTAATCTCATAAAGAGCAAAAATGTAATTCACATTCAGCTTACTCAATTAAGTATCCAGACACTCCAATATGCAGAACTGATGCCTTTCTAGATAAGAACACCCTTTTGTTTCCTTCACCAATCTGGCTGCCCTTCTCTACACCCATTCCAGCAGATTTACATCCTTCCTAAAGTAAGACCTCCAGACCTGTATACAATAATCAAGATGTAGACTAACCATGGCCTTGTACAAAGGGGTAATCGCCTCCTTATCCCTGCTAGAAAAATTCCTGTATATCATTGACTGTCCCCATGAGCTGTCCTGGCAGCATATGTGCATTGCTCAAAGAATTTCATATCTGACTGCTCAATTATCCCCAGGTATTTTTCATTTTCCACTATCCCAAGCGTAGTACTACAGAGTTGATAAGTTATTCTGGGATTACTGCTACCCATATTCAGTACCTTAAATTTGTCAATGTTAAAAAACTTCAAATGCCATTTCTAAGCCCATCTACTTAATTTTTCTAGATCTTGTTGCAGTATTTTACCTTGATTACTGTCATTAACTACACCGCCAACCTTTGTATCATCTGCAAACTTTGGCATTAAGCCTGACATACCTTCATCAATTCCATTGATAAATACTGAAAACAACAATGGGCCCAGCACTGAACCCTTGGGGATTCCTCTGATAACCACTGTCTTCTTCCACTTAACAATCCCTTTATCCATAGAGTAACTTGCCCTTAATGCCAAGCTGCTCCAGTTTATACAGCAGCCTTTTATGTGCAACAGTATCAAAAGCCTTCCTGAAATCCAAGTATATGATATCAAAATTATTTTTTTCACCCAGTTCCAGGGTCGCTGCATCATAATAACCTGATTGGTTAGACAAGACTGCCCTTTAATAAATCCTTGCTATGATTGCAGTATAATTGCATTCCTGTCCAGATGGTTCTGCATTACTTCTTTGTGGTCCATTATTTTCCCTGAAACAGATGTTAAGCTAACAGGCCTTTAATTACTCATGTCACCTTTTGATCTACCTTTATAAATTGGGGATATATTTGCCCATCTTCAGTCCCTAGGGACCTCACCTGAATCCAAGGATGCTCTTATAATTATGGCTGAAGGTTTGCTCCTTTGCTCTCCTCCTTAATATGATTGGATAGAGCCCATCCATTCCAGTTGCCTTTTTTTATGTTCAGCTTCAACAGTTTCTCTTCCACTTTCCTTTCAGTTTTCACAACCTCATTTAATCCCCCGTTGGAGTCTGATAAACTTCTGGCATCCCCCTCCCCTAGAGAATTCCTCATGTGTGAATGTAGATGCAAAATATCTATTCAATTTATCAGAAACCTGAGCAGAGTCATCAACAGTTAACTTATCAATGTCAAGTTTCCCAATATGATTCAACCCCTTCTTTCTACTCTTAATAAAATCAGAAGTCTTTGCTGCTTTTTTTGCATTCTTTGCCAGACTTCTCATAATCTACCTTAGCTTGCCTAACCTAACTAATTTATATCTACCATAGATTTCAGTATCCACCAATAATTTATATGCATCCCATGCATTTTTATTCTCACCACACTTCTCAATATTTCATCTGACATCCATTTAGGTCTAAGCCTTGAACTTCATTTCTTTGTTGGTACAAAAAATCTAGTAGCTTCTATGATTACTTCCCTGAATGCTTCCCATTTAGAATTGGGCTGTTGGTAACATCATCTGTTGGTTCCACTGCATAGAATTTAAAAACTGTCTGAGATACTGTAGCCCTTATGAAAGCAAAAGCTTTTCCCTTAACTCATGCTGTCACTCATATTCTTAATGCATGTAAAATCACTGCTGGTTACCAGATCAAGAAGTATTACTTCCTCTTGTTGCCTCTTAAATACAGTCATCCAAGAAATATACAAGTCTTGCTAGTGTATGAATGACCAACCCACAAATTCCAGTCAACATCTGTAAAGTTAAAATTCAAATTATAAGACATTCTGATTTATTTCCCCACTATTTTTCTATATAGCTATTTAATATACTCATCACAGTCATTAGACTTATAATACACTCCTACTCTCAATTTTGTTTCCCTGTGCTTATATCACACAAACTGACTCAAAATTGCACTGCCCATCCATGTCAACTAGTTGCATTGCCTTAGATATAATATGCTAAACTAAGAGCATAACCCCTCCACCTCTCCTGCCCGTCTGTCCTTCCTGTAAACACTGTTCTCTCTATATTCAAATTCAGCTTTGCTTATGCCTAAGTGACACCATATCTCCACTATCCCAAATTTGAAGTACCTCCTTTCTTAAACCTTCTACATCAAGAATAATCTTTGCACAGTTATTTCACATTAAAGTTCATAGAGTATTTTTGCAGTATGCAATGGAATGCCAGGTCTGTTTCAGAGATTCTCATGAATGTCATATAATTTTTATCTTCCTTAATTCTCCCATCCAGTTTCTGAGGATGAGTGAGGGAGAGTTGCACATGTTCAAGATTGAAATTTATCTGTAAAATCTACCTTTAAGAGTAAAGTATGGTTGTCATGCAGATAAATCAATGAATCTGGAATGTCTTCTTTGTCCAGGAAAGTGGGAAAAACCAAGGTGGAGGAGAAGGTCTTCAAAAAGACTGTAAAGACATTGGTGGTCTTCCTGCTTGATTTTGATTTTTGATTTTGGTAATTGTTGGCGCATCGGCTTCTGTGGCCATATTGCACCTCCCAAGGTTTTTGCAGTACTTTGATCCAAGCCCGAGGCGGGAATCGAACCCGCGACCTTTGAGTTGCCGGGCAGGTACTTTACCCACTCGGCTAGCCCGGTCGGCTGGTGGTCTTCCTGCATAGACTGTGTTAGTGTATATGGATCATACATCAAAAGACATCAAGTTTCTTGGTTGAAGTTGGATTTTTTTTTCCTGTAAAAAAACTCTACATAGGTATAATGCTTTAAAATTCTTCAGTCAAACTGTATTTGATGCTGTTCTTTCTTAATAACTCAGCATTTTCGTGATTCTGTTCAGTAAAACAGTCTAGCATAAAATGTTTGGTGGTCAAATCAAAGCAGAAGCAGGAAGGCAAAAGCAAGTGTATCAGTGGCACGTTCATTACATTAATTCATGAGGAATTCATATGCTCTGAATCTCTTAAAAAAAATTACACGATCTTCTGTGAATAAGTCTGACAAATGTATTTACAGCTGCAATAATTCTGTTTGTTTAGAATGAACTAGTTTTGCAGTTTCTGACTGTTACTACATATCTACAGCAGAAAACTGTGATTAAGTGGATCAATGATCACCGATGGCACATTTTCAATGTCTGTTTTTGATTTTGTTTTTGGAGTAGACATAAATAGCCTTCAGCAAAAACTTCAACATCATACAAGACAGTATAAGGAGAAAGCTAAGGACTCTAGCAATTGTGAATAAAATTAAAGTGACTCAGGCTGTAGAATAGAGTGACAAGAAACAGTTACTGCTATTGAATTTGAGATTCCTTCTAACCTGCTCAACTATTCTAACAAATAAGGATGCAATCTGGAAGCACACAGAACATACCTCTTATCAGCAAGAAATGAATGGGAAATACAGAATATTCAGATCAAGACCAATACATATTAAACTGGTTTTCTCAGAGATGACCAGAAACATTCCTTTAAACAGGTTTGTGAAAAAGCTGACCAATTTGCTAAAGATCTTAATTGCAAAGGATTTAATGAAAAGTAAAAGATACTGTTAATTTGAAACACTTGACAAGAAAGTGCAAATGTCAGTGATGAGGTCTATAATGAATGCCTCAAAAACATCTGAAATTCAGAAAGATTACAGCCAAAAATGATGTATTCAATGCAGATGAAACAGGCTTGTTTTTTAAGTGTCTGCCCAATAAAATAATGAGTTTTGAAAGGCAATATTTGTCATGGAAGTAAACATAGTGAAAACTTAATTCCTTCACTATGTTTACAAAAGGAATGAAAATCTTTCGGGTTGCAACTTAAATGGAATAGAGAAACCACCCTCTCAGACAAATTGAAAATCTCTGAAGTGGTAATGTTTTTCTGTGTGAAACTCTTTATGCAATATGTGAAAATCATAAGGCTTGAATAACAGCTGAATTTTTTTTTTTTTTTTTTTTTTTTTTTTTTATGGATGCTGAAGTGAAACTATCATGGCAGATAAAAACAGAAAAATAATTTCATTTATAAAAAAATATCGCAAGCAAATTATACTGAAATGTATTCAGAACAACAGAGGATAAGAATGCTCTTATCTATAAGAACCTGTTTGTGAACTGTTTCATGTTAGATGGATTTCAAATAGAAGTTCTGTTGAACAGGGTGAGGAGAATGCACATGTTTTGGGTAATAACTGAAATGCTGTCATTTCTGCTCTGAAGCAGTTTCACTTGACAGTTTTGTAAATGTTGAGCGATACTGAAATTAGTGGATTATGTTTACCTGATGCAGATACAGCTTCCCAGCTACAAACAGAAGAGCAAGACAGCAGAATAGAAGATGATGTAGAAGAAGGAATTAATGCAGAATTAATACAGCATAAATTTATTGAAGGTCTTCCAAATGCAACAGAAAATTATGGTGAAGACAATGAGGAACAGAAATCAATGAAGAAAATACTAGACCCTTCTTACTGAATATTTTGAATAAAATGAGTATTTAAGTTTACATTTTTTAAATTTTAGTTAAAATTAGAGTAGTAAACTAAAGTATCAACAAGGCCTACTGTATTTTCACAATTTTGTTTATAGAGTAACTTATTTTAAACAGAAAAGCAGTATTATTTGATAAGTTAAATTTTCAATAACTAAGTATTGACATGTATTGTCCAGCTCATTCATTATTGAGTCTATTGTATTGGACTACCTGTTCTTTGTGAGGGTGAGTTACTTGCACAACTGGAAACATGCAAAAATAATCAACTCATGTCAAAAATGAAGGGTTTATTCATGAAAAGAAATACATATATTATGAAAGATTTCTTTAATGAGAAAATTCAAAACTCTATTTGGAACTATAAATGCCTGGGTCATTTATTAGGCAGTTAAAAGAGTGCTATGTGTGTCAATTCAAAGAATAAGAAAAATCCAAGAACTTAAATTTTTTTGATGACTTAATAATGGTTATAATATATTCTGAAAAATTTTTGGGTAAAATGATTTTATTTTTGTAAACTCAGGACAAAATTATAATTGGCCTTAATACTCTAATTACCTTGCAATGTATCTCAAGAATGTCAATATGATTAGTAGGAGATAAAGCTGCCAATTTCTTTTTCTTTCCACCAATTGCTTTAAAAAAATATATATATATCATGATCTGTAAACTGAAACAGTATCAGTATACTACTCAAAAATAATCAATATGTAAACTTGCTTAAGAAAAATTAACGGAATGCAAATTAAAACAAAAATTTAGGATAAAGAATATTGTCATACTAATTATTATGACACTATGCATGAAATAACCAATAATCTGGAATAGTTTTTCAACAAAAGACAAGGTGCAGATCATAATTTCTCAAAACTTATGTGCATCCAAGTTTGATGTGTCTTTACTTTATGTGAATGACCAGTTCATTCCTCAAAAACTCCTTTAGTTCTTATCCCTATAGCAATGAACATATCACCAGCTCCTTTTTTTTTTTTTTTTTTTTTTTTTTAGTGTTAAAAACAGCAATATTCATTAAGAAGAATATTAGCTAAAAATGTCAATAAAAGTAGTCATTCCTGAAGTTGTTAACTACTTGCTGAAATTTTATAAATTTACTCTGAAAGAAACAAAGTTAAACCGAATGAAAAAGATATATGCTTGTGTCATATGTAAGGTGACTAAGTCTTATCACTAGGCATTTGTTATCTTGTCATAATTACCTATAACTAATGTACCTTTAATATAACTCTCCTTTGATAAATATTTCTTTGCGTGAAAATAAAAATATAATTCATTGCTAACTGCTCCTAAGCAATAATATATTCTCCAGATATAACTCCGCTGGAATTTTTAATTCTGAGGTTATGTTAAGGAACAAAAGTATGATACTAAAATTCAAAATGCTGATGAGCCCTATGCATGTATCAAAGATGCAATTACTTCTGTAACTGCACTTTTACCCAGATGCTGGAATACCCTATCTCTTCCATCATGCAGTATGATTGATGTCTTTTGAAGTTATGATGGGCATTATGGCTAGATTTTTTGTAATAAGAATAGGTGAACTAGAACCAGAGTATGTCTGCCAGGAGCAACTATTAATAATATCACTAACAGACTGTCAGACTTTAAGGGGGGGATAAAGAGAATATTATTATTCATGTGGGGACTGATGATATTAAGCATACAAGATCTGATGAGTTGTTAGGCAAATATAGGACCAAGCTGAAGAAATGATGCAAGTAAGGTCACAATGTCTACAATTCTGCCCAGGCACGATAGGAGAGATTATATGTTGAAAGCCTTGTGGATTAACTCAAGACTTGAAGTTAGTTAGTTATTTGGTTTTTAGGAGCATTAGCAACTAAGGCCATATTGCTCCGGGATATGCGGTGGTCATTCCCTGACCTTTCTGCATTTGGTGCAAGACTTGAAGCACGGGGAGTTACGATACAGCATAGGGAGTTATGATACAGTCTTGCACCAAATACAGAGGTGCACCGAAGTGCACCTCCGTATTTGGTGCAAGACTTGAAGGAATCTACAAGGCTTTTGGGGGAAATTTTTATCAGCTTGGTCCAGACTTATAGGTAGAAGGAATCTGTTTTGTAGAGACAGGATACTTTTAAACATAGGTGGTGCAAGGGTTTTTTGCAGTTTCAGTATAGTATGTACAATGTATTTAGGAAGGATAGGGCAGACAGATGGGGGTCATGCTTCTTATCAAAATCAGCCTGAGTGCAACAAAAGCTTTCCAGGATTTAAGCAGTTCGTATACTAGTATAGAATCTGTATGGTGTGAGACAGTTGGAAGCAAAAGGTATAATGAGAGTGGGAGTAATCTACCGGCCAGGTGATTGTAAAGATTATGATGAGAGCCTCTACATGCAAATGGAATGGGCAAGTAAGTGTGAATGTCTTATTATGGGTGATTTTAATTTGCCTCTAATTGATTGGAGCAAATGGGAAGGAAATGCGACATGAGGGACAAAATTTTTAAATCACCTAGATGATTGCTATTTGTATCAACACTTCAGAGAAAGTACTAGAGAAAAGAATATTCTAGTCCTGATTATCACTCATGAACCAGATGACATAATAGGGCTGACAATACAGGAACCAATAGCAGGAAGTGATCACGGAGTTCAATGATGGACGATGGAGAGAGATAGAGGTAGCAGCAGTTAAAGGCAAAGGAATGGGTTATAATTTCAGGAAAGGAAATTACAACGGCTTAAGATGTTACATAAGTTCTAAATCATATGGCCGTCATTCAGTGTAGCCACATGTTCTGGAGCTCCTGAATGTTGAGTTATTTTAATGTGTTTAAAGTGTTTTCTTCCACTGAAAAGGTGTACCAGCTAAAAGAACTTCGCAAGAGGATTACGTAGGTAAAAAAATTTTGTTATTACGAGGGTTATCTTGTCTGCACTCTCTCGTCATTTACCTAATCCCTTTAGGCTTAGCATTCTGCTAACGCTTTGCTGTAGCCACACGCGCATTGTTGACAGTTAGGCCTAGTGGATATTGCTGTGTATACGATACGTACATAAATTTTTGAATCGATGATCTGTCCGGTAATAATGGCTTGCATCTTCCTCAGGTAATGGTTTATTTTATATGATTTCTTGGCTGATTTTATCAATACAGTACTTCCAATTCCAGACTATAGAACAACAGCAGTTGGCTTTTGATAACCAGTGTTTGACGACTGTGAGTGCTCCCACCTCTTGGTCCCTAGCCCATTGCCTCCGGCTGTTTTAAAGACTGCACCTGAAATAAACTAGAGAGCTGTGCTACCACAAACACCTTGCCTAATCCCTTATAGCAATTGTCAGAAAGTGGTCTGCTTCGCCGTCGGCTCCTCTCTCTAGGACCACGCTCGCCGCTGGCTACTTATTCCCCCCCCCCCCACATGTGTTCTTGGGATAACCCGGAGTTTTTCTGTATTTGCCGTTCAATTTTTCGCTGTCTTCAAGGACGCTGCTAATCCTTTAAATCGTAATTACCTATGGTTTACCTATGGTTTCTGCAGCCGTGAGCGAACCTACTACTTGCACAGGGTGTGGTTATCAAGTTGACTATGTCCTCGTGTGCACTTCGTGCAAAGCCGTTCGCCTCTGTGAGCCATGTAGCCCATACGCTAATCTGAAAAGATTCGCAAAGAAAATTAAAAATTCTTGGAAATGTCAACTTTGCAAACAAGCAGAAAATGACTCGAGGAATATCGATGACACTTCACCTAACTTACAAACCGATCCGGAGTGCGTATCCCGTCGGGATTTTATTCAGCTACGTGATTCTGTAAACGAAATTCAGACCGCAATCTCTCAACTTTCTGCTGAGTTTACACAGTTAAAGGACTCAGGGCAACAGAGAACCGACATCACAGGTGCGAAACCTGACGAACTTCTAGAACTGAGGATACCTGAACCCGGTGTGTCATATTCTGGAATCAAGGACGCAGTTGTTGAGAGTACCGAGCGGCTGATCTCCAGATTTAATCAGCTTGAAAATAAATTATTTAACTTCAGGACACCCTCATCAGAAGCAATAGCGAAAATAGATCATAGAAATGAAATCTCAAAAGCACAACTGGCAGAGCTACAAGACGACATCACAGTGCTACACAAAGAAAACAAGGAGATGAAATTTATACTCCTTGATATCTATAATAAGATCGAACTGAGTAAGCTAGCAGATCCGAGCAAACTCACTAACCTTCTGAACTCAGACGAACTTTGTAGATTATATAAAAATTACCCAAAGGCCATTACAGTATCAGTCTGCCCCGAATGTAGAAACAAATCAATTCCCAGTCCTCCATCAGAAGCTCCAGGTAGGAACGAATCTGAAAAACAGCTAAACACAGGATTTCGTCGAGCGCCATCTCCTCACTCCAGCCAGCTTCTAAAAACAGATGGGAATGGACAACAACCATCCACAAAAGCGCATCATTCACGTGCGCCCAAGAAGAACCTGAAAAGGGCAACTGATGTTAATCACCACTCAACAAAAGAGAGGTTTCCACAATTACAGAAGCAGGCTCCACCAACGGTCAATGGCACCGCATGTATAAACTCTCTTACTTGCAATAACGAATTCTCTACCTCTATGCCAATGAGGCAAAAGTCATCATTTCCACCTTCACACCCAACTCTTGGCAATGCCTGTCCTGTCATACCTCATTCACAATTCTCATATTCACAAGGCCTGGGATTAAGTGTCGGAGCGAATTCAATATTCGAGCCAGCGGATTCCTCCACATTACAATTTCCACTCCCAGTTCACCCCAATGCATATCCATCCTATCCTATGCAACCAGAGGAAAGTACAAGTAAGAACCTCAGAGTGAGCCAACGAACAAGTACGGCTTCACGTGAATGGCTTCGAATTGGCACATCGACCAACTCCAAACTGCAGCCTTCCCACACACCTCCCAGACGGCAGAAGTCCAGATCCTCTAGTGGACTTTTCGTATCTCGCTTAGCTCCAAATACCACAGCAAACCATGTTGCTGAGGTTCTACGTGATCAACTAAACCTTCGACTAAAGGTGCAGCAACTTCACACCAGGAACCCCCGCTGCGCATCGTTCAGGGTTGAATGCGCACAGGACCTGTTCAATTTAATTGGAACCGAATCTATCTGGCCTATTGGCACCATTATTCGACCCTTCTATAATAGGAGAACCAGTCACCTTCCCCAACCTCCACTTCTGCACCAAAACCAAGTCTGCAACATCACTACCCACAGCTGACTGGACTTGTTCCCGGACAACTTCCAAAGATCTCAACAGTCCTCCTTTCGTACCACTGCTCTGCCAAACCCCACAGTTAAGGCACCACTCCGGCATGATAAGAGTATCCTGAGTCCCCTAGGTGATGGACCCCATAAAATACCAGTCCATATTTCGTCAGGACGTTGAGCCGTTCGCTTTCGAACACGCCAACTCAGAACACCTCCAATCAGGACGGAAGTTCGTCGAACACCTGTCATCAGGGTGTACTTCCAAAATATCAGGTCCATTAGGAACAAACTAGACTCAGCAGAACAGATCTTCCTCTCCCAAGTCGCTGATGTGGTCTGCCTCGCAGAAACGTGGCTTCAACCTAATCAAGATACACTCTTCTGCTCAGCTATTGCTGGTTACAACATGCTGTCTGCATCCAGGGAGCGATCTAGAGGCGGTGGAGTAGCCATACTGTACAACACCTCCCTATTCTCATAGGAGAATTCGACCTCAACTACAACTGAAGATTTCGAAGCGATTATAGTCTCGCTACGCTTCCACTCCAGCCACATTGATATCGCATCTGTGTATATTCCCCCAGGGCCTACAATTGAAATTATTGAAGATTTAGGGAATTGGCTCTTAAACCATCTTCGTCCATCTGCACAACGCCTTGTTTGTGGTGATTTTAATCTGCCTCCAAACCGACATCACCTCTTTATCAGGCTCTGCGAGTTCTTCAAATCCATCAACATGATACGGGTCAATGAGAAACCCACCAGGGGATTGAACCTACTGGATCTCGCTTTTGCTTCAACACCATGCACAGCTGAGGATGATCCCATCGCATTCTTCCTGTCTGATCACCAGCCCATAGTTTTGACATGGTCATTGCAGGTGCCAAACTTCAACATCCCTGACAACAAAATAGTCAAATACGTTTCAGCACCTAAATACCTTAATCCTCAACTCTGTGTAGAAGCAGCATCTTGCATTCCTTGGGATGTCCTCATTGACTGCGACCTCAGCCTTGCAGTGACACTCCTGTCTGAATGGATTAAATCCGTCACCGACTATGCTGCCACCAAACGAGTAACAGTAACTCCCCGTTCCAGATCGTGGTGGACTGCTGATCTTAACAACGGCTTCAAAATGAAACAAGTCCTACATAAGAAATGGAAGCATACGAATGACAGTAAAGACAGAATCGCCTTTTCCCGTGCCAGGGCCCACTTTAATCGAAAGAAAGCTGACGCAATCCAAGTGAACCTTAACCGCACTCTGAAGAAAGGAAAGCCATTCTATGCTGCTCCACATGGTGGATTCAATCACATGCTTGATCCTCAAGAATGGCTCAAATACATCGCCAGATTTTCAAATACAACCACAGTCCCATCTACAGTTGTCCAGCCTGACTATGAAAACCCTTCAGATGTCCTAGGGACTATCCAGATCACGGAACAGGAGCTCATACGTGCCATCAATTCCCTTCCCACAACAGCCACTGTTGGGGAGGATGGAATTCCACAATTTATGATCAAATGCTTAAGCACATTCATCATAGGCCCTCTTCTCTCGATCTACAACAGATGCCTCGCTGAGCATTATTTCCCACCCCAGTGGAATAAATACAGAGTGTACCCTATCCCCAAAAACCAATTTGCCACAAACGTCAGCCATTTCAGACCCATATCAGTTGCCTCTTGTCTGTTAAAAACTCTTGAAAAGGCTTTGCTACCCACACTCACTCAACAAATCCTCCAGACGAAACCACCTGAAATCCACTATGCTATCGCAGGAAAATCATCAATCACTAACTTGGCAGCCACCACAGAACGTATTCTCTCAGCATTCGAACAAAGAGCTGAGCTAGCAACCACATACCTCGACATAAGCGCAGCCTTTGATGCCGTGTCGATTCTGGCCTTGCTCCTCCTACTTAAGGAGAATTTTCACATTCGAGGTGATATGCTGTGCTTTTTGGAATCACTTCTCAGTCACAGAATACTTATTCTCCATCGGCAGCAACATACCCTATCCTGCGACATTACTGCTGGAGTACCGTAGGGGGGTGTCCTGTCTGGTGTCCTGTCTGGTGTCCTGTTCACAGCCATCATCATGCCCATTATTGCCTCAACGAATGGTCTCCTATGCTATGCCGATGACTTCAAACTGCTGACTCCAATTAACCCTGGCAACAACCCCGCCCAGCTCAGCAACAGGATCAATTCCCAACTTAAGGATCTAGAATTGTACCTGGCAAACTTCAATCTAAAAATTAACCCTCTGAAGTCTGCTCAGGTTATATTCTCCCTTAAATCCATGCCGACAGTACTCAACGTTTCACTCGCAGGGGTACGAATACCAAACGTACCCTCGCACACAGACCTTGGCGTTCTGTTCGACCAAAAGATGTCCTTTGTCAACCAGATCGACAAACTCAGTACCAGATTTTCTCGTCTACGGTGGATCTCAAAGCAGCAGCTGCTACACGTCCGACATCCTGCCACTGTTAAAAGGTTCATCACCTCCACAATCTACCCTGCCATTCTCTATGGTGCAGAAATATGGGCCTCTGCTGCACATACAAACCTTAAGCGGGTGTACACTGCTGAATACTGGCTACTGAAATGGGCGAATAACAAGCTTCGGCTACCTTCCGCTACCACAATTACCATGATGGCACAAGCACTCGACATCCCGAGGTTGAAGTTCCTGATCGTTGAAAAGAGGCTGGTCTTCACAGCCAAACTCATCTCAGGCCAAATATCATCTCCAAATATTTGGAATGCTTGCTCTTGGGGTATTCCACAGCCAAGCCTAAGGTCGGTACCAGCACTTGTGGCTCACCACAACAGGCTTGTACTCACCGATAGATTTCTGCCCAAGCAGATGCTCGCTGCCCTCAACCGTGTGGACGCCGACATCGACACCATAATAAGTAAAAAGAAGGACAGACACAACTTTATCAAAGCTCTTGAACCCTGAATCACTGCCAAGTTGTATTTGTTTTTCTTTATTTGTGTTCAGCTCCTTGTTTCTATGATGTATTTGTATTTCTTTTTGCATTTGTAATCTGTATTTTGTAGCCTTTTGTATGTGTTCGCTATATTTTGTAGCCATTTGAATTTGTACTTATGTTATCTATATGTAAACCCCTGGCGCTCGTCGCCGTGATGGGATATTGTGCTGTAATTCTACTTCACAATAAAGATTTATTTATTTATTTATTTATTTATTAACTGGGTAGATATCGCACAGAGAGCGAATACAATTGAATTATGGCATACATTTAAAACATTAATCACATAAGCCTTGAATCTGTAAAAAAATACTCCACAAGGAGGATGAATAAGTTGGATGAATAATAAAGTTTCCAGGTTACTTAAGCAGAAAAAGATGGCATGGAAAAGTTACAGAGCAATAAAAAGTACTAAAGCCTATAACAGCTACAAAGTGATCTGTAATAGTGCCACAGAAAATTTAGGCTGGCAAAGGCAGATTATGAGAAATCGATGGCAAAGAGAGCAAAGAGTGGGGATAAGGAATTCTTCACATATATAAATGCAAAGAAGAGAAAGACAAAACAAATCAGACCTTACTTAATGTACGTGGGATAGTATTAGATACCCCAGCTGATGTTGCAGATGAACTCAACTGTTACTTTGCATCTATATTTACAGAAGGAAAACCCTTTATGTCAAAGAGAAATTATGGGAGTGAAATTGAAAAATGTATTTAATGATATTGAAATTTCGAATGATTATTTAATGAAAAACTTGAGCATACAGGATAGTAAGGCTCCTGGGGATGGTGGCATATACCCTATAATAATGGAGGCTGCAAGTGAGTGTATTGAACCATTGAGGCTAATTATGAGAACATAACTGGACTCGGAAATGATTCCATTGGATTGGAAAAGTGTCAATGTATCTCTAATACATAAGGGCGGTTCAAAGAGGGAAGTGGGAAATTACCAACCGGTCAGTCTAACTTCAGCAGTAGGGAAAATCATGGAAGCAATGATCAAGGGTGGAATTCAGGATCATTTAGATAGAAATGGATTTCTGAAGGATACTCAGCATAGTTTTGTAGAGGGAAAATCATGTTTAACAAATCTGTTTAGTTATTTTGACAGGGTCGCTCATGAGCTGAATTTAGGGAATAATTTCGACATTGTTTATTTAGATTTCAGCAAAGCATTTCACTCAGTTCCACACAAGCAGTTACTTTATAAGCTGGAACAGGTTGGATTCACAGGGAAAATCCTTAGATGGATAGTAGCATGGCTTCAGGTCAGGAGGCAGAAGGCTGTGATAAATGGTTATTCCTAAGATTGGATTAATGTAAGAATTGTGGTTCCCCAGGGATCAGTCTTGGGACCAATGTTGTTTTTGATTTTCATAAATGATATCGATGAAGGGATAAAGGGCGTGATGTCTAAATTTGCAGATGATATAAAGATTGGAGAGTTGAACTAAAGTCAGATGAACTTCAGAGTTGAACTAAAGCAAGTAGCGGAAGAAATTGACTTAGGGAGTTACGATGCAGTCAGACATGAAGTTCTCTGAGCATTGTAGACAAGTTGCAAGGTAGGCCCACGGTGTCTTATCGTTGATTTATCGAACATTTGTTAATAGAGATAAGGACATCATAATCCCATTATATAAGGCTATTATTAGACCACACTTGGAATACTGTGTTCAAGTATGGGGACTGCACCTAAAGAAAGGCATAAAGCTTCTCAAAAGGGTCCAAAGATTTGTAACTACCCTGGCGAGATCGGCAAAAGGGCGTCCATGTGGCTAAAGACTTCGAATATGTGGGTTGCACCGTTGGAAACTAGGCACCATAGAGGAGACTTGACTGAGGTGTTTAAGGCTCTGAGAGGCATAAGTAAAATGAATGAGGGTGAAATTTTCAGTTATAATTTTACAAGGGCCATAAATTCAAGTTACAGGGGTCTATGTTTAGACTGGATTGCAGGAAGTTTTATTTTAGCCAGCGTGTTATAAATTACTGGAATAAGTCAGCAACATGGGTGGCAGAGACTAACAGTTTGGGGAAATTCAAAGGTCAGCTGGATAGTTACCTATTCAAAGGTCAGCTGGACATGGGAGGAGAGCCACTAGACAGTCCACTGAACCAAACCTATTGGTAACTCTCTGGGAGGCACCTGGATCAGCTAGTTTATAATCTCACTTTTTCTAAGCAGAGACAGAGACTGGAGGGGTCAAAGTAGTGTTATGGGTGGGGAAATTGTCAAAGCACCATGTTATGTGAACGAGATGGGTATATTTTTACTGTGTGTACGTCATATCCAAAAATTCAGTTACTTCGTATGTGGCGCCTCAACTTTTCTTTACTACTAATTTACTATGTGTATGCCACATCCAAAAATTCAGTTACTTCATATGTGTGTCCCCCCCCAAATTTCCTTTATTACTAAATACAGGCAGACATAAAAAGTGCATCACCTTAAAAAAAAAGTAACATTTGTAGTGAAGCGTATAAGATATTGTTTGATTACAGTCATTTGTTTGTCGCAAAGCAAAGGCATTGCATCAGCCGTTTCCTTAAATACGGTGTTGGAAGGGTATAAATGCTGTTAGTATCCTGTTTTGTGGAGGTGTAAGCATGGCTCCATATGCTTACACCTCTATATGTTCAGTTGACACCAAGAAAAAAAAAAGTGTAGCTGTTGCTCTGACACAAGAAGGGCTTCCATTTTTTTTTTTTTTTTTTTTTTTAACCCCAAACACGAGAGGTATTAAAACCTATAGTACTTAGTACCGTGCTTGGGTTGGGGGTTGAGAACATGAAAGAAGATATTTGTTGACATTAGACTTGAACTTTTGTAGACTGTAATTTTCGGGAAATACACACGAAGGAAGGTTGTTCCAGAAAACTGCAGTTGAATCAATAAACAAGGAAGACAAAACGTTGGTTCGGTGAGTTTGAAGTTGAAAATTAAATGGATGTTGGCAGCACTTGTTCGAACTGTTTTTAAAGAGAGAGCAGGAATTATAGAAGCCAATTCAGAAGAACAGTGCCCATGGAAGTATTTGTATAAAAAGGCATGCAGAAGAAACAGTAAGTCTATGAGACAGCAAGTGGAGAGACTCTGTTAGAGAAGAGTCATTAATTAACCTATCTACCCTCTCCTGAATGGAATCTAGAAGCCTGAGAGAGGTTTTGGGAGCACTGCCCCAGATGTGGGATCAATATTCCATGGTAGGGCAGATTTGCAATTTGTACAGAGTGAACAGCTGTTTGGAAGAAAAGCAACACCGATAGCAAAAGAGAAAACCAAGTTTTTTAGATGCAGAGGAAGCAATATTTGTAATGTGCTTGTGCCAAGAGAGATTAGAAGTCAGGGTAATCCCCAAAAGAGATATATCATTTTGCCTAGAAATTGTAGTGTCACCAAAGATAAGCATATCTTGCAGAAGAATCCTTTTTGCGAGATATAAGACAAGACTGAGTTTTAGAAGGATTTAAATCAACTAAGTTGTCTTTGCCCCACTGGAGAATTACCTGGAGATCGGCATTTAAGGAATTGGTAGCAGATATTTGAGAAGTTGAAGTTGATTGAGCAGGGCAAGGTTTCTCAAAATGGAAAGTGGAATACAACGTGCTATCATCGGCAAAACTATGGATAGGATTTCCAGTCAATGGAAGGTCATTAATATTCATGAGGAAAAGAGTGGGGGGAAAGAACTGAACCTTGGGGGACATCAGCATTAGTGGAAAAGATCGAAGACAGAGAGCCATCTACCATCACCCTCAGTAAGCAATCAGGGAGAAAACTGGATAACCAATTGCAAAAAACAGTTGGCAAACCATAAGATGGAAGCTTGTTTAGGAGACCTTTATGCCAAACATGATTGAAAGCCTTTGAGATATCAAGAACAACTGCTTGTG
This sequence comes from Mastigoproctus giganteus, assembly GCF_048544385.1. NCBI lineage: Eukaryota > Metazoa > Arthropoda > Arachnida > Uropygi > Thelyphonidae > Mastigoproctus > Mastigoproctus giganteus. The sequence continues at coordinate 115,242,802 of NC_143583.1, read as the reverse complement.
TTTCACCGAATTTTTCCATTGAATTTGTCCATAAATGGGTAACATAAGCCAGAATTTCTCCAGTGGATTGACACTGACAGAATCCATACTGGCGATCATTGGTCAGACGGAAGGTTTCTAGGTAGTTTAAGAGTTGCCGGTTAATTGATTTCTCCATTACTTCAGAAAGAGTAGAAGTAATTGCAATGGGACGATAATTTGACGGGAGCGATTTGTCACCCTTTTTAGGAACTGACTGGATATGAGCAAATTTCGAAGCAGAAGGAAAACCACCTTTGGAATAAGAAAGTGAAAAAAGGCAGCAAAGAACAGGAGTAAGTTCAGGAGCATAGGTTTTGAGAACAAGTGGAGAAATACCAGGACCTGGAGCTTTCTTGGCATCAGGATTCATCAAAATCCTTCTGACATCCTTTTGATGGAAGACCACAGGAGGCATTGAATGGAGCATGTTGGGAATGGTAGGAGGTGTTTTACCTCTTGGTTGATATAGGAGTTGGAAGCAGAAAAGGGAGTTGAACAGAGGTGGGAGCAGAGAAGGGCAAAAGTTGCAGCCAATAGCTTTGGCAAGAGACCAGAATACTCGGCTACCATTAGGGCATGAAGCAAGTTTTCTACTCTTAGCCTGTTCAAAATTTAGTTTGGACTGATTAATAACTGTTTTACAATTGTGGTGAGCTTTGGTGTAGGCAGAAAATGACTAAAGAATTAGAAACAAGCCAATTATGATATGCAACATTCTTCTCTTGAACAGCCTTAGCATATTTATTGGAAAACCAAGGTTTAGATAAAGGATGAGATTTTAAAGTGAAGTGTGGATTAAAGGATTCCATTCCTACAAGAATAATTTCACTGACACGATCTGAGCAAACATTGACATCGGAAGTTTTGAAACAGTAATCCGACCAAGGAAAAGAAGAAAAGAAATCTCACAGGTCATCCCATTTTGCATTCTTGTAATGCCAAACAATACCAGGTTGTGATCTGAGGTGCCTAAAGGACCACTCACTTTGACCGTGTACTTAGAAGGGTTGTTTGTGAGAAAAAGATCAAGCGTGTTGGCTGCATGGTTAGGATTGTCCAGTATTCTTGTAGGTAAATTAACAATCTGTGCAAGGTCATTAGTAACTGTAAAAGCCTCAGCATCTCGACAAGCTGGGTCGGTCTGACAAAACGGAAGCCAGCTGGAGTTGTGAACATTAAAATCACCAAGGAAAATTACCTCACTGTTAGGAAAGTTGGACTTGAGAAAGTCAAGTTGCAAAGAGAGGAAGTCGAAGAGCTCCAAGTGATTAGTGGAGTTGGGAGAACAGCAGAGACAACAGATCGAAACGAGGAGATTCCAGATTACCAAGTCTCTGACAGGGAATACTGTAACGGACATATGCACAAGTACCACCTTTGAGGCGAAAGGAATCATACAGCGAATAATTTGGGCAACTGAGATGAGCAGTGGTCGAATCAACCGATAACTGAGATTCTGTCAGAAAAAGTACTTGGGGTTTGGAAGACTGCAAAAGTGGAAATGGACGTCATTGAGATTAGAATTGAGCCCACGTATATTTGTTAAATGAACTAAGAAGTGTTTGGGAGGTTTAGATGTATTTGCAGATAAGCTTGATCTATTAGTTTGACAATTCATGGTGTATTCGATAATAAGAAAAAGTGTGCAGTCACAATCTGGCAGAGTAGAGGTAGCAAGATTATACACTAGCTGATCTGGAAGCCTCCTAAAGAGTTACCAATAAGTTCGGTCCGGTATACTAAATAGCGACCAGCCTGCGAACACTGTTTTAGAGCTGTACCCTCGAAATGTAAGGAAGATTGGATTCGCCATGATTTTCATCAAAACCTCAAAAGTCATCAGTCATGGAAGAGATGAGGAAGGGTTGGCCGGAACTTAGCTCTGGAGACTAAACATGGGTTCCACCACTTCAAGCTCAAATAAGCAAAGTGGTGATATTTCACCGGTTGATGAGAGTCATCTACCACCTTGTATTGCCTGGTAACACAGAGGGGTGGCATTCCTGGGTGCCACACCTCGACTCCTGCTTACGTTGGTTCACATCTGGGTGGTCACCCACAGTGTGCATGAGCATGGAGGTAATACCCAGGGTTACTAACAGTCCCACCATCACAAAAGTGGGAGCAGAGGATTTGGCTGTCACAGACCATACGGATTTCGCCGAAATTGGGTACACTTGACTTTAATGTCACCCGAATATCAGTTCCATCAGCGTTTTAGACTCGCAAGTAGTAGGGCATATCTGAGAGAATGTCTGTGACAACCTCAAGGACCAAACCCGTGCTATTGCTGATAAAATAGGTGTTCTACGCATGCAATTGCTGATAAAATAGGCTGCCACCAGTCAACAGTATCCTGGGTGCTGAAATTAAAACGTGAAACTGGTGATGTGAAGAGAAGACTTAGATCAGGCCGTAAGAGAGTGACTATGCCTTCACAAGATCTATATTTGAAACAGCTATGCCTTCGTAATCGCCATGCTAGTGTTCCTGATCTAAAACTGGCCTTTGAGATGGCCTCTGGTATTGAAACAAGTGCACGAACTATCCAAAGCGTTGAACGTGAAAGTGTTTGCAATTCTGCCCAGACACGATCGGAGATAGTATATGATGAGAGCCTTGTCGATCGATTCAGCCATGGAGAGATCGTGCAAGGCTGAAGGGCGCCTCTATAGCCACGGTTTTTTTTTTTTTTTTTTTTTTTTTTTAGCAGCAGTTGCAACTAAGGCCATATTGTTCCAGAAATATGCAGTGGTCATTCCCTGACCTTTCCGCATCCTCTGTAGCCAGGTGGGCAGGAGCAGCAGTGCGTAGCACGCACTTCTTGATTAGACCGTGGTTCGAGCCCATAAGCCACCAAATACGGAGGATGCGGAAAAGTCAGGGAATGATCACCGCATGTACCTGGAGCAATACGGCCTTAGTTGCTAATGCTCCTAAAAACTAAATAACAACAACAACAGCAAGGCTCAAGGGGTAGAATTTTTTTTTAGCCTGTCTGTGCTTGTTGACAGGAGAGACTGCTTCTAGAGGGATGGCGTACACTTAAATAGAAAGGGTGCAGGAATATTTGCTGATGCTATCGAGACAGTGTTAGGTGGGTCGGAAAACTTCTGGCTTGGGGGGGGGGGGAATACTGTTTGTTTGTTATTTTTAAGGAGCATTAGCAACTAAGGCTATATTGCTCGGGGATATGCGGTGGTCATTCCCTGGCCTTTCCGCATCCTCCGTATTTGGTGGTGACGGGCTCGAACCCCGGTTTAATCAAGAAGCGTGTGCTATGCACTGCTGCTCCTTCCCACCTAGCTACGAAGGCGCCTGGGGGGGAATACACAGACTAAAATGTAACAGTGGCCGCAGGTAGAAGCAAAAGTGATTCTTGCACTGCTTCTGTTAGAATGAGCAGCAGCCTGGAAAGCAAGGTAATGGAGATTTACAGGACTGTTGGGAGTCATAGCGGAACAAGTAAATACATGGGCTGTGATAGGGTAACCAAGAATAGGAACAGGTGCATGTATACTTGCATGTACACCAATTCTTGGAGTATAGAAAATAAATTTGATGAGCTTGAAGTGTTAGTCAAGGCATCAAAGGCAGATATTGTTGGGATATCAGAGACGTGGTGTCACACAGACATAAGCGGCGCAGAATTGGAATTTGGGGAGTACAATGTGTACAGAAAGGATAGACAGGACAGGAAGGGAGGAGGGGGTTATGCTATTAGTTAAGAAACACAAAGTCTAAGGAAGTGCATCAAATTGATGTTGGTGGACAATGCAGTGTTGAGTCTGTTTGGTGTGACATAAGCACTGGGAAAGGAAAAATGAGAGTAGGTGTGTGTCATAGGCCTAATGAATCTGATGAGTATAATGAGCAATTGTGAAAAGAAATAGTGGGTCAGTAAATCAGAATGTCTTATAATGGTGGATTTTAACTTTCCAGATATTGACTGGAACTTGTGGATTAGTCACTCGCACACTAGCAAGACTGGATTTATTGGATGACTTTTCTACAGAAACATGTTCAAGAGGCAACCTGAGGGAGTAATAACCTTGATCTGATTATCAGCAGTGATTATTCATGCATTAAGAATTTACAGTTAAAGGAACTGCTGGGTGACAGTGATCACAATGTACTGATGTGGGAATTACTTAAAGATGTAACTACGATCAAGGCTAAAGGGAAGGGCTTTTGCTTTCGTAAAGGTGACTACAGAGGTCTCAGACAGTTTTTAAATTCTGTAGAGTGAGATCAACTGACGATGTTACCAATGTTGAATTCCAAATGGGAAGCCTTTCGGGGCTTAATTTCAGAGGCAACTAGGCTTTTCATTCCAACTAAGAAATACTGTTCAAGGTTTGGGCCTAAATGGATGTCAGATGAATTGAGGCTCGTGGCAGAGAAGAAAAATGTATGGGATGCATATAAAGTATCAGGTGACACAGAAGCCTATGGCAGGTATAAACTAGTCTGTAATCAAGTCACAAAGGAGGTTAGACAGGCAAAGGCAGATTACGAGAAATCTTTGGCAAAGGATGCAAAGAAAAATAGCAAAGAGTTCTTTACTTATGTAAACTCTAGAAGGAAAGGGATGAATCAGATTCGACCACTTAACATAGATGGGTTGACTATTGATGATCAGGCTCAGGTAGCTGATAAACTGAATGAGTATTTTGCATCTACATTCACACATGAGGAGTTATTCAATGAGGGGAGTGTCAGAAGTTTATCAAACACTACTAGCAGGGAGTTAAGTGATTTTGTAATAACTGAGAGCAAAGTGGAGGAGAAATTGTTGAAGTTAAACATAAGGAAGGCACCTGGGGTGGACGAGATCTATCCAGTTATATTAAAGGGGGCAGCAAAGGAAATAAGCAAACCCTTAGTCATAATTATGAGAGCTTTCTTGGACTCAGGGGAGGTCCCCATGGACTGGAGGTGTGCATATGTATCACCAATTCACAAAGGGGATTCAAAAGGTGACACAAGTAACTACAGACCTCTTAGTTTTTAATTTGCACATGGAAGACTGCTGTACAAATTGGAGAGGTATGGCATTAAGGGTACAAATTGGAGAGGTATGGCATTAACATATTATAATGGATAAAGGGATGGTTGAGTGGAGATGACAGAGAGTGGTAATGAATAGAAACTGCTATTCGTGGACAAATGTTATTAGTGGAGTTCCCCAGGATTCGGTGTTTGGCCCATTGGTTTGTTATTTGGTTTTTAGGAGCATTAGCAACTAAGGCCATATTGCTCCGGGATATGCGGTGGTCATTCCCTGACCTTTCCGCATTCTCCGTATTTGGTGGTGACGGGCTCGAACCCCGGTCTAATCAAGGAGCGCGTGCTACACACTGCTGCTCCTTCCCACCTGGCTACGGAGGTGCCCAGGCCCATTGGTGTTTTGTATATTTATCAATGATATTGATGAAGGTATATCAGGTTTAATGTCCAAGTTTTCAGATGATACAAAGGTTGGCAGGGTTGTTAATGACGGTAAAGACTGGATCTAGATAAGTTGAGAAAATGGGCTGAGAAGTAGCAACTGAAGTTTAACAATGAAAATTGCAAAGTTCTACATATGGGTAGCAATAACTGAAGAGAAACCTACCAACTGTGTGGTACTACACTCAGGGAAGTAGAAAGTGAAAAAGACCTGGGGGTAATTTTGCAGTTAAATATGAAGTCCGCTGAGCAGTGCAGACTGGCTGCCAGGGCAAGTCATGGAGTCTTGTCAATGATATATAGGAATTTTGCTAGCAGGGACAGCGAGATGATTATCCCGTTATATAAGGCAATGGTCAGGCCACATCTAGAGTACTGTGCACAAGTCTGGTGGCCTCATTTTAGAAAGAAGGCCAACCAGATGGTGAGGGGAACAAAGGGGTGCTCTTACCAAGAAAGGCTTAAGGTCTGCAAATTGCAGTGCCTGGAGAGTAGGCACCTGCAAGGTGTATAAGGCCTTGAATGGGTTGAGCAAGCTGAATGCTGATGGGATTCTTCCTCTTGCTCAGACTAAGATCCTGAGGCGGCACAGTTTCAAATTGAAGAAAGATAGTTGTAGAATAGATGTGCAGAAATTTGCCTTTAGCCAGGGGGTAGTTGATTGGTGGAACAGGCTTCCATCTTTTGTTGTGGAAGTTAATAGCCTAAATAAATTTAAGGCTGAGCTAGACACACATTTGGAATGAATGGATGGGTGAAATGGGAAGGGGTTTTTTTTGTTTTGGCTGATGCTGCATAAGCTTGCTTTCTTGCATTGTATGTCTTTACTAATGCTAATGCAAAGATGGCTTTCGGAATGTGGTCTGCATGCTTATCGGCCCAAAAAGAAGCCTTGCTGACCCAACAAATGAGGAAGAAATGACTTTCTTGGGCTAAAACGCATGTTTCATAGACAAAAGAGCAATGCGACATAGTCATCTTTTCTCACAAATCGAAATTCAACCTGCATGGCTCGGATGGGAAGCGATATGTCAGAAGAAGAAAATCAGAGGGATACCATCCTGACTGCATAACACAGACTGTAAAGTTCCCCGCCGGTCAGATGGTCTGGGGATGCATAAGAAGCAAAGGGGTGGGCGAATTAAGTTTATTAACAGAACAGTGAATGCAGAAACCTACACTGCTATTTTGGAGGAGTGCCTGAAACCCATTATTAGGAATCACCACACAGATGTCCTAAACCACCCAAGCACTTTCTTGTTCACTTCACAAATATATGCTCTCAGTTCCAATCTCAAGGGTCCACTTCAATGTGCCAAGCTCCACTTATTTTTTTCTGACAGAATCCCAATTAAAAGTTGATTGAACAAATGCTCATCTCAGCTGTCCTAATTACATGTATTCACTGTATCATTCCTTTTGCTTCAAAAGGTGGCACATCTGGATATGTATATGTCTGCCCTGATATTCCCTGTTAGAGATTTAGTAATTTGGAATCTCCTCTTTTCAAAATTCAATTGATCTTTTGATCTTAAAATCTCTCTATCACCATTCTGTCAAAATTCATCTGTTGCTTCTATCAATCTCCCAATTCCACTAATCATTTGGAACTCTGACATCCCTTCTTTGAGACTACTTTTTCCAGTATGGCTTTCCTAGTAGGGTGGTAATTTTCCTTGGTAATTTTAATGTTCACAACTCCAGATGGTTTCCATCTTTTAACCATATGGCTCCAGCTGGTTGAAATGCTGAGGCTTTTGCAATTACTAATGCCCTAGCACAAATTGTTAATTTACCTACCAGAATACTAGAAAATCTTAGCCACACAAACAGCAAATCTTGTTCTTTTTCTCACAAATGACTCGCAAATACATGGCTGAGGTGGGTGATCAACTAGGCAGCTCAGATCACAACTTGGTGATGGTCTCTTCTCCAATGGAGTCTTTTTCTAGTGGCTATTCTCAGCCTCATGTTTTTTGGCATTACAGGAATGCAAAATGGGATGATCTGCATGATTTTATCAAAATTACATGCTTCTTATCAAAAGCATGCCTGAGTGCAAAAACAGCTTTTGCTGAGTCTGAAGTTGTCTTCCAGCATAGAATCTGTGTAGTGTGAGTTAGTCAGTCAGAAGCAAAAGAACAATGAAAGTGGGAGTAATCCACAGACTAGAAGATTGTGAAGAATATTATGAACCTTTATATGCAGATGGAATGGACAAGCAAGCATGAAGGTTTTTCATACCAACTACAAAATACTGTTCAAGATTTAGGCCTAATGGATGTCAGATGAGCTAATAAGAATCGTGGCAAAAAAGAAAAATTAATGGGATGCATATAAATGATCAGGCGACACAGAAGCCTATGGTAAATATAAACTAGTTTGTAATCAAGTCACAAAGGAGGTTAGGCAAACGAAGGCAGATCAGAGAAGGGCAACAAGATTGGTTAGTGGAACAAAGGGCTGATGTTACCAAGAAAGACTTTTCTGCAAACTGCAGTGTCTGGAGACTAGGCACCTGCAAGGTGATCTAATTGAGGTATATAAGGCCTTGAATGGTTTGAGCAAGCTCAATGCGGATGGGATGGGATTCTTCCTCTTGTCCAGATTATTCATTGAGGGGGGGGATATAAATTTAAATTAAGGAAAGACAATTGTAGAACAGATGTGTGGAAATTTGCCTTTAGCTAGCCGGTGGTTGACAGTTGAAACAAACTTCCATCTATCGTAGTGGAGGACAAAAACTTAAATAAGTTCAAGGCAGAACTAGACAAGCATTTGTAGTTAATGGATGGGTGAAATGGGAAGGATTTTTTTTTTTCTTCTTGGCATCAGCCAAAAAAAAAAAAAAAAAAAAGTTGCATCATATGCCTCTACTAATACTAATTACGAGAAATCTTTGGTAAAGAATGCAAAGAAAAACAGCAAACACTTCTTTCCTTATGTAAATTCTAAAAGGAAGGGGATGAATCAGATTGGTTCAATTGATATCGATGGTTTGACTGTTGATGATAAAGTTCAGATAGCTGACAAACTGAATGAGTATTTTTGCATCTACATTCACACATGAGGAATTCTGTAGGGAAGTGGAGGACAGAAGCTTATTAAGCTCTAACAGGGAGCCAAATGATTTTGTAATAACTGAAAGCAAAGTAGAGGAGAAATTGTTGAAGTTACACTTGAGAAAGGCAACTGGAGTGGTTGGGATCTATCGAGTTATATTAAAGGAGGCGACAAAGGAAGTAAGCCAACCCTCACACTTAATTATGAGAGCATCCTTGGACTCAGGGGAGGTGCCCACTGACTGGAGATGTGCAAATGTATCTCCACTTCACAAAGGGAGATCAAAGGGTGACACGAGTAATTACAGACCGCTTAGTTTAACTTCTCTTCCAGGGAAAATAATGGAGTCACAGGTTAAAGAAGCATTGCAGGATCCTCAAGATGGCAGTAATAATTCAGACACAGCAAGAGTTTATTTATTTCAGACAAGATTATTTATTAATCTTGTCTGAAAATTTGAATGGATACTATGATGTGGTCACAAAGGAACTGGATGCAAAAAATAATTTGATATCATATATTTGGATTTCAGGAAAGCTTTTAACACTGTTGTGCATGGACTATTGTACAAACTGGAGCAGAATAGTATTAAGAGTAAGTTGCTGCAATGGATAAAAGGATGGTTGAGTGGGAGGAGACAGAGTGGTGATCAATGGATGTTACTCTTCCTGGGTTATTAGTGGAGTCCCCCAGGTTTTGGTGTTGGGCCCACTGTTGTACTGTATATTTATTAATGATATTGATGAAGATATATCAGGTTTAATGTCGAAGTATACAGATGATACAAAGGTTGGCAAGGTTGTCAATGACAGTGTGCAACTACAACAAGATCTAGAAAAGTTGGGCAGATGGGCTGCGAAGTGGCAACTGAAGTTTAACATTGACAAATGCAAAGTACTGCGTATGGGTAGCAGTAACCCCAGAGAAGTGTACCAACTATGTGGTACTACACTGAGTAGTGGAGAATGAAAAAGACCTGGGGTAGTTGTGCAGTCAGATAGGAAGGTTTCTAAGCAGTGCAAACACGCTGCCAGAGCAGGTCATGGGGTCTTATCAATGATATACAGGAATTTTGCCAGCAAGGATAAGGAGGCAATTATCCCTTTGTATAAGAGAATATTCAGGACACACCTTGAGTACTGTGTATGGGTGTGGAGGCCTCATTTTAGGAAAGATGTGGAGTTGTTAGAACGAGTACAGAGAAGGGCAACAAGATTGGCGACGGGAACAAAGGGTTGCTCTTGCCAAGTAAGGCTTAAGTTCTGAAAATTGCAGCATCTGGAGACAAGGCACCTGTGAGGTGATTTGACTCACTTAGATGTATAAGGCCTTGAATGGTTTGAGAAGGCTCAATGCTGATGGGATCCTTCCTCTTGCTCAGATTACGAACCTTTGGGGGCATAAATTCAAATTGAAGAAAGAGTTGTTGTAGAATAGATATGAGAAAATTTACCTTTGGGTAGAGAGTAGTTGATTGCTGGAACAAACTTCCATCTGTCATTATAAGAGTTGTTTCTTAGTGTTTCTTAAAGGTATGTATGGTAGCTGTAATAAGCTGCCCTCACAGGTAGTTGAGGCTGATAGTTTAAATAAATTCAAAGGTCAACTGGATACTTACCTGTGTGAGGAGGGAAACATGTTTTCTTATCTACATTTTTTTTTTTTTTTCTCAGTGCAGCAAAAGCCTGTGGCTTCCTTGCGCTATATGGCAAATACTGTTACTACTATTACTATTTCTTTACTTCATTTCCTTGGTCGGATTACTGTTTAAATCTTCTGACATCAATATTTGCTGACCATGTCACTGAAATTATTCTTGTAGGAATGAAATTATTTATTTCACACTCCACTTAAAATCTTGTCCTTAGCACATTTATTGGAAAACGTTGGTTTTCCAATAAATGTGCTAAAACTGTTCAAGGTGAGAATGTTGCATATGAAAACTGGCTTGCATCCAAATCTCTAGGTTCAATTCCTGTCTACACCAAAGCTTGCAACTATTGTAAAACAGATATTAATCAGTCCACACTAGATTTTGAACAGTAAGTGTAGGAAACTTGCTTCTTGTCCAAATGGCAGTAGAGCATTCTGGTCTCATGCAAAAGCTATTGGCCACAACTTTTTCCCATCTCTACTCCTACCTGTTAAAAATAAAGCTGATTTACTAGCAATCCTACTCTTCTTCTACCACTTGTACTGATGATATTGGTAAACCATCTTTTGCCACTCCCAATAATTCCACTTAATGCCTCTTGTAGTCCTCCATCAGAAAAGATTTCAGAAGAATTTAGAATAATCTTGATGCCAAGAAAGCGTGCCAGGTCTGATGGTATTTCTCCAATTGTTCTCAAACCTGTCAGAGGAATAAGTAAAGGAGCACTCCTTAGCTTTCCTCTTCTGTCACCTTTTCACTCTGATTCCACTTGTTTTCCCTTCTTGGAAATCTGCTCATATCCAACCAGTTCCTACAAAGGTGACAAATCCTCCCATCCATTATCGTCCCATTGCATTTACTTCTAATCTTTCTAAAATAAAGGGAAAAAAACTATCAACTCCTTAACTATCTTGAAACCTTCCACCTGATGAATGATTGACAATATGCATTCCATTTGATCCACTGGTGATATACTGGCTTATGTTATATCTGTGGACAAATTGAATGGAAGAGTTTGGTGAAACTCAGGCAGTTCTTGATATTTCACGGGCATTTATTTTTTTTGGCACATAGGTCTTCTAAATAAGCTTCCATCTATGGATTGCTGATTGATTTTGTAATTGAGTATCAAGTTTTCTCTCTGACCACTCACTACTGGTGATGGTAGTCTAACTTCACTAATGCTGGTGTTCCCCAAGGTTCGGTTCTTTCTCCCACTCTTTTCCTCTTGTATATTAAAGACCATCTTCAATTGACAGGATATCCTATCCACAGTTTTGCTGAAGACAGCACATTGCATTCCACCTTCCAGTTTGAGAAACCTTGACCTGCACAAAGAACTTAAACTTCTTGAATATCCACTACCAATTACTTAAATACTGATCCCCAGGTATTCTCCAATGGGGCAAAGACAACTTAGCTAATTTCAATCTTTCTAAAACTCAGTCCTGTCTTATACCTCACAAAAATATTTTTCTGCTGCTCCTATGCTTATCTTATATGACACTCAGATTTCTAGACAAGATTATATATCTTTATTAGGATTGTCCTGACTTCTAATCTCTCTTGGTATAAGTATATCACAAATACTGTTCTCTATCTAAAAAAAACTGGGTTTCCTTTCTTCTAAACAACTGTTCTGTACAAATTTGAAATTCACCCTACCATGGAATATTGTTTTCAAACATGGGGTGGTATACCCATACCCTCTCCCAGGTTATGGGTACACCACCAGTTAGGTTAATTAATAACCTTAACAAAATCTTTCCACTTCCTGTCTCAAAGAATGTTTCTGCTGCATGCCTTTTCTATAGATATTTCCATGGGCACTGTCCTTCTGAATTGGCTTCTATAATTCTTCCTCTTTCTTCCAATTCACAGAAATCCTATGTTTCTGCTGCATGCCTTTTCTATAGATATTTCCATGGGCACTGTCCTTCTGAATTGGCTTCTATAATTCTTCCTCTTTCTTCCAATTCACAGAAATCCTATCTATAGAAATTCAAATCACTATCAACAACTATCTTCTTTTATTTCAACCTTCAAGCCATGCATGTTACTAAGTACTATAGGTTCTAATACCATTCAAGTTTGGGGATTTTTTTAAAAGACACACAAGCACACGTGCACAGCTGGCTGGGGTGAAACTAAATATCATTTCCATATCCTTCGGATCCCACACATGCAAACTGGCTAATTTGCATGTGTGGGCTGAAACAGCATCTAAGGAGAGTGGTTCTATTGCACTCTCGTATTCCACTTTATAAAAATATTTTTCAGTGTAGTGTAATGTAGAGAAAATAATGATTTAGTTTTTTTTCTCCCTGCTACTTGTTTGAAGCTATCTGGGTTTGATTCCCATTGATGGCAAGAAATTTCTAGTTCTCTTCACTGAAGGCTGTAGTTAGATGATTTCAAGGGAGGGTAACAAGCTGCCCTCGCAGGTAGTTGAGGCTGATAGTTTGAATAAATTCAAAGGTCAACTGGATACTTACCTGTGTGAGGAGGGAAACATGTTTTCTTATCTACTTTTTTTTTTCTCAGTGCAGCAAAAGCCTGTGGCTTCCTTGCACTATATGGCAAATACTGTTAGGGTCCACACCCCTGTGAGTTATTCTGGTGTTTCAGCACACACATGCAAATTAGCCAGTGAACACTCACGTCTACAGACATAATATATTTATTATGAGCACACTCTTGGGGGCTATTGATACCAATATATATTCTATTTTAAAATGAGCTTGCTCGTAATATCGAAGAAAAAAAGAGAACACAAGACACATTTTAAAGGTTAAATAACATTTACTTTGCAAGCCTTTGGTCCAGTGAAATGCTTCATTTCATTTGGTCCAAATGAAATGCTGCCAGATCATTTCAATTGACAACAACACCGATGACAAGAACCTCCCATTTGCGATTTTGGACCAAAGGTAGGTTTTGACTAGTTTCGATTTTAAGAAACTTCTATCAGCACTGGCAACCATTACTGGTAAAGTCATTCATTTTCAATTGACATCACTAATGATAAGAGCCTCTCATTTGTGATTTTGGACCAAAGGTAGGTTTTGATTAGTTTCAATTTTAAGAAACTAATATCAGCACTGGCAACCATTACTGGTAAAATAAATAAAATACATAGCATTACCAATATATTGTCAGTAAAGTCAATAAAATACATAGCATTAGCAATATACATATTACCAGAAAGGCAATTGCTCATATTTGTGCTGTGGATGAATTTAAGGGTCTCATAGTAATCTTTCTCAGTAGTCAGAACAAAACTGAGATTTTTCTCTTGTTACAGAGATCCATTCTGTTTATATCAGAATGGTAGGGATGAAGGTCATTCTGATATAAATGGAATGGCCTCCTTGTAAATTCAAGAAATGAGCAGCTACATCTTCTAATAATTTTCCACAGTTATATAAAATTCCCCATAGTTTATGATTCTCAAGATCATTCAACGGCTCTTTCAGGGAAACATGAATGATGTCCATTGTAATGTACAAAAACTGACATTTGTATATTTCTACCCATCTGCCTTACTGATTCATTTCTACCCTAATTAAACAGTTTTCATCTACTTTCATACTGGTTCCTAAAAGGAAGTCAGAATCAAGAGATTCTGCAATTGCTTTGCAATATTAACAGGACCTTCAAACTCACCATACTGTAGCAAGACAAATATTCCAAGCAACACTTAAGAGACATTTCAGTTGTGATATCTATTGTTGGATTTTGTATCAACTTACTTACAGAAAATTTATTTATTTATACTTTATAGTAAAAATAAAAATTAATAAATTTTCTGTGTATAATTTCAGATAGCCACACAAGATCAGAGGAATTCGCAATATATCTAGAATTCAGGAACATTGCCATTTTTAACAATCACAAGGGATTAAATCAAGGTCACTCCAAACTCATTCAGCTATTGCAGTAATAGAATTAGGAATTCAAAATCCACTAACTGATTTGCTAGGTACTGTAAATTTATGCTAATAGCCATGCCATGAATCAAATACCTTCTTTTGTTTGATAGCTTTTACACTTCAGTTGATTTTCTCGTCAAGTAACATGTAATATAATTTTATTTAATATACTTTATTATTTACTTTAATTTCATTTTATTTGATATAATTTTATCATAAAAATATTGAGGTTCACAGTGTCTTCCAGTCACTTAGTGCCCCTGTTCCCCTTCCCTAAAGTTGGCCCTATCTATAGGCCTCCGTAGCCGAGTGGGCAGGAGCGGGAGTGCAGTAGCACACGCTCTTTGAGTAGACCGGGGTTCAAGCCCCTGACTGCTGAATACGGTCGATCTGCTAACCCGCACTAGACTAGCATGGCAGATTATGGTCCATTTTCCTCAGCATTAATTGTTGAGGAGGCTTCCATCATGCAGTGGGTTGATAATGGCTGCATTTCACTTTTTTTTTATATGAAAACACAAGTAGTACTTTCAAATAAAATGAATCATTTCTCTTTATCTAGCATACTTTTTCACGGTGGTTTGTAGTGTAATGAACAATATATAGCCACCCTATAGTTTTTGCATACACGTGTACCTATAAAGTTCTACTAGGAGTCTGCCTGTACTATACAATAGTCTGGAAGAGAAAATTCCTATTACAAACATCATACACAGCAGAGGTGCAGAAGTTTTTTAACAGAATATTCTGTTCCAGATGGTACAGAGCATGAGTACTGTGTGACAAAGATCTGCATATTTTCCCCATAGATGTAATAAATATGTAAACCATTGTTTTGTTTAGACTACTGTGTAGGACTTGGTTTCCACACAAATTTCAATTTTTTTTTTTTAGTTTATTTCTAATGCTTATTATGACGTCTGGAAGAGAAAAATCCCTGTTACAGACATCACACAGAGTGCAGGTGCAGAAGTAACTAACAATGTGTTTAAATGAATAAATGACACATTACACAAATCTGTTATCCATTAAAAACTCAAGTATCTTGAGTTTTTAATGCATAATGGATTCAGCAGGTTTTCATTTCCATTGCAATGTATCAGAAATGAAAATTTGCAGAATACAATGTTTTTTTTTCCTTTTTTATAGATAATTGAACAATTCCAGCAAACTATTCTGAGGTGTTTATGGCAGCTGCATTTTTAAACAAAATTAAGAAAATAATTCATATATTTTTATTTTTTTTTTTTGTGAGAAGAAAAAGGTGGAAAAACTATGGTATCAACTCTGGTACAAAAGCAAGATGGAGGGGGGGGGGGGGGGTAAAATCACACCAAAAATGGGTCTTCATTATAAATCCAGGAAGTTGGCAGCTATGGTTTTGTGAAAGCAATGGAAAGATGAATTTGAGAGAATAAATGGTTTTATCACAATAAAAATGGGTTCTTCATTGTAATGCTGTGCTCTACATACTAAAGGTGCTTTGAAGACTATTGAAAGGCATATCCTGGGTGAGGCTGAAGTTTCAAGAGAAAGACAGCTGGTTATTGTTGCATGACAATTCCCCTCACCAATTTCAGACTTGTGAAGACATTTCTAATGAAACATGGCATTGTACAGATCAATCATCCACGCTACTCTCCCACCAGCAGTAGCAGACTTCTTCCTCTTACCCAAAGGGAAAACTGCTCTCAAAAGGAAAGCAATTTCAAAATGTTGAGAACATAAAGAAAAAAAGTAATCGCCGAACCGAACATTATCTCCTTGAAAGTCTTTGCCGACTCTTTTATAATGATGTAATAAGTGCATTCAAGCAGGTTGTGATATTACTTTGAATAAAAATAAAACCATTTTTGAGCTCTTTAGCTTTGTGTTCTTTTTACGGCATCAGTCCAGGAATTTATTGCTGCACCTTGTATGTCAATGAAACTTTATTTCTTGCATTTGCATTCAGATCTTTCCCAAAAACCTTGGCATGATGAGTGACAAGGAGGAGAAGCAATTCCATCAATGGAAAATAATTACCAAGATTTCTGGAATGAATGTTATGTTGGCAAACTAATGCAGGATATTGCACCATTAGATGCTGGGGAAAGTGTTACAAAAGAAATCCACACAACATATTTGAATTGTACAAAACATATCTGTACTTATACAAAACATATTGTATTTAACATATTATAAAAATGATAATGTACTGTATTATTTTAACTAAGGGTATAAAGTGTATTTGGTTTAAACTGTAAAAGTGATAAAAACGTAATTGTAAAAAAGGCTCATGTATTTTGTAATGAAATCATCATTTAACTTTTACTGATATTATCAGCAGTCATATCACAAAAACTACACATGCTATGGAAAAAAACTGAGCATGTATTTATAATCAGAACGTAAAATTGGTTTTAAAAAGTGTGTTGAAAACAAACAGTTTCATTTTGTCGACCAGTTATAATCCAGCCAATATGGGTGATGAACTGAGTAGATACTTTGCACTGAGCTAGATTATTGTGTTAGTATATACTAGCAGTTCAGAGTAAGCTAACAAACAGTGTTATCCTAAGGAGGAGCCTAACAATGGGGGAGGTAAAGCAAGTTAGCTTGAAAGTGGGTTAGACTCTGGATAATGACTGCATTTAACTGGTCATGTTAAAGGATGCTGCAAAGGAGTGAATCATATTCCTACAGTTAATTACATCGTCATTGTTTCCTACAGTTAATTACATTGTCAAAAATTCACATTTTCTTGAAGTTAGTTTGCAAAGCATATTCAAAATGTTTTGTCAAACACATCAATGTCAAGCATCTGCTCAGTTCATCAGCCATATTGGCTAGTTTATAACTGATCAACAAAATGGAACTATTTATTTTCATTTTGATTTCAACACACTTTTCAAAACCAGTATTACATGATAATTTCATATATTCTCAGCTTTTTTTTTTTTTATAGCATGTGTAGCTTTTGTAATATGACTGCTGATAATATTAGTAAAAGTTAATTGATGCTCTCAGCCATATAACTAATTCTGTTTGTTTTTGGCAAATGTAATTCTGAAGTATGCTGACAATCAATCTGAAAATGGAAAAATATGAGCAGCAAGCAGTTATAAAATTCCTAACAAAAGAGAACATGGAATTACCTGAAATCATTCAATTTCAATTTGAACAATATATGGTATATGTATATAGTGAATCTACTCCATCAGAGCGTACTATCCAGAAGTAGTTTACTGAATTTAAGCATGGCAGAGAGAACATCGAAGATGACCCAAGGACTGGGCATAGTGTTCTTTTTAGGTTCCAGGGAAGTACTGTCAGTCCAGCTAAAGGAAGGGTCATTAACAAGGTTGGTTTTGGCAGCATGTCATCTTGGGGTTCTTAGATGTTAAAGACCGACTGGGCAAATTCTATGAAAGCTATGGAGTGTTGCTCATCCATGACGAGCAAGTGTTCTCTGTTCTCCATGGACTTGGGTAAGGTGCCACCGGTGTTTCCTACACCTGTGCCATCAGTACCCTTGAGTAGTATACAGAACTCTGTATATGCCTGAAATGTGTAGTTGTTGTTGTATATGTATAGTATTGTGTTGAGTTCTGGCTACTTAGCCCTTGGCCACAGGGATCCCCTAGTGGGACTCTATATTGCCCTTCACTCTATATTGCACTTCAGCCTGCTCACTCACCACTGGGAAGTGAGCCAGGCTGCCCATTGTTCTCTGGTTGGAGGCCAAGTAAAAAAAAAAAAAAAAAAAAAAAAAATTTTGAAGGGAGTTAACAGGGAAATAGCGAAGAAGGGTGGGTAAGAATGTATAAGTTCAAAACAGGGTAGGCCAGAGAGAGAGAGAAGGGGGCCCATTAGAGGAGGGGTGCAAGGGGGGGGAGACTAGTCCTAGGGAGTAGAGTCATGGGAGACAGGAGCTCTCAGGTGACCACCATTTGACCCATATGGCTGCTACTGATCCTACCCTGGAAGAGGTCTGCAGTTTGTCCTACCCTCGAAGGGGTATGCAATTTGTTGTATGCCAGGAGAGGTGAATACCAGGAAGGAGGCTTGAGGCCAGAAGATAACCGACAGGAAAAGTTTTTTAGTAATTAAATTTTCCCACGATTTTTTCCAGATTCTAAGCATTGTTTTAATTTTTCTTTTATTTTCTTCTTTAGGGTTATTAGCAAGGTCAAGCTTTTGATACTGTTGCATATGGAAGACTACTGTACAAACTGAAGCAGTATGGCATTAAGGGCAAGTTGCTACAATGGATAAAAGGATGGTTGAGTGGGAGAAGACAGAGTGGTAATCAATGGACACTACTCTTCGTGGACAAATGTAATTAATGAAGTCCCCAGAGTTCGGTGTTGGACCCATTTTGTTTTGTATATTAATCAATAATATTAATAAAGGTATATCAGGCTTAATGTCCCAGTTTGCAGATGATACAAAGGTTGGCAGGGTTGTTAATGACAGTAATGGCAGTGTACTACTGCAACAGGATCTAGAAAATTTGGGAAGATGGGCTGAGAAGTGGCAACTGAAGTTTAACATTGACAAATGCAAAGTACTGCATATGGGTATAAGTAACTCCAGAGAAATGTACCGTGTGGTACTACACTCAGGGTGGTAGAGAATCAAAAAGACCTGGGGTTAATTGTGCAATCAGATATGAAGTTTTCTGAGCAATGCAGACAGGCGCCAGAGAAGGTCATGGGGTTTTGTCAATGATATTCAGGAATTTTGCTAGTAGCAAAAAGGAGGTGATTATCCTTTTGTATAAGGCAATGGTCGGGCCATGCCTTGTGTATGGTCTGGGGGTCTCATTTTAGGAAGGATGTTGAGTTGGTAGAATGAGTACAGAGAAGGGCAACAAGATTGGTGAGGGGAACAAAGGGGTCCTCTTACCAAGAAAGGTTTAAGTTCTGCAAATTGCGGCATCTGGAGACTAGGCACCTGTAAGATGATCTGAAAGAGGTGCATAAGGTTCTGAATGGTTTGAGCAGGCTCAACAATGGGATTCTTTCTCTTACTCAGATTACAAATCTGAGGGACATAAATTCAAATTGAGGAAAGACAGTTGTAGAATAGATGTGTGGAAATTTGCCTTTAGCCAGTGGGTAATTGATTACTAGAACAAACGTCCACCTGTCATAATGGAAGTTGATAGCTTAAATAAATTCAAGGAAGAACTAGACGAAGTTTTGATGCGAATGGATGGGTAAAATGGGAATTTTTTTTTTTTTGCTGATGCTGTATAAGCTTGCCTCTACTAATGTAATGCTAATGAGATAACCAAATATATAGGAATCCTCTTCTCTGCCGATGCTCAAGATCTACATGGGAGCACAGGCTTTCCTTTAATTTTTCTTTTAATCCTTTTAAAAATAAATTTGCCCCATGTGGATGGATTTTTTTTTTTTTTTTGGTAGTTGGCACATCGGCTTCTGTGGCCATAATGCACCTACGAAGGTTTTTGCAGTACTTTGATCCAAGCCCGAAGCGGGTTTCAAACCTGCGACCTTTGGGTTGCCAGGCAGGCACTTTACCTACCCGGCTAGCCCGGTCGGCTGTGGATAGATAATGCTGTATTGAATTTTCAATAGGAACAGGCTCTGTGGAATTTTGTAAAAAATCAAAGCATTTGTACATAAATGCTTTTATTTTGACTATATTGCCTAATGCTAGATTACTATTATTGTCGAAAATGAAATCAGAACTTAAAAAAAAAAAATTATATTAATAAAACTAACTTTTTTTAATGCAAAAATATGCTCATATCTACTCATTAGCATAGGCACATGATGCAAGAAAGCAAGCTTATATAGCATCAGCCAACCCCCCCCCCCCTTATTTCACCCATCCAATCGCTCCAAATGTTGGTCAAGTTCTGTCTTGAATCTATTTAAGCTATCAACTTCTACAACAACAGATGGAAGTTTGTTCCACCAATCAACCGCCTGCTGGCTAAATGCAAACTTCCGCACATCTATCCTACAACCGTCTTTTCTCAATTTGAATTTATGCCCTCTCAGCCGATTATTCTGAGCAAGAGAAAGAATCCCATCAGTATTGAGCATGCTCAAGCCATTCAAGGCTTTATATACCTCAATCAGATCACCTCACAGGTGCCTAGTCTCCAAACACTGTAATTTGCAAAACTTAAGCCTTTCTTCGTAAGAGCAACCCTTTGTTCCATTCACTAATCTTGTTGCCCTTCTCTGTACTCTTTCCAACAGCTCTACATCCTTCTTAAAATGAGGCCTTCACACCTGTATACAGTACTCAAGGTGTGGTCTGACCATTGCCTTATACAAGGGGATAATCACCTCATTATCCCTGCTAGAAAAATTTCTGTATATCATTGAAAAGACACCATGAGCTACTCTTGCAGACCGTCTGCACTGCTCAGAGAACTTCATATCTGCCTGCACAATTGCTCCCAAGTCCTTTTCATTCTCTACCACTGTCAGTGTGGTATCACAGAGTTGATATGTTACTCTGGGATTACTGCTTCCTATATGTAGCACATTACATTTGTCAATGTTAAACTTCATTTGCCACCTCTCAGCCCATCTGCTTATTTTTCTAGATCCTGTTGCAGCAGCGTACTGTCATTAGTGTCCTTAACAACCCTGCCAACCTTCGTGTCGTCTGCAAACTTGGACATTAAGCCCGATATACCATCATCAATATCATTTATAAATACAGAAAACTACAATGGACCCAACACTGAACCCTGGGGGACTCCACTAATAACATTAGTCAACGAACAGCAGTGTCCATTGATTACCACTCTCTGTCTTCTCCCATTCAACCATCCCTTTATCCATAGCAGCAATTTGCCTCCAATGCCACAGTGCTCCAATTTGTGCAGCAGTCTTCCATGTGCAACAGTATCAAAGGCTTTTCTAAGATCCAAATATATGATACCAAAGTTATTCTTTGCATCCAGTTCCTTTGTGACTACATCATAGTATCCAATCAAATTAGTCAGAATTAGTCTTCCCCTTAACAAACTCATACTGTGTCCGAGCTATAACTGAAGTCTTGTCTAGATGATCCTGCAATGCTTCTTTAACCAGTGCCTCCATTAATTTCCCTGGAACAGAAGTTAAACTAACAGGTCTGTAATTACCTGTGTTTCCCTTTGATCCTCCTTTGTGGATTGGGGTCACATTTGCACATCTCCAGTCCCCGAGTCCAGGGAAGCTCTCATAATTATGGCTAAGGGTTTTCTTACTTCCTTTGCTGCCTCCTTTAATATAACTGGATAGATTCCATCCACCCCAGGTGCCTTTCTTGTGTTTACCTTCAATTTCTCCTCTGCTTTACTCTCAGTTATTACAAGATTATCTAGCTTGCTGCCAGAGTTGAATTCACCTCTGTCATTCCCCTCCCTGAATAACTCCTCATGTGTGAATGTCGACGCAGAATATTCATTTAGTTTATTAGCTACCTGAGCAGGATCATCAACAGTTGAACCATCGATATCAAGTGGACCAATCTGATTCATCCCCTTCCTTCTAGAGTTTACATAAGTAAAGAACTTTTTGCTGTTTTTCTTTGCATCCTTTACCAAAGATTTCTCATAATCTGCCTTCGCCTGTCTAACCTCCTTTGTAACTTTGTTACAGACCAGCTTATATCTATCATAGGCTCCTGTGTGACATGTTAATTTATATGTATCCCATGCATTTTTCTTCAATGTCACATGTCTAATTAGTTCATCTAACATCCATTTAGGACTAAATCTTGAACAATATTTCTTTGTTGGTATGAAAAGCCTAGTAGCTTCCAAGATTAATTCTTTGAATGCTTCCCAGTTTGAATTTGCTGTTGGTAACATCATCAGTTGGTTCCACGATATAGAATTTAAATACTATACAGTGGAACCGTATAGTATTTCACCATAGTCACCTTTACGAAAGCAAAAACCCTTCCTTTCACCCTTGTTGGTAGTTACCTCTTTGAGTCAATCCCACTTCGGCACACTGTGATCACTGTCACCTAGTGGTTCCTTTATCAGCAGGTTCTTGATGCATTAAGAATCATTAATGATAATCAGATCACTAGTATTACTCCCTGTAGTTGTCTCCCGAACATGCTGCTGTAGAAAACAATCATCCAATAAATCCACAAAAGCCTTGGTAGTGTGTGAGTGACTAATCCACAAATTCCAGTCAATATCTGGGAAATTAAAATGTCCCATTATAAGACACTAATTTACTGGCCCACTTTATTTCTCTGCACAATTGCTCATTATACTCATCAGATTCATTAGGCCTATAACACACACCTACTCTCATTTTTCCTTTCCCATTGCTTATGTCACACCAAACAGACTCAACATTGCATTTCCAACATCAACTGGATGCATTTCCTTAGATTAGATTTTATGTTTCTTAACTAACAGCATAACCCCTCCTCCCTTCCTGTCCTGTCTATCCTTTCTGTACACATTGTACTCCCCAAATTCCAGTTCTGCACTGCTTAGGTCTGTGTGACACCATGTCTCTGATATCCCAACAATATCTGCCTTTGATGCCTTGACTAGCAGTTCAAGCTCATCAAATTTATGAACTGTACTCCTAGCATTGGTGTACATGCAAGTATACATGCACTTGTTTCTACTCTTAGTTTCCATAACACAGCCCATGTATTTATTTGTTCCACTATGACTCCCAGCAGTCCTGGAATTTCCCATTGCCTTGCTTTCCAGGCTGCTGCTCAATTCCATTTCAATAGAAGTAGTGCAAGGATCACTTTTACCTCTGCCAGCGGCTACTGTTAATCTATTAGTCCATGTATCCCCCCAAGCTAGCAGTTTTCCAATCCACCTAACTCTGCCTCGATAGCATCAGCAAATATTCTTGCACCCTTTCTATTTAAATGTATCCCATCCCTGTAGAAGCAGTCTCTTCTGTTAACAAGCACAGACCAGGCTGCGAAAAATTCTACCCCTTGAGACTTGCACAATTCCTCCAGGGCCGAATTGATTGACAAGGCTCTCATCATGTACTCCCTCCTATCGTGTCTGGGCAGAATTGCAGACACTTTCAAAATCAACTTAACTCATGGCTTTTTTTTCAGCATTGTCTTGTACTTGTTAAGTAATTCTGCCGGTCTCCTTCTGTAGTCTGCAATCAAGTCACAAAGGAAGTTAGGTAAGGCAGATTATGAGAAGTCTCTAGCTAAGAATTCCAAGAAAAGCTGCAAAGACTTCTTCAATTATATTAACAGTTGAAGGAAGGAAGAAGTTGAACCACACTGATCCACATGATGGTTAAACTGCTGATGATCCTGATCAGGTTGCTTTCTGACAAACTGAATAGGTATTTTACATCTAAATTCATGCATGAGGAGTTCCTTAGGGAAGAGAAATGCCAGATGTTCATCAAAATCTAACAGGGAGCTAAATGATTTTGTGATAACTGAGAGGAAAGAGAAGAGAACTATCCAATTATATTAAGGGAGGTAGAAAGGAAGCAAGTAAACCCTTAGCCATAATTACACCCCTTGCACCCTTTCTATTTTTATTTTAGCCATAATTACAAGAGTATCTTTGGAATCAGAAGAGATCCCTATGGAATGGAGATGCGCAAATGTATCCCCAATTCACAAAGGAAGGATCAAAAGGTGACATGAGGAATTACAGACCTGTTAGCTTAACTCCTATTCCAAGGAAAATAATGAAGTTTCTGGTTAAAGTAATGTAGGACCATCTAGACAGGAATGCAATTATAATGGAGTCATGGAATGGATTTATTAAGGGGCATGGATTTCACAGCATGGATTTGTTATCTGATTGGATAACGATGATGCAGTAACAAATGAACAGGTTGCAAAAAATTATTTTGAAATCACATACTTGGATTTCAGGAGAGCTTTTGATAATGTTGCACTTAAAAGACTTCTGTACAAATTGTTCCATTGTTATTTTCTACATTTTTTTTAATAATACTGATGAAGATATATCAGGCTTAACGTCTAAGTTTGCAGATGATACAAAGGTTCACAGGGTCGTTAATGGCAGTATTCGGGGTAAGCTAGAGCAAGATCTAAAAAAAATTAAGCTGATGGGCTGAGAAATTGTAATTGAAGTTTAACATTGAAAAATGCAAGGTACTGCACATGGGAAGCAGTAATCCCAGATTAATACAACAACTGTGTGGTACTTCATTCGGGGTAGTGGAAAATGAAAAATACCTTGGGTGTTTGTGCAGTCAGATATGAAGTTCTCTGACCAATGCACACAGGCTACAGCACAGCTCATGGGGTTTTGTCAATGATTTACATGAATTCTGCTAACAGTGCTAAGGAGGTAATTATCGCATTGCATAACGCAAGTGTTAGGCCTAATCTTGGGTACTGCATACAGGTCTGGCGGCTTCATTTTAGGAAGGATGTAGATCTGCTGGAACAGGTGCAGATAAGAGCAATGATATTAATGAAGGGAGCAAAAGCAGTGCTCCTACCAAGAAAGGCTCCAGTTCTGCAAATTGTACCATCTGAAGACTAGGCACCTATGAGGTGATCTGATTGGGGTAGGCTTTAAATGGATTGAGCAAGCTCAATGGTGATCGCATTCTTCCTCTTGCTCATACTTTATGCCTGCTCATGCATGAGCAAGCATAAATTAAAACTGAGGTAAGATGGTGACAGGTAAATGTGCAGAGATTTGCCTTCAGCCAGTGCATGCCAGATCGTTGGAATAAACTTCCATCTGTTGTTGTTGTGGAAGTGGGCAATTTGAATAAATTCAAGAAAGAACTAGACATATTATTGGAGGGGATGGATGAGTGATGCAGGAATTTTTTTTTTTTGGTTTATAGTTTTTTTTTTTTTTTTTTTATAAGCTTGCTTTCTTGCATCATATTCCACTACTAATAATAATAATAACAACAATAAAAATGCCCTACACCATTACCACACCACTGAAGGTTCAATAGATAAACATGAAAACAATGAAGAGAATTTTCTTTACAGACAGTCATTTGTTGATATCTTTTAAATGAATTCATTGTTCCAATATGAATGGCATTCGTATTGGAGTGATGTAAAACTAATTAAATGATTTATCTTCTCAATTTTCCATGATACAGAGTAAATTAATTGCTTCACACTGTTTCACAAAACATCCTTTATCCTTAGAGAAATAAGTTAACCATTTCTGAAAAACAGAAATCTCAACGTTCTAACATATCAGATTGGCTTCCATAACTATGTATTTTTAATCCATATTCTTATTAGTAGGCCTTCCATGCATTCAAGGAATGCCCAGTAATAAGGAAATGACCACTGACAAGGAAATGGTGGCAAAAGAAGAGGATCTGCAGAAAGCTCTACACATTATCACACTATACATAAATGACTCACAACACCACCAGAGCTTTCAAGTGAATAATGACTATATATAGCAAACTGCATATGACTACATAGCTCCTGCTTGGAAATTTGCTCATATCCAGCCAATTCCTAAAACTGGTAACAAATCCCTCCTATCCAATTACCATTCCATTGCATTTACTTCTACTCTTTCTAAAGTAATGGAGAAATCAATTAACTGCCAATTCTTAAATTATCTAAAAACTTTCCAAATCAATGATCGACAGTATGGATTCTGTCATGTCGATCCACTGGTTATATTGTCTTATGTTACCCATCTATGGAAAATTCAACGGACAAGTTCAGTGAAACCTATCCATGGGTGGGGTTCCAGTCGAAAAACATTTTTTAAGCTTGAATAATAAATGAAAACATAATTGGCTGGCACTGCAATAGGCAATGTCCACCAATCATATTATAAGCTATAAGCATTTTGACCCTATTAACAATTTATCAGTACATATAAAAAAAAGGATGGCAGTATTAAAAAAAAATCAATGCAATAATACAAGATAATTATCCAGCAATTAACCAAAACCATATACCAGGCTGTTGCACACTGCATATGCATTTTCAAATTTCACTGACCATCTTGTTTCCCAAATCAATTTAACTGCAGAATTATGCCACCATTATCAGCAGGGTGTCAAGAGCTACCTTTGCAATACAGCAGGCCCCCGTTATAACGCGGTTTGCTTTACACTGATTCGCTATAATGCTGTTCTTATATTATAACCCGTATCTGACTATAACGCTGTCACAGATCACTATAACGCTCTTTTACAGATTGCATTTTTGGCATATTTAACGAAATCGTTTCATTTGATGGAGTCGATAGCTTGAAAATGAATAGCAAAACAGCATTAAAACGTTTCCCACACCGACTTGAGAAATTTTCCCACGCTCAGTGAAATTTTCTCGCATGCTAATTTAATTGCAGTACAGTGACTTGTTACGTAGTTCCAAGATAAACATCTTAAAAAATGATCAAGTATATTGCTTGTAATATTTGTGTTATATGCATTTATCCGAAGTCTAGTCATCACTCAGTACATTATTAGACATTGTGCGTAACGGACAGTTTACTTGAACATTGTATCGTAACCAATGCAGTTACAATTTCGAAGAGTTCATAATGGCAGATAAGAACGTCTGGGCGCAGTACGAAGACTATAAATGTAAGAAAAAGACTGAATTTGAAAATTAAATTAGATGTTTTGAAGCGAATCGATTCCTGTCAACGACAAGCGGACGTGTGCCATAATTTAGGACTCGCAAGTTTAACTGTAAGAACAATTATAAAAAAATAAAGAATTAATTTTAGCAGCGGGAAAGATAGCTGTTCCACTGCAAGCAACTAGGGTTAAGCTGGCTATTAGGATTGAAATGGAAAGACTAACTAATTTTATTGAAAATAATATCCAATGCAGAATTCAGTTAAGTTAAATATTATAAAAGAGAGAGAGATTAGCCAATGATGATCTGAAGAAAACTCACCTAAAAAAAAAAAAAAAAAAATGTGGAACCATTTAAAACTGGTAAGGGCTGGTTGAATAGATTTAAAATCCAGGGAGAAGCCGCAAGTGCAGATCAAGGAGCCGAAACTTTCAAAAAAGAACTTGTTAAAATTATTGAAGAAGGGTATTATGTGTTATACTTCTCAACAAGTTTTTAACATAGATGAAGCAGGACTTTTGTGGAAACGAATGCCTAAAAGAAGTTTCATATTGAAAGAAGAAAAAAACATGCCAGGTTTCAAAGCGGCAAAGGATCGGTTGACTTTATTGAGTGGTAACGCTGCGGGGGATTTAAAACTAATACCCCTTTTAGTTTATTTGGAAGAGGGCCAAAGTTAAACCCAAAATCGACACATTTTTCATGATTTTAATTGGAATTTTAAGTTTAATTTTGATACGTAAATAGTTACCACATAATTATATACATATGTAATGCAGAATATTTTATACGTACAAATATTTGAATATTAAATATTTTGACCGACATTTGTGCATCTTTTCACTACTTTAGGAAATATCCTATGGCACCGACCGCAACTCACAAATACAAACGTTACCTTATGGGAATGTGGCGCTCGCTTAGCGCGGATTCACTTAGCGCTCTGTTTTTTCGGAACGAATTATTAGCATTAAGCGGGGGTCACCTGTATGGCATTAAACAAATTCACTTACCATGATAAACAGCATACACATTCAGTAAACAAATATCATTCTCCCCTAACAGAAGATTTCGTTGATACTAAAAAAAAAAAAGAAAAAAAAAATCCCAAATCAAAAAACATTACACATGTAACATACATATAAGTTAATTAATATGTTAATTAAAGTAACAGAAATTAACTTTCAAAAAAGCATCACCAACTCAGTTTTGTGTTCATGTTGATATGAACCCTAAGGGCAGATATAGGCTAATGCTTTTTTGTAAGCAGTAAAACATTTTTGCTCTGTTGCCAATAAATACAATAATTAGATAGGTTTTTTTTTTTTTTTTTTTTTTGGTAGTTGTTGGCACATAGGCTTCTGTGGCCATAATGCACCTTCCAAGGTTTTTGCAATACTTTGATCCAAGCCCGAGGCGGGAATCGAACCCGCGACCTTTGGGTTGCCAGGCAGGCACTTTACCCATCCGGCTAGCCCGGTCGGCATAATTAGATAGTATGAATCAGAGTTGTAATACTCAATACATTCTACGTTGATATTAATATTTGTAAAATAATAAGGAGTTTACCTCAATATAGTACGTAGAACACTTCCGTATGATACTCTCCAGAAATTAAAACGAAAAAATCGAAAACTTACAATATGTAAATCCCAAATCAAAAATCATATTGTAAGTTTTCGATTTTTTCGTTTTAATTTCTGGAGAGTATCATACGGAAGTGTTCTACGTACTATACTGAGGTAAACTCCTCTTATTATTTTACAAACACAATAATCAAAATGCACTTTAGTTTAAATGAATTAATATATATTTCAAGTTAATCTAATTCAATATAACTCCTCCCCCCCCCCAAAGGCTTGAGAATGAAATTTATTTTCCTCTCCCAAATAGGCTGGTATAGGTGAGAGGGTATGCATCTCACTAACACGTGCACACATCGCCCTTTACCTATTAGCAAAGTTGTTAGTCAAACCTGTATTTCATAAGAAATACCAGTTTCACTAAGTTTTATGGGACAATTAAATTTGGAAATGCGATGTGTTTAAGCCAAGTTTGGGCCTTGAATCTTCATTGATAATCACAGAGAATAGTGAACACTTGCATGCATGGATCTTTGTCAACATGGTGTTAACCCATGCTTTTTTCCTTACATCATTATTGGTGACAAATCACAAGTGTATGGCTATGACTCAAAAGCAAAGGTCTAGTCCTTTCAATGGAAAACTCCATCTTCTGGGAGGCCCAAAAAATTGCACTAAATGCAATATATCTGAATTGCTGATAAGACTTACCATTACCCAAATATTAGAATATTAGTTCTGTGTCCACATTTTTTGATCATACCTCATGTATATAGTATATATCACTGCTTGGAAAGTTCCTAAAAATTGTGAACTAGTTCCAGTTCATTGCTCAAAATATGAACTATTTCAAGTTCTGTGTCTGCTAACAACAACAACAACAAAAAAAGAACTTGGTAACTTCCAGTTCATTTAAAAAAGAACTTTCTAAAACTTCTAGTTCATTTAAAAAAGAACTTTCTAAAACGTCTAGTTCATTTAAAAGGCAACCAAACAGTTACCTTTCAAGTGAATTAAAATTTATTTTGTAATTTCATTATTTTGTTTCATTTAGTTTTAGTAAACTGATTGGATGTAGCGTATCACCAGGGGAAGGTGGCCTATGTAAGTGACCTATATGGTCACTTAGGATGCCAAGTTTGAGGGGACACTATACACATAAGTGAATTAGATATTTGCCTGGGAAGCCAAATTTAAGAAAAAAAAATTCAATCAAAAAGATGCAAAACATGAATGGAATAAAGAGATCATTATTCCGATTCCTATGCACATATTGAGAGAATGCAACTTTATTCATTTCTTTAGATATCTGAGAATTTGGTAACATTTTAAATCTTTTATTTACTTGCAAAATAATATTTCATGAAATTCTTTTTAATTTGTGACATGAAGTCAAGGTGGCCCACTCCACAATTCTGTTAAGCAATAACTCAGCAACAGAGCAAAAATGTTTTACTGCTTACAAAAAAGCATTAGCCTATATCTGCCCTTAGGGTTGGGAGAAGGCTAAGAAATACTGCTTTAAATAATTTTAGCTGTAAATTTCTCCATACAGTTGTCCTGGAGTACCAAAGAATTTTATTTATAAACAAAGTGTTTATAAATTGTTCTTTGTTTATGTATAAACAAAGAACAATTAAAAAAAAAAAAATCAAAGAAATAGAGATGAAATAAATATTTCACCTCAAATTATCCATTAAAAGTTTCGTTGTGTTTTTTTTTTTTTTTTGCCCTATGAAACTTTTTTCTGTAAAAGACAAATGCCGTTTTCTAAACTTATTTTGCATGGCGATTTCAAATATGTTCTTGATTTTTTTATTCAAGAGTAGTTTTTGTAATACAACTGTTGATAATATCAGTATAAGTTAATTTAGACAATTCCATTATAAAACATGACATTGGTTACAATTATTATCACTTTTACAGTTTAAAGTTGAAAAAATATACACAAAGCGAAAATAACACAATACACTGCTGTAAAAAAGGATACGTACAATTTTAAAATGTATGAATGATTTCATTTGGTGCACCTCGTCTGGAATGTCGCGGTTAAAACATCCAGCAATAGGCTGCCAAAATAGAATCATTCTAGAAACTTTGGTAGCAATTTTCCATTGACTTAATGTCTTGGTGAAATCATTCCCCCTAACTCTGCTGGTCACTCAATATGCCAAGGTTTTTGGGAAAGACGCCTAAATGCAGATGCAAGAAACGAATACTACATCCCATTTCTTTATATATCTGGAGTAGTTTCTGAACTCCACCTTTGTATGTGGGAGACATGTGGTTACCCAAAAGTTGACAAAGCCATTTGAAAGCCAGCAACGCTTTTAATTTTAATACCTTGCAGAAATTCTCAGATTTTGAGGTCCCACAAAGAATCCCTCTTTCATTTTTGCTGGACTGATCTTTGGAAATCTCTCACTTAAGTAATGAAATCCTCTTGAATTCACCTTAGCCATAATCATTTTCACAAAGCTCTTCGTTAGGCTAAGTTTAATGTGGAGAGATAGAAGGAACAACTTCATTGGATCTACTAATGGAACTTATTACGCACTGCTCATATGTGTTTCTTTGAGAACATTCACATCTAACGAAATGGCCTGCAGTAGAATAACTATCACATAGATATAGGAAGCAACAATATTTTGTGAACCTTCCTTTATGCTCATTAACATACCAATGACTTTGAGAACAAGACATTTTGATGTTCTTCTTAACCAATTGTTTCTGCTTTAGTCTCAAGGCAAGAAGTTCAGCTTTAGCTTTGGAGAGGGTCAGATCTCTAATTAGGTTATTAATTCAACTTAGGTAAATAGCTCATGCTCCAATGTCTCTTTATGGGTGTGCACTCAGCTTCTCAGGTCTCTGCCAATTGCACCTTCAACACATTTCATTTTAAAAAGCATGGACTAGAAAAGAAAACAGTTCGTGGAAGTGGCATATTGGAAGAGGGATTGGGCCAGTGGCATAACTACCATGTAGGCAGGGCCCAGACCCTTTAGCCCGGCGTCTTTGGCTGTCTCCTCTTTTTGCAACTTTCATTAATTAAGTAAGGGCCCCGAACATGTTCTTTGCCTCTGGGCCCGAAAAAGGGTAGCTACGCTACTGGATTGGGCTAATTGCTAATTCCAGGTTTGGATAAACATTGTTTATTCTTTGCTGACAATCCAGTTACATTTACACATTACAAAAGTAACAATTACCATTTGTCTCCATCCATATCATGGTTATAGCAGATGGAATTGACTTTTTCCTTTTATTTAACCAGTCATGTAGTTTATTTGAACAAGCAGTACAAATAATGTGGTGTCCATACCTTATTCTGGTCAACTAGAGCAGTGGCACACAAACTTATTTTGCTTGCAACCCCCCTTTATTAAATATAAAATTGATGTGATCCCTCAATGTAATCTCTAAAAATCTTTTTTTCTCTAAAAATGCCATTTTATACATTATGTAGTAGAAAATTTTATTTGAATACTGAGAAAGGGATAAAAAAAATTTGTTTCCTTTTCAATTTACACATTAAAATAATTGTTTAATATTTTAATTGAATACAGCAAAATAAACAAATCAAATTCTTAAATTAAGATTACAAAACAATAAAAAATTAAATTACAAAACAATTTATGAGAAGGATGAGCCCGACTAACCGATAACATTTGGTCCATATTTGGAATTGCTAATCTCGTGTCATCTTTTGGATCAAGTCTGGAATGCTGTTTTGTTTTTATAGCTGTTAAATTTGAGAAACCAACTTCACTCAAATATGTAGATGCGAAAGGTAGCTAGCTATCTTTGTATCGCAATTTTCGATAATTCTGGATATTCATCTCAAAGAGAAAGCCAAAATTTTTCACAAGTTGTAGTCTTGAAAAGAGCACATAATGTTTTATCAGACAACAGGTTGATAAGATCTTCCTTTTTCTCAATGGTAATTTTGGAACATGAAGAAATTTCAAAAGCACTGGGATCATGAATCCAATACAACTTTTTTTTCTGGAGATACATTAAATTATTTGGAAAAATTCTTAATTAGTATTGCTAAGGTGGGAGGCAATGATATCTCTAAATTTAAAAATGTCAATATTACTGCTATTAACAAAATCAGAAAAATATGGAAACATTTCAGTATTATTTAGCTCAAATTCAGTTTTCCAAAGGTTAAGTTTATTTTTAAAGCTTCTGAGTATTAATATATTTGTACCTGTTCTTGAAGACTTAAATTTAAATCATTAAGTTTTTCAAGCCATTTTTGATTTGTAAACAATTGAGCATGGTTCTGATCTGTATCGGATAAAAACAATAAAACTTCATGTTTGAGGCCAAAAAGACGGTGGAACATTTTACCACTGGACGACCACCTCACTTTCATATATAAAAGAAGTGTTTCATAAGCAGATCCCATTTCATTAAAAGGTATAGTAAAAAGCCTGCTATTTAAACTTCTACTTTCGATAAAGATGATTACACTTACTGCATCTTTCAAAACTTTGTGCAAATCAGTTTGCATTTCCTTCACTACTAATGTTTCCCTATGTATAATGCAGCCATCGGAACAAATCACAACACAGCTGTTCCACGTTAGATTATTTGTTTGAAAGAAAATATTTATAACATCAAAAATCTTCTGGCCAGTCGTTCTTCCTTCCAAAGCTTTGTAAAATAGAAAATCCTCCAAAATATCCCCCTTGTAGCCGTATCCGACAGTTTTTTTATAGAGGGGATGAATACGTATTCCCTTGTCTCTATTAATAATACTGTTGCCGGAGGAACAGATCTGCAAGCTCTCGAGCCACTTGAGGTCCCAAAATCTATGCACCCTGTCGACGATAACAGCTCCGTCTGGGGAGATTTGATGGTGCTCCTCCCAGAAATGTTTTGCCACAGCTGACTTTCCATACTCGGCAGTCCTTATTGCATTCATATGTTCCCCCAGACGATCTTTGAACCGACGCTTTGTTTCTAGCCGGACTGATTTCACCTATAGTCGGCCGTTCCGAGCTTAACATCAGAGATAATGGAGACTTCTTGCGATTGTAAGGGATCAGGCTATAGAGGAGGGCGAGACCATGGTATCATTTGATGTGATATTCCTATTTACATGTATTCCCACTGACCATGGGGTGCAATATGCATGCATGGCATTAAAGAGGGATAGTACTTTAAGCAATAGGACCCAGTTAAGTGTAGAAGATATTTGTAGTGGGGTGGAGCTGTGTCTCTCAAGCACCACCATGGTGTTTCAAAATACTATGTACAAACAGGTTCATGACGCAGCAATGGGTTCCCCTATTAGTGCTATTATAGCGAATTTAGCTACCTAGGAGCTTGAAGCAAGAATTTTTGATGAATTGGCTCTCCCCATGCGTGCATGGAAAAGATATGTCGACGATACGTTCACTATTATTCGGAGGGGGAAAGAGGATGAGGTACTCAGCTTCCTTAACAGCTTCTCCCCGTTTATTCAGTTCACCTCGGAAGTGGAAGTGGAGGGTACCCTCCCTTTCCTTGATGTGTTGGTTCATAGGGAAGGCCCTAGGTTAAAGACCAGCGTATATAAAAAACCCATGTGCCGGAGTCAATATACGCATTATAATACGGCACAAACCAACCACCACAAAAATAGTGTGATTCCGGCATTGTTGGAAGGGGCTGGGTCCCACTGCTGCATCCCCAAGGATAGAAATGAAGAAGTTAAACGGGTCACAGAAGATCTTAGGAAATGCAGCTACCCACAGAGGATCATAAACAAACATATCCACCGCATACATTCCCTACTATCCGGGCTTAACAGAGTGCATAGCTTGCGTATTACGAGAATGTCAGACCCACTGTGTGCAACTTCCAGGGCAGAGGTTGCACACAGTTGTTTTGTTTGTTGTTTGTTTTTTAGGAGCATTAGCAACTAAGGCCATATTGCTCCGGGGGATATGCGGTGGTCATTCCCTGACCTTACCGCATCCTCCGTATTTAGTGGTCACGGGCTCGAACCCCGGTCTAATCAAGAAGCATGTGCTATGCACTGCTGCTCCTGCCCACCCGGCTACGGAGGTGCCTTGCACACAGTTGTGTCACAGGTAAAAGACCCCATACCAAGAGAATTTACAAGTGGAGTCGTCTGAGATTAAATGCCCGGATTGTGGGGAATGTTATGTTGGTGAAACGAAGCGTCGGTTCAAAGATCATCTGGGGGAACATATGAATGCAATAAGGACCGCCGATTATGGAAAGTCTGCTGTGGCAGAACATTTCTGGGAGGAGCACCATCAAATCTCCCCAGACGGAACTGTTATCGTCAACAGGGTGCATAGATTTTGGGACCGCAAGTGGCTCAAGAGCTTGCGGATCTGTTCCTCCGGGAACAGTACTATTAATAGAGACAGGGGAATACGTATTTATCCCCTCTTTGAGGCAGTGATCCTTGGATGTGATGAACGGTTCCGCCTGGCACGCTCCCGAGCCATTTCCGGTTCTAGTACACATGAGGAGAATATTGCCCATGCTCCTGTGGAACCACGTGCTGAGAGCCATGAACCTGCTGATATTTAAGGATGAGCTGTACGATAAAACCTTACTGTTGAAAAAGGTGACGGATGCCTTTGAAAGCTACGGTATATTTTTAGCAATTTTATCATCTAGTATTTTAATTTCATTGTTTTATTGTAAATATATTTTATTGAAAATAGTATCGTGCAGTTTAATATTATATTTTATTTTCGATTAAACTTTATTTGTTCTATCTAGTCATTTCAATATTTTAAACAGTACAAAACTACAATTTTAATACGATTGGTGTATGACAGCATAATGAGTAGGGTTCATTCATGTAACCCCAGGGGCTCACATCTGGTGAGTATGGGCTTGGCACACCCAGGGTCCTGAGCTGGATATCATCATTCTTCTCTTTCTTGGTGATTCCCTTCTACTTCTGACTCTTGTTCTCTCTCTCTCTCTCTCTCTCTCTCTCTCTCTCTCAGGGTAATTCAGAAAATTTTTTTTGGCTGGTGCAGCATAAGCCTCAGGCTTCCTTGCGCCATATAGCTAATAATAAATGTCCTGAGCTAGATATCGTCATTCTTCTCTTTCTTGGTGATTCCCTTCTACTTCTCTCTCTCTCTCTCTCTCTCTCTCTCTCTCTCTCTCTCTCTCTCTCTCTCTCTCTCTCTCTCTCTCTCTCTCTCTCTCTCTCTCTCTCTCTCTCTCTCTCTCTCAGGGTAATTCGGGATTTTTTTTTTTTTTTTGGCTTGTGCAGCATAAGCCCCAGGCTTCCTTGCACCATATAGCTAATAATAATATCTCAGACTTAGTTCAAGTAGCAAGGTCTCTACACCTACAGTATTGAAAAAGTAATTTTAACAACAGGTTTTTAGGCAAAATCAGACCTACGAATTTTTTTTTTTTTTTTTTTATTGTTTGTGGATCCTAAATCCATCCCTGAACTGGGTCCCACATGTTATGATACACCCTATATATGCTGACTTCAGATCTACACTATTAATGCATTTTATTACTCTTACTCAAGAAGAGGAAACATGATTTGTTGCTGATTCTGCAAATTTTCAATATTTCCAAAATTTTGCAAACTAGGTCTTCACAAGAAGGTACCACTCATCAAGCTACAACCAATTAAAATTAAGCATTAAACCAAATCACAACAAATCACAGTTATACAGTATAAGAAAAAATTTATTTTACCCTGATTTGAAAACTCTTATACTTCAATCTTTGAACTTCAAGACATCATCTAAGGGTTTACTAAACCCTTTCAGGATCTTTCTTCTATGATCTCTTTTGACATTTTGAACCATAATACCCTTGGTATTAAACTAAAGGGAAAAAAGTGCATGTAGATCCTGTACGCACAAAAGATGTTATGTGAAAACATCTTTGACAAACATCAGAAGCGTTTTAAAATCTAACAGCCAGAACCGAAGTTATGAATGATGTAAAGTCTTATGCTCACGCCCACTACTTACTGTACCAGATCAACGTTAGCGACTGAGTTATCATCATTAGTGTCATTTAGGAAGTAGTGGGCTCATGTCTGCTACTTCCTAAAACTGATGAATGATGTTTGTTCAACTTACATCATTCATCAGTTTTACTTCAGTCTGAACAACAATGTAACGTTTTATGCTCACACCAGCAACTCATTCTACCAAATCAACGTTAGTGACTGCATTAGCATCATTTAGGAAGTGAAAAGGAAATGACATAATTTGCATCATTTCCGTTTCACATTTTTGCCAATGGGCCCAACACTGACTGTTGGACCGAAATTTAGTAGGTGCCATCAAAGATGTTTTCACATCAAGAATCAATGTTAGCGACTGCATTAGCGTCATTTAGGAAGTGACATAATTTGTGGCATTTCCGCTTTACATTTTCGTGACAAATTGGTTTTACTTTACGAAATTTAGTAGGTGCTGCCAAAGAGGTTTTCGCATCAAAAACTTTATTCTTCTGAAGAGTTCTCCATAACTTGCGACACTTTTCTAGATCGACTCCATAAGAAGAAATTTTGTAATCCCAACCTCTTTTCACCTGACTAAATAACACACAAAATTGTTTATCATTTTGTACATTGTCATATCCAGTATTAAAGTGCAGAAAAGAGTCAATCTAATTAACTCACTTACAGACTGAGTTCAATGGTATCAAATGCTGACAATTTTAGGATGGACACCATCTGAAATCCTGTCATTTTTTTTGTTAGACATACATCTAGAGGTTCATTACCCACTCACTGCACCCATTATACAGTCCTTTTATTCCAGGCGAGAAAAACTGTGCAGCAAAAAAGCATCTTCTAGCTTCTCCCGTGACTGCTGCGTTGCCTTCCCTTTAAGCATCAAACTATGCTTTTCCCCCCCTTATCCTCCCTGTTGATCTTTAGGCAGGATTCTGCTCGTACCTGGTATTAGGCATCCTAGGATCCACTAGTCTGGCACTTCACCAGTGAATGTGGGATTTTTTTTTTTTTTTTTGTTGGAACTTACATTTGGGCTCTAGATACAGGATTGGTGGTAGTAATGGCATGTGATGCAAGAAAGCAAGTGTATGAGGTTATGTAGCATCAGCCAAAAAAAAAAAAAAAAAAAAAAAAAAGAAAAAAAAAATCCCCTTTAAATGTTTGTACAGTTCCTCCTTAAATTTATTTAATCTATCAACTTCCACAACAACAGATGGAAGTTTGTTCCAGCAATTAACCACCCGCTGGCTAAAGGCAAATTTCTGCACATTTTTTCTACATCTGTCTTTCCTCAATTTGAATTTATGTCCCCTTAGGTTCATAATCTAAACAAGTGGAAGAATCCCATCAGAATTCAGTATGCTCAACCCATTCAAGGCCTTATACATCTCAATCAGATCACTGCACAGGTGCCTAGTCTCCAGCCACTGCAATTTGCAGAAGAAATTAAGCCTCTCTTGGTAAGAGGATCCCTTCATTCCCCTCACCAATCTTGTTGCCCTTCTCTGCACACGCTCAAATAAATCTATATCTTTCCTAAAATGAGGCCTCCAGACCTGTATGCAGTACTCAAGGCGTGGCCTGACCATTGCCTTATACAGAGGGACAATCACCCCCTTTTCCCTGCTAGCAAAATTCCTGTATATCATTGACAACCTGACCTGACTTGCCCTGGCAGCCTGTCTGCATTGCTCAGAAAACTTCATATGACTGCACAATTACTCCCAGGTCTTTTTCATTTTCTCCCACCTTAAGTGTAGTACCACACAGTTGGTATGTTTCTCTGGGGTTACTTCTACCCATATGCAGTACTTTGCATTTTTCAATGTTCAACTTCAGTTGCCACTTCTCAGCCCATCTGCCCAAATTTTCTAGATCCTGTTGCAATAACACACTGCCATTATTTTCAGTAACAACCCTGCCAACCTTTGTATCATCTGCAAACTTCAATACTAAGCCTGATATACCTTCATCAATATCATTGATAAATATACAAAACAACAGTGGACCCAACACCGAACCCTGTGGGACTCCACTAACAACATTAGTCCATGAAGAGCAGCTTGATTGATTACCACCCTCTGTCTTCTTGCACTCAACCATCCTTTTATCCATTGTAGCAACTTACCCTTAACACCATTTTGCTCCAATTTGTACAGTAGTCTTCCATACGCAACAGTGTCAAAAGCTTTCCTGAAATCTAAGAATATGATATCAAAATTATTTTTTGCATCCAGTTCCTTTGTAACCACATCATAATAACCAATCAAATTTGTCAGACAAGACTTTCCCTTAACAAACCCATGCTGTGTCTGAATTATTGCTGCAGTCTTGTCTAGATGATCCTGCAATGCATCTTTAACCAGTGACTCCATTATTTTATCCGGAACAGAAGTTAAACTAACTGATCTGTAATTACTCGTGTCACCCTTCGATTTCCCTTTGTGAATTGGGGACACATTTGCACATCTCCAGTCCGTGGGGACCTCCCCTGAGTCCAAGGATGCTCTCATAATTATGGCTAAGGGTTTGCTTACTTCCTTTGCCACCTCCTTTAATATAACTGGATAGATCCTACCCACCCCATGTGCCTTTCTTATGTTTAACTTCAACAATTTCTCCTCCACTTTGTTCTCAGTTATTACAAAATCATTAAGCACCCTGTTATAATTTGATAACCTTGTGGCATTTTCAAACCTTAATAACTCCTCATGTGTGAATGTAGATGCAAAATACTCATTCAGTTTGTTTGCTATCTGAGCAGGATCATCAACAGTCGAACCATCGATATCAACTGGACCAATCAGATTTATCTCCTTCTTTTTAGAGTTTATATAAGTAAAGAAATCCTTGCTGTTTTTCTTAGCATCTTTTGCCAAAGATTTCTCGTGATCTGCCTTCGCCTGCCTAACCTCCTTTGAGACTTGATTAGACTAGCTTATATATATCATAGGCTTCTGTGCCGCCTGATAATTTATATGCATCCCATGCATTTTTCTTCCCTGCCAAGAGTCTCATTAGTTCATTTGACAACCATTTAGGCCTAAACCTTAAACAATATTTCTTGATAGGTATGAAACGGTTAATAGCTTCCACTATTAATTCCTTGAATGCTTCCCACTTAGAATTTGCTGTTGGTAACATCATCGGTTGGTCCCACTGTACAGAATTTAAAAACTGGTGTTGTCCACTGGTCTTGTATCCACCAGTGTGTGTGTGGGGGGGGGGTCAGGGAAACCCAACTCAGCCGGACAAGGCAATTTCTTAACTTTAGAAATCCCTTTTGTTTTTTAACAGACTTAAGGGGACGAAGGGAAAAGAAATTGCCTAACATGCTGCACCATCATTCTTAAAAGATGCCAGATGCCAAGAGACCAGTGAAGCATACATTAAAAATTTGTTGTCAATCTGACACCATATTTTCTGGAAAGGATAAAACTTGGGGGGGGGGGGGGGGCTCAATCTGGAACTGATTTTAAAAAACTTTCCCGGGCACAAACAGAATATACCCTGAAAATCTGGAGTCAATCTGAGATTTGTACTTCTTTAGATTTCTTTACTGTGTCAACGGTTATGCTTGACCTAACCGTTGACACAGTAAACTAGTAGCTTGAACTAATGATTTATTTATCATTATTATTATTATTTTATATTTTAATTTTGTTCCTCCACTCTTTTCTATCCTCCCAGTCTTCATTCTTCAATTTCCTCTTTTCCATAGCTGCCCTCCCTCTATCCATGAGCTTCTAGGTCTTCCTCTCCTTTTCCTTCTAGGGAGGGGTGTCCATTCCATTGCTTTTTTTAGGTAGTCTCTCTTCTCCCATTCTCATAACACATCTATGCCATTCTAATCTTTTTTGTTCTATTTTGTCAGTGATGTTTATTTGAATGTCCATTGCTTTTCTTATGTCTTCATTCCTAACTCTTTCTAATTTAGATCTTTGAGCTGATCTTCCCCAAAAATCCATCTCGACAACTAGCAATTTCTTCCTTTGCTTTTCTTTTATAGTCCAAATCTCAGATCCATACAGTAAGATACCCCGAAATAGTTCATTGTATATTAATCATTTGGGAGAATATTATTGCTCCATAATATTGGATTGAGCATTTCCAAGACCTTTCTTCCTTCATTAATTCTTCTTGTAATCTTATCTCCAGATGAACCATCCATCTGCACAATAGTGCCTAGATATTTAAACTGCTTCATATTCTTTATCTGTGCTCCATTTATACTCAAAATGTCCCCTGTTGACATTCATATGTACTTCCACATTTATATATTGAGAAAACTCAAAATTTTAAAGGGGAAAAAAAATAAATTATCTCACTTCTTTTAATCTTATTTTAATGAAATTTGGAATGACTTGACAAATCTTTCTAAAAGAGCCAAACAAGGAAATTCATATACTGGGAGTCAAGTTGTAAATGTGAATGAATGGCTGCACAGACAGACATAAATGATGAAGATAACAGGCACTGTTATCTTCATCATTTATAAATATACCTAAAAATGAGACAATGTTATCCCGTCAGACGATTGAAAAGATATAGACTTGATATAGATATAGACAAGGATAACAGTTTTTTTATCGCTGTTTCCAAGGATAACAGCCCATACATATATGCCCCAGTGAAGCTAATACTGTTAAGTGTAGCAATACACAAATTTATGCTCACCCAGTAATGCATAAAACTTATCACTGATAACTGTTGTTAATTCCACTGAGTTTCAGATTAATGAGAATTTCTGAAATGACTGAAAATTATGTGCATGCAAGTCATTTCCCTCTTGCAATACAGTGAATGGTGATATAGTTCAGTCCTAACCATCAAGCTAATGCACATGCTAGTCATCAGATGAGATGCCACTGCTTCTTCTACATCAAACATTTGTGGAAGAAATCAGGTCATTTGACCATGACCTAATTGTCTACCCCAAACTGTAGACACACAATACTGTGACCATTTCTTAGATACTCATCAATTTACTTAATGACAATGGTGTTAGAATGCACTTTCTTCAAAAAACAAAATGGCTTCCTTTTAAATGCTTGACAGCTGGACATGTTACAGCTGTCAAGAATACGTTTCATATTGCAATAGGGTGTGTGCTATGTAATTTCATGGAAATGTGCATTTGAATTACCTATTCTGTGAAAATTGCTCAACCTGGATGTGATGTTGTCAATATTTTATTGCAAATTCAGGGCAAAAATCTGCTTAGAATGTTTTTGGTTTATTTTTGGCCTGCGCTGATTTTTCCACATTAATGATACACCCTGTATATTCTACTAGTTAGTACATTGTTTAATTTTTAACTTGTTTTATGCAAAAAATTGACAAGGTAGAGGAAAATCAATTACAGATTTGGAATCAGCACCTAAAATTTGCACAGTTCACCTATATTTATAATGCAGGAGTCAAGAGACAACTTTAACACTTGCCTCTTAAGTGAAGCATGTTATAGACAAAAATAAAATTTACCCAGTTTTTCCAATTTTTAGACACACTGGCATATATGTGTAGAGATTTATCCAATTTTTTGACAATTTTTTGTCTATCTGTATGTAATAAAATGCATGGGAGTCTTCCTCTTACTCAGATTACAAACCTGAGGGTGCATAAACTGAAATTGAGGAAAGCCAGTTGTCAAATTATTAGATGTGCGGAAATTTTCCATTAGCCAGCAGGTAGTTGATTGCTGGAACAAACTTCCATCTGTCATTGTGGAAGTTGATAGCTTAAATATATTCAAGGCAGAACTAGACAAATATTTGGAATGAATGGATGGGTGAAATGGGAAGGTTTTTTTTTTTGGCTGATGCTGTATAAGCTTGCTTCCTTGCATCATATGCCTCTACTAATGCTAATAACTTGCCTCCCACTGGATAGATTTTTATGAAATTTTACATGTGGCTCTTTTAGAAAGATTTGTTGAGCTAATTCCAAATTTAAATAAAATTGGATCAACAAAAATCTGGCAATTATTCTTATTTCTTTGTCTGGATATCTGCATGTAATAATTGAACTCTAAGATGAAGCTGACTTAAAAGCATTCCTACTACTCTTCTAACTCTTATATTATCAACTATCTTGGAAAATGATCTCCTACCATTCTCACACTCCATTTGATGTCTCCTGTGGTGTTCCGCCAAAAGGTAAAGAAAGAGTTAGAAGAAAAGTAGGATGGTAGCAGGTCAGCTTTATCTTTAGCTGAGGTGGCAATGGAAGAGAAAATTGGCAAAAATTGCAGCCAATGGCTTTGGTATGAAACCAGAATGCTGGACTACAATTTGGACATGAAGCAAGATTTCTACTCTTAGTTTGTTCAAAATCAAGTTTGGAGAGATTAATAACTGTTTTACAATGGTTGCGAGATTCAGTGTAGGCAGAAAATGAACCTGGAGATTTGGATGCAAGCTAATTGTGGTCTAAAATAGACCACACTTGGAATACTGCATTCAAGTGTGAAGACCACATATATAAAAAAAAAAAAAAAAAAGACATTGAGCTTGAAAGGGTCCAAAGACAGGTAACTCGCCTAGTGAGATTGGCAAAAGGGCATCCATGCGAGGAAAGAC
The DNA here is from genome assembly GCF_048544385.1 of Mastigoproctus giganteus. Taxonomy (NCBI): domain Eukaryota; kingdom Metazoa; phylum Arthropoda; class Arachnida; order Uropygi; family Thelyphonidae; genus Mastigoproctus; species Mastigoproctus giganteus. The sequence goes on along the minus strand of NC_143583.1, from coordinate 115,199,993 downwards.
TTTGAATATGTGGGTTGCATAGCTTGGAAACTAAGCACCTTAGAGAAGACTTGAGTGAGGTGTTTAAGGCTCTGAGAGGCAAAAGTAAAATGAAATGAGGATGAAAATTTCATGGTTATAAATGATTCTAGAAATAGGGGCCATAAATTAAAGTTACAGAGGAGATGTTTAGACTGGATTGCAGGAAGTTTTATTTTAGCCAGTGAGTTATCAATTACTGGAATAAGTTACCCACATGGGTGGTTGAGGATGAAAGTTTGGGGAAATTCAAATGTCAGCTGGATAGTTACCTACAGGAGGAGGGAAACACATAGGTTGTCTATTTCCTTTTCTCTTATTAGTTATTTATTTTTTAAAATTTTCTACTTATTATTTTATTCTTTTTTTTTTTTTTTTTTTTTGGCTGGTGCAGCATAAGCCTTATGCTTCCTTGCACCATATGGCCATTACTGATATTAATACTAAAAAAAAAAAAAAAAGAATTCTTTGACTTCTATGCTTATCTTTGATGACACTCAGATTTCTAGACAAGATCACATATCTCTATTTGGGATTACTCTAACTTTTAATCTCTCTTGGCAAAAGCACATCATAAATACTCTTTCCTCTGCATCTAAAAAATTGGATTTTCTCTATCACTCTCAACTACTTTTCTTCCAAACAGCCACTCACACTGTACAAATCACAAATCCACCTTACCATTAAATATTGTTCCACACATCTGGGCAGTGCCACCAGAACCTCTCTCAGGCTTCTATATTGCATTCAAAAGAGGGCAGTTAGGTTAATTAATGACCCATCTCTAACAATGTCTCTCCACTCTGTATTATAGATGCTCTGTTTCTGCTGCTGCATGCCTTTTCTAGTTACTTTCATGGGCACCGTTCTTCTGAATTGGCTTCTATAATTCCCTCCCCTCCCTGTCTCTCTTTCAAACTAGTTTGAACATGTGCTACAACCAGTCAGCATCTCCTTTTACTGTCCAACTTCAAACTCACAGAATCAACTTTTCTTCTTCCTCATTTATTCCTTCAAAGTCCATTTTCTGGAACAGCCTCCCTTCATACATATTTCTTGAAAATTACAATCTACAGGAATTCAAATCTAATGTCAACAAGCATCTGTTGCTTATTGACATCTTCCATCTTCTCAAACTTAAACCCATGCAGGAAACCCATGTTTAGTCTCTACAGCAAAGTTTCTAACATCCCTCCCCCATTCTCCTTCAACCCATGCATAGTAGTACTAGTATTAAAACTAATATCAACTAGTACCACACTAATACTAATATAATTTTCCCAGTGGAATCACTGGGAAAATCCTTAGATGGATAGAAGGATGGCTTCAGGGCAGGAGGCAGAGGGTTGTGATAAATGGCTATTCCTCAGATTGGGTTGATGTAAGAAGTGGGGTTCCCCAAGGATCAGTATTAGGACCACTGTTGTTTTTAATTTTCATAAACGACATTGATGAAGGGATAGAGGGCGTGATGTCTAAATTTGCAGATGATGTTAAAATTGGTAGAGTAGTTAATGATCACTGTCAAGCTGAGCTTCTTCAGAGAGACAGAAAAATGGCAGCTATGCTTTAATCCAACAAAGTGTAAGGTATTACACATGGGAAACAGTAATCCCAAAATAACTTATTCACTTGGTGGAGTTCAACTAAACCCAGTACTGGAGGAAAGGGACTTGGGTGTTACGATACGGGCAGACATGAAATTCTCTGAGCATTGTAAACAGGTTGCAAGGAAGGCCCATGGTGTCCTATCGATGATCTATCGAACTTTTGCAAGTAGAGATAGGGACGTGATAATCCCATTATATAAGGCTTATGTTAGACCACACTTGGAATACTGTGTTCAAGTATGGAGACCACACCTAAAGAAAGACATCGAGCTTCTTGAAAGGGTGCAAAGACGGGTAACTCGCCTGGTGAGATCGGCAAAAGGGCGTCCTTATGAAGAAAGACTTCGAATATGTGGGTTGCAGAGTTTGGAAACTAGACACCTTAGAGGAGATTTGATTGAGGTGTTTAAGGCTCTGAGAGGCATCAGTAAAATGAATGAGGACGAAATTTTCAAGATTATAAATGATGCTAGAACTAGGGGACATAAATTCAAGTTACGGGGGGAAATGTTTAGATTGGACTGCAAGAAGTTTTATTTTAGCCAGTGAGTTATAAATTACTGGAATAAGTTGCCTTCATGGGTGGTAGAGGCCGACAGTTTGGGGAAATTCAAAGGTCATCTGGATAGTACTTTCGGGTAAGGGAAGCGCATAGGATGATAGGTTTAATTTCCTTTTTTTTTTTTTTTATTAATTATTATTATTTAGTTATTTATTTTATTTTTTTTATTTTATAATTTTTTTTTTTTTGGCTGGTGCAGCATAAGCCAGAGGCTTTCTTGCACCATGCGGCCATTACTAATACTAATAAATTAGCACTAATAATACAATACTATAATATAATACTAATATGTACTAGGTGGTAGATGACTTTCAACAACTGGTGCAATACCACCACTTTGCTTATTGGAGGCTTGAAGTGGTGAAACACACCACAGCAAAGTTTCCAGCATCCCCTCCCTCCCCGTCGCCTTCAACCCATGCACAGTACTAAGTACAATAGGTTTTGATACCTTTTGCATTTGGGGTTTTCATTAAAAAAAAAAAGATGAATGTAACAGAACAAGGTACTGAGAATTTCAGCCAGAGAAGGTTTCAAATTACTAAGTCAGTGCAGACACATGCACAATTACCACCTTTAAAGTAAAAGGAATCATACAGTGAGTAATTAGGACAACTGAGATGAGCAGTGGTTGAATCAACCAATAATTTTAAAAATAGTCTTTTTGGCAGAATGTAAGTGCAAATGGATATTATTCAGATTGGAATCTGACCACGTATATTTGTGAAATCAATGAAGAAGATTTTGGCAGGTTTATATCTTTTTGCATATGTTTGTTCTATTAATTTGACTATTCATGATGTATTCAGTAACAAGAAAATGTGAGAAGGACATGTTGTATGAAGTAATGAAATTTTTGAATATGTGTATACACAGCAATATTACCCAGCTCCTTGACATTCATTATGTGACCTCAACAATGGCCCCACATACACACTACTCAGACTTCCTTCAATGACTGTCTGGCAGAATAGAGGCAACGAGATTATACATTAGCTGATCCAGAAGCCTCCTAGGGAGTTACCAACAGGTTCAGTCCAGTGGACTATCTAGTGGCCAGCCTGAAAACACTGTTTTAGAGCTGTACCCTCGATGTATAAGGAAGACTGGATCTCGCCACAATACCCATCATAACTTCCAAAGACGTCAAGTCATACTGCATGATGGAAGATATTGGGGTGGGGTGGGTGGGGCTAAACATGAGATTTCACCACTTCAAACCTCCAACAATGAGCTAAGTGCATCAGTTGATGAAAGTCATCTAATATTGACTGGCAATGCAGAGAGGTGGCATCAAGGTGTGGTATATACACACCTTGATACCTGTTTACATTGGTTAGCACCTGGGTGATCACATCCAGTATACTAGGTGCCATATTTCAGGACTTGCACAAGAGGTTACCATCAGTCCTACCATTATGAAGGTGCAAGCAGATTATTTGGTTGTCGCAGAATAATCGGACTTTGCTAAAATTCAGTCCATTTGACTAGAGCAGTGGTTCCCAACAATATGCTGTGAGATTAGGAAAAATTCCACTGAGTTCAATGGCAATCACTATTAGTGTGCCGTTAATATTCGGCTTTTAACTTTAAGTGTGCCTTGAGTGATAAAAGATTGGGAACCACTGGACTAGAGTGTAACCTGAATATCAGTTCCATCAGTGTTTTAGACTTCAAGGTAGCAAGCCCAGATTGTCATACCTGAGAGAAAGTCTGTGACAGCATCAAGGCCCTTAATGTTTCATGTCATTTGACAATAAACACACTTCTTAAATTTCATACTAGTAAATTTCTTTCACATTACAGTTATAGATGATACACCATTATCTTCTTACTCTGAAATAATGGATCTTGATTTGTGATGGCAAAGGGTTACAACTTGATAACACAAACAAGAATTTTTAACCTATAATTCCAAGCAGAGATATAGTAAATGTAAATTTTTTATTAATGATAAACTAAAATTTAATTGAACCTGGAAAAAACTTACTATGCTAGAAGGATATTTTTCAGTTGTCACAAAGCTTAGTTTAAAATTTGTACAGACCAAAGCTCCAGATATGCCTTTTTTCATCTCACTCAGAAACTCATACTTCAAAACATTATCTGCCTGGGCAATGACAACTTCACCAGGAAGGAGCGCAGGCATTAGATATATCTCAGGATTTTCATCTAAGTGGTCATCCTTCAAAAATGAAAAAATAATAAATTATAAGACGTGAAGAATACTGCTTTGTTAAGAGAATTAAATATTTAATTTAAACAAGGAGTGCAATTGGTTTAATATGGTAATTTTTTTTAAAAGACTTAGAGAGATATTTTCTGGAGAAAAGATTATACTACTGCAGTACTATATATAAAAATAATCTATATTGCAAGAAAATATGAATTACTGAAATGAAAACCTTTTATTTATTTATTTTTCTATTTAATTAAATGTTTGTCAATATTATATTCATATATGTATGTATTATATATACAACAGAAACAGATTAATATAAAATGTGGGAGCAAGAACAAACATTTTATGTTAACTGAATTTTGTGTAAAAGTTTTAGGCTAAAATTTATTTTTAAATTTTGAAACTACACTTCAATGCTATAGGATTGCAGGAGAATATTTCAACATAGCAGCTGAAATCAAATAAAACTCCTATATTTTAACATATATGATTTTTCATGGGGAGCATTATACTCCTGCTGAACTGCTTGGCTGTTTTGACTTAAACTATATTATTCACAGTTTGGCATGTGTTTGCTAACGGAGACCACCTGATGACCAATGAAAAAACAGCTGCTGGCTTCTGACAGTGTGTTGGACTTGTAACGTACAAAGTGTGAATTGTACAAAACAATTCACCTGTTCAAGTGATGTTAATACAATTAAAAAATATACTTGCAATTTGAGCAGAACGATGGATAAGTGTCTTTAAGTTGAACATAAGCCTACTTGGTACTTGGCCTTCAGTGGGAGTAGAATCTTCCTGGACACAGGAAAGCATATAAATTTTGACTAATACACAGAAATATCATCCTCCACTCTTATACTACCATATTCTGTAAAACAAACAGAGGTCAGTTATAAGAGTTAGATATACATTAGCATTAGTAAAGGCATATGAAGCAAGAAATCAGCTTATACAGCATCAACCAAAAAAAAAAACCTTCTCATTCCACCCATCCACTCGCTCCAAATGTTTGTCTAGTTCTGCCTTGAATCTATTATTTCAGCTATCAACTTCTACAATGACTGATAGAAGTTTGTTCCATCAATCAACCACTCGCTGGCCTTTAGCCAGCGGGTGATTGATTGCTGGAACAAACTTCTGAGCTGGATATCATCATTCCTCTCTTTCTTGGTGATTCCTCTCTCTCCCTCTGTGTCTGTCTGTAACTCAAAATTTTGGCCTGTGCAGTATAAGCCTCAGGCTTCTTTGCACTATATGGCAAATAATAAACCTTGAACAATATTTCTTAGTTGGTATGCCTAGTAGCTTCCAAGATTAATTCTTTGAATGTTTCCCATTTTGAATTTGCTGTTGGCAACATCATCAGTTGGTTCCACTGTATAGAATTTAAATACTGTCTCAGACCATCGTAGTCGCCTTTACAAAAGCAAAAACCCTTCCTTTTACCCCTGAAGGTAGTTACCTCTTTGAGTAACTCCCACTTCAGCACATTGTGATCACTGCCAGCTAGTGGTTCCTTTATCTGCAGATTCTTAATGCATGAAGAATCACTTCCAATAATCAGATCAAGAGTATTAGTCATTTTAGTTGCCTCCCAAACATGCTGCTTTAGAAAAAAAGTCATCCAATAAATCCACAAAAGGCTTGCTAGTGTGTGAGTGACTAACCCACAAGTTCCAGTCAACATCTGGGAAATTAAAATTTCCCCATTGCAAGACAATCTAATTTACTGGCCCACTATTCCTCTCTACAGTTGTTCATTATACTCATCAGGTCTATAACACTGTTACTCTCAACTTTGCTTTGCCAGTGTTTATGTCACACCAAACTGACTCAACACTGCACTCTTCACCCATATCAACTGGCTGCACTTCCTTAGATTTTATGTGTTTCTTAACTGATAGCATAACCCCTCCTCCCTTCCTATACACATTGTACTCCACAAATTCCATTTCTGCATTCCTTACATCTGTGTGACACTACATCTCTGATATCTCAACAATATCTGCCTTTGATGTTTTTACAAACACCTCAAATTCATCAAATTTATTTGCCAAACTCCTAGGATTGGTGTACACGCAAATATACATGCACCTGTTCCTATTCTTAGCTACCCTAACACAGCCCATGTATTTACTTCCGCAATGACTCCCAGCAGTCTCTGAAATCCGAATCCCCTGCACCTTGTTTTCCAGGCCACTGCTCATTTCAATAGAAGCAGTGTAAATATCACTTTCACCTCTGCCAGCATCTACTGTTAATCTATAAGTCCGTGTATCCCCCCCACAAGCTAGCAGTTTTCCAACCCACCTAACACTGCCTCGATAGCATCAGACAATATTCTTGTACCCTTTCTATTTAAGTGTATCCCATCCCCGCAGAAGCAGTCTCTCCTGTTAACAAGCACAGACCAGGCTGAGAAAAATTCTACCCCTTGAGCCTTGCACAATCTCTCCAGGGAAAACTGATCGACAAGGTTCTCATCATATACTCCCTCCTATCGTGTCTAGGCAGAATTGCAGACACTTTCAAATTCAACCCTAACTCACAGCTTTTTTCAACACTGACCTGTACTTGTTAGGTAATTCAGCCAGTCTCCTACTCTTAATATCATTAGTGGCAACGTGTACAACAATATCACCTTTTGTGCCCTTAAAAGATATCTGCTCTACAAGGTCATCAACCGTTGCACCTGGCAGACATACCCTGGTCCTATTCCTCCTATCCTTTTTGCACAATATATTCCCCGTTTACCTGACAATAGTCACCGACAACAACTAGTTCCTATGGGACCAGCGAATTTTGACTTGGGGTTGCCACTGTGTTGTGATGTTCAAGTGCAAGCTCTGGCATTGATGTGGGCAGCTGAGAGCCTGATGGCTCCTCAATTTAAATCCTTCGAGGGCATCTACCCTGCCATCTACATACAGTTATTATATGTTTAAATGCACGTTTTACTTTCAAACATAAACTGGCTGTTCATAAAACAAAATACGTTCTTTGCAGTTTGGAATATATATGGTAAGAGGCCACCTGATAGCATCGGGGTTTTGAAATGGCTGTTCTGGTGGTATCTCAGATTTTTATATAGATTCACTTGTTCAGATGATATCATTTTTTAAAAATGATATTAGCAACTTAAGCAGAATGATGGAAAGTGGTATTTTGTGTTTAAGTTGAACATAAGCATCAGTTCACCAACTATGTAGTGGTACATACAGACAGGTCAAAGCATGGTACAACTGCAAGAAAAAGTTTCTTCGTGTAGTGTTCATTTTTATCATTTATAGAGGTACTGTATAAATCACTCACCCATTTTTTCCTCGTTCAAAAGAACAGGGAAAAATGGGTAGTAGTAGTGGCATGTGATGCAAGAAAGCAAGCGTGAGCTTATGCAGTATCAGCCAAAAAAATAAAAAAATAAAAAAATTACAAAACAATCCCCTCTAAATATTTGTCCAGTTCCGCCTTAAATTTATTTAACCTATCAACTTCCACAACGACAGATGGAAGTTTGTTCCAGCAATTAACCACCCGCTGGCTAAAAGCAAATTTACACACATCTATTCTACATCTGTCCTTACTCAATTTCAATTTATGCCCCCTTAGGTTCATAATCTGAACAAGTGGAAGAATCCTATCAGAATTCAGCATGCTCAACCCATTCAAGGCCTTATACACCTCAATCAGTTCACCTCGCAGTGCCTAGTATCTAGCTGCTGCAATTTGCAGAACTTAAGCATCTCCTGGTAAAAGGATCCCTTCATACCGCTCGCCAATCTTGTTACCTTTCTCTGTACACACTCAAACAAATCTACATTCTTTCTAAAATGAGGCCTCCAGACCTGCAAGTAGTACTCAAGGCATGGCCTGACCATCACCTTGTACAGAGGGACAATCACCTTTTCTCTGCTAACAAAATTCCTGTATACCATTGACAACACACCATGACCTGATCTGACAGCCTGTCTGCATTGCTCAGAAAACTTCATATGACTGCACAATTACTCCCAGGTCTTTTTCATTTTCTACCACCTTAAGTGTAGTACCACACAGTTGGTACATTTCTCTGGGGTTACTTCTGCCCATATGCAGTACTTTCCATTTGTCAATGTTCAACTTCAGTTGCCACTTCTCAGCCCATCTGCCCAAATTTTATAAATCCTGTTGCAGTAACACACTGCTATTACTGTCATTAACAACCCTATCAACATTTGTATCATTTGAAAACTTCTACTAAGCCTGATATACCTTCATGAATTGATATACAAAACAACAGTGGACCCAACACCGAACCCTGTGGGACTCAATTAATAACATTAGTCCACGAAGCGAAACACCCATTGATTACCACCCTCTATCTTCTCCCACTCAACCATCCTTTTATCCATTGTAGCAACTTACCCTTAACACCATTTTGCTCCAATTTGTACAGTAGTCTTCCATACGCAACAGTGTCAAAAGCTTTCCTGAAATCTAAGAATATGATATCAAAATTATTTTTTGCATCCAGTTCCTTTGTAACCACATCATAATAACCAATCAAATTTGTCAGACAAGACTTTCCCTTAACAAACCCATGCTGTGTCTGAATTATTGCTGCAGTCTTGTCTAGATGATCCTGCAATGCATCTTTAACCAGTGACTCCGTTATTTTACCCGGAACAGAAGTTAAACTAACTGGTCTGTAATTACTCGTGTCACCCTTCAATCCCCCTTTGTGAATTGGGGACACATTTGCACATCTCCAGTCCGTAGGGACCTCCCCTGAGTCCAAGGATGCTCTCATGATTATGGCTAAGGGTTTGCTTACTTCCTTTACCGCTGCCTCTAATATAACTGAATAGATCCCATCCACCCCATGTGCCTTTCTTATGTTTAACTTCAACAATTTCTCCTCCACTTTGTTCTCAGTTATTACAAAATCATTAAGCACCCTATTACAATTTTATAACCTTGTGGCATTTTCAAACCTTAACTCCTCTTGTGTGAATGTAGATGCAAAATACTCATTCAGTTTGTTTGCTATCTGAGCAGGATCATCAACAGTCGAATCATCGATATCAAGTGGACCAATCAGATTTATACCCTTCCTGTTAGAGTTTATATAAGTAAAGAAATCCTTGCTGTTTTTCTTAGCATCCTTTGCCAAAGATTTCTCGTAATCTGCCTTCGCCTGCCTAACCTCCTTTGTGACTTGATTACAGACTAGTTTATATATATATCATAGGCTTCTGTGTTGCCTGATAATTTATATGCATCCCATGCATTTTTCTTCTCTGACATGAGTCTCATTAGTTCATTTGGCAACCATTTAGGCCTAAACCTTGAACAATATTTCTTAATAGGTATGAAACGTTTAGTAGCTTCCACTATTAATTCCTTGAATGCTTCCCACTTAGAATTTGCTGTTGGTAACATCATCAGTTGGTCTCCCACTGTACAGAATTTAAAAACTGTCTGGGTAAGTGAGTGATTTTTGTTTTTTTTGTGCATAAGCTTAGCTGCTCATAGCCTTAGCTGGCCATGATATGCCAACTCCAACAACTAAATATATTAAAAAACTAAAGTAACTTACAAATAGGTTACTATCTCGAAATGTACAAATATAGTAAGCACCAGTTAAAGTGATCATTGGTTATTAGAATCAGCCACTTTAGGGAATCAAATTTCAAAGAACTGATTCATATCAATAAAATGCACTACATATTAATTATTTATTATAATCACATCTTTGGTTATAAGAATCGATTTTGAATGCCACTGATATTTTTCTAAAGAACATTTCTGAAGGTCACATTTATAGAAGTCGCAACCATAAAACAATTTGCAGTTTTCAGTTTATTGGGCCTTGTTTTTTGTACAATCTGTTATAAATGGGTAGTTACTACAGCTTTAACAAAAGAAGAAACTGCCCAGTCTGTTAGCATTAGCATTAGTAGAGGCATATGATGCAAGAAAGCAAGCTTATGCAGAATCAGCCAAAAAAAAAAAAAAAAAAACCCACTTCCACTTCACCCCTCCGTTCGTTAGAAATACCTGTCCAGCTGAGCCTTAAATTTATTTAGGCTATCAACTTCCACGACAAGGGATAGAAGTCTGTTCCACCAACCAACTACCCGCTGGCAAAAGGCAAATTTCTGCACATCTATCCTACATCTGTCTTTCCTCAATTTGAATTTATGCCCTCTCAGGTGATTATTCTGAGCAACAGGAAGAATCCCATCAGCACTGAGCATGCTCAAACCATTCAAGGCTTTATACGCCTCTATCAGATCACCTCGCTGATGCCTAGTCTCCAGACACTGTAATTTGCAAAACTTAAGCCTTTCTTCGTAAGAGTACCCGTTTGTTCCATTCACTAATCTTGTTGCCCTTCTCTGTACTCGTTCCAGCAGCTCTACATCCTTCTTAAAAATGAAGCCTCCAGACCTGTATACAGACTCAAGGTGTGGCCTGACCATTGCCTTATACAAGGGAATAATCACCTCCTTATCCCTGCTAGAAAAATTCTTATATATCATTGACAATACACCATGAGCTACTCTTGCAGCCTGGCTGCACTGCTCAGAGAACTTCATATCTGCTTGCACAATTTCCCCCAGGTCCTTTTCATTCTCTACCACTGTCAGTGTAGTACCACAGAGTTGATACGTTGCTCTAGGGTTGCTGTTTCCCATATGTAGTACATTTGTCAATAATAAACTTCATTTACCACCTCTCAGCCCATCTGCTCAACCTTTTCAGATCCTGTTGCAGCAAAATAGTGTCAGTAATGTCCTTGACAACCCTGCCAACCTTTGTATCATCTGCAAACTTGGACATTAAGCTTGATATACCATCATCAATATCATTTATAAATACAGAAAACAATAATGGACCCAACACTGAACCCTGAGCGACTCCAATAATAACATTAGTCCACGATGAGCAGTATCCATTGATTACCACTCTGTCTTCTTGCCCTCAACTACCCCTTTATCCATAGCAGCAATTTGCCTCCAATGCCATACTGCTCCAATTTGTGCAGCAGTCTTCCATGTGCAACAGTATCAAAAGCCTTTTTAAGATCCAAGTATATAATATCAAAGTTATTCCCTGCATCCAGTTCTTTTGTGACTGCATCATAGTATCCAATGAAATTAGTCAGGAAAGACTTCCCCTTAACAAAGCCATGTTGTGCCCAAGCAATAACTGAAGTCTTGTTTGTTTTAGTTAGTTGTTGGCGCATCAGCTTCTGTGGCCATAATGCACCTCCCAAGGTTTTTGCAGTACTCTGATCCAAGCCTGAGGCGGGATTCGAACCCGCGACCTTTGGGTTGCCAGGCAGGCACTTTACCCACCCGGCTAGCCCGGACGGCCTGAAGTCTTGTCTAGATGATCCTGCAGTGCTACCAGTGCCTCCATTAATTTTCCTGGAACAGAAGTTAAACTCACAGGTCTATAATTATTTGTGTCAGCCTTTGATCCTCCTTTGTGAATTGGGGTCACATTTGCACATTTCCAGTCTATGGGGACCTCCGCTGAGTCCAAGGAAGCTCTCATAATTATGGCTAAGGGTTTGCTTACTTCCTTTGCTGCCTCCTTTAATATAACTGGATAGATCCTTTCTTGTGTTTATCTTCAACAATTTCTCCTCCACTTTACTCTCAGTTATTACAAGATTCTCTAGCTTACTGCCAGAGTTGAATACACCTCTGGCATTCCCCTCGCTGAATAACTCCTCATGTGTGAATGTAGATGAAAAATATCCATTTAGTTTCTTAGCTACCTGAGCAGGATCATCAACAGTTGACCCATCAATATCAAGTGGACCAATCTGATTCATCCCCTTCCTTCTAGAATTTACATAAGTCAAGAACTCTCTGCTGTTTTTCTTTGCATCCCTTGCCAAAGATTTCTCATAATCTGCCTTTGCCTGCCTAACCTCCTTGGTTACAGATCAACTTGTTGCTATCACAGGCTTCTGTGTCACGTATTAATTTATATGTTTCCCATGCATTTTTCTTCTCTGTCATATGTCTCATTAGTTCATCTGACATCCATTTAGGCCTAAACCTTGAACAATATTTCTTAGTTGGTATGTAAAGCCTAGTAGCTTCCAAGATAAGTTCTTCCATTTTGAATTTGCTGTTGGTAACATCTTCAGTTGATCCCACTGTATAGAATTTAAATGCTGTCTCAGACCATCGTAGTTGCCTTTAAGAAAGCAATAACCCTTCCCTTTACCCCTGATGGTAGTTACCTCTTTGAGTAAGTCCCACTTCAGCACACTGTGATCACTGCCACCTAGTGGGTCCTTTATCTGCAGATTCTTAATGCATGAAGAATCACTACTGATAATCAAATCAAGATTATTACTCCCTCTAGTTGCCTCCCGAACATGCTGATGTAGAAAACAATCATCCAATAAATCCACAAAAGCCTTGCTAGTGTGTGAGTGACCAACCCACAAATTCCAGTCAATATCTGGGAAATTAAAATCCCCCATTATAAGACTCTCTGATGTACTGGCCCACTATTTCTCTGTACAGTTTCTTATTATACTCATCAGAATCATTAGGCCTATAGCACACTCCTACTCTCAATTTTGATCTCCCAATGCTTATGTCACACCAAACTGACTCGACACTGCCCTGTCCATCGATGTCGACTGGCTTCACTTCCTTGGATTTTATGTGTTTCTTAACTAATAGCATAACCCCTCCTCCCTTCCTATTCTGTCTATCCTTTCTGTAAACGTTGTACTCCCCAAATTCCAGTTCTGCATTCCTTATATCAGTGACACCACGTCTCTGACATCCCAACAATATCCGCCTTTGATGCTTTGAGCAATACCTCAAATTCATCAAATTTATTTACAAAACTCCTAGCATTGGTGTACACGCAAGTATACATGCACCTGTTTCTATTCTTAGCTACCCTAACACAACCCATGTGTTTACTTGTACCGCAATGACTCCCATTGCGTTACTGATAATTTTGCCAAGGAAGAGGAAAATGAAGATGAACCGAACGAATTCCAGTTACAAAGCGGCAAACTCATGAAGCTATAGCCGTCCTGAGGAGAACGTTGGAAGAAACTGGTGCAAGTGATCATGAATATAGACTTTTATACAATATTGAAAAATCTATAAATACTTTATAGTGATAATTTAAAAAAATCTAGAATAAGTGAATATTTAAAATTATAATCATATTACAAAGTGTTATGTTTAATTAATATGTATATTAATTAAGCTATGTATGTAAGTATAAATTTATTTTTGTTTTGCTAACCCATGGATAATATTCTTCAGATTTTCACACATCATTTAATTGGTAATAACCTTTTGGCAATGAAGTGTAAAATAGTGCTTTATCTTTATTTTTATAGCCTGTAGATAATATTCGTTGATTTTTGCTTATTAGAATTGCTGTTTATTAGAATCAAAATTCAATTTGTAAACGTGATCACTATACCCAGCACTTCCTGTAGTTAAAAACAAATCACGTAAAGAAACAGAAGTACACATGATAACTATTAAAAAGCATTTACATGTGTGCATAAAGATTTATAGTTTTCAAAAATTTTGAACATATCATTCAAAATTTTTAAAATGATAAAAGTGCTAAAACAAACTGTGCTAATCAGTAACGTAGCTACCCTTTTCGAGCCTGGAGGCAAAGAACATGTTCGGACCCCTATTTAATTAATGAAAATTGCAAAAAGAGAAGACAGCCAAAAACCCTGGGACCCCTAAAGGGCCCGGGCATGGAGGCAATTGCCTTACCTGCCTACATGGTAGCTACGAGCCGACTGGGCTAGCCGAGTGGGTAAAGTACCTGCCCAGCAACCCAAAGGTCGCGGGTTCGATTCCCGCCTCGGGCTTGGATCAAAGTACTGCAAAAACCTTGGGAGGTGCAATATGGCCACAGAAGCCGATGCGCCAACAACTACCAAATAAAAAAAAAAAAAAAAAGGTAGCTACACCACTGGTGCTAATTTAAAGTACTAAAACATAAATGCCGTACATTAAAATAATCGGAACACCATATGAGAACATGTTTGACAGTTTATCATGGCATCACAATGCTCATCAGCCCTCAACAGAAAAGCTTGTATCAGATGACTGTGTGGGGTTAAGCTAGAACAACTTCCTCTTTATGGTTCTTGCAGACTAGACTGCCAGGGCCACCGCAAGTGGGGGCGAGGTAAGAGTCGCTTACTGGCGGCAGTTCAGGAGGGTGCCAAAAAATTTTTGACATATACAAGTCAGACATCTGTTTAATGAACTTCTTTGTAGCAAAATTTTCTATTTAGCAATATTTTTTGAATTCCCATTGATAATTACATTTAAAATAGTTTCCGTAGAATGAAAAAAATTTCCATATAACAAACAGATTAAGAGAGATTTAACTGGGAACGCATTGTTTGCACCTCTGCTGTTTAGGCAATTAGTGCTGCTACTAAACACAAATTAAGAGCCAAAGGGATTTGTTATGTTATTTTTCTTATTATCTGGATCCATGTTTCATATTTAGCTACTCCAGAACATGATTACAACCCCGTACTTTGTAAGAAAGAAGGCAATGATAGGACATGAAGACATCTCCCACTCACTGCTTTCCCCTCTCCTGCATGTTACTGGGGAATGTCACATGACATCATAATATGGCAGAGCTGAAATGAAGACTTAGAAGAATTAGGAGAAAAATGAAAAATGATAAACCTAATCAAGAAGCGAAGAGAAAGGTGGATTGGACACAATCTAAGACAGTGAAATGCTAAACCTGATTATAGAAGGAAAGATTAATGGAAATAGACCCAGAGGGTGACCGAGAAACAATTTCATAAAGCAACTGCAAAGGGATACAAGATCATACCAGGACTTGAAGAAGCTGGCACTCAACATAGAGAAGTGGGAAAAAAGTCATCTCAGTGCTACCAACCAGTCGTAGAAACTGAAGGAACCCATGATGATGATGAAATGAAGAAAAAGAAATGGCAATTTTTTTTAAACAGCTAACAAAAATTAACACCACATACAAGAACAAGTATTTATAAAGATATTAAGGATAAGCATGGTAAATCCCAAGCCAAGTTGGTGGAAGCAACGGGTGGTTTAATAGGTTCAAGCATCGCGCTGGTTTCCACAACGTTAAAGTATGCAGTGAAATCGCCAGTGCTGATTCTGCAGCTGCAGAGAAATTTTGTGATGTGTTGGAAAAAATTATTGATGAAGGCGGCTATTCAATGCAGCAAATTTTTAACATTGACGAAACTGATCTGTATCGAAAAAAAATTGCCGGATTGAACATACATTTCTAAAGAGGAAAATACAATGCCAGGTTTCGATGCGTCAAAAGATAAGGCCACACTTTTTCAGTGGGGCAAATGCAGTGGGATATTACAGATTAATACCACAGCTTGTGTACCATTCTGGAAATCCTCGTGCATTTAAAGGCATCAATAAAGTCACCCTACCCATGAATTTCTGATCAAACCAGAGAGAGCATGGATAACAATATCTCTTTGAGGATTGGTTTAAATGCTGCTTCATTCCTGAGGTTGAAAAATATTGTAAAGACAACGGCGTTCCTTTCAAGATTTTGCTTCTATTAGACAATGCTTCTGGACATACTACACTTCTAGATGATTTCAATTCGAACGTGAGAATAATATTTCTACAGTCAAACACTACTTCACTCATCCGACCTATGGATCAGGGTGCTATTTCGAATTTAAAAGCATACTATTTACTTACATTTGCTTAGACATTGTCTGCAGTAGACGATGAGAAAAATTTTACATTAAGAGACTTTTGGAAATCTTGCTGCAATATTTACCACGCCATCTTAAACATTAATAAGGCCCGGGCGGAAATTACTAAAAGTTGTTTAAATGGTGCGTGGAAGAAAATAAGCCCACCGCATGTAAAAGGCTTCGAAAGATTTGAAAAAGAAGAATCATATGAAGAGGTTACAGATAAGATTGTAAAGGTTGCAGAGCTACTTCAGTTGGAGGTTGATACCAAAGACATGGAGGAGTTAACAGAGGAAGAAGAGAAGGAATTATCTAATGAAGAACTTATTGACTTGCAGGCAGCGATAGTGAAAGAAGAAAATGCTGACGAAGCTGAAGATGAACCAACCAAATGAGGAGCCGAGACGCTTCATCACCAGAGAGATGGCAATGGCATTTCGTGAAATTGCATCGACAATGGCGAGGTTTGAGAAGATGGATCCTGACAGCGAATGATTCTTAAAAGTTCGCAGAAGGGCGAATGATATGCTTGCTTGCTACAAAGAAATCTACAATGAAAAGCGGCATACTTGACGTCGATTCTGGCAACAATGCTCGAGAGGTAAAACTTACTGATGTTATGCCTATCTCCTCTCTTTTTTTGTAATTTTATAATTTCGAAATTTTTTTAAATTGCATGATTTTGTAATTTTTCCTGCACGAGATAAAAAATTGAATAAATATAATAAATAATTCTATTTATGTTCGTCGAACATTTATTTTTTGATTCAATCAATTCAGCAAGCACAGTTGCAAGTGCTGCACAAGCATGGGGGAAATTCCAACTCCTGTAGCGTTCCGCAAAAAGCAACCCTTACATAAGTTGGGGAGTTCCTGTAATTTCACAAAATATTACAGATAAAATACTAAAAATGACTAGAGAAGCTAAATATTTTGCTATAATCACTGAAGATGAAAATAAAGATATAGATACAAGGAATCATGCTAAATCAATAGACTTAAAAATAACATAAGTTCCTTTCTTCGGTTAAAATTTGGCATGATATTTTAAATAAAATTAATCTGGTAAGTAAAATGCTCCAAAAAAAAAAAAAAAGGATTCTGATATACACGAAGCTCTTGAATGTCTACAAAATAATATTTTAAAGAAAATAGAACAGAGGAAGCATTCCAAAAATTTCTCGATTGGGCTAATGATATGGCTACTATCATTGGCACTGAAGCTTCGTTTTCAGAAGCACTGTAAGGAAAAGATTGAAAAAACATTATTTCGATTATGAAAGCAGAAATGAAGCTATTCAGGATCTGCAACAAAATTTAAACATTAATTTTTTTCTTTCAAGTTACAGACACAATTTTCTCGTTACCTGAAAGATTTACAAATATTTAAAATGTTTTATATTTCCAAATTAAAAAAATGGTCATATGACGATTTATCAAATCATTGCAAAGATTTACATATTAAGTGACACTGATCGTAATGAGTCCTATATTGATGGTTTAGCATTATCTGAAGAACTTAAGAGTACTTCAAATTTATATTAAAGACAATATTACTCCATTTTAAGTTTTACAATATATTTTTAAAAACGATTTTACAGATACTTTTCCAAATGTAGCAGTTGCATTATGAATTTTTCTAACCGTACCAGTTTTCTCAGGTGAACAGAGTTTTTCAAACTTAAAATTAATAAAAAATTATTTACGATCCACAATGTCTCAACAATGAATCTCTAATTTGGCAATAATTTCAATAGAAAATGATCTTTTGGAACAAATAAACTTTATTCAAATAATTCAAATTTATTATTTTTCCAAAATAATAAATTTGAATATCTTAAAGCAAGGAAACAAATTTGTATAATTTTCCTTTTATTTTATTATTGTGGGTATGATTACTGTGATTTAGAATTTAAAGTTTATCTCCAGAATTTCACAATGATTTTTTTATTTTTGTTTGTTTCATTATATTATACATGAGATATGTTGTAATTCTTTTATTTTTCAATAAATTAATGATAATAATTATTTACACCTTATTTTATTTTTTAATCCAAATATTTTGGGGTGGCAAATTTTATTTCGCTTACTGGTGGCACATAGGGTTGCAGTGGCCCTGTAGGCTGCCAGTGTTTGATTACAGGCTTAATCTTGAATAAATTGTTTGCAGCTTGCCCATGACATAAATGTTGCCATTGGGAAATCAGTTTCTTTCACATTACTTGCCTACAGTCAATATAGGAGAAACAGCCAAGAATTATAAAGGAGGGAAATTGAAGGGGTATTTGCAATGTTATCAAGTCATATTTAATTCTGCTAACATTTGCCTGATTCTTGTGCCTAAGAGTTGGTTAGCAGTAGGGTGGTTTGGTATAACATGTTGTACTGAGTGAAAAGCATCTACCAGTTTTAGGGATTTTAAGCAGAGATATAATTTTATATGCATAGAGTAATATAAGTTGTCTTCTGAAAAAGAGAGGTGGCTTATGTGCTTCAGCATATATACTGGAGATGTACAATAGGTTGCTAGAGCAATGCATATTTTGCTATGAAGAATGGGGTAAAGCCAGCAGAGTACACTTGGTCATGCTGACCTATACAGTGGTATTCCATAGTCAAGTTTAGATCTTATTAAGGTTCTATATAACCACAACAAAGAAAAGGCAACTAGCATCCCATGAAGTTGCTGAGGGAACTATGTTTACTTTTTGGTGACAGGATGTTCTTAGCCTCTTAACGTGCTCTACAAAGGCAAGTTTAAAATCTCTTGTGATACCTTAGAACCACATGCTGGTGTATATATACTGGTATTGCAACTTATGGTTAGCCATAAGTTGCAGTTCAAGATCTGAATGAAGGTTATGCCGGTGGCAAAAATTAATGCGTGCCATTTATTGGGGATATAGCTAAAAGCCACTTATTTACAAGCAAAGATCTTAGTTAATACTCCTTGTAATTATGGCTCAACAGTATCATGATTTTTGCATGACATGAAGGAAGTTAAGGTCTTTTACAAATAGTACCTTACCAACAAGTTTGGAAGTTATTATTATTAGTAGTAGTAGTGGCAAATTATACAAAAAGCAAACTTATAAAAAAAAAAAAAAAAAAGTTTAATCTATCTAACAGTTTATGTAGTTCTTCCTTGAATTTATTCAAACCACCTACCATTACAACACGAGATGGGAGTTCGTTGCAAAATTCAAACACACTCTGGCTGAAGACAAATTTCCACACATCTGAGCTGCAATCATCCACTGTCAATTTGAATTTATGTTCCCTTATACATGCAGTCTGAGCAAGAGGAAGGATTCCATCAGCAATGACTTTACTCAATCCATTCAAGGCCTTAAACGCCTCAATCAGATCTCCTTTTAGGTGTCCGGTCTCTATATGCTGCAATTTGCAAAAATGAAGCCTTTTCTGGTAAGAGCACTCCTTTGCTTCCAAAGTCATATTGCTTTTCTCCATGCCCGTTCCAACTGATCTGCTTCCTTCCTAAAATAAGGCCTCCAGACCTGTACGCAGTACTCAAGATATGGCTTGGCCATTGCCTTATACAATGGGATAATCACCTCCTCATTCCTGTCGGCAAAAATTGCTGTATATCATTCACAAAACCCAATGACTTGTCATTGCAGCCTGTCTACACCATCAGAGAACTTCATATCTGACCATACAATTATCCTCGGGTCTTTTTCATTCTCCACTGCCCTGAGTGTTGTACCACATAGCTGGTACCACTGTTAATGTTAACATGAAGTACTGTGCATTTGTCAATATTAAACTTCAATTGCCATTTCACAGTCAATCTGTCTAATTTGTCTAGTTCTTGTTACAGTACCTGAATACTATGATTAACTGCCCTGCCAAAATTAATATCATCAGCAAACTTAGACATTAAGCCTGATATGCCACCATCAATAAATATAGAAAATTACAATGGTCCAAGCACAGAACCGTGGGATACTCTGCCAATAACATTAGTCCATGAAGAGCTGTGTCTGCTGATAACCACCCTCTGTCTTCTCCCATTCAATCATCACTTTATACATAGCAGTAATTTACCCTTAATGCCACATACTCCAATCTGAAGGCAGTCTATGTGCAACAGTATCAAAAGCCTTCCTGAAATACAAATATAGCAGGGCCCCACTCATATGGTAGGTTATGTTCCAGACCCTTGCTGAGAAGGGGAACATAGCCTTTTTTTTTTTTTTTTTTCTTGTGAATGCATATAAAAGCCTAATAATATATTTACACTATCATATGCTGTAAACAGACTGAATCACCGACAATGCAATGGTGCCAACACCCTTCTCGGACTCAGCTATAGAACACATAATGCTGAAAGACGGCGAAAAAGGGGGCGAATAATGAATATGGATTTAATTGAAATTGCTGTATAAGAGAAATGCAAAGAAGCAAGACCCTGCTGTACATGATATCAAAATAATTTTTTGGATCCAGTTTCTTTCTTAATGTGTCGTTATCCAATCAGATTTATTTTTTTTTATGAAAACCCCAAACACGAGAGATATTAGAACCTATAGTACTTGGTACCGTGCTTGGGTGGGAGGTTGAGAAGATGAAAGAAGATATTTGTTGACATTAGACTTGAACTTCTGTAGACTGTAATTTACAGGAAATATGTATGAAGGAAGGTTGTTTCAGTAAACAGCAGTTGAATGAATAAACGAGGAAGATGAAAACTTGGTTCTGTGAGTTTGAAGTTGGACAGTAAATGGATGTTGGTGGCATGTGTTCAGACTGTTTAGAAAGAGAGTGGGAATAATAGAAGCCAATTCAGAAGAACAGTGCCCATGGAAGTATCTGTAGAAAAGGCACGCAGAAGAAACAGTAAGTCTATGAAACAGCGAGTGGAGAGACTGTTAGAGAGGAGTCATTAATTAACCTAACTGCCCTCTTCTGAATGGAATCTAGAAGCCTGAGAGAGGTTTTGGGTGCACCGCCCCAGATGTGGGAACAATATTCCATAGTAGGGTGGATTCGCGATTTGTACAGACTGAACAGCTGTTTGAAAGAAAAGTAATGGCGAGAGCAAAACAGAAAACCAAGTTTTTTAGATGCAGAGGAAGCAATATTGGTAATGTGCTTGTGCCAAGAGAGATTAGAAGTCAAGGTCAGAGAAGAAGTCAAAGAGATATATCAACTTGCCTAGAAATCAGAGCATGACCAAAGGTAAGCATAGGAGCAGAATAAAACTTTTTGGGAGATATAAGACAAGACTGAGTTTTATTATTAGCTTTATTATACTGAGCTTTATTACAACAAACAGTTGGGAAACCATAAGATCGAAGCTTGTTTGGAAGACCTTTATGCCAAATACGATCGAAAGCCTTTGAGATGTCAAGAGCAACTGCTTGTGTTTCACCGAACATTTCCATTGAATTTGTCTATAAATGGATAACATAAGCCAGAATATCACCAGTGGATCGACACTGACGGAATCCATACTGGCGATAGTTGATCAGATGGAAGGTTTCTAGGTAGTTTAAAAGTTGCCGGTTAATTGATTTCTCCATTACTTTAGAAAGAGTAGAAATAATTGCAATGGGACGATAATTGGATGGGAGGGATTTGTCACCCTTTTTAGGAACTGGCTGGATATGAGCAAATTTCCAAGCAGGAAGGAAAAACACCTTTGGAATAAGAAAGTGAAAAAAGGTGGCAAAGAACAGGAGTAAGTTCAGGAGCACAGGTTTTGAGAACAAGTGGAGAAATACCATCAGAACCTGGAGCTTTCTTAGCATTGAGATTCGTCAAAATCCTTCTGACATGCTTTTGTCGGAAGACCACAGGAGGCATTGAATGGAGTGTGTTGGGAATGGTGGGAGGTGTTTTACCAAGATCATTAATACATGAGCTGGAAGAAAAATGGGATGCTAGCCGGTCAGTATATCCTTGGCTGAAGTGACAACAGAACCATCTGGTTTGGACAGAGGTTGGGAGCAGAGATGGGCAAAAGTTGCGGCCAATAGCTTTGGCAAGAGACCAGAATGCTCGGCTACCATTAGGGCAAGAAGCAAGTTTTCTACTCTTAGCCTGTTCAAAATCTAGTTTGGACTGATTAATAACTGCTTTACAATTGTTGCGAGCTTTGGTGTAGGCAGAAAATGAAACTGAAGAATTGGAAACAAGCCAATTACAATATACAACATTTTTCTCTTGAACAACCTTAGCACATTTATTGGAAAACCAAGGTTTAGATAAAGGACAAGATTTTAAAGTGGTGTGGAATAAAGAATTCCATTTCTACAAGAATAATTTCACTGACACGATCTGAGCAAACGTTGACATCAGAAGTTTTGAAACACTAATCCAACCAAGGAAAAGAAGAAAAGAAATCTCGCAGGTCATCCCATTTTGCATTCTTGTAATGCCAAACAACACAAGGTTGGGAATAGCCATGAGATAAAGGCTCCACTGGAGAAGAGAAAATCACCAAGTTGTGATCTGAGGTGCCTAAAAGACCACTCACTTCGACCGTGTACTTAGAAGGGTTGTTTGTGAGAAAAAGATCAAGCGTGTTGGTTGTATGGTTAGGATTGTCTGGTATTCTTGTAGGTAAATGAACAACCTGTGCAAGGTCATTAGTAATTGCAAAAGCCTCAGCATCTCGACCAGCTGGGTCAGTGAGACTAGAAAACGGAAGCCAGCTGGAGTTGTGAACATTAAAATCACCAAGGAAAATTACCTCACTGTTAGGAAAGTTGGACTGGAGAAAGTCTAGTTGCAAATAGAGGAAGTAAAAGAGCTTCAAGTGATTGATGGAGCTGGAAGAACAGTAGAGACAACAGATGAATTTGACAGAATGAGGTAGAGAGATTCTAAAGCCAGAGAAGATCGAAGAGAGGAGATTCCAAAGTATCAAATCTCTGACAGGGAATATCGGAATGTCAGCTTGTCTGGCACATCTGAGAGAATGTCTGTGACAACCTCAAGGACCATACAAATGGGTTTTAACCAATCCATGCTGTAACTGCATTCCTGTCTAGATGATCCTGCATTACTTCTTTAAGCAGTGACTCCCTGGAAGAGTCAAGCCAAGAGTCTAATTACTCATCTGCCTTTGATCCTCCTTTTGTGATTTGGTGAAATATTTGCACATCTTTAGACAGACAACTCCCCTGAATCCAGGGATGCTCTCATAATAATGAGAGACCATTCTCAGCAGGATCGGCGCCTCCATAGCCAGGTGGGAAGGAGCAGCAGCGCATAGCACATGCTTCTTGATTAGACCGGGGTTCGAGCCCATCACCACCAAATACGGAGGATGCAGAAAGGTCAAGGGAATGACCACCTCATATTCCCGGAGCAATATGGCCTTAGTTGCTAACGTTCCTAAAAAAAAAAAAAAAACCAAAAAAACCACCAGCAGGATCATCAACAGCCAAACCATCCACATCGAGTGGACCAATGTGATTCAACCCCCTTCCTTCTACTATTAACATAAATAAAGTCTTTGTTCCTTTTCTTGGCATTCTTTGCCAGATTTCTTGTAATCTGCCTTAACTTTTGCAAAGGTGATTATGGTGGACTCAGACAGTTTTAAAATTCTATGCAGTAGGGCCAACTGATGTTATCAACGGCAAATTCTAAATGAGAATTCAAACAATCAAGGAATTAATCTTGGAAGCTACTAGGCTTTTCATACTGACTAAGAAATACTGCTCCAAGGTTTAGGCCTAAATGGATATCAGATGAACTAATAAGACACGTGGCAGAGAAGAAAAATGCATGCGATGCATATAAATTGACAGGCAACAAAGCCTATGGTAGATATTAGTATTAGCCACAGGGTGCAAGGAAAAACTAAGGCTTATGCTGCACCAGCCAAAAAAATAAATAAAAAATTAAAAATTACATAAAATAAATAATTAAAAAATAATAAACAAAAAGGAAATAGACAACCTGTGTGTTTCCCTCTTCCTGTAGGTAACTATCCAGGTGAGCTTTAAATCCCCAAACTGTTGGCCTCTATCCCCCACTTATTCCAGTAATTTATAACTCACAGGCTAAAATAAAACTTCCTGCAATCGTCTAAACATCTCCCCCAGCAACTTGAAATTATGGCCCCTAGTTCTAGAATCATTTATAACCGTGAAATTTTTGCCCTCATTTTATTTAAGCCTCTCTGACCATTAAACACCCCAACCAATTCTCCTCTATAGTGCCTAGTTTCCAAGTGGTGCACCCTACATATTCAGTCTTTCCTCATATGGACGCAATTTTGCCAGATTCACTTGGTGACTTACTCGTGTTTTGGATTCTTTCAAGAAGCTCAATGTCTTTCTTTAGGTGCGGTCGCCATACTTGAACACAGTATTCCAAGTGTGGTCTAATAATAGTCTTATATAATGGGATTATGATGCCGTTATCTCTACTAGCAAATGTTCAATAAATCATCGATAGGACACCATGGGCCTTCCTTGCAACCTGTCTACAATGCTCAGCAAACCATGTCTGACTATCATAATTCCCAAGTCCCTTTCTTCCGATACTGACTTTAGTTCAACTCCACCAAGTGCATAAGTTATTTTGGGTTACTATTCCCCATGTGTAAGACCTTGCACTTTGGTGGATTAAAGCTTGTCACTTTTCTGGCCATCCCTGAAGTCTATCTAGGTCACTCTGAAGAAGCTCTGCTTGGTAGTGATCATTAACTACTCTACCAATTTTTGCATCATCTGCAAATTTAGACATCACACCCTCTAATCCTTCATCAATGTCATTTCCGAAAATCAAAAACAACAGTGGTCCAAAGACCGAACCTTGGGGAATTCCACTTCTTACATTAACCTTTAACCTAATCTGATGCATAACCATTTATCACAGCCCTCTGCCTCCTGCCCTGAAGCCATCCTGCTATCCACTTAAGGATTTTCTCTGTGATTTCAACCTGTTACAGCTTATAAAGTAACTGCTCATGTAGGAGAGAATCAAACACTTTGCTGAAATCTAAATAAACAATGTCAAAATTATTCCCTAATTCCAGCTCACGAGTGACTCTGTCAAAATAGCTAACCAGATTTGTTAAACATGATTTTCCCTTTACAAAACCATACTGGGTATCCTTCAGAATTCCATTTATCTAAATGATCCTGAATTCCACCCTTGATCATTGCCTCCATGATTTTCCATACTACTGAAGTTAGACTGACAGGTCCGTAATTTCTCACTTCACTCTTAGAACCACCATTATGTATTGGAGATACATTGGCACTTTTCCAATCCAAAAGGATCTTTCCCAAGTCCAGTTATTCTTTCATAATTAGCCTCAATGGTTCAATGCACTCACTTGCCGCCTCCCTTAAAATTATAGGGCATATGCGATCGGCCACAGGAGCCTTACATGCCTGTAGGCTCGAAAGTTTTTTTAATATCATTAATTACATATCTTTCAACTTCACTCCCAGAATTTCTTAGTGACATAAAGGGTATTTCTTCTGTAAATATCAATGCAAAGTAATCGTTGAATACATTTGCAACATCAGCTGTGGTGTCTAATACTGTCCCACATCCATTACATAAGTGTCATCTGGTTTGTCCTCTTCTTCTTTGCATTTACCGTATTTCCCCATGTATAAGACGCACCTTAATTTGAATTTGAAAAAAAAAAAAAAAAAAAAAAAAGTATTACATAAAGTTATTGAACTCAAGTTTTATTCATCATAAAATTCATATAACTCATCACTGTCAAAACTCCCATCCATTAGCTTGTCCTCATCTGTGTCTGATGACAAATCACTGTCTTCATATGTTGCCTCGTCCTCAGTTCCATCTATGGCATTTGAAATGCCACACTTCTTAAATGACTTGACAACGATCTCAATCTTGATATTATCCCAGGATCTTTTCACCCAGGTACAAACTTCTCCTATAGTTGGTTTCTTCACTCTTCCTGCTGGTGTCAAATTGTCCCCAGAAGATTTCATCCATTGGTTCCATTCGTCTCTCATGGCAGCTTTGAAGGGTTTGTTAATGCTGACATCAAGTGGTTGGAGCTGGGATGTCAAGCCTCCAGGTATGATGGCAAGTTTTGTTTTTTGCTCTGCAGCAATCTTCTTTGTATTTTTTGTTGTGTGTGCCCTGAACTGATCAAGCTCACGGCACACACAACAATAGGGCAGGTTTGCATAAGAGCCCACCTGGTCTCCTGCTCCAAACTTTCTCAAACCAGATCTTCATCCCATCCTGATATATCCAACCCTTGTCATGAACGTGGACAACCACTCCTCGAGGAATGTCTTCTTTTGGCATTGTTTTGCGCTTGAAAATCAGCATAGGAGGCAGCTTGGTTCCATCGGCACAACAAGCTAGAACAACTGTATAATGGCTCTTTTCATGTCCACTTGTCTTCACAGTTACAGTTTTCACCCCCTTCTTATCAACAGTTCTGTTACTTGGGACATCAAATTGAAGGGGGACTTCGTCCATATTTGCAATCTGTCCCAACTCAAACTGATGTCTTCCAACATTGAATGACAAAACGATGAAATTCAAGGACCTTCTGCTCATAGCTTTCAGGCATCTTTTGGGAAAGTCTGGTGCGTGTACGCATGCTTAGTCCATTCCGTTTCATGAACCTGAAGCACCAATTGTGTCCTCCTTTGAAATCAGTAACTTCTTTTTCATCAGCAGTTCTTCTTGCCTCATGCCGAACCATCTTTGTGGACACAGGAATTCCAATTGCCCTTTGCTCCTCAATCCATATCTTCAATTCCGTCTCTAAATCAGGCCATTTTGCTGGATTGCCTCTAATGGCCTTCTTCTGCCGTGGCGTTTTCAGTAGGATTTCTTCTTCCCGTAGCCAGTCTCGGATTGTTTTCTCAGTTGTAGGAGGACCAAACTTACGTTCAGCAGCACGATTTCCATTCACTTTTGAAAGGTGCCTCCGTAGCCAGGTGGGCAGGAGCAGCAGTGCGTAGCAGACGCTTCTTGATTAAACTGGAGTTCGAGCCCGTGACCACCAAATACGGAGGATGCGGAAAGGTCAGGGAAAGACCACCGCATATCCCCGGAGCAATATGGCCTTAGTTGCTAATGCTCCTAAAAACCAGATAAACTCTTTTGCAAACTGGATCACTTTTAACTTGAATTCAGCACTGCACAAAAACCTTTTCTGAGCCATTTCTGGGCAGAATGTGGCAAAACGTAACCTAATATACCGGTAACAAGTGCAAAACAATGACCGCAAAGACAACAAGTGCAAAAAAGCGGGAAATGCAAGTAAAAAAAATCTACAACCACTGTATAAGACGCACCCAGTTTTTAGACCCCAAATTTTTCGAAAAAAGGTGCGTCTTATACATGGGGAAATACAGTATATGCGAAGAATTCTTAATCCCCACTCTTTGCCAGCCTAACCTTTTCTGTGGCACTATTACAGATCAATTTGTAGCTGTTATAGGGTTCAGTACTTTTTATTGCTCTAACTTTTCCATGCTGTCTTTTTCTGCTCAAGTAATCTGGCAACTTCATTATTCATCTAACTTGGAATCCACCTTGTGGAGTATTTTTTTTTATGGCATACTGGGGGGGGGGGGCTGCACTCGCTTCTTTTGATAAAATAAAATAAAATACTTACAGAAGCTTTCGACTCTGTGTGTGTGTGTGTCTCTTCCTCGGCTATGAATACATAAAAACGATACTATATCTATATAATATCAGTGTAGATACACCAAAAGATAACTGTTAAAGAAAAACTACGATCCTAGTATGAGAGGCATCATTTCATCTGTATCTCATATTGTGCTCATCCTTCACAAGTTACCATGTATTGCACTACCTCGAATAAGTAATGCTTCACTAATAGAGAAGACTACTGTTACTCATTCTCAGTGGGTACCACCACCCAGACGGCACCGTTTCAAAGCTAGTTGGCTTTTCATTGGTGGGTGCCTTTCACACTACTTTGTAGTTTTTCTTTAAGAGTCGTCTAAGGTGTATCTACATCGATATTATATAGATATAGAATCTTAAACTCTTAAAACATTATGCCTTCTTGCATTTAGTTTATTTAAATAAATATGTTACATATTGGAAATCAAGAATGGTACCGCGTAGTCATGTTAGATAAACATGGCGCATGACCACACTTAAACACAAGCTTGTTTTACCACAGTAAAACAAGCTTGTAACATACATCTTTCTTCTCCCATTGGCTGAATAAGTATCATTAGGAGGAAAATTATTTTAATGTATAGAAAGATATGCATTCAAGACTTCTGTGATTAATGGTTTAAAGGTATACCATAATTCAATTGTACTCACTCTCTGTGAGCTATCTACCCAGTTAATAGAGGCCATGTGGCACTTTAAGCCATTGTAATTTCCTTTCCTTTCCTGAAATTATAACCCTTTCCTTTGCCTTTCACTACTGCTACCTCTCTCTTCAGCATCCACCATAGAACTCTGTGATCACTTCCTGTTACTGGTTCCTCTACTGTCAGCCCTATTATGTCATCTGGTTCATGGGTGATGATTAGGTCTAAAATATTCTTTTCCCTAGTACTTTCCCTGGCATGAAGATACAAATAACAATCATCTAGTTGATTTAGAAATTTTGTCCTCCGCGTCAAGTTTCCTTCCCATTTGCTCCCATCAATTAGAGGCAAATTAAAATCACCCATAATGAGACATTCACGCTTACTTGCCCATTCCATTTGCATGTAGAGGCTCTCATCATAATCTTCACAGTCATCTGGCTTGTAGATTACTCCCACTCTCATTATACCTTTGCTTCCAACTATCTCACATCATACAGATTCTATACTATCATACAAAGTGCTTGAATCCGGGAAAGCTTTCATCGTGCTAAGGTTGCTTTTGATAAGAAGCATGACCCTATCACCTCTTCTATCTGTCCTATCCTTCCTAAATACATTGTACATACCATAACATACTGAAAATCATCATCCCCTATCTCTCAGGGTGGCACCATGCTTCACCACGTTTCCGTAAGCCTCATTATATCAGCGTTACTTGTCCTAACCAGCAGTTCAAGTTCACTCATTTTATTGACAATACTTCTACATTACTGTTTTAAGACTTAATTCTTGTATAATTAACTACTGACACACCCTTTGAAGTTATTTAAGTTTGCTTCCCCAGCATTAGCTGCCCACTTAATTGAAAAGTTTCTGCCCTCAGAACATTTTGCTAATATGATCTGTTGTTTACAACTCTTCAGGTATGTGCAATTACTTCACATATAAGCTAGTCTGTAATCAACTCACAAAGGAGGTAAGGCAAACAAAGACAGCTTATGAGAAATCTTTGGCAAAGGTTACAAAGAAAAACAGCAAAGACTTCTTTACTTAAGTAAACTCTAGAAAGCAGGGGTTGAATCAGATTGGTTAGAAGGCCAATTGATCAGAAGAGGACAAAAGCTTATTAAATTCTAACAAGGAGTTAAATGATTTTGTAATAACTGAAAACAAAGTGGAGGAGAAATTGTTGAAGTTAAACTTAAGAAAGGCACCTGGGGTGGAAGGGATCTATCCAGTTATATTATAGGAGGCAGCAAAGGAAGTAAGCAAACCCTTAGACATAATTATGAGAGCATCCTTGACTGGAGATGTGCAAATGTACAATTCACAAAGGGAGATCATCCAGACTTGTTAAGACAATCCTAATTTCCTCGACCTGGACATGAGTATTGCTTGTTTCAGTATGACCCAGAAACTGAAGCATCAGAGCATGCGGTAGACTTCAAAATCATCACCACCAAGGTCCTAAAAGCTTGTTTACAGAAATCCAAGATTAAGACAATGCTGATCATGTTTTTTGACAAAGAGGGTGTGAGTCACAAGAAATTTATATCTGGAGAGAGGGAGGGGCAAGAGAGAGAGAGAGAGCTGTGTTATACATACAGATGCTTCAAACGAGACACTTTTCCTGGGCGAGGCCACATTTCAAGAGAAAGGCAACTGGTTCTTGTTGCACACTTACTGTGAAGACATTTTGATGAAACATGGTATTGTACAGTTCAACCATCCAACCTACTCTCTCCATCTAGCACCAGTAGACTTCCTCTTTCCCAAGGTAAAAACTGCCTTCAAAGGGAAGCCATTTCAGGATGTTGATGATATAAAGAAAAACATAACCGTCGCTGAACTGAGCATCATCTCTTTAGATGCCTTCACTGATTCTTTTCAGAAATTTTTGAATGGTACAATAAGTGCATGCAATCAGCTGGTGATTACTTTGAATAAATATAAACTATTTTTGAGCTTCTTTACTTTGTGTTCTTTTTATTGCAGCATTCTGGGAACTGTATTGTCACACCTTGTATATCAGCAGTTGA
Source organism: Mastigoproctus giganteus (assembly GCF_048544385.1). Classification (NCBI taxonomy): domain Eukaryota; kingdom Metazoa; phylum Arthropoda; class Arachnida; order Uropygi; family Thelyphonidae; genus Mastigoproctus; species Mastigoproctus giganteus. The sequence continues at coordinate 115,169,537 of NC_143583.1, read as the reverse complement.
TGTATCACTGATGTTTTGAGGACTTCCACACTGAGTGGATAAATATCACAACCGATTATTGGAAGGACAATAAATCAATGCATAGAATATAACAAAAAAAATATGAAATTAGGTAGTTAACATGCATTTTTATATGGGAAATTTTTTGAATTTCGATACTGAAGTATAAATTTAGAAAAGTAAGAAATGGTCATTGTTACAGTCTGCTTTTCAGGCCTTTTTCTATAGAAAAAAATTCTTACATTTACGTGCATTATCCCCTGTGCACTACTTAGATCTATTTTTTTTTTTTTTTTGTCTCAAGAAAGATCCCCACCTTTATGGAGGTGTAAACAAACTGCTGAATGGGGCATCTCATCAGACAGAGTATTTTTCACGCTATCACATCACTAGAATAGACCTATGGATTAATTGCAGGGTTGGTTGTTACACCTGTTCACTATTCCCTACTCTCAGCACCCATGCCTAGAGTTCCTGGGAGGCTGTTGTTATTGGGTTTTAGACACATCAGTGACCGAGGCCATATTGCTCTGTGTGTGTGTGTGTGTGTGTGTGTGTGTGTGTGTGTGTGTGTGTGTGTGTGTGTGTGTGTGTGTGTGTGCATACAGGGTGTTTCAGTTAAACGTTTCAGAACTTCTAAGAGGGGTAGGGTACATCCTGACAACTCGAAATCATATAGCAATGTGGGGTCGGAAATGCTTTCCTGAAGCGGTCTTGTACACAGAAGCACCATAAAGAAAAGAGACCGTAAGTGAGAAATCGTTTTTAATAATACATGAAAAGAAGCAAAAGGTACATGGATTAAAGTAAGTGTTCGAAGTTTCTTCCACGGGCTACAATGCACGCCTCACATCTCCGACGCATGGACATCCGAACATTCTGGAATACTCCAGGCGAATTTCGAATTTCTTCGGCAGCTACTGCGATTCTTGCAACCAGCTCCTCAGCATTGTCAACAGGGGTGTCATAAACTAGCGATTTCATATGACCCCAGAAATAAAAATCAAGACATGATAGGTCGGGTGACCGAGCAGGCCAACGCACGGGACCACCACGTCCGATCCACTGTTGACCAAATGTGACATCCAGGTAGTTACGAACATCTCCGCTATAATGGGCAGGGGCTCCATCGTGTTGGAACCACATTGTCTGTTGCGTCGATGCAGAAATCTGTTCATCTCTCAAAAGTTGTGGCAATACTTGTTGCAGAAAGATCAAGTAGATAGGTCCGGTTAGACGACACGGTAACAGGTAAGGTCCGATGAGGTGATCTCCCATAATACCGGCCCATACATTGACCGAAAATCGAATCTGTGCTGCACGACGTCGTATTGCATGCGGGTTCTCGACCACCCAGATATGGTCGTTATGCGTGTTGAAAATTCCTTCCCTTGTGAAGGAATTTTCACGGTCATATGGAATCGCTAGTTTATGACACCCCTGTTGACAATGCTGAGGAGCTGGTTGCAAGAATCGCAGTAGCTGCCGAAGAAATTCGAAATTCGCCTGGAGTATTCCAGAATGTTCGGATGTCCATGCGTCGGAGATGTGAGGCGTGCATTGTAGCCCGTGGAAGAAACTTCGAACACTTACTTTAATCCATGTACCTTTTGCTTCTTTTCATGTATTATTAAAACGATTTCTCACTTACGGTCTCTTTTCTTTATGGTGCTTCTGTGTACAAGACCGCTTCAGGAAAGCATTTCCGACCCCACATTGCTATATGATTTCGAGTTGTCAGGATGTACCCTACCCCTCTTAGAAGTTCTGAAACGTTTAACTGAAACACCCTGCATATATATATATATATATATATATATATATATATTATTCTTTAGTAATATGATAATTTATGTTGTATTTTACTTTTAATATACTTTTATAGTGGTTTTTCTTTAAATTATTTCTAGATTTTTCTGTTGTCCCGGTAGCTGTTTTAGCAATGCCCGGGTACGAACAGAGTACATATTATTATTTTATCTTTCTATTGTGGTTTATTGTGTTTATTTTCTTAATTACGGGTGTTTTCTACTCATAGGTATTATGGTTAATACATTACTGGTCTTTAAGCTAGCCTAAACTCGGCATTTAAGATAACCGAGTTTAGGCTAGCTTAAAGACCAGTAATGTATTAACCATAATACCTATGAGTAGAAAACACCCGTAATTAAGAAAATAAACACAATAAACCACAATAGAAAGATAAAATAATAATTATATATATATATATATATATATATACTGTCTGTAAATTGCATGCATTCTGTGATCGATTTTATGTTTTTTTTGGACAAACCTCCCCCCCCCGAGTTTCCAGGAGGGAAAAAACATGCTACCTTTGCCTGTGACTAAGTAATTCATCCAAGTTGTGAAAAAGGCCCCATAAAAATTTCTCTCATCATCGATGGGACTCACACTTGTGTCTTTTCCACCAAGTCAGTATGGGGAGGACAGCGATTCAACCGACTGCACTACCCATGAGGGCATAGGAGGTAAAGAGGATTGTTTGTTCTATTACGTGCAAGCTGACTCATTATATCTGGTTTGCAATGGGGTACTGTTACAGACGTTAGCCACGAAACTGCTGGTTGGTGGCTGACTTCTGTAATGGGATCTAGTTTATGGCATGTATGTGTTGGGGAGTGATACTGAAAAAGGTAGGAGCAACTAAACTTACCTGTTGTGCCCTCCCTTAAATGAAACAAAGCCTGTCACATGGCATCTGACAGATACCATTTTATTTTTATAAAAATTTAATTCTTACCTTTGTTGAATCGAAAATAGTTTTATTAATTAGGATTTATTCACTTTTCATTGTTTAAAATGACTTGAGTTATATGCATTTTTTCACTCGTCTTCCATTATACTTCCTATCACTCAATTTCCAGCTTTCCATCGAGCAGATCCGCTTGAAGAGACAGCAGTTTTTCTTCATAAAATATACATGATATATTTTATTTATATATAAAAATATAAAAAGAACCAAATTATAATATGCCACTGGAGCAGATATTACCCGTAATTCATGCCTCATCCACCCTGAAGGTGGACGAGGAGACAAATTATGGCTGATGGGCGAGTGATGTTTGTACACTCTCACTAATTTCAAAAACGAAAATAATATTCGATTGTTTGGAATCTGTCAAACACCAAAGATACACTTAGTCTCATAACTTTAATAAATCAAAATGAAAAATACTAAATAATCATATAGAAAATATTGGTTGGGGCCAGTACATGAGAAGATCCGATTTCATTCCAAAAAAAAAGGGGGGGGGGGATCTGTCAGACACCATGAAACATTCCAGAGTTAAAGAATGACTGAACTATATTAGCATTAGTAGAGGCATATGATGCAAGAAAGCAAGCTTATATAGCAACAGCTAAAAAACAAAAAAAAAAACCCACCTCCCAAATACCCGTCCATTCACTCCAAATGTTTGTCTAGTACTGCCTTGAACTTATTTAAGTTGTTGATTCCACTACAACAGATGGTATTTTGTTCCAACTATCAACCACTCACTCGCTAAAGGTGAATTTCCGCACATCTATTCTACAATTGTCTTTCCTCAATTTGAATTTATGTCCCCCTCAGGTGAGTAATCTGAGCAAGAGGAAGAATCCCATTAGCATTGAGCTTGTTCAAACCATTCAAGGCCTGTGAGGTGATCTCAATTAGATTACCTCACAGATGCTTAGTCTCCAGAAGCTGCAATTTGCAGAACTTAAGCCTTTCTTGGTAACACCAACCCTTTGTTCCACTCACCAACAGACCCAGACTATGGGTCTGTTGGTGAGTGGAACTAGACTATGTAAGAATTTTGGATTTTATTCCTAAATTTATGTCATGAAAAGAACACCAAGAAAATTAGTCCATTTCTTAATCTTCCAAATTTATACAGTTTTACCATAACTCCTCAGAGTAGTTAAATTAGCTGCTTTAATAATTTTATTTTCTTTATTACATCCCAATGAAATAGTGTTTTCCATCCAATAAAATTACTAATTTTTAAACAATAGGAATTGCAGCATAAGCCTCAGGCTTCCTTGCACCATATGGCTAATAATAAATAGCAGACTCAAAAGAAAACATTATTTCCATTTTAGGTAAATTTAAATATTACCTATAAAGCAAGAAACACAGAATGGCAACAAATTTGTAACACTGGAATCTGTACAGGGTATACCGTATTTACAGTGTCTACAGCTCACTGATTAACCTCTGACTGTGTGGTCGTCCTGGAGTATAAACAGAAAATTTATTTATTAGCCCAACATAACCTATTAGTTACCTGCAGGTGCCTGAATGTTATATTAATGCCACCAATATATAATAACATGTAAAGTTCCAGATAATGGATTTTGCCATGATGACTTACAATAAGAAATACTTTTCTCTAGCCATAAATTAGACCACAGAAAAAAAAAAAAAAAAAACTTTCTCCAACATAATAATATGCAGGTGGCATCCAAAGCATTGGTTTGGGTTTCTCTAGCTAGCCATGGGCTACTGATTGGATTTAATCCTCTAAATTCAAGGTATTTAATAAATTAGATTTCTTTTTTTGCAACTGTTGTTTTCTTTCTGTTATTCCTCTAATTTGGGAGGTAATATTTTCTGTTTTAAGCTACTGATGATTATGACATGTTAATTTAAAAAAAAAAAAAAAATTCTGGGTCTAATAGAGAGCACAAAGGTTCTCATCCATATTTTCATAACTATTGCAGTACTGAAATATTAACAAATAGATGCATGAATATTTAGAAGACTGTACAACGGACACATTAAAATAGAGAGTAACTTACAGAACAATTGAGTGGTCCCTCTTAAAGGCATGCTGAGCTAGTCCGCACAAGACTGACATACACCAATAAAGCATGGGCAGGGTTTCTTTCAACTGTTTAGCACTAGATACCACAAAATGCTGTTAAGCCTAATTTTTAAAGTTAGGCAGGTGTTCATGTGGGACATAACTTTCCCCAAAACAAGTTGGCCTTAACAGGTCTAAGATTTTATTTCTGTTTGAGCCATCCTCAGTTCAGCCATATTCAGAATGAATATTACAAGAAGATCAGAAGATTCGTTTCTTTAGAAAATAAAAAAATAATATATATATTATTATTATGATTATTAATAGCTACATGGTGCAAGGAAGCCTGAGGCTTATGCTGCACCAGGCACAAAAATAAAAAATTCCCCGAGTTACCATGAGAGAGAGAGAAAGAGAGAGAGTCAAAAGTAGAAGGGAATCACCAAGAAAGAGAATTATGATATCCATCTCAGGACCTTGGTTGTTCCAAGCCCATATTCACCACATGTGAGCCCCTGGAGTTATATATATATATTTATATATCACGCGAACTGACCACAACTCTCGGGTACCTGCTGACGGTTTGATACTTAAAACTTTTATTACAAAGCAAGAGCAGTTTATTTGGTTGAAATATAAGCTCTATTTTAAAAGTAAACATGACAGCAGCAAGAGTTGATGAAATAAACATATACTTCCCCAAACGCCAATGTGACCCTTGATTTTAAGATTTCCACTCTGGTACAAAAATAAATATATAAAGAACAATGATACTTCTGTAGTATGTACTAGCCGGTATTATCAAGATCTTACGTAAACATTTCTCCCTAAAAAGAAAACAGAAAATAACGTACTGCAGAATAAGATGATAAATCTTCAACATTACTCTCAAGATCAACATAAGCTTTGAATGTTTGCGATCGACATTTCATTTTTTGAGAAGCCATCACTCACATACTTTCGATAAATTACATGTTCAAGTCATCACATGAACCGACGCAGGGTCGAAATCACTACACACAGCACTTATATAAAATTACATCACTTAAAATGATCAACAATGTTATCAAATTTTGTTTCTGCGCCGGCTACTTTTTGAGTATATACCCCTGGTGACAAACACATAATAACATATTTTGATACCATAAATCAGCGCAACGATCGAAAACTGATGTGTCGAAACGAAATTATTCGGCTGCTATTTTGTTCGGGTTCACACAAAGCACAAAATTCCCTTTTCTCTGACGGTAGTCAGTGACCTGGTTATTTTAGTCAACATAATATTATGTTTTTGGAAATTTTTCAATAAATTTTCTTCTTCAGCGGCGGATTTTTTATTTTTTTTTCTTTTTGGTAAAATTCAGAAGAGGGTGCGTGCACTCCAGACTAATGGCAAGAAGAAAAGAAAGAAGACAGTGATTAACTGATGGAGACTCCTCCCACTCACGGCTTTCCCCCTTCTCCTCTTCATACGTTACAGGTGCAGGTTACGTGACATACCCGAAATGAGAAAATGGTAGCAATTAGAAGGGGAAAAACTCGTTCCCTATTTTAAACCAGCACCAAGGGGGAAGGGAGATGGTAACTATTTTACCTTTTTGTTTGTTTGTAACCTACGACGAGGAGAAGAGGAGGCAAGCAGTGAGTGGAAAGAGTCTGGAGTCAATTATTGCCTTCATCCTTTTCTTATTGCCGATACTCTGGAGTGAGCACCCTGTTCTGAATATAGCGTCTTTGTTTTTAATTGCTATTATAGTAGTAAAAAAAATAAAATAAAGCTCTAGCTTTTGCTTTATAACTCTGGAAATCCATACGATTTATAGTGTTATGTTTCTTGTAAAGATTTTATATATTAAAACTTTTCTAGTTTTTTTTTTTTTTCTTTTGCATTTATTTCAATTAACTCTTTCTGTCGAACTTGCAAACTATTTTAACCGAATATTTCGTTTTACAAGTACTGCTGTGCTTTTCAACCAGTGTGAACGGTCCAGCTTGATTAAATAAGATTTATTTTGGTGTGGATAACTAACATTGGTGGATGGATGGGAAAATTGAACTATAATTAGTTGTATTTTAAAAGTGTTCATATTTCTAAAATAACTGATATAATTATACTTAAATTCATATTATGCCAGGAATCGAAAAGGAGATAAAAAAAGATCGAATTCTAAGAAACAAAAACTTCATCAGGACACCATATGAGTAAGAAACCTAACGCGCGCACACAACACAACATTAGGAACATTACCAAGGAGTAAGACGAACCATAGCTGCGTTCTGAAGCACATTCCAAATCCAGTGTATCCGTTGTGTATATATAAATCGGCTATTACACCAGATTGGTAGGCAGCACCGTTAGGCCTTAATGCCTCACACCCAAATATAAATTTTCACAACAAACACAAACCCAAAAATTAAATAGGATCAGTCCCCAATTCTATTAATGTGCATATAATGTACAATTGATAATTTTTACAATAGCATTAACGCCACATATCTACAACGAGCAATTCAACTAAAAATTTATTCATTATAGCGCATATCTGGAGAGGGCGCTGAATCTCTTTAAAAGTTACAGCTGACAGTTACAAGCTCCGCAAAAACGATAAGTGTTTGCCTTTTATTTACATGATTGTTATTTTATATTGTACTTAATACGTAGTCATATAGCATCAGCAAGAATATTTGCTGATGCTATCGAGGCAGTGTTAGGTGGGTCGGAAAACTGCTAGTTTGGGGGGATACAAAGACTAATAGTTTAACAGTAACCGCAGGCAGAGGTGAAGGTGATTCTTGCACAACTTCTATTAGAATAAGAAGCGACCTGGAGCGAGGGGTGTTGGGGGTTTCAGGGACGGATGGCAGTCATCATGGAATAGTTGGGTATATGGGATGTGTTAGGGTAACAAGGAATAGGCATAGGAGCATGTATGCTTGCATGTATACCAATGCTAAAAGTATAGTAAATAAATTTGATGAATTTGAAGTGTTGGTCAAGACATCAAAGGCGGATATTGTTGGGATAGCAGAGACGTGGTGTCACAAAGATATAAGGAATGCAGAACTGGAATTTGGGGAGTACAATGTGTACAGAAAGGATAGACAGGACAGAAAGGGAGGGGGTGTTATGCTGTTAATTAAGAAAAACATAAAATCAAAGGAAGTGCACCCAGTTAATATAGATGAACAGTGCTCTATTGAGTCAGTTTGGTGTGAGATAAGCACTGCGAAAGGAAAAATAAGAGTAGGAGTGTGTTATAGGCCTAATGACTTGAATGAGTACGATGAACAATTGTACAGAGAAATAGAGTGGAGCAGTAAATCAGAATGTCTTATAATGGGGGATTTTAACTTCCCAGATATTGACTGGAACTTGTGGGTTGGTCACTCACACACTAGTCACACTTTTGTGGAGTTATTGGATGATTGTTTTCTGCAGCAGCATGTTCGAGAGGCAACCAGAGAAAGTAACACTCTTGATCTGGTTATCAGCAGTGATCATTCGTGTATTAAGAATTTGCAGATAAAGGAACCACTAGGTGGCAGTGATCACAGTGTGCTGAAGTGGGATTTACTCAAAGTGGTAACTACCGTCAGGGGTAAAGGAAAGGGTTTTTGCTTCCGTAAAGGGGAGTACAGTGGTCTCAGACAGTTTTTAAATTCTGTACAGTGGGATCAACTGACGATGTTACAAACAGTAAATTCTAAGTGGGAAGCATTCAAAGAATTAATCGTGGAAGCTACTAGATTTTATATACCGATTAAGAAATATCGTTCAAGGTTTAGGCCTAAATGGTTATGAAATGAACTAATGAGACTCGTGACAGAGAAGAAAAATGCAGGGGATGCATATAAATTATCAGGTGACGCAGAAGCCTGTGGCAGATATAAGCTAGTCTGTAATCAGGTCACAAAGGAGGTTCGGCAGGCGAGGGCGGATTACGAGAAATCTTTGGCAAAAGATGCTAAGAAAAACAGCAAGGATTTCTTTACTTATATAAACTCTAAAAGGAAGGGGTTGAATATGATTGGTCCACTTGACATCGATGGTTCGACTGTTGATGATCCTGCTCAGATAGCAAACAAACTGAATGAGTATTTTGCATCTACATTCACACGTGAGGAATTATTACAATTTGAAAATGGAAGAAGGTTATCAAATTGTAGCAGTGTGCTTAATGATTTTGTAATAACTGAGAGCAAAGTGGAGGAGAAATTGTTGAAGTTAAACATAAGAAAGGCACCTGGGGTAGCATTAGCATTAGCATTAGTAGAGGCATTTGATGCAAGAAAGCAAGCTTATGCAGCATCAGCCAAAAAAAAAAAAAAAAAAAACCCACTTCCACTTCACCCCTCTGTTCGTTCAAAATACCTGTCCAGCTGAGCCTTAAACTTATTTAGGCTATCAACCTCCACCACAAGGGATGGCAGTCTGTTCCACCAACCAACCACCCGCTGGCTAAAGGCAAATTTCCGCACGTCTATCCTACATCTGTCTTTCCTCAATTTGAATTTATGCCCTCTCAGGTGATTTTTCTGAGCTAGAGGAAGAATCCCATCAGCATTGCGCATGCTTAAACCATTCAAGGCTTTATACACCTCTATCAGATCACCTCGCTGGTGCCTAGTCTCCAGACACTGTAATTTGCAAAACTTAAGCCTTTCTTCGTAAGAGCACCCCTTTGTTCCATTCACTAATCTTGTTGCCCTTCTCTGTACTCGTTCCAGCAGCTCTACATCCTTCTTGAAATGAGGCCTCCAGACCTGTATACAGTACTCAAGGTGTGACCTGACCATTGCCTTATACAATGGAATAATCACCTCCTTATCCCTGCTGGAAAAATTCCTGTATATCATTGACAATACTCCATGAGCTACTCTTGCAGCCCGTCTGCACTGCTCAGAGAACTTCATATCTGCCTGCACAATCACCCCCAAGTCCCTTTCATTCTCTACCACTGTCAGTGTAGTACCACAGAGTTGATACGTTGCTCTGGGGTTGCTTTTTCCCATGTGTAGTACTTTACATTTGTCAATGTTAAACTTCATTTGCCACCTCTCAGCCCATCTGCTCAACCTTTCCAGATCCTGTTGCAGCAGCATAGTGTCAGTAGTGTCCTTGACAACCCTGCCAACCTTTGTATCATCTGCAAACTTGGACATTAAGCTTGATATACCATCATCAATATCATTTATAAATACAGAAAACAATAATGGACCCAACACTGAGCCCTGAGGGACTCCACTAATAACATTAGTCCACGATGAGCAGTGTCCATTGATTACCACTCTCTGTCTTCTCCCCCTCAACCACCCCTTTATCCATAACAGTAATTTGCCTCCAATGTCACACTGCTCCAATTTGTGTAGCAGTCTTCCATGTGCAACAGTATCAAAAGCCTTTCTAGATCCAAGTATATATAATATCAAAGTTATTCCCTGCATCCAGTTCTTTTGTGACTGCATCATAGTATCCAATCAAGTTGGTCAGGCAAGACTTCCCCTTAACAAAACCATGCTGTGTCTGAGCTATAACTGAAGTCTTGTCTAAATGATCCTGCAGTGCTTCTTTAACCAGTGCCTCCATTAATTTTCCTGGAACAGAAGTTAAGCTCACAGATCTATAATTACTTGTGTCAGCCTTTGATCCTCCTTTGTGAATTGCGGTCACATTTGCACTCTATGAGTCCAAAGAAGCTCTCATAATTATGGCTAAAGGTTTGCTTACTTCCTTTGCTGCCTCCTTTAATATAACTGGATAGATCCCATCCACCCCGGGTGCCTTTCTTGTGTTTATCTTCAACAGTTTCTCCTCCACTTTACTCCCAGTTATTTCAAGATTCTGTAGCTTACTGCTAGAGTTGAATACACCTCTGGCATTCCCCTTGCTGAATAACACCTCATGTGTGAATGTCGATGCAAAATATTCATTTAGTTTGTTAGCTACCTGAGCAGGATCATCAACAGTTGACCCATCAATATCAAGTGGACCAATCTGATTCATCCCCTTCCTTCTAGAGTTTACATAAGTAAAGAACACTTTGCTGTTTTTCTTTGCTTCCCTTGCCAAGGATTTCTCGTAATCTGCCTTCGCCTGCCTAACCTCCTTTGTAACTTGGTTGCATATCAACTTGTATCTATCATAGGCTTCTGTGTCATGTGTTAATTTGTAAGTATCCCATGCATTTTTCTTTTCTGCCATATGCCTCATTAGTTCATCTGACATCCATTTTGGCCTAAACCTTGAACAATATTTCTTAGTTGGTATGTAAAGCCTAGTAGCTTCCAAGATAAGTTCTTTGAATGCTTCCCCATTTTGAATTTACTGTTGGTAACATCATCAGTTGGTCCCACTGTATAGAATTTAAATACTGTCTCAGTCCATGTAGTCGCCTTTACGAAAACAAAAACCCTTCCCTTTACCCCCAATGGTAGTTACCTCTTTGAGTAAATCCCACTTTAGCACACTGTGATCGCTGCCACCTAGTGGTTCATTTATCTGCAGATTCTTAATGCATGAAGAATCACTGCTGATAATCAAATCAAGAGTATTACTCCCTCTAGTTGCCTCCCGAACATGCTGATGTAGAAAACAATCATCCAATAAATCCACAAAAGCCCTGATAGTGTGCTAGTAACCAGCCCCCAAATTCCAGTCAATATCTGGGAAATTAAAATCTCCCATTATAAGACTCTCTGATTTACTGGCCCACTCTATTTCCCTGTACAGTTCCTTATTATACTCATCAGAGTCATTAGGCCTATAGCACACTCCTCCTCTCAATTTTGATCTCCCAATGCTTATGTCACACCAAACTGACTCAACACTGCACTGTCCAGCGATGTCGACTGGCTTTACTTCCTTGGTTTTTATGTGTTTCTTAACTAATAGCATAACCCCTCCTCCCTTCCTCTCCTGTCTATCCTTTCTGTAGACGTTGTACTCCCCAAATTGCAGTTCTGCATCCCTTGTCTGTGTGACACCACGTCTCTGATATCCCAACCATATCTGCCTTTGATGTTTTGAGCAATACTTCAAATTTATCAAATTTATTTACTAAACTCCTAGCATTGGTGTACACGCAAGTATACCTGCACCTGTTTCTATTCTTAGCTACCCTAACAGAACCCATGTGTTTACTTGTACTGCAATGGCTCCCAGCAGTCTCTGAAATACCATGCATCTTGTTTTTCAGGCTTCTGCTCATTCTAATAGAAGCAGTGCAAGAATCTCTTTCACCTCTGCCAGTGGCTACTGTCAAACTATTGGTCTTTGTCTCCCCCCAAGCTAGCAGTTTTCCGACCCACCTAACACTGCCTCGATAGCATCAGCAAATATTCTTGCACCCTTTCTATTTAAGTGTATCCCATCCCTGTAGAAGCAATCTCTCCTGTTAACAAGTACAGTCCAGGCTGAAAAAAATTCTACCCCTTGAGCCTTGCACAATCTTTCCAGGGCCGAATTGATCGACAAGGCTCTCATCATATACTCCCTCCTATCGTGTCTGGGCAGAATTGCAGACACTTTCAAATTCAACCCTAATTCTCGGCTTTTGTTCAACAGTGACCTGTACTTGTTAAGTAATTCTGCCGGTCTCCTACTCTTAATATTATTAGTGCCAACGTGTACAACTATATCACCTTTTGTGCCCTTAAAAGATGATATTCGCTCTACAACGTCATCAACCTTTGCCCCTGGCAGACATACCCTGGTCCTGTTCCACCTATCGTTTTTACAAAGCATGTTCCCCGTTTCCCTGACAATAGAGTCACCAACAACTACTAGTTCCTTCGGGACCAGCGCATTCTGCCTTGGGGGTTGTCTCTGTGTCACGCGATGCCCAAGTGCAAGCTCTGGCGTTGATGTGGGCAGCTGAGAGCTTGATGGGCCCCTCAATTTAGTTTCTTCGAGGGCATCCACCCTGTCCTTCAAGCTCTCATATAGGCCCACAAGAACGCCGAGTTGTTGCCTGATATGCCAGCATGCTCAGTGCTGATGGGATACTGCCTCTTGCTCAGCATAATCACCTGAGAGGGCATAAATTCAAATTGAGGAAAGACAGATGTAGGATAGATATGCGGAAATTTACCTTTAGTCAGCGGGTAGTTGGTTGGTGGAACAGACTTCCATCCCTTGTTGTGAAAGTTGATAGCCTAAATAAATTTAAGGCTCAGCTGGACAGGTATTTCGAACGAACGGAGGGGTGAAGTGAAAGGGTTTTTTTTTTTTTTTTTTTTTTGGCTGATGCTGCGTAAGCTTGCTTTCTTGCATCAAATGCCTCTACTAATGCTAATGCTAATACTTGGTTTAATCAAAAGAGCTTGTTTTGATTTTGTGGGCCCTGATATCGCAAAATTGGCTTAAGCATAATTTGTTCGCCTAATTCTGGAATACGCAACGTTTGTGTAGACCCCTTTTGGAAAACACAATATTAATATATTAGAAAGGGTACAAAAATCTCTCATCATGTTTTTAGTTTACAAATCAGATTTAGACTTTTTTATGCATAAATATAAAGATTGGCGTAAAATTTTTAACTTTCCCACATTAAAAGATCGAAGGAATATGTTTGATTGCATCCTGCTACATTCAATACTTCAAGGCAAAATAGATGTTCGATTGCTATTATGAACTTTAATTGCTCACCTAGGCCTTTGAGAGAACATAAGTTATATCATATTACTAAAATTAGGATAAAGCATCACAAATTTGAATTTTTAACAGAACAGCAGCATTTTTAAATGAAAATAAAATTGATATTTTTATTAGTAAAAACAGTGTTAGAAATGAATATTATGAATTGATTTTATAGTTCGTCATTAAGCTAAATTGGGGTGTTTTTTTTTTTTTTTTTTTTTTACCTATTATTGCTTATGCTGTTAGAGCGTGGGGCATAGGGCCAACAGGTCAGCAATCATGAAACAGCTTCTGCAGGCCCAGCGTGCTGCCCTCCTGATGATATCACGAGAGTGTAGAACGGTTTCTACTTTATTTATCTATTAGGATTTAGGTATTATTTCAAAGAATAAAAAAAATTACATTTGTCTTATAGATAATGAAGTAAAATTATCTTTGTTTTTTAAAGTTTTTCTTATTATTGAATGTTTCCTATCATTCTTTTTAAATTATTAATACTACCTGTGTTTAATGTCTTCCTTATCAACTAAAAATTTATGATAAGTTTTGCTTTTCTTTTATAAATATTTTATATGTTTTTTTTATTGAAGATTATACATGTTTTGTATTTATTCTATAAATATTTAATTTTACTGAAGTTTATCTGTTTTACCTTTATATGTATATGTAATAATTGTATTACAAACTGTATATCATAAATGTAAGGCTTTATGCTGTTATTGTGAGTAATAAAAAAAAAAAAAAAAAAAACACCTGAAGAAATTAATACCTGCTACTTTGAATGATATGCAACTTGATCTAGATGCATCTGAGAAGAGAAGGGTTCCATTTATGTAGATTAATGGCAAAGAGACCGTCACCTTCGGAACTTGGCGCCGTGTGACCGTAGAGTTTTTAACCATCGGTAAAGGAGTTTAGGAAGAGAGAATCTTTATGGTTTGCGGATTACATGATACATTTTTACGCATCGGTCACGGGAGAATTAACATCAAATTATTTAAATTACTATTGTCTCCTACCCCACTTTGTCTCTGTGAACAGGAAGAGAGTATGGGCCACATTATTTTCAACTGTCAATATTATCAAGATTACAGTCGTGAACTCCAGCCTGTTTCAGATACCTTCGCAATGGGAAATAAACCTGCTCTTATCCGATTTCAAGCAACATTCATAACACTGAACACATTAGCCTCACCTGCTTTTAAAAGAAGAGAAGGGGGCTAGACTTGTTACACTGGTGTGCAAAATTTAAGGACAAGTCAGGTTTTCACCTGTAGCTTCTCGTAGGATTGGCCTGGATATGTGAAAAACATACCGAAGGAACCTCGTGAGGTACAGAAATGACGAAAGAAACAACACCGACACAACAGCGGAAACAAAACGGTATAGAGGGACTTAATTGAAAAATGGAAACATAGCACTGGCTGCCATGATACAGATGCATCATTCCCAAAGATGGAACAAAGACAAGAGGTGGTCCTCAGTAGGAGATACGGCCACCTCTAATGTCGATGCAGCTTTGCTCCGCCTATCCATACTTAGAACAATGTTGATAAGTTCTTGCGGTAACATCGTCCATTCCTCTGTCAGCGCCATTTTCGGCTGGTGGACATTTTCTGGTGGGTATGAACATACCGCTAGGATTCTCCCCAGAGCTTCCCATATGTGTTTGATAGGATTTCGATCAGCGGAACGGGCAAGCTAATCCATACGAACAATGTCCTCACTTTCCAAAAGCATATCAACAGCTGCAGTGCAATGGGGTGTGGCGTTATCATCCATAAACACTAACTCGGGACTAATGGCATCTCGGAACAGACGCACATGTGGAAGGATTACCTCAGGACAGTAGCGTGCACCGGTTACAGTACCGCCTTCCAGTATCTGGAGTTGTGTACGAACATCTAAGATAAAACTATTATATTTAGGCCACCTGAATGATTAAATTCATCTGCCGTGCTGTGCCTTATGTCTGTTAATTGCGTGTGTTCTATGATCGATTTGTCTGTTTGCTGAACGAAAAACCCTAGTGTATGTGTGGGGGGGAAACCTTGCTATCTACGCCTGAGACCGACTAACTCAACCACGGAGTGAAAAAAACCCATTAAAGTGGGGAGGACAGTGTGATACCACTGTGCAGACTATCCATGATAACGCCTCCCCAGACGAGAACACCTCGACCGCCATATAGATCCCTTTCAGTGATGTTTGGCAGGGTTATACTTGTGTGCTAACCTCTCGCCAGATTAGCTGACGTCCAGAATCTCTGCCTGCTGAGACTGAATCTACTTTCATCAGTAAAGAGTACCTTAAATAAAGATTTTGTGGTTGTAACCTTTAGAAATAGTGTTGGTCCTTAAGTTTGGCACACCAGTGTAATTTGGGATAATTTTATCAGAAGTTGTTGATAATTGGATACTCATTGTACCCAAATATACCCTGCTGGACATTGATCGTGTTCTTGTATATAGTGTAAATTCGTGGTGTTCTTCTAAATGTGGAACCTGTTTATAGGGGATAAAAAAGGTTAGATGTTTTTCCGAGGAAGTGCCTGTAGCAATGTCTACAACATAATTATATCTCAAGAAATCTTGCTGAGTCCTACTTCTAAGATGAGATCCATCATGGGTTTTATTTCCCATGGCATGAGAAGTCAGTCCACTTCTCCACTCTATTTCCTTTATTTCTTCTACCTTCTAACTATTGGAGGGTTCCTCTGTTTGATCCTCCTCTCTTCTATTCTTCCCACCACCAAATACGGAGGATGCGGAAAGGTCAGGGAATGACCACCGCATATTCCCGGAGCAATATGGCCTTAGTTGCTAATGCTCCTAAAAACCAAATAACCAACCAACCAACCAATCTATTCTTCCCTGCCTCTCCAGGTCCCAAACGTCTCCTTTTATAGCCTTTTCATTTCATTCTTATTTGGGCTCTCTCGGGTATTTTGCTCTGGGTTAATCCAGTGGATGATATTAGATCCTGCCCGCCTCCTCGTGGTGAGGATAGGGGATGGGATGTGATGACCTGATGTTGCTACTTTCCATTTGCTAAGAGCCAGGTTCTGGCCCACAACGTAATAATATTCCATATTACACTTACACATCCAAACTCAAACTCAAAAAACCTTATCACTACACTTTAACGTTCGAACTCAAACTCAAATTATTATATTAGAGCCACCGGTTATTTCTCATCTTTACCCATATATGTATTATGTCTATAAATTGCTTGTGTTCTGTGGTCGATTTGTCTGTTTTGCTGGACGATATACCCGATTTTCTGGGGATAAAACCTTGCTATCTACTCCTAAGACTGATTAACTTTGCCACGGAGTGAGAAAAGCCCATTAAAGTTCTTCGCGTCATTGACGGGATTCGAACCCGGGCCTTTCCACTCGGTGTGCTACCAGCGCAGACTACACTTACACGTCCAACCCACTACATACAAATGGCCGCTTTTGGCATAAGCTCCTACACAAGGTGTACAACAGCGGCTAATGCGAAAAACCCTGGGGTCCGACACAACAACACATGAATGTTGCTACTTCCCCTGTCTATGCGAGTTGTCTATCTGTATCAATTTGCGGCCAGATTTATATGTGCTCAAATTAAAAAACATAAAATACAGCCACTCACCGGATTACGTAATACTCGACTTACGGAAAGTCGACTTTATGTAAGTGTTTGCCGGCTAGTGCATAATTAAAAAATCTCATGGAAACGTATTTTGCATCCCGTAGGAATAAATGGAGGTATTGTGAAAATATGATAATGTGAACCCAATAACGCATTGTTTTTTTTTTTTTTTTTTTTTGGTAATTTGGTTATATAGCGAAATTGACATTTTCGCTATATAATAAAGCTATTTATCTCTCTAAAAGGTTAATTTTATAATGGAAATTGCATTACGCTCTCATTGTTATCATATGTTCTATTATAAGAATCAATTTTGAACGCCTTTGTGATATTTTTCTAAAACACATTTCTGGAGGTCACTACCATAAAACAATAAAAAAAAAAATTGCACTTTCCAGTTTATTGGGTTTTTCAGTTAGTGCATCTAATTATAATAGGGTAGTAAACTCGATCTTATTGCATTTCAATAATTCCAATAACTGGAATTGTGTCGGTTTTTACGTTATTATGGTGAAATGTGTTCCGCCTTCACTGAAATCTTCAATCATATAAAAAACATTAATAAATTTTCAGAATCTTCTCTTCATTCCTATTTACTTATTGCAATGATGGAGGGAAAGCGAACAACGGAAAGTGTAAGTGCTGGCAGTGCTAGGAAATGAAACAAAATTGATTTAGAAATGAAGATGATTAATTAAGAAGTACGAAGCAGGACAAAGTTTGTCATCTATTGCACGGAATTAGATCTCGCTGCTTCAACAGCGAATATTATTTTAAGGGGTAGTGCGCTTATAAAAGAGCATGTTAAAGGATCAACGTATTTCACCCCGTGGCCACTCCGCCCCAACAGTGATCACAAAACAGCGTTCAGGTACTATGTCGAAGATGGAAAGCTATTAATAATATGGTTTGAAAATCAGATTCAGAAGCAAATTCCCCTGAATCTAACAGCCATTCAATCAGTCTGCGCGGTAGCACAGTGGTATTGTCACCGTCCTCCCCACACCGGGTGGAAAAAGCCCAGGTTCGAATCCCGTCGATGATGCGAGGAACTTTAATGGACTTTTTTTCAGTCAGTGGCTGAGTTAGTCGGTCTCAGGCGTAGATAGCAAGGTTTTTCGTCCAGCAAACAGAAAAATCGACCATAGAACACACGCAATTAACAGACATAAAACATAGCACGGCAGATAAATTTAATTATTCGGGTGGCCTAAATATAATAGTTTGGTTTAGTTTTTTTGGCCATTCAAGCAACAAATATTTATGAAGATATTAAGAATAAGTACGGCGAACCCCAAGCCAAGTTCTTGGCAAGCAACGTGTGATTTAATAAATTTAAGCATTGCGCTTGTTTCCAAAACATTAAAGTATGCGGTGAAGTCGTCAGAGCCGATTCTTCAGCTGCAAAGAAATTTTGTGATGTTTTGGAAAAAAACACTTCTAAATCCCCACAGCCCTCAACTGCCCCTGCGGCGTGCTTATTAGCTGGAAAGTTAATTCTGGAAATGATGCTTGAAAGGTAAAACTTGTTGACGTTATGCCTGTCTCCTCTTTTTTTTTGTAATTTTATAATTTTGTACATTTTTTAAATTTTTCCTGCGCATGAGTTAAAAAAATTGAATAATTCTATTTACACGTTCGTCGAACTTCTATCAAATTCAGCGTGCATAGTTGCCAGTGAGGAATTTCTCTAAATGCTTATTTAGGGAAATTTCGACTTACTAGCGTTAATCGATGAGTGGCTATAAAATTATTAAATGCTACGTATAGCACTGAATTGTTTGGCCGTTGAAACATTGGTTAGTTGGTTATAGGTTTTAAGCTTTTTAGCAACTTAATTCATATTGCGCCGAATGTAGTATTTCTGTGAATTGCATGTGTTCTGTGGTGTTTTTTTTTTTTGCTGGAGGAAAACCCAATGTTTCGGGAGTAAAACCGGCTACCCACGCCTTAGGCAGACTAACTCAGCCACGTTCTGAAATTGCCCAAAAAATTTACCTCGTCATTGATCGGATTCGAACTCATGTCTTTTCCGCGTGGTGTGGGGAGGACGGCGATTGCACCAACTGTGATTATACAAAGCTTTAGAACATCATTATTATTATTATTATTATTATTATTATTATTATTATTATTATTATTATTATTATTATTATTATGTCTAAGGTGGCACCTAGACTTCCGTCTATCTCCACCTGATTAAGTTGACTTTGTGCAGGTCTCTTCGCCATCAGGGAGAAGCTGTCACCTGCACAGCCGCTCCCCGTTGGCGAATAGACCCCAATGGCCGCCCATATTCACTTGGTGCTGGGCCTGGTCTTCTATTTTAAGTGCCTCATGCACAAAAATCCCGCACCCACCGGAAGTAGTGCTATACCGGTGGGTGCCAGCAATCCCGCTCCCAGGCTGCCCACACCTGAGAGCCAGCAAAAAAAAAAAAAAAAAGAAAGAAAAATAAATAAATAAAATACATATATACACACACACATAATATAAACAAACTAAAAGGGGAAAAAAAAACACACAAATAATCAAAATGTATATGACCAAATCTTAATTAGTAATCATTAGATTATTCCAATGTCTTCTCCGTTGAAAAACAGTTACACAGAACTCTTGCAGTGCATGAAATTTATCCTGATTAGCAATAAGGTCACTTTCACAGCCTCTAACTAAATTACCAATCTTCACTTTTAGCCTTTCTCTATGTTCAACATACAAACTACAATCATATAATAAATGACTCCAAGTCTCAGGTTGACCGCAAGTGCATAAAGGAGAGCTGACTAGACCAAAGTAATGTAGTTTAAAATTCAATGAGCCATGGCCAGTTAAAATAAACGATGTTACCATAGAAGGAAAAAACCATTTGTTATTACTATCATAAGTAAATTTAACTGTTGGAATAAACAATCTAGTCACCTCCCCAGTTGCACTAATATCCCCTCTCTGTTGCCACATACCAATCAACTGTGTTAGAACATTTTTCTTAGCTTTAGCTATCTCTATAGTGACATCAGATGTGATATTCATGAAAGAAACCACAATGCCTTTTTTTTAAGTAATAACAAAGGGCCCGATACACAATGTACAAGTCTAGAGGCAAATGCCCGGCCAAAACCTGCATAGCATTCGTTGAGACTGTTCTGCACAAATTAGAAATAACATAAAGCATTGAGTGCTGAATCGATAACAATTTCTGTTTAAATTTAACGTTAGTAACTCTGAAGTACCACACTGATGCTCCGTACGCAACTATGGGTAAGAAGCCTTGTAGTATAAATTTAAAACTTTCCTTTTCAACCCCCAATCTGACCGTGTTAATCGAATTATTGCTGCACTAAATTTTTTAATTTTTTCGTGTAAGTAATTTAAATGTGGGAAAAACGATAATCTATCATCAATTCTTATACCTAGATATTTCACCTCAGATACTAGGGGAATCTGCCTCCCCTTAATTAAAGCCTTTGGCGGTCGCGCATAATTTAGTTTCCCCTTAAGAAGCATCATAACACTTTTAGTTGTAGATATCAATAGTTTGTGCAGATCAGCCCACGACACTAGACTTTCTAATACCTGGGCCACTCTTATTTCAAGCACAGTCCTGGATTTACCAGTAATACATAAAACCAAATCATCTGCATAAGCAATCTTATGCAGATTTTCAATTGATTGTTCTAGCCATAAATTAAGTACTAAGTTCCAAAAAAGTGGGCCCAATACAGACCCCTGAGGACACCCTCTCGAAAGATTCCTATTAAACTGTAGATGCTTAGCTTTCAGTATAATTTTCCTACAATACAAATAACTCTGTATCGTCCTATACAATAAGTCTGGACATTGCATACCCCTTAATGCAGACAGAATACTCTCATGCCACACCATGTCAAAAGCTCCAGTAAAATCTATAAAGATGGCTAACACATACTTATCCTCTGCCTGGTTGGTGAAATTCATGAGATCATAATGGCATCCTCCGTAGAATGCCCTCTCTTGAAACCATACTGATAAGGCAGGGTCAAACCATTTTTATCCATGACTTGGTTCAATCTTAAAAATAACAATCTTTCAAAAACTTTGCCAAGATTGGCCAATAACGAAATTGGCCTACACCCTCTTGGGTCATTTGGTTTTTTACCCGGCTTAACTAACAACTTGATCAAACCAACTTTCCAGATCCCAGGAAAGGTACCTTGAAGTAAGCATTTATTATACAAGTTTAACAAGATGTTAGGATAAAGCTCAATCATTTTAAGAACAGCGATATTCTCTACTAAATCGATTCCTGGGGCTTTGGAAATGTTAATTTTCTTAGAAACGGCTCTCAATTCCTCTAAAGTAAATAAGCTAATATCAACAGACCCAAGGTAATATCAACAGACCTATGTTACATTAGAGTCCTTGATGCCTTCTTGCTCTGTTGTCTCCCCCCCTTCTTCTTCATGAGGAAACAACTCCGATGTTATTGCCTGCACTGTTGTAATCCAATCAGTTGTTTCCACTCCATTGACGATTACAGTATTCATTATCTCTCCAGGTCTTACTTTATTCATACTTAGTTTATAAATTAATCCCCAAGGATCTGTATTGCCCACACTAGTAACTAGATTTCTCCAAGCCTTTAATTTACTCTCATAAATAGCCCTATAATAAATTTTCTTTTTATTCCTATAACATGCATGATAAAATTGAGCCTCATTCAGCCCCCACCGCCTATACCTCTGATATGACTTCCTACATAAAAATACTTCTTTCCTTAACCTGGATAATTCCGCATTCCACCAATTAACAACTCGCCTCTTAACTCGTTGTCTTCTTGAGGCACAACTGAGGGCTCTAAGCAATGAAGACTGAACGAAAGCAGCATACTCACAAGCATTTAAAAAAATTCAAATTAACCATATTGTCTCCCGAAAAATCTAAAGCCACTGACCGTGCAAAACTAGACCAGTTAATCTTCTTATAAGTAAATCTAGTTAATTCAAAATTGTCAAAATCTAAAGAAGTATTTAAATCAGCCAAATTAATATGAAAAACCAAAGATCTATGATCACTACTCGTATAGTCCGTTTTCACAAGCCAATGACAGATTCGTCTGGATAACCCCTGAGTAACTATAGTCAAATCAATATTCGACCTGCCATGAACATTATTAAAAGTATAAGGCTGACCTGATATATTGACTACACACAAATTATTCATTAAAATAAAGTCCTCCATTAAGCGACTTCTCTGATCAGCCATGCCGCTAAACCATAAGTTAGACTTTGCATTGGAATCCAATGCAATAATTAAATTACTACAACCAATTTCACTGAAAACAGTTTCCATATAATGGATAGAATTAACAATTTCGTGACTTGGAGGACAATAAAGAGATATTAAATTAAAAGTCAACCTAGGAGTACTAATGTTCACACATGTTGAGTTCTGACTACACAGCCCAGAGAGGACAGTTACCTGCAATAACTTATTAAAGACCACAATTGATGTTTTAGGTTTCACATCAACTACACTTATAACTTTGGCATCAGCAGGAAAACCAACAATTTTAAGTCCATGTGCAAAGGAACCAACATACGGCTCCTGCATACACAAAATGTCAACAATTTCTTGCACGGCCACCATTCTAATTTCATCAGTAACCGCACGACATCTTTGGGCGTTGAGTTGAACCAACTTAAGCACACTACCTTCATCTTTATGTTGAAAACTACCATTCACATTAAAAGTACTACAGTTATCCATCATAAGTACGCGTACTGGCGAACCCTAGGGCCTTTTTATACTCGGGACAACTACTACTCCTTAATGAGTGATCATAAGCTCTACCTCTGCGCTTGCAGTTCACACAACATGGATCTTTATTTTTATTTGGGCAATCAACAAAAAGATGGCCACCCTGAGCACAATGACCACACTACACAGTCTTGTGTGTGCAGTGTTGTATAGAGTGGCCATACCTCAAACACTTAAAACATTTAGTCACAACTGTAAAACGCCTGAATTTGTGTGACGTATATCCAAAATACAACCTGTCATTACACATAAAATTTTGCAACATATGAGGAGCTACCCCAATCACCCAATTATTAAACCTTGCCTTGGAACTGTTACTAAATCTAAAAACAATGCCCTCTCTGACCTCTTGCTCCTCATATCCATAATCCTGAAGGTTTTTCTTATATAAATCCCTAATAATATCCTCCTGAGTTAATTCTTTAGGTACATCATACACTAAGATGGTAGGGTTCTATAACTTTACTTTATCCAGATTAATACCCTTTTGAAAAAATACCTCTGCCTTACTGAATTTATCCAAATCCTTATCATTATCTGTTTCAACTAAGACTCCTTTATTTCGTATAGCTCTTAGATTTCTAATTTTTATTTCTTGAAACTTTTCCTTTAATGTGTTAACAATAACCTCTTTGACTTCCTGACTTGACTTATACTGTTCTGAGGACTCCTCAGCCCTGAAAATAACCTTATTATTTAATCTTGCCACTTTGCTCAGCTTCCTGTTATTATCCACCATACAGATATCATTTAATATTACCCGTTCACCTAATTGAGGCTGGCTGAATCCAGCCCTAACCTTGTCCGCATAAGTCCCCTTTTGTTCTGCAACATTAGATAGAAAAGGCTGCCCTCTCACAATGTCATCTAATAAACTGGCACGTAAAGCCTTAGAACAGGGGTGGTGAACCTTTGCAATTCTGCAAAGTACAATATCGTTATTTTTCCCATACACGTTTTGCTTGGCAAAAGCGTAGTCTGCGCCGTAGCACAGTGGTATCGTCACCGTCCTCCTCACACCGGGTGGAAAAGGCCCTGGTTCCAATCCCATCGATGACGCCAGGAATTTTGATAGGCTTTTTTCACTCCGTGGCTGAGTTAATCGGTCTCACTCGTAGATAGCAATGTTTCCCCCCCACACCCAGAACTGGGGGATTTCGTCTAGCAAAATAGACAAATTGGCCATAGAGGACACGCAATTAACAATCATAAGGCGCACAGCACGGCAGATGATTATAATTATTCGGGTGGCCTAAAAAAAAATAATAGTTTTTTACAAAAGCGTAACCCGAGAAAGAATGAAATAAAAGACATTATTTCAAAGATGCTTTAATAAAGGTATTAAAATAAAATCCTTCATAACGAAAATGTAACTTTTAGCTTATAGAACAAAGAATTTAATATAAAATGATAAACCTCTCTTATATTATAACTAAAAAAAACCAGTAAGACTTCAGTTGCTGCACCATTGATGACAGATTCTTTTCATCAGGCTTATACTTCGTAACTTTTAGAGCTATGCATGCAGCACTAGTTTCATCCGTGAGACTTCTCCTATGACTAGACTTAAGAAGTTAATCACTGAGAACAACGACTCACAAGAATATGTTATGAGAAAATTGTTAGTAATGCTGTTGCCAGATTTTTTTAACAGACAAAAGTTTCAAGAATGGAACTCCAAACTTTTAATACTTCTTTTTCTGCAGTTTTCTTTGCTAATGCCGTCACTAATCTTTCCTTTTCATTATTTTCTAAATCAGCTGTAATGAAAATCAATCAGTCAGTTGCACATCTCAAAATCATCCAGGTCGATCCACTGAAACATTTTCAGATTCAGTTCGGCTAGGTTTACACTGTCTGCAAACTTAATCAGTTTTGCAGTTTCTTCCAATTCTCTGAACTTGAACAATCTTGAATAAAACTATTCGATAATTGACTCAATACTCAGACATACTATTTGAAGGCTCTGGTGGTCTGTTTTCTCACCAGTTTCAAGATCAGTGATGCATCTTTTTAGGTTTGGGTAATATTGAAAATTGTCACTGTACATCGCGTTTAAAAACTCCCAGCTTAATTTAAAATGCCTTTATGTTATCGAACATAACATTAAGGGCCTTACCAGAGCCCTGTAATCTGGCGTTGAAGTCATTTAAATGCGAGCCGAAATCTGTAAAGAACATCAGAGTGCAGTCTGGTTCAGAAACAAATCACTGCGTGAATACTGCTATTTACTAAATGATGTAGTAGTAGTAGTAGTAGTAGTAGTAGTGGCACATGATGCAAGAAAGCAAGTGTAGGAGCTTATGCAGCATCAGCCAAAAAAAAAAAAAATCACACCATTCCCTCCAAATGCCTGTCCAGTTCCTCCTTAAATTTATTTAACCTATCAACTTCTACAACGACAGATGGAAGTTTGTTCCAGCAATTAACCACCCGCTGGCTAAAGGCAAATTTCCGCACATCTATTCTACATCTGTCCTTTCTTAATTTGAACTTATGTCCCCGTAGGTTCGTAATCTGAACAAGTGGAAGGATCTCATCAGAATTCAGCGTGCTCAACCCATTCAAGGCCTTATAGACCTCAATCAGATCACCGCGCAGGTGCCTAGTCTCCAGCCACTGCAATTTGCAGAACTTAAGCCTCTCTTGGTAAGAGAATCCCTTCATTCCCCTCACCAATCGTGTTGCTCATCTGTACACGCTCAAGCAAATCTACATCCTTCCTAAAATGAGGCCTCCAGACCTGTACGCAGTACTCAAGGCGTGGCCTGACCATTGCCTTATACAGAGGGACAATCACCTCCTTTTCCCTGCTAGCAAAATTCCTATATATCATTGAGGCATGTAACGTCATTACATGCCTGAAGAGAGAAAGGGCGTGCGCAATGCTCGACTCAAGGTTTCTAGAATGATGTTTGAGGTTTGAAATTTTTTTAGGATGCTCTGAATTCCGCGTGCCCAAAAAATTTGTATGCGTGGCCCTTCGGGTAGGCGTGCCATAGGTTCGCCACCCCTGCTTAGAACAACCAACGAAACTCCACCTAGATTTCTAGCTGCGCCACTATCGATATATATCAAATCGGGAAATTTTCATGATTATTTGCAGTATTTCCTATTTACCACACTCTCTTAACTTTATGACCAATTTAATTTTGTTTTTTTCAAACCCACCCTTGGCAAATATCAAGTGTTGCTTAATGTACAGACTGTATTCGTGAAGTTGCGTTCACCTGGTGGATTACTTCGATAAAATTGTTATATGTTGCTTTTGAGTTTTTGCATTTGTTAGTTGTTAAGGGCTGGTGAGGGGGGTTATTACAATATGGCGGATAGTGATTCCGACCGAAGTCCTGCAGCCGAAGAATCATCTGTTCCATCTGGTCCCCGAGTAGTGACAATATACAAAACTGATACTGGGTTTGGATTTAATGTTCGAGGACAGGTCAGTGAAGGCGGCCCGCTGAAAAGTATTAATGGTGAATTATACGCACCTTTACAACATGTTAGTGCGGTATTAGAGGGAGGAGCAGCCGAGAAAGCAGGAATTCAGAAGGGAGATCGTATCTTAGAAGTGCAAGTATATGTTTTTTTTTTCCTCTCTCTCTCTGTCATTCTCTTCTTTTAATTACTATAGACTTCATTTCATGTCAGTTATTAGAATGATATACCGGGAACGTACAAATAACAGTAAATACGAAGCTCTGTTAATCTTAGACACTCATTCATCTTTACCGTGATTTTAATTGTTATCTTCTGTGCCGTAGGCAGCTGATCCATGGGGCGTAACATACTGAAAAAGTGGTAAAATTTTCATAGAATTTCAGCATTTTGATTAGCACAAGTGCGAACTTGTATGTGTTACAGAATGGTGCATTGTGAACATTGTTATAGTGATCAGGATTGTAAAATGTCATTTACATTCACTATAATATGCTTATAAAATTTTCGGCGTGATGGAGACTAGTAACCACCTGTACTCGTAACTTTTTCCTTTTTCCATCTGATAATATGTGGTAAGTTTGGTGTTGCTTAGGCGTTTGGTATTAAAATGTTACCAAACAGATGTTTGGTAACATTTTTCTATTAAGTTATGTGAACCGCATTTCAATTCACACTCCGGTTATGCCGGAGTGTGAATTGAAAAGGTTGTATATTTGTGGTACAATCATCACTCTGTAATAACTATTAATATCAATTCCAGTTTAGACTGGGATTCATCTTTCTCGAATTGTTTTCATTCGGTTCAAGAAGTGGAATGAGTAGTTTTATTTATATCAGATTTCGAAATAATCGAAACTACCGTTGAATTACAGTATAAAGGATGCATATTTTTTTTTCCCACAGAGGTGCGAAAAAATTATGCAAAAACTTCTTCCGAAAAGAAAGCATGGTATGAAAAATTTTGGAAATTGATGGCGTTTCGCACATGTTACCGAATTATTTTAGGGATATGCTGTAACCAAAGTTAATATCTATTTTCTAATATGAAATCAGGATTCATAAACTATTCGACCTGTAGTGAAGAGGATTGTGTAGATATTTTATATTAGACGTGAGGGTATAAAATGTTAGGGTACTTCTATTGAAGAGCAATGAAAATGATTTTGATCGAAGAGCCTTTTGGTGAAACCTCATTACCAAAAGACAGCATGTTCTTATTTGATGGTAATAACTAATCTTTCGAATTCTTGCCGTTGCAGAATTAGGGGATTGATATCATAGCTTTGTCATCAACAATATAACTGCAGTACTCTTAACTGTTCTTACCAATTTTTATTTATTTGTTATTACTTTTAATATTTTTCCCATCAAATTCCATAGCCATTTTTTAATCCAGTGATGGTGTCACCCCAAATTGTAGGAACATCATGGCTAATCATCTGACAGGTGACTAACTTTCTTTAAAATTAAAGTTATGACTTTTTTTGAATTCTTCTTTGACAGTACCAATGTTTAAATCTTTCTTAATGTATTGCAGTACTTATTGTATATAACTATTTTTTAATAAAAAATTAAATATTTATATCAATTGATATAATTTATATCAGTACTTCACTTTATTTCTGACTTTTACCACTTTGATACCAAGTTTGTTTTGGTAAAAGGACAACAAAGGTGATTTTTAAAACCAACACAAAGTATGTAAAGTTATTTATTTTTTTTTTGAAAAGTTATCTTCCCAAATATGTTTTTGTGAAGATAACTAAATATGGTTTTATAACTAAATGATTATAGAAACAATTTGATTTAGTTTGGTTTTTTGTTTCTATTAGATTTGGTTTTTGTTTCTTTAAAAACCATATTCAGAATACAGGTAACCCTTGTGTAACATAGTAGTTTGCTTGATTTGCTTGATAATAACATGACTTTCGCATTACAAAATCTCGTAATGCGAAACTGTGTTATATGGGACTAACAACCAGTATAGAAAGGGGGGTTATGTTCCAAAAGCTAACAAAAATACGCCTTTTTTTTTTTTTTTTGTAACTAAATTTTTATTTAGTTAAATTATTTTTTATTTTTATTTAGTTTTTATTTATTAGTTTATTTTTTTTGAAACTTAATTTTCATAGTAGTGATAACTTAACATTTTAACTTTATTTTTATAATAGTAGTAACTTAAATAGTAATAACTGAACAAGCATCTTGCCTTTTTTTTTTTTTAGGAGCATTAGCAACTAAAGCCATATTGCTCCGGGATATGCAGTGGTCATTCCCTGACCTTTCCACATCCTCCGTATTTGGTGGTGACGGGCTCAAACCCCGGTCTAATCAAGAAGCATGTGCTATGCACTGGCATCTTGCCTTACAAACTGTGATACTTATATGTGAGATAATGTACGTTCATTTAATTTTCTTCCTCTTTATTGCTGCTAAGCACAATCTCCTCTGCAGCATATAGATGTTGTGTACCTTCTGCTCTCTTTAAAAGTCACGAACTGCACTCTTTGAAGTCACAATTATTTTTTATGGTCTCAAACAAGCACAAGTTCAATAGCACAGAACTTGTGCTATTGAACAAGAGATCCTAATCCAGGCATCTCACAACAAAATACAGTGGACCCCTGCTTTAAATTATATGTGAAAATCTGAAGAATATTTTTCAGTTAGCAAAATAAAAATAAATTTATGCTTACATACATAGCTTAATTAGTACATACTGTAATAATTAAGCTACATATGTACAGAAATATCAATTAGTATGTATTTATTATGTATTTATGTATTTTATTATGTATTTTGCACAAGTGAGATAGGGAGTAATGAGTTTCTGAACATTTATTTGTTTTTTATATGACTGAATATTTCATGAAGGGGAAACATATTTCACCATAATAACATGAAAACCCACAGAATTCCAGCTATTGGTACTAAGCAAATGCAAGAAGATTGAGTTTATGGGTAGTAAACTCGAACTGTGACAGAAAAGACCAATAAACTGGAAACTTCAAATTGTTTTTATTGTTTTACGGAAGTGACGTCCAGAAATGTGCTTTAGAAAAGTATCACGAAGGCCATAACAACTAGTGAGTCAACAGCAGAGATTCACAAAAAGGAATGGAAATGTTGAAAATGACATCTAACATAATAGTAGTGTTTTCCCAGCACAAAAGCTCAAAAATACCATGTTAAGCTAGATTTCCAGCAATTCTCAAACCGTGTTAAAGCGAAATCTTGTTGTAGAAGTACTGTGTTGTACGAGAATTTCCGCAATTTATCAGTCGTGTGAAAACATGTTGTTGAAGTACTGTGTTATACAGGGGTTGCCTGTATAGTTAGATGTAGTTAAACTATATTTAGAATATCGTGAATATGTAATTCAGACAACCTTGTGGGGATAGGATATATCCTCCCATGACCTTTTTTTAAAAATTGGTAAAGTAAATAAATCAGGAAATTATCATTGCTTCCATTTTCACAGTCTGTCATCTCCTTTTTGATTTTTAAACAAGGACATGGGAGGATATTCAAAATATAGTGAATATGTTACCCAGACAACCTTTCAGATGTAATAGGTATAACCTCCATGCCCTTGTTTAAAAATCAGAAAAGAGATGATTGAATGATGTGAAAAGGGAAGCAATGATAATTTTTGGCATTATGCACTTTTCCAATTTTTAAAGGACATGGGAGGAATATAGCTGATATTCCACAAAGTTTTCCAGGTAACATATTAGCAACAAACTAAAGAAGGTGTTCAGTTATATCTGTTTATGGTTTTTGTTTCAATGTTTCTATTCTAGAATTTGGGAAGAAAACTCTTCTAAAAAAAAAAAAAAATCCTTATTTTGAATTGTTGGCTCTTACGAATCATCTTGATCATCCTTTCACCAGATATAAGGATTTACCATATAAGAGTAGTAAAAGTTGAAAATAAAGTGAAAAGTGTTGATACTTTGGGCCTTTTACCAACGCAAGCTAGTAAATCCTAGGATGTACCAAAATGCTTTGATAAAAGTCCAAATTTTGAGCTTTTATCAGTGCACATTGGTAAATCCTATGATTTACTGTATTTTGGACTGTTACAGTAGAGCACGCATGCACACACAACTATTATTCACTTCATTTTAAAATTATTTCAAAGTTTGCTTCAAATTTGGCATACTTCACAGCACACAATTTCCAACTATGTACCTTGCTGCCCACAGTCCAGCAGCCATCACTAAAGAAAATCTGGTTTCGTGTTCCCATATGTATTTACTATGTGAAAAGAATAATAAACCTTTCAAAAACAACTAAGATAAAACTAGATGTTTATTGAACTAGTGGAAGAGTAAAACAAGTAATGTGAAACTGTAAACAAACATGTAATTTGAAAGTTTGTGGTAGGTCACTTGAAAAGTTTAGCACTCAATCACACTGTGAAAACTAAAAATTCATTCCATAGATTTATCTAATAAATGGTTGTCTGTATTTAGGAAAGTAGAAAAAAATTTTTAGTCACTAGTAATGTGGGATCAATATTTTTGAGGCTTATCTGTCGGTGATCAACTGCATGGTTAAAGTTCAAATGGTCATTGTTCCACAGCCATGTAGAATTTGAATAATTTTTATTTGGAATGACCCCAGAAATTTCATCCTGAAGTTGTGCACATTTTCTTCATGACTTGCCCTGTTCACACACACACACACACACACACACACACACACACACACACACACACACACACACACACACACACACACACACACACACAGGGGGGAAAAAGAAGAAAGCAGGAAACTAATCTGAATATAGCAGTTTATTATTATTTAATTGAAATGTAACCAAAGGTTGGCCCAACCTTGTATAGCCAGTCAGCTAGAGGATGTACATTCTATTTGATAATGATATACAGAATATGTTGTTATATAGTTTACAGGTTGATTTCAGAACATAGGCTGACATAAATTTTTTTTTTTTTTTCTTCAAGTAAATTCAGATTTGGAGGCTTGAAGTGGTGAAACCCATGTTTAGTCTCTAGAGCAAAGTTTCCGGCATCCCTGCCCCCTCCCATACTTCTCCTTCAACCCATGCATGGTACCAAGTACTATAGGTTTTGATACCTTTCGTGTTTGGGGGTTTTCATACAAAAAAAAAAAAAAAAAACGGTGGATTGTATAATTCAGACATTGCACATAAGTCAGTTCAAATAAATTCATAGAACAATGCAGTGGTAGGCAAGCATAAGTCCTTAATGACCACTTCACAACAAAGCACTTAGATTGAACTGGAATAGTTCAAACAGCCTTAGATCATGCCAGTTTTGTTAGTACCTCATGAAGTCAGGAATGATTGTTACCAAGTGAAGATCAGCAACAGTGGTGATAGTAACAGCTCCACATGCCACTATATCAATACAGAAGGACAAGACATGGTGACTTCTAGATTTCTAGTACAAAGAAAGTCTCCAACAAGATCCTCTCCTTGTATGTTTTGTTGTCATTAAACATTTCAGCATTAAATATTTCCAGATAGTTGGAAGGAAATCATAACCCTGTCTAATTTCTACGATTTTATCCTACTCACGGAAACCTGGACTTTGTCTGAACAAGAAGATTTCATTATCCTCTCAATTGCCAACTACAACGTTGCAGTGGCATTGAGAGCCACAAAAAAAGGTGGAGGAACCACCATCTTCCTGAAGAATTCATTTGCGATAGCATCAGAATCCAAATGTCCCTCATCTACCTTCGAGACAGTCCACATCAGAACAAAACTGTGAAATAACTTTCTGGACGTCGTATCAGTCTACGTACCTCCTAGGTCCTCCATGGAAAGATATTCTGAATTTGTAAACTGGGCTATCGCTAAAATCTCAAAAAAACAACTCCTTCATTATTGGAAGGGATTTTAATTTGCCGCTACCATCTAGTGAGCTGTCTAAATTTGTAACATCATAGCTTGAAAGCCTAAATTTAAAGCCTTTAATTTCATCACCCACCAGAAGTAACAACACCCTCGACCAAATTTTCTCTAATGCTCCTATGTCTTCTGAACTTCCACTCTGAATTGCATTCGAATCTGACCATGATCCAATTTCAAAAATACTGTCCTTCAACATTCCATCCCAGTGCGAAAAGAATCCAATCTGCAAAAAGACATCATTTAACCTGAAGCATTTAAAACAGGACATCTGCCTAGAGCTGCTAAGCCTTTACCCTGGGACAGTTAGTCATCTGCCCTACAGAATTGGCATACACTTTCTCGACTTGGTTGTCCTCAATCTCAAAAATTGTGGCATCAAAAATCACCTTCCTTCAACTCAAATATTTGGTGGACAAAACAACTTTTTTTTTTTTATGTAAACCCCAAACACTGAGAGGTATTAGAACCTATAGTACGAGATTTTAAAGTGGAGTGTGGGATAAAAGATTCCATTCCTGCAAGAATAATTTCACTGACATGAGCTGAGCAAATGTTGACATCAGAAGTTTTGAAACAGTAATCCGACCGAGGAAAAGAAGAAAAGAAATCTCGCAGGTCATCCCATTTTGCATTCTTGTAATGCCAAACAACACAAGGTTGGGAATAGCCATGAGATAAAGGCTCCATTGGAGAAGAGAGAATCACCAAGTTGTGATCTGAAGTGCCTAAAGGACCTTTCACTTCGACTGTGTACTTAGAAGGGTTGTTTGTGAGAAAAAGATCAAGTGTGTTAGCTGTATGATTGGGATTGTCCGGTATTCTTGTAGGTAAATGAACAATCTGTGCAAGGTCATTAGTAATTGCAAAAGCCTCAGCATCTCGACCAGCTGGGTCGGTGTGACTAGAAAACGGAAGCTAGCTGGAGTTGTGAACATTAAATTCATCAAGGAAAATTATCTCACTGTTAGGAAAGTTGGACTGGAGAAAGTCTAGTTGCAAAGAGAGGAAGTCAAAAAGCTCCAAGTGATTAGTGGAGTTGGGAGAACGGTAGAGACAACAGATGAATTTTACACAATGAGGTAGAGAGATTTTAAGCCAGAGAAGATCAAAGAGAGTAGATTCCAAATTGCCAAGTCTCTGACGGGGAATATCAGAATGGACATATGCACAAGTACCACCTTTGAGGCAAAAGGAATCATACAGCGAATAATTTGGGCATCTGAGATGAGCAGTAGCAGAATCAACCGATAACTGAGATTCTGTCAGAAAAAGTACACGGGGTTTGGCAGATTGCAAGTGGAAATGGACATCATTAAGATTAGAATTGAGACCACGTATATTTGTGAAATGAATTAGCAAGTGCTTGGGAGGTTTAGATCTTTTCGCAGATAAGCTTGCTCTATTAGTTTGACAATTCATGGTGTATTCAATAGTAAGAAAAAGTGGGTGGGACATGTATGAAGTAATGAAATTTGTGGATATGGCGTACCCATAGTAAGAATATACCCAGATCCTTGATATAACGTGGCCTCAACAATGCTCCTCGCATACACACACTACTCGGACTCCCTCCAGTCACTATCTGGCAGAGTAGAGCTAGCAAGATTATACACTAGCTGATCCGGAAGCCTCCTAGAGAGTTACCAATAGGTTCGGTCCGGTGTACTAACTAGCGGCCGGCCTGCGAACACCGTTTTAGAGCTGTACCCTCGAAATGTAAGGAATATTGGATCTTGCCACGATGTTCATCATAACCTCAAAAGTCATCAATCATACTGCATGATGGAAGAGATAGGGAAGGGTTGACCGGAACTTAGCTCTAGAGACTAAACATGGGTTCCACCACTTCAAGCCTCCAATAAGCAAAGTAGTGGTATTGCACCTGTTGATGAGAGTCATCTACCACCTAGTACTGCCTGGTAACATAGAGGGGTGGCATTCCTCCATGTGGTGTGGGCACCACACCTCGACCCCTGCTTACGTTGGTTCACACCTGGGTGGTCACCCACCATGTACTTGTGCATGGAGGTTATATCCAGGATTACTAACAGTCCCACCATCGCGAAGGTGCAAGCAGAGGATCTGGCTGTCACAGACCGTCCGGACTTCACCGAAATCGGGTCCACTTTACTTGAGTGTCACCTGAATATCAGTTCCATCAACGTTTTAGACTCCCAGGTAGCAAGTGCAGCTTGTCTGGTAGACAGCTTGAGTCTCTTTTCAAATTAAAGCAAAAGTCTTTCAGGAACTTTAAAAAATCTAACTTGGAAAATGATTATCCAAATTTATTAGCTTGCTGTAATAGGTTTAACAAACTAAAGAGGAAAGAAATCCAACTATTCACAGCTAATGTATTTAGAAAAACTCAACAATATACCCAAAAATATCCACCCAGTAACCTCGGATTTAAACTTCAATTGCTGGTTGGAACACACAACTCGTTTCAACAGCAAAACAAATCCTTGCCCAGAATTTAAAGAATATATGCCGTGCATCAACAAATTAAGCAGTATTGCTGTCTCAAAAGAACCAATGAAAAATGCAATTAAAAATCTCCCTTCTAAAGGTACCGCAGGACATGACAATATACCAATCTTCATGATCAAAATCGCTAGTATCTACATTCTAGACCTGGTCTTCTTTTTCAATCTGGCCATAAATAACAACTTTTTTTCCCCCCAGAATGGGTTCACAACAAAATTTTCCCACTACTGAAATGCAAAAACATCAAAAGCAACAAAGACATCAGGCCAGTATCAGTCTCATCCTCTGTACTAAAACTCCTAGAAAGATATATGCTACCAACAGTGAGGAAGCAACTCTTCCCAATACATCATAACCAGATTCACTACTGAATTATTGGAAGATTCATATCGACCAACCTCCTCACAACAAATCAAATAATCCTGAAGGCTCTCGATTCTAGAAATCAAATTGATATAATTTACACAGACATCAGCTCTACATTCGATGTGGTCTCCACACACTCTCCTGAAACTCCTAGAACTGTTTTACCTCATCGACGGTAATCTATTAAATCTCTTTGCCAACCACTTCAAAGAAAGGATCCTGATAGCAGACTTCAAAAACAAATCCTATCGGGCCATTTGCTCATCTGGAATTCCCCAGGGCGAGACACTATTGGCAGTAATGTTTTCCTCAATCCTCCAACTGTTCCTACTAACCCATAAGCATGTAATGTCTTATGCGGACGATGTTAAAATCATTGCCAAGTCAGTCAGCTAAAATGCACTGAAGAGCTGATCTGTAACACCCTCCAGGAGTTCGCTTTATACCTCAAATCTCAATCTCTTACTCAACCCCTCAAAATCCAGTCACCTCCAAATCTCGCTTAAAAAGAGCATCTTTCTGATAACTGCCTCCCTCAATGCCCAAACAATTCCTATCATAACTGACCATATGGATTTTGGAATTTTCTATGACTCAAAATTCAGTTTCGTTACTCATCTGAATTACCTGCCCAAAAAACTCACAAGAGCCATTTGGCTGGCAAAAGAAAACCTTCAACATATACACCTGTCCATATTATAATACAGTTCTTTTCAAAAATCATCAAGCCAAAAATTTTCTGTGCTTCCACTGTCTGGGCCAGTGTGGCTAATGAAAATTTCAAAAAGATCTCTTCCCTTGAATACTGGTTTCTTAAATGGACTTTCTTCAAGTCCAGCTATGAACCTCTCTTCCCGAACTTTCATGATTGACTGCCTAAACTACTCCAACTTTTCACATTCAATCTGGTACAACAACCTTTCTTTCTTTACAAAACTGTACAACGTGGACATTGATTGTCCAGAAATTTGGGAAGTTCTATGACTGGAATTATTGGAAGTATAATACAGTTCTTTTCCTGGAGAATTCCCAGGAAAGCATCAAGATCCAAACCAACACTAATCCCTTTACTAAACAGACTCCGTTTAATCGAAAGGCACTTCCCATTCAACACTCTGTTCTTTGTCAACGGTTTGAATACAGACTCGGTCTTAATAGCCCAAAACAGAGCTCTCCTGTCGCAAGCGGCTAAACTCATACTAACAAATTTCCACCGAGAAATTCTGTATGGTCTCTAAGATCACTAGAATGATCTTAGAGCCTGTACTGAGAAGAAAAGAGGAGAATCTTTTGACACTGCAGAATGGCCATAATTTTTATTATTGTGAATGTGAAAGCATCTATACAGATGGAGTGGGCTTCCTAATAAATAAATCACTGAAGAACTAGATAGCATTTATTAATGAAATATCAGCTGGCATAACTGAAGTATGGGGCTTTGTATAAATAATTGATTGCAAGTTTGTCCCAGCCTCAAGCCATACAGTTGAAGAGATACAGAAGTTTTATGACAATCTGGAGAATGCAATCAACAATAGCAAAGAATTCTACATAATGATAATGAGCAATTTTAATGCCCGGATAGGAAAGGGAGAGGACCATTTAAACCCTTTGGGAAGTTTTGGAACAGGAGAGAGGAATGAAAGAGGGACAAAATTAGTAGAATTATCAGAAGAAAAAGCGTTGTACATAAAGAACAGCCTTTTTTTTATATATATATATATAAAACAACACTGTAGATGGACATGGAGAACTCAAACAGATAAGTATTCATAAAATAGATTTTTTTCTTACTAATAAAAAAAAAAAAACTCAGTAAGATATGTGGAAGTGCCAAATAAATTCAACACTGGAAGTGATCGTAGGATAGTCAGGGCAGAAATCGTGATTAATGGCAAACAGGAGGGTTATAAGTTTTTAAAAGGGAAAAAATCATTTAATATAGAGAACTTGAACAGCCAAGGAGATGATTATAAAAGTACACTGGGAACAGAATTTAGTTCATAACAAATTTCGATGAGAATAATATAGATGGCATCGATCAAACTATAATAAAAACTTTAATTTATATAGGCTATCAACTTGCACAACAAAAGATGGAAGTCTGTTCCACCAATCAACTACCCACTGGCTAAAGGCAAATTTCTGCACATCTATTCTACAACTGTCTTTCCTCAATTTGAAACTGTGCCCCCACAGGTTCTTAATCTGAGCAAGAGGAAGAATGCCATCAGCATTCAGCTTGCTCAACCCATTCAAGGCCTTATACATTATACACCTCAGTCAGATCACCTCGCAGTGCCTACTCTCCAGACACTGCAATTTGCTTGAACGTAAGCCTTTCTTGGTAAGAACACCCTTTCTTCCCCTCACCAATCTTCTTGCCCTTCTTTTGTACTCGTTCTAGCAACTCTACATCCTTCCTAAAATGAGGCCTCCAGACCTGTACACAGTACTTGAAGTGTGGCCTGACCATTGCCTTGTATAACAGGATAATCACTTCCCTGTTCATGCTAGCAAAATTCCTATATATCATTGATATATAGGAATCTGCACTGCTCAGCAAACTTCATATTTGACTGCATAGTTACTGCCAGGTCTTTCCACTTCCCTGAGTGTAGTACCACACAGTTGGTACGTTTCTCTTCGGTTATTGCTAACCATATGCAGTACTTCGCATTTGTCGATGTTAAATTTCAGTTGCCACTTCTTAGAGGTGCCTCCGTAGCCAGGTGGGAAGGGGCAACAGTGCGTAGCACACGCTTCTTGATTAGACCGGGGTTCGAGCCCTTCACCACCAAATACGGAGGATGCGGAAAGGTCAGGGAATGACCACCGCATATTCCCGGAGCAATATGGCCTTAGTTGCTAATGCTCCTAAAAACCAAACAACAAACAAACAAACAGCTACTTCTCAGTCCATTTGCCCAACTTATCTAGATCCAGTTGGAGTAGCATACTGTCTTTACTGTCATTAACAACCCTGCCAACCTTTGTATCATCTGCAGACTTGGACATATACCTTCATCAATATCATTGATAAATATACAATAGGATAGATATTTGTAATAGGAAGGGCAAAGATCAATCTGAAGGAAGAGAAATTGACAGGAAACAATGGATTTGATGATTAATCCACATAAATAAAATATAATTTTCAGAAATATGCAAAACTATCCAAAAAGGAAGGACACTGAAAATTAGATCCCATAAGAAAATCAAATGAAAAAAAACCTGAAGTTTGGAAATTCTGAGATAATTAATGGTAGGGAAACAAGAAATTGTTGCTATAAACGAGGATGGTACACTTTCAAGGAACAGAGATAATATAGTCAAAAAGAATTGAAGAATTTTATACAGAGCTGTATAATGATAAAAAGATTAGAGATTTAGAACAATTAGAAGAGGTAACAAGAAGTTCCAAAAGTATTGCCCGAAGAAGCTGAATTGGCTCTAGGGGGAATTAAGAATGAAAAGTCTCCAGGAGAAAATGGAATCTTGATTGAACTTCTGGATATGTAGGAGGATATGTAACTGCATATAACTTGGAGGATATGTAACTGCATATAACTTGGAGGATATGTAGTTGCAGCTCAACTAGCTAATCTTCATACAAAATGCCTTAAATTCAGAAAAATCTCTAAAATTTGGAATAATGCTATTCTGGTGCTTCTCTTTCATAAAGAAATGGAGAACTATAGACAAGTATGCTTTATTATCAATCAATCAATCATCAGCCATTTTCAATCCACTGCAGGATGAAGGCCTCTCCAGCAACTTTCCAGTTCCTTCTGTTTTGAGCACTGGCCATCCATTTACTACCCACAAACTCATGAATTTCATCTATCCATCTCCGCCTTTGTCTTCCAGGTTTTCTTTTAGCTCCTCTTGGGTACCATTCTGTTATTTTCTTAGTCCATCTGTCATCATGTCTTCGAGCTATGTGTCCTGCCCAAGACCATTTTAGTTCTTTGGTTTTGATAAGAATGTCCTTTACTTGAGTTTGCTGCCTAATCCATGTGTTTCTCTTCTTATCTAACAGTCTGATTCCCAATATAATTCGTTCCATTGCTTTTATTGCTTTATTATCATCTGTTTATAAAGTTCTTACAAAAATAATTAGAATTAAAGCAGGTATAAAACTCGCACCCATTAGAGCAAGCAGGTTTCAGAAGTAATTATAGTTTGATAGACCATATAATTAGACAGTTAATTGCAAAAACAAGTGACTATAATAAACCACTATGTTTAGCATATATGAATTGTGAAAAAGCATTTGACACAATTAAAAACATTAATTCTGACAACAAAGAAACGAGGTATCGAGAAAACATACAAGGGGTGTGGCAATAAAGTTGTTCCTGGACTGCTGCAATAAAAAGAACAAAAAGAACACAATGAAAGGAACACAAAGCGAAGTTGCTCAAAAATGGTTGTATTTTTGTTCAAAGTAAATCGCCACCTGATTGAATGCACTTATTACACAGTTCTAAAAGTTTCTGAAAAAGAGTCCACGAAGGTGTACAAAGAGATGATCTTCAGTTCATTGTTTTTTTCTTTTTGTCCTCAATATC
The DNA here is from genome assembly GCF_048544385.1 of Mastigoproctus giganteus. Lineage (NCBI taxonomy): Eukaryota > Metazoa > Arthropoda > Arachnida > Uropygi > Thelyphonidae > Mastigoproctus > Mastigoproctus giganteus. The sequence continues at coordinate 115,129,878 of NC_143583.1, read as the reverse complement.
CTGAAGCCTCTTTCCTTTGAGGACAGTTTCACCTTGGGTAAGAGGTAGAAGTCTGCTGGTGCTAGATGGGGAGAGTAAAGTGGTTGGTTGATCTGTACAATGGCATGTTTTGTCAGAAATGTCTTCACAGGTGTGGAATGGGTAAGGGCATTGTTGTGCAATAAGAATCGGCTGCCTTTGTCTTGAAATTGTGGTCTCACCTAGGAAATATGCTTCAATAGTCTTTGAAGTACCTGTAAGTAGAACAGAGCAGAGCATTGACTCTTCCTTTTTGGTACAAATTCCTTGTGAATCACATCATCTCTATTCTGGACTTCTGTAAACGAAACCTTTTGGGCCTTGGTGATGATTTTGAAGTCCACCATGCTCTGATGCTTTGTCATGCAGAATTTGACGAATCTCCTTTTTCGTATCCAGCTCATCAGCCATCATTCTGAGGGTCAAATGATGATGATTTCTTGCCACAATTTCCTGAAATTTTGCAACTCTGTCCTCATTTCGAGAGTTTGGTGAGCATCCACTTCTTGAGTCTTTGCAAATATCCTCATGTCTATCTTTGAACAACTTATACCATTCAATCACACTAGTATGACTTAATGTTTCATCACCATAAACAGTTTTTAACACTTCATACATTTCTGTTACAGATTTTCCTGGTTTAAAGCAAAATTTAATATTTGTTTGTTGCTCCATTACAAAATTGTGATACGGAACATTAATGTTACTAACAAAACTGGTTGTTACTTGCAACATTTCAACTTACTGGACAATCTCTCTACCACTATCTGTTCAAGGAAGTTTGAACTACAACGTAGCACTTATTTTCAAACTCATTGAATATGGCTGCAACAGCACCAGTCTGGAAACACTATTGCCTCACTTCGTATGTAGATACTTTAATATACAGCTATAGTAATACAAAAGCAACTATTAAACTTCATAAAATTAGTGAAATATTTCTAGTAGAGAAGAGAATTTACCAAGGAAATATTATTTCCCCTAAACTATTTACTGCAGCACATAAATGGATCGAAGCTAACACATCTAAAATTGCTGATAATGTGGTATTGATTGCAAAGAACATGTTGGATTTAGAAAGAAGACTAAATGGAACTAAAGAAGACTAGACTAGACTAACAAATCCTCTAGTACAGCGTTTCCCAAACTTGGGTCTGTGGACCCACTGGGTGTCATCCGCAGATTCTGGAACTGGTCAGATTATTCATTCTATGTATAGAAAGCAAATTGATGATAAAATAAAGTTATTATTATATGTTTATGTAAAAATAAGAATAAAGTTTGAGTTTTAAACATAAAACTTAATGTTCTTTTCAGAAACCATATTGTTCATACGTATACACACGCAGAGAAACATATGCCTATATATATAGGTAAATAGATTAGATGAATATATGGGTAGTAGTGCTGACCTGACAGGTGTGGCAACAATGGAAAAATTAAGTGCCTGAAAAATAAAAGCAGATTACATAACAAATTAATATAATTAAATTAAAAGATAATATGTAAATGGTACTTAATGCTGTATGTTCCAAGATTTTAATTATGTCATTGAGGGCTGGCAGCCAAAACTAAAGGATGCACAGCAGTAAGCGAGGTCTCTGTTTCTGTTATGATGTATACGTGGCAGACAGAAAAAGCAAACAGACGTATACATCATAGCCGACCCAACAGAGACCAGGCAGAAAAGGAATAAAAACAAAACCAATATAATATTAAAATAAATAAAATGCAAAATTACACTAAAATTAAAACCAATTGATTCCAGTTAAAGAAAAAATGAAAGACTGCAAACAGTCCTACGGGAATTTTAACAACAAAAAAAAAAAAGGGGTAATTTCGGGACGAAAGAAAATAGTCAGGAAATGACAATGTACTGAAGAACCGAGGGAAGTGAAAGTAACAGAGACCAAAGAAGTTAGCCAAACGTTCCCAGCGAATTTATAATAACTGAAGTAACCCCGAGTGTGTGTGTGTGGGTGGGTGGGTGGGTGGGGGAGGCATAAATTGGTACGGAGGAACCGTACCTGTGTGACGGGGAAGTTGGCAATTAAACAAATGAGGCAAATGAACCAAACAGGGGAGAAATCTAGGCTAACAAAATAGTGTAGAAAAGACTCAACTTTGTTTTAGAAGAATAAAGGAGTGATAGAAGAAAAATAGTATCGTTAATATTGCTTTCAGCCAACCTAATCGAGCACGAGGTATAAGATGTAGAGTTTGAGAATAGTAAAAAGTAAATGGAAGAAGGAGTATGCAGTAGTGCTTGGGCAGTCCAGGGTTGCGTAACCCGTATCAAAAGTAGGTCCTTGGACATAGGACTGGCCATGTGCCACATGTGTTTAAGTCATTAACTGAACAATGTCTAAAAAGAACAATAAAAATAAAGACTACCAAACAGTTAGCAAGACAAACAAAACATATACCCCCGAGATTAGCCAATCCATGGACACAGGCTTTCTACATCACAAGACATGGCAGGCTAGGGGATACATTATGTACAAGCCTGAATGTGAAAGAAATCAACCAGCAATTTCCATGCTGGTCTCAAAGGAACTAGTTATTGTTGGTGACTCTATTGTCAGGGAAACGGTGAATATACTATGCAAGAAAGATAGGTGGAACAGGAAATTACAGGGTATGTTTGCCAGGTGCAAAAGTTGATGACGTTGTTGTTATTTGTTGTTATTTGGTTTTTAGGAGCATTAGCAACTAAGGCCATATTGCTCCGGGATATGCAGTGGTCATTCCCAGACCTTTCCGCATCCTCCATATTTGGTGGTGAAGGGCTTGAACCCCGGTCTAATCAAGAAACGTGTGATACGCACTACTGCTCCTTCCCACCTGGCTACGGAAGCGCAGTTGATGACGTAGAGCAGATATCTTTTAAGGGCACAAAAGGTGATATTGTTGTACATGTTGAAACTAATGACATTAAGAGTAAGAAATCTGCACATTTACTCAAGTACAGATCAATGTTGAAAAAAAAGTTGCGAGTTAGGGTTGAATGTGAAAGTTTTTGCAATTCTGCCCAGATACAATAGGAGGGCATATATGAGAGCCTTGTTGATCAATTTGGCCCTTGGAAAGATTGTACAAGGCTCAAGGGGTAAATTTTTTCCAGCCTGGTCTGTGCTTGTTGACAGGAGAGACTGCTTCTACAGGTGGGTACACTTAAATAGAAAGGGTGCAAGAATATTTGCTGATGCTATCGAGGCAGTGTTAGGTAGATCAGAAAACTGCTAGCTTGGGGATATACACAGACTAAAAGGTTAACATTGGCTGCAGGCAGAGGCAAAAGTGATTCTTGCACTGCTTCTATTAGAATGAGCAGCAGCCTGGAAAGCAAGATAATGCAGATTTCCAGGACTTCTGGGAGTCACAGTGGAACAAGTAAATACATGGGCTGTGTTAGGGTAACTAAGAGTAGAAACAGGTGCATGTATACTTGCATGTATGCCAATGCTAGGAGTATAGTTAATAAATTTGATGAGCTCGAAGTGCTAGTCAAGACATCAAAGGCGGATATTGTTGGGATATCAGAGACGTGGTGTCACACAGAAAGCAGTGCAGAATTGGAATTTGGGAAGTACAATGTGTACAGAAAGAATAGACAGGAAGGGAGGAGGGATTATGCTGTTAGTTAAGTAACACAAAATCTAAGGAAGTACACCCAGTTGATGTTGGTGGACAATGTTGAGTCTGTTTGGTGTGCCATAAGCACTAGGAAAGGAAAAATGAGAGTAGATCTGTGTTATAGGCCTGATGAGTATAATGAGCAATTGCGCAGAGAAATAAGAGTGGGCGAGTAAATCAGAATGGCTTATAATGGGAGATTTTAACTTTCCAGATATTAACTGGAACTTGTGGGTTGGTCACTTGCACACTAGCAAGACTTTTGTGGATTTATTGGATGACCATTTTCTATAGCAACATCTTTGAGAGGCAACCAGAGGGAGTAATACTCTTGATCTGATTATCAGCAGTGATTATTCATGCATTCAGAATTTGCAGATAAAGGAACCACTGGGTGACAGTGATCACAATGTACTGAAGTGGGAATTACTTAATGAAGTAACTACCATCAAAGCTAAAGTGAAGGGCTTTTGCTTTCGTAAAGGTGACTATAGGAGTCTCAGACAGTTTTTAAATTCTGTACAGTGGGAGCAACTGATGATGTTACCAACAGCAAATTCAAAATGGGAATCATTCAAAGAAATAATCTTGGAAGCTACTAGTCTTCTCATACCAACTAAGAAATATTGTTCAAGATTTAGGCTTAAATGGATGTCAGATGAACTAATTAGACATGTGGCAGAGAAGAAAAATGCATAGGATACACATAAATTAACAGGTGACACAGAAGCTTATGATGATATAAGCTGGTCTGTAATAACCAAGTCACTAAGGAGGTTAGGCATGCGAAGGCAGATTACAAGAAATCTTTGGAAAAGGATGCAAAGAGAAACAGCAAAGAGTTCTTTACTTATGTAAACTCTAGAAGGAAAGGCATGAATCAGATTGGACCACTTAACATAGATGTGTTGACTATTGATGATTATGCTCAGGTAGCTGATAAACTGAATGAGTATTTTGCATCTACTTTCACACATGAGGAGTTATTCAGTGAGTGGAGTGACAGAAGTTTATCAAATTCTAACAGTGAGCTAAGTGATTTTGTAATAACTCGAGTAAAGTGGAGGAGAAATTTTTTTTAAAGTTAGCATTAGTAGAGGCATATGATGCAAGAAAGCAAGCTTATGCAGCATCAGCCAAAAAAAAAAAAAAAAAAAAAACGCTCCCATTTTACCCCTCCATTCATTCCAAATCTCTGTCCAGCTCAGCCTTAAATTTATTTAGGCTATCAACTTCCACAACAAAGGGTGGAAGTCTTCCACAAACCAACTACCCACTGGCTAAAGGCAAACTTCCTCACATCTATCCTACATCTGTCTTTCCTCAATTTGAATTTATGCCCTCTCAGGTGATTATTCTGAGCAAGAAGAAGAATCCCATCAGCATTGAGCATGCTCAAACCATTCAAGGCTTTGTACACCTCTATCAGATCACCTCACCGATGCCTAGTCTCCAGACACTGTAATTTGCAAAACTTAAGCCTTTCTTTGTAAGAGTAACCCTTCGTTCCGTTCACCAACCTTGTTGCCCTTCTCTGTACTTATTCCAACAGCTCTACATCCTTCTTAAAATGAGGCCTCCACACCTGTATACAGTACTCATGGTGTGGCCTGACCATTGCCTTATACAAGGGAATAATCACCTCCTTATTCCTGCTAGAAAAATTCCTGTATATCATTAACAAGACACTATGAGCTACTCTTGCAGACTGTCTGCACTGCTCAGAAAACTTCATATCTGCCTGCACAATTACCCCCAGGTCCTTTTCATTCTCTACCACTGTCAGTGTAGTATCACAGAGTTGATACGTCACTCTGGGGTTACTGCTTCCCATATGTAGTACTTTACTTTTGTCAATGTTAAATTTCATTTGCCTCCTCTCAGCCCATCTGCTCAACCTTTCCAGATCCTGTTGCAGCAGCATACTGTCAGTAGTGTCCTTAACAACTCTACCAACCTTTGTTTGTATCGTCTGCAAACTTGGACATTAAGCTTGATATACCATCATCAATATCATTTATAAATACAGAAAACAACAATGGACCCAACACTGAACTCTGAGGGACTTTACTAATAACATTAGTCCACGATGAGCAGTGTCCATTGATTACCACTCTGTCTTCTCCCCCTCAAACATCCCTTTATCCATAGTGGTAATTTGCCTCCAGTGCCACACTGCTCTAGTTTGTGCAGCAGTCTTCCATGTGCAACAGTATCAAAAGTGTTTCTAAAATCCAAATATATAATATCAAAGTTATTCCCTGCATCCAGTTCTTTTGTGACTGCATCATAGTATCCAATCAAATTGGTCAGGCAAGACTTTCCCTTAACAAAACCATTCTTGTCAGAGCTATAACTGAAGTCTTGTCTAGTTGATCCTGCAGTGCTTCTTTAACCAGTGCCTACATTAATTTTCCTGGAACGGAAGGTATGTTAAACTCACAGGTCTATAATTACTTGTGTCAGCCTTTGATCCTCCTTTGTGAATTGGGGTCACATTTGCACATCTCCAGTCTATGAGTCCAAAGAAGCTCTCATAATTATGGCTAAAGGTTTGCTTACTTCCTTTGCTGCCTCCTTTAATATAACTGGATTGATCCCATCCACCCCGGTGCTTTTTTTATGTTTATCCACAACAATTTTTCCTCCACTTTCCTCTCAGTTATTACAAAATCATCTAGCTCACTGCCAGAGTTTACTTTACTTTTGGCATTCCCCTTCCTGAATAACTTCTCATGTGTGAGTGTAGATGCAAAATACTGATTTAGTTTGTTAGCCACCTGAGCAGGATCATCAACAGTTTAACCATCAATATCCAGTGGACCAATCTGATTCATCCCTTTCCTTCTAGAGTTTACATAGGTAAAGAACTCTTTTCTGTTTTTCTTTGCATGCTTTGCCAAGGATTTCTCATAATCTGCCTTTGCCTGCCTAATCTCCGGCGCATTATAGCCTTAGTAGCTAATGCGCCAATAAAATCAAAACCAGCCAGCCTAATCTCCTTTGTGACTTGGTTACAGACCAGCTTATATTTGTCATAGGCTTCCATGTCACCCATTAATTTATATGTATCCCATGCATTTTTCTTCTTTGCCATATGTCTCATTAGTTCATCTGACATCCATTTAGGCCTAAACGTTGAACAATATTTCTTAGTTGGTATGTAAAGCCTAGTAGCTTCCAAGATAAATTCTTTGAATGCTTCCCATTTTGAATTTGCTGTTGGTAACATCTTCAGTTGGTCCCACTGTATAGAATTTAAATACTGTCTCAGACCATCGTAGTCGCCTTTACAAAAGCAAAAACCCTTCCCTTTACCCCTGATGGTAGTTACCTCTTTGAGTAAATCCCACTTCGGCACACTGTGATCACTGCCACCTAGTGGTTCCTTTATCTGCAGATTCTTAATGCATGAAGAATCACTACTGATAATCAAATCAAGAGTATTACACCCTCTAGATGCCTCCCGAACATGCTGATGTAGAAAACAATCATCCAATAAATCCACAAAAGCCTTGCTAGTGTGTGAGTGACCAATCCACAAATTGCAGTCAATATATGGGAAATTAAAATCCCCCAATATAAGACTCTCTGATGTACTGGCCCACTATTTCTCTGTACAGTTTCTTATTATACTCATCAGAGTCATTAAGGCCTATAGCACACTCCTACTCTCAATTTTGATCTCCCAATGCTTATGTCACTCCAAACTGACTCGACACTGGACTGTCCAGCGATGTCGACTGGCTTCACTTCTTTGAATTTTATGTGTTTCTTAACTAATAGCATAAACCCTCCTCCCTTCCTATCCTGTCTGTCCTTTCTGTATACATTGTACTCCCCAAATTCCAGTTCTGCATTCCTTATTATTAGTTAAACATAAAGTCATTGCCTGAGGTGGATGGGATCGATCCGGTTATGTTAAAGTAGGCAGCAAAGGAAGTAAACAAATTCTTAGCCATAAGAACTACTAAAATACCAAACCAGGAAATAGAAAGGACACCAGTATATATCTATTTGGGGCAGATAATAAGCATGAAAGATGCCCAAGGAGAAGAAAGAATTCACCTTGGCTATATAGCTGAAAAAACGAGAAATATATTTGGAGATATTACATGCAAAACACACCAGTGTGTTTTGCATACAATATAATATGGATGTGAAACCTAGTGTGTTACAGAAAGACTGAGCCAAAGATTGAAATAACACAGTGGAGGATGGAAAGAAGGTTGCTGGGAATTATCTGAGAAACAGAAAGAGAAATGAGTGTGTTTAGAACAAAAAAAGAAGAGTAACTAACATAATAACACATATTAAGCATTAAGAAATGGACTGGACACATTGCAAGGTTTAGTGATGAAAGATGGACCGAAAAATTAATGGAATGGAGATCAGTGGATTAGGAAGAGGAAGGCCTAGAGTATGAGGGAGAGCTGAAATATAGAAAATGCAGGAAAGACATGGGGGAACATCCTTCAGTGGACTGACAATGATTGAAAGAGAGAGGGGAATTAAAAAAAAAAAAAAAGCATCAACTTTAATGCATGAACAAAAAGTATTTATTTTATTTCCTTACATCTACCTCATTGCCCATTCATTTCTCCAATAGTGCACAGCATAAAACATAATATCCATCCAGTGCTGCAGTTACAGTACAGGTAACCCTCGTATAACACGGTAGTTTGGGTCCTACAAAATCTCATGTAATGCTAAACTGTGTTATATGGGACTAACAACCAGTACAGAAAGGGTGTTACGTTCCAAAAGCTAACAAAAATACGCAATTTTTTTTTATAACTATCGGAAACTTAATTTTTATAGTAGTAATAACTTAATATTTTAACTTTTTTTTAATAATAGTAATAACTTAAATAGTAATAACTGAACAAACTAAGGTAAGACCTTACAAACTGTGATACTTATATGTGAGATAATGTACTTTTCATTTAATTTTCTTTCTCTTTATTGCTGCTAAGCACAATCTGTTTTGCAGCATCTAGATTTAGTTTACCTTCTGCTCTCTTTAAAAGTCACGAACTGCACTCTTTGAAGTCACAATTATTTTTATGGTCTCAAACAAGCACAAGTTCAATAGCTCACAACCTAACCCAGGGATCTCTCAACAAAATTACAGTGAACCCCACTTTAAATGATATGTGAAAGTAAGAATATTTTCCAGTTAGCAAAACAAAAATAAATTTACGCTTACATACACACTGTAATATGTACATACTAATTGATATTTCTATTCACTGACTTTTTTTTTTTTGGTTGTAAAATTTAAAACAGTAAAAATGATAAGCAATTAATAACAAAGAACAAGGCATGCACAAGTTGCAACAAATGCGATACGGAGTAATGAGTTTCTGAAAATTTATTTGTTTTTTGTATGATGAATATTTCATGGAATGGGAAACACATTTCATCACAATAATGTGAAAACCCACAGAATTCCAGCTATCGGTACTATAGCAAATGCAAGAAGATTGAGTTTTCTGCCCGTTTATAATTGATTATACTAACAGAAAAGCCCAGTAAACTGGAAACTGCAAATCTTTTTTATTGTTTTATGATAGTGACCTCCAGGAATGTGCTTAGAAAAATACTATGAAGGCAATAACAACTAGCGAGTCAACAGCAGGGATTCACAAAAAGGAATGGAAACGTTGCTGCTCCTGCACACCTGGCTACGGAGGCGCCCAATGAGCTGGTACACCATGATGCTGGAAAATCATAGTTCTTCTAGTATCTAGAGATACATTTTCTAATGGTCCGGGTAATTCGTTGCATAAGAAGTGTAAGTACGATGCACCCCTTAAATTATCTGGAAGAAAATAAGGTCCCACGATTTCGTTAACTATTATACCAGTCCAGACGTTCGCACTCCCTTTCTTGAAAATGCGTTTCAACAATAATATGAAGATTTTCAAGTGCCTGCCAATGCATATTATTTACGTTGAAAATTCCGTGTCATTTAGATTATGGACTCATCAGTCCATAAAAATTGTGGATGCATAAGTAAACCAATGGCAAAAAGCCATTCATGGAACAAAATCACAAACTCTTAGTCCTTGCACTCTCTGGACATTAAACGGATGCATCCTGTTCTCACGTAGTACGCGAATAATTGTCGACCTGCTAATGGTATGCCGAGAAGAAAGATCTATCGTATTGACGGGGATTATTATTGACATCCGTCATAATTTCTTCTTCTGTATGAAATTAGGCAGTCGTTGAAGACTTTATTATTATTAGCCATAATGGTACAAGGAAGCCTAAGGCTTATGCTGCACCAGCCAAAAAAAAAAAAAAAAAAAAATTCCCGAGTTACCCTCTGAGAAAGAAAGAAGAGAGAGGAGGAGAGAGAAGTACAAAGGAATCACCAAGAAAAAGAAGAATGATGACTTCTGCAATTTTGATGTAGAGAATGGAACAAACCACAGCTGGACAGCATTTGCTTATCTCTCTCTCTCTGTAATAATTTGCTGCAGCAGAAGTGTTTCCACGCATGCAAGGAGCATGTCTGTATTTGCGATTACTGTACCTTGCCATATTGATGGGTTGATAGAAACTGTAGTGAATCTCTCAGATATGCCAGACAAGCTGTACTTGCTACCTGGGAGTCTAAAATGCTGATGGAACTGATGACATTCGGGTGACATTCAAGTCAGTGGATAATAAGTAAGATACTAAGACTGATAATAACAAATGTTTACATTGTATCATAAACACAGCAAGTTGTGAAACTGAGCACAAACAGAAGAGTAAATAGTGGTCGATATTGAGATCCACTCAACAGTGTCTTAGTCAAGTGCATGCATACTCAACTAATTCTTAAAGTTGATTTTCTCAAAAACGAAGCCTCATATTAAAAAATTTTATTCTGCAATTTTGATTTATATTTTCACGAAGAATCAGCTTCTTGCCGTTTGTTACAGACACGAATTACAGACCACCCTGTATATACATGCTTTATCCTTCAAATTCTCATCTCAAATACTTTATCCTCTTTGGTCCTTGAGGTTGTCACAGACATTTTCTCAGATATGACAGACAAGCTGTACTTACTACCTGGGAGTCTAAAATGCTGATGGAACTGATATTCGGGTGACATTCAAGTCAGTGGACCCAATTTCGGCGAAGTCCGGACGGTCTGTGACAGCCAAATCCTCTTCTTGCACCTTCACAATGGTGGGACTGTTAGTAATCCTGGGTATAACCTCCATGCACAAGCACACTGTGGGTGGCCACCCAGTTGTGAACCAATGTAAGCTGTGGTCGAGGTGTGGCACCCAAACCACACAGAGGAATGCCACCCCTCTGTATTACCAGCCAATTCTAGGTAGTAGATGACTCTCATCAACCGGTGCAATACCACCACTGGTGGTATTGCACCGGTTGATGAGAAGTGGTGGAACCCATGTTTAGCTCCAGAGCTAAGTTCCAATCAACCCTTCTCCATCATGCAGTATGACTGTTGACTTTTGAGATTATGATGAACATCATGGCGAGATCCAATCTTCCTTGCTTTTCGAGGGTACAGCTCTAAAATGTTGTTCGCAGGCCTGCCGCTAGTTAGTACACCAGACCTGAACATATTGGTAACTCTTTAGGAGGTTTCCAGATCAGCTAGTGTATAATCTTGCTACCTCTACTCTGCCAGATAGTAACTGGAGGGAGTTTGAGTAGTGTGTTTGCGGGGGGGGGCATTGTCGAGGCCACGTTATGTCAAGGATTTGGCTATATCCTTACCACGTGTATGCCATATCCAAAAATTTCATTACTCCATACAGTCATACATACATACTGTATGTATGTATGTTACTCCATACATACTGTATTTCATTACTCCATACAGTATGTATGGAGTAATGAAACCCCCCCCACACTTTTTCATACTATTGAATACACCACGAATTGTCAAACTAATAGAGTAAGCTTATCTGCAAAAATGTCTAAACCTCCCAAACACTTCCTAATTCATTTCACAAATATACGTGGTCTCAATTCTAATCTCAACAATGTCCATTTCCATTTGTAGTCTGCCAAACCCCATGTACTTTTTCTGACAGAATCTCAGTTATCAGTTGATTCGACTACTGCTCATCTCAGATGCCCAAATTATTATTATTATTATTATTATTATTGGCCATATGGTACAAGGAAGCCTGAGGCTTATGCTGCACCAGCCAAAAAAAAAAAAAAAAAAATTCCCAGAGAGAGAGAGAGAGGGAGAAGTAGAAATGAATCACCAAGAAAGAGAAGAATGATGATATCCAGCTCAGGATCCTGGGTTTGCCAAGCCCATACTCACCAGATGTGAGCCCCCGGTTTATTCGCTGTATGATTCCTTTCACCTGAAAGGTGGTACTTATGCATATATCCATTCTGATATTCCCTGTCAGAGACTTGGTAATTTGGATTCTCCTCTTTTCGATCTTCTCTGGCTTAAAACCTTTCTACCTCATTGTATCAAATTCATCTGTTGTCTCTATCATTCTCCTAACTCCACTAATCACTTGTAGCTCTTTGACTTCCTCTCTTTGTAACTTGAATTTCTATAGTCCAAATTTCCTAACAGTGAGGTAATTTTCCTTGGTGATTTTAATGTTCACAACTCCAGCTGGTTTCTATTGTATAATCACACCGACCTAGCTGGTCGAGATGCTGAGGCTTTGGCAATTATTAATGTCCTTACACAGATTGTTCATTTACCTACAAGAATACCGGACAATCCTAACCATGCAGCCAACACGCTTGAACTTTTTCTCACAAACAACCCTTCTAAGTACACGGTTCTAGTGAGTGGTCCTTTAGGCAGCTCAGATCACAACTTGGTGATCGTCTCTTCTTCAATAAAGCCTTTATCTTATGGCTATTCCCAACTTTGTATTGTTTGGCCTTACAAGAATGCCAAATGGGATGACCTGCGAGATTTCTTTTCTTCTTATTCTTGGTCGAATTGCTGTTTCAAAACTTCTGATGTCAACGTTTGCTCAGATCGTGTCAGTGAAATTATTCTTGTAGGTTTGGAATCCTTTATTCCACAATCCACTTTAAAATCTTTATCAAAACCAGTTCCCTTAATCAAAACCTTGGTTTTCCAATAAATGTGCTAAGGCTGTTCAAGAGAAGAACGTTGCATATCATAATTGGCGTATTTCCAATTCTTCAGTTTCATTTTTTGCCTACACTAAAGCTTGCAACAGTTGTAAAGCAGTTATTAATCAGTCCAAACTAGATTTTGAGCAGACTGAGTAGAAAACTTGCTTCTTGCCCAAATGGTAGCAGAGCATTCTGGTCTCTTGCCAAAGCTATTGGCCGCAACTTTTGTCCATCTCTGCTCCTACCTATGTCAAAACCAGATGGTTCTGTTGTCACCTCAGCCAACGATAAAGCTGACCTGCTAGTATCCCATTTTTCTTCGAACTTGTGTATTAATGATCTTAGTAACTCACCTCCCACCATTCTCAACATGCTCCATTCAGTGCCTCCTGTGGTCTTCTGTCAAAAGGATGTCAGAAGCATTTTGACGAATCTTGATGCTAAGAAAGCTCCAGGTCCTGATGGTATTTCTCCACTTGTTCATAAAACCTGTGCCCCTGAATTTACTGCTGTTCTTTGCTGCCTTTTTTTTCACTTTCTTGTTCTAAAGTTGTTTTTCCTTCTGCTTGGAAATTCGCTCATATCCAGCCAGTTCCTAAAAAGGGTGACAAATCCCTCCCATCCAATTATCGTCCTATTGCAGTTACTTCTACTCTTTCCAAAGTAATAGAAAATCAATTAACCGCCAACTCTTAAACTACCTAGAAACCTTCCATCTGATCAATGATCGCTAGTATGGATTCCATCAATGTCGATCCACTGGTGATATTCTGGCTTATGTTACTCATTTATGGACAAATTCAATGGAAAAGTTTGGTGAAACACAAGCAGTTGCTCTTGACATCTCAAAGGCTTTCGATCATGTATGGCGTAAAGATCTTCTGAACAAGCTTCCATCTTATGGTTTTCCAACTGTTGTTTGTAATTGGTTATCTAGTTTTCTTTCTGATCGCTCACTGAGGGTGATGGTAGATGGCTCTCTGTCTTCTAACTTCTCTACTAATGCTGGTGTTCCTGAAGGTTTAGTTCTTTCCCCCACTCTTTTCCATCTTGTATATTGACCTTCTTCCATTGACTGGAAATCCTATCCATAGTTTTGCTGATGATAGCACATTGCATTGCACTTTCCATTTTGAGAAACCTTGCCCTGCTCAGTCAGCTTCAACTTCTCGAATATATCCTCTACCAGTTCCTTAAATGCCGATCTCCAGTGGAGAACTAAGTTGTCTTTGCTCCAAACAGCTGTTTGGAGCAAAGACAACTTAGTTCATTTCAATCCTTCTAAACTCAGTCTTATCTTATATCTCACAAAAAGGATTCTTCTGCTCCTAAGCTTTTCTTTGGTGACACTCCGATTTCTAGGCAAGTTGATATATCTCTTTTGAGGATTACCCTGACTTCTATTCTCTCTTGGCACAAGCACTTTACAAATATTGCTTCTTCTGCATCTAAAAAACTTGGTTTTCTGTTTCGTTCTCTGCATTACTTTTCTTCTAAACAGCTGTTCACTCTGTACAAATTGCAAATCTGACCTACCATGGAATATTGTTCTCACATCTAGGGTGGTGCCCCAAAACCTCTCTCTCAGGCTTCTATATTACATTCAGAAGAGGGCAGTTAGGTTAATTAATGCCTCCTCTCTAGCGGTCTCTCTCCATTCGCTGTCTCATAGACATACTGTTTCTGCTGCATGCCTTTTCTACAGATACTTCCATGGGCACTGTTCTTCTGAATTGGCTTCTATAATTCCCACTCTCTCTTTCAAAACAGTCCAAACACATGCCACCATCATCCAACATCCATTTATTGTTCAACTTCAAACTCACAGAACCAACTTTTCATCTTCCTCGTTTATTCATTCAACTGTCGTTTTCTGGAACAGCCTTTCTTCATATGTATTTCCTGAAAATTACTGTCTACAGAAGTTCAAGTCTAATGTTAACAAATATCGTCTTTCATCTTCTCAACCTCCAACCCAAGCACGGTACTAAGTACTATAGGTTTTAATACCTCTTGTGTTTGGGGTTTTCATTAAAAAAAAAAAAAAAAAAAATTATTATATATATACAGTAGTTCCTGCTTATATTTCAAACCAAATCTCTCCACAATTTCAGGTAAGATACCTTCATGGGTGCTGTCAGGATATTTTGCAAGGTGGTGCACGTGGGAATAAATTTTTTGTTTATCAAAATAAATTAATGAAAACATTAAAAATTGTGTATTATTTTGAAATTCAAAGGTGGCGCTCTTGCACAGTGCTGCCGGCACTCATGGATACCATCATTACTTGGTGCCTTCTTATTCTTTGGTTTTTCTAGAGTTACCTTTAACTCTTCCATTGTAAAGTCTGACTCATTTCCCTCTCCTTCATATTTAGAGTTCAGTTGTCTAATCTCCCTTTGTTTTTCATTCTCAGTTCCTTTGTGATCCTCTAGAACAAGGAGGAGAGCATGCAGTCCATGGAGGACATCTAATCATAACTTCTAATTCCACTATTCTCTACAGTATGATATAATCTATCAACTTTAATTTTATCAAACAACATTTTGTATGGCATACCTCATACATCTTCCTTCATCTTTTCATTCACATATTGCTGGCAAGGTTATTTTTTCTCTTTTTGTATCATAACGATATATCCAAATCTTAATCTTACCTAATTTAACTTTACTTCATTTATTTCCTCTTCAATATCATTTCTTCTTAATCTTTAAACCATTCTCCTCCTCATCTCTGTCTGATGCAAATTCAGCCAAGGTACAGAACATTTTGTTCTTCATAGAGTAGGCAAAAGTCTTCATTATAATACCAGATATGATCTCAGACCTTTCCTCTGCTAGGCTGCTGTCTAACTTTTGATGATTCAACGTCAATAATCTTTCCACTTCCTCATCAATTTCAATTTACAGTCTTTCCTGACAATTTATCCCTCAGTTCAGTTCGTCCTCCACTATCCTGGGCTTTTATTTCAAAATTGCTGGCAGTCTAGCCCTACTTACCATTCTAATCATTCACATTTAACTTCACCTTATTATATTATCTCATTGCCTTATACAATGAGATGATCAGATAATCACTCCTTATCCCTGCTAGCAAAATTTCTGTATATCATAGACAAAATCCTGTGAACTGTCCTGGCAGCCTGTCTGTGCCATTCTTGTAGAAGCAGTCTCTCCTGTTAACAAGCACAGACCATGCTAAGAAAAATTTACCCCATGAGACTTGTACAGTTTTTCCAAGGCTGAAACGATTGACAAGTCTCTCATCATATACTCCTTCCTATCATGCTTGAGCAAAATTGCAGACACTATCAAATTTAAGCCTAACATGCAAATTTTCCCTCAATATTGCTCTGTACTCATAAAGTTGATCAGCAGATCTCCTACTTTTAATGTCATTACTGCCAACCTGTACAACAATATCACCTTTTGTGTCCTTAAAATATATCTGCTTTACATCTTCACCATTTGACCCTTGCAGTTATACCCTGGTTTCTGTTCTATCCTTTATGCACAATATATTTCCCTTTTCTCTGACAGTAGTTTGCACTTACAGTAGCCAAATGTTCTACATTTAAAGATTTTATCCATTTCCAGGTTTCTGGACTTTGAATTAGCATTAGTAGAGGCATATGATGCAAGAAAGCAAGTTTATATAGCATCAGCAAAAAAAAAAAAAAAAACATTCCCATTTCCATCCATTTGTTCTAAATGTTTGTCTAGTTCTTCCTTGAATTTATTTAAGCTATCAACTTTCGCAACAACAGATGGAAGTTTTGTTCCAGCAATCAACTACCTGCTGGCTAAAGGAAAATTTCTGCGCATCTATTCGACAACTTCTATTCTTTCCTCAATTTGAATTTATGCCCCCTTAGGTTTGTAATCTAAGCAAGAGGAAGAATGCCATCAGCATTGAGCCTGCTCAATCCATTCAAGGCCTTATACACCTTTATCAGATCAGCTTGCAGGTGCCTAGTCTCTAGACACCGCAATTTTGCCTGAACTTAGCCTTTCTTTGTAAGAGTACCCCTTTGTTCCTCTCACCAGTCTTGTTGCCCTTCTCTATACTTGTTCTAGCAACTCCACATCCTTCCTAAAATGAGGCTTCCAGACCTCTACGCAGTACTCAAGGTGTGGCCTGACCATTGCCTTATACAAGGGGATAATCACCTCCTTATCCCTGCTCGCAAGATTCCTCTTTATCATTGACAAGACCCCATGACCTACTCTGGAAGCCTGTCTGCACTGCTCAGAAAACTTCATATCTGACTGCACAATTACCTCCAGATCTCTTTCATACTCCACTACCCTGAGTATAACACCACCCAGTTGGTACATTTCTCTGGGGTTACTGCTACCCATATGCAGCTCTTTGCATTTGTCAATGTTAAGCTTCAGTTGCCACTTCTACATTTAAAGATTTTATCCATTTCCAGGTTTCTGGACTTTGAATTAGCATTAGTAGAGGCATATGATGCAAGAAAGCAGGATCTGGAAAAGTTAGGCCCATCTGCCTAACTTTTCCAGATCCTGTTGCAGCAGCAGCAGCATACTGTCATTACTGTTATTAACAACCCTCCCAACCTTTGTATCATCTGCAAACTTTGACAATGCAGCCCATTCTGTTTTTGTTCTTTCCTCAGGGGACTCAATGCCCTTTTCTATCTTAAGTTTTATAAAATACCAATCACCTTATTAAACTTTCATATAGTTGATAGCTAAACTTATGTTTCGAAATAATAAATTATATTGAAAAGAAAAAAGTTCTTAACCTATAGAAATATGCTAAAGATTAGTTGAGCATGACCAGTCAAATTCTCCTTTAAAATAATTATAAAACAATGTCATTTTCATTATACATCACAAAATCAACTGATCTGCCCCATGAGAAAGTCCTTTTGGACTGGGAGACTCTTCAAGCATTGCATACTATGCTACTGCAGCATGACTTCACCTTTATACTGATTTTGCTAATTTTTGAAAAACAGTTGATGCATTATAGTCTGTTACACAGAATTATTTCAGATTGCACTTAAATTAATAATAATTTAAATGCAATCTTCCCCGCTGTTGCTTTAAGAATACCTGTAACTTTTCTCATCTCTGTTGCAGGAGTAGAAAAAAAGATTTCAAAGTGAATCTAATAAAATCTAATAAATTTAAGGTCATCAACATTACATCAGTGGGTGATTTTTAGTCTTGGACTTATATTGATATTGCATCAGATAACATCAAATAGCTAAAATTATAAATTCTCAAGCAATGAAAAATTTCCCAGTTAAATTTTTTGTTATTATTTAATTAATGGTGACTCTACACATGAAAAGTATTAAAACCCATTAGTACTCCAATTGTTGTGCTTATGTTACTTAAAATACTGTAAATACTCCAGTAATATTTTTCAGTGAAAAACCATGTATGGATTGCAGGTTAAGAAGACAGAATATACTTACTAACATAACTTGAATTTCTGCAGATTGTAATTTTCAGGAAATATATATGAAGGAAGATTGTTCCAAAGAACAGAAGTACAAGGGATAAATGAAAAAAAATTTAGTTTAGTGAGTTTGGAGTTGAACTGTAATCTGGAAGTTGACTAGGTGAGGCATGTGCTTGGACAGGTTTGAAAGAAAGAGGTGGAATTACGGATATTAACTGAGAAAAAATAGGTCCATGAAAATATCTGTAATGATTTATGTGAAATAGAGTGAAGAGTTTTTAAGTGCTGGGCTATTAATTATCCTGAGATTTTATTATTATTGGTAGAATTTTGAGTGAGTTTCTGGGGTCTCCATCCTGGATATGGGAAAATTAGCATTAGCAGTTGTAAATGATGCAAGAAAGCAAGCTCATACAATGTCATCAGCAAAAAAAAAAAACCTCCCATTTCACCTATTCATTCCCTTTATTAGTTTGTGTAGTTCTTCCTTGAATTTGTTTAAGCTAACAACTTCCACAAGAACAGATGGAAGTTTTGTTCCAAGAATTAAGCACCTACTGGCTAAAGGAAAACCACATCCATTCTGCAGATTGTAATTTTCCGGAATTCCTTCCTCAATTTGAATTTGTGTCCCCTTGTGTGTGTCGTTTATGCAAGAGGAAGAATCCCATCAGCCTTGAACACCACTTTGCAGGTGATCTGACTGAGGTGTCTCTGCTCACCTCAATCAGGTGATCTGATTGAGGTGAGCAGGGACCATCTCCAAGAGGGATTTACTAAAAGAAGGGCTTTAGTTCTGCAAATTGCCAAACTGAAGCCCTTTTAGTAAATCCTTCTTGGTAAGAGCACCCCTTTGTTCCTCTCACCAATGTTGTTGACCTTTACTCGTTACAGCAGCTTCAGATTCTTTCTGAAATGAGACCACCAGATCTGTATGTGGATTCACCATTGCGTTATACAGTGGGATAATCACCTCCTGCAAAATTCATCCACAAAACCCCGAGCTGTCCTGGCAGCCTGTCTGCATTGCCCAGAGAACTTCATATCTGACTGCACAATTACTCCCAAATCTTTTTTCATTTTCCACTATCCTGGTAGTGGAATGTACCACACTGTTTGTATGTTAATTAGCATTAGCATTAGTAGAGGCATATGATGCAAGAAAGCAAGCTTATTCAGCATCAGCCAAAAAAAAAAAAAAAAAACACACCACTCCCATTTCACCCCTCCGTTCGTTCGAAATACCTGTCCAGTTGAGCTTTAAATTTGTTTAGGCTATCAACTTCAACAACAAGTGATGGAAGTCGGTTCCACCAACCAACCACCCGCTGGCCAAAGGCAAATTTCCGCACATCTATCCGACATCCATCCTTCCTCAATTTTAATTTATGCCCTCTGAGGTGTTATTCTGAGAAAGATGAAGAATCCCATTGGCATTGAGCATGCTCAAACCATTCAAAGCCTTATACACCTCTATCAGATCACCTCGCCGGTGCCTAGTCTCCAGACTCTGTAATTTGCAAAACTTAAGCCTTTCTTCATAAGAGCACCCTTTGTTCCATTCACTAATCTTGTTGCCCTTCTCTGTACCTGTTCCAGCAGCTCTACATCCTTCTTGAAATGAGGCCTCCAGACCTGTATACAGTACTCAAGATGTGGCCTAACCATTGCCTTATACAAGGGAATAATCACCTCCTTATCCCTGCTAGAAAAATTCCTGTATATCATTGACAAGACACCATGAGCTACTCTTGCAGCTCGTCTGCACTGCTCAGAGAACTTCATATCTGCCTGCACAATTACCCCCAGGTCCTTTTCATTCTCCACCACTGTCAGTGTAGTACCACAGAGTTGATACGTGCTCTGGGGTTACTGTTTCCCATATGTAGTACTTTACATTTGTCAATGTTAAACGCCGACCGGGCTAGCCGAGTGGGTAAAGTACCTGCCCGGCAACCCAAAGGTCGCGGGTTCGATTCCCGCCTCGGGCTTGGATCAAAGTACTGCAAAAAACCTTGGGAGGTGCAATATGGCCCCAGAAGCCGATGTGCCAACAACTACCAAATCAAAAAAAAAAAAAAAAAAATCAATGTTAAACTTCATTTGCCACCTCTCAGCCCATCTGTTCAACCTTTCCAGATCCTGTTGCAGCAGCATAGCGTCAGTGGTGTCCTTAACAACCCTGCCAACCTTTGTATCATCTGCAAACTTGGACATTAAACTTGATATCCCATCATCAATATCATTCATAAACACCGAAAACAACAACGGACCCAACACTGAACCCTGAGGAACTCCACTAATAACATTAGTCCATGTTGAGCAGTGTCCATTGATTACCACTCTCTGTCTTCTGCCACTCAACCATCCCCTTATCCATAGCAGGAATTTGCCTCCAATGCCACACTGCTCCAATTTGTGCAGCAGTCTTCCATATGCAACAGTGTCAAAAGCCTTTCTAAGATCCAAATATATAATATCAAAGTTATTCCCTGCATCCAGTTCTTTTGTGACTACATCATAGTATCCAATCAAATTGGTCAGGCAAGACCTGCCCTTAACAAAACCATGCTGCGTCTGAGCTATAACTGAATTCTTGTCTAGATGATCCTGCAATGCTTCTTTAACCAGTGCCTCCATTAATTTACCTGGAACAGAAGTTAAACTAACAGGTCTATAATTACTTGTGTCAGCCTTTGATCCTCCTTTGTGAATTGGGGTTACATTTGCACATCTCCAGTCTATGGGTACCCTGAGTCCAAAGAAGCTCTCATAATTATGGCTAGGGGTTTGCTTACTTCCTTTGCTGCCTCCTTTAATATAACTGGATAGATCCCATCCACCCCAGGTGCCTTTTTTATGTTTATCCTCAACAATCTCTCCTCCACTTTCCTCTCAGTTATTACAAAATCATCCAGCTCACTGCCAATGTTTACTTTACCTACATCATTCTCCTTCCTGAATAACTCCTCATGCATGAATGTAGATGCAAAATACTTGTTTAGATTGTTAGCCACCTGAGCAGGATTCAACTGTTGAACCATCAATATCCAGTGGACCAATCTGATTCATCCCTTTCCTTCTTGAGTTTAAATATGTAAAGAACTCTTTTCTGTTTTTCTTTGCATCCTTTGCCAAGGATTTTTCGTAGTCTGCCTTTGCCTGCCTAATCTCCTTTGTGACTTGGTTACAGACCAACTTATCTATCATAGGCTTCCATGTCACCCATTAATTTGTATGTATCCCATGCATTTTTCTTCTCTGCCACATGTCTCATTAGTTCATCTGACAACCATTTAGGCCTAAACCTTGAACAATATTTCTTAGTTGGTATGTAAAGCCTGGTAGCCTCCAAGATTAGTTCCTTGAATGCTTCCCATTTTGAGTTTGCTGTTGGTAACATCATCAGTTGGTCCCACTGTATAGAATTTAAATACTGTCTCAGACCATCATAGTCGCCTTTACGAAAACAAAAACCCTTCCCTTTACCTCTGATGGTAGTTACCTCCTTGAGTAAATCCCACTTCAACGCACTGTGATCGCTGCCACCTAATGGTTCATTTATCTGCAGATTCTTAATGCATGAAGAATCACTACTGATAATCAGATCAAGAGTATTGCTCCCTCTTGTTGCCTCACGAACATGCTGATGTAGAAAACAATCATCCAATAAATCCACAAAAGCCTTGCTAGTGTGCGAGTGACCAACCCACAAATTCCAGTCAATATCTGGGAAATTAAAATCCCCCATTATAAGACTCTCTGATTTACTGGCCCACTCTATTTCCCTGTACAATATCTTATTATACTCATCAGAGTCATTAGGCCTATAGCACACTCCTACTCTCAATTTTGATTTCCCTACGCTTATGTCACACCAAACTGACTCGACACTGCCCTGTCCATTGATGTCGACTGGCTTCACTTCCTTGGACTTTGTGTTTCTTAACTAATAGCATAACCCCTCCTCCCCTCCTGTCCTGTCTATCCTTTCTATACACATTGTATTCTCCAAATTCCAGTTCCGCATTACTTATATCTGTGTGACACCACGTCTCTAATATCCCAACAATATCTGCCTTTGATGTTTTGAGCAATACCTCAAATTCATCAAATTTATTTACCAAACTCCTAGCATTGGTGTACACGCAGGTATACATGCACCTGTTTCTATTCTTAGCTACCTAACACAACCCATGTGTTTACTTGTACCACAATGACTCCCAGCAGTCTCTGAAATATCCTGCATCTCTGAAATCTCTGAAATATCTGAAATACCCTTACTTAGCAGTAAGCCCTTAATCAGGGCTTACTGCTACCCATATGCAGTATTTTGCATTTATCAGTGTTAAACTTCAATTGCCACTTCTCAGCCTATCTGCCTAACTTTTATAGATCCTGTTGCAGTAGCGTACTGTCATTAACCACCTTGTCAACCTTTGTATCATCTGCTTTTCTTGGCGCGGTTTAACTTTAGTCATTTTTGCGCCAATAAAATCAAAATCAAAATTTGTATCATCTGCAAATTTGGACATTATGCCTGATATGCCTTCATCAATATCATTGATAAATATAGAACAATGAGCCCAACACTGAACCGTAGGAGACTCCACTGATAATACCATTAGTCCATTGATTAATGGTAATCAATGGTTGTTTCTTTAAAGAGCAATGACAATTGATTACCATGCTCTGTCCTCTCCCACTCAACCATCCCTTTATTCTTAGCAGCAACTTTCCCTTAATGCTGCACTGCTCCAATTTGTACAGCAGTCTTTTATGTGCAACAATATCAAAATCTTCCCTGAAATTCAAGTATATGATGTCAAAATTATTGATACAAAACATCCTTGCACCTATAACAGAGTAAATCTGATTGATCATGAAAAATGTGTCACGGAAGTGATGTTATCTGCAGCTTTTGCCAAAGGTGCTTACCATACTCCCACCACTGGTCTGTGCCAAGCACCCACTAGTAGTGTGATTAGAGCGCTTGGTGCATTTTTTGTGACCAGTACAATATCTAGTAAACCGATATACAAAATTCAAATGGCATTCGTCTGAATTTCATCGAACTGCACTAGAAAAACACAACAAAAAAAAAAAAAAAAATCGTGCTTACCTTGTATGTCGAAAGATGTTTAATTTTATGTTTTGTTTGTTATTTGGTGTTTAGGAGCATTAGCAACCAAGGCCATATTGCTCCAGGGATATGCGGTGGTCATTCCCTGATCTTTCCACATCCTCTGTATTTGGTGGTCACGGGCTCGAACTCTGGTCTAATCAAGAAGCGTGTGCTACGCACTGCTGCTCCTGCCCACCTGGCTACGGAGGTGCCCTTTATTTTATGTAAAAACATCCTTGGCTTGAAAGAGATTAGCAAAATCCAAGGTAATATCCTTATTACCCATTTGTTTATAGCCATTTGTTGAATAGCATGACATCACAATCATGCTTCCTACATTTAGTACTGCAGGAAGTATGATTTGCAACAACACAAGAATTTGTCATATGACTGCAACAATACAGTATTTGTCAACAATTTCTTTTTTCATTGCATTCCATTGTTAGGTATCTTTATAGAAGTTTTACATCAATAATTTTGGAAAAGGTGTTCAATGATGCCAAGTACATAGTGTTCTCGAGAGTATCCAGCAAGATTGAAAGCAACAAGAATTAGGAAAATAAAGATGAAGATAGCAATGAGTGCACGAGAACAAAAAAGACTATTGATATTGCTTAACAGATAAACAGAAAATCAAGCGTTAGATTTAGCAGTGCGTTCAACCAGCAATACTGCTGCTCCATCTAACAATGATGTACCCGAAGTGAGTTTTAATAATGTACAATGGAACATTTCTCCAATTGCGGAGCAGATGATTTTAAATGATCAAGCTATATTCTTTACACTGACTACTATTTACATAAGCATATGCATCAAGAGTTTGAAAGAAGATTTATGAAAAATTATTTCTGTTCTGTATGCTACATTTGCGATCATCTATGGTTTGAAAATGACACAAAGAAACCAGCTGCCAAAAGATACACCATTGATATGCACTGCATTTTGAGATGCCGACGTCGAAGGGATCCTTGTGTGTAATAGCTGTATAGGATCACTTAAGATCAACACTATTCCAGCACTAAGTTGGAACGGCTTTTTCTATCCAGAAACTCTGTCTCATTTACCAAAGTTGGATTTAATGACAGAGAGGCTCATATCTCATCGCTTACCATTCGTGCAGATAAGGCACCTAAGACACATATATACGCACAATACGACATTCTTGGCCAAGTGATCAGTGTGCCTGTTTCAGTCAACACAATGGTCCATCACTTGCCAAAGGAGATTGATGGTGATCATTGTATAACCGTGCATATAAAACACAGGAAAATATACAAGTCCAGCTATTTGATCAGGTTAGTAAGAAAAAGAGTGGTTGAAGCATGGCTTCAGTATTTGGTTGACATACCTCTCTATCGATGATCTATTTACTATGATTAGTCAGCTTGGTGAATCTCTTAGTGCCAATGGAATTGGTTGGCAGTGCTTGCTTCAGCTGTTGGACAAGTTACAGAATAACGGGTACGATTTTAGTGAGGACGATTTAAGTGACATGGACCTCATGCAGAAGGCGACACTAGTGAATGAAGACACTAACTTGTGCAATGTACTTCAAGAAGATTGAGGATCTGATTATGAACATATTGCAGTTGAAATGTTATAGCCTGTTTTGTCAATTTTACGTGGTAAACTTTTTCAAGTGCATAGAATTTCAAAATTGTGGTAGTCCACACGTGCACATTTTTCTGTGGCTAAATAACACTCCTAAAGACCTACTCCATTGCCGTGATTGATAAGTTAATGTCTGTCTCCACTAGTGATACTTTGAAGAGCATCAAGCTTCAAACTCACATACATTCATGTGTAACAAGAAAATAATGCCGGATAAACGACAGATGTGTCGATTTCAAGCACCATTCGTGCCTTGTCACTTGTACCCTATATTAGTGCCCATGCAAAAGACAGATGAACACAAAGTAAAATATGTTGCTCACTATAAGATGTGGCAAAATCTAGAGGATAACGATTATGCCGAAATTGCCTTCTTCAGGGCAAACTATGTAAACTCCTATGACTATTACTTGGATGTGCTCAGAGCTGGCATATATCAGCCAAGGTATTTCTCAAACATCAATCAAGTGAGAAGTGGCACAATTCGTTCAACCCTGTAACATTTGGAAATTAAATGCCAACATCCAATTCATTACACAGGAATACCCTTGCACTGCATGTCATTGAGTATGTGAACAAGACGAACTGAGGGACAGATCATTACAATCAAGAACATGCACCCAGAGTTTGATATTGTCAAAATCACAAGAACATTATCCATCAACATACTCAACAGTGTCGAGATCACAAGTCAAAAAAGCTGCCTGGTACTTGCTACATCAGCCCATGTCAGAGAACTCTGTGGTGGTAGTTTCCATTCCCACTGTGTGGCTGATCGAGCGACAGAGAGCGAGGAAGTCCAACGAAGAGATGAATGATTAGAACTTTGTGGAGGATTCATGTGACATATGGAAAGAGAATTGGTTTGAAAAATATGAGAAGAGACCACACCACCTGGGGAATGTTACTCTGTCATGCTTTATCACAAATTACTCATGCAGCACTAATGGGATCTGCAAGAAATTACAGTATCCATGCATAATACTCTGTTGAAACTATGACATGGCTCAGGATCTCAACGAGTACCAGCACGAGATAGTAACACTGCATATTCCATTTCGCAATAAGGAAACAGTTACTGTTGAGATGGTATACGTCAAGATCTATGATGACTATGGAAATTTGTAAGGCAGTGTCAAGACAGTGATAATGGCAACCCTGACGAAGCATGCTGTAATGATCTGCATAGCCTTGTTACGCGACTGTGAGAAGACCCCTTTCGAGACTTTTACTATCATCCAGACAGCAAGATGAATGAGGATCTAAAGCTCGCCGTGCTCAACCGACTCTGCATAATTGCAAAGAAACATGAAAACTTGATAACCAATGAGGACTTTTGTAACTTAATGAGAATGGGCAACAACAAGTATAAGATTCTACTCATGCATGTAATTCGGAGTCTGTTATCTGCCAATTGCAAACCAATTCAGATATTCTTGACCGGCCCAGCTAGTTGTGGCAAGATGTTTGTGATTTTCCTCTTAGTGGAATGTACAACCACTTCGGAAATACAGACAGGTATTGTAATACCTACATTATATGTGCTTCAACTAGTAAGGCTGCCATTGCGATAGATGGAACCATTCTGTACACTTCCCTCAAGATATTCACTTTGAGAAATCTGCTTCTGTTGGTGGAGGTTGCACAACAATACAGATCTTTATTTAAGGTGGTCAGAGCGCTAATAATTGATGAAGTCAGCATGATCAGTGCTGAGCTGTTATCGCAAATGGACCCGAGGCTAAAACAGTTAACTGGAAATGCCGAAACAAGTTTCGGCAGGCAGGATATGTTCCTAATTGGGAACTTACATCAGCTGCCTCCAGTTTGCATGACCCTGGTCTACAAACAGGTAAAGCAGTGTATCACTGGCTCCACTCTATTTTTGGCACGTCCTCAAATATTACGTGCCCAATCAAGTTGGGCTCGTAATATTTATGAACCAGTCAAACGTTGCATTCTCTTCTGTGTTAACCTAAATTGGTAACAGAGCTAAATTTGATCAGAATGAGCAAGAACTTATCTGGTTGCATTTCTTCGCTCGGAAGGAAGCTATCGCCTCTGCTCAAATGGTATATGATTCTACTTTTTTGAAATAATTCCATCAAAGAGTACAACTATGCCATCCTCGGTGCCACAGAGGAGAAAGTGGAAGACATCTTCATGGGTTGCACAAATTCAGAGCAAGAAGCACACGTTCACCAGAAACTATAAAATGCTGACATTGGCGGATTTCTCCACAAGCTCCCACTGGTCATCAGAAAGCTGTATATCATCATTGCCAATGTGGACATTACTGATGGGCTCGCTAATGGTGCCGTGGGTAAATTATCCAAGATCGAATACAATGAAATTATTCATTGTATGAATAATGCAACGATTATTCAACGATTGTGGCTTGAATTTACTACCTTGCCTAAGGTCGGAAAGTTAGCTTGCAAGAAGGTAGCGAGATACACACACAAGCAAACAACATCAATCCCTCAGTTGTGCCGCTTGCAAGATGAACCGTGAGTATATCATTGAACAACAACTGCACAATCTGTGCCAAAAGAAATCACTTTCCTCTCAATTCGTTTTGTGCAATGATGATACATAAGTTGCAAGGCGGCACGTTTGATATAGTGATTTATGAGTACGAAAGGGGGACACAAACAGCAGACTGGTTTGTGTCGCTCTGTCACACGTAAGTGACATCAATGGACTTTACATCATCTCACCAACCAGCAACAAGAGATTCTACCACGACCTGGGAAATGCTACATCCACCATCGATCTACAAAATGAGTTTGCCAGGCTCATGACTAATTGGGTGCAAACAAGACAGGACAGCTTGCTCAAATTCATCGATGATAGGAAGGAACTCTCAGTTCTCTCACTCACTGCCAAAGCCTATGGGTGCACCACACCGACCTCACTGACACTGTTACACACAATGCCAAATCTTACTGCAATTTGAGACTTTGTTTGACAATAATGAGAGAGTCAGAATCCTGAACTTTGATTGTGTGGTTCAACTACAGCGTGAAATCAAACGGACAGCTGGAATCGCAATATATCACAACAAGTTGGACGAGGTACACATTTTTACGTCTACTTAGATGTCATCTATCGACAAACAACTGGTTTGAGAGTCAGTGTTCGCCCCTTTGGCAATATATGTGCAGCGGAGTGCTTTTTACCCAATGGCCAAGTGATTCCTACAACGTTTGTCTATATTTCTCCTAGCAGTGACATACAGGATATAATTTACTTCATTCATTTTGTTTTGCTGCCGTATTCAATTCAAGGTGCAGTGCTGTTAAAGAAAGATTTACATAAAATACCTATGATCGTATGTGGCGATTTCAACATTAACTTCGGATTGGAAGAAACTGAACTATTAATTACTTTCCTGCAAGAAACGTTTGATCTAACTCTAAATGCAGATGATACAAAGGTTGGCAGGGTTGTTAATGACAGTAATGGCAGTGTGCTACTGCAACAGGATCTAGATAATTTGGGCAGATGGGCTAAGAAGTGGCAACTGAAGTTTAACCTTGACAAATGCAAAGTACTGCATGTGGGTAGAAGTAACCTCAGAGAAATGTACCGACTGTGTGGTACTACACTAAAGGTGGTAGAAAATGAAAAAGACCTGGGAGTAATTGTGCAGTCAGATATGAAGTTTTCTGAGCAATGCAGACACTGCCGGGGCAGGTCATGGGGTTTTGTCAATGATATATAGGAATTTTACTAACAGGGAAAGGGAGGTGATTGTCCCTCTGTATAAGGCAATGGTCAGGCCATGCCTCGAGTACTGCGTACAGGTCTGGAGGCCTCATTTTAGGAAGGATGTAGATTTACTTGA
Source organism: Mastigoproctus giganteus (assembly GCF_048544385.1). Taxonomy (NCBI): domain Eukaryota; kingdom Metazoa; phylum Arthropoda; class Arachnida; order Uropygi; family Thelyphonidae; genus Mastigoproctus; species Mastigoproctus giganteus. The sequence continues at coordinate 115,101,094 of NC_143583.1, read as the reverse complement.
GCGTGTACAGAGAAGGGCAACAAGATTGGTGAGGGGAATGAAGGGATCCTCTTACCAAGAGAGGCTTGAGTTCTGCAAATTGCAGTGGCTGGAGACTAGGCACCCGTGCGGTGATCTGATTGAAGTGTATAAGGCCTTGAATGGGTTGAGCATGCTGAATTTTGATGGGATCCTTCCACTTGTTCAGATTACAAACCTAAGGGGGCATAAATTCAAATTAAGAAAGGACAGATGTAGAATAGATGTGCAGAAATTTGCCTTAAGCCAGCGGGTGGTTAATTGCTGGAACCAACTTCCATCTGTCGTTGTGGAAGTTGATAGGTTAAATAAATTTAAGGAGGAACTGGACAGGCATTTGGAGGGAATGGTGTGATGATTTTTTTTTTTTTTTTTTTTTAATTTGGCTGATGCTGCATAAGCTCATACACTTGCTTTCTTGCATCACATGCCACCACCACTACTACTACAACAATAATCCCTCAATTTCAACTACAAGATCGGATACCTCAATCAACAATGTTTTCCAGAGAAATGCAGTCGCAAGTATGCATGTCTTAATTTAGTTATCAGTTTAAATCTATTGTATCTTGTCTTCCAGCTGAAATTATGGAAATTTGTGAATGATCAATAAAATATTTACAATATAAAAGCTTTTTATTTCATAATCAATATATACAAATCAAAATACCTAAAAGAAATGCAAAGGGTATTTCACTTAAAACAGTTAGATTGGATAAATTATGCCAAGCATGCATAATTATGGCTAAGGGTTTGCTTACTTCTTTCGCCGCCTACCTTGATAATTGGATAGATCCCATCTACCAATGTGCCTTTCTTTTTTTTAACTTCAACAACTTTTATTCCACTTTCCTTTCAGTTATTACAAAATTATATAGCTCCCCGTTATGAACTTCTGGCATCCCTTTTCTTAAAGAATTCCTTATTTATGAATGTAGATGCCAAATACAGTGGATTCCAGTTATTTGGGCCCCAAATAAATGGTTGCCACCGGTTAATCGGGGCAGCCATTTATTTAGGGCAAATCTTAAAAAACAGAAACCCAATCGAGAAAATAGCCAGGGTTTACTTCGCTTAATTGGGACAGCATGCCGTTTAATTGGGGCAGGAGACCGCAGCACTGGAGATTACCCTACATTTGTCTCCGACGGTACCACATGGTTCAGTTGAAATTCTGGACAACCATAAAACAATTAGCAGTCACCTGTTTATTGGGCTTTTCTGTTAGTGAAACCTATCAAAACTGACAGTAAACTCGATCTTACTGAATTTGCGATAATACCGACAGCTTTAATTCTGTGGGTTATTATGGTAAAATGTGTTTACACTTCCATGAAATCTTCAATCATATAAAAAAAATCAATTTTCAGATCTCTTCATTCCTATTTTTAAAGCTTTGTAACTCGTTACTCGGTTCTCGCTTGTGCGTATCATGTTACTTGCAATTTGTGTGTGCCGTGTTCTTTGTTATTGATTGCTTATCTTTTTACTGTTTTAAATTTTAACCCCCCACCCACAAATGTCAGTGAACAGAAATGTCAACTAGTTCGTATGTACATATTGCAGTACGTATTAATTATTCCAATTATCATGTATATTCTTCCGATTTTCACGTATCATCTAATTTTTTAATTGGTAAGGTAATAAAGGGTAAATTTGTGCTTAATATATCTTTGCTTTTATAGCCTGTGGATAATATTCCTCCTATTTTCACTAATTAGAATCGCTGTTTAATAGAATTAAAATTAATTTCACAAACGTGATCACAGTGACCGGCGCTTACTGCGGGGGCTCACATCTGGTGAGTATGGGCTTGGATGGTTTAGATGGTTTGCTCACATAAAGTGACCTGTTTTGAACAGAAATTCTCAATTTTTTTTTTATAATGCAACTCATCTAAACTATTTAAAAAAAAAAATAATCTGTGAGCCATCATTTTAGTTGTATTCACAAACAGAAGAATTCATTGTTTTGGTTTCACTCAATTTTTCATGTTCAGAATGTAATGTTACCAAAATCTTTATTACGATTGTTTATTTGTGCAATAATAAACATTTACAGTATTAATTATATATTTACTTTTACCACTTCAGAAATGGAATTAATGTTGAGGGAGCTACGCACAAGCAAGTAGTGGACTTAATCAAATCTGGTGGTGATAAATTAACCCTTACTGTTATTTCTGTTACACCACAGGTGAGATACTATTATATATTTTTAAATTTTGTTTAAACTTAGAATTTATGCTATACAGTGGTACCTTGGATTGCGAGTAACTTGGTCTGCGAGTGTTTTGCAAGACGAGCAAAAATTTTTAATAAATTTTAACTTGATAAACAAGCGAGGGCTTGCAATAAGAGTACAGTATTACCTCTACGCTTTGTTTGCCAAGCGTCACGTGATCACAAGCCGCTCGGGGTTGTGGGTAGTCTCGCATGCTCGGTCTCAGTCAGCATACCGCATTCGTATAATCAACATTCGTGCTAGCATTGTGACCCCGTGTATGTGCGTAAAGCATTTTTTTATTTTGTGTCCAAATGTAGTGACTGTTCTTATTAACTGTACTACGACAATGGCCCCAATGAAGAAAAGGGTTGAAAAGGAAGGCGGTAAGAAGAAGGAGATGATTACAGTAGAAGTTAAGAAGGAAATAATCGGGAAGCACGAACAAGGTATGCAAGTGGCTGCCATCGCAAGATTTTATAAGAAGTCTACGTCAGCGATTTGCACACTATGAAAGAAGAACTAAGGGGGGGCTAGATGTAGCAAAAGGAGTCACGAGAATATCAAAGCAACGGCCACGTATTCTGGAAGATGTAGAAAGTTTTGGTGTGGATAAACAAGAAGCAACTAGCAGGTGATACTGTGACTGAGAACTTGATCTGTGAGAAGGGAAAGGCCTTGTACACCGACCTCGTAAGTAAACTGGTAGGTACATCTACAGAAAACGAAGAAGACTTCAAAGCAAGCAGGGGATGGTTTGATAACTTTAAGAGAAGAAGTGGCATCCATAGTATTGTGAGACACGGAGAAGCTGCGAGTTCAGACTCTAAGGCAGCTGAGGCGTTCGTTGCCGAGTTCCAGAAGCTCACGGTTTCATAGTGTTACCTGCCGCAGCAAGTTTTTAATTGTGATGAGATGGGGCTTTTTTGGAAAAAGATGCCAAAGAGGACCTACATTACAGCAGAAGAGAATGCAATGCTCGGTCATGAGCCCATGAAAAACCATCTCACCCTCTTGCTGTGTGCTAATGCAAGTGGTGATTTCAAAGTCAAGCCCCTGCTCATGTATCATTCTGAGAATCCACGAGCCTTCAAGAAATGCAAGGTGCAGAAGAGCCAGTTAAACATTGTGGAGGTCCAGCAGCAAGGCTTGGGTCACTCGTATCTTGTTTGTTGAGTGGATCAACGAGGTCTTTGGTCCTGAAGTGAAGGAAATACCTTTTAGAAAAAAAATTGCCACTCAAAGTCTTGCTGGTTATGGATAATGCTCCTGCTCATCCTCCAGGCCTTGAGGACGACTTACTGGAAGAATTAGAGTTCATTAAAGTCAAGTTCCTTCCTCCCAACACTACTCCATTACTCTAGCCCATGGATCAGCAGGTCATTTCGAACTTTAAAAAGCTTTACATCAAGGTACTATTTCAGCGATGCTTCAAGGTGACTGAAGGAACTAACCTTACCCTCAGAGAGTTTGGAAAAATCATTTCCACATCGTAAACTGCCTCAAGATCATCAATAAAGCCTGGGATGGGGGTCACCAAGAGAACCCTCAATTCTGTTTGGAGAAAACTGTGGTCTGATTGCGTCGAGGGGTTTGCTCATGAACAAGGAGCTGCCAGTTGTCAACGAAATTGTGTTGGGGAAGACCATGGGACTGGAGGTGAATAAGGAAAACATTCAAGAGCTGGTGGAGGAACATGGCCAGGAGTTTACCACCGACGAACTGATGGATCTGCATTGCGAGCAACAGCAAGAGGTTATGGAGGAGATCTCGTCTGAGGAGGAGGAGAAAAAAATGGAGACATCCGAATGAGATTAGGGAGGTGTGTAAAATGTGGGGAACAGTGCAAAATTTTGTAGAAAATCACCACCCGAGTAAGGCTGCGGCAGTGTGACCGATGAATCTGTTTAACGACAGTGCAATGTCATATTTCCATGAAATCCTCAAAAGGAGGTAAAAGCAAGTGCCATTGGATAAGGTTCCTTGTTAAAGTCGTACAAAAAGAGAGTCAACAGATAGCAGTGATTCCGTTAGTGACAGTGAAAGTCGTCCTACCCAATAATTAATAAATTCGATTGCTTTATGTATATTAAATTTAAATATTAAAAATATAAAAAGGTATATATGTATTTTGTATTAATCATTTTTATATGAATATTTTTGAGTTTTGGAATGAATCATGTGGGTTTCCATTATTTCTTATGGGGAAATTTGCTTTGATATACAAATGCTTTGGATTACAAGCACGTTTCTGGAACGAATTATGCTCGCAAACCAAGGTACCACTGTAAATAAATTAGTGTCAATATTCAAAAAATGATGCAAGAAAGCAAAGATCTAATGGCATCCTGGAAAAGAAAAAATTCTCATTTTGTATAAAGCAATTAATCATATTAAAAAAATAATTTCAGCTAAATGTTTGATTAATCTTTTATTTAATTTTATATGAACTTTACATTTCCACTAAATTAGGCATGAATTTGTTTTTGTATTGTTTTACTCTTTAGTTAAAGTAAATTTTCTTTTGTTTAGTCATTACTTTTTGTTTATATCCCATTGTCTGTTTACCAAAGAAAGAAAAATGACATCCGTAGTATTTGATATAGTTATCCCCCCCCCCTTTAAAAGTGGATAACTATAATCAAATACTCCAGTTAAAAGGGAATACTGAGAAATGAAAGCATCACATATTGGAAAGCATAAATAAGTCTAAATTTTTTTAAAATTTTTTTTTATTAAATCCGTTAATGCCCTTTAATAAAATTATATGAAACTTTATGGGAGTAAGAGGCAAATATACCCAATGATACAAATAAAGTCATTTCTGCTATTACATATTTTGTCAGCACAAATTGGCTGTAATGTGATTGATGAATAGGTGAATGCTGTTTGTAAAATGTGAACTTCTGTATACATGTGTTTTTATGTGATTTCATCCCCAACACTTTGTTTTGTGGTGCATGGAGGAATTTACACAAACAACCTACGTTGACACTCATCTTTGTTGTGAAGTCCTTGTCAAGAGATACTCCACAATTTTCATTTCAAATGAAATATACAATAGAATTATTTTGAATAAAAGTATTAAAAATAAAGCCAAGCCAAACACTTGAAAACCAGAAGAAAAGCCTAACAGCACCATTATAACTATTATCTGCAAATAAAAAGAAAAGCTTTGCCTAAAATATAAAAGTATACAACTAGAAACAAAGGAATGCTAAAATAATACAATACTATGCTCTAATATCCATATTTTTTATAATATCTAGTAAAAATAAAAAGCCAAACAAAGTAAAGTAAAAATAAAAGCTAAAATAAAATTATGCTGATCAGGCAAGAACAGGCATTAAAGTAAATGAAACTAATTAATGGTGTGTGTGTAACCGATAATTAATATAAAAATAACTACATTTTATTTCTCGTGCGCAATTAGGCTGGCCAAAAGCAATATCGAGATGCTATTACTCTGCTATTGTTCCTTTTTTCCTCTGATACAAAGTTTTGTCTTTCTACACTACTTTGTCACTCATTAATAATCTCCCTCTGCTGGCACTGTGCCTCATTTGTTTATTTACCTACTTCCCTGTAACACGGGACATTTCACTTTGACGATTCCATTTCCTCCCCCTCCCCTCACACATGGTTGCTTCAACTGATATAAACACTCTGGACAGCGATCTATCGGCTTTATCCTTGGTTCTCCAATGTTACTTTGTAAACACCACAGGCAACTATTTCACAGATTCCGGTCCAAACACGCAGTAAGTTGAAGTAATTTTTGTAATGTATCTATCCTTTTGACCTCAAAATAGATATATATATATATATATATATATATATATATATTTTTTTTTTTCCCCCCTCAAAGTTCTATTGGCAATTTTTTTTTTTTTCTTTTTAAATTTTACACTTTTCTTTTTGGTCTCTCTCGGGTCAGCTATGATTTATACATTTCGCATGTATACATCATAACAGAAACAGAGACCCTGCTTATTGTTGTGGTTCCTGTGGTTTTGGCTGCCGACCCTTTGAAGAAGTAGTTAAAGCTTTAGGACCCACTACTTTAGGTAACATTGTTATCTTCATTATTATTTCTATTTTTATGTTAATCAATTTATTTCAGGTTATCTCCTTCACCTTACAGGCCATCTCAATTTTTCCTTGGTAATTACAATTGACAGGTCAACATCCCTTCCCTATACACTGAATATAAACAGTTGTCTTATATATACACACACTGCTGCTTTGCACACTTTGGTGCATTGGACTTATCCGGTTTATTTTATTTTATCTTCCCACTATCTTCTGTCTAACAGACAGAAGAGTGAAAATTGTCAAAAATAAACAAAGATCAAATGAACAGGGAGGGAGAGAAGAGTAACAAGAGTAAAAATATTGTAGCAGAAACTCTCCAAGGTAATTTAGAAAATCTAAATGCAAGGATAATAAAATAATATAAATTAAATTTTAAGTGCCAATTAATTTCATTTTTATATTTATTTAATTATCATTGTAATTTTTATATTTCAAGCATCTTGTAGAGGAATATGCTTTTTGCTGCCTCTGATGTTTGCTTTAGTTATTTATTTTTTATTATGAAAGATTCAGTTTCAACTATTTTAAACATTATTCAAATATATATATATATATATATATATATATATATATATGGGAGATAGAGTGATAGGAGGTAACACACACAATAATATAACTGAAAATTGTCTGTGTGAAATGAATAAAATACATAAACCATGGAAAATCCAATTTAAACAGTTGAATAATTGTTTAAATTGGGTTTAAACAATTGTAAATTTTAATTGATTAATGGCATATTCTGTAATTGCTGTGTGCCTTACTGAAACACAAGGACTCCACCTCATGGGTTGGGCAGTTACACTTACGGAGTACCAGACGTACACTACCGTTGGCATATGCTTTGCTCTTCTCTTTATTCTCTGTGCTTTCATATTTTAATTTTTATGCCCCCATGGATTATTAGATTGTTTAAGGAAGAGGGTGCTATTGTTATCCTATTTCTTCCCTCACTTTGCCAATTTTAGCCTTGGCTTATTACTTACCCTCTAACACCACACACCCCTCATCTTGTGTGTATATATATATATATATATATATATATATATTTTTTTTTTTTTACGTGAACCCCAAACATGAGAAGTATTAGAACCTATAGTACTTAGTACCGTGCTTGGGTTGGAGGTTGAGAAGACGAAAGAAGATATTTGTTGACATTGGACTTGAACTTCTGTAGATTGTAATTTTCAGGAAATACGTATGAAGGAAGGTTGTTCCAGAAAACGGCAGTTGAATGAATAAATGAGGAAGATGAAAAGTTGGTTCGGTGGGTTTGAAGTTGGACAGTAAATGGATATTGGCTGGTGGCAGCACGTGTTTGGACTGTTTTGAAAGAGAGCGGAAATTATAGAAGCCAATTCAGAAGAACAGTGCCCATGGAAGTATCTGTAGAAGGGGGCATGCAGCAGAAACTGTACATCTATGAGAAAGCAAGTGGAGAGACTGTTAGAGATGAATCATTAATTAACGTAACTGCCCTCTTCTGAATGGAATCAAGAAGCCTGAGAGAGGTTTTGGGGACACCACCCCAGATGTGGGAACAATATTCCATGGTAGGGCAGATTTGCGATTTATACAGAGTGAGCAGCTGTTTGGAAGAAAAGTACTGCCGAGAGCAAAAGAGAAAACCAAGTTTTTTAGATGCAGAGAAAGCAATATTTGTAATGTGCTTGTGCCAAGAGAGATTAGAAGTCTGGGTAATCCCCAAAAGAGATATATCATTTTGCCTAGAAATCGGAGTGTCACTAAAGATAAGCATAGGAGCAGAAGAATCCTTTTTCCGAGATATAAGACAAGACTGAGTTTTAGAAGGGTTGAAATCAAATAAGTTGTCTTTGCCCCACTGGAGAATTACCTGAAGGAATTAAGGAATTAAGCATTTAAGGAATTGGTAGCAGATTTTCGAGAAGTTGAAGCTCATTGAGCAGGACAAGGTTTCTGAAAATGGAAAGTGGAATGCAATGTGCTATCATCGGCAAAACTATGGATAGGATTTCCAGTCAATGGAAGAAGGTCATTAATATACAAGAGGAAAAGAGTGGGGGGAAGAACTGAACCTTGGGGGACACTGGCATTAGTGGAGAAGTTAGAAGACAGAGAGCCATCTACCATCACCCTCAGTGAGCGATCAGAGAGAAAACTGGATAACCAATTACTAAAAACAGTTGGCAAACCATAAGATAGAAGCTTGTTTAGAAGACCTTTATGCCAAACACGATCAAAAGCCTTTGAGATGTCAAGAGCAACTACTTGTGTTTCACCGAACCATTCCATTGAATTAGTCCATAAATGGGTAACATAAGCCAGAATATCACCAGTGGATCGACACTGATGGAATCCATACTGGCAGTCGTTGATCAGACGGAAGGTTTCAAGGTAATTTAAGAGTTGGCGATTAATTGATTTCTCCATTACTTTAGAAAGAGTAGAAGTGATTGCAATGGGACGATAATTGGATGGGAGGGATTTGTCACCCTTTTTGGGAACTGGCTGGATATGAGCAAATTTCCAAGCAGAAGGAAAAACACCTTTGGAATAAGAAATAAAAAAAGGCGGCAAAGAACAGGAGTAAGTTCAGGAGCACAGGTTTTTAGAACAAGTGGAGAAATACTATCAGGACCTGGAGCTTTCTTAGCATCAAGATTAATCAAAATCCTTCAGATATCCTTTTGATGGAAGACCACATAAGGCATTGAATGGAGCGTGTTGGGAATGGTGGGAGGTGTTTTACCAAGATCATTAATACATGAGCTGGAAGAAAAATGGGATGCTAGCAGGTCAGTATATCCTTGGCTGAAGTGACAACAGAACCATCTGGTTTGGACAGAGGTTGGGAGCAGAGATGGGCAAAAGTTGCGGCCAATAGCTTTGGCAAGAGACCAGAATGCTCGGCTACCATTAGGGCAAGAAGCAAGTTTTCTACTCTTAGTCTGTTCAAACTCTAGTTTGGACTGATTAATAACTGCTTTACAATTGTTGCGAGCAGAAAGTTTCTGTGTATGCAGAAAATGAAACTGAAGAATTTGAAACAAGCCAATTAAGATATGCAACATTCTTCTCTTGAATAGCCTTAGCACATTTATTGGAAAACCAAGGTTTAGATAAAGGACGAGATTTTAAAGTTGAGTGTGGTATAAAGGATTCCATTTCTGCAAGAATAATTTCACTGACACGATCTGAGCAAACGCTGACATCAGAAGTTTTGAAACAGTAATCCGACCCAGGAAAAGAAGAAAAGAAGTCTCGCATGTCATCCCATTTTGCATTCTTGTAATGCCAAACAATACGAGGTTGGGAATATCTATGAGATAAAGGTTCCATTGGAGAAGAGACAATCACCAAGTTGTGATCTGAACTGCCTAAAGGACCTCTCACTTCGACCGTGTACTTAGGAAGGTTGTTTGTGAGAAAAAGATCAAGCGTGTATTGGCTGTATGATTAGGATTGTCCGGTATTCTTGTAGGTAAATGAACAATCTGTGCTAGGTCATTAGTAATTGCAAAAGCCTCAGCATCTCGACCTACTGGGTCGGTGTGACTAGAAAACAGAAGCCAGCTGGAGTTGTGAACATTAAAATCACCAAGGAAAATCACTCACTGTTAGGAAAGTTGGACTGGAGAAAGTCAAGTTGCAAAGAGAGGAAGTCAAAGAGCTCCAAGTGATTAGTGGAGTTGGGAGAACGGTAGAGACAACAGATGAATTTGACACAATATTGTAGAGAGATTTTAAGCCAGAGAAGATCAAAGAGAGGAGATTCCAAATTACCAAGTCTCTGACAGGGAATATCAGAATGGACATATGCACAAGTACCACCTTTGAGGCGAAAGGAATCATACAGCGAATAATTTGGGCATCTGAGATGAGCAGTAGCAGAATCAACCGATAACTGAGGTTCTGTCAGAAAATGTACATGGGGTTTGGCAGACTGCAAGTGGAAATGGACATCGCTGAGATTAGAAATGAGACCACGTATATTTGTGAAATGAATTAGGAAGTGCTTGGGAGGTTTAGATCTTTTTGCAGATAAACTTGCTCTATTAGTTTGACAATTCATGGTGTATTCAATAGTAAGGAAAAGTGGGTGGGACATGCTGTATGAAGTAATGAAATTTTTGGATATGGCGTACACGTGGTAAGAATATACCCAGATCCTTGACATTACGTGGCCTCGACAATGCTCCCCGCATACCACTACTCGGACTCCCTCCAGTCACTATCTGGCAGAGTAGAGGTAGCAAGATTATACACTAGCTGATCCCGAAGCCTCCTAGAGAGTTACCAATAGGTTCGGTCCGGTGTACTAACTAGCGGCCGGCCTGCGAACACTGTTTTAAAGCTGTACCCTCAAAATGTAAGGAATATTGGATCTCGCCACGACATTCATCATATCCTCAAAAGTCATCAATCATACTGCATGATGGAAGAGATAGGGAAGGGTTGACCGGAACTTAGCTCTAGAGATTAAACATGGGTTCCATCGCTTCAAGCCTCCAATAAGCAAAGTGGTGGTATTTCACCGGTTGATGAGAGTCATCTACCACCTAGTTCTGGCTGGTAACATAGAGGGGTGGCATTCCTCCATGTGGTGTGGGTGCCACACCTCGACCCCTGCTTACGTTGGTTCACACCTGGGTGGTCACCCACCATGTACTTGTGCATGGAGGTTATATCCAGGATTACTAACAGTCCCACCATCGTGAAGGTGCAAGCAGAGGATTTGGCTGTCACAGACCGTCCGGACTTCGCGGAAATTGGGTCCACTTGACTTGAGTGTCACCCGAATATCAGTTCCATCAGCGTTTTAGACTCCCAGGTAGCAAGTACAGCTTGTCTGGCATATCTGAGAGAGTGTCTGTGACAACCTCAAGGACCAATATAATTTGTGTATGTATTTGTTTTGTCTGCTATCTGTTGGGCTATCTATTATTTTGCCAGTAAGCTGCTAACATTTTTATAAATTATTATACAGGGTGTCTCAAAAATATTTGTACAAACATTTAAGGGAGGTAGGTAACATCTAAAGGAATGTGAATCGCATAGGAATCCATAACCGGAAATGTCACAGGAAAATAGTAGCAGAGGCACAAGAAGCAGAAATGACACAAGACAATAATTAGTGGCAAACATTTATTTGACATAATATTAACAATGGAGGAAGAGATGGATGCATTTCATGATGTTACAACAGATGCTTGAAGGTTCCACCATGAGACGCGATGCATGTGTGACACTAATGAAGCATGAATTGGCGGACACGGTCGAACACACCTGGAGTTTCTTTGACAGTAGCAGCAGCGCAGACAAATCTCGCCACAAGATCCATTTCCATCTCCACAGGCGATTCATACATGATAGATTTGAGGGGCCCCACAGAAAGAAATCAAGGCTCGATAAATCAGGTGAGCATGGGGGCCAGGCAAGGGGTCCAACCTGGCTAATCCATCGACGCCCAAAACGCCTGTTCAAATGGTCACGAACACACCTTCCATAATGGGCAGGCACCCCGTCATGTTGAAACCAAATGTTGCGTCTCACATTTGCTGGAACATCGTCATGTAACCCTGGTAGAACTTGTTCAAGAAAGATCCGATATTTAGCGGAGTTCATGCGTGATGGTAACAAGTATGGGCTGACTAAGCAGTCACCGACCATACCTGCTCACACATTTATTGCGAAGCGATGTTGTGCCGTATGGGGGCGCACACCATTTGTGTTGTCGTGAGCCCACACACGAGCATTGTGCTGATTGAATAAGCCTCATCCGTGAACAAAACATAGGCTGAAAAATTCAAGTCTTGAACACTTTCTTGGAGAAACCACTGTGCAAAAGCCACACGTGCAGGATTATCTTTGTGGAGCAGTAACTGAACCCTTTGGAGATGAAAGGGGTGTAAGGAATCGTCGTGCCAGACACACTGTACACTGCAATTCCACTCCTAAGGCAGAGGGAACGGTACGTGTGCTGGTAGTAGGATTATTCTGGACGGCATTCAACACACTTTCTTCCATGACGGGGGTTCACGTCAGACTTGGTCTGCCTGCACTACTCCTGTTACCTCTAAATGACCCATAATCGCACAAATTTTGATGCACACACGCAAACAAATGGTGGTCCGGTACATGTCTGTCTGGGAAGCGTTCTCGATAAATTCGTTAAGCGGCTTGTGCATTGCCTTCTGCTAATCCATACACTAGGTGCATGTCTGCCAGCTCACATTTCGTATATCGATGCATCCTCTTCGTGCTGCGACTACTGCATGAATGAGTAAACCAGAAATTTTCCCTCTAGCGAACTGATGAACAGCGCCGTCTACCGACGTGACGTTTCTGGTTATGGGTTCCTATGCGATTCACATTCCTTTAGATGTTATCTACTTCCCCTAAACGTTTGTACCAATATTTTTGAGACACCCTGTATATTTATTATGTATTTCTTACAATGGCCATTTGACCTATCAGTAGGTCCTGCTATTACTGGCAGTAGCAGTCAGAAACAGATAATTTTGCTGATTATTTGGATGTATTGAATAGTGCTAGCTCTTAATAATGTATCATTCAGTGTATCCTATTATAATAATTAGTAATATATTTCAGTTATTATTATTATTACTTTTTTGGGGGGGGTCTTCTGTTTTGGTTATAGCTCAGGGCACTTGTACCTTTTTCAATTTTCCACTTTTCTTTCTAATATGCATAGCTTAACCCCCTTTCCCCTTAATGTAATTTTCCATATTTTCTTATTTGATGACATTAATCAATTCTGTTAAATTTACTTTACAATAATATTATTATTCATTTATATTCCTTTACATATATCTTCAACTGTTTGTGCAAATTTTTTCTGAGATTATATATTAGCATTAGTTGAGGCATATAATGAAAGCAAGCAAGCTTATACAGCATCAGCCAACAAAAAAAAAAAAGAAAAGAAAAAACCCTTTCCAGTTCACTTATTCGGTCACTCCAAATGTTTGTCTAGTTCAGCCTTAAATTTATTTAAGCTATCAACTTTCACTTCGACAGATGGTAGTCTGTTCCAGCAATCCACTATCTGCTGGCTAAAGGCAAACTTCCGCACTTCTATTCTACAACTGTCTTTCCTTAGTTTGAATCTATGCCTTCTCAGGTTCTTAATCTGAGTAAGCGGAAGTATCCCATCAGCATTGGGTCTAATCAAACCATTTAGGACCTTATATACCTTGATCAGATCACCTCACAGGTGCCTAGTCTCCAGATGCTGTAACTTGCAGCACTTCAAGCCTTTCTTCGTAAGTGCACCCCCCTTTGTTCCTTTCACCAATCTTGTTCTTTTCTCTGTACTCGTTCTAGCAACTCTGTATCCTTCCTAAAACGAGGCCTCCAGACCTGTATGTAGTACTCAAGGTGTGGCCTGACCATTGCCTTATACAAAGGGATAATGACTTCCTTGTCTCTGCTTGCAAAATTCCTATATATAATTGACAAGACTCCATGACCTGCCCTGGCAGCCCGTCTGCACTACTCAGAGAACTTCATATCTGTCTGCGTAATTAGCCCCAGGTCTTTTTCACAGCGCCTCTGTAGCCAGGTGGGAAGGAGCAGCAGTGCGTAGCACACGCTTCTTGATTAGACCGGGGTTCGAGCCCGTGACCACCAAATACAGAGGATGCGGAAAGGTCAGGGAATGACCACTGCATATCCCCAGAGCAATATGGCCTTAGTTGCTAATGCCTATAAAAAAACCAAATAACAACAATAACAGGTCTTTTTCATTCTCCACCTCCCTGAGTGTATTACAACACAATTGGTATGTTTCTCTTGGGTACTGCTACCCATATGCAGTACCCTGCATTTTTCAATGTTAAACTTCAGTTGCCACTTATCAGCCTAACTTTTCTATATCCTGTAGCATACTGTCTTTACTGTCATTGACAACCCTGCCAACCTTTGTATCATCTGCAAACTTTGACATTAAGCCTGATATACCCTCATCGATATCATTGATAAATACACAAGACAACAATGGGCCCAGCACCGAACCCTGGGGGAACCAATAATAACATTAGTCCACATAGAGCAGTTTCCAGTTATTACCGCTCTCTGCCGTCTACCACTCAACCATCCCTTTATCCATTGCAGCAACTCGCCCTTAATGCCATACCACTCCAATTTGTATAGCAGTCTTCTACGTGCAACAGCATTAAAAACTTTCCTGAAGTATATGATATCATAATTATTTTTTGCAACCAGTTTTTTTGTGACTACATCGTAGTATCCAATCAAATTGGTCAGACAAGACTTCTCCTTAACAGATCTATTCTGTGTCTGAACTATTACATTAGTCATGTCCAGGTGATCCTGTATCACTTCTTTTACCAGTGACTCCATTATTTTCCCTAGAACAGAAGTTAAACTAACAGGTGTATAATTATTTGTGTCACATTCCCTTTGTGAATTGGGGATACATTTGCTCATCTCTAGTCCATGGGGACCTCCCCTGACTTTAAGAATGCTGTCATAATTATGGCTAAGGGTTTGCTTACTTCACTCTCTGCCTCCTTCAATATAACTGGATAAATTCCATCTGCCCCAGGTGCCTTTTTTATGTTTAACTTCAACAATTTCTCCTTCACTTTGCATTCAGTTATTACAAAATCTCTTAACTCACTGTTAGAGTTTGATAAACTTCTGGTATTCCCCTCCTTGAATAACTCCTCATGTGTGAATGTAGATGCAAAATACTCATTCAGTTTATCAGCTACTTAGATAAGTTATAGAATGTCTTAATGTACTGTTTGAAATTGACTCAAAGTTTTGAATAGCATAAAGCTTAATGAGCGGTACTCACCTTAGATAATCTGCTACATTAGGTGGAGTAAGATGGAAGAATAATTTTGAGGCTTAAGGTAGTTTAAAATAATTTAGAATAAGTTAAAATTCTGATGTTTGTATGAGCACGGAATTGAAATATGCTCAAGGAAGTAGAAGTGCACAACTTCGTCCCTGGTTATCATTGAAGAATTAATTTAAACTTTAAAAATATTAGACCAGTGAAGCCAAAAGTCATGAACGACCGTCTTTCATATTAACGTCATCAGTTGGCAATATTAAAGTGAAAAGAAAACGCGTGTTTTAAATTCTATGTTCCCATGATGCATTTTGTAACGTGGGAATCTTAAGTGCGTGAGATTCCAGACTTGGGAGAGGTTGGTGGGTAGTTTCTTATTTATGACGTTAAGTTTGGTATTTTAGTGGCACCATTCTATAATAAGAGCTTCGTTTTGAAAGATTTTGTAACTGGATTTTAATTTTACGATTGTAATGGCCAAGTCAACTAAGGGGTTGTGGTTGTGAGAATGTATGTGTTGTGTGAGTTCGGTACTGGATTGACCAGTCCTGAAGCTATTTATAATGGTAGTAAGCCCGTGTGTTGGAAGTTTTTGTGGAACCGTACTTTGTGGTAGTGCTCCCGATGTAGCATGCGTTGCAACCTTGTTGACACTTAATTAGATATACAATATTGTTCATGTCATTTATTGGGTATTTGTGTGTTTCTTTATATGTATTAAACAGTGACCCTAACTTATTGTACAAAGAAAATATAAGTGTGATATCAGTGCCTGCAAACACTTGGCGGAACCGTCTAGTGAGACTGCCATGATAGGGAAGAATAATGTGCGTGTTCCCTTTTGTATTGTGTTTGGATAAGCTAGTGGCATTATTCTTTACAACGGAAATTGTGTTGGATTAATTGAAAAGGATATTTCCTGGTCGTGAACTTTTTTGTGAGATTTTGTAATTCGGCAGATAAATCATCTTGTGAAGAACTGTACTTTATAGCGTTGTGAATTTGATTGTGAGCCTTGCACAATCTCCAGGGCCAAATTGATTGACAGTGCTCTTACCATACACTGCCTCCTATCATGTCTGGGCAGAATTGCAGACACTTTGAAATTTTAACTTGTGCCCTTTTTTTCAGCGTTGACCTATACTTGTTAAGTAAATCTGCAGATCTGTTACTCTTAAGTCATTAGTGTGCCAACATGTACAACAACATCACCTTTTGTGCCCTTAAAAGATTATATCTGCTCTACAACTTTATCAACTTTCCTCCCTGTCAGACATATCCTGGTCATGTTCCACCTATCCTTTCTGCATAATATATTCTTTGTTTACCTGACAATAGAGTCACCAACAAGAACTGGTTCCCATGGGACCACCACATTCTGCGTTGGAGATTGCTGCTGTGTTGCCTGATGCACAGGAGTGAGCTCTGGCATCGAGTTGGGCAGCTGAGAGCTTGATGGGTCCCTCATTAATTTTTTTGAGGGCATTTACCCTACATCTCCGTGGTCAGGAGCGGGAGTGCAGTAGCAAACGCTCTTTGAGTAGACCAGGGTTCAAGCCCCTGACTGCTAAATACGATTGATCTGGCAACCCGCACTGGACCAGCATGGCAGATTATGGTCCCTTTCCCTTAGCATGAATTGTTGAGGAGGCTTCCATCCTGCAGTGGGTTGATAATGGCTGCAGTTTATGGTTTTTTTTTTTTTTTTTTTTTAACCTTACACCTCAAAATCTCATAGGCACCCATCAGAATGCTGAGTTGGCACCTAATTTCTTCACTGTCTTTGCACCTACCGCACAAAGACATCCTCCTTGGCTAGATCATGTCTTGTTCTAGAAAAGTCCACAAACAGTTCACACATTTTTTTAGACTGTGATGCATTGGAGAATTTCCCCCTTCGGCTCTCGCCCGAGCAACAGCACTCCTGTTACTTTGTGCCCATTGCTTTGCTGCTCTAGTCTGGGTCAAGATTCTGTTTAAGTATAATTTAATTAACAATGAGATTTAATTAGATTAATAAATTTTACTGATTAATTGATATTACTATATGGTAATCTAACAGATTTCTAATACAGTGATATGTATTTTGCTCTCTAGTTTTATGTTAAACCTTACGCTATAAAGTTCGGGATTTACGTTACACTATTTCGTATTGTATAATAATGGCGGAAAGTTACGATGTAAGATCTATGGACACTAAGTATTAACTTTTAAAATTGCTATCTAAATTCAAAATAAACCACAGAGCTTGACTAGAACTCTAAAGCTACTTATAGAAAATAATTTAGTATAACAATTAAGTCAATAAAATGACTAAATATAAATAAAAACTTGGCATTCAATAGAGCTGCAAAAATCTTGGCCAACACGGTAATCACAGAAAATCATATATAGAAAGATTTTTAATATTTATATACATAATTAGAAGATAAAAATGTGCATTTTTGAAATTTCAGACACTTAACAATCTTGTTAAATAGGAAAATGGAAGAATTTTCTGTAATTTTTAGCAGAATTAGGTTTGTTTTTTTTTTTTTAAATAAAAGGTGGAAAAAAAAGTATAACGTTTTAAAAATTAAATTTTTTATTAAAACGTAAAGTACGTTAGTATTGGAATCAATTAAGAAAGGTTAATATTGGCACTGTTTAAGCAAAAAAAATTTTATCAAAAAAACTCAAAATATTTTCAGTAATTAAAAAGAAAGATTGGCAACCATGAGGTGACCTACCACTATTCTTGCTGCACTTTCTGGTGCCACCACTGCCTGTTTTAAGGTTAAGATTAGATTTGGACAGATTACTATAACTCATGGCGGTACAACTGTTTGAGAAATTTGCAGTAGATAGTTCTCTTGTGAATTAGTATTAGTAGAGGCATATGATGCAAGAAAGCAAGCGTATGCAGCATCAGCCAAAGGGGAAAAAAAAAAAAAAACCCTCCCATTTTATCCCTCCATTCGTTCCAAACGCCTATCCAGCTCACCCTTAAATTTATTTAGGCTATCAACTTCCATGACAAAAGATGGAAGTCTGTTCCACCAATCAACTACCCGTTTAATCTGAGCAAGAGGAAGAATCCCATCAGCATTCAGCTTGCTCAACCAGTTCAAGGCCTTATACAGCTCAATCAGACCACCTCACAGGTGACTACTCTCCAGATGCTGCAATTTGCAGAACTTAAGCCTTTCTTGATAAGAACACCCCATTGTTCCCCTCAACAATCTTGTCCTTCGTATCATTCTAGCAACTCTACATCCTTTCTAAAATGAGGCCTCCAGACCTGTACACAGTACTCTAGGTGTGGCCTGACCATTGCCTTGTATAACGGGATAATCACGTCCCTGTCTCTGCTAGTAAAATTCCTATATATCATTGACAAGGCTCCATGACCTGCCCTGGCATCCTGTCTGCACTGCTCAGTGAACTTCATATTTGACTGTACAATTATCCCCAGGTCTTTTTCAATTTCCTCTTCCCTCAGTGTAGTACCACATAGTTTGTACGTTTCTCTTTGGTTATTGCTACCCATATGCAGTATTTTGCATTTGTCAATGTTAAACTTCAGTTGCCACTTCTCAGCCCATTTGCCCAACTTATCTAAATCCAGTTGGAGTAGAATACTGTCTTTAATGTCATTAACAACCCTGCCAACCTTTATATTATCTGCAAAATTTGATATTAAACCTGATATACCTTCATCAATATCATTGATAAATACACAAAACAACAATGGGCCCAACACCGAACCCTGGGGAACTCCACTAATAACATTTGTCCAAGAAGAGCAGTGTCCATTGATTTCCACTCTCTGTGGTCTCCCACACAACCATCCCTTTATCCATCGTAGCAACTTACCCTTAATGCCATACCTTTCTAATTTGTACAGCAGTCTTCCATGTGCAACAGTATCAAGAGTTTTCCTGAAATCTATGTATACGATATCAAAATTATTTTTGGCATTCAATTCCTTCGTAACAACATTATAGTATCCAATCAAATTGGTCAGACAAGACCTCCCTTTAACAAACCTATGCTGTGTCTTAACTATTACTGCAGTCACTTCTACATGATCCTGCAGTGCTTCTTTAACCAGTGATTCCATTATTTTCTTCAGAACACAAGTTAAACTAACAGGTCTATAATTATTTGTGTCACCTTTTGAACCCACCTTTGTGAATCGGTGATACATTTGCACACCTCCAGTCCATGGGGACCTCCCCAGAGTCCAAGTGCCAGGTGGGAAGAAGCAGCAGTGCGTAGCACACGCTTCTTGATTAGACCGGGGTTCGAGCCCGTCACCACCAAATACGGAGGATGCGGAAAGGTCAGGGAATGACCACCGCATATCCCCGGAGCAATATGGCCTTAGTTGCTAATGCTCCTAAAAACCAAACAACTAACTAACAGAGTCCAAGTACAACGAAGCTTTCATAATTATGGCTAAGGGTTTGCTTACTTCCTTTGCTGCTTCCTTTAATATAACTGGATAGATCTCGTCCACCCCAGTGACTCCTCCATAGCCAGGTGGCCAAGAGCAGCAGTGCGTAGTGTAGCACACGCTTCTTGATTAGATGGGGGTTCGAGCCCATGCCCACCAAATACGGAGTATGCGGAAAGGTCAGGGAATGAGCTCTGTATATCCCCTGAGCAATATGGCCTTAGTTGCTAATGCTTCTAAAAACCAAACAAAAACAAATCCACCCCAGGTGACTTTTATTTTTAACTTCAACAATTTCTCCTCCACTTTGCTCTCACTTATTACAAAATCACTTAGCTTCCTGTTAAGAGTTTGATGAACTTCTGGCACTCCCCTCATTGAATAGCTCCTCCTGTGTGAATGTAGTTGCAAAATACTCATTCAGTTTTATCAGCTACCTTAGATTGATCATCAATAGTCAACACATCTATGTTAAGTGGTCCAATATGATTCAACCCTTTCCTTCTAGAGTTTACATAAGTAACAAACTCTTTGCTGTTTTTCTTAGTATCCTTTGCCAAGGATTTCTCATAATCTGCCTTCTCCTGCCTAATCTCCTTTGTGACTTGATTACAGACTAGTTATATCTGACATAAGCTTCTGTGTTACCTGATTCTTTACATGCATTCCATACATTTTTCTTCTCTGCCACGAGCCTCATTAGTTCATCTGACCTCTGTTTAGGCCTAAACCTTGAAAAGTATTTCTTAGTTTGAAATGAAATGCCTAGTAGCCTCCAAAATTAAGTCCCTGAAGGCTTCCCATTTAGAATTAAACGTTGGTAACATCATCAGTTTATCCCACTGTACTGGCCCACTCTATTTCTCTGCACAATTGAAGATCAGATTCATTAGGCCTATCATCAGCCATTTTCAATCCACTGCAGGATGAAGGCCTCTCCAGCAACTTTCCAGTTCCTTCTGTTTTGTGCACTGGCCATCTATTTACTAACCACAAACTCATGAATTTCATCTATCCATCTCTGCTTTTGTCTTCCAGGTTTTCTTCTAGCTCCTCTTGGATACCATTCTGTTATTTTCTTAGTCCATCTGTCATCATGTCTTCGAGCTATGTGTCCTGCCCAAGACCATCCAAAATTAAGTCCCTGAAGGCTTCCCTATAACACACACCTATTCTCATTTTTCCTTTCCCAGTGCTTATATCACACCAAACAAACTCAACATTGCATTGTCCACCAACATCAATTGGATGCACTTCCTTAGATTTTGTTTCTTAACTAACTGCCCTCCTCCCTTCATATTGTACTCCCCAAATTCCAATTCTGCACTGCTTATATCTGTGTGATACCACGTCTCTGATATTCCAACAATATCTGCCTTTGATATCTTGAGTAGCACTTCAAGCATCATTCAATTTATTAACTATGCTCTTAGTATTGGTGTTCATGCAAGTATACATGTGTTAGTTACCCTAACACAGCCCTTGTATTTATTTGTTCCCCTATGACTCCCAGCAGTCCTGGAAATCTCCATTACCTTGCTTTCCAGGCTGCTGCTCATTCTAATAGAAGCAGTGCAAGAATCCCTTTTGCATCTGCCTGCGGCCACTGTTAACCTTTCAGTCTGTGTATCCCCCCACCCAAGCCAGCAGTTTTCCGACCCAACTAACACTGCCTCGATAGCATCGGCAAATATTCTTGCACCCTTTGTATTTAAGTGTACCCCATCCTTGTAGAAGCAGTCTCTCCTGTCAACAAGCACAAACCAGGCTAAAAAAAATTATGCCCCTTGAGCCTTGCACAGTCTCTCCAGAGCCAAATTGATCGACAAGGATCTCATCATATACTCCCTCCTATCGTGTCTGGGCAGAATTGCAGACACTTTCATATTCAACCCTAACTCATGACTTTTTTCCAACATTGACCTGTACTTGTTGAGTAAATATTCAGAACTCTTAATGTCATTAGTTCCAACGTGTACAACAATATCACCTTTTGTGCTCTTAAAAGATGATATCTGCTCTACAACGTCATCAACTTTTACCCCTGGCAGACATACCCTTGTTCTGTTTCACCTATTCTTCTTTTTGCATAGTATATTCCCTGTCTCGCCAACAATAACTAGTTCCTTTGAGACTAGCACATTCTGACTTGGAGATTGCCAGTGTGTTGCCTGGTGCACAGGAGTGAGTTCTGCCATTGTGCTGGACAGCTGAGAGCTTGTTGGCCCCCTCATATTAATTTCTTAGAGGACATTTACCCTACAACTCAAGCTCTCATAAAAGCCTATTAGAATGCTAAGAAATGCCTAATTTCTTGACACTCTAGACACCTAGCACACACACAAATGCATCCTCCTTGGCTAGTTCATGTCCTGTTTTAGAAAGGTTGGCAAACATTTCAAATTTTGTATATTTTTTGAGACTGATGTGTTGGAGAATCGCCCCCTTCGTTTCTCCCCAGGAGTCACAGGACTGTCGCTAGTCTGTGATCTTTGCTTCGCAGCTCTAGTCTGTGTCATGATTTCCATTTAAATACAATCTAATTAACAATGAGATTTAATAAGATTAATAATATTGTTTATTAATCGATAATACTATAATAAGCTAATTGAGTGCTTCGTATTATGCTATCTAGTTTTACTTTTTACCTTATGCTATCAGTTCGAGATATACAGGGTGTCTCAAAAATATTGGTACAAACGTGTAGGGGAGGTAGGTAACGTCTAAAGGAATGTGAATTGCATAGGAACCCATAACTGGAAACGTCACCGTAAGTCGGTACATGGCACTGTTCATCAGTTCGGGAGAGGGAAAATTTCTGGTTTACTCATTCATGCAGTAATCGCGGCACGAAGAGCATGCATCGATATATGAACTGTGAGCTGGCTGACATGCACCTAGTGTATGGATTAGGAGAGGGCCCACACGGTGTGCACCCCCATACGGCACAACATCGCTTTGCAATAAATGTGTGGGCAGGTATGGTCGGTGACTGCTTAGTCGGCCCATACCTGTTACCATCCCTCATGAACTCCGCTAAATATCGGATCTTTCTTGAACAAGTTCTACCAGGGTTACTTGACGATGTTCCAGCAAATGTGAGACACAACATTTGGTTTCAACATGACGGGGCACCTGCCCATTATGGAAGGTGTGTTTGTGACCATTTGAACAGGCGTTTTGGGCGTCGATGGATTGGCCGTGGTGGACCCGTTGCCTGGCCCCCATGCTCACCTGATTTATCGAGCCTTGATTTCTTTCTGTGTGGGCCCTCAAATCTATTGTGTATGAATCGCCTGTGGATGTGGAAATGGATCTCATGGCGAGACTCGTCTGCGCTGCTGCTACTGTCAAAGAAACTCCAGGTGTGTTCGACCGTGTCCACCAATCCATGCTGCGTCTGTGTCATGCATGCATCGTGTCTCATGGTGGAACCTTCGAGCATCTGTTGTAACATCATGAAATGCATCCATCTCGTACTCCATTGTTAATATTATGTCAAAATAAATGTTTGCCATTAATTACTGTCTTGTGTCATTTCTGTTTCTTGTGCCTCTGCTACTACTTTCCCGTGACGTTTCCGGTTATGGGTTCCTATGCAATTTACATTCCTTTAAATGTTACCTACCTCCCCTCCCCTAAATGTTTGTACCAATATTTATGTGACATTTATGAGACAATATGTATGAGACAATATTTATGAGACACCTTCTATATACATTAAGAGTAAGAGATCTGCAGATTTACTCAACAAGTACAGGTCAGTGTTGAAAAAAAGTCACGAGTTAAGGTTGAATGTGAAAGTGTCTGCAATTCTGCCCAGACACGATAGGAGGGAGTATGTGATTGAGAGCCTTGTCGATCATTTTGACTCTGAAGAGATTGTGCAAAGTTCAAGGGGTAGAATTTTTTTCAGCTTGGTCTTTGCTTGTTGACAGATTGTGATGTAGACTGGTTCTACAGCGATGGGGTACACTTAAATAGAAAGAGTGCAAGAATATTTGCTGATGCTATGGAGGCAGTGTTAGGTGAGTTTGAAAACTGCTAGCTTGGGGGAATACACAGGCTGAAAGGTTAACATTGGCTGCAGGCAGAGGCAAAAGTGATTCTTGCACTGCTTCTATTAGAATGAGCAGCAGCCTGGAAAGCAAGATAATGGAGATTTCCAGGACTGCTGGGAGTCATAGTGGAACAAGTAAATACATGGGCTGTGTTAGGGTAACTAAGAGTAGAAACAGGTGCATGTATACCAATGCTAGGAGTATAGTTAATAAATTTGATGAGCTTGAAGTGCTAGTCAAGACATCAAAGGCAGATATTGTTAGGATATCAGAGACGTGGTGTCACAGAGATCTAAGCTGAGAAGAATTGGAATTTGGGGAGTACAATGTGTATAGGAAGGATAGACAGGACAGGAAGGGAGGAGAGTTTACACTGTTAGTTAAGAAACATGAAATCTAAGGAAGTGCATCCAATTGATGTTTGTGGACAATGCAATGCTGAGTCTGTTTGGTGTGAAATAAGAAGTGGGAATGCGTCTCTGTAGCCAAGTGGGAAGGAGCAGCAGTGCATAGCACATGCTTCTTGGTTAGACTGGGGTTCGAGCTCGTCACCACCAGATGCGGAAAGGTCAAGGGAATGACCACCGCATATTCCTGGAGCAATATGGCCTTAGTTGTTAATGCTCCTAAAAACCAAATAACAAACAAACAACAAGAAGTGGGAAAGGAAAAATGAAAGTAGGTGTGTGTGTTATAGGCCTAACGAATCTGATGAGTATAATGAGCAATTGTGCAGTGAAATAAAGTGGGCCAGTAAATTAGAATGTCTTATAATGGGGGATTTTAACTTTCCAGATATTGACTGGAACTTGTGGGTTGGTCACTCGCACACTAGCAGGACATTTGTGGATTTATTGGATGACTGTTTTCTACAGCAACATGTTCAAGAGGCAGTCAGAGGGATTAATACTCTTGATCTGATTATCCGCAGTGATTATTCATGCATTAAGAATGTGCAGATAAAGGAACCACTGGGCGACAGTGATCACAATGTACTGATGTGGAAATTACTTAAAGATGTAACTACCATCAAGGCTAAAGGGAAGGGCTTTTGCTTTCGTAAAGGTGACTACAGAGGTCTCAGACAGTTTTTAAATTCTGTACAGTGTGATCAACTGATGATGTTACCAATGTTGAATTTAAATGAGAAGCCTTCAGGGCTTAATTTTGGAGGCTGCTCGGCTTTTAATTCCAACTAAGCAATACTGTTCTAGGTTTAGGCCTAAATGGATGTTAGATGAATTAATGAGGCTCGTGGCAGAGAAGAAAAATGCATGTGATGCATATAAAGTATCAAGTGACACAGAAGCCTATGGCAGATATAAACTAGTCTGTAGTCAAGTCACAAAGGAGGTTAGGCAGACGAAGGCAGATTACGAGAAATCTTTGGCACAGGATGCAAAGAAAAACAGCAAAGTGTTCTTTACTTATATAAACTCTAGAAGGAAAGGGATGAATCAGATTGGACCACTTAATATAGATGGGTTTATTATTGATGATCATGCTCAGAGGTAGCTGATAAACCAAATGATTATTTTGCATTACATTCACACACGAGGAGTTATTCATTTAGGGGAGTGACAGAAGTTTATCAAACTAATAGGGAGCCAAGTGATTTTGTAATAACTGAGAGCAAAGTGGAGGAGAAATTGTTGAAGTTAAACCTAAAAAAGCACCTGGGATGGACAGGATCTATCCAGATCTATATAAAAGGAGGCAGCAAAGAAGTAAGCAAACCCTTAGCCATAATTATGAGAGCTTCTTTGAACTCTGGGGAGGTTCCCATGGAGTGGAGGTGTGCAAATGTATTAGCAATTCACAAAGGGAGTTCAAAAGGTGACACAGGCAACTATAGACCTGTTAGTTTAACTTGTGTTCTGGGGAAAATAATGGAATCGCCAGTTAAAGAAGCATTGCAGGATCATCTAGAGAAGACTGCAGTAATAGTGAAGACCTTGCACAGGTTTGTTAAAGGGAGCTTTAGTCTGACTAATTTGATTGGATACTATGATGTGGTCACAAAGGAACTGAATGCCAAAAACAATTTTGATATCATGTACTTGGATTTCAGGAGATCTTTTGATATTTTTCACATGGAAAACTGCTGTATAAATTGGAAATGAATGGCATTAAGTGCAAGATGCTGCAATGGATAAAGGGATGGTTGAGTGAGAGACGACGGAGAGTGGTAATCAATGGATGCTGCTTTTCGTGGACATAGTGGAGTTCCCCAGGGTTCGGTGTTGGACCCATTGTTATTTTCTATATTTATCAATGTTATTGATAAAGGTATATCAGGGTTAATGTCCTAGTTTGCAGATGAAACAAAAGGTTGGCAGGGTTGTTAACAACAGTAAAGACAGTATGCTATTTCAACTGGATCTAGATAAGTTGGTCAAATGGGCTGAAAAGTGGCAACTGAAGTTTAATGTTGACAAATGCAAAGTACTGCATATGGATAGCAATAACCCAAGAGCAACATACCAATTGTGTTGTACTACGCTCAGGGAAGTGGAAGCGAAAAAACCTGGGGGGTAATTGTGAAATCAAATATGAAGTTTGCTGAGCAGTGCAGAGAGGCTGACAGGGCAGGTCATGGTGTCTTGTCAATTATATATAGGAATTTTGCTAGCAGGGACAGGGAGTTGATTATCCCATTATACAAGGCAATGATTAGGCCTTACCTAGAGTACTTTGTACAGGTCTGGAGGCCTCATTTAGGAAGTAGAGTTGCTAGAATGAGTACAAAGAAGGGCAACAAGATTGGTGATGGGAACAAAGGGGTGCTCTTACCAAGACACTTAAGTTCTGTAAATTGCAGTGCCTGGAGAGTTGGCACCTGCGAGGTGATCTGATTGAGGTGTATAAGGCCTTGAATGGGTTCAGCAAGCTGAATGCTGATGGGATTCTTCCTTTTGCTCAGATTAAGGATCTGAGGGGACACATTCAAATTGATTAAAGACAGTTATAGAATACATGTGTGGAAATTTGCCTTTAGCCAGCGCGTAGTTGATTGGTGGAACAGATTTCCATCTTTTGTTGTGGAACTTGATAGCCTAAATAAAATTAAGGCTGAGCTGGACAGGCATTTGGAACGAATGTAGGGGTAAAATGGGAGGTTGTTTTTTTTTTTTTGGCTGATGCTGCATAAGCTTGCTTTCTTTTGTCGTATGCCTCTACTAATGCTAATCGAGTAAACTGTGTGTTACTGATGATGTCTAACACTGTACCGAGTGATGACTAGAATTCGGATAAATGCATATAACACAAATATTACAAGCAATATACTTGATCATTTGATCGTACCAAGTCACCATAGTGCCATTAAATTAGTGTGGGAGAAAATTTCACTGAGCGTGGGAAACTTTGCTATTTATTTTCAAGCTATCGACTACAGCAGATGAAACATTTTCGTTGCATATGATGAAGCAAAAATGTTTCATCTTAACATGCCAAAAATTCAATCTGTATGCTGTTAAAAGTGCGTTATAGTGAGTTGTTACAACGTTAGAGTGAGATATGGGTTATTATATAAAAACAGCGTTATAGCGAATCAGTGTAGAGTGAACCGCCTTATAATGAGGACCTGCTGTACAGGAATTTTTCTAGCAAAGGCATATTGAATACTGCATACAGTTCTGGAAGTTTCATTTTAGGATCTGTTGGAACTGGTGCAGAGAAGAGTAGCAAGATTGGTGAGGAGAGCAAAAGGGTGCTCTTAACAGGAAAGGCTTCAATTTTGTAAACTGCCGTGTCTGGAGACTGACTCAATATTTTTGAAGTCTGATTGAGGTGTTTAAGGCCTTTAATGGTTTGAGTAAGCCCAGGATTCATAGAATCCCTCCTCTTGCTCAACTACACATGAGGAGACATAATTTCAAATTGAAGGATGGTTGCAGGTCGGATGGGTGGAAATTTGTCTTCAGCAGAGGGTTGTGATTGTTCAAACAAACTCCCTTCTGCTGTTGTGGAGGTGGGTAGTGTGAATAAATTCAAGGAAGAATTATATAAATTGTTAGAGGGGCAAGTGAAATGGGAGGTGTTGGCTTTTTTTTTTTTTTTTTGAGATGGTGTATAAGCTTGCTTTCTGCATCATATGCCACTAATGCTACTTCTAATAATAATTATTATGAGAAAAAACAATATTTAATCTTGAATAATATTTTTTAGGAAGCAGAAAGATTAGAACCTAGTGATGACTCCTCTGGTTACTCCTACATTGACTATAGTGAAAAGCGTTCCCTTCCCATCTCAATTCCAGACTATAATTGGACAGAAAAAGATAAAGGTGGAGAAAAATTTGTGGTAAGTAATTTTTATAATTATTATATTATTATTATTTTTTTTTTACTTCATACCAAAATGAAATTTTGTCGTACATACACATGAAATGCTGATATTATGGACTTGCATTTCTGATCTAGAAATACGTGAAATTGTGTTGTTCATCGGATTAATATTAAAAAAAATTTACTAGAGCAAAATTAGAATACATGCCACATGTTATACAAACAACTTGTGACCCACACCAGAAATGTCTGCAGTTAGGTAAAATTTTGAACTTTAGAAAGATTACAAAATTTAAAGAGGGATTATCCTTGTGGATCCCCTGTAATAGGGGATGTGATCATTTGTGCTTACCATGTGGAAAAATTTAAGAAACTGAAGGTGTGAATTGCAAGAGTCAGGACAGTGATGGTAGCAGAGATTCTCCCTCAGCACCATAATGCCAGACTCCTTATCAGCATCCTAATATGGAGGTGCAGAATTTGGGTGAGCTGTTCTGCCATATCTCCCATACAGTTCTGAACTTGTGTCAATCTCTCACTTCTTAGTGCTATGAAGAATGACTTTTGTGGGGAACACTTTGTTAGTAATTGTGTTGTCATTGTTGCCATCCACTTTTATGGGACTGGTTGCGGGAGGGGGGGAAAGAATGCAAGTTCAGCAGTGGAGAAAATGTGTACAAAACAGTGATGAACTTGTGTTAAAATAAACATAAGTACTTAAAAAGATTTTCAGTATGTAATATGCAAAGAAAAAACATTGGTAGCTTTGATTTCAGAGTGGCCTCTTATACAGTTGAAGCTCTATATAACGACCCTGTAGGGGATTGAGAAAAACGGTTGTTATATCAGAAAGACATTATATTTGTCATTCATAAAATCAGCAACAAAACAAGTAAAAGCTTGAAAATATAATGTTACTAATAAAATATAGTATAATCTTATTTATAAGATTATAGTAGTAGTTGTCACCAACAACTAGTAGTTGTTGGTGACTCTATTGTCAGGGTAGCGGGGAACATGCTTTGCAAAAAGGATAGGTGGAATAGGACCAGGGTATGTCTGCCAGGGGCAAAGGTTGATGACGTTGTAGAGCGGATATCATCTTTTAAGGGCAGAAAAGGTGATATAGTTGTACACGTTGGCACTAATAATATTAAGAGTAGGAGACCGGCGGAATTACTTAGCAAGTACAGGTCACTGTTGAAAAAAAAGCCGTGAATTAGGGTTGAATTTGAAAGTGTCTGCAATTCTGCCCAGACACGATAGGAGGGAGTATATGATGAGAGCCTTGTCGATCAATTCGGCCCTGGAGGGATTGTGCAAGGCTCAAAGGGTAGAATTTTTTTCAGCCTGGACTGTAACAGGAGAGATTGCTTCTACAGGGATGGGATACACTTAAATAGAAAGGGTGCAAGAATTTTTGCTGATGCTGTTGAGGCAGTTAGGTGGGTCAGAAAACTGCTAGTTGGGGGGATACAAGGACTAATAGATTAACAGTAGCCACTGGCAGAGGTGGAAGTGATTCTTGCACTGCTTCTATTGAAATGAGCAGAAGCCTGAAAAACAAGATGCAGGATGTTTCAGAGACTGCTGGGAGTCATTGCGGTACAAGTAAACACATGGGTTGTGTTAGGGTAGCCAAGAATAGAAACAGGTGCATGTATACCTGCGTGTACACCAATGCTAGGAGTTTGGTAAATAAATTTGATGAATTTGAGGTATTGCTCAAAACATCAAAGGCAGATATTGTTGGGATATCAGAGACGTGGTGTCACACAGATATAAGGAATGCGGAACTGGAATTTGGGGAATACGATGCTGCTGCAACAGGATCTGGAAAGGTTGAACAGATGGGCTGAGAGGTGGCAAATGAAGTTTAACATTGACAAATGTAAAGTACTACATATGGGAAACAGTAACCCCAGAGCAACGTATCAACTCTGCGGTACTACACTGACAGTGGTGGAGAATGAAAAGGACCTGGGGGTAATTGTGCAGGCAGATATGAAGAAAGGATAGACAGGACAGGAAGGGAGGAGGGGTTATGCTATTAGTTGAGAAACGCATAAAGTCCAAGGACGTGAAGCCAGTCGACATCAATGGACAGGGCAGTGTCGAGTCAGTTTGGTGTGACATAAGCATAGGGAAATCAAAATTGAGAGTAGGAGTGTGCTATAGGCCTAATGACTCTGATGAGTATAATAAGATATTGTACAGGGAAATAGAGTGGGCCAGTAAATCAGAGAGTCTTATAATGGGGGATTTTAATTTCCCATATACTGACTGGAATTTGTGGGTTGGTCACTCGCACACTAGCAAGGCTTTTGTGGATTTATTGGATGATTGTTTTCTACATCAGCATGTTCGTGAGGCAACAAGAGGTAGCAATACCCTTGATCTGATTATCAGTAGTGATTCTTCATGCATTAAGAATCTGCAGATAAATGAACCACTAGGTGGCAGTGATCACAGTGTGTTGAAGTGGGATTTACTCAAGGAGGTAACTACCATCAGAGGTAAAGGGAAGGGTTTTTGTTTTCGTAAAGGTGACTATGATGGTCTGAGACAGTATTTAAATTCTATACAGTGGGACCAACTGATGATGTTACCAACAGCAAACTCAAAATGGGAAGCATTCAAGGAACTAATCTTGGTGGCTACCAGGCTTTACATACCAACTAAGAAATATGTTCAAGGTTTAGGCCTAAATGGTTGTCAGATGAACTAATGAGACATGTGGCAGAGAAGAAAAATGCATGGGATACATACAAATTAATGGGTGACATGGAAGCCTATGATAGATATAAGTTGGTCTGTAACCAAGTCACAAAGGAGATTAGGCAGGCAAAGGCAGACTATGAAAAATCCTTGGCAAAGCATGCAAAGAAAAACAGAAAAGAGTTCTTTACCTATTTAAACTCAAGAAGGAAAGGGATGAATCAGATTGGTCCACTGGATATTGATGGTTCAACAGTTGAGGATCCTGCTCAGGTGGCTAACAATCTAAACGAGTATTTTGCATCTACATTCACGCATGAGGAGTTATTCAGGAAGGAGAATGATGTAGGTAAAGTAAACATTGGCAGTGAGCTGGTTGATTTTGTAATAACTGAGAGGAAAGTGGAGGAGAGATTGTTGAGGATAAACATAAAAAAGGCACCTGGGGTGGATGGGATCTATCCAGTTATATTAAAGGAGGCAGCAAAGGAAGTAAGCAAACCCCTAGCCATAATTATGAGAGCTGCTTTGGACTCAGGGGAGGTACCCATAGACTGGAGATGTGCAAATGCAACCCCAATTCACAAAGGAGGATCAAAGGCTGATACAAGTAATTATAGACCTGTTAGTTTAACTTCTGTTCCAGGTAAATTAATGGAGGCACTGGTTAAAGAAGCACTGCAGGATCATCTAGACAAGAATTCAGTTATAGCTCAGACGCAGCATGGTTTTGTTAAGGGCAGGTCTTGCCTGACCAATTTGATTGGATACTATGATGTAGTCACAAAAGAACTGGATGCAGGGAATAACTTTGATATTATATATTTGGATCTTAGAAAGGCTTTTGATACTGTTGCACATGGAAGACTGCTGCACAAATTGGAGCAGTGTGGCATTGGAGGCAAATTCCTGCTATGGATAAGGGGATGGTTGAGTGGCAGAAGACAGAGAGTGGTAATCAATGGACACTGCTCAACGTGGACTAATGTTATTAGTGGAGTTCCTCAGGGTTCAGTGTTGGGTCTGTTGTTGTTTTCGGTGTTTATGAATGATATTGATGATGGGATATCAAGTTTAATGTCCAAGTTTGCAGATGATACAAAGGTTGGCAGGGTTGTTAAGGACACCACTGACGCTATGCTGCTGCAACAGGATCTGGAAAGGTTGAACAGATGGGCTGAGAGGTGGCAAATGAAGTTTAACATTGACAAATGTAAAGTACTACATATGGGAAACAGTAACCCCAGAGCAACGTATCAACTCTGCGGTACTACACTGACAGTGGTGGAGAATGAAAAGGACCTGGGGGTAATTGTGCAGGCAGATATGAAGTTCTCTGAGCAGTGCAGATGAGCTGCAAGAGTAGCTCATGGTGTCTTGTCAATGATATACAGGAATTTTTCTAGCAGGGATAAGGAGGTGATTATTCCCTTGTATAAGGCAATGGTTAGGCCACATCTTGAGTACTGTATACAGGTCTGGAGGCCTCATTTCAAGAAGGATGTAGAGCTGCTGGAATGGGTACAGAGAAGGGTAACAAGATTAGTGAATGGAACAAAGGGTTGCTCTTACGAAGAAAGGCTTAAGTTTTGCAAATTACAGAGTCTGGAGACTAGGGCACCGGCGAGGTGATCTGATAGAGGTGTATAAGGCTTTGAATGGTTTGAGCATGCTCAATGCCAATGGGATTCTTCATCTTGCTCAGAATAATCAGCTCAGAGGGCATAAATTCAAATTGAGGAAGGACGGATGTCGGATAGATGTGCGGAAATTTGCCTTTGGCCAGCGGGTGGTTGGTTGGTGGAACCGACTTCCATCACTTGTTGTTGAAGTTGATAGCCTAAACAAATTTAAGGCTCAACTGGACAGGTATTTTGAGCGAACGGAGGGGTGAAATGGGAGTGGTGTGTTTTGTTTTTTTTTTTTTTTTTGGCTGATGCTGAATAAGCTTGCTTCCTTTCATCATATGCCTCTACTAATGCCAATGCTAATAATATGTACTTCAGTATTGAACAAGAAAATTATGATTGTAAATTTTGCATTGATTGCAGAGTGCAGTAAGGTTGCAATTCAATCGTAAATTTCACTACATAGGATAATACCTATCAAGATCTAACAAGAGAATTGTTTTATACTTCAAAATAATCTGTCAAAACACAGTTTCAGTGGTAGCGCATGTTTTAAAAGAGAATTATGAAGATGCTCGATAGCAGTTATTTCACTTTCGCAGTTAGGCTGCACTTTAAAAAAAAATCGATGCACAAGTTCTAATACTTGATGAGCAGCCTTTTCTGAAATTTCTTGCTCAACCATAGCAGGTTCCTCATCTTCATCACTACAAATTTCAGAAGATTCCATTAATCTGCATTGAGTTCCTCTTCATTCATGCATATCCTGAAAAATTCAATGTCCACATCCACCTCTGTGCAGTCTTTGAAGTTTAAGTTTTCTTGTAAGTTTGGTGATGATGCACATGCTCAAATATTTGTTCCTTGTTATTGGACTGTTCTTCACAATTAATAGAGGAAAAAACATGCAAAACGTCACACATTGCATCATTCAAGGCAGTAAATTCAGCACGTTTGAAGCAGTTGGCGATCACTTTTTCATCAACCTCATTCTGTGCTGAAACACATAAATACATTGCCTGCAGGATGTCGATTTCACATTGATTTTTGCTTTCAAGACAGCACAATTTTGTTTAATAGCATTCTTTTAAAAAGTACCACTTTTTTTTAAAGACAGGTGCAATGGGCTTTATTTAGCAGTAAAACTGAGAAAAAAATAATCTGTATATTGATGTGGAAGCCGTTTTCTTGAGGCGGCCATTGTGAATGATAGGCCTAACCGATCGGGCTGAAAGTAGTCTCAAATTGAAGATATTTCTTCCTGAGTGTGCAGAAAAATGGGAAAATATAAAAATTCTGAATAGTTTTATTTTATGGAATGGGCAAGAAACTCTCCATAACATACAATAATTTTGCAATAATTAATCATTCTCTCTTAAAGATTGGATTGGAAATATATTGCATTAATGGTGAATAGAAAAAAAAAAAAAAAAAAAAAAAAGAAATGGCTTATATTGTATTCAGACACCATTTCATTAGCTACATAGCAATGATAGTCTTGCTTACTAGGGCAAGTGACTAGCATACTTACCTGGTGCTGAGGAGGCCGTGATCAGTAAGGCTATCCTCAGGGAGAAGATTTCCCATTGCACTACAGGTTAGCTGACTCCTGCCACTTTCCCAAACTGGGATAGATGGAGTGTGGAATTTTTGTTAGTAGGGTGTTGCATTCGTGTTCCGCCCCCTTTTAATAATCATAAAACTGTGTGTTGTTGGGAGGTGGTGTGCAAGGGGAGAAGATAGAAAACGGACAAAAGTGTAAAGACCCCCAGGGTCTACCCGGCACTGGAGGTCTTCCCCAACTCCACATTTATGTCATCGTGGTGTTTTACAGACTCTGTAAAGGCCAGATGTGAAAAACAGACAGTTATCTATATGAAAATAAATTGGCCTGTTGTTCTGGATTCCATAGTTTAAGGATAGATGAATTCTGTATAATCCATAAAGGTTTTAATAATAAATGACATGAAGCTTTCAAGGTTAAATGGCCCCCTTCATCAGCAAATTCTAACGGGCTAAAGTTGTTAGAGACAAAATTTAACAGATACAGAGTTGTGCATGCAGTGATATGTGATTAAACATTCAACTACTAGATTGCTGCTCATTATTGTTGCATGTTGTTGGATGTGTGTGGATTTGCTGACAGCGTTTATCCAGTTTCAAGATAGTTGCTTCCAAGATAGGGTGTAGCCTCGTGCCCTTGCAGTGATTCATAGTTCTTGAATTTCACGAAGTGTTAAGTGACTCTAGCCAAAGGTGGTGGGTGGCGAAGGTGTCAGGATTGGTCAATCACTTTGTAGTCGCGCTTGGGATTAAGGTCATTGTGGGTCGAACAGAAGTGTTCCACGATTGCGGATTGGTTGGTCTCACCAAGGCGAATTGATCTGTTGTGCTCTGCAAGGCAGTCTTGAAGGCATCTCGAGCTCTCCCCCTATGTAGCAGCTGCAAGTTATGCGGTATTCCTGGAGGATTTTTGAAATTGGCCTGACATGCCCAGGTAGTAGGGAATGTGGGCAGTAGGTATATTGTCATGCGTTGATGACGGTATCGGGTGGATTGAGAGCTCCTGCACTTACAATAAGCACTTGTCCAATATGTGTGTTGGATAGCCACAATTGACCAGGTCCGTTCTCACTCTGGAAATCTCATTATGCCTAGCTTCGTCTTAGCTGGAATGGCTCCAAGCGTGGGAGAATAGGGTGTGGGTGGTGCTGTTGAGATGGCTAGGGGCGTGGCCCAATCCTTAGTTGGTAAACTGCCTGCATCGCATTGGCTTACGGCATACCATGGTTTCCAGGTGTGGGCCCACACATTTTACCAGGACATCTCAACCCTAGCCATCTCAATAGTACTGCCCACATCCTATTCTCCTGTGCTTCGAGCCATTCCAGCTCGGATGAAGCTAGGCGCACCAAGATTTCCAGAGTGAGAATGGACCTTGCCAATTGTGGCTATCCAACCCACATATTAGATAAGTGCTTATTGCAAGTGCAAGAGCTCACGATCCACCCGAGACCGTCATCGACGCATGACAATATGACTACCGCCTACATTCCCTACTATCCGGACATGTCTGGGCAGATTTCAAAAATCTTCCAGGAATACTGCATAAAATGCATGCAACTACATAGTAGGAGCTTGTGTTCTCTGGTTTCTAATGTGAAGACTCAGGTTGCCCCTCTTTTGCGCAGTGGTGTGGTATGCTGCTTAACTTGCAATGACTGTGGCAGCTGCTACATAGGAGAGAGCTCGAGACGCCTTCAAGACCGCCTTGCATAGGGTGACCATACTTCTGGGTTTCTGAGGACATGTCCTCGTTTGTCCTAGTTTTTCTATTTACAACTCAAGATTTACATTCACCTTAAATTTTTACACCCTCTGTACTCATTTAAGCATCACTTATAAGAATGTGAGTGATATCCAAACAAATTATGGTACATATAGTACGGGTACTTTTCTGTTATATCCACCGTGGCTGCTGCACTATTGTCGGGTTTTCATTAAATATCACAGACCACACGTGCTGTCATATCTACGTCAATGGAAAGCGTTATAGCTTACGCGGCCGCCAATAGACAGCGCAGAAGTTATGGTGGCTATATTTTTTGAAGATGATATGAATGAGGCATTCCTTTCATTCGCTCATTCATTCATGCCAGTCTTTCAAGAAAATATAAAACGTATTGAAAGAGACTGTATTTCAATAATTGAATTGCGGAAAATCCTTAAGACTGTTTTTCATTTGCTCAAGGAGAGGAAAACCAATAAATTTCTTCCGTTAAAAGTATGCTCAATACTAAAAATTGCAACAGAAAAGGGTAAGGAAAATGAAGTCACACAGTTTAGAGTTCAAATTGAGAATTTGTATGGCCGTACTTTAAAATATATTGAATCATGGTTAAAACCATTAGATGAGTTTCAAATCTTAGAATGGATCAATTTGGCAGAAATTCCTTCTTGGGACAATGTTCATTCCTGCTTAGAATATCTTTGTGAGAAGGGAATCACAGTCGATGATGTAAAACTGTTTGATCAATGGCATAATTTAAAGTTATTCTTGGAAACACAACAAGAAAATGAGAAATGGAATACATTAACTGCAAATGAGAAATGGGTGATGGTTTTTAAACAATGTAAAACTTTTGAATTAACTTCAGAGTTACTAAAAATTGTACAATTCATCTTTTGTGTATTTGGCCACAATGCAAATGTTGAATGTGTATTTTCATTGATAAATAGTCAGTGGACAAAGGAAAGAAACCAATTAAAAATTGAAGCTGTTAAAGGAATATTATTTACTTTATATAATATGCAAATGACATGTGAAGAATTTTACAACCACATAATTAATGAACCAAAAGTTTTAGCAGAAATTTTATCTTCAAGTAAATATTAATTTCAATGAATTATTAAATGTTTTTTTAAAAGAATGCCTATTTAATTTTTATGTCAACAAGATGTATTTTATTTTGCCACTATTTTCTGTTTTTTATCTTTTGCAATAAAAAAAATTATAGTCCTATTTTTGTATTCTTCCTAAAATTAATTTCTTCCTCTGCTATCCTAGTTTTCATAAAAAATATATAGTCACCCTATCCATTCTTCAAGGTTGTTCATTAATTTCATGGTATAAAATTCATGGAAAAAATAAGAAATTGATGAACTACTGCATAAGGAATGTGTTTTTTTTTTTTTTTTGTCAAACTTGAGAATTAAGTTCTGAATTATTAAAAATTATAGTATTTATTCCTTCTATATTCGGTCTTCATTGATCAACATTCAGTGACCAAAAAGGAAGAAACCTGATACAGTTTGAAGTAAATAAAGGCTTTGTGTACTACACATAATATGAAAAAGAAATGCCAAGAATTTTAAGATCAAATAACTAAACAGCCGAAAATCTTAGAAAATATTAATTTTTTAAAAGTATTAAGTGTATTTTTAAAAGTATTAAGTGTATTTTTAAAAGAATGTCTGTTTTATTTTATCAGAAGAAATTTCTATTTTATCAATAAATCATATAACGTTCATAATTTTTTGTTAATAAAAAAGTTTAAAATGTCCTAGTTTTGTCTTCTTTTTAAAAATGGGAATGTCCTAGTGTCTCTAAAAAAATATGGTCACCCTAGCCTTGCAGAGCATGACAGGTCAATTCGCCTTCGTGAGACTGACCAATCTGCAATCGCGGAACACTTCTGGATGATCCACCGTGACCTTAACCCCACCGCAGTTACGAAGTGATTGACCAATCCTGACACTTTCTCCACTGCCTCTGACTAGAGTTGCTTAAAATTTCGTGAAATTCAAGAACTATGAATTGCTGCAAAGGGCACGAGGCTACACCCTATCTTAGAGTCAACTATCTTGAAACTGGATAAACGCTGGCAGCAAATCCACACACGTCCGTGCAACAACAATGAGCAGCAATCTAGTAGTTGAATGTATAATCACACATCACTGCGTGCACTGTATCTGTTAAATTTTGTCTCCAACATCTTTATCCCATTAGAATTTTGCTGATGAAGGTGCCCATTTAACCCTGAAAGCTTTATGTCATTTATTATTAAAACTTTTATGGATTATACAGAATTCATCTATCCTTAGTTATCTATATATTAATATGGAAGCTGTTTTATTGAGATGTCCATTGTGAACGATAGGCCTAACCGATTGGGCTGAAAGTGATCTCAAATTTAAGATATTTCTTCCTAGGTGTGCATTTGACCCATACTGGCTTACCTGCCCACGGCAAAACACAGACTGCAGTTCTTTAGGACAGAAAAACTCTGCTACCAATTCCGAAATTTTCGCAATGGGTACAGTTAGTAAATAATAATTTGTAGTAAAATTTTCAGTCAGATTTTCAAAATTTACATTTTTTTAAAAAAATTCCATAATGGAACTGTTGAGCATCAGTTTCATTACAATTTTGCTGAAATATTTGCCATGAGTACTTGAATAGCTCAAAGACTATACAAACTTTTGACCTGGTTCCTTTTGCAATTAGTTTTATTTAGCGGTAAATTGAAGAGTGGGGGGGATCCAGTTTGCAATAAAATTTTCTGACCGGTTTTCCAAATTTTTTTTTTATTTTTTAACGGTTCCGAAATGTTGAGCAACAATTTTGTTACAGTTTTGGCAAAATATTTGCCATGGGTACAATAATTGTATTTTTGTTCAAAGGATGATACAGCTATACATGAAAAAAATTATAAAATTGCATATTTATTCATTTTTTTTTTAAAATAAATTTTATTACCTACCTGAATCTGCCTTGCTGACACTTTAGCTAGCAGCAAAGGGAGCCGAGGGAGAGGTTTTTGTAATTACTTTGATATTAATCTTTACTTCTTGGAAACAGTTTTGGCGAAATATTTGCGGGCGCCTCCATAGCCAGGTGGGCAGGAGCAGCAGTGCGTAGCACACGCTTCTTGATTCGACCGGGGTTCGAGCCCGTGACCACCAAATACGGAGGATGTGGAAAGGTCAGGAAATGACCACCGCATATCCCCTGAGCAATATAGCCTTAGTTGCTAATGTTTCCAAATAACATAAGGTGAAATATTTGCCATGGGTAAACATGCAGGTGCTTATGCTAAAAAGTAAACTGAAAGATAGCAACAATAATTACATGAATATGAGATTTTGATTCCAGACTGCCACACTTTCTCAGTGATGAATACTTTGAAGCTTATTTGGCAATATGGGTAAATATCCTTTGAAGTAGCCTTCTTGACACTGTATATACTGATTCTAATGCTTTTGCAACTGCTGGAAGCATTCCTGATAGGCTTCATTTGGAATTGCTAATAATTACTCTGTCATATTCTACTCTGTCATATTCTAAATAGTTTCCTCAGTCATTGCAAATCTGTTCAAGGAGACCTTTAGTTTGGGGGGGGGGATCTTCACTGGGAGCTAAATCTGATGAATATGGTAGATGGTGGGCCATAGTGATGGAATACTTTGTAAGAAATTGTCAAATGGAAAGGGCTGAGCATTGTCGTGATACATGTGACTGTTTTGTGGTGTTCTCCAAACAGCATTTTGTAATTGCCATAACTGTTTTGTAGTACTCTGGTTTCATTCTGACCACATGGGACATTCATGATGAACAATGTCCTGTAAGTTTAAAATGTGATAAGCATTATCTTCATATTTGGCAGAGATTGTCTTGGTTTTTTTTTTTTTTTTTTTTTTGCCATAGTGATGTTTCCAGGTCATAGTCATATACCCATGATTCATCACCAGTAATGATGGAAAAAACAATGTGGATCAGCGGTAGCATGTTGATGAAAATACGGCATGAGAGAACATGCTGCTGCTGTGTGTGATCATCAGTAAGGATGAGAGGCAAACTTGATGGAAACATATTGAATTTCTAAATGTTGTGTTAAAATCGATTGAATATTCCATAATAAATACCAGTTTCATTAGCAACTTTGTGGATTTGTTAAATAAACATTGATCATTCCTGATCAGCTCACATACACAAGTGCAAGTGATTAAATCATTAGGTTTTGAAGTTGGTGAAGTTGGTGTTATCTTTGAAAGACAGTTGGCCTCTTTAAACTTAGGCTAACTGTCTTTCAAAAGTCTTTGAATGACACATGGCATCTCTTCTGAAAGCTGGTTCTAACATTTTGTGGATTTCTGTTGTGCTTTGCCCTTATCTGAAACAAAATCTGATATAAACTTGTTTTTCAGTAAATTATTCATTTTAAAATGATGCAACAAAACATCTTCAAATTCGGTGTATGCTTATTCAGAATGACTGGATAAAAGCGATTCATCTGTTACATGCCCTACATGAGTTGCTGAATATGTTGTTACAACTGACTCGCATATTCAGCAATACTGCAATATCAAGATACAAGGTCATTCTTCAAACTGTATGATCATATCTTGTATACACACCCTCACATACAAATTAACAATCATATAAATATAGAAACAGTTACATGGGTGCAGAGAATGAAGGTCAGCACTGTCTTTATCATTAAATTTTGATGATAAACTGCTTGATGTTACATAGTTCATTGCTACATGTCTGCACCGAATTTCACGTGCCATTAATTGTTGAGTAATAAACATTGAAACAGAAGCTGTAGACAACGATTGGAGGGTAACCAAGATGCCATAAACAAAAAAAACTGAGACACAACGGAAGAACTGAAGTAAAGAGATTTGGAGATCAGTGGGGAGATTGAAGGATCTGACCACTAGGGATGTGTCCTGTGAAAGTTAGGGGTTTGTCAAGGGGGGGAGCATTGGGTGCCTGTTTAATGCTGCTGTGTTTCCCTGAGTTTTTATGCTGTGATCCTAGTTATTTGTTTTATTGCAGCTGTTGGCGGATCTGTTTTTGGTTGGTGTTTGTTGAGTTCAGTCCCCCCCAAACTTTGATAGTGTCATGTATGTGTTCTGGCTTATATCAGCACTCTGCTCTTCAGTACATAGATATCATTGCTGAGTCTTTGTAGTAGTTGACTCAACATAATGATGCCCTAATATAAAATGCATTTGCATAGAGCCTGCAAATATGATGCTTATGTTAAGATGCCTCTGTTAGGAAAATCTTACTTATGATGATCTTCTTCCTAGGAGTGTAGTGCAGGAGTCTAGGGAGCTCTGTGCTGCCATTTTCGACACATCCATCTGGAGTTCCTTGAACTACTGTGCTAGCCTTCTCTTGCTCTGTGAAAATTAGAAATAACAGTAGTTGAAGATAATCAGAACATCTTTCACAGTTTTGGAAGTTATATTTGTATGAGGAGTGGTAGAAAAGTAATGCCTCCAATTTTATTCCTCCAACTATGCCTTTTATATCAATTAATACTCAGTTATTAATAAACACACTGTTATTTTCCCACAATGTCTTCATCTTCTATGCACTCTGACTCTGAGTCAGGTACTGTATTCCTGTAAAAGTCTTACTGTAAAAGTCTTACTCTTGCTCTGAACACTGTTCTTGAGCTGGTCGTTGTCTGAAAAATGGTTCCACGGTGTGCATTCTTCAGTGGGCCAAAGAGGTGATAGTTCGAAGGTACAAGATCCAGGCTATGAGAGGGTTAAGGAAGAACAGTGCACCCCAGTTTTGCAGTGGCCTCCATCATGTGCAGACTGGTGTGGGGTCATGCGTTAAGAGTTGTCATAGAGGAGAAGAACCTCATTAAGGTTTCTGTCCAGTTGAACTCTACAGATGCAAGCTTTCAACTTTTTCAACGTTTCCACATACTGATCTGAGTTGATTGTGGTGCCACGATCCAAGAAGTCCACAAGTAAGACTCCATCTTTTTCTAAAAACATTGTTGCTATGACTTGACCGACAGTAGGCTGTCTTTTGAACTTCTTGTGTGGTGAATTTTGATGGTGCTACTCCATCGACTGTCTCTTCGCTTCAGGGTCATAATGGTGGACCTGGGTTTCATCACCTGTGACTGTGCGTGAAAGAAGAACCTCTCTTTCACTCTCGTGGTGCTGGAGAAATTACGTACAGATAATTTTCTGGGCTTCTTTGTGCTCATATGTCAGCATTTTCGGGACCCACCAGATGCAAACCTTATTTTAGCAAACCATAATTCCTTTATGAAGGCTATCACAGCAGGTTTTCCTATACCTACTGCATCGTACAATTCGCATGTTATGAAGTGGTGGTCCTCTTTGATCAGCTCAGCGATCCGGCTCTAATTGTCTATTGTCACCGATGTTACTGGCCGGCTGCTTCGTGGCTTGTCAACAGTGTCACTTTCCCCACTCTTAAAGTGTCTTACGCAACGTATAACTGTACTCACATCTACAGTATTGTCACCATAAATATTTTTGGGACGTGTATGGATTTCAATAGGTGTCACTTCTTTCTTGATAAGAAATTCAATCACCACTCTTTGCTTGATACGTATATCTGTAACATGAACCATCCGTGTGCTGCACTCACAAGACTAATCACTGCACCACTCGGTATGGTGAAACTAGAGACCTCTAGTGACCACTCAGTGACATGCAAAAATGATCTACGGCACCACATTTGAAAACTCCTAGACTGCTCCTTTGCCAGTGGATTGAATGAGTAAATTTATATGCAGCTGTTTCAGTGACCTGTTTATTGTTAATCTTGTTTTGATATTGTACTTTTTTTTGTTATTCTCATTATTTTGTCACTGATTTCTGCTAGAAAGGGATCATTATGAATTGTTTCTGGGCTGAGCAGTCAACAACAAAATTAACTGCTTAAACTGTGAAGTATGCTATGTAGGTCAGAGCAAGAGGAAGCTGGCACTTCTGCTCAAGCAAAAGTAGATAGATGTAAAAAAAAAAAAAATGGAACAGAGAGCTTTTTGGACCTTGTGCCTGCACCCCTGGTAAGAGGATCAATGGTACAATTTCCCTATTGGGGGCATCTTAACATTGGATAAATATCGTATTCAGACTCTGTATGGAAGCATTTTATATTAGACTACTGCCGAACACAATCAACTGTTACAAAGGTCTGCTTATCAACAATGATACCATCCATATATTCAAGGGTAGATTACTGGTTCA
Organism: Mastigoproctus giganteus; assembly: GCF_048544385.1. Taxonomy (NCBI): domain Eukaryota; kingdom Metazoa; phylum Arthropoda; class Arachnida; order Uropygi; family Thelyphonidae; genus Mastigoproctus; species Mastigoproctus giganteus. Next base: position 115,058,261 of record NC_143583.1, on the reverse strand, counting down.
GACCAGGTCTTGTAGTTGGCAGTGACCCAACACAGCAAACAAATGATCACCCTGCTAAGCAAGATCCATTGACAGCTGTAGTAAGACAAACAGCTAGGATCACAACAGAAAAGCTCAGGGATAAACAGCAGCATCAAACATCCATCGTAACCCCATCTAATAAACCCAGACTTATTAGCAGTTGTGTCCCTCTACTCACTTGTATATCTCTTAATTTGGTTCTTTATACAGGGTGTCTCAAAAATATTGGTACAAACGTTTAGGGAAGGTAGGTAATAGGAACCCATAACTGGAAACATCATGGGAAAGTAGTAGCAGAGGCACAAGAAGCAGAAATGACACAAGACAGTAATTAGTGGCAAACATTTATTTGACATAATATTAACAATGGAGTATGAGATGGATGCATTCCATGATGTTACAACAGATGCTTGAAGGTTCCACCACGAGACGCGATGCATGCGTGACACCGACGCAGCATGGATTGGCAGACACAGTCGAACATACCTGGAGTTTCTTTGACAGTAGCAGCAGCACAGACGAGTCTCGTTGCGAGATCCATTTCCGTCTCCACCGGCGATTCATACACGATAGATTTGGGGTCCCCCACAGAAAGAAATCAAGGCTCAATAAATCAGGTGAGTGTGGGGGGGGCAAGCAACGGGTACACCACGGCCAATCCATTGACACCCAAAACGCCTGTTCAAATGGTCAGGAACACACCTTCCATAACGGGCAGGCACCCCGTCATGTTGAAACCAAATGTTGAGTCTCACATTTGCTGGAACATCGTCAAGTAACCCTGGTAGAACTTGTTCAAGAAAGATCCAATATTTAGCGGAGTTCATGCGGGATGGTAACAGGTATGGGTCGACTAAGCAGTCACCGACCATACCTGCCCACACATTTATTGCGAAGTGATGTTGTGCCGTATGGGGGTGCACACCGTGTGGGCCCTCTGCTAATCCATACACAGGTGCATGTCTGCCAGCTCACAGTTCGTATATCGATGCATCCTCTTCGTGCTGCGACTACTGCTTGAATGAGTTAACCAGAAATTTTCCCTCTCGCAAACTGATGAACAGCGCTGTGTACCGACTTACGGTGACATTTCCGCATATGGGTTCCTGTGCGATTCACATTCCTTTAGATGTTACCTACCTCCCCTAAACATTTGTACCAATAATTTTAAACACCCTGTATATATGCCATGTTGGTTGCTTCTCCCAGCTTTGTCCTATAGCTTTTGTTTATGACCACATTGTGTTTATTACCTCTTGGTTAGCATCACATCATGTGACAAATCATGCAGACATGCGGCATTCAGCTGTGTGTGTGTCGTTGAGTCATTCACCTGTGACCTTCATTGATGCATTAAGTGCTGGACTTCGTTCTTGCAAAGAATTTGATATGGTTCTGTCCAAGGTTACTGTGCAAGCTGGATCATATAAGATTCTTAGATGTATTGTAGGGTAGCTGCAAGGCAGGAGGCAGAGGTTGTGATTAATGGTTACTCTTCAGACTGGACTAACATTAGAAGTGCCCCCCCCCCCAGACACTGCAGTGGTGTATGAGGCCCTGAGATGGGGATAATAGGGGCCATACATTCAAATTATGTGGGAAGAATTTTAGACTGGGTTATTGAAGGTTCCCTTTCAGCTGGCAAGTTTTTAATCACTAAATTTTTTTCCTCTGTTAGTAGTTAAGACTGAGGTCTCTAGTATCGTCTAGGGATTGTATTTGTAATGTAGTATGCTTTCTGTGATGAATCAGCATTTTTGTGCTTCTATTGTATTATTCTAGTGACCTAGTTTTGTCTGAGTGTACTCAATCTGTGTGATCATTCTACATCCGATGGCGACATGCTTTATTGTTTTTGGAGCCAGGTAGCAAAATCAACATATGCCATCTGTCACTCTGGGATCCTTGATGTATTTCATGCAGTTCCTAGTGTTGATTATCTTGGATGGCAAGCATAAATCCTTCGGTCTCTGGGAAGAGCCTCCCACATCTTTTGTACATAGTCCTAATGGCATTCAATGTTGTATCTGTCATGCAGTCCCATCTTTGCACATCTTTCTCTTTGTTTCTTCTATCTGTGTGAGTGAAGTCTCCTTGTTGTTGAGGAGTGTGTGTGTGTGTGCGCGCCATATTTCTGTCTTTCTTATGGGTAGATTGATATTGTTTTCCTGGAAGTACGCCCACAGAGTCTTAACACCTGTTTCTCCATTAGGTCTATCAAACCCCCTTCCCCTTCTTTCTTTGCTATGGTCAGTCTCCCAATGGCTGACTTTAGGTGTTGGTGGCTCTTGGTCATTGTTATCTTGGTCGATCTAATAATCTCCCCCAGTTTGGTCTGGTCCAATCAGTGATCCTGAAGGAGTATATCAGTACTGGGATTGTGTAGGTGTTTATGGCTAGGTCTCTCCCTCTGTTGTGGTTTCAATGGAAACTATTCAGCTGATAGTTTCGATGGAAAGCTGATGGTTTCGGCTGACTGAATTTCCTGTTGATGCACTCCATGGGTCATGTGTTTGTCTAGGCCAAATTTTATCCTAATATCAGTGCTGAACTCCTTGATGGTCCAAAGTAGCTGTTGGAGTTTATTCTTGGTTGCTGCATAGTTTGTCATCCATATACATCACGTGAGAGAGGGTGTACAGGTTCTTCCTACCTTCTTTAAGAGTATATTTGTACTTGCTATTGTTAAGCATGGTGGACAGTGGGTTGAGTGCTAGACAGAGCCATAGTGGGCTCAGGGCATCTCCTTGGAAGATTTCTCTTCTGATGGAGATCAGTCTAGTCATGATGATCTTGATTTTGATGGTGGTCCTCCACTTTGCCATGGTTGCTTCTAGGAAGTGTGTCAGGGTCGGGTTGACATCATAGATCCTCACTATCTTTATCAGCCAGCTATGGGGCACAGAGTCGAAAGTATTGCAATAGTCAGGGTAGGCTGTCTAGAGGTTGCAGTGCTTCTTTCTAGGCTTGCTCCAGATTAGCAGATTATCAGATAAGCAATTAGCAAAGGTTGCTCCTTGCATCCTTTGCTAATTCTTTCTGCTGCTTGGCCATGATATTCTGGCTCTCCAAGTGGTCTGATATCTTCTTGGTTATGCAGCTAGTCAGGTTCTTGTACATTGTTGGGAGACAAGTGATCAGTCTGTAGTTCCCTGAGTTTGTGGTGTCTTTGTCCTTAGCCTTCAGAGATGTGATTCTTTGAGTCAGAGACTCTGAGATTGTGTCATGATGCATTATCATCTGGGTGAACTCCCTGTGTGCAGCTGAACTTCATATATCAATAGTTGTGGATGTTATCTATCCTTGGAATTGCCAGTTGTGGGACTTCCTGATTGAGTGTTGTACTTCTTCCTCCTGAATCTCCCACATTCTCTCATCTCTTGTATGTTTTTGATTTTCTTCCATTCTAAGTCTATCCAGGGTGCATGGTTATTATGGCTAACTTTGCTGCTTCACTTTGAGCGCCTTCTTGTCGTGATTTCCATTGCCCTCGTCCTCCTCCTCTTGTCTACTGTTCCTGTAGAAGACTGTCTGGTTTTCATCAAATATCAGGTTCTCTGTTTTTCTCTCAGCACACTCCCTGTATCGGCACAGGCTCATGCCAAGTGCAAGGAGGTTTTTCTTGAGAGTGTCAGGTATTCTTCAATATTCTTATTATAGATCTTGTATTTGCTTTGGATACTATCTTTCTTGAGGATAGTCTTCACTTTTCTGATCAGCATCTTACTTCCGTTACCCCCTCGTTACTAGGTCATTTGGCCTTTCTTCACTCTCAGCTTGTCTCTTCTGCTGTAGCCTTCTTTCCCGGGCTGGCGGTTCCTTGTCTTTGCATTTTTGTTTTCTGCCGGTCTCTGAGTTCTCTTTCATTCTTCCTCGTGGCTGCTACTGTGGCACAGTAAATGGCTGTGTGGATGACATGTAGCGTTACGTTGTTGAGGTAATCCAGTATTATTCTCTGATTGAGGTCTGTGGCTTGCGACAGGATTCTATTGGGTCTCTGCTTCAGTAATTTTGTGGGTAAGGTCCATTCCATCGAATTATGCTAGGGCCTGCTTCTTTTCTTTTATTCTGGATATTACAACCTTGTCTGTTTCCACTTCTGCTCCTCTGGGTTGTACTTGTTGTTCCTCTTCTAGTTCTGGTTTAGTTGTGTCCACATTCTCTGTAGTTGGTCCTGCTTGAATTTTTCCAAAATTGCAGGAGCTGTCATGTTATTCATGGCATGATCCGTCTGTGGTCTGTTTTTTTTTGTTCTGTGATCTGAAAAGTTAGGAACCATTCCAGCCACTTGGTGTAGTTTCATCTTGTACATTGTCATATCAGTCTCTATCTTGGTTACTTTTAGTTGCTAGCATGATGAACATATTCATTTTGATACTACACTTTGATATGGCTTTTTCTTCCTTCCTGGGTGATCACTAGTGCAGTTGCACAGGAATTACTTCCAGTTGGTTGGGCTGGATGGTCTTGCCCTTCCCTTGTGGTAGTCTTATGGGGACAGTGCCATTTGCTCCACTGTCTTCTTCAGGAGACTGTATTTGACTTTTCAAACTTACACCTCTGCCCTAAAGGCCTGAATGTGAGTGACTTTATCCTGCACCACATTTGATGCAGTATGCTTAGTATTTCTGTCATCTTCATCCAGCTCCTGTTTAGGTTTGGCATTTGCATCCAGTGGTTGGTGGGTGGTAGTTATTGGGAATGGCACCATTCTCTGCCTCAGTCATCACTTTGACATTGGGGGAGGCAGGCCTTATGAAGCAACATCTGCAATTTTTTTTTTCTCATGGCAGGTCCATTACATTGGTAATCTGGCATCATAACCACTGGGCTTATTATTGTTAGTTATTATTTTTGGCTGGGTGCTTCAAAAGCCTGGAACTTCCTGGCTCTACTCCTAAACATTTCACTGGCAGCAGGCAAACTAACCGTAAATACCATTTTAAATATCATTTCTCTCTCTCTCTCTCTCTCTCTCTCTCTCTCTCTCATATATATATATATATACACACACAACACCGATGAGCCAAAACATTGACTAAGCCGACCGGGCTAGCCTGGTGGGTAAAGTGCCTGCCTCGCAACCCAAAGGTCGTGGGTTCGAATCCCGCCTCGGGCTTGGATCAAAGCACTGCAAAAACCTTGGGAGGTGCATTGTGGCCACAGAAGCCGATGCGCCAACAACTACCAAAAAAAAAAAAAAAAAAAATTGACTAGTGAGTTGTTATGCATGCAAATCGAAGCAACTGCAGGTGAGCTACGGCGCATGCGTGGGTCGGGACATGGTATAAAAGACACACCTGATACTGAGCTCCGTTAATCAGTGTTACTCTTGTTCTTCAGATGGGAAAGGCAGCAAACTTAAGTGAGTTTGACAAAGGCAAAATTGTAATGGCCAGACAACTTGGTCAGAGCATATCCGAAATGGCACGGTTGATGGGGGATACCATGGTCAGCCGTGGTTAATACCTACCGAAAGTGGTCCGAGGAAA